>NC_050450.1:20879723-22079723 GCF_903995425.1 Onychomys torridus | reverse complement strand
AGTGGAAAGGGTTTGGACGGGGTGTGTGATAGCCTCCTGAGATGCAACCCTGGCGCCTGCAAGCCTGACAAATGCTTGGTCCAGATGGGGACACTGAGTCAAGCAACTGGTCTTCCTAATGGGTGAGATGATGGTCCCTTAGCCATGCCGTTTCTTCACACCCAACTTTCTTGCTGTGGAATAATCCAGGAAGTCCACGGGCCATTTCTTGCCTTCATTAGAGCAGTGTCTGGCACATAGTAGGCAGTTTTAGAAGGTTTTTAGGGACCAAAGGAAAATGGAAAGAAAAGTGGGTTCAGATTTTCAGTGTGAGCAGGGAAAACCCCAACCCCCGCAGCTGCAAGAACCTGGGGCCAGCACAGCACACACTCTACTGGGTGAGGAATAAGAGCTTATTACTGCTGCCGGTTTCCAGCCCCCAAGGGCCAAGTCTCAGGAGCAGCGGGAACCTTGTGTACAGCGAGCTTTGTCATTTTTAGCACACATAATAAAAACTGACCAAGCCACTGACTTTCCTAAAATTCTCTCCAATTTAAGAAACTCCATCTCATGAGGCACTTGAGGGCTGATGCCTCTTTTATCTTACCCTTGATTAAAAAGAAACAACAAAACCAACCAAAGTTCTTGGAAAGAAGTCTTCCAAGCTATGTGACAAAACAGCATGGACCACTTCTAGGAAAAGAAAGAGCACTGGCTGTTCTTCCAAAGGTCCTGGGTTCAATCCCCAGCAACCACACGGTGATTAACAGCCATCTATAATGAGATCTGGTGCCCTCTTCTGGCATGCAGACAAAACACTGTATATATAATAAATAATAAATAAATCTTAGAAGGAGAAGAAGAAGAAGAAAGAAAGAAAGAAACACAATGTCTAAGACCTAAGCCACCCTGAGGAGGGTACAGGAGGCTCCCCTGTAGCTCCCTGCTTTTCAGGAATAAAAAAACAAACTGTGGCCGGGCAGTGGTGGCGCACACCTGTAATCCCAGCACTCGGGAGGCAGAGGCAGGTGGATTTCTGTGAGCTCGAGGCCAGCCTGGTCTTCAAAGTGAGTTCCAGGACAGTCTCCAAAGCTACAAAGAAACCCTGTCTAGGAAAAAAAAAAAAACAAACGAACAAATAAAAAAACACACACACAACTATGAGGGAGCTGGAGAGGTGGCTCAGTGGTTAAGAGCACTGGCTGCTGTTCCAGAGGTCCTGAGTTCAATTCCCAGCACCCACATGGTGGCTCACAACCATCTAGAGTGGGATCTGGTGCCCTCTTCTGACATAAAGGCATACATGTGGATAGAGCCCTCATATACATTAAATAAATAAATAAATCTTCTGTACTCTATTCATGAAATGGACTATTACTCAGCAAAGAAAAGGAGCATAGTCCTGAGACATGCCACAGCATGAGAGGACTTTGAAATCATGATGCCATGGGAAAGCAGGCACACGCAGAAGGACGACTATGACACTATGCCACCTGTGTGAAATGTCCAGAAGAGGTAGATCCGTAGATGCAGATGGGGGGGGGGGTAGTCTCAACAGAGAGAAGGGAAATGGGGAAATGGGGGATAATTACCTGACTGGAAGGGACAGTTTCTAGATGGTGAAGGCTGTGAAACTTGACACACACCAGTGATAGCTGCACAATGTTACAGAGGCACGAAGCCATGAACTGAAGCTTGTGTTGATTTATCAATCAAGACTGGAACTCATAACCTTCCTGCCTCAGCTTCCTGAGTGCTGGGATTACAGGTGTGCATCTGGCCTGATGTGATGGGAATTTCACCTCATTTAAAAAAACAAAACAAAAGCCGGGCTGTGGTGGCACACGCCTTTAGTCCCAGCACTTGGGAGGCAGAGGCAGATGGATCTCTGTGAGTTGGAGGCCAGCCTGGGCTACCAAGTGAGTTCCAGGAAAAGTGCAAATCTACACAGAGAAACCCTGTCTCCAAAAACCAATAAATAAACAAACAAACAAACAAAACAAAACACTTTTTAGGAACACCAGTGTTCTAAGTTACAAATTCCTAAAGGTTCATCTTAGCAGTGCTGCAAGAGTGGAAAGACCAGACGCCCATCATTTTGAGGTGAGTCATTCAAGATCAGTCCATGGCAGCTATGAAAACACTGAGGAAATGGACAGATGTACCAGACCGTGGAACAGTTTAGCTACAAAACAGCTTGCATGGTATATGCCATTAAAATACAGAGAGAGACAGACAGACAGAGAGACAGAGACAGATAGAGAGAGACAGAGACAGAGAGAGACAGAGACAGAGAGACAGAGACAGAGAGAGAGCCTGGTCTACAAAGTGAGTTCCAGGTTAGCCAGGGCTGTTACACAGAGAAACCCTCACACACACACACACACACACACACACACACAGAGAGAGAGAGAGAGAGACAGAGAGACAGAGAGACAGAGAGACAGAGAGACAGAGACAGAGAGACAGAGACAGAGAGAGAGACAGAGAGACAGAGAGAGAGGCTGGACATGGTTCAGAGGTTAAGAATATTGACTGCTCTTCCAGAGGACCTGGGTTCAATTCCCAGCACCCACATGGCAGCTCACAACATCTGTAATTCCAGTTCCCAGGGGACCTAACACTCATGGCAAAACACCAAAGCACATAAAATAATAATAATAATAATAATAAACATAGAGGTGCTCTGTGGGGGAAATGAGGACACACAGGACAAACATCTGCAAAGACAGACACCAAACTGATGTCCCACAAGGTCACAGCTGAGGAGAGAACGCTGATACAGAAGACACCCACTTTGTGAACTGTGAAAAGGTCGAAGGCTTTTTGAAAGCACGTGAGTATATTTTTGAAGTAAATTTCAAAAGAATGTTTTTAATATCTTCAATTATATTTATGTGTGCCTGTGTCTGTGTGTGAGTATACAAACAGGAATGCTGGTACCCTGTGTCAGGTCCCCGGGCTGACGTTAACGGCGGTTGTGAGTCACTCCCTGTGGATGCTGGACCTGAGACCTACCTCTGCAAAGGCAGTGAGCACCCTTTCCCACCAAGTCAACTCCTCCTGTCCACTGTGAATACACTCTCATTAAGGCATGAGTTACAGTAATGTGCAAGATGCAGATGGGTAATAAGGGCAAAAGAGAGCTGGAGAGATGGCTCAGAGGTTAAGAGCATCTGGCTGCTCTTCCAGAGGTCCTGAGTTCAATTCCCAGCACCCACATGGTGGCTCACAACCATCTGTAATGAGATCTGGTGCCCTCTTCTGGCCTGCAGGGATACATGCTATATACATAATAAATAAATAAATCTTTAAGGGGTTGGGGATTTAGCTCAGTGGTAGAGCGCTTGCCTAGCAAGCACATGGCCCTGGGTTCCATCCTCACCTCAAAAAAACAAAACAAAACAAAACAAAAACAAAAACAAAAAACAAAACAAAACAAAAAAAACCCCAGCCACCATCCTGCCCTGCAGCTTATGTAATTCCTGCCTTTGGTAGTGGTGCTTTTGGTGCAGAGACAAGGGCCTGGTGCATGTTAGGCAAGTATGCCTCCATTGAGCTCCATCCTAGCTATGGCGGACTTTTTTGGACACCAAGGTTTGAAGAGATTTTTTTTGTTTTGGGTTTTTTTGTTTGTTTGGTTTTTGGGAGTTTTTTGCTTTATTATTATTATTATTATTATTATTATTATTATTATTATTAATTTTAAAAGTAAAAAGAAAAGAAACAACCAGGTCTTCCTGCATGGCCTCTGTGTCTTGTGTGGGTTCAAGGCTTGAGATCGGAAGCTCAGGCCCCAGCTGCGGAGTTTGTAAATGACCTACATTAACCTGCAGTTTTCAGAATCCACAAGAGAGTCAGAACATGACATCCTCACGAGGGAGTGGCTGTTCCACTGACCACAGTATGAGGGAAGACTTGGCTTAGCACCCAAGCTGAGCGCCTAGGAAAGTTGTCACCATGGGGAAGGTGTTTTGGTTTGGTTTTTTTGTGGAGCTGAGGATCAAACCCAGGGCCTTGCACTTGCTAGGCAAGTGCTCTACTACTGAGCTAATAAATCCCTAACCCCCTGGGGAGGTGTTTTTACCCTGAATGATTGGCAGGATTTCCTGTCTTGTTTTGTCTTGCCTAGGTCTGCAGAATGGCCAGGAGTTCAGGAAGGGGACCAATTACTTGAATTAAATGTTCTTCCAGGAGCCTAACACCAACTCCTGTCGTTTTTCAGTTTGTTTTTCTATGGCTTGTTCTCAAGCATGGTCAGCATTTTCATCTCTGTCATTCTTTAAATGACAGAATTCTTAGACATAGAGGAACGGAATCAATGGGCCATGTGGGCTTCAGTGTTTGTATGTTTCAGGTATGTGGACCGTGCATATCTGTGTGTATACGCCATGATGGCCTGGTGTCAAAATACTCAAGGAGAAGAGAGTCAATTTTTCTCTGCTGTTTTCAATGTATTATTTTCTCTTGGATCTAAATAATTAATTAGGAGGCCCTTTGCCATAATTAAAATGGATGTCCCTGCATGTCAACACCAATAGCTTTTCCAGTAATGAACACATTCAGATCCCCATTAAGTATGGCTGCTCCACAGCCTTGGTGGCCACACTACAGAGTGCTGGGGGAGTGCAGGGGGTGAGGGAAGCCAGATGAGCTCAGTGGAGAGGAGGCCGAAGCCTGAGAGCTGACTCCAGCTTGGACCAGATGGTGAGCCAGGCACACAATGGCCTTGCAGGGGCAGGCAGCTTGAGGACTCAGGGTCTCTGGGCTATGTCTGCTTCCCAGGGTCCTCTTTCTCAGCCATAATCTACAGTGAAACCTCTCACTGAAAGGGGAAAGGTAGAATCTGGAACCTTCTAGGCACAGTTAACCAATTATAAATACCAAAGCCAGCTGGGTGGTGGTGGTGCACACCTTTTATCCCAGCACTTGGGAGGCAGAGGCAGGTGAATCTCTGTGAGTTCAAGGCCAGTGTGGGCTACAGAGTGAGTTCCAGGACAGACAGGGCTCTTATACACAGAAACCCTGTCTCAAAAAATGAGTTTCAGACGAGCTTGGTCTACAAGCCAGTTCCAAGACAGCCAGGACTGTTACATGGAGAAAACACGGGGTGGGGGGTTCTTGGGGGAACAGGGCCATATTTAATATTTGAGGGAAGGAGAAAAAGAAAAATTCTCAGGACATTATTCACATGGACCTGACAGAAATTTGGTCAGAGGGTTCTCTGAAATTAGGATATCTTGACAATGGGGAAGTTGTTTTAAGCAGTTACATGAATGAGCTCAAAGAGGCTGCTCTTCCTGGTCTATCTTGTTCCAAAATTTGCTGTGACCGAAGCGGGTGTAAAAATGGATGGCCAGGGCAGGCAAATGTCTCTGACAGGCACTTGGACACTCACAAGTAGGACTGTAGAAATGCCCCTCATTTAACAAATTGCACCATTAAAAGTCATAATAGGCCTAAAAGTCATTCTTGAAAGAACTTACAAAGTAATTTGACCTACATAATCGCCTTGTTAAATCTATTTGATAGCTCAGACAGTTAGTGAAATATGCATAGTGCATTATATTAAAGAGAAAAGTACCCCTCAATTGGTATCTGATGTGCGCTTTGCAAACGTAGCTATTAGCTGCCTATGAAACTTCTGGACATGATTTGATTACCGTTAGGTCATTTACTTGTAACGTATGGGGGAGGGCCATTGCAGGTCTGCCCCTGCCTTACTAGGAAATATTAACAAAAGAATGTTTTATTTATTAGCATAAAGAGACACTGTGGGCTACTGGGTGACTGAAGTGTGGATACAGCTGCCACGCTCGTCAAAAACACAGCCTGTAATTCAACAATGAGGCGACAGCCAGTCTGTCTTGATCTATGCTTCAGCCAACTGGCTCTGAAAGCAGGACATTGCCTTCTTAAAATGATCTTCACAGATTTCTGTAATTGAACATTATCAAAAACAAACAGCAAGAGCACTAAACCCACAGAGCGATTTCTCAATTATGAATTCACTTTCTATCTGTGGGAGCACCAGTATTTTGTCTTTGTATTTCCAACATTCCAAATCAATAACCAAGAGTGATAGTTAAAGTCTAATCTTTGTGGCAACACAATTGTTTTGAAGGGAGTCTGTCGATGTACCGAGAAGAAGAAAGCGAAGTGAGGTGAAGAGCAGGTGTCCTGAGCCGTCCTGTGTCCCCGACTGGAGCCTTAGGTTCAAGTGAGGGAAGAACAGAGGCTGGAGGATCCTACATTCGGCTGTAGGTCGAGCAGGGAACAGTGTCTTTCTAAGGAGCAAAAGGGAGGGGCTGAGGCAAGAGGATTGGGCATCTGAGGCCACCCAGGACTACCCTGCATGACCTTGTCTCAAAAACCTAAACAGAACAAAGAAGTCAGAAGAAAATTCCATAAAGGGGTCAAAGACAGAGAGAATCAGCATGTCCAGTCCCTAAGTGCTGTGTCTGTACCGCTCTCTACTTAACACAGAAAGCAGAAAAGTGAAAATAGAAAAGAAGCTTGTTTTTTAAAAACGCCAAATTGAGCACAATTATTATTGGTGCTTCATGTCCCTTTGGTTGTGTGCCAATGTAACCTGCGTTTGTCAGAACCACCTCATGTCAACATGAAATTTACTGTTCTCGAATCGCGAGGGAAAGCATTTAGTGCAATTCCATTCTCCATACTTAATCTATTTTTAAGGATTTTATCACTTTTTTAGAGAAGAGATATTTGGTGAGAATTATACCTTGGACATGAAGTATCCACCCTTTTTATAATAGACTTATAATCCCGAGCCACAGAGAAAATAGTCAATTTGTTCCTTACTCTTCCATACTGTGTTCTTTGCCATTCAGGATAAAGTTGGTGATATTTCAAGGTAAAACATTTAGATTCTGCTTTACTTTAAGTCATGCCAGGGCCGGGAGTGGTGGTGCAGGCCTTTAATCCAGGCTGGCCTCAAACTCACAGAGATCCGCCTGGCTCTGCCTCCTGAGTGCTGGGACCAAAGGCATGTGCCACCACTGTCTGGTGGTGAATTCTGGACTCTTAATTGGAGGTATAGGATTAGGTTAAAAGAAATTGGCTTTTTAAAAATTATGTTTTGAGAAGTTGAGTTTTTTATTGTTGTTTGTTTTGGGTTATTTTTTGGTTTTGGTTGGTGTTTATATTTTTTTTTCTTCTTCTTGTTTTCATTTTTGTCGTTGTTTTGTTTGTTTTTTTGAGACAGGGTTTCTCTGTGTAACAGCCCTGCTTGTCCTGGATCTCGCTCTGTAGCCCAGGCTGGCCTCAAACTCACAGAGATCCACCTGCCTCTGCCTCCCGAGTGCTGGGATTACAGGTGTGCACCACCACGCCTGGCTTGAGATGTTGAGTTTTAATGAATGACCATATGAATACATGCTCAGTCACTTTATACAATAACTTTTAAAGAGTAGGGATCAAGAAACTACCGTGTAGGGCTGGAAAAATGGCGTAGAGGTTAAGAACTTTACTGTTCCTGCAGAGGGCCCGGGTTTGGTTCTGAGGCACCCATATGGTGGCTCCTAACCATTCATAACTCCAGTTCCAAACAATCCAACCCTCTCTTCTGACCTTCTTGGGCACCAGGCATTATACATGTACATATACATACATGGAGGCAAAACCTCATGCACATTAAAATAAATAAATCTAAATAAAACAAAGACATCTTTAAGAAAAGAAACTACCATGTGCCAGTCTTGGTAGTATTTGCCTGTTCTCTCAGCTACTTAGAAGGCTGAGGTAGGGGGATCACTTAAACCCAACAGCTCAAGACCAGCCTGGGGCCCAGCATGGTGGTGCACTCCTTTAATCCCAGCATTTGGGAAGCAGAGGCAGGTGGAGTTCTGCGTGTTCTGGGCCTGTCTGGGCTATCCAGAACAATTCTGTCTCAAAACCAAACAATAGGAACAAAAAAAAAAAAGCAAGGAAGAGGAGGGTGGGAGAGAGAGAGAGAGAGAGAGAGAGAGAGAGAGAGAGAGGAAAGAAGGTGTCCTGGCTGGTTTTGTGTTAACTTAACATAAGCTAATCATCAGAGAGGAAGGAGTGACCCATGGGGGAGGGCCCAGTTCATTGTGAGTGGAGCCATCCCTGGGCTGGTGGTCCTGGGTTCTATAAGAAAGCAGGCTGAGCAAACCATGATGAGCAAGCAGCACCCCTCCATGGCCTCTGCATCAGCTCCTGCCTCCAGGTTTCTGCCCTGCTTGAGTTCCTGCCCTGACTTCCTTCAGTGATGGACAGCAATGTAATGTAAGCCAAATAAACCCTTTCCTCCCAACTTGCCTTTGGTTGTGGTGGGTGGTTTGTTGTTGTTGTTGTTTTTTTGTTTTGTTTTGTGGTTTGTGGTTTGTGGTTTTTTGTTTGTTTGTTTGTTTTGTTTTGTTTTGTTTTTGGTTTTTTGGTTTTTTGAGGCAGGGTTTTTCTGTGTAGTTTTGATGCCTATCCTGGATCTAGCTCTGTAGACCAGACTAGCCTCAAACTCACAGAGATCCTTCTGGCTCTGCCTCTGGAGTGCTGGGTTTAAAGGCGTGTGCCACTGTTGCCCGGCTTGGTCATGGTGTTTTGTTGCAGCAATAGAAACCCTAACTGGCCGGGCAGTGGTGGTGCATGCCTGTGATCCCAGCACTTGGGAGTCAGAGCCAGCCTGGGCTACCAAGTGAGTTCCAGGAAAGGCTCCAAAGCTACAGAGAGAAACCCTGTCTTGAAAAGAAAAAGAAAAAGAAAAGGAAAAAAAAGAAACCCCAACTAAGACAGAAGGGAAGAGGGGAAACTCCTCCATGATTTTCAGTAATTTTTACCTTGAACAGTAAACTGAGTAAAAATGAAATACCAATATGCCAACAGACCACACCAGTGAGGCAGCACAATAAGGATTTTTCACGACAGTTCATTGACTTTTCTCTTTCAATCGACTGTACAGGAAGCATAATGAAAGAACCACCTTTTAAAAGTTATCTTGGGCCTGGAGAGATGGCTCAGCAGTTAAGAGCACTGGCGGTGCTTGCAGAGGACCTGGTTCGATTCCCAGAACCAACATGGCAGCTCACAGCTGTCTAACTCCAGTTCTAGGGGATCTGACTTCCTCTTCTGGCCTCCATAGGCACCAAACATACATGTGGTGCAATACACACATGCAGGTGCAATACACACATGCAGACACAATGCCCACACATACAAATGAAAATAGTTGTTTTGTTTTTTTGAGACAGGGTTTCTCTGTGTAGCTTTGGGTCTTTCCTGGAACTCACTCTGTAGACCAGGCTGGCCTTGAATTCACAGAGATCCACCTGTCTCTGCCTCCCAAGTTCTAACAACGCCCAGCCTTATTAAAAAGTTTTAGCTTCAGTATTATCTATTTGCTCCCTAGCTCCTGACATTAAAAAAAAAAAAGCAGGGCCAGCTGGGCAGTGGTGGTGCATGCCTTTAATCCCAGCACTTGGAGGTATAGGCAGGTGAATCTCTGAGTTTCAGACGAGCTTGGTCTACAAAGCCAGTTCCAAGACAGCCAGGACTGTTACATGGAGAAACACGGGGTGGGGGTTCTTGGGGGGAACAGGGCCATATTTAATATTTGAGGGAAAGGAGAAAAAGAAAAATTCTCAGGACATTATTCACATGGACCTGACAGAAATTTGGTCAGAGGGTTCTCTGAAATTAGGATATCTTGACAATGGGGAAGTTGTTTTAAGCAGTTACATGAATGAGCTCAAAGAGGCTGCTCTTCCCTGGTCTATCTTGTTCCAAAATTTGCTGTGACCGAAGCGGGTGTAAAAATGGATGGCCAGGGCAGGCAAATGTCTCTGACAGGCACTTGGACACTCACAAGTAGGACTGTAGAAATGCCCCTCATTTAACAAATTGCACCATTAAAAGTCATAATAGGCCTAAAAGTCATTCTTGAAAGAACTTACAAAGTAATTTGACCTACATAATCGCCTTGTTAAATCTATTTGATAGCATCAGACAGTTAGTGAAATATGCATAGTGCATTATATTAAAGAGAAAAGTACCCCTCAATTGGTATCTGATGTGCGCTTTGCAAACGTAGCTATTAGCTGCCTATGAAACTTCTGGACATGATTTGATTACCGTTAGGTCATTTTACTTTGTAACGTATGGGGGAGGGCCATTGCAGGTCTGCCCCTGCTTACTAGGAAATATTTAACAAAGAATGTTTTATTTATTAGCATAAAGAGACACTGTGGGCTACTGGGTGACTGAAGTGTGGATACAGCTGCCACGCTCGTCAAAAACACAGCTGTAATTCAACAATGAGGCGACAGCCAGTCTGTCTTGATCTATGCTTCAGCCAACTGGCTCTGAAAGCAGGACATTGCCTTCTTAAAATGATCTTCACAGATTTCTGTAATTGAACATTATCAAAAACAAACAGCAAGAGCACTAAACCCACAGAGCGATTTCTCAATTATGAATTCACTTTCTATCTGTGGGAGCACCAGTATTTTGTCTTTGTATTTCCAACATTCCAAATCAATAACCAAGAGTGATAGTTAAAGTCTAATCTTTGTGGGCAACACAATTTGTTTTGAAGGGAGTCTGTCGATGTACACGAGAAGAAGAAAGCGAAGTGAGGTGAAGAGCAGGTGTCCTGAGCCGTCCTGTGTCCCCGACTGGAGCCTTAGGTTCAAGTGAGGGAAGAACAGAGGCTGGAGGATCCTACAGTTCGGCTGTAGGTCGAGCAGGGGAACAGTGTCTTTCTAAGGAGCAAAAGGGAGGGGCTGAGGCAAGAGGATTGGGCATCTGAGGCCACCCAGGACTACCCTGCATGACCTTGTCTCAAAAACCTAAACAGAACAAAGAAGTCAGAAGAAAATTCCATAAAGGGGTCAAAGACAGAGAAGAATCAGCATGTCCAGTCCCTAAGTGCTGTGTTCTGTACCGCTCTCTACTTAACACAGAAAGCAGAAAAGTGAAAATAGAAAAGAAGCTTGTTTTTTAAAAACGCCAAATTGAGCACAATTATTATTGGTGCTTCATGTCCCTTTGGTTTGTGCCAATGTAACCTGCGTTTGTCAGAACCACCTCATGTCAACATGAAATTTACTGTTCTCGATGCTCGCGAGGGAAAGCATTTAGTGCAATTCCATTCTCCATACTTTAATCTATTTTTAAGGATTTTATCACTTTTTTTAGAAGAGACTATTTGGTGAGAATTATACCTTGGACATGAAGTATCCACCCTTTTTATAATAGACTTATAATCCCGAGCCACAGAGAAAATAGTCAATTTGTTCCTTACTCTTCCATACTGTGTTCTTTGCCATTCAGGATAAAGTTGGTGATATTTCAAGGTAAAACATTTAGATTCTGCTTTACTTTAAGTCCATGCCAGGGCCGGGCAGTGGTGGTGCAGGCCTTTAATCCCAGCACTTGAGAAGCAGAAGCAGGCAGATCTCTGTGAGTTCGAGGCCAGCCTGGTCTACAAAGTGAGTTCCAGGACAGGCTCCATAGCTACACAGAGAAACCCTGTCTCAAAAAAGAAAAAAGAAAAAAATCTTGCCAGGATATGCCACTGACCCCTTCTGGAGGATGCGGGGAAACTGGTCTCGCCGGTTAGCCCCACAGCGCCCTCTGCTGTGAATGCCGGGCTTTGCTCCTTCTAATGATGAAGCCAGACAAACCCGTCTTTCAACAAAGGGTCATTGCAGGCCAGGGGCAGGCTGTCAGCTTTGAGGACGCTGAACGTGAACGCTGACAGTGAGCTCAAATCTGTGTATCGTGTTCCCCCAAAATATTGTGTGTTCCCCAAAATAAACTTATCTGTGGTCAGAGAACAGGATGGCCACAATATTAAACATGAGGATAGGCAGTGGTAGCACACACCTTTAATCCTAGCATTTCAGAGACAGAAATACCTCTGGATCTCCGAGTTCAAGGCCACATTAGAAACAGCCAGGCATGGTGACTCACGCCTTTAATCTCAGAAATCCAGCCTTTAATCCCAGGGAGCGATGGCAGAAAGTAGAAAGATATATAAGGCATGAAGACCAGAAACTAGAAGCATTTGGCTGGTTCAGCATTTGGCTGGTTCAGCATTTGGCTGGTTAAGCTTTTAGGCTTTGGAGCAGCACAGATCCATTTGGATGAGGACTCAGAGGCATCTAGTCTGAGGAAACAAGACCAGCTGAGGAACTGGTGAGGTGAGGTAGCTGTGGCTTGTTCTGCTTCTCTGATCTTCCAGCATTCACCCCAATACCTGGCCTCAGGTTTGATTTTATTAATAAGAACTTTTAAGATTCCTGCTACACAAATCCAAGCCAGGATGTTCCCTGACTGAACCCCAGGACTTCCTATCCTCCCTTCTGGCTGCCTGTGTCCAGCCTGTACCAGGCTTTCCTACCATTTCACCATTCCCTGGCCAGTCAAGATTTACCTCCTGGTTGTCTTGTCTCCATGAGGGAATTACCCGTCACTCAGTTGTTCAGCCCAGACCTCGGAGCTGTGATTTCTCTCTTTCATAGGGCATCATGGAGGAGACAGTTCACAAATAGGTGGAATAGAGGACTAAAGAAGAGGTCTAGGAGGCAGAATGTAGTAACTACAGAAAATGAGAGATGCTGACGGAGAGAAGTGGGAACCTTTTCCAGTGGGTAGCCCTGTATATGGGGAGGGCTAGGACAAGTTTGTACTGTCCCTGACTCTCTTTAGGGGGGACTAGATCATATTTTGACCCCCTCAACCTCTATCAGGCAGGGCAAAGAACAGAGGGTCCTGTTTTCAATTTCTCCAATGCCTGGCTCTGATTTAAAAAATATAAATGACATACATTTGGGCAGCACATGTACAATTCAAAAACTGAACAAGCTGGGTGTGCTCAGGATAAGGATCTTCTGCCCTCCATGGACACTGCACTCACATACAGATATACCCACAGGCAAGACACCCACACACACAAAAGAAATAAATGTAATTTATTTTGATTAATTATGTATATGTGCATATGTGAATGTGTTCTCTCTCTCTCTCTCTCTCTCTCTCTCTCTCTCTCTCCCTGTGTGTGTGTGTGTGTGTGTGTGTGTGTGTGTGTGTGTGTGTGGTATTTTGGCAAAGAATGTGGTTGTTTTTTTGCCCTTGTGTCCTAAAAATCTGCCTGGGGCTAAATTGGAGACTTTTTGGATTAATGGCATCAGCCGAAGAGATTTCTAGGCAGCCTAGTATTGACTGTGCTGTGCAGTTATTGGTAATCACTCTTATGCAGACTATACTGAAAAGAAGCAAGCAGGACAAAGAGAATGCAAAATGTACAGTTTGGGGAGGAAAGGAGCATCAGAGCTCAGGGACATAAAAAGTTTCAAGAAAAGCCTGAAGCTAAATAGAATGAAGGGCGTGGTGACCTCGGGCCAAGACCCCCCCCCCCCCAAGCTTACACTGTGGGAAGTGGAAGGAAAGGCAGACTTCAGCAGTGAAGGGAGCCATCGACAACCCAGAGCTGTAGCTAGAGGAACTGAAGGAGAAGGAGCCCGAGCGAGCGAGCACCAGAACAGGGCACCTTCCACTTGATTCTGGCTTTAGAGTCAAGGATCCAAGCCAGGCGGTGGTGGCACATGAGTGTAGTGCCAGCACTCAGGAGACAGTCAGGCTGATATCTGAAGTTCAAGGCCAGCCTGATCTACAAAGTGAGTTCCAGGATAGCCAAGGCTGTTACACAGAGAAACTGTCTCGAAAAACAAAACAAAACAAAAAAGATGGAAGAAAAGGGTTGTGAAATCTACCCCTGTGCCCAAAGAAAGTCACTGAGGCCAGGCATGTGTCAGGGGTGTCCCTGCATGGAAGCCTAGGAAATCCATTACATGAAGATGGAGGCTGGATTGGGTTGAGGACCCCATGATGTTGGAGATGCCAGAGCCATGAGATCCCCATCAAGGAGAGCTGTAGACAGGGAGAGGAACCAGCCCAAAAGAGAGAAGTGTGCTGCAGTCAACAGAGCTGAAAGGAGCTGGAGGTCTGAAGAGCATTTGGACATCAGACCTGGAGACGCAGAGTTTGGAGTTGGCCCTGCTGGTTTGAGGTCTTGGCTTTTCCTCACTATACTCCCTCTACTTCTGTATTTATTGTGTAGATGGAAGAGGGTGCTGAAAGACCCCCACCAAAGGCCCAGACACAGTTCCTCCCAAATCCCAAAAGAGCTGAGGGAAGAGATATCTTAAAACAAACAGAACTGAGTCAGTTCCCCCTTCCTGGAGAGGTGACGTCAGATGGTTTCAAAAGAACAAAGTCAGGATGGCTGGTGGTGACCGATTAACTACGAGATGCCCCTCTCTGGAGACAACACGACCGGACCCCAGAGATGGGTTGTAAAACTCCTGACAGGGCAAACAGATAAGCTGAAATAAGACAAAGTCCAGGTCCAGGAAAAACTGGGCCAATCAAGGATGGACCCGTACTAACCACCTCCTCGCTAAAAAACTTTGTGGGTTTTGCCTATAATAACTAACTTCCCCAGCCGGGTGGTGGTGGCGCACACCTGTAATCCCAGCACTCGGGAGGCAGAGGCAGGTGGATCTTTGTGAGTTCGAGGCCAGCCTGGTCTACAGAGCTAGTCCAGGACAGGCTCCAAAGCTACAGAGAAACCCTGTCTCGAAAAACCAAAAAAAAAAAAAACAACCAAAACCAAAAAACAAAAAACAAAAACTAACTTCCCCAAGAAAGTGGACGAGGGTTCCCTGCTAGCTTGAACTACACACGTGCACGCTCGATGGAATAAACCTTGCTTTTGCATTCTGGTACACTCGTCCTCGGTTGTAGTGCCCTGGAACTCCCAAGTTGTGTAACTGCCGCCCTGCTTGCTGACCTTGACCTTGATGTCCTCCCTATGCTGATTCCCTGCTGGTCTCCACCCTCCTGAATGCTTAAGGGAAGTTCCTTGTTTGTGTATCTTGCATTTGGTGTAAACAGCTTAGGTGCAAGAATGTAGAACATTCAGTAGTGAACTTCTGCCCTCTGGGGTTCATCCATTGTGCTGTAAGCCTGTATTTAAGGTTTCCTCCATTCTTCAATAAACGGCATTTGGCATTCCCTGGCACAAATGACTCGCTGTCTTTTGTCTCTGTTTTTCGATCCACAGCCCCTCGCTCGGACATGGTGAATGGGTGGTGGTAGCGCGGGCACTACCGCAACACTCGGTGATCTCTCTGGGGGTCACGATCTGGGCACAACAGGCACCAGATCTCATTGCAGATGGTTGTGAGCCACCATGTGGGTGCTGGCAACTGAACTCAGGACCTCTGGAAGAGCTGTCGGTGCTTATAACCTCTGAGCCATCTCTCCAGCCCTCCTTTTACTTCTTTTGGAATGGTAATGTATATTGGACCATTGTACGTTGAAAGTATGTAATCTTTTTTTTAAATTTTTTTAAAGATTTATTTTTATTATGTATACAGTATTCTGTCTGCATGTGTCCCTGCAGGCCAGAAGAGGGCACCAGATCTCATTACAGATGGTTGTGAGCCACCATGTGGTTGCTGGGAATTGAACTCAGGACCTCTGGAAGAGCAATGCTCTTAACCTCTGAACCACCTCTCCAGCCCTGTGATCTTTTTTTTTTTTTTTTTGATTTGACAGGGGGTTACAGTTAAGACTGCCACAAGTCTCAAAAGAGACTTTGAACTTTGGACTTTTAAGCAGTGTTGAGACTGTGATAGACTAAGGGGACTTTTGAAGTTGGACTAAATGCGTTTTTGCATTACAATATGGCTACAAGCCTGGGGGAGGGCGGCAGGAAGTGGAATGTGGTGGTTTGAGTAGGAATAGCCCCTAAGCCAGGCCGTGGTGGCACACAACTGTAATCCCAGCACTCGGGAGGCAGAGGCAGGCGGATCTCTGTGGGTTCGAGGCCAGCCTGGTCTACAAAGTGAGTTCCAGGACAGGCTCCAAAGCTACACAGAGAAACCTTGTCTCGAAAAAAAAAAAAAAAAAAAAAAAAAAAAAATGACCCCTACAGAATCACATATTTGCATGCTTAGTCACCAGGGAGTGGTGCTATCTGAATAAATTAGAAGAATTAGGAGTTGTGCCCTTGTTAGAAGAAGCGTGTCGCTGGAGAGTGCCAGCTTTGAGGTTTCAGAAACCCATGTCAGGCCTAGTTTCTCTCTCTTGGCCTGCATATAGATCAGTCTGTAGCTCTCAGCTACTGCTCCAGCACTGTGAATGCCGCCATGCTCCTACCATGCTGATAATGGACCAACTCTTTGAAACTGAAAGCAAACCCCCAGTTCCATGCTTTCTTTAATCAGAGTAGCCTTGGTCATGGTGTCTCTTCATAGGAGCTGAACAGTGGCTAAGACAGTGTGCATGTATGTGTAGATTTGTGTGCATGTGGATACGTGTCTGTGTGCGTGCATGCATGTGTGTGTTGTAGAAGGCTGTGAGCCATCCAACCTGGGTGCGAGCCATGGCAGTGGGGGTGTCCTCATACTCTGCCTCTAGAGTGCTAGGTTTAAAGGTAAGTGCTGTCACGCCCCTGGCTGTCTTTGAATTCTCTGCAGCTGAATAACCTTGAATTCCTGAACCTCTGGCCTCAGTCCCCACCCCACCACAATCCAGCAAGTGCTGGGATTACAGGTGTACACCACCACGGCCAGCAGCAGTTTGATTTTTTAACTTCTGAGGAACTTCCACAGTATTCTATGACTCTTCTACTTTACATTCCCACCAGCAGCATGCCAGGCTGCTTTTTCACATCTGAACAAGTCTTGCTACATTTTGCCTTTTTGGATGTCCCAGACAGGGAGCTCATTGTGGTTTTGATCTGTGTTTCCCTGATAAGCTGTTGAACATCTTCTCAAATGTTCTGGGCTCTTAGAAAATGTCTTTGAGAAATATCCATCAGGTTCTTTGCACATCTTTGAATAGGGCATATATATTTTTTTCTATTGCTTAGTTTGTAACTGTTGGAGTTTCTTATATATCTTGCATATTAACTAAAAAATTGAAATTTGTGAGTTGTTTCTTGATGGATCTAAGTTTTCCTTTGCTGTGCAGAATGTTTTTAGTGTGCCCCAGTCCTTTTTGTTTATACTTGTTGTCTGTTTTGGCTGCTTCCCACTCCCTCTGCAGGAACTAAGAGGTCAGACTTCTGAATAACATAGTTTTAGTTTAACCGGTTTAGAAAGTAACAGATCTTGGCTGGGGATATGGCTCACTGACTGCTCTTCCAGAGGACCCAGGTTCAATTCCCAGCACTCACAAGCCAGCTCAGGACTGTCTGTAGTTCCAGTTCTAGGGGACCTGACACCCTCATACAGACATACTGTTGGTATTTTTTATTTGTTTGTTTGTTTGGTTGGTTTTTTGGTTTTTCAGACAGGGTTTCTTTGTGTTGCTTTGCGCCTTTCCTGGAACTTGCTTTAGAGACCAGGCTGGCCTCGAACTCAAAGAGATCTGCTTGCCTCTGCCGCCCGAGTGCTGGGATTAAAGGCTTGAGCCACCACCGCCTGGCTAATACTGTTGGTTTTTTGCAGCGCTCTTACCCTGCAAGGAAAAGTCATGAAACACAACAGAATCCACTAACAAGAGTTTTATTAAGATAAGAAAGAGGGATAGAGGTGCACAGGCCTACGGAAAGACACATGAGTGAAGGGGGCCTGGGAATCATGGTGCCAGCTTATAAAGGCTGGGCGGCGCCTGAGCACACAGGCCCATGTGCATAGATCACATGGTTGTGTTGTGTGTGAGCTTTACGCAACCGCATAAAGCCACTGGGTCACATGAGATGTTTGACCTGGAAATTACTCGGCAGAAGTGACTAGGTCCCACCAGGCATGCGTGACCATGCCCAACCGTGGGGGTATGTTGTGAATTCATGTCATCCCGGACTCTTTGTTTTGTTTGAGACAGGGTCTTTCTGTGTAGCTTTGTGCCTGGCTCTGCCTCCCGAGTGCTGGAATTAAAGGCGTGCACCACCACTGCCAGGCTGTTTTTTTGTTTTTTTTTTTCAAATGGCGGATGAGAGGGTATGGGGCATTGTTTCTTTCAAAGACTGCTTCCAGCTGACTGGTGGACAGTTGGTTGGCTCTTGGGGGAATGGGGAGGGGAGCTTCTGAAGTCCTGGGATGATGATGGGCCATCTGTCGTCCGCTGTCCATCTTTTGTGGTGTGGCTGTGAACCTTTTGTCTGACAAGATACTGGTGACACAGAAGCTTAGAGAGAAAAGAAGCATTATTATTTTATTGTTGGAGTGTTCCCAGACCAGGGAGTTGGCACTTATCTGAGGTAGATCCAGCCTGTCCAGATAGAGACATGTTAAGAAGTTACTGTGAGAAAATTTGTGATTATTATGGTGTTTTAGTACTCTGTTTAATTCTTTACCTGAGACAAGCTTTATTAGAGGTAGTTTATTCAAGGCACCTGTTCCCTTTACATACTTTTAGGGCAAAAACACCAACGCACATAGCACATGAAATTAAAAAAAAAAAAAAAGTAACAGATCTACCTGGTTTCATCCCATCGCTGTTAACTGTGTATCACCCTGGTTTACAAAGTGAGTTCCAGGATAGCCAGAGCTGTTTCTTGAAAAAACAAAACAAAACAAAACAACAACAACAACAAAACAGGAAAACCTCGTGGATCTTCTCTATTGAAAAAGGACGTAAACTGGCCGTAGTGGCTCAGACCGTAATCCAAGAACTGGGAAGCTAGAGCGGAATGGCTCTGAGTTCGAGGTTGTCTGGGTTACATTTTTTAGGGTTACTCCTAGCTCAGTCCTATCTACCTTTGAGAGCCTGCAACACTTTGTGTTGCAGTTGCTTGTTAAGTTTTAACACAGGACATGGAAGACAGAGCTCCGGTCGCAGAGAATGGTTGTCTACCAGACACAGTCCTTACATCCACTGTGCACCAGCACCCCAGGTGTTGGTTGATCTCCACAGCCGGCATGGAAGTCCCACTGTTCTGAGAAAAGCACAGGAGGAAGTTGGCAGCTGCCACACAAGTATGCAGCCAGGATTCATGGAACCGGCAAAAAGGCAAACAGCAACAGGCAAAGTAAGACTAGCCGCTCCGGCACCTGTTGTCTCCTGAACTGTGGCTGTCAATCTCAGGGGACCCACTCCTGCCTTGGGATCCGAGAGCTCAGTAAGGCCCAATGTTCAGAGGGTGGAACCCTGGCTGTACACTGGTCATTGCTCTGGGGGGCAATACTTCATTTTGAAGTGTGGTGCTCTAGCCCAAGAAGACACCATCATCTAACTGGAAATGTAGACGAATCTTTACAAGGCTGGGCAAGTTCTATGAAGGCAGATGCCTTTTTTTTGTTTGTTTGTTTGTTTTGAGACAGGTTTCCCTGTGTAGCCCTGTCTGTCTTGGAACTCTCTTCGTAGACCAGGCTGGCCTCAAACTCAAGAGATCCATCTGCCTCTGCCTCCTGAGTGCTGGGATTAAAGGTCTGTGTTACCACCACCCGGTGAGGGCAGATTTTTTTTTTTTTTTTTTTTTGACTGGTGAATTCTGTGGGCAGGAACCCATCTGCTATAAAGTCAGCAGCTGATAGTGAAATCCACAGAGGGAGAGTTTTGGCAGAAATATAGGAAGGAAGAAAGGAAGGACGGACAGAAGGAAGGAAGGACGGACAGAAGGAAGGAAGGAAGGAAGGAAGGAAGGAAGGAAGGAAGACAACTCTAGTCACCAAGTATCTATTGAAATCAGGACAGGCGACCATCCCTTCTGATACGGAAGTGACCTGCTGAAGACAATCCCTTTGGACTGGTTGAGCCTCTGAGGAATGGGCTGCATGGAGGCCTGTGGTTGATCTTTACGTTGGTTTATTCGAGTCCATATTGCTAAACTTTTGCAAATCTTCCATTTCTGCCACTGACTCCTTTTTCCCCCCAAGAGTTTTGAAGGCAAAGGTGGAAGTCACTGGGGCACAAGGCTGACTGAAGATGTCAGAGCAGGTCATCTTACCCACATGGTGATTATGATTCTTCTCTGTTGATGCAACTCTGGTAAGCAGTCCCACAATGCAAGGACCTTGCATATTCTGCATCTGGTCAGAAGGGTTTGTCACAGACATTACCCAGAGTTCCTTAGCACTTATTTTCTGGTCGTGTGCATTCCAGGTCCCTGCCCATTGGTCAGTTAGTTACTACCCATGGATCACTGTAGATCTGTATATCCAGTCATCACTTTTGTAGGTAGAATGAATGCCCATCATAGTGCTCAGGGGTCTGTCATGAGAGCGTGTCCCTTCGCATGATCCCTTGGGATGGTAGACAGAGGTAACAGTTATCTATTGCTAACTAGTCACTCTAAAATTAGTAGCTCAAAGTAGCAATGAGGTGTTTTACCCGTGAGTCTGCTACTGGGACAGGCTTGGCAGAGAGGGCTCATCTTTGTTCTAGTGGTGGGAGCTGGGAAACTTCATCAGGATCTGAAGGGTGGACTTTCACATGGCCTCAATTATTTGGCTCATGATTTGAGGGTAGAGTCCTTCACAATAGGAAAGGCATCATGTGGAAGACAGGCTCATGGTCATGACCACAGGAGGGAGGCTGCTTGCTCATGACTTAGTAGACCAGGGAGCAAGCTGGAACACATGTGAGGCTGGGAAAAGAAGCCTCAGCATCACCCTGTAGTTCACGTGGGACTGGCAATCCCACCGTCACAATGGGCATGCCTCATCCCACCCAGTGTGAGAACTCAGAAAAGTTCAATAGTAGAGGGTAGAATCATCTCTAGGTTATTGGCTGCTTTAAATCTACCTTCAAAGCATGACTCATAGAAAGTTAGATTTAGCTCAGTGGTAGAGTGCTTGCCTAGCAAGCACAAGGCCCTGGGTTCGGTCCTCAGCCGGGGGGTGGGGGGGGGTTGGGGGGGGAGAAAGACTCACTCCAAGAGCTTATTTATGTGTTAGAGCAAAACTTAATAGCAGGAGATGGAAACACGGCTTAGCTCTTGCTGAGGACCAGGGTTCAGTTCCCAGCATCCACAATATTCTGTAACTCCAATTCCTGGGAACCTGACACCTCTTCTGGTCTTCACGGGAACTGCAGGCACATGGTTCACACAAACATGCACAGCCTGCAAAACACACATACCCATAAAATATAAATACATATTAAAAAAAACCTTACTAGCAGTTTTGAAATATACGACTATTAAGAACTAGCAATCTGTCATCCAACAACCAATCTCTCACTTTCTCTTTCTTTGTGGTACAGGGGATTGAACTCAGGGTCTCACACACGCTAATGCTTTACCTCTGAGCTACAAGCCCAGGTCAAGACCCTTCCCCCCTCTTTTTGAGACGGTTTCACTGTGCATCTCTTGTTATCCTGAAACTCATGGGCCAGGCTGGCCTTGAACTCAGAGATTAAAGGCATGTGCCACCATGCCCAGCTCTGACCCTATCTCTTAAAAAAAAAGAAAAAGGAAGCTGGGCAGTGATGGCACATGCATTTAATTTCAGCACTCAGGAAACAGAGGCAAGTGGATCTCTGTAAGTTCAAGGCCAGCCTGGTCTAGATAGTGAGTTCCAGGAAAGCCAGGACTACACAGAGAAACCCTGCCTCAAAGAAAGGAAAAAAAGAAAGAAAAAGAAAAAAAAAGGAATCTTATGAGAGAAGACAAGAGAGAGGATAGAAACATTTCAGATGACAATAGCTAGGTTTTTTTTTTTTTCTAAAATTGATGAGAGTGAATATCTAAACTCTAGGAAACTTGGTGAACCCTAAGAAAAAAAGACACAGGAGGAGACGAGTACCAAAGTACATTGGAGTCCACAAGCTCAAAGTCAAGGATAAAGAGGAAGTCTTTTCCTTCCTCCTTCTCTTCCTCCCCCGGCCCCACTTCTTTGGACAAGGTCTCACGTAACCCAGGCCCATCCTGAACTCTGATCCCTCGGTCCCCTTTTTCTCAAGTACTGAGATTATAGGCAGGCCACACTAGTCTGAGTGAAACATCTGACACTCAGCCAGGACACTGTGCCTGATCCCAGCACTCTGAGGCTGAGGCAGGAGGACTACAAGTTCAAGCCTTGTGTTATGTAAGGACACCTGTCTCAACTGCCATGGGGGGCGGGGCAGGGAGGACAAACAGACACACAAATTCCAGCTAGGGATTCGGGTCAGTGGTAGAGCATGTGCTTGCCTGACATGCGGGGCCCTGGGTTCAATACCCAGCACAGGAAAAAGAAATCAAAACCAGACCAAAGCACAAACAGAACTTCCAAACCTATAAATCAAAGCAGTCTTTCTGGTTGGAGAAAAACAAAAGCCAGGGATAAGAGAGAAAAGTTTGAGAGAGAGAGAGAGAGACAGAGAGAGAGAGAGACAGAGAGAGAGACAGAGAGAGAGAGACAGAGACAGAGAGGTTTTTTGTTTTGTTTTGTTTTGCTTTTTTGGCTAAGCAAAGTTTTGTTTGTTTTTTTTTTTCTTCTTCGAGACAGGGTTTCTTTGTGTAGTCTAGCTCTGTAGACCAGGCTGGCCTCGAACTCACAGAGATCCGCCTGGCTCTCCCTCCAAGTGTTGGGATTAAAGGTGTGCACCACCAGGCTCTTCACAAGGTATTGTGAATAAAAACAAGAACACCAAAAGCTGTCAGAGAAATGACAAGTTACAGGCTGGGAGAGTACTTACAAACCACAGGAATGGGAAAAGACTGTGTCCCCAGTAAGAAACTCCTCCCCTAAGTTAATGTAAGATGAAAAATAAATCTTAGGACTGTGGAGGCTATATCCCAGATGGAGAACACAGAATCAATATTTTATTTTAAAATGATAAGAGGACAGAAAATGAACAGACGTCAGCAGATGTATGGGAGGCCAGGGAGATGGTTGGCTGTATAAGCAGGAGGACCTGTGTTTGAACCCCGGTATCCACATAAAAATTCTCACATGTACCTGTTACCCCAGTACTGTAGGGGCAGCTCCAGGTTAGTGAGAGACTCTTTCTCAAGAGAATAAAGGAGAGGGTAACAGAGTAGGACACCAAAAGTCCTTTGGCCATCTGTGCACATACCATGAACACACACACACACACACACACACACTTTTTAGAAGAAGAATATGATATACATACAGGAAAAAGCATGGTAAAAGACACTCACCAGGACCAGGAATTAGGGAAATGGGAATTAAAAACCTAAGATGCATGTACACATGTACACACGCCCACTAGCCTTTCTAGGATGAGACTGTTAACAAGGATGTGCAGGCTGCTCTCGGATGCTGCTGGGGGCAGGGCAAGGGGAACAACTTTTGAAAATAGTTTGGTAGTTTCTTGAATTCTTTTCTTTTTGGAAACAGGGTTTCTCTGGATAACCCTGGCTATCCTGGAACTCTATAGACCAGGCTGGCCTCGAACTCACAGAGATCCGTGAGGCTCCACCTCCCTAGTGCTGGGATTACAGGTGTGCTCCACCACTGCCTTAGCCTTTCTGTTCCTTTTCGTTTATCTAAGAGAAACTGTAGGCCTCCATGACCACTGCTGATATACACAGAAGCTTTGGGGGAAAAACATTTCTCTTTTCAATTTATTTTTAATTGATGTAAAATGCATCTATTTATGATTTATGACATGCTTGGGAATATGTATACTGCATGGAATGGCCCATTGAATGTGAATCTGGGCATTTCTTCTCATATTTCTGTAGTCATGTGCTGTGATATGAAATACAGTTGTATAGTTGTCCCTTTGGTGTCCACAAGAGATCAACTAGTTCCAGAACTATCCTCATGCCAATACTCAGATCTGCCAATGGAAAGATGTGTATTAAATAGCACGCTATATATATGTGATAAAATTTGTTGAAAGAGGATTCTATTTTTATGTTTTAAAACATGCTCGAAACTACTAATAAAAACCTGGGATCATTAAACAAAAGAGTACATTTTCTGCCCTACAGGAATGTTACACAACCCCTACTCATTGCTCCTCAGTATGTTGTATCATGCAGAGACATCTAAGGCACAGGGGAAGGCAGGAAGAACTCCAGGAAATCATGGCTCTCCTTTTGCAGAGTAAGAGGTTCTACGCGGACATATACTGAAGGTTCCTGCCCTTTTACTATGTAAGTCCATTTATGTTTGCTTGTTTTTCAGGTCTCTGTGCTCAGAGTCCAAAGCAGGCCATCAGGAAGCATTAAAAACATGTTCTTAGAACTATACCTATGAGTTGGGCGGTGGTCTTTAATCCCACCTTTAACCCCAGCACTCAGAAAGCAGAGGCAGGCAGATCTCTGTGAGTTTGAGGACAGCCTGAACCTGATCTACAAAGGGAGTTCCAGGACAGCTAAGGCTCTTACACAGAGAAACCTTGTCTAGAAAAACAACAAAAAAAAAACCAATCCCCTCTTCCCCCCCAAAAAAAACCCTATACCTATACTGATATGCATGCACTTGGAGATCAGAATGATACTGAGCATTTTCATATATTTATTATTTATATTTCTTCCTTTGAGAACTATCTATTTAGATAACTCATTCATTTTGATAACCTATTGTTATTAAGGTCTTTTTTAGTTTTTATATATTTGGATATAAATATATATATTTGAATATATATAAATGTTCAACTTGCATAGGCCTATATAATTGCAATGAAAAAGACAGTAAACATTCATTTATGGTTATTTTAAAAACACAGGTTTTGCCAGGCGGTAGTAGTGCACGCCTGTAATCCCAGCACTCAGGAGGCAGAGGCAGGTGGATCTCTGAGTTCGAGGCCAGCCTGGGTTACAGAGCTAGTCCAGGACAGGGTCCAAAGCTACAGAGAAACCCTGTCTCGAAAAACAAACAAACAAACAGAAACCCCACAGGTTTTGCCCGGCCGTGGTGGCGCATGCCTGTAATCCCAGCACTCAGGAGGCAGAGGCAGGTGGATCTCTGTGAGTTCAAGACCAGCCTGGTCTACAGAGCTGGTCCAGGTCAGGCTCCAAAGCTACAGAGAAACCCTGTCTCAAAAAAAACAGAACCCCCCCCCCCCCCAGGTTTTATTTTGTTTTCGAGACAGGGTTTTTCTGTGTAGCCCTGGTTGTCTGGAAACTCGATTTGTAGACCAGGCTGGCCTGGAACTCAGAGATCCACCTGCCTCTGCCTCCCAAATGCTGCTATTAAAGGCTTGCACCACCATTTTTAAGGCTGGCTTAAAAACACAATTTTTTGTTTTGTTTTGTCTTTGTTTTTGTTTCTCCGAGACAGGGTTTCTCTGTGTAGCTTTGTGCCTTTCCTGGAACTCACTCTGTAGACTAGGCTGGCCTTGAACTCACAGAGATCCGCCTGGCTCTGCCTCCCAAGTGCTGAAAAACAAAACAAATCCTTGATTCTAATACAGTGTAGGGGTCTTGATTAGGTTCATTTTCTCTGCCAGTTAAAGAATTAAAGGCAGGCTGTGGTGCTGCATACCTTTAATCCTAGCATTCGGGAAGGCCACTACTGCTCGGAAGGGGAGAATCTAGGAAACAATGAAGTAGTTAACTTTGACCCCTACTGGCTCAAAGAACATCCTCCGGCACCTAGACTAGATGCTTTCTCATTTTGAATGGCCAAATTCTGTACACTTATGGTTTTCTCTTTTCCCGTCTATCTCAGTTTGTTTACAGACAATACTTCCAAGCTTCAGGATTTTCTCTAGTAGTTGTAAAGTGAAAATGCACTGGGCCCCATTCACATATTGATGCTGATTTTCCCCTCCAAATTTAGGATTTGGTTAATAATTGGCTCACGTGTATTATGTATAGCTGGTCTTCCCAACTGGAGTGAAGAGTCTGGGAGCACGGGTTCTCTCAATAATCCTTACATTTGCTAGCTATGTTGGGATTAAAAAAAAGATTAGGGCCGCTCTCAAAAGCACCCAGTGCTGAGGGATGTTTGTCACGGTGCAGTTTAAAACACTAATTGCCAGCCAAAGATTCAAATTAAGGCTCCTGTATGTCTTAAAGTCACATGCTTTCATTTGGACTGATGATGACTTGCGTGCCTCAACTGCGCACATTCTTCTAAACTTTTCCAAAGATGCTCTTTGCAGGTGACTGACTCAGGCTCCCTTTGGTCCCCTAAATGACGAAAAGCTGAGAACTTTGACTTTGGAGCTGCTGCCTCAGAAAGACATAAAAAGCATGGCTGACTAGTGGCAGAGAATTATTCTCCTCAATGACTGGTTCACTCTGCCTTTGGTTCCTGAAGCTCTATGGGAAAAAGATCAAGCCTTCGAGCAAGTCAAACCCTGAGGAGATTATGCCTGTTGCAGGTCCACCGGGAACCGGAGGGCGGGGAAAAAGGGAAGGGAGCCGCCGCCTGGTTCCCTGGCAGCAGCCGCCATCTTTTAGGGTGGGCTGCGCAGCCTCTCCGCAGAGCGCCCGCGTGCAGAGGCCCAGAAGACGTGGAAGCACTGGAGGCCGGGAGCGCGCTACAAAAGGAAAGCGCGCCTGCGCAAGGGCGACTGCGCTGGAGGGGCGTGGCCGGGAGCCAACGCGCGTGCGCATTGCGAGCCCGCCAAGCACCTGGAGGAGGTGGGGGGGCGAGGTAGAGTGGCTTGGGGTAGGAGAGCGCTTGCGCAAGAACGCGACGGTGCGGGAAGTAGGGGATCCGGAGCTCACTCGCGGAGGCGGGACTAGCGCGGATCTCGCGAGATTTCCTGCGGCCATATATACGTGTGGCGAGCCCGCGTCCTTTCCCTGGCGTGATTCCGTCCTGCGTGTTTGTTCTGAGCAGCGGTAGGCAGTTTCCTCCGTCCGACCTCTCTCACACCGAAGTGCGCGCCTCCGCCTCATGGAAGACTCGATGGACATGGACATGAGCCCTCTCAGGCCTCAGAACTACCTTTTCGGTAACTGCCTGGCGGGGAGGGCTTGGGCAGGGCCTGGTGGCTGGGGGGGCGGGAGTCCAGCCGAGGCCTGGCGTGTGCAGGACGCGGCGTGGGTGGAGGCCGGAGGGCTGGGAGGAACCGCCTGGGCCGCGGGGCCGGGATGAGAAAATCGAGGCCCGGAGGAGAGAGCGGCCCTAACTCAGGGCGGGAGCGGCCCAGGCTCGAGCCTCGGGCGTTGAGAGGTCGGTCGGCCGAGGGTGCGGACCCGTTTGCGGCGCCAGCAGGGGCTGCGGCGACGCTTCATCCTCGAGCGTGAAGAAGTCCGCAGGGTTTGCCTCCACGCAGCTGTTTTTCATTGCTGGGCCCCAGGCGGGTGGCCCGGGCGGGTGGTGACTCTGAGCGAGGCCTGCGCCCCCTTGATGGGCCGCTACGTGTGCAGTCCGCTAGGCTTTCCAGGGCCCTCGCCTCCAGTCGGGTACACCCAAGGGGTTCGGCCAGTGTGGGGGGGCTCGGCCCCGCAGGCACTCTGCTGCGGAGGGGGCTGCAACCCCTGGGAACACGTGGTTGCCACGTGGTTGGGGGTAGGGAGGGGGTGTGGGCTCCTACATCCGGGCTCTCAGTGTCTTGTCAACCCTGAGCCGTGGGGTCTTGTTCTTGTGTCTTAGTTAAGAGTGCTGGGCGGGAAATGCTTAAGTACTGGTTTTGAAGGTCTTTGTTCAAGTCTTTTCGCATCCACCGTGGTGGTGGTTTTTCTTAGAGACCCTTTTCTGCCTCTGCGGTAGGTGGAGTCATTCCTACGCTGCAGATGACTGTGGTCAGAGTGACTTGATGTGAAAGAGTATCACTAAATCAAAATCATCCTTTAATCTAGAACTGGTGTTTTTCTTTTTTGTTGCTGGGGTCCGGGAGAGAAGTGCTGTATTGAGCAGGTCAGGTTAACTGGGCTTCTGGGGATCCCACATTAGCTATGCTGAGATTTGTTAACAGCAGTAAACAATGGCAGTAACTTGTTTTTTTAAAAATACATCACATTAAAATAATTATTTAAAAAAATCTGCGAGTGTTTAAAACGTCCACACTAAGCATAAAGGCTTTATACCTAGACATCTAGATAGCTACACATAAGCTGTCCCTATGGTGATGTGTGATGTAATAGATTTCCTTCAGAACGTAGGTAAATTGGCTTTTTGAAAAAAGTGAGAAATAATAGTACGTTGTGTTTAGCTTTAGCCACTATATAAAGTTCTGGGTTTTGTTTTTTTTAAGAAGTTTGAGCCTTTGAAAAAGGTAATGGTGCCCCATTCATTGTTGACAATGAAATACTGTGAGAAAATGGAACTTTTATAGGCTTTGTGGAGTGGAATCCACAGAACTTTTAGTTGAAAAAGTAGATGAGGTAGCGATTGATGTTCATCTCTGCTAGGTTTGCTTTTTTTCTTTACAGGTTGTGAACTAAAAGCTGACAAGGATTATCACTTTAAGGTGGATAATGATGAGAATGAGCACCAGTTATCACTAAGAACGGTACTTAAACTTTGAAACTGCATTAAATTTCAACCCCTGGGTTCTTACTGTTGTGATTTTTGTTAGGAGTTCATGCTTAACTGCTGGAAAAAGTTTTTATAACAGTATTTTTTTTTTTTTTTTTAATTTTAATGTAGCTCAGGTCTGCACTGGTAACAAAAAGCATCTTTGTCACTTAGTCTTCTGTAGTCCTGGACAGTGCTATAATTAGTTGCCTAGTAAGGCTCTGCAGGAATGTGATCTTTTAAGTCTGCTGGCTTCATTAGTGGTATTTCTTGGGAACATAGTCTTTCTCAAGTACATTAAATGGGATGATTAGTTAACTATCAGTAGTGGGGACAGGCTAGTTAAAATTTTGAAGGGTATTCATGAACAGCGGAGACTTAAGTATCTTTTTGTTCACAGGTTAGTTTAGGGGCAGGGGCAAAAGACGAGTTACACATCGTAGAGGCAGAAGCAATGAACTATGAAGGCAGTCCAATTAAAGTAACACTGGCAACTTTGAAAATGTCTGTACAACCAACAGTAAGTACATTTCTAAACATGGGATTTTGGGATTTCACATTGGGTCTCTTAAGACAAATTTAAGATACACAAAGATGCTTCAAAAAGCTACATCTTCTGTGCAATTTTGTGTTGCTTCTAAATAGGTTTATTGATGTATAAGTTTGCTGGTGATACTTGGTGTAAAATATTCACAATGTTTAATGATTGAAAATTGCTCATTTTTAGGTTTCTCTTGGGGGCTTTGAAATTACACCACCTGTGGTCTTAAGGTTGAAGTGTGGTTCAGGGCCTGTGCATATTAGTGGACAGCACCTAGTAGGTAAGTTTTTTGTTTTTTAAATCTACTATGGTATTTTCTGCTTAGTTTCTAAGTGGAACTGGCTTTTTTCTTTTAAACATTTGTGTGTTGGCATATGTTCCATGGAATGTCCAGGTCAGACAATACAATTTGCCTAGAGTTTTCCTACCACTACATGGGTTCTGGGGATTGAACACTGATCAGGTTTAGACACAAAGAAAGGTCTTATAACTAGTTAGGGTATCTTCTTAGATCTCAGTTTGGACTTTGTAAAGCATGCTTTAGTTCTAGTTGTCTTATGCCAAAATGGGAATCTGGTAATGTATGTTTAGAAAGGTCTGATTTTTGTTTATTAAAACTGCGGTGAACATTTTAAAGTTTCTGATCCTCATTTGCTACCCTTAATGGAGTTTTTTCATGTGGCGGCTAGAGAGATGGCTCAGCGGTTACAACCATTGGCTGTTCTTCCTGGGGACCCGGGTTCAATTCCCAGCACCTACATGGCAGCTCACAACTATAACTCCAGTTTCAGGGTATCTGACATCCTCACACCGATGCACATAAAATAAATTATTGGAAAAAATACCATGTGTTATCTACTGTTAAGTTTTGAAAAGTATGTCTAATTTTATTTTAGCTGTAGAGGAAGATGCAGAGTCAGAAGATGAAGATGAGGAGGATGTGAAACTCTTAAGTATGTCTGGAAAACGATCTGCTCCTGGAGGTGGTAACAAGGTTCCCCAGGTAAAAAGATTTTTTTAAAGTTAGAAGACATGTGTTCTGCCTTTCAGATTGGTTAACCACTAAGGGATGGCTCTTGTTCATAAATGTCTGTTTTTCTTTAAGAAAAAAGTAAAACTTGACGAGGATGATGAGGATGACGACGAAGATGATGAGGATGATGAAGAGTAAGTATATGTAGTGTTTTAGAAACTTGACATTACATATACAAAGGGTTTTAGGAAATTGATTTGCCAATGCACTCTTAAAAAAGTGGTTGTATGATTGATGTTTTAAAAGTAAAGATTGCCCTTTTTTTTTGTTTTGTTTGTGTTTTGCGAGACAGGGTTTCTCTGTGTAGCTTTTGCTCCTGTCCTGGAACTCACTTGGTACTCCAGGCTGGCCTCATTCAGATCGCCTGGCTCTGCTGGGATTAAAGGCATGTGCCACCACCACACGGTGAAAGTAAAGATTTCTGTGCCTGTAAAGGATTTTGGCCTGTGACTCTTGTTTCCTTATGACAGGCTACTATAATGGGACATTGTTTTTTTTTTTTTTTTTTGAGTTTAAAATATGGTTAAAATAAGATTTCATTATGATCAAGTGCTATCTGTAATAAACAGATAAGAAATGTCTTAACATGACAGTTTGTTGTCTTTGAATATCTTGTTAGGGGTTCTGGGATTGGTCATATATACATATATATATATACACACACATATATACATATATATATATGTTTTGAAAGAATATTACGCCGGGCGGTGGTGGCGCACGCCTGTAATCCCAGCACTTAGGAGACAGAGGCTGGTGGATCTCTTGAGTTCAAGGCCAGCCTGGTCTACAGAGCTAGTCCAGGACAGGCTCCAAAGAAAGCCACAGAGAAACTGTCTTGAAAACAAAAAAAAAAAAACAAAAACAAAAAACATAAAAAACCCCGTATGTTTCATAAGGATGAAATACTTGGAACAAATCATTTTAGGTAATGCATGACATTACTTAAATATCTTGTATGAAATTACATGGTTAAGGATAGCTAAAAAGATAACTCAGTTTATGTAAATTGGCATTGTTTCTGGTAACAAGAAAGCATTTCAGCATTAGCTTCTAAAGCCAATGTCCTGTGTCGCACCCCCCCCCCACACCCCCAAAAGGTTTACTGTCTTGGATCATGCATGCTCTCTGTAGACCAGGCTGGCCTCCTGAGTGCTGGGATTAAAACTAAAGCCAATTTTATACTAAAAGTAGTATTAAAAAAATCACAAAAAACATTGGGTTTATTTTATCATGTGATTAGACACAGTATAAATTTTTTTAAGATTTATTTTATTATGTATACAGTATTCTGCCTGCATGTGTCCCTGCAGGCCAGAAGAGGGCACCAGGTATCATTACAAGTGGTTGTGAGCCACCATGTGGTTGCTGGGAATTGAACTCAAGACCTCTGTAAGAGCAGTCGCTGCTCTTAACCACTGAGCCATCTCTCCAGCCCTGTTTTTTGTTTTTTGAGTCCAGGTTTCTCTGTAGCTTTGTGCCTTTCCTGGATCTTGTTCTGTAGTCCAGGCTGGCCTTGAACGCACAAAAGATCTGCCTGCCTCTGCCTCTCGAGTGCTGGGATTAAAGGCGTGGGCCATCACCACCTGGCTTTATGGTATAAATTCTAACAAGACAATTTTCCCCAATACTGAGAAGGTAGTTATTACGTGAACTTCCTGCTTCTATTTAATGAGACTGGTGTGGAAAATCTGTGGCCACAGTTGGTAGAACTTGTGAATTAAACTCAGATCTGAATTAACTTTGTGTACTCACTATATATATGCATATATATATATGCACATATGTATACGCACATACATACTTAATGGGTACTTAAGTGATCTTACTGAGTAATGTGATTCACTCCATTTTAAAAAGCCTACTGTCTGAAGAGTATTTTGTACTTAGAATTCATCTTAGAGCAAGTGCCATGTGCATCCAGATCATAATCTCAGATCTAGATTGTGAAAGTGAGAAGCATCTGCTTTTTTTGAGATGTTAAATAACACTCAAGTAGTTGGAGATGGATTGTTCTGTTAATTGCAATCTGGCAGCTTAATTCTAATGGCACATATATCTTTAGGAAGAGCCAATAAGCCTTGCCAAACACTGCACACACATTGGAATGAAGAAATGTAAAAGCAGAGGAAAGCTTTGATTGTCCCAAGGAGAAGCATTTAGACAACAGCGGTAGATTCAGGACAGACTTAAAATTTTTATTGCATATTTGTGTTTTTAAATTTATTATGTATACAGAAGAGGGCGCCAGATGTCATTACAGATGGTTGTGAGCCACCATGTGGGTGTTGGGAATTGAACTCAGGACCTCTGGAAGGGCAATCAGTGCTCTTCAACAACCTTTAAGCCATCTCTCTAGCCCCCCCAAAGATATTAACACCTGGAGATGCTGGGGATAGAACCCAGGGCCTCATACATGCAAAGCATGTACTCCACTACTGAGCTACATCCCCACTCACCCTTATTGCATGTTTGTAATCCTGCATTTATTCTCCCACATGGATGTTTCACTGTTTGGTCCTGGCTGTCCTGGGTCTCATTGTGGCTGGCTATGAACTCGGATCCACTTCTGCCTCCTGATACGAAAGTGCCGATATGAAAGGTGTACCACCACAGCCTTTACTCTATGCTCCAGGATTCCTTACGCTGTAGTTAGCTACTTGTGAATTTTGTAGACTGGCCGTTTCAAAGTAATATTTATGTCACATAACAGAAGATGGTTTCATTTGCCTGGCTTCACTATTTTTTGCAAAAATTGATAATTGTACTCTAACTTTCATGGGATGAGAAATCTTGGAGATACGCTGTTACTGTGGACATTGGTTACTGTCGACAGTATATGGGAGTTCTTCCCAAGTTAAAGAGTATTATCTTCATGTTTGGTTTACATTCCCTAGATGACTAAAATGATCATCTCATGTTTATTGACTATATTTTTTTTTATTCCTTGCACAATTAGATAACAAGCATCTTTGCTCTTTTGGTTTTTTGAGATAGGGTTTCTCTGTAGCTTTGGAGCCTGTCCTGCACTAGCTCTGTATGTAGACCAGGCTGGCCTCGAACTCAGATCCACCTGCCTCTACCTCCCGAGTGCTAGGATTACATGTGTGTGCCACCACCATCCAGCTGCATCTTTGCTCTTATTAGGGGGCTATCAAGCAAGTTAATTCTTATAAAGCTTGGTTTCTTTGCAAAATGTAGAAACTTACCAAAATTACTGTAATGAAAATTAGCTTTCAAGTTTTGTAGCTTATTCCTTATTGAGACCAAGTATGAAAGAAAAAAACCCTTTGGTTTTTCCTTGTGCAGATAATTTTCTACCGAGGTTTCTTGAATATCTGAATTTTTTAGGGCCAATAACTACAAATGAGTAATTTATGTTCTGAGGAGTGTTGCCATTTTAGCAGTATTAACTACTGATTTAATTATTAAGCAATTTACTACTACAGCAAAACTAACATTTTATAACTCTTAGCAACAAGTATTAGTAAAATACTATATTTTAAGTACTTTTGGTGAATAATTTTTGGATTTCATGTGCATTCTTGTTTGCATGCATATAAGTGAATGCGTCAGATCCTCTGAAAGTGCAGTTAGCCAGTTAAGAGCTGGCATGTGGGTGCTGGGTATTGAACCTAAGTACTCTGGGAATGAACAGAGAATACTCTTAACTGCTGAACCATCTCTCCAACATTGTTTTGTTAGATTCTTAAATATTTTTGGTTTTCCAGACAGGGTCTCTAGCTACAGGCTGGCCTCAATCAATTCAGATTGCCTGCCTCCGCCTCCTGAGTGCTTTGATTAAAGATGCACTGCTCCTGCATAAACAACACGTTGCTAATCTATTCAGATACTGGTGCTGTCTGACTTGTCTTAAAACATTGCTGAAGGTGGCTTCTTTTGTCAAATTGACCAAATATTGTTGATTGTTTTATTTATAGTGATGATGATGATGATTTTGATGATGAGGAAGCTGAAGAAAAAGTTCCAGTGAAGAAAGTGAGTACATACCATGCCATGAGGTTGAGGTTGTCAGGTATATAGTTAACAATAAAAGAACTTGGAATTTCTTAGTGCTAGTAGTGAAAACTGACTTAGTTGGTTTCATATTAAAAATTGGTCTGAAATAGACTTAAAGTTTGAAAGTGAGAAAATTTACCTTTCCCAACTGTTTCAAACAATTCATTGCATATATACTAGTTTAGGACTCTTGTCTACTTGCTGGAGGGCAGTCCTACTGATTAAGGCCATTCTCTAATTGCAGTCTGTACGAGATACCCCAGCCAAAAATGCACAAAAATCAAACCAAAACGGGAAAGACTTAAAACCATCAACACCAAGATCAAAGGTAAGGTCCCAGGAAATAAAACGGACAGCATTGCTGTATAAGAAACTAGTCTGCCTAAAATTTGGTAGGTGCTTGAGGAACTTAACCCTAGCTTCATAGTGCAGTGTTAAAATTCCCCAAAACTTAACTCTGAGCTTTGTGTTTATAATTTCATTTTTATTTGCTTGTGTGCATACATATGCCCACTGCATTTCATTCAGGCCAACACACAGGAGTTGATTCTCTTAAAGATGCTTGTCACCTCCAAAGCCAGATGGTGGTGAATGTTTTTTTTTTTAAACACTCAGAAGCAGCAAGATGCAGGCTGGTCTGAAGTATTCCAGGACAGCCAGGAAGGACTGTTAAAATTAACTTGCTTATCAGGTTTGGCAGCAAGTGCCTTTACACTAACCTTGAGGCAACTTTCCTGACAATTAGATTTTTTTAAAGAATGATCATTTTGGTTTTCTGAGAGTCACGACAGGCTTTGACTAGTTGCAATCATCCTTCAGCCTTTGAAAGGATGAGAATAAAGGTGTGAGATACCACAATTATGAAGTTATGTATAAGGTTCATATTAGCAACTTTTCCATACTTCATCTATAAAGGATTGTAAGAATAATTGAGACATGATAATTGTTACTTAATAAGAACTGTACCTTTAAACTTTTTCCAGGGTCAAGAGTCTTTCAAAAAACAGGAAAAAACTCCTAAAACACCAAAAGGACCTAGTTCTGTAGAAGACATTAAGGCAAAAATGCAAGCAAGTATAGAAAAGGTGAGTAAAATTACCTTTGAATGGATTGTCTTTTTCCCCCACTGTGTATGGGTGGTTGGGTAAAAAAAATAGATTATTCATAATTTTTTTGCATATATGAACTATGCATTACTAGAATAAAAAGTACAATAATATTTAACTTAATATTAATATTTAACTTAATATTTAACAAGTGAGAACATTGCCTTTTCTGAGGTTATGCTGTAGAACCAGCAGAGGGCGTTTGGGTTTTCAGTATAATTGAAAACAGCTGGAAAAGTAAGAATTTAAGTCATTGGCTGCTTGAGATTATTATAACAAAGAAAAAAAAAGGATCACCTTTAAGTATTTCCCAGGAGTATGAATAATTTCTGTGCCCTCTATACCAAAACATCCTGAGTCCATGACCCGAAGTTTGTGTGTGGCTAATAGGCTTACATCTAGTCTTAAATATTTATCTTTTGCTGTTTGGCTGGTACTAAAACTTTATGGACCTAGCTGTGTAAAAAACTGGGATAATTAGTTCAAATGTTTTCTTTGAGAATTAAAATTCTCCCAATTGTGATTCTAACATGCTAGTTACTAGGAATAAATGTGGAATGATAAGGAAAATTGTCCTTTTCCATGTTTTTCCTGTCCCATAGGCCTCACATGGCTTCAGAAGATTTTCTTCCTTTGTGCAGCCACCAGTGGATTGGAAATTAGCACTTTAGTGCCAGCACATAATGTTTACACTGTGAACTTTAGCTTTCCTGGTGTCACTCACTGATTTATTTATCCCTTGCATACACTGCTAAACTGGTGCCCCTCCCCCCCATTTTAATGTGGTCCTATCTCCTTGGTTTAATTGCAGGCGCATTGAACAGTCCTGGGCACTACTGGTAAATTAAGCCCAAAGATGGGGAAAGAGGAAAAGGAGAAACAAATATAGTCCATACTGAGTACCATCAACAATCCAGACTGAAGTCTTCTATTTTAATCTCAATCCCCTTTCCTGATTGGCCATCCATTCCCCCCTTGCACGCTGGAAGCAATCTCTTATTTTCCTAAAGCATTTTTCTTTCACTCTTGTGATGCAGAGAACTTTACTGCTTTCTACACTTGTGCATATGCCTCATCTCTGACCATGTTTTAATACCTTTGTATCCTTAGCTGCTCAATAAATTTTTGAATGAACCAAATAAGAATGTATGTGACAATATTTTAAAATTACTGTAGTGACTTACTTTCTAGGTGATGGAGGCAATTGTTTCTCACATTTGGAAGGAGCCTTACTCTGGGCTAAATATATAAAACAGAATGCAAAAAAGTAAAAATTTGGTTAACCAAATGATGCATTTAATGAAATGAAATGAGGGATGGTAATTTGTAGTGTAGTGGTAATTATTTTATGCCGATAAATTAAGGTGTTTAGGAATTTTGATGATAAAACCTCAGGTATTGGTGATATTACTGTGTTAATTGCCTTATTCATAATTTGAAACAAATGCCAAATTTGTGCTACTTAAGATAATTAAGAGATTAGCTACTATTAACTTCAATTTGTTTCTAGGTAAATGGTGTGCTATCCAAGGTTCTTTCTTGGGAAACAAAGTTCTTTATTAAAAGATTGGCTTGAATTTAGTTTTGGGTGATAGAGGGTGCTAAAACTAAAATATTGCAGAATATGGTTAGGCACCCAAATCGACTGTATTTGTATGCCTGTAGAATTATCTATAGTTTGAGTTGGACTTTCAGCAATTGATAATGTGCTGCATCTTAGGTTCTATGTGGGTCCCAATGATGACATTGATATGTTTAAAGTTGAAGGGACAAGGAATGACTTGTTCATGTAATGGCATGCAAATCTCAAACAATTTCTGTGCTTATCCGTAATGAATTCTTTTTTTCCTCAATAGGGTGGTTCTCTTCCCAAAGTGGAAGCCAAGTTCATTAATTATGTGAAGAATTGCTTCCGGATGACTGACCAGGAGGTAACTGATTTTCCTGTGGACATAAGAAAACACCAAACTTTTCATTGTGATTTACGACTTTTTTTTTTTTAACTTTTAGTCTCCTAAGTTGTTGGCTCTGTGTAAAAGGTTCCTAACCACAGACAGTTCTTAAATACATGGAAAGAATTTAATTGGCAGACAGAGCAGATAAATTTTTTAGTACACATTTTTCCCAGCTTTTAAATAGTTGTTAAATTATTTCTTGGTTACTGAACTTAGTTTTACTCTTGGTAGTGTGTTGGCTAAGAAAATAGGCTGTGGTTTTCCTTTGCTCCATTTGGCTGTTTTACAGTCTGAAACTTGCTCTCTTAGGAGTGATAGTATCTTCTCCAGATACTAGATGGGTTAAATTTGGAGGTAAGCATCATAAAAAGCCCCCTTAAAGTGAGGTTTTATGTAAATATCAGAAAAGATGTTTTTATGGTGCTAGAATTCAATTGGACCATGCAAAGGCAAAGTGCTGCCAGTGTCTTCCCAGTGGCATAAATTTCAACTTTTTTAAATCAAAGCTAGAAGTGGGAAAGATAAAAGCAGTTAAACTGGTGTTAGATCTTTTTGTATGAACAGACCCTTCAATCAATAGATTGCAATATCAGGTTTCTATACTTAACCTTTTTACATTAAGTTAGGAAAGTTGGGCAATTAACCATTTGTATTTAAGCATTCTTAAATTCTGAAGACTAAATAAAAAGTTGAGCCACAGGCTATGAGGCAACATTGTCTAGGTAGCTAACCCCATTTTTACGCTTACTGAGGAATCTTCTGCTTTATTGAGTTGGTAGAATGAAAAATAGTGAATTGATGAGTGTATTGATTTGTATAGTTAAATTTCTTTACCATTTTTTTCTCTTTACAGGCTATTCAAGATCTCTGGCAGTGGAGGAAGTCTCTTTAAGAAAATGGTTTAAACAGTTTGAAATAATTCCGTCTTACTTAATTTCTGTAACAGTTGATATATCTGGCTGTCCTTTTTATAATGCAAAGTGAGAACTTTCCCTACTGTGTTTGATAAATGTTGTCCGGGTTCCATTGCCAAGAATGTGTTGTCTAAAATGCCTGTTTAGTTTTCAAGGATGGAACTCCACCCTTTACTTGGTTTTAAGTATGTATGGAATGTTATGATAGGACATAGTAATAGTGGTGGTCAGATGTGGAAATGGTAGGGAGACGAATATACATGTGAAATAAACTCAGTATTTTAATAAAGTAGCACTGTTTCTATTTGCTTATTAAACTGTTCCATACTTTGAAGTTAAAAATTTCAGTGACCTCATCATTCATGCCTCCCCAACTATTTCTGACCAGTTTTGGTCCATGTAAGTTTAGTCATGGACATTTAGGGACTAATACCCATTAATCTGATCTAAATTGGACCTAACCAACCGTTGTGATTCATCCTGGTACTTGAAAACAAAACTGAGTGTCTATAGGAGGATTTTCCGTGTACCCCCATTTTAGTCTTGCTGGTTTTAAGTGTGTTTTCTGTATGATGTTTCTCTACAATTTAACAATTATAAGTAATCAGTTCTGTGCATTTTCTTAGTTTTATTTTTAACTTTGCAAATGGTTGGAGTATCTAATCTGGTTGGTGATTGAGATACTGAAGTTATCCAGAAGGCTGAATATAGTACTGTTTTGTCTATTCCAAAACATTTTAAATTTGAACACTTTGTAACTTTTCAGTCAAGGGCTTTTTTTTTTTTTTTTTTTTTTTTTTGCCAGAGCTGAGGACGGAACCCAGGGCCTTGCACTAGCTAGGCAAGCAGGCTACCACTGAGCTAAATCCCTAGCCCCTTCTTTGTTTCTTAGAACCTTTTTACTGGGTAAATTTTAAACATACAGGTACACAACAGGCATACAATCATGACATTTTTAAATTTGGTAAATACACAATGAAGATTAAAGTAAAATTTTCATACTAAAATGGATTGCTTGATTTCTGCATAAAGAACACTTGGCTGAATATTTTTAAATTATAGGGTGATATCAATATGGAGAATACCATTTTAGAAATACAAATGGTAAAAGTATGTTTGAGGCATTTCAGAAGCCTGGAACTATCCTACTTGCAAGCCAAACTTGTTACCAGGATGAAACTCAGATAAACAAGCGTTTTTTCACTATCATCTAAAGATGTTAGGTACATTCTGAGGAAGGATAGGAAAACATGAATTCTTACACTTAATGTGGGCCAGTCACCAGTTTCAGGTAGTGCCTCATACAGAGTATGGTTAAGCAATTAGTGCTGATTATATTTTCAGAAGTGGAGTTAAAATTTACTTTTTGACGTATTAGTGGAAGGAGAGGTCTGAGAACTGCTTTGAACTGCTTTTGTCTAAATTAACTCGGTGAAAGGGACATAATTTGTTTCCATCTTGTTGAATGAAAGCAGTTTGGTTGACCAAAGTTCCATCCTTAAAAGTTACACACAAGACTTGTTTGCTAACTTGGGTTAAGATCGAAGTACATAGAATATAAAAACATTGTATTGAAAATGCTTATTGTGGGAAGGCAAAGCATATTGGGTATGGGGCTGCATCTGCAATTTCTTATTTGTGCAGTGCAAGCTTATGTCAACTACCCATGTGAGAACTATAGAGCTCAGGTAAAATAGTGTTGGCTGGAATACAGGCTGAATCTCACCTGCTAGATGCACATGCTATTGTGAGGCACTAGGAATAGGTATAGGGGCTTGAGCAGGATGCATTTCATCTTTGTCTTTATACACTATGCAACAGACTTCAGGAATGTTCCCATTCAGGTTGCCTGTTTGCTTTGTTAATAAGAACCGTCATTTAAATACCATATACTGTGTCCACAATTCTACAAGTGCTTGGGGATAGATAAATGAAGCAGGGCTTACCATTTTATTGTGTATGCTGTTCATAGTCTACCTACAAAGGTGTGTAGCTTTATTAGAGTAAGGACTTGAGTGCAGGTCCAGACCACCACATACTGGAGACCTGAACAGGCTAGACTTGTGCTGCTGTTTTTTTACTTTTTGTTATACTGAGCATCTGACCTTGTTTGCTCATGTGTACCATTATTACTTCACTTCTAGTCCTCCATTTTATTCTATACTTATCAGAAGTAGTACCTGGTTTCTGACCTTGAGTTTCAGCTCTTAGTGATCAAATAAATGTGGCAGCAGATAATTAGAACAAAATTACACTGGTGGAAGAGAAAGAAAGGATCTTGTCCTAATGGACTATTGTTGGCAGTGTTGTTTGTACACAGGTGGGTTTGTTAACTGATGTATTAAACTATAATCCCTGAAAGATTATTCACAACTTGATTACTTACAAAGGCTGCTTGCCTATAAGGTACTGGTTCTGTTCTTCACTGCTGTCTGGTCACCCAAAAAAATTATACTTTGTTTTCTCTACCTTTTGGTCTCAAAACCTATGTGTTACCAAGGTCTTTGGACTATTATTCTGCAGTTTCTTACACCCCCCCCCCCCTTTAAAAAGAAACTTTTGATTAAAGTTCCCCAGGAAGTGTATTTATTTACATTTGGGGTATGCTTGCATGATTGTTAAACCTACATGTGGAAGCCTGAAGACAAGTTCTCTTGTATTTACATGGGTTTCAGGTTCTTCTATGGAGTCACCTCATTGTCATATGCCCCTTCCCTCCATTTTAAGCTACCTTGTCTCTCAAACAGCAGTGGAGTAAGTTATCAAATTAGCACAGTTAAGTACCATCTTGAATGTATGCTTATTGGTAACATGAAAGTGAAACTGGGCTTCAGGGTGTGTAATTGAGAAGGAATGATCTAAATTCAACATTTTCCCTCAACTGTTGAATGATCTTGTCTATGAAGTTGAGTGATGTGGAAAGACTGGAATTAAGGTTATTGACAGCAGAAATGTTTGGTTGTCTTCAGTAATGTACCAGTTCTCATTGTACATTCAGCCGCTGTATTCTGTAGGCAAGAAAGAACACACATCTAGAACCACAGGTGCAAATACCCAAGCACTTACCCACTGAGCCAGCTCTACAGCCCCCACCCCCTTTTGTTCTGAGACTCTCATGTACCACACCCAATGGCTGAGCCCAAGTATGAGCCTGGAGTGATCGGCAGCTTCTACCTCTGGATTGGCAGGGATTAAGGGGGTGTTGGGAATTGAACTGTTGGGTCTCCACTGAGCTACATTCCCTAGGACTTGTGAATGAATATGTTCACAATGCCACTGGATTTTGGGGGTTTGGGACTGTCGTGAGAGATGAATGAGGCCATCAAAACATTCTAGGTCACGACAATAGTTAACCATTGCAAAACTAATGAAAACTGGTAATAGAATGCAGATAGGAAAGAATGCTTAGCCAGAAGATAAAACCTATACATCACCTCCCAGGGTGTGTTGTGTGCACACCACACACTTTGATAGTCTAGTCTGTAAAGCAAGGCCAAAGTCATTTGGGTTCATTACTATTTGTGGTTTGTCTTTTCACTGTTTTCAAGATTGGTTGGTTCATTAATCTCCAAATTGAGGAAGCTACTAATAACTTTGCAAAGTTAGTTCTGGCTGTCTAGAGAATGTATCTACGTAAAAATGAATGTATCCTCATGCAAGAACTATCTCAAAGCACAAAATTTGCAAAGGTTTTTAGGATTTGTGTAGTGTAGTGTCCCCATGTTGTCCATTCCCTACCTCCCCCAGGGTTTCTCTGTGTATCCTTGGCTGTCCTGGAACACTTAGAAATCTACCTGCCTCTGCTTCCTGGAAATGCTGGGATTAAAGGCCTGTGCCACCACTGCGGGGCTCAGGATTTTTTTTTTTTTTTTTTTTTAGCTGAGGATCGAACCCAGGTGCGCTCTACCACTGAGCTAAATCCCCAACCCCGGATTTGTTTTTATTTAATACTGTCTCATTAGCCTGTGCTTTGAAAAGGAACTGAAAGTAGCTGACAGAAGGGAGGCTGCTACTTTAGGAGTAACACCACTGAGCAGCCTCCCTACCGTATGCTCCAGAGAATGGGCAATAGCAACCACAGCTACTGACGGGCTTTAAACCAAATAATCTGAATTCCTGAGTTTTGCATTTGAGCTTGTTCTCTAGTTTCTTGCCCACTGCGACCTGTTTGCCTTAGCATCAGTCCAAAGCAGAGTTTCGTTGACCGAGGCTCTAGACAGAATGAGGCAGTGCTATGACAATATCTACGTTTTGGGCTTAATGGACAGAAAATGTTCAGGGTTGGTGACCAAGGGCAGGAAAACAAGCTGCTTAGTGTGCGAACCAGAGGGCCTGGAGTGAGCGCTGACCAGAGTCCTGGCTACTCAGGCATGTAGCCCGTCAGCGCTGGGGTTACAGCAGCACTTTCGAACCGCTAGGTGGTAGCCGTGTGCTTCCCAAAACCGAGTCACCTACTAGAGAACGCAGCTGGAAGCCCTAGAACCAACCTTAGAGTCCCAGAGAGGGGGAAGGGAGAGACTCTCCTGAGCCCTTTTCCATCTCCCGTGGCAGGAACGGAAGAGAAGGCTTCACTTAGCTTAGACATCCCGTAGTGGGGAGGGTGCGAGGGGCTATCTTGCGTTGGCCTCAGGGCGAGGGTAAACGCGACTTCTTTTAGTTGAGCCACTCCAGCTGGTGGGCCTCGCCTGTCCTCTCCCTGATTCTGAGCACTAGTGGATGTGAGAGCGAACAGCAGATGTGAGGGAGGCAGGACGCTCTGCACCTAATTGCATTCTTTGGGAAGCCCGCCTGCTCCATTCGGCCAATATTAGCGTTGTGACACAGAGCTCCGACGGCTCCCAGTGCTCACCAGCTCCAGCCTCGTGGGTTCTGCCCTGCTGAACGGCCAGTTCCATCGCCGACAGTCTGAGTGCCTCCCCTCCAGCCCTGAGCCGCCAGAAGGAGGAGGAGGCAGTGGAGAGGCCGCGGCAGGCAGGCAAGCAAGCAGGGCCGGCTTTGATGTGGGCGCGGCGCACCCAGCGGCTCTGAGCGCCCGTCCGGCCGCGCCCCGAGGGGGGAGCCCCCGGGCCCCGCATCCTCATTGTGCCGGCGCGGGCCCGGGCCCGCCCCCGGCCCCCCGCCCCCTCGCCGCCCGCGCGTAGAAAACGCCCGGGCCGCCGCCAGTGGTGGGAGGCGGCGATGCGCACGGCCGGAGAGACACGGAGGAGGAGACATGAGCCGGCGGGCGCCCAGACGGAGCGGCCGTGACGCGTTCTCACTGCAGCCGCGCGCCCCAGCCTTGGAGCGCTGACCCCGGCCCTGCCGGCCCCGCCAGCCTCGCGCCTCGGCCGCGGGGCCCCAGCCGCAGCCCCCGCCGTGCATGTTGACCCTGGACTGAGTCGGCAGCCCGCGTCCTGCGAACGCCCAGACGGCCCTCCTGCCCGCTTCGGACCAGCTTCTCCGTCCCGGCCGGGCGCCTCCCGCACCGCGGTCTCCCCGCAGCCCCCGCGCCGGCTCGGAGGGCGCAGCGCTCGGGAGGAGCCGCGCGGGGCGCTGATGCCGCAGGGCGCGCCGCGGAGCGCCCCGGAGCAGCAGAGTCTGCAGCAGCAGCCGGCGAGGAGAGAGCAGCAGCAGCGGCGGCGGCGGCGGCGGCGGCGGCGGAGGCGCCCGGTCCCGGCCGCGCGGAGCGGACATGTGCAGGCTGGGCTAGGAGCCGCCGCCTTCCCCCCGCCCCGCGATGTATTCAGCGCCCTCCGCCTGCACTTGCCTGTAAGCGCCCGCCTGGGGCTGCCCACCCAGCCTGGATGCCTGTCCCCGTGCGTGTGGCTCTGTCTACCCGCCTGCTCGCCTGACTTTTTGCCTGCGTGTCTGTCTGTCCATCCGCTCCCTCTCCCTCGGGTCCCACTGACCACCTCTCCCTCTTTCTCCCGCAGGTGTTTACACTTTCTACTGCTGTGCTTCCAGATTCAGGTACGTGGACTCCAGACTGAGAGGTTCTCCCCCTCCCCCGCGCGCACTCTTCCTAGAGGTTCGGGCCGACCCCCCTTCCCGGGACCGCGCCCCCTCTCGGTGCCCCACCCCTCCTGGGCAACAAGCCCAGTGCACCTGTTCCCAGGGCTCGGAAGGGCGGCTTCGCGCGCGTCCTGCGCTGGCGGTGTTGGGCCAAGGGCTAGGAGCTGCTGCCGGGCTCGAGCCAGTGCGGGCTGTCGCGGCCGCGGTCGGTAGATTTCCCAGAGGCCAACGGCTCAGCCCAAGCGCTGTGCGGGACTCCAGCCCCCGACCGCAGCTGGCGAGGGGTAGGGACCTAGGGGTTTTTCCTGCCAACTGTCCCTTTACAGCTTGCTTCTGCTTGCAGACAAAAAGGTGGTTTTCAGCTGAGTGGATTTTGAGTCCAGTGAGAGCTTTAGTTGTAAATTACTCTGTGGGTGTGGGGAGAGAGAGAGAGAGAGAGAGAGAGAGAGAGAGAGAGAGAGAGAGAGAGAGAGAGAGAGACTGAGACCCTGCTCCCCATCCTGCTGCGCTCCGCTCCACATGTCCTTGCCCAAGGTGGTGCAGCCCAGGGCCTGTTCCCTGCCTGGTCCCCGTTCGCTCTCTGTGCATCAGAAGAGGGCTTGGCGCTCAGCCTGGAAAGCACTTGCTAAAATCTGATCTGTTACTTCAGCAGCTTTCAGACTCGGGAAGGTCTTGGCACACAGACAGTTGGAATGCTCTGGCTTCCAAAGCCGTGGAAATGAAGGAAGGAGGGGGGTTAGGGAGTCGACTTCAGCCCCGATTAGAACCAGACCAGGGCTGCCTCAGCATGGTGTGTGTGTGTGTGTGTGTGTGTGTGTGTGTGTGTGTGTGTGTGTGTGTGTGGTGGTGGTGGTGGTGGTGGTGGTGGTGGTGGTGGTGGTGGTGGTGGTGAGGGGCAAAGGGAATAGGAAACACCAGCTGCCCAATACCTCCACCTACCTACAGCTACACAGGAGGGGACTTAGGATAAACTGGACACAGGCCAAAAGAGGATTATCTGTCCCCTCTCCCTCTCCATGAAAGGCAGGTGTCCTTGCTGGGTTAGTGGGAAGTCAGAGCACTCTGAGTTCTGGAGATGTCTGGAGACCACCTTGTGCATGGACCAGAGGTGCTTCTCTCAGATTTCTGGTCTAGGAAGCTTGTGTGTACCTGCTGTCTGGTCTGTGTTTGCTATTGGGTCTCATGCATCTCTTTCCACTGGTTGGGGAAGACTGTTTCTTGGAACAGGGATAGACACTCAGGGCAACCAGTTGAGACTGGGGACTGGAAGGCTAGATGGATGGACAGACTGATGGCCTCTTTCCTTCTGTTGGCCAGGCTGAGGTCCCCAGTGACTCCTTGAATCAATACAACTGGAGTCAGTAACTTAACGCTGGCTGTTTGCCAAAGCAGATGTGACCCTGTGTGGTGAAGCGGGTGGTGGTGGTGGGGGGGGATGGTCGATTTTGAGAAAAAGGCCAGTGCCAAGCATAGGCTGCTAAGTTTGTCTGCAGCTGAGTCCCCAAGCAGAGGGCAGGTTCCAGGGTCACTCCAGGGGGTCTTCTTGTCTGGTTGGGTCGAGCCTGGGCAGGAGCTGAGGAAATGGGCGTGGAGGTAGAAAGAAACCTTTGGGTCTTGCTGCTCTCCCTTCTTTAAGTAGGGACCAGGAGGGGCTGCCGGGTGGTCTTTGTGTTCTCAGATGGGAATGCGAAGGAGAGAGTCTGGACTCTGCTTCCCACCTCCACCTCCTGGCCAGAACTAGAGCCAGCATCTCTAGGGAGGAGCTGGGTGGTCTGCTTGGGCTAGGCTCAGAGGCGGGGTCTATGCAGGTGAGGGAGCCTCTCCTCCCTCTCCCCCCTCCCTTGACCCTTTGTCCCCTGCAGCCTCTCCACTTCGGAAATGCATAGGGCTGGTGTTTTAACCCCTAGTCTGTATCCTTGGGACTGGCTGGGGGTGTCCTTGAAGATCATTCAGAAAATAGTGTGCAAATTTGGTGTGTCTGGAAGAGGAGTCATAGCAGTCCACATATATACATATACACACATATACACACATATGTTATAATGTGTGTGTGTGTGTGTGTGTGTATGTGTGTGTGTATGTGTGTGTGTGTGTGTGTGTGTGTGTGTGTATTCCCAGGACTCCTAAAAGGTAAATAAATACCAGGGGGAATAATTAGTAGGCTTATGGTCACTTTGGTTCAGAGACAGGGATGGAGTGGCCCTTAGTGGTAGAGATGAAGGTGGCTTCAGTGGGGGTATTGCCTTGAGTCTGAAGTCTGAACCTTGCAGAGGCAATTTTGTCTGATGCTGTGAAAGCAGGTGAAAGCAGGTGTAGTCCTGGGCAGGGTGCACAGGGTAGTAGTGAGGGCCTTTGGGGCAAGTAGACCGAAGGCCTTCCCATGTGAGGAAAGGGCCCAGGGACTTGGCAATGGGTGATCTGTGCTGGACCCCAGCTTCAGTGTGCCCTGCCTGTGGCTCTGCAGCTGTTTAGTTGCCTCGTTTGTGAGAGGTGGCCCTTCAGTTCAAGTGCTGTGTGACGGGAGCAGAAGAAATGTTGCTGATTATGACCCACTCAGGGAGGCATGTCGGCCAACTGAAAAGCCAGTGTACTTCATCTTTACTATTTTAGGGGGTTTGGTACAGTTTTAGCAATGGAATTTCTGGGTGCCTCCCCCCCTCCCAGCCCTCAGTCACCAGGCCTCAAATAGATTCCCCCCAAGTCAGGTTTCCATGAACACAGTCAATGCCAGATACTGTCCTCCGCCCACCGCCAGTGTGGTGAGCCCCGCCTTCACCCATTGGCCACCCTGGGAAGTGGGAAGCTGGGAATTTAATAAAACCCCTTCATCCTTTCTCCACACGACTCAGGACACCGCAGATAGCTCAAATCAGAAGAATTTTAAAAATTTCCGCGGGGAGCAGGCAGCGTGACCAGTAAATTGCTTTTCTGCACTTGGCTGAGCTCTGACAATGACACCGGCCGGCTTTTCACGACGCTCTGCCGGCACCTGCCCAACATTGTTCCTGCCGCCAGGCTCCACTAGGTCCTTGCCTTCCCGAGACAGGCTAGCATAAGGCAGGCCAGTGCGGGAGGTGCATGTGGGGGGCTTCCTGCAGCCTCTTGTCCCTCGTGCTACCCCCTTGTTCTTCCCACAGAGCTACTTCCTGTCTCACCGGGAGGTGTTGGAGTGTGGAGTTCTAATCCTATCCCTGTTTAGCCTGACCACCCGCACCTAGCCTCCTCACCGCTGGATGGCACTTTTAATAACTTAAAGCAACATCATTCATTGGTCCATTCAGTTGAGTTTCCATTCAACATTCAGCTTGCTTCTTGTTGACCCTGGGGGTGAGACCTAGACAGTCCCTGGCCTCCTCGAGATTCTTCCAGTCTAGAGGGGACACTGCCAGATGCTCCAGCATTGGGACAATCTCTTCTACTTTCTGGGAAGTGACTTGCCTAGGTGCAGAGGGGGTTGCTTGTAAGAATGTAAGGCATGTCTTCCCTCCTTTCAGCTTTCCACAAGGAAGCCAGGTAGGATGGAGGAGTCACATTCTTGCTTCCCAGAAGGAGAAAGCTGGATATAGAACTAGCTAGGAAGGGATTTGTTCAGGGTCATGGCTACAAGCCAAGAATCTGGATTTAAGATCTTGTATTAATTCTATCTCTTCTAGAAGGAATCCTGCAGTTTACTAGTAGGGGAAAGAGTCCCAGGAGGCAGGCATGCTGGGGGTCCTTAGTGGGAAGTCCTGTTTAGTCTCATGAAGGTAGGAGACTCTAGTAAGAAGACGATTCCTCCCTGGCCCTGTCAAGAGGCGCCATTCTCCTGGAATGGTGCTGATCTTTGAGGGCCCTGGAGCTAGATGTGGGTGCCTCCTTCCCAGGGCAGAAAGAGGGGAGGGGTGGGGCACCCTGCCAGCATTCCTGCAGCCAGGGAAGGTCACCCACTTGCTTTGAGATAAGGAGGTGGATTTTTAAAATTTCTTGTGGTCGGTACAGCCAGTGTCAGTGGACTGGGGGTGGCCTGTCAGAGTCACAGGTGTGGCCTCCTCCCTGCACCGGGCAGCATTGCGATTCTGTAGGCTCCCAAAGGAAGGCTGAAAGGGAACAGGGAGAGGCATCTATCCCAGTACAACTTTGGGGTTCTGACTTGGTCCTGTAGCAGAAAAGTTCTGGGGGTGCCGGCCCACAAGGCTGCTGACAACAGCTCCAGCCCACCATGTTCCCTGGGTGTCAGGCATTGTCTTGCACTATTCCCGTTATAGCTCACCACGAGCCTGGGGTCCGAGGATGCTGTAGATGGAGGACAAGAACCTCTGCAATGCACACCAACCTGTCTGGTCACACAGCAAAAGGGAAGCAAAGCTATGGATTCGACTCTGGCTGCCTGACTCTGGGGCCCGGGCTAAAAAGGCAATTGAGGGCTTTACATTCATACAGCCTGGTTCAAACTGTGGCTGTGCCTTCTGTTTGCTGTGTGACCTTGGGGCAAGTTACTTAATCTCCCTGGGGCTTAACTTCTGTATGTGTAAAATGGTGAAAATACCACTCTCCCTCTCTCCCTAACTCACTCCCTCCCTCCAAACACCCCAGTAAGATGGTGGCTATCTTCTAAGGGAAGGAGGTGTCAGTTCTAGGCCTGAGGGCTGTGTCTCTGGTCCTAGGAGGATTTTTTTTTTTTTTCCTTCAAGACAGGGTTTCTCTGTAGCTTTGGAGCCTGTCCTGGACTAGCTCTGTAGACCAGGCTGGCCTCGAACTCGCAGAGATCCGCCTGCCTCTGCCTCCCGAGTCCTGGGATTACAGGCGTGCGCTGCCGCCACCACACAGCTCTAGGAGGATTCTCACCTGCCTCTGTTGCCTGTTGTGTATAGCAAGCGCTGCTCCCCCCTGGTGTGTGTGTTGTGAACTAGGGCTGTTCTGATGAACCTGTGTGTGTGTCTGTGCTCTTGACTTGGGTTGGCATTACTGCTCACTAATAAGGGCCCGTGGCAGACCACTGGAGGAAAGGGCATTCGGACATTTCTCCCCATAGGCCAAGGCAGGAGGAGAGGCACCTGGCCTTAGGATGAGTTTAGGTCAGCTGCCACACCGTGGGGGGAATTTGTTCTGGAACATCAGTGGGTAAGTGGCCTCCTAGGCTGTGGGCTGGCTGGCTGGCAGTTCTTATTCTCCAACATCTAAGTGACATATAAAATGTTGCCGTGTTGACAATGGGGCCAGAGACACTGTATATTGATCAGCTGAGGGCCACAGAACAAAGCCCCCCAGGATGTATGATGAGCCTCGGCCTTGGCTCAGTTCACCCTGGGCCTTTGCTCTACTTGGTTTATCCGGCTGGGTAGGAGTCAGGCACTGAAAGCTTCTGAAGGGCCCTGTGCACAGGCACTGGCATCAGAGAAGCCTAGGTTCTGTGCTGCCACATGCTAGAGAAAGCAAGGGAAGAAATGTTCCTTGGATGAGTGACAGCAGGTACTCTAGTCTGTGGGGTAAGGGTTTGAACTCAGATCTATGTGTTATTCCACCATTCAGGTTGCATGGCTTTGGGCAAGACCTTGGAACCTCTTGGAGTCACTGCTTCCTCATCATCTATAAACAGGGATTAATTATGTTATCCCCAAGGTTTTGCTTGGTGGCCCTCACCTGTAACTCAACACTGGGGAGACTAAGGCAGGATGTTGAGTCAGCCTGGGGCATATAGTGAGAACCTGTTTCAAAAAGTCAAAATGACCACAACAGAATTCTCAAGCATTCCCCAGAATCACTGATAGGCATAACGGAGGCCATATCTTGGGCCAAGTATGCGATAGACACTCGTAAGCAAACAACTAATGAGCATTTATGAGATACCTGCTGTATTCCTGGCCCCCACGTGGATTTGGTCTTCAAGGCTTCAATTTTTCCTCAGGAAAGGAGGTAACAGACACTTTGGGTTGATCCCCTTCTCCTCCACTTCCTACCTTAGAATCCCATGGTTCTTGTCACTCTCTTTGACCAACTGCATTCTTTGCAGGGACAGGAAAGAGCCTGGGGTCTGAACTCAGTTTACTGGTCACACTGTGTCTTGGGCACTCACCAGCTGTGTGACAGATAGTATTGACTGGCCCCTCTGTACTCATCATTAATGGAGCACCAAGATACAGCATCGGTCCTGGGGTTTCTGGGAGGAGGACTGTGGTCCCTGGGGGAGCCGTTGGCATGGAGCCAGGCTTTTCAGATGTTAAGTGAAACAGCTATAACTCTCAGCTATGGACTTCTTGAAGCCTGCTTGCCCACCAACCAGCTTGTACCTATTCCTAGAAATTCAGGGGAGGGCAGACCCTTGCTGCAGGCTCTGGGCACTGAATGGACCCTCTCAGCTCAGTGAGCAGAGGAGCTTAGGGGCCTGGACCTGGACTGAGTGAGTCCCTGTGCCCACTGTCCCTGTGCTAGGTGCTGGACCCCTAGGAGATTTATACCTGTCCCAGCCCTCAGGTAACAGGAACTGAGGGCTGCTGTTGGAGAATAGAACTTAGACACTGAAACCAGACCTGGGCCAGAGCAGTTGGCCAGATGAAGAGTGTACTGTGAACCTGCAGGTGCATGTGTGTAGGCTTCTGCATGTGTATGTAAGGTCACTGAGGCACATGGAACAGGCTGCCTGGAAGTAGGGAGCATCATTATGTGTTCAGTGTGCTGCAAGCCCTTTGTGGTTGCTGGAGCATCACACTCAGAAATGGGCTGATAGAAGAAGCCCTCTTGGGCACTGAGCACCAGAAAAAAGCCTGTTTGTCATCTCCTAGGCATGATGACTACCCCTGCCCATGACTTCAGGGAGATAGAGTGATATTGAGATGCTGGCAATGGGAGAGTGAGGGGAAAAGAGCTCAATCCATTCAAGTCCTATCCCTATCCAGACTAGCTCCAGGATTGACTACCTGCTGGTATTGACAATCTGTATGGAGAAGGCTGATGTATGGGCAGAGGGAGGCTAGACCTTGGGCCCAGCCCCCATTCTGCAGTGCCCCACCCATGCTGATGGCTTGGCCCTGCCAATCAATACATTGATAGCCCTGGGAGCTTAATGGACAGGCTGGGGGTGGGGAAAGGCCCTTTGCGGCCATACTATCTATCTAGGCTGCAATGGGTGAGGGGAACATGATTCGAGAGGCCATAAGCTTGGGCTGTCGGGAAGATGGGGCATCCAAGAGACTGAGGGGGCACCTTAGTTCCCTTTTTATGAAGCAGTGCCAGGTGGAGAAAACTAATACTTCGGGGCTGAATATGTTCAGATCTTGGCTTTGTTGTGTCCTGTGCACCCTGGCAAGTCTCTTCCTCTCTGTGCCTCCCTGTGTCAGTGGGAATAAGGGGTAGTATAGTTTACACTTGCTCGGGTTCGGTGAGGAGTGAGCTGATGGCCCCGGGGTGGTGCCTGGGAATTCAGAACCACTGTGAGCTTCACTCTTGATGTAGCTGTAGCTGACTCCAGGCTGGAGTCCAGGCCGTCCTCGAGGAAGCATTTGGAGGGCTGCCTTTTGGAGTGGAGAAGGAAGCTGGCTTTACTGGGGTTCTCTCTCAGAAGGCCTGAAGTCTTGGATTTGAACCCAAAATTTGGAAGAGCTCTAAAAGCCCTGGCCCCCTGCTGCTGCTTGAAGCCTGTGCATGTCCTTGGGACCAGGGAGACTCTTCATTCCTGGGCAGGGTGCCTAGCAATGGACATGGATGACTGAAGGTAGCTGGGACCGATCAGTGGGCCCCCATTTCCCTCTTGCCCAGAGGACTTCAAGTTTCTAGCTCCTCTGTGGATAGTGTCCTTCCCCCTCAGCCATGCCATAGCTTCTGATCAGGCTCCTGTCCCAAAGGAGCTGTGTCCTTCTACATGGATGGTACATGTTCAGATCTCCCAGGGATGGCTACCCCATGTATAAGCACTGAGATGCTGAGTCAGTAAACCTGAGAGCCTAGATGACTAACAATAACTAACAGGTGGGTAGCAGATGCAGCATGGATACGTTGGACAAAGAACAATGTGGAATTTTATCATACTACTCATAACAGCACTGAACTAGAAACATGGTTCATGTTTAGAATTTTCCATTTAATATTTTTGGCTCTTAGTTGACGAGATGTAGCTGAAACCAAGGATAAGGGGACACTGGTGGGAAGGAGGTGGTGAGAACAAGGTGGTAGTACTTGTGGATGAAGTGGCTGGCTTGAACTCTAGATGTATGGCAAAGTTGTGTTTGAATCTTGAGTCCTCTCCTCACTAATTCTGTGACTTAGGACAAATGATGTGACCTCCCTCACTTTCTCCAGCTCTAACATGGGGATGATAATAATTCCTGCTTATGAAAGCACTCTGTGACTGTGTAGGACCAGCCATCCACAGTGGGTCTTTCAAAAACATGGCTGCTGAGCTGGAGAACTGGCTCAGTGAGTAAAAGTGCTTTTTGTGCAAGTGTGAGGACCTGAGTTCGAATCCCCAGAACACACATAAAATTGAGCATGGCAGTGCATACCTATAATCTCAGCTATGGCAAGATAGGAGGTAGAATCAGGAGGACCCACAAAGCTCATGGGCCTCATGGCCTGGTGTATACAGCAGAGAATAATAACAGAAAGAGATCCTTTCTCTAAGGCGGTAAGAGACAAGGACTGACGTGTTCTCTGACTTCCATAATACACCTCAGCATGAACCTATCCCCTCCAAATAGGCACGCATACACAAGTGCACACACAAAGATTGGAAACCCCATGACTGTTTATAAAGCAAGACTTAAAAAAAAAATAAAAAGAATGTGGGTTGGGGATTTAGCTCAGTGGTAGAGTGCTTGTCTAGCAAGTGCAAGGCCCTGGGTTCGATCCTCAGCTTCACAGAAAAAAAAAAAAAAAAAAAGAATGTAATGGCTGTTACAGTTACTAATGGAATTTTTCAAAGGTAAATGGTATAAATAATTCCCATTTTGCAGACAAGAAAACTGAGGGTAAAGGGCTCAAGTGTGTCAGCTATTGTGGTTGGAGCCAGGTAACTTGCAGGTCGAACGGTACTACTTTTTATCCTGGTGTCAGAGGTTCGTGTGGGTGACCAGGATCTTGTTGGAGGTCTTCAGGAGATGGCAATGTGCAGGGTCTGAGAAGAATAGGGATGCTCCCAAACATGCTTCTCAGCGTCACGGGACTGAAGCCTGCAAGGAAGCAGAGGTAGATGGTGGATGGTAGGTGCCCCTGTGGAACAGGACACCTTGGTTGGTCTCAGGAAGCTGGCAGAGCTCCCTTTCATATGGATCAGATTATCACCAGGATGAGGGTGGTAGGCTTGGAGTGCAGGCAGGGGCTGGAAGTTGGGGCCTGGCAGGCTTCTGAGCAGGAAGGTGCACCCTTCCCTGAACTGAGAGCACTCTAGATGAAGACAGGATGTAAGCCAAGCTGTGTGGCTTTGTCTACTGAGCACCCTATTGGCATTCCTAGGCTAAGGCTTTGGGAGAACCCAGGATCGGAATGAGGGTCGAGCCTATAGGGCCTTTGTTGCTCAGGTGCAGCTCCTGGACTGGGGAACAAATATTTGGGAAAGGGGAAGGGGCAGGTTGGGAGTACTTGGGAGTCTTAGGATGCATGGACAGTATCAGTCACCCACTCTGGAGGGCCTGTTTTGACCAGGGATCACTGTGAGTGTGGCATTGAGGGAGGTGGGGCCATTTTGTCTATGTATTAAGTCTTCTGGCTTTCTTGTGTGTGTTGTGGCTTTTGGCTCATCCCAAAGCTTTTCAGCTCCTTGGAACATTGCGCACCTGGAGGGGTGTCAGCAGGCAGACCAACCATTCTTAGGCACCATAGCCAAGAGAGCTGCCACTCACCAAGCTAGAAAGCAGGGCAGTGACTCTCCCAAGGCAAGCTGGCATTGCATACTGAGTTTTGTGTACTCATACCCAACCCATGGCTCTTGAGAGCTGGCCTCAAAGTCCAACTTGGGGAAATGGTTTCTCCCTGGCTCCCTGATATTCCATAGCTCTGGAGCTGATGGAGCTAGAACAGGTCATGTCCAGGGGCTTCTTAGCAGGATTCCCAGAACAAAGTGATGTGCAGTTCCCATAGTACGGCATCCCTCGCACCTCTCTGCTGGGCACTTTAGTTATCTGGATGGAAAGAGTAGGCCTTGCTGCTGGCTTCCAGGTGTCCCTTATTTATGACCAGTCATTTGGCAAGCACTGCTGATTGCTTCCTGGGGACAAGCTGATACCTAGGGATGAGCCTGGTGATAACTCCAGAGACAATAGCATGTCCAGATCCTGCCCTGTGAAGGGATCTCTAAGGCAGGCTTCTAATGGCAGGTAGAAGGGGCTGGTGCCCTGAGCCCACCAGAGGTTTGGATAGGAAGTCTAGGGTATCCAGCCTTTCCAGAAAAGGGGCCCAGTTTCCAGCAGAGACCACCAGCTACTTCCCTAGGGATTGACCTGGTCAGAGTTTGGCTTAAGTGGTGGAAGCTAGGCAAGATGGATTGTGCCCCCACATCCTGGTTCAGGGCCACCCAATAGACCTTGCTGACCCTAGGTCACTCTGCTACTTCTGTCCAGAGGGCCAGGAAGAAAATCATTATAGAGGGGCAGCTCCTAGGGTAGGGAAGCACCCTCGGGAGCTGCGGGTGAGGAGACTGGGTTGACCTCTAGTCAATAGGGTCTCCTGTGAGAGGGGAGTGTGAGGGGACAGGGATGCTGTGCCTACTTTCGGGGGAGGGGACAGGACTAAGCTGACTCCAGGAATCATTCCAGAAAGGTCAATGGCTCCAAGTGTGGGGTCTTCCTGAAAAATACCCCCCAGGCATGGGCTCTCCTGGATGTCAGGGTGGGAGGAGAGGCAGTCCCTGGTACTGTGGCTTGGCCATCATGGCTGGTGGAAATGGAGAGAGGCAAATAGTGGTGCAGAATGGACATTTGTGAACCTCCATTTCTGCTTAGCTGAGCTTCACTTGGAGCCTTGTTAAAAGTTCTGACGTTTGCTCAGATGTGGAAGGAACTGCTACGGTACCCCCTGTATTTAGTCTTCATAGCAACCCCCAAGGTTCACTGTGAAGAAACTGAGTCACAGAGCCTTGTAGTTAAGGCTGAGACCGATACTTGGGCTTCCAGGGTCCAGAGAGATCCAGCAATGGTTGGGTGAGATGCTTCTCTGGGAATAGGGCTTTGCATGCTAGCATTGTGCCAGACTTGGTGGGTCCACAGAACAGACCCATCATTCTAACCATTACCCTGGGACATCTTGTCATAATCCTAACCCATGCTTCAGGACTTGTTCTGATTTATAAGACAGGATGGGCCGTGCATCTAACTAGCAGGTACAGGTGAATATAACTTAATTCTTAATGGCATGGCAGGACTTTATCTCTTCATTCATTCATTCATTTACTCACTTGTTGAACAAGTGCTTGGGTGTCTGTCCTGGGGCTGCAGGGCCAGTAGCGCAGGAGAGAGAACTCTGTCTTTCATGGTGCCGCCAGTGTAGTCAGAGCAGAAAGACAAAGACTGAGTAGGTAAATGGTATGTTGAGTCACATGAGCTAGAAAGACTGTCATGGCAGAGTGGAGGCATGGAGAATGGCAGGGGTAGGACAATCCAAGGAGGCCTGTTTGAGGTGACATCTGGGCAGAGACCTGAGAGACATGAGTGCAGAGAACCGAGAAAGCTTGAGAGCAGAAGTGGGAGCATGTGCAGAGGGCCTGAGGTTGGTGTGTGCTAAGTACTAGGAAGGTTCCAAAGACTTTAAAGGTAAGGTGGTATGGCTGGCATGGAAGAAAAGCATCAGGTGCTGCCGGCCGGGTCTAGAAGCCTCAATAAGGACCTCCGAGTATGAGGAAGCCCTGAGGAGTGTGGACGGGGAGGATTCTATGGGAGGGCTTTGTTTGGTGGAGGATGGGTTATTAGCAGAGCAAAAATGGACAAGGCTGAGGAGGAGATGGGTGCATACTGTTCAGGCAAGGGGCTGTATTCATGAAGAGGGATGGGAGCAATGAGTGTGGGTGCAACCTAAGAAGGCTCCCTGGAGGATGTGGCTGATGAACTAAATGGCAAGAGGTCTGCAAAGTTACCATGGGGGATATAAATTGGAAGACGATACAAGTAGTGAGTTGGGACATGGGCCAGTACCGTGGAGTGAGTGATGGGGTCCCTGTGGAGATCCAGGAGAAGCAGCATGCTGGAGGCTGGCCTAGTGGCCAGCATTTGAGATTGCTCGTCCTATCCCTTCCCTGCCATGTGTCTCTCCGACTTCTCCCCAAAGCCCTGTGGACATTCGTTCTCTTCCTAGTTCAGGCCCTCCTCATAGTTTCAGATGCCATCGGGGTGGAGCCTCTGTATTAAAAGGAGATCGGAGGCAGTACAACCTACATGCCGGCGGGTCGGAAGATCTATATACCCAGGCGTGAATCTCAGCTTTATTATCTCCCAGTTGCCTCAGTTACCTTGTCTGTGAAATGGGGCCTGGCCGGAGGTGGTGGAGAGGAGAGACATGGCTGGCTCACCGTTTCTCCTCCCCTTGCGTAGGTGTTGGCAGCCGAGGAGAACGTGGACTTCCGCATCCATGTGGAGAACCAGACGCGGGCTCGCGATGATGTGAGTCGGAAGCAGCTGCGCTTGTATCAGCTCTACAGCAGGACCAGTGGAAAGCACATTCAAGTCTTGGGCCGTAGGATCAGTGCCCGTGGCGAGGACGGGGACAAGTATGGTATGTGCCAGCCCCTACCCATACCCCTTGTCCATATTCTTCCCAGCCTTGGAGAGTCCTCATTCAAATCCTGGCTCTGTATTGGGCTGAATGCATGGTCTTGGGCCTAGTGCTAGGCCTCCTGGGCCTCAGTTTCTCAGTCAATAAAATGGGGAATCATTAATGAGTCCTTAAATTCTTTATTCAAAGTGCATGGTGGCTTGTATGGGAATGCCCAAATGTCAGTGGTGACTCCCTGTACCACAGCTCCCTCCCTCCCTCCCTCCCTCCCAGGTTCAGCTGCCCCGAGGGATGGAAGCCTCTGGGCATGCACTATGGATGCTCTAGTGGTCGTGGAAGTCATCTTCATGGATGCTTAGGAGAGTGTGCCTCTGTGCGTATGCAGATGTGCATGTGTGTGTTTAAGCTTGACCTTGTACACCCGTAAGACATGGGTCCTCACAATAACTTGGGCCCTAGGCCCGTTGGCCTTCTCTTGGTTCTGGAACAGCTCAGTTCTCCTGGAGGAGCGGTGCTGAGGGACACTTGCGGCCTTCCTTTGCTGCAAGTCAGAGGGAGACCCTGGGACTTTTTCTCTTCCTAAGCTCCCAGCCCACAAAAGCCCAGGGCAGTGAACAGAGCAGACAGAACTCCACCTCCTCAGTGCTTTGGAGAGGATTCAGCCAAGATAGATGCTGGGCAAACACCGAACATGCAGATATTTTATTTAGAATTGCTAGACAGGGCTGGGCGGTAGTGGTGAATGTCTTTAATCCCAATACTTGGGAGGCAGAGGCAGGTGGATCTCCCAAGTTCGAGGCCAGCCTGGTCTACAGCGCGAGTTCCAGGACAGCCAGGACTACACAGAGAAACCCTGTCTTGGGGTGGAGGTTGGGGGAGAGAAAGCAAAGTAAAACAAATCAAAACACCGAGCCACTTCTTTAAAATTGCTAGACAGGAAAGGCCCGGGGCTGCCAGGAGGCTTCTTTCTGGTCCTCACCCATCTCTGGGATGCACTGGTCCTCAGCCTGCTGCTTCCTTGGGCCCAGGTTCCAGAGGTAGTGGCTGGGGGCAGGTCCTGCATGTGTGCCGAGCCTGCCAGCTTCTCCTTTCTGGGATGGTGCCCTACCGGCCCCTGCCCGTTGCCATCAGGACATGACAAGAAGAAGAATAATTTCTTGGACCTTTTATCTTGGACACCATTTATTTTCCCACAGCCCCAGGGCAGGACTGACCTCATGGTAGGGCCCTGAGTGAGGCAGCTGCACCATCCTGGGGGCTGGGCCAGGCTGGGCAGCATGGGCTGGGTCCCGGGCCCCAGCACCTCCAGGCCAGCTGCCGCCTCTGCTTCCTGCACAGTTATTCTTTCTGGCTCCTCTCCTTTCCCCCCCTTCTTCCTGTTTCATGCCCCTTTCCCTCTTTGTTTGGGCCCATCTCTGTTCTTCCCTCCCCATGGTCTTCCTCTGCCCTTCCTTGCTCTGACCACAGCATCCCTCCACGCAGGTTTCAGGCCCTCTGGCTCTCGTCGGGGGCACCCCCAGATGCTGGGCTGTGCAGGGCAGACCCAGGTGGTAGTTTTCCCTGGGATCCTCTGCCCAGTGCTGCCAGGGAAGGGGCAGCTGGCTGGCCAGGCAGGAGGAGGTGCCCTCCTGGGGTGTCCCCGGAGCTCGCTCTGGCCCCTCCAGGCTGGAGAGTACAAGGGGGGGTCAGACGCTGGTTGAGCCATCTGTCCACACCCTGGGAAGGGAAGCAGGGGCTGGGGAGGGAGAGTGGCCCAAAGTGGCCCACACTCTCTGCAGAGGCTGCCAGCCTTCCAACAGTGTCTGCCTCAACTGGGCCACTCTGTCTCCTCCACCTAGCGCTTTGCCTTCTCTGTCCCCGTTTCTCATCTGTACGGTGCCCTTAACATGCACGTGGCTCTCTGAGGGAGGGGTCTAGTCAGGATGTCCTTGCTGATTCATGGGTGTCAGGGTGTGGTCTGAGCTGCTTCCACTCTGACCGGCACCCAGGTGGTGCCGATGGAAGCCCGCTTTGATTCTAGAACTGGCCTGGCTTGCTGCTCTTCTTGGCCTTCATCTTCTTTCTCAAGGAACATGTTTACATGATCTTCCAACCCCCCCCCCCCCCCCCCCTCCCACCCCCAAACACCCAGGGCAGCATGGGGCCTTGTGGGCTGTCACTGTTCCATTTGAATGTCCCATTAGAAACGCAGATGAGGCTGGGAGACCCCATCTGTGAGCCCTGGGAGAGAAAGTGAGACAATGGAGCCCACTGAGGCTTCCAATCTAGATGATCAATACAAATATTATTGGGAGGGTGATTTATGTGACCATGCAAGGCAGGAGGATGGGCTGCTTCTCTGCATCAGGAGCTGCCTTGCTGGGGGAGGGGCAGCAGGAGGCAAGGACACTTCAGAACCTGCTCTGTCTTCTCAGGGCTGGGTCCGGCCACCAGAATCTTGTGATACCCACTTGGCTTCACGGCCTTGTGTCATCTGCTGAACCAGAAGAAGTACAGCCGTTGGCAAGTGAGCACGGCAATCCTCAGCTTCGGGTCTGTCGTCCAGGGCCTGGCCTCTGTACTGGGTACAGGACCCTGGTCTGTGGACCCTCTGATCTTGCTGCTTCTTTGTACTTCCTAGTACTTTCTAGAAGGTGGTTTGAGCCACGAGCAAGGTTCTTCTGGACCAGCCATGGCTGAGGCTGCAGCCCCTGTTCTTATGGTTCCCTAGTCTCTGAGTCTGACCCCTTGGGTTCATTTTCTGTCCACCAGTCCAAAATGCCACTCTGTTGTTCAAAGACTCATGTTACTTAGAACCTAAGTCCTTGGGTCCACTAGAGGCCTGGGATGGTTCTGCTCACGAGATACCCCATTTCTGCATAATCTCAGGCAGCAGCATCTCTCCTTGCATACTGGGCTACACCAGGCATGGTACCTTGGTCAGGCCAAGCACATTTCATCTAAAGGCCTAGGAAGCTCTCCACCCACATATTCCTGAGACCTGCCCCCTCACTTCTGCCCTCTCATTGGGGACCCCATCTCTGCCCTTCTACTGGTGTGCTTCTCTCTTATGGCCCTGTGTCATGTTTCATTCTCCCTCACGCTGTCTCTCAGGAGATGCTGGGCTTCTGGGGCTGTGCACTGCCCCATTCCCAGCACTCATAGCCAGCCACAGAGAGGTGGTCAAGATTGCCCGAGTGCAGGGACCCCTCCAGTGTGTCCTAAGACTGAGGACAAGGTGGTCACCCCAGGACATCAGGGCAAAAAGCTTCTTCCACACTCAGGATGTCCCGGCCCAGTGCTGAGGCAAGCCCTTCTCCCTTCCTCCCATCTGTTTTTGTCTGGAGAATACAAAGATGAACAGACATGGCTTCCCCTGGGAGCCTCTCATCTGGCATGGGGCCTTTGCATCTCAGTTTAAGTCTCCCGTTCTCGGCCTTGCCTCTGTCCCCAGGGAGCAGTGGCCACCCACGCCTTGTGGAACCCATGATGAAAGGGCTACAGCCAGGATCCAATATAGTTTCTGATCAATCCTATTGATTTTTTTCTTTCCCTCTTCCTTTCTGGTGAGTCTATGTGGCCTGCAAACCTCCCTGGGGACTTGTAGAGAAGGGAACTCTGGGCACCTGAGCACGCCTATGTAACAGCAACTGGGTTATGGCTCCAAAAGACAGCTTTTCAGCTAACCCATCTTTGGAGGAAAGGAAGAGCTGACTGGTGACCGCTTGGTGCTTTTGGTGGCAAGGACATGTCTTCATGGGAGGGTACTGTCTAGAGAGACCAACAGCTCTGTGGTGTGGGAATGTGTCAGCCAGTCACCTCTCCCCTGTGTGTGTGTGTGTGTGTGTGTGTGTGTGTGTGTGTGTGTGTGTGTAACAGGTCCTGGGGGATTTCCCTGGACAGGGAAGTACAGGGAGATCTAACCCAGCCTGGCTTTCTTCCCTGGATTACCTCTCACCAAAGCAGGCTCCCAAGTCTTTCTGTCTCCATTGCCTCTGTCTCCCCCTACCGTTTCCCACCCTTCAGACCCAGAGTCTAAAAGCAGAGGCCCCGAGTTGCTTTTGCGAAGGCCCACTGGGGACCTACACTTCAGTGTCTGTCTGTCCATCAGGACCTTTCTTGCCGTGTGAGGTCCGTTCTGTTTGCCCAAGCTCTGCCCGTGCAATTCAGGTCCAATCCCTGCCTGTCATAGTGAGCTCTGGAGCTGCAATCTGTCTTCATGTTTCCACCTTATAGTGTGTCTTTGGGCAAGTGGCTCAGCGGCTCTTCTGGCTGCAAGGCTTCGGTTTCTTCACGTGTAAACTGCCATCATGGTCCCTGCCTCACATTCTATGTTCTGACTCCCAACCCACACGTGTGATACACATGATAGGTACTGGCTGTTGTTATCAGTCTCTCTTATTTTTGAGTTCAGGTAGGCCTTGAACTTGTGATCTTCCTGCCTCAGCTTCCCAGTCTGGCTATGGGTGCCATGTTTTTTTCTCCAGGCATATCAGAGAAGCAGAGGAAAAAAGACAGTGGGCTGCTTCATAGAAAGAGCTTTTGTCTGCCCTTCGCTCTGCCTTCTTGGAGGGCTTGGGGAATCCTCCTTTTCTGTCTATGGCCTGAGTTTAGCCCTGAATGCTCCCATGGGCTTCCCCATCTCCCCCATGTTGACTCCAGGTGTCCTCTTAAGGTGATCTGGGGAATCCTCCCCTTTCAAGGTCATCTGGATGGGAAGCTAGGAAAAGGATGAGTCACCCCTGAATTCTGTCTCAGGAAAGCAAGGCTGGAGGAAGGAGTCTCACTCACTGCTCCAGCCAGGGCTCATTCACCTTGGCAAAGGTCTGAGAGGAAAGGGGGTGAGCAGGCTAAGACCAAGACTCCGGGGCGGGCCTGCCTGGGATGGCTTTAGCCTCACTGTGCATGCTGTGGTAACCCAGTTTCTACTCCTGAGAGGCGGGGATAATGATAGCAGCGCTGATGTCATAGGGTGGTTTGCAAGGGTAAAATGAGATAGTGACCGTGGCCAGAACATCATCAGCCTGACACAAGTGTGAGATTCTATCTTTTCCTAGAGGGGCTGATGCAGAGGAGGCCTCAGAGTGACTTATCCCTGACCCACATACTTCCTTTGACACACAACAAGGGAGTTTTCGCTGTCACCGTGGCTGGGGATGTGTGGGTAGGAGTCCAGAGTTCTGACCAGGTATGGGCAGCGTGAGGAGTCAAAGCAGGAGGAACTAGAGTGACAAGGACATTGAGTCAGAGGCTGACTAAACTTATCGTCACCAGCTCTGTGATGTGTCGCTTCACCATCCTGAATCTTCCTTGAGCTCTTAATCATGCTCATCATCACCTACATCCCGAGGCTGTCCATGCACTTACTGTAATTTAATCAGTGGCCATTTACTATGAGCCAGGTCTGGGCTGGGGAGTAAGGAGAGCTGTCCTGTCTTCATGGGGCTTACCCTGCTGGTAAGGAAGGACACACCATGGACAAGGTAACAAGTTGTGTTAACTTGCGATTCTAATAATAAAATATCTGAGGTGGTCAAGTTAAAAAGAAGTGAGATTTATTTTGGCTCAGGTTTGGAGGCTCAGTCCATGACTAGCTAGCCCCTTGTTCCTGGGCCTGTGGCAGGTCAGAACGCTATGGCTTGAGTGTGTAGAAGAGGAGGCTTACCTCCTGACGGCTGGAGAGTGGAAAGAGAGACAGGAAGGGGCGTGTTACCTAACTTCCTCCTCTGGACCTCACATCTGAAAGGACCTAGTAATGCTGTAAGCAGGCAACTAAGCCTCCCACACGTGGGCTTTGGAGGGAACAAAGATTGAAACAATATCAGTTAACAGTTGTAGAGTGCTGGAATACACTGCAGAGAGGGCTCAGCTGTTAAGAACATCGGCTGCTCTTCCAGAGGACCGGGGTTCAGTCCCCAGCACCCACATGGCAGCTCACAGCTGTCTGTTCTAGTTCCAGGGGATCTGACGCTCTCACAACGACACAATAATACTGCACAGAAAAAAACAAAAACAGCGGAGTGCTGCAAAGTGGCCTGGGAATCGGTGCGTGCTGGGTTGGAGAGGATGGTGCTGGTATCAGACAGTTACATCAGGGAAGGTGTCTCTTTTAGTGACGCTTCTACTTGGTAAAGAGACACCATGACCAAGGCAACTCCTATACAATAAAGCATTTAGCTGGGGGCTTGCGTATAGTTTCTGAGGTTTAGCTGGTGATCAGCACAGCAGCAGGCATGGCAGCCATGGTGCTGGAGAAGTAGTTGAGAGCTTTATCTTGATCTGAAGGTAGGGGTGGGGGATGGGAGAGAGAGTGTGTGTCTCCAAGAGACTGCGCCTGGCATGAGCTTTTGAAACCTCAAAGTCCACCCCCCAGTGACACTTCCTCCCTCAAGGCCACACCTGCCAATCCTTCTAATCCTTTGAGGTAGTGCCACTTCCTGAAGAGTAATCATTCAAATGTAGGTGCCTATGGAGGCCATTCTTATTCAAACCACAGCATCTCTAAGGAGATGCTGCTTGGCCAGCTGGAGGGATGAGACTCAACCATGGGAAGGTTTTCGTAAAGCAACCTCCAAGGAAGACTAGCAAGCACCAAGGGCCTGCGGCAGGAACTAAACCTGTCAGAGATAGAAGAGAGCCAATGTGCTCGGGAGGCCGGGAAGGAGGGACAGCAGGGCCAGATGATGTGGGTCCCAGTGAAGAGCTTGAGTTTTCTCTGAGCTGCTTATGAATCCTGGGAGGTTTTTCAACAGGGAAGAGATGTAATTGTGGATATGTGTGTGTGTGTGTGTGTGTGTGTGTGTGTGTGTGTGTGTGTGTGTGTGTAGATAGAGGTCAACTTTATAAGTCTTCCCACAATCTCTCTCTATCTTTAATTTTGAGAAATGGTCTCTTACTGAACCTGGAGATCACAGATTGGCTTAGATTTTCTGGTCCGAGAGCTTTGTGAATCTTCCATCTCTGCTTCCCTAGCACTAGGGTTACGGATGTTGCCACCATGCCCAGCTTTTATGTGGGTTGTTGGGGAGCCAAACTCAGGAACTCTTGCTACATGACAGGTACTTTATGGACCGAAGCGCCTTCTTAGCCTCATCAGTATTTTAAAGCGACACTTCCAGCTGATGTGTGGAAGGAATACTGGGTAAGAGTGGCAGAGGGAGGTGGCTGTTGAGCTGGACGGGCTGGTGGGGGAGGGGTGGCAAGATAATGTCATCCCCCAGGCCAGCTGCAGGCCCTGCCAACGAGACTGAGCCAAGACGAGGCTTCTGCTCCTAAGAGCTGTATCTTTGGAGCTTGGCTCTCAGAAGCGGGTGGAGGATGAGGAGGACCAGGAAGGCTCTGGAGCAAACCTAGCTTGGGTGGAGTGTCTTTTCCTCTTTCTCTGCTGCTGCTGCTGTTCTATTACTCCCCAAAGACTTTACATAACTCTGGCCTGGCTTCTGCCTCCTTATGTCATTCTCTGAGTGGAGTCCAGGTCACTTTACTGCATGCTGTGGTCAGGGTGGGTAGGAAGAACAGGCTGCTGGTGGCTAGCTCAGACCCTGCCTGGGATGGCCTGGCCTGTGGAGGGTGGAATTGAACGGAAGCCCTAGCCTCTCTGCCCCAGGCCCTTTGGATGTCCCCACCCACCCTGGGGATGCGGTGGGATGCGGGGGTAGGGGGGGTGGCCAGGGTCCTTGCGGCTGAGAGGTGGCGGGGTGTTGGGAGAGTCTTTCAGAGCCAGCCAGCCCTGCTGTTAGCCCTCCCGCTGGGCTGTGGCTGGACACCTCACTTGCTTACCCTGGGAACTGAGGATGAGGACCCCTTGCTTCATGTGGATGTGGGGGGAGCTTTAATTGTATCCTATGGAAGCAGATCTTGTCCGTGGAGGAATGGGGGTGAGGACGGGCCCTATCCCCAACGCTTCTCCCATTGATGACAGTCTCCCTACTCCTAAGCTTGACCCCAGGGCTCCAGAGAGAAACAGAAGGGGACCAACTCCACCCCCTTGCACCAGGGAAGAAACTGAGGCTCAGAGAGGGGTGTGGTGATCCGATCAGGGTTCAAGTCATACAGTGTGGGATGGCACCAGACAGGTGGGCATTCTCAGATGCCCTATCTGGTGTGGGTTGCCTGTGCCTGGAGAAGGCTGAGTAGGTTCAGAGCAGGGGCAGGGCCTCGGGAAGCAGGCTCCCTTCCACCCTCATGGGAGCATGTGGGTTTGGTCCCTGGGCGCCCTTTTCTTCCAGGAAAGGTTACACTTTGTAGCTTTTAGGAAACTTAAAATGAAGGGTAGCAAGTTCCCCCTCTGGACCTCTAGAAGGAGGCACCCTCATACTATGGGCCCCCCCAGGCCCTGTTGAGGGGTCAGGACAATTCTCCCCAGTTCACTGGTGAAGACCCTGTGTCCCAAGGCCACACAGAAGTCAAGTGGAGCCTGGGGGTCAAGCCCATATTTAGGCATACCAGACTCTTGCCTTCTCCACACACATGCAGCCCCCACTGAAGCTTCCAGAACTTTCTCACTATGGGAGGCCAGGGGATGGTAGAGCAGCCTGGGGAACAACTGGGGGAGCTGAGCAAGTGGCGAGAAGGACAAGGGGTTTCAGTGGGGGCACGCAGCGCAGCAGCGTACATCAAGGCTAGTTCACGTTCCTAACTCAGTGTTTACTGGGGGTGGGGGGACGCGGGAAGAAGAATGTGCCCCACCTTGCTCCCAGAATTACAAAATTCTTGTTAGGTCTTTAAATTTTATGTAAATTCTTTTTTTAAGGTGGGAATCATATTTTAATTAGAAGTGGTGTCAAAGGAGGGCTAGATTAATTATGGAAACCCAAGTTCCAGGTGGTTTCAATTTTCACAGCAGGGCACCAGGGCCTATATTTGTAAATGTTTTTTATTAAAATCATACCTAGTGTGTTTTAGAGGCACCGAGGTACACTCCTTGTGGCTCCGTAGATACTGTACTCAGGAATTTGGGCCTGTGATTATGGAGAAGCAAGTCCCTTGTCACTGAAATGAAACTTCTGTAGCTGAAGGAGGGCAGGTGCTGGAGGTGAAGGGTCACAGCCAAAGCAAACAGCCGTGGGGAGGGGAGTGGCAATGGAGAGGTCACACGGGTTCAAGACCAGAGGGGAGTGAGAGCCCACCCCAGGTCACACTGAATCCTACAGGGGGAATGTGGACTGGCTAGAAGGAAGGCCACTGATGCCTTTGTCTGCCAGGGGTTTTGGGGAGCAGTGTGGATACCTCCATCCTGACCCTGAGGCATGGGTGGGCTCCGGTCCTGGGGATGGGGGAGGGAGGAGAACTGGGTCCTGACCAGACCTCTGGGGTCTTGAAAGTTAGTTACCCATCAGTCAGGGGGAGGGAGATTCTGAACATAGACTCTTTCCCAGGGGTCCGGCACCTTCACCTTTGTGTCTTCCTGTGTCAAGTGGCCAGGTCAAAGGTGCCAAAACTGCATTAGTAGGGAGGCCAGATGTTTGCCCTTGGAGAAAAGGACATCTGACCTAACTTTTGAAGAAAACAGCGTGAGGTCCTGACAGCTCTGTGTGTGTGTGTGTGTGTGTGTGTGTGTGTGTGTGTGTGTGTGTGCATGTGTGTGTATGTGTGTGTGTATGTGTGTACGTGTGTATGTGTGTATGTGTGTGTATGTGTGAATGTGTGTGTATGCATGTATGTGTATGTGTGTACATGTGTATATGTGTGTGTATGTGTGTGTGTATGTGTATGTATGTGTGTGTGTATGCATGTGTGTGTATGTGTGTGTGTGTGTGTGTGTTCCCTTGGTTACTTCTCTGGGTATTCTGTGTGACTGTTGGTCCCACTTTGAGGAGTGGAGTTGAGGGGCTGGGAGGTGTGTGAGGGGAAGGGCCACAGACAGAACTCCTCTCAGACTGGACCATGGGGGAAGTGGGAGCGGTTTCTCTCCCCCTGTCCCAGAGTGTACCAGAATCCTCTGGGGAAGTGAGGGGCCACGGGTAAGGTCAGGGAGCGCGTGTCACTGGGTCTTTAGACTATACCATTGCTTCTGGTTAAAAAGCTTGTCTTTTTCTCCTTCTGCCTTTCGAAGCCCAGCTCCTAGTGGAGACAGATACCTTCGGGAGTCAAGTCCGGATCAAGGGCAAGGAGACAGAGTTCTACCTGTGTATGAACCGCAAAGGCAAGCTCGTGGGGAAGGTGAGTGCTGAAATCCTGGGTACTTGGGAGTCCAGCCAGCCAGCATTGGAGAACTGGCAAAGTATATCCAGGGTACTGTCAGCCCTACCTGGAACACAGGTCTGGTATATATACATGGGTGAGAGATCAGCATCTAGGCATCTGTCTTCACTCACCGTGGTTTTGTTTTAGTGCCTGCAGCAGCCAGGTTGGGATAGCTATGACTGTCACTTGGTGCCCTGGAGCCCTGGACTCTGCTGGAGAAGGATTCTGGCTTGCTCTATAGGGAGGGATCCTGGGGGCAGCCAGCTCCTGTGGTCCTGGTGTCCAGGAACAGGGGACCTGCAGCCTGCAGGCTGTGACTGCAGGGATCAGCTTAACTATCCTCAGGGGTTGGCAGCAGCCACAGTCTCCGGAAAGTCACTCTCAGAGCTGGGGCCCACGCTTCCATCAGTTCAGGAAGATTTTGTTACTTTGGAACAGGCCAGAGAGCTGCAAATGTCAAATTAGTGTTTTTGTGTGTGGTGTGTGTGCGCCTGTGAGAATGTGTGTGTGTGTGTGTGTGTGTGTGTGTGTGTGTGTGTGTGTGTGTGTGTGTATACCCACTTGCTGGGCTCGGATGCTCCCTGAAGGCTGCCCTTCATCTCTCCTCTTTATATTCTCATGTGCTTGTTTGTGAGGGTCATGGGCTTGGTTCTCCCAAAGGTTCAAGAGGAAGATGTCAGTCACCCACAGAAGCTCTATAGTGAAGTCACCTCTCTGTCCTCTGCTCTCTTCAGGGACTCTCCCTGCTTCTAAACTGAACTGAAGGTGGAATCTGTCTGGACAGGTGGTGTGGAAGACAGGCCTCTGCTTAGGGGAAACTGCTTCCACTATACCTTCTCGGCAAAAGCAGGGAGTGGTCAGTGTTGTTGAAGCAATATTTGGTTTCTTGAGCCTTTTGTTCTTCCCTCTGCCCCTTTACTCCAGAGTGGAGGACGGAGGAATGGACACATGAGTAATGAGGACTTTCTCTAATTGAACACCTACTGTCTCATAGGCATCCAGCAAAAAAATACTTGCAGATGATTTTGGCAGGTTGGCACCACCACCCTTCCCATTTCACAGGTGGGAAAGCTGAGAGTTGGCCACATTCCTGAGCACTGATCCCCAAATCCCATACTAGCGCTAGGCGGGATTCAGAGCCGGGTTTGGAAGGGAAAGATCCCAGCCACACACCCATACCAACCCAAGCTGCAAAATAATAGTAATCCGAAGAGCACTGGGATGCCGAGGAGTGGTTTCAATTAGTGATTCACTTTCCGCCGCCGTCGCAGGCCGGCCGGCGAGGGGGTCCCTCAGCGGCTGGGGCGGCGGGCAGGGGCGGGTGCCGTGTCCCCTGGCCCAGCCCGTCCAGTCTTGGCCAGCAGTTTCCTGCGGCGGCGGCCCAGCCCCGTGTCAGGCGCTTTGTTCTGTTGCCCGCCTGGGCCTCCTCCCAGACCAACCTGCTTTGGGTTTGAGCCTTGGTTTTCCCCTTTGCTCCCCCTGTGCCCAGTGTCTGCGCCGCCCGGTGCCGCCTCCCTGCCTGCGCTCTTCCCGGCATCCTGACCCCCAGGAGTGCCATCATGGGGTCAGGAGAACGACAGGTCCCCTCAGGCTGGAGCCCTGCCGCCTCCCGCCGGCTGGCCTCTGAGTCACTGCTTCCACAGGAGCCGGCTCTGATTTCCTGCCCCCTTGCCCTCTCTCCCGTCATTAATATTGGTGACGGTTCAGCTGGCTCAAGGCACAGCAGCGAAGCGGGCCGGGTCCCCTGTCTCCACCTCTGCTCCCTCCTGGCTCAACAGCCTCTACCACCCTTCTGGGCCCAGGGGCTTGGTGGCCCCGCCATCCACCTGTGCTGGGGGTGGGGTGGGAATCAGGCTTTTGGTACCTTACCGGCTCACTCAGGCTGGGTCCTGCGCGGGGGTGGGGGAGGTCCCCTCTTTAATGGCTGGGTGTGTCTCCTTCTTACAGTCTCAGCGCTTTCCAGATATTGTTGCCCCAAACTTCATTGCCTTGCTTGGGAAGCTTCAGGCCTCATTTGAGCCTTCCCCTCCTCCCCTAGACCAGCTTAGGGCTCATTCAGATCTGTATTCCTGGAAACCTTTGCTCCAGGCTCTCTGAACTGCTCACACCCATTCCCTGGATGCAGATTTAGGGCTCCGTGCAAGAGCCTTCCCAGCCCTATCCTGCTCTCTCCATGAACCCTTCATGGACATCTCTAGATGTCCCTGACCCCTAGTTAGCTCACTGTCTGCCCACAGCTGTCCATGCCTCCTCTCGCTCATCTGGATATCACTCCTTGCCCTCAGGTCTGCATTCTCCTCTAGGCTGGGAGCTCGTGCAGAGCCTGGGGGGTACCGGCACAACCCAGAAGCAGGGATATTGGTTCTTGCTTTCTGAGATGACTCAACCTGCCGCAAGAATGATGCCTACCGCATCAGGGAGCCTGGTGTCCTGGCCCACCGAACCTTGGAGCCTTGTCTGTAAGGGGGACTCATGCAGGCATTTACGCAGGCTTCTTTCCCCTTTCAAATACAGGGTTATTTTACTTTATTTTTTGAGACATGGTCTCCTCTCCTCAAGGGCTGTTCTGGAACTCTGGTAGCTAAGCATGACCATGGACTTCTGAGTGCAGAGATTAGAGGCATGCATAACTACCTCTGATTCATGTGGTGCTGAGAATGCACCCTGAGTTCTGTGCCTGTCAGGCAGACATGGTATGGACTGAGCTACACCCCCAGCCTGAAGCTGGCTTTGGCATCACTGCCGCACCCATGGGCCCTCTGGCCTCTGCTGCATTGGAGTGCCTTAGCAAGATGCTTTCCTCTTTTCTGTGGGTTATAGGTATCAGCCTTGCACATCGCTGGCCAGGGTCATGCATTGAGCCCTGAAAACAGCTATTTCAGATGCGCTAGCCATTGGCTGGAGTCATTCCCTCTGTCTCGGATCTCTGCATGCTCTGGTAGCCTGCTCCCAGCCACCTCACTGAACCTATCCACTTGGCTAGAAGGTAGCATTGCTGAGCATCTCCTATCATGTGCTAATCAGAATCCCCCCTCCCCGCCTGTCCTTTTGGGAGTAACAGAACCTCAGAGTCTTTCAGGGCAGGGGATTTTTCCTCCATCATAGATCTAAAATCTCTAGGTGTTAGGTGAGGTGTGATTTAGTGATGTTATCAGGATACAGGTCACATAGAAGGACTGTGACTCTCATTGGAAATAAGGGGATAGGAAGTAGGGTTGGAGGAGAAGGCTGATCTCTACTAACTTTCCAAGGCTCTGAGGTTACACTCTAAAAGCTGATGCCCCTGTTTGCCTTAGCCAGCAGAGTCCAAAGTTCTGAGGTACAGCCCAAGCTTTGATTTTTTTTAAAGTATTTTTTTTTTTAATGTCAATGTAAGTGACTTATGGTCATAGAAGGGGTCAGAAACAGAGGCAACGGTCAAGCTCAGGTGTAGCCTGCTGTTAGCCTCTTGGACTTTCTGGTTGAGTCCATGGTGGAGAATCTGTGCTCATCATTGGCTCCTACTACTTCCCAAGAGTCTTTCTGTGCCCTGTAGTGTTGGGACCAATCCAGAGCCCAGCTTCCCAGCCCCCTGAACATAGAAAACAGAGGCATGTACTGAGCCTACGGGCCTGATCTGTGCAAGACCAACATTGTAGTTTGTGCCCATGTTTTACTTTGTGCCCATGGTGGCTTTGTGGGAGACGAGGAGCTTTGGTGGTCATCACTCACTCTGCCTCTTCTCGTCTCCCCATGGACTTCTCCAGAACTGGACGTGGGACCAGGATGTTAGGGGCCATGTCAAGTGCCACGACCTTGGGCAAGCAAGCCCCTTTGCCTCTTTGAGCTGTTCCCTTTCTCCAGGCCGAGTCAATCTCAATGACCTAAGAGGGTGAGATGACATAATGGATGTGGGGATGTCTGGCCTGTGGCCAGCAATCAATAAATACTGAATGAGTGAGTAGGGAGAGCAAGTGGGCCAGGAGAACGCTCAAGCCCTCAGTGTGCTCTGTCTCCTTGAACAGTGAGTCCTTCTGGAAGGACATCTGAGAGACACTGTAAGCGATTCAAAAGGTAGGTTCTCTTTTCTTTCAGGCTCTTTCTTGTATCATCCACTTACTCCATCTGTCTTGGTAGGCTCTCCTTTGTTTGACCACAAACCCCATCTTGGGCTCAGCTCCTAGAGTAAGTCAGAAGCAATCCTGGTCTCAGGGAGCTCTTGGACTATGGAGGAGGCAGGTAGTGCAGAGTACTCTGTTGGAGCATGGGGTACGAGAGAGGTGGGTGCCCAGGGACTTCCAAAGATAGAGTGTGTGAACTAGTGAAATTCTAAGTGCAAATGCTCAGTACATGTCTAGATTTACTTCAGAGGACTGGGAAGCTGGGCTCTGGCCTGGTTCCAGCACCCCAGGGCACAGAGGGGCTCTTGGAGCCAATGATGGCGCCTATGATGAGCACAGATTGTCCACCATGGACTTGGCAAGAAAGGCTAAGAGGCTAACAGTAGGCTGCACCTGAGTTAGACCTTTGCCTCTTGAGGGGAGTGGAGACGCTGCCTGGAGAGCGAAGCAGCAATCAAGGGGTGCTTCCCAGAGGAGGCAGTTACAGAGCTGTGCTTTGGAGGACAGAGCACCAGGACAGTGTTGTCTAGCTCTTGTTCTGGTTGCTTTGACTTTGGTGAAGATCACGTTAAGAATTGGAAGAGGAGCTTCTAGACCTTTCCTAGAGATACCTAGAGCCAGGAGATCACTGGCCTCAACCTGCTTTACACACGTTTTCCTACCTTCCTTTATAATAGTCCTACTGCTGTCTCTGCCCAGGTTGTCCTCTGGGTATCGTGTGTGTCTTGAACCTGCCCTCTGTCTGTTCTGAAGCCTGCTAAAAAGACAGCATTTCCCAGAGAGTTTCTCTACCCAGCCTTTCTGCAGAGTTCAGCACTCTGTCTGCAGGGACTGGGTTTGCCCTCCTCTCAAAGGTGAATGTCCCTGGAAGCTCCGGCCAGTTTTCCACTTCAAACAAAAGGCTGGAACCCTCGCCTCAGTCTCCACACACAGCCAGATCGCTGGGCTTCCAACTTGGCTGGGCGGCCGTCCGGAACGAGGAGTGGGCCCGGCCTAAATTTGGAGATGTTAGCTGGAAACCTATGCTGCTAAGTCAGCCCGTCCAACTGTGTGTTTCCCATTGTCTCCCATGAGCCATTGCTGCTCCTGGAAGTGGCGGCAAGGTCTCCCCACCGTCTGTTGTTCAGGGCAGTCCCAGCAGAGCCACCTGCCCTTTTAACTTGAGGTATTTGTAAGGTTGAAATGAGGCAGCCATTTTACCAACCTGAAGGGAAATCCTGCTGGGTAGCAGCGCCAGAATGAAGAAATCACGAAGCCCTGGTCACTATACTTGGGCTCTGGACCAAGCTGCATCTGCAGGTCACGTGACCTCACCACCCCGTGGACCAACAGTGTCTCATTTCCTTTAACTCAGCTGATGTTTTAGTCTATCATTTCTAAGAGAAATGGGTCCTGGCAGGCAGGTCTGCACAAAATCTGACGTGAAGTCAGCCGTTCAACTCTTGTGTGATACAGTTCAACACTCTCTGTACTCAGTGTGGGATGTGGCACACTTTACTACTTGGTAAGAAGCAAGCTAGGAACCATCCAAAAATAAGCCGTAGCATGGCTGCGTCAAGGGGCCCCGGGGTCTCAAGTTCCTGAATAGGTGTTCCTAAGTTCCTGAATAGGTGTTCCTAAGTCTTGAGAGACTAGATACGCAGGGCAGAGAGCACTGACTTTGGAGCCAAAAGCCAAATGAACCCTAGCACATCCTGTGACCTCAGGGTGGCCAAGTCCTCCTCCAAACCTCAGATTTCAGTGACTTCTGCATCATAGAGACAGGCGAGGGATGGTACTTGTAAACGAGGCTGACACCCAGGGGCATGACTCTCCAGGTTGGCTCTGCTGGGACTACCCTGAACAACAGACGGTGGGGAGACCTTGCAGCCTCCTCCTGGAGCAGCAATGGCTCACGGGAGAGTGGGAAACACAGTTGACGGGCTGACTTAGCAGCACAGGTTTCTTTTGTTTGTTTTGTTTTGGGCACTGGTGGTTGAACCCACACACTACACTGATTGGTGGGCTTGGGTCACATGTCTTGGGGGGCTCCTATTTGATTGGCTAGATCTAGGTCCGTTGCTCCAGTAGGATGATGAGGAGCCTGTGAGGATGGTGTGGACTTCTGCAAGACAATGGGACTCTGCTCCCTGCCCGGAGGACTGAGCAGGCTGGGAGGGCCTCTAACAAAGGACTATTTGCATCTAAGGAAGCAGAGATTAGGTCCTTTCTTCTGTGGTGTCCCCGCCTCAGCCACATCCCAGCGCCCACTCCAGAGCTTCCTGCCTCCAATGTCTTTTCCCTTTATTTTCTCCTGCAGGCAAAGACTTCCTGCCAGACTTTAGTCGGGCTCCCGAATCTTCTCCTAGGCCCACCCCTACAATATTTGTAAAGTCTAGTTTTAAGCAGTGCCCTTCTTGGTATCTGATGACCTGCCATGTCCATAAGGCGTGTGTGTGCACCTGCCTGTCTTGAACCCCTTCTCCTGGTGCTGTGAGGCTGGGAGCTGAGTGAAGCCTGTCTAGATCTGGGGGGACCTGGGTGCAATGGGCCCCGGTACCCACTTCCATCACTGTGGTTGTGTGTAGTGGAGGATTATTGACTCTCCTTTCTTTGACGCTCCTTCTCTCTCTCCTGCAGCCTGATGGGACTAGCAAGGAGTGCGTGTTCATTGAGAAGGTTCTGGAAAACAACTACACAGCCCTGATGTCAGCCAAGTACTCAGGCTGGTACGTGGGCTTCACCAAGAAGGGGAGGCCTCGCAAGGGTCCCAAGACCCGGGAGAACCAGCAAGATGTGCACTTCATGAAGCGTTACCCCAAGGGACAGACTGAACTGCAGAAGCCCTTCAAGTACACCACGGTCACCAAGCGTTCCCGGCGGATCCGCCCCACTCATCCCGGCTAAGGCCGGCCACACTCACGCTAGAGAACTACATCAGAGGAATATTTTTACACGAAAAATAAGGAAGAATCTCTATTTTTGTACATTGTGTTTAGAAGAAGACAAAAACTGAACCTGAAGTCTGGGGGGGGAGGGGTGATAGGATTCTACCGTTGGCCTGAACCCCATGACAAAGGACTTCCGAAAGGGGACTGCTGTCAACCCACCGGTGCTTGCCTCTCTCTAGGGGGTGACAATTCCAAACTCATCCCCAGAGGAGGACTTGAATGAGGAAACTGATGCTACGAGAAACCAAAGTCCTTTCCCCAAAGGTTCTGAAAGCAAAAAACAAAAGCAAAAAAACAGAAAGAAAAAAAAAAAAAAAAAAAGGAAAGTAGTGCCCCTCCCCACCCCTCTCCCTGCCCTAGACTCCAACAAGAATCGCTCTCTGGTTTGCAGTCATTTATTTATTGTCCACTGCAAGCTGTCCCGCGACACCGCGCAGGGAAGGCGCCCCTGAGAATTCTCCGCGCCTCGACCTTCCGACGATAGACGCCTCGTCCAATCATGGTGGCCCGCCTTGCCCGCAGTTCTGGAGGATGCTGCTATGGACCTTCCGTGACTCACGTGACCTAGTACACCAATGATAAGGGAATATTTTAAAACCAGCTATATTATATATATTATATATATAAGCTATTTATTTCACCTCTCTGTATATTGCAGTTTCATGAACCAAGTATTACTGCCTCAACAATTAAAAACGACCCACAAATTATTTAAAAAACCCGTGAGGAGTGTGGTGGCTGGGGACCAGGCTCTGGCGGGGCAGTCTCTGTGTGCTTTTCCTCTTGGTCTTTGTGCTGAGGGCTGCATTCATTTACCACCATGGCTGAGTGCTGGGGGCCGGATTCTAGGCACTGAACAGGCAGCCTCAGAGCACATGGGAATCTGTTTCAGATTCAGAGAAATCAGTGTCCTTGATGCAGGGTTGGACTCAAGCATTTGTTCATAGGCACTGACATGGCCTCTGGTCTGGTCTGGGCTCTGGGGATTTACCCCAGCCCACAGGGAACTTCACCTTTAGTAATCTAGATTCATTGCTTCATTGATGCGCATATCCATTTGCCACCAAGTAACGATTTTTGCTAAGTGTTGGGAATCCATCAAAGAACAGTTTTTTTTTCTTTTCTTTTTCCTTTTTCTTTTGGTTTTTCGAGACAGGGTTTCTCTGTAGCTTTGGAGCCTGCCCTGAACTAGCTCTGTAGACCAGGCTGGCCTCGAACTCACAGAGATCCACCTGCCTCTGCCTCCCGAGTGCTGGGATTACAGGTGTGAACCACCACCGCCTGGCCAAAGAACAGTTTATGAATTCCACAGTGTTTGGTCAAGCTCAGGCTGGATTCTGAGGTCAGTTCCATTCTTAGTGTTTCTCTCCTAATGTGAGTCTGACTTTGGTGGCTTGGGGGACCTGCTCTTCCAGGTGACCCCAGGGCTGGAAGCAGACTCCAGGGAGCCCTTTTCTTGAGGCTTGGGGTGAGGGTGTGCAGCCATGCCCTTCCCTCCTGCTGCCCCCAGTCCAGGCCTCATCCTTGGAAAACCAGCTCTGGAAGGGGGGAGGGGACCCTAAGGCTCCTTGTCATCCTCCTCCTTTGAAACTTACTCCTGCAGAGACTGGCTAGAGGGGTCCTGTGTGGGGCAGGGATTGGGAGAGAAGTCTTCTGGTCAGGGAAGGCCTTGGGGGCCTTCTGAAAAGTTGTCCTGGACTCTGGGCAAGCAAATCTGCATTGTGACCTGTCCACCACCCTTACCCCTCCCTCGCCCCAGCTCCTGTTGCTTGGTTTGCCCACCTGCCAGATGCAGCCTGTGTCCTTGAAACTTTGTGGGGCCCTCTAGGTGCCCATTGGGGTGGGAAGTTCTGTGATTGTTCCATTTGTAGATGATGAACTAAGGCGAAGAAGCATAAAACTGCTTGGCCGAGATCACTGAATAAGGCAGAGGCAGGGCAGGCCCCTTCTGAGGCCCACTGTCTCCTTCCACATCTGACACAGATACTCCCAGGCTCAACAAAATCATCTACTCGCTCAAGGCCTCAGTGAAACCCTTGGGGAGAACCCTAACGTGTGGGGCCTGGATGCACCACAGGGAAAGTGTGTGGCAGGCCACAACTGCTCTCATGGCCACATCATGGCCAGGAAGAAAAAGAGGGAAAGGAGATGAGGCCTGGAATCCTCTGATCCAGGGTCTCCCACAGGCTCCATCTCTTTCCAGTAAAGTTGCCCAAGGACCAAACTTAACATCCGACCTTTGGGAGACCCTTATTCAAGCCTTAATGCCTAACTGCCGGGCACCCTTCTGTACCTGCCTCTTCCCTCTGCTCTTACTCTTTTGAAAAATAGGTGCCTGGAACCAGAATTGAGGTATCCATTCACTCACCCAGACAATACCATGCTCACTCCCCCCCCCCCCCCCCCACGACAGGGTTTCTCTGTGTAGCTTTGCACCTTTCCTGGAACTCGCTCTGTAGACCAGGCTGGCCTCGAACTCACAGAGATCCACCTGCTTCTGCCTCCCAAGTGCTGGGATTACAGGCGTGCGCCACCACCGCCCGGCCCCTGCTCAATCTTGCTGGCTGCTGCTGTCCCAGGGGCTGGTGACAGCAGTGAGCTGAGCAGTCTGTAGGGATGAGGAAATGGCTCCCGGGTTAAGAGCTTTCTAGAACAAGAGTGAGGATCTGAGCGTATAGCACTGGGGAGGGGAACACAGAGATAGACGGCCTCTAGGGCCACAGTCGAGCTGAAACATGAGATCCATGTTCAATAAGACATTGTCTCAAAGAGTCAGGTGGAGGACAATAGGGGAAGACACCTGCACCGACCTCTGGCTTCCTTATGAACATACCTGGTGTGCGCACTTATACACGTAGGTCCGTGTATAACACACATGCGGGTGCTTGTGCTGCGTGCTCACACACACACACACACACACACACACACATACACACACACACACACACAAGTGTGGACTATGATGTCAAATAGTGGAGAAAACTGGAGAAGGTGGGGGAAGGAGTGGGGCTGCTGTTTCAGAGTGGGCAGAGGAAGCTTCTGGAAGGGATTTGTTCAGGCCTGAAGGACAAGAAGATGCATATCTACACTAAGGGGAAGGGCATTCGGCAGAGGGAGCAGAGGATGTGAAGGCAGGAGCCCTGTCATGGAATAAGAAGATGAGAGAGGCCATGAAGAATCATGGAGTCAGGGACTGGAGGCAGCTAGACTCCGTCTCCAGCAACTGTTCAGCGTGAGTCAGGCAAGGAAGGGCCTTTAGCTTTGCCAGGGAGAATGGCAGACTCCAGCCTGAGGCTGTCCCAGAGGAACCTGGGGTCTCACAGACTCAGGGTGTCCAGAAACAGCAACCCTGAGATGGCTCAGGCCTCTGAGCTTGGCCCCCAGGGTGCACTGCTTCCATTTCAGGTTCACTGGGCCTGAGGTGGGAAGATGCGGCAGATGTGGTCCAGCTTCTTTTTGCTCTAGACAGCACTTTCTGTACATTTCCTGAGTTAGGAGAAATATGTGAATGATAAGCATAGTGGGCTGGCAAGACGACTTCCCTGCATGGATGATGTCTTCTTAGGAACACTCACTCTGGGGAGGAGGTCAGGAAGGGCTCCCACAGTCCAGCTGTGCAGAGAACCTCAAGAAACACAGTCACCATGTTGAGAACACATGCTGTGCACCAGGATCCACCACAAGCGGCTTCTTGGGTAGTCATTGTTAACTGTACTTTATAAATCTGGATCAGAGAGGAGGAGTCCCTAGCTTGAGGTCACAGGTCTTGGAAACAGAGCTAGGATTTGAGGTCAACCCTAGGCATCTCTAATGCCATAGCTTGACCCCAAGTCTGGATGCTGGAGCTGTCTGTATTTGTCAGGGTTCCAGACCCAAGGTTCAGCCTTTGTTGGGAGCAGAGGGACCCTTGAGTGTGTGAAGTCCTCAGGTGGGTGTGTGTTGTTGCCATGATTCAGTCCAGGACCAAAGCCTCAGACCCATGGGAAAATGGCAAAGCCTTCTCCCTGGGCGAGGCTCAGACAGCAAAGCCTGCCTTGGTTTGCGTGCGGCTGTTGACAGTGTGTACAGCAAACATTCACCGTAGCTTCCTCTCCTTGGATGTTTATAGCCTGCAGACTGCCCCTGCAGGGATTGGCTAAACTTGCCTCCGGGTTCAACTGTATATGATAAACACGCTGAGCTCCCAGGGTGCCACAGCTTCTCCATTCAAGAGCCCAGACCACCGGATCCCAGCTTTTCTGGTGTGTCTGTTCTTCCTTCCTTCCTTCCTTCCTTCCTTCCTTCCTTCCTTCCTTCCTTCCTTTCTTTCTTTCTTTTTTAAGATTTTTTTTTTCATTCCCAAACATTTATTGTACTTTTCTTTGTTAGAAACGGAGTTTTCTATGTGAAAAACTTGTTCCAATGACAAAAAAATTAATGAGTTCCCCAATTAGAGCACAGGTCTTCTGCAAGTCCTAGCATATGATGGTAGGAAATAATAGTGCTCCGATGTCTTCATCTTTTATTTGAAGCAAGGTCTTGACATGTTGTACAATCAAGGCTCCAACTTTTGATCCTCTTGCCCCAGCCTCTGAAGTAGCAGGATTACAAGCATACAACATCTCACTCAACTTAATAGCAGTCTTAATTTCATAAAAACTATTGGTTTATTTTCATCTTCTGCGTCATCTTCATCATCACCATCCAGAGCATTGTCCAAATCTGTTGTCACACCCTGTGCGTCCCGCTCCATGAGGGGCCCAAAGGACTCAGCTACCAGCTCCTTCATTCCGGCCACACCCGCTGACAGGCTCTGGAGGGCCTCACAGGACACTTGCAGCCACCCGGGGCTCCCCATCACACCCGACATACTCGCCCCTTAAGATTTATTTATTATGTGTACAATGTTCTGCCTGCATGTATCCCTGCAGACCAGAGGAGGGCACCAGATGTCATTACAGGATGTTGAGAGCCACCATGTGGTTGCTGGGAATTGAACTCAGGACCTCTGGAAGAGCAGTTAGTGCTCTTAACCACTAAGCCATCTCTCCAGCCCCTGCCACCCCAGTGAAGTCGATCCCCAGACTCCTGAAGGCTGCAGTGTGCCTTGGCGCTCACTATGTCTCTTCCCACTCAGTGGAGCAAAGAGGTGCAGGCCCTGTGTCCAGCCTCCCGAGCTCATTATTGCTTTTCCTACTCTCTAGACAGGACCTGCGGGATGTTTTTGACTCATCCACTCGGCCTCACTGTGTGACCTCGGGGCAATCACACCCTTTCTAGGGTGGCTTCTTTCTCATCCCAATTGCTTTGACCTCATGGGGCTGATGTCTTGTTCTGCAGAGGCAACAGGGGACACCCCCGTTGGGCAGGAGCAGGGACGCTCTATTTTCCGGTCTCTTTAGAGACAGGTATCCCAGACCAGGAGAGGAGCAGGGACTCTCTAAGCCTTCTAGCGACTCATGACCCAGCCTGCCTGATGATAACAGACTCAAGGGCCATGGCAGAGGAGGTAGTGGGAGCTCTTGCAGTGAGTGAGGGGGTCAGGATGACTTCGTCATTGGCCAGCCAGGCCCACTAGCACCCTCCTCAATCTGTTTCTGTGATCTGAAGCAGGGGATAGCAGAGGGGCCGCTGGAGGGGACACTGGCTCTTTGCCCTACACTCACAGTGGGGATGTGTGCCTGGGCATTGGACAGGGGTACAAAGGGGTCTGGGCATAGCGTTTCAAGGTGATGGCAGGAATGGTATGGAGAACACCAAATCTGGGCTAGAGTGAGTTTGAGGACAAAGTGCCTTTGACAGCCACCCAGGGGTGTCTAGACGGAGTCTCCCTGCAGGCTCTGCAGTAGCACATGTCTGATTCTGACCTGTGGTTCCAGCAAAGCTCTTGGTATCTCAGCTGTTACCATACTAAGCAAGGTGTCACACTGTCTCCTTTATAGATGGGAAAAAAGACCGGAGAAGAATGGTATTGTTTCTAGGACCCATGCTAGGAAGTGACCGAGCTGAGATTTGAACCCAGGTCCCTGATCCCACGTCTCATGTCCATCCTGTGTTTCTTCCCATTCTCCACTTTTGTGGAGGTGGAGTGGGGGATAGAGTCAAGGCCTGGGTCAGGAGGCTAGTCTGGTGTTGTGGGGTAGCTTAGGGCTTGAGCTGAAAACCAAGGATGTTCTCCTGGCCAACAGGCCTACTGGAGCCTTGCCAGATCAGACCAGGATTCCAGGGGCTTAAAATCCCTGTAAACGGGCATGTCCCTCTCTTGCAGGCGGGGAATGGGGCTTCCAGAGAAACAGTAGTGAATTAGGTGCTAAAGATGTCCAGGCAGTGCCCCAACCAGGCAATTAGCTCAAGGTCTGTTACAGACATTAGGCAGGATTGGGGACCAGATGGCTGCCAGGCTCAACTTTGTATGCTGTCCTGGGACAAGACTTGCCTGGCCCTTCTGCCTGAGGTTTCCAGCTCCAGCCAGGAGGGAAGGTGGTAGGTAGCCTTGGGTGTGGCTCCCTGCTGGGAAAGCCAGTTATTAGGCAGGCTTTCCCCATCTCTGGGCAGTGTGCAGGCCTAATTAGCACTCTGAGAATTTCTGTCCGCTGCACTGAGGAGGGGGGGCTCCCATCATGCAGGCTGAGGTGTCATCGGGCAGCAGCAGCAGCAGCAGCAGCATGTGGCCCTCTCTGACTTTTCTCATTTGTGTCTCTCTAGTTCTCCAAGTTGCTTCTTACCAATAAAGAAACCGAGGTACAAGTAGAGAAGCCTGCTCGCTGGAGGTCACTTGTCTGACACCCCAAGCCCTGTACATGTTTATTAAGCCAGAGAGGTCTCCCTTCCCTTCCCACCACAACAAGTTGGTGATTTTCCTGGTTGCCCAGAGTCACACAGTTAAGTGAAAAAGCCAGGATTTGAACTTACATCTATTAGGCTAAGAGCCTTAACTCTCTCCCCCAGCCTCCAGTTCTCCCTGTGACGCGTGAGACTCTTTGGGCTGCAGGACACACAGGAAACCAAAGTCCAGAAAGAACCTTATTCGCATGTAGGGTAGAAAAGTGAGCTGGCAGCTGGCTTCAGCTGCAGCTGGGCCCAGGCGCTCGCTCGGTGTCTTTGTGCTCCTGCCTGCCTGGTTTCCTTTGATTCTCAGGAAGAGGTTTCTTGTCCTTCCCACCTTCCATCCAAACGGCTTTAGAACTTCCTCCTTCTCAAAGGCTCCAGCCCAAATCCTGCCGACTCTGATCTGATGAAACTCTCTCTTTTGTGCTTTTGCGCCAGTCACTGCGGACACAGAAGCTGATGTGGCCTGGACTAGATCCAGGGACAGTCAGCGGATCTAGGTTGGGATAAGGAAAAGCCAGTTCCAGTGAACTATAATCTCTGAAAGTGGGACTGACGACGACAATGATGACGACGACCGTGAGAAGCCAGTCCCTGCCCAGGGTCCTCACCTCAAAGCATATTGCAAGCCCCGAGACACATGGTAGCTGGGACCCACCTAACAGGCTCACCTTCAGAAGGCCCCGGGGCCATTCTTGGCTTTCTACTGCAGGCAGGTTCTGAGGATCCTGACACTGCTGTTACCATTCTTCTCCTCTTGGGTTCTGACCCTCAGTGCATGCTCCTGTGCCATGTGGAGATGTGTCCCCATGCCAGACCTTCAACTGGGGATGTACTCACCTCAAGGCATGTGATTCCTTCCAAGAGGCTCAGGGACACAGCAATCTCACAGGAACATGCACAGATCTTCAGCCTCCTTCAGGGCTCTGTGCTAGCTTGGCCTCCTGCACGTGTCCCAGGGACCCACAGGATCTTCTGCCCTCCCTTTCCCACTGTGGCCCTTCCCCACTTCACTGGAGAAGGTGGCGGCTCTAATCACAATGCATTGCTCTTTGGGCCTTGCCCTGAGCTGTGGAAAATTCTAGAGCATGAAATCCAAGGTAGGGATGCTGAGTCATGGTGCCTTCATCCTGTGGGAGAGACCTCTGCCTTCCCTGCCAGTATCAACCAGTTCTAGAAAGATGAAATATGGCTTTTGTCTTGGTCCCGATGGGCTGTTCTGAGCTTGGCATAGCTGGCATAGCTGGGCAGCGGGAGTGGCAACAGCTTAGTTTGGCTATCTTGTCTCTCTTGTTCTCCAAACCTTGCCTTGCATTGCATTGAGTGGTAACAGAGGGTTGCTCACAGGGAGAGAAATATTGATGGTAGTAGAAGCTTGATTCTGGAGACACAAACTCAGGGCTAAGTACTCAGTCCATTCGACAATCAATACTTCTACCTTCCCATGCATCTGTCCATCCATCCACCTGTCTGTCCATGCATTCGTGCATTTTTCCATCTGTCCATACGTCTATCCACCCATTATCTACCCACCCATCATCTAGCCATCCATCCACCCTTCATCCATCTATCTGTCCATCTATTGGCACACTCACCTGCCTATCTACCTACATACTGTGTAAGATTTGGAAAAGGCAAATCCTGGTTGGGGAGCCATGCCACACTCCTGTCCACTGCTGTCATAGCCTATGTCTCTGTGAATTCTATGTCTCTCTCGGCTTCAAAGCAGGAGTGAAATGTTCCCAGCTTACCTATTTGTAAACTTACAATTATTTACCCTGTGTGTGCATGTGTGTGAGTGCCACGGTACATGTGGAGGTCAGATGACAGCTTGTGGGACTCAGTTGTCTTCTTCCTCCATGTGGGTCACTGGGATCAAACTCAGGCTTGGTGGCAGATGCCTTTGCTTGCTGAGCTGTGTTCTCAGTCCCAAACCCACTTTCTGCAGATTGTCCCACGTAAAATTCATGCACTGGTGCTTAGCATGTCCCTGTCGAACACTTGTATCCTCAATTAACTTTCATACAAACATTACTAGATTCTATAAATACACTTTCTGTTTGGCTTTGTTTTGAGACAGAGTCTCCCTATGTATCCCAGGTTGGCCTTGAACTTTCCATGTAGCCCAGGCTGCTCTTGAATTCCTGATCCTTCTGCCTCCACCTCCTGAATGCTGGATTACAGATGCATATCACTCTGACCAGGCCCCGCCCCCTGCTTTTTCCTCTCACCTGAGGGTACATCTGCCATTTGCCGTCACTTGTCATTGACATGGATTTATTCAAGATCTAATGAACTCGACTGTGTGAGATATAGCTTCTACAGAGTATCTGTGATTTTCAAAGTTACTGACAGGGTCTCATGAACAAAGTAGGTTAAGCCTACCCTAGCCCAGCTGGTACACATACACAGACAGGCAGTCTCAGTCTTGAACATTCTTCTGGCTTCTGGCTGCTTACATACCTTCTGCATAGTCCCTTAGGAGGGCATTGTGGGAAAGCCTGGGCATACACCAGCTTACAAGGCTTGGGTCTGCCTCCCTGCCTTCTTCCTCTCCTCCACTTGCAATGTTTCAGAGGGCTTCCTCTATCCTAGGCTCCTTGGAACACCAAAGTGAGTGTCACACATGTGGCTGAAAAGCAATATAGTCAATAGCAACCATCGTGTGGTCAGCACCACCATGGGAAGCACTGCACACATGCAGTCAGAGAAGCCTGCCTGGAGGAAGCCACACTCAAGCTGAAGAGAGCAAAAATTGGAAGGGAGAAAAGGGGTGGGCTTCTCTGCAGGGCGTTTACCCACCAACCCCACAGCTCCCCAGAGTTTTCTTGAGTGTGAGCAGCAGGAAATATTAGATAGAAGGATTTATATTGTGGAGATAAACAGATAGAAAATAAAGGATTGCCTCGAGAGGGCCTGGAACCTTTTCCAACCAGCCCTGACTGTCTCTGCCCAGAGACACCAAGGGGTGGAGCAAAAGACCTCCCCCCAGCACAGCCAAGTGCAGACCATCTCAGACACCTGCACTCAGGCCCGTGGTCCTAATCATCCTCTCTTTGCGGACCTGCTGGGTAAAGCCACGAGGAACCTGAAAATGGGCTCCCACCCTTCTTCTAGGAGGACCTTGCATTGGAAACACCTGCAGAGAGAGCAGGTCGAAGACTCTGGGTGGTCCTCCTTGTGTCTCCCTCCTGCCCCACCCTGCGTCCGTTCAGTTCCTCCATATCATGTGACTGGCATTCATTTACCTGGAGCCTCCAGCTGGGCCAGCTTGGATCCCAGAGAAAATCCAGCCCATAGAAGGGGCTCACAGGCTAGTGACAGAGTCAAGCTCACAAGCAGGTTGATTATTACATTTTGGAGTGGAGTGTGGCTTGGCGGTAGAGGGCTTGCCTAGTATTCAAGAGGCCCTGGGTTCTAGCCCCAGTATTAAAAAGACAGTGAAAGAAAACACGTATTTGATATAAGTGTAAAGTAATTCGAAGAGACTAGACAAGACACTCACAAACATGGGGTGGGGAGGGAAAGAGAGAGAGAAAAGAGAGGAGAGAGAGACTGGGCATGGAGGGGTCTTTGTGCATAAGAGTCTAGAAGTGGAGACAGATGAGATTTTCAGCCATTGTCTCTGAAACTTCTCTTGGTCAAGAAAGGTAGATTCTAAAGGGAGAGTGCTGGAGAGAGTATGGCTGACTTCTCAGAACATGACAGTCAGCTCTGAGCACACAATGGGGAAGGGACCTCAGAGAGGCTACCCCATCCGAATCTGTGCCTTGAGTCTAGACTTCCCACACCCACCATGCCAATGGTGTTCCCTTTGCCAGTCACTGAGTCATGTGATCCCACTCTGGCCAATGAGTTATAGAGGTGGGAATCTTTTCTATGGAGACTTCTAACTCTTAGACAAAAGGGAGAAGCATAGTGACACACCCCTGTAATCTTCGCACTTGGCAATCAAAGAAAGATTGTGAATTTAAGGTCAACCTGGTCTATACAGGAAGACCCTCTCTCAAAACAACAGCAACAATAAAGTCACAACTCTTTTCTCTGAGTTTGGGTTTTTTTGTGAGGATGCAATGGCTGGAGCTATTGCAGCCATTTTGCAGCCGTCAGGAGAGAAAGTCACTGCACTAAGGAGGACAGCAGAGCAAAGGGATGGAAAGAACACAAGGGGTCTTGTCAGTTGAAGTGATGGAATTTCCTTGGATCTGCTTCTCAGTTGGGTTTTGTGGTGTGTGCTGCTGAAAACTCAACCGATGGAGACGAGGAGGCGAGTCCTGAATAGAAGGGAGGGTGGTCCAGGAAGGGGACAGAGCCCACAGCAGTGCTGAGAACACAGGGATAACTGGGAGGGGCAGCCAGTCCCAGCAGGTCCTGAGGTGAGTTTGCAAAAGGCTCAGCCAGACAAAGCAGCAGCCCTGAGCCCTGTCCTCTGAGGCTCTTGCAGGGCTCCCCTTCCTCAGCTACCCATGAGGGCTGTGCAGGTAGGAGCCAGCAAGGCCTGGGTGCATGTACCAGTCTCTGTGCCAGCCCTGAACTGGGTTGAAAGGGTAGACTGCGGCTCCCCCTGCACAGAGCTCCCAGACGGGTGCATGCTGGAGCAAACCTGCTGTAAACACACGCTCAGCCTTCAGTGGGAGGGCTGCAGCTGGCTCCAGGACTAACATTTGCTTTCTATTTTAATGTTGTGAGTATATTTGATGATCAATTTCTATATATGGAAGAAACATAAATTTCCCTTTAAAGTACATATGAGAAAGGGCAGAAAGAGTTAATTAAAGGAACAATAAAAAGAACGTTACAGGTGGCATGTGAATGTGCAGAAATGCATGCAATAAGAATTTAACAGATGTGTGAACTCAAGCATATGTGTGCATGTGTGCATATGTGTGTGCATGAATGTGTGTTGCAGGGATGTATGCATATATGTATGATGCATGGATGAGTGTGTGTGTGTATATTCATGCGTGAGTGTGTATGCATGTGTGTGTTTCAAGAGTGTATGAGTATGTGAACGTGCATGTGTATGTAGTGTGTGCATGTGCATATGTGCTCATATGTGTCACAGGTATGTATACATGCCTGTGCCGGTATGTGTTGCACATATGTGTGCATGTGCGTGTGTGTGGATGAGTGATGTTTATCTGCTCAGTCCTTCCAAGCCTGTGACAACAGGTTCTTTTGGAAGGACTGTGTCTGAGTTTTTACATGGCTTTCCCGGGAGTTGCCATGTGTATGAACATGGCTCTCTGCTCTTCTGTTGCTGGCTGGTCCTGAGTTTGTATCCAGAAAGGGAACCCCTACCCCTGGAGACAGGGCTGGGACATACAGGGCAGCTGCTCCCTACCCGACAAGGGACTTGAAGCTATGGTGAGGAAGGCAGGATGGGCAGTTAACAGGGCCTTGTTGTCTGATGTCACGGTGAGGCGTCTGTAAGCTGAGAGCTGCCTCTTCATCAATGAATTGGAAAATAACTTTACCTTTGGCATGTTCCTTTTATTTATTTTCTATTGTTTTTTTGATGCAGGGTTTCTTTGTGTAGCCTTGGCTGTCCTGGAACTCTCTTTGTAGACCAGGCTGGCTTCAAACTCACAGAGATCCGCCTGGGATTAGAGGTATGGCTACCCCCTCCTGGCTGGCACGTTTCTTTTAAATACCTTATTTAATACAGTCATTCTTGATGGACACACAGGCATTATATCTATAACTCCTATTGGGATACAACCCACCTAACATCTTCTCTCTCCCTAAGGCAAAATCTTGACAATTATAAACATCAAAAACACCAATCAAAGGCAAAACTGAGCAAACTTTGCCCCCAGATGGCTCTTTAAAAAGATACTTCCTTTCCAGTATGAGAAGAGAGGGAAGGTCAAGGCTTGCCTTGTTTGATGCTGGCTGGAAATATTTGCATCAGGTGATCTAAACATTTATATCAGTCTGTGTGTGTCTGTATTTGTCAGGGTCTCTACAGGAGCAGACCCCAAAAAATAAATACACAATGTAAAGGGAATTTAGCACTGCACACTGGAGAGGCTGGGAACCTGCTCAGTCCACAAGACTGGGCACTTCAGCACTCCCAGCCTGCTCTGAGGGCCTGGGGCTACCTCAAAAGCTGCTGGTCTTCAGTCCACATTGGAAAGTCCAAGAATCTGGGGCCTGATGTCAATGGAGGGTGGCAGCAGCAGCAACAGCAGTAAGATGGATGCACTCATTAGCAAGACACAAAGGTGGACAGGCAAAAAGAGCATGGCTTTTCCCTCAGAGTCCCCTATGCCTGGGCTGCTTGCTCTGGGGAAAGGGCTTCTCTTGTTAGTTAATCCTTCCTGGGAATGTCCTCACACACCTACCCAGAGGTTGTGCCTTTTACTTGATTCCAGATCTGGTCAAGTTGACAATCAATATAAACCGTCACAGTGTCCATGACTACCCGTCAAATGGCTATGGATATTGATTTGGGCATTGTGAATACAGTTTAGTAAGCTGACAAATATTCAGCCATAGATCCAATCAATCAACCAATCTATTATCTACTTATCAACCATCTTTGTCATTTGCTTATTATCTATTTATCTACATATCTGTCTCCTACCATCTATCCATCCATCTGTTCCTCAGTTCAGTGGGGTATCATCCATTAGCCACTGGCTCTAGTTGTCTGTCTGCTCTGCTCTAGTTTGGGTTTCAACTTCTGTTTGGTTCTAGGGGCGACTTCCAGGCCTGTCCTGAATGTACACCTTTTTCTTTACTCCTGTGCTGATCAATAGCACCAGGACCCCAGCCGTTCTGATCTAGTATATGAAGTACACAGCAGGTCCTCAGAGAGCTCAAGTTCCTTCCTTGAAGGATTGCAGGGCTGACTAGTGGGAACCAAATGGACCCCGTGGCAGAGAGATGCGGCCATGAGAAGGTAGGCCAAGAGACTGAAGGGAGGGAGACCCCACGTCTCCAGCTTTCTCTTTCACCCTCAGCAGCAGCTACCGTGACTTGCCAGGTTCCAGTACAGATGGAAGTCACTGGATTACAGACAGATGGCAAGCTATTTTTGGTGGAGTTGTGTGTGTGTGTGTGTGTGTGTGTGTGTGTGTGTGTGTGTGTGTGTAATGTATGCACTGAGCTGAGGTTCTTGGCCAGAGCCTCTGTTTGTATCTGCTGTCAGCAAATCAGAGGCGCCATCCACATTTGTCATAATTCATTACACTAATTAGCCACGTTTGAGAACTGGGCGTGGGCCAGCAGGATCAGGAGGCCACCGCATTGTTGTGTCTCAGCCTCTTGGGTCAGAATTTCCACGGTCTGATGGGCTGCCATCTCCTGCACATGTGTCCCCTCACACGAGGACCCTGATGAAATCACCATGCTTATGTCTGGGACGATTCGCTGCAGATGATTCCTGTGGCAGGAGGCCAGAGGCAAAGAGCATTCCAGAACTTGGCTCTAGAGGCCCCGTGCTGTACCCAAAGGAGTTTGGAATTACCCTGATGTCGGATACCAGGCTGAGCATCCTTCCGTGGTCTGTCCATCCCTGACGAGTCTCCTTGGCCCGGGCTTTGAGTAGGCTAACCGGCACTGGCTGCATCAGACCCACTGAGACCCAGTTAGGGTAAGCTGTTTTCTCTAGTCCCCATTGCAATGGGCACAGCCTTAGCACTTCTGCTGTCAGGGTGGCTCTGTACTTTTGCCTCGTTCAAGTCCCATGTCCTGCTGGGTCCCCTTCTTAGTGTCTCTCAGTCCTCCACCCCTGTGTGGGATTCCGTCATCTCTCACTTGGAGAACAGCAGTGGCCTTGTCTTAGCCTCTTCCTTTGCCCCCTTTTCCTGCAGCCAGAGGCTTCTCTCAAATGCAATCAGAAGCAGCGGGTCCCTCTCAGGGACACTGCGACTGTTGGCCCTCCCTGACTGGCCCCACCAAGCCCCTCCTGTTCCCAAGCCTTGATTGCCAGCCTCCTCATCACTTCCTTCCACCCGTTTCTTTGACCTAAGTCAGTGTAATGGCTAATCTTGACTTCTCACCTTGATTGGACTAATACATACCTAGGAGATCAGTAAAGCAAATTCTGGGCGTGTCTGCAAGGCCCTTGCTAGAGATGATGGTGTAGATGGTTTGGAACCAATAGATTCAACACCTGAACAGGTAAGGAGGGGGTGGGACTTCCTGTTCGGTTGAAGGAAGCATGTCATTGGGGCTGTGTCCTTGGAAACTGTATCATAGCCCGCTTAGTTTTTATATTCCTTTACTTGCTTCCTGTCTGCCATGATGTGGGCTCCTCCACGCTGCTTCCTGTCCATCATGGATGAAGATTCTTTCCCATCACCTCCTCCCAATGCCATGATGTTTGGTCAAAGCCAAGGAGTCAAGAAACCATGGACGGGCACTCTGAAGAATTCTTCCTTTGAAGTTGTTTATGTCAGATGTTCCATCGGTGACAGGAAGCTGACAAAGGATTGGTGTCAGCAGGGCTGTGTGTGTGGGGTCATTGCTGACCTTGCAGTCCTTTATTTATTTATTTCCAGAGCTGAGGACCAAACCCAGGGCCTTGCACTTGCTAGGCAAGCACTCTGCCACTGAGCTAAATCCCCAACCCCACAGTCCTTTTTTTAAATTTTAATTTTAATTTTTATTTTTTGGTTTTTTGAGACAGGGTTTCTCTGTAGCTTTGGAGCCTGTCCTGGACTAGCTCTGTAGACCAGGCTGGCCTCGAACTCACAGAGATCTACCTGCCTCTGCCTCCCGAGTGCTGGGATTACAGGCGTGCACCCCCTCTCCCCCAACAGTCCTTTATTTTTGTGAAATTTTAATTTGTGTGCATACGGTTGAACCTGAGTTTATTGATTTGACTAGGCTGCTGAACTCCAGGGACTTGTCTCTACCTCCCCAGTGCTGGAATTACAGCCACACCACCAAATGTTACACGGATGCTGGGGGTCAGCGTTCACCCCCACACACACACTTCCTGCCCACCATGAACTGAGCAGCTTCTGTACAGGCTTCTGCTGCCAGGATGTTCTGCTTGGCCTCAGCACAGGTCCAGAGTCAACAGAGCCCAGGACCGTGGACTGGAATCTCTTAGACTGTGGGCTGAAACACAGCTTTCATACTTTAAAATGGACTCATCAGAGATTTCATTACAGCAATAACAATAGCAACACAGCGTTTGCTGCATGTAACCCAAAAAACGGATTCCTGAATTATCAAAGCCAATATTTGTTCTACATGTCAGGTCAAGGGCAATTTTCTTTATTTGTTTTGACAAAACAAAGCCCTCGGTTCTTCCCATGTGCTCAGTGAATGGGCCACTCCTAAGTATTTAGTTACCTAGTCTTTGCTGTGTAGACACTAGGTGTTTGGTGATATTTAAGCTACTAGATCAAAACCTACCCGAAGTTAATGCCCAAACTATCGATGTGAGTCAGCACATTGTCCCTACTGACCAAGCTGTTTTGAATTAAGTTTTCTGGGGTTTTCAAGTTAAGGAAGACATAGAATCACTCGCTGTGTTTGGACAAAGGCAACGCTTGCCTTCTGCCAGGTGTGACCCAGGGTGGGGGGATGGGGGGTGGACTTGATCTTCGAATCATCTAAAACGCTCACCAACTTCTTCCCTCCCTTGGTGATTGGACACCCTCTGCCTCTCATTTATAGTTTACAAAGAACTCATATCCACTCTCTCATTTAAACCACAGACAACCCTGAGATGTGTGCAAATTGCATCTATTTTACACAAGAGAGAACAGAGGCTCAGAGAAGCCTGCCAGAGACCACACAGCAAATGAGTTGAGTCCTGTTCTCTAATTCTAGACCCTTCCCTTCCCTTCTTAGGTCTGGAGATTTGGAATGAGGTTTTTGTGTGTGCTAGGTAAATACTCTACCACTGAGCTATGTTCTCAGCCTTAGGAGGCAGAGGCAGGCTGATCTCTGTGAGTTCAAGGCTAGACTATAAACTAAGTTCCAGGACAGTCAGGGATACACAGAGAAACCCCGTCTCAAAAAAACAAAACAAAACAAAAAACTCCCAAACAATCAAAAATTCAAAACCAAGCCAAAATAACCCCCAAAAAACCCAAAGGCCAAAAAACAAAACAAAAAAAAAAGCAGATAAATTTGTTGAATGCCTACAGTGTATATATAGACAGCTTGCTAAACTTCAACAATACATCAGTGAACTTGGCAGGGTCTCTATCAAGGGTTTGAGGACACAGACAGACAGTTGCAGTGATGTGGAAACATATGTGACATGGGATGGGTAGGTGACGGGAGGTGGGTAGATGGCAGGAATTGCCTCTTTATTCTGAGCTTGAACAATAGGGCCGCAGGCCACCACTGAATTGAACAAAACTCAACCACTTTCAATCTATGTGTCTCATTGCTCAAGATTCAGATTCTAGGCTTGAGTGTAGGGGAGCAGGTGAGGAAAGACACAATGGAAGGTGTAATGGGGACTAGGCAACTCCCCAGGAGGAAGCTGGGAAGTTGTTAGGAAGCGGGATGCTGACAAATGTCTGCTGGAGGTCAGGATGCCCCGGCTGCGGACGGCTCTGGCTATACAGTTGAGTGTTAGCAAGCACTAGTGTTGCTACGAATTCTAAACTGGCTTTTATCAAGTAGAGGTTTGATTTTTGTCCTGGTTCTTTCGGCTCACTTAGCCCCATCTTCTGTGCCTGTTTGTAAACATTTTAGGGGGAAGATAAAGACGACGAGAAGGGCCAGTCTTCATCATAACTTTCAGGGACGCAAATGCCTGTTGTGGGCTGTCTACACCATTAGTGGCAGACATGACTGATGATGGATTCTGACCTTCTTTCCCCTTGAGCCCTGATAAAATCTCTGTGCTTTCACTGGCCTCCATGCAGCTGCAACCAATGGCTCAGAGTTTGCAAATGACCTAATGCCTATTGGCCAGTCCTGTTTTGGAGACATGAGGTCTTAGAATCTCAGGTGTCCCCTTTGTTAAATAAAGGCCCAAATGAACGTGCCAGGTGTCTGTGGGTTCTGAGCACCTGGGTCAGGAAAGTCTTTCAGAGACTGGGTGAAGGGTCACCTCCATGGAGTCTCCCCTTCCCCTTCCTGGGGCTTCAAGATTGGGTCATAAGTGGTGATCAGACTTGCTGGGGAACAGGGGGTGTGTTTTCCTCCTTGTGTGCCTTGGCAACTCCCCACAATGGCTTGGGGAGTTCCTACTGTGTATGCCTGTCCTACCTCTCAGCTGCAAGTGCTAAGCCTTTTTACTGATGTGAACACTGACCTTGAGGTAGCATACTTACTCGGACACCAAGAGAGAGTAGGATCTCTGTCATTTCTTGTGATTTGCCAACTGTAGTCCCATTTAAGGCACCCTTCCCATGCTTCCCAACGGGGATGTAGATTAGGTCCTATCTTCTAGAAGCATTTCAGTTCATATAGGGTTAGTTTCTCTACTGCTTCTCAGTTGCTGGTCACCTATGAAGACTGTCTCTTCACTTCCCCGTCTCTCTTGCAGGTCAGTTGGTAGAAGGGTGGCTGTCCCTGGCTAGTGAATAGACAAGGGAGTTGTGCAATGCTGGGCCACGAAAAGGGCCTTTGCGGCTTCCCTGGGGAGAAGCACACTCCTGGCTGAGAGGAGCCAGGCTGCAATTGGAGGCACCATTTGCCTTCCTAGGGCCCTGCCGCGAGCTCTCCTTGCTGGGGACAGACAGTGCTGTACAGAGCCACAAGCAAATGAACAGGAGCCTGCTTTCTAGTTCCCACGCCCCCTCTTGTATCTCCTTGTCCTTCAGAAAAATGTTCAGCAGCTTGGAGCTGCTTGGGTGACTGTCGCTTCGACTCCAAGACCTGTGGCTTAGAGGACTGCCATCTCCTGGAGAGGACTTCAGAGCATTTCCTGTGCTGGGGTTCAAACTAAGGGTCTGTTACACGCCGCATAAGGGCTGTAACACTGAGCTCTAACTCCAGCCTCCAGATGAGCGTTCAGGCCTGTGACTTCGCTAGACTTCCTGGGGGTTCCCGAGGAGTGGGACAGGGGCAGCATTGGACAATTTCCCCAGGCCTGAAGGGAGAGTCCTACCTGGAATCCTACATAACTCCCATGGGAAGCTGAGAGGGGAAGGCGCGCAGTGAATGCTGGGAAACTCCTGGGGGAAGTTGGCTGGTGCATCGACGAGGACCACACTAAAGAAAGGGTAGCCGTGAGTGATATGCTTCTCTCTGCCCCCAAATACCCACGTTTTGACCTTCTTTCCCACTCCTCCTGCTGGTCACTTTCAGCTACCTTACCAAACCCTGTTCCCTCTCTGTGTGGCTTCAGCAATGGCCACAAGCCTCCTCCCAGCCTCAGGAGTAGTTCCCTCAGGGTCAATCCTGCTTTGACTGGGGGATGCCTGAGAGCAGGGTCCTCACTGTGTGAGGGAACGAAAGACAGGATTTATGAGTATGCACCAGAATGCAATTAATCTGTCCTTTTAGGAGTCATGGTGGGCTGGGGCTCTCTGTGAGCCCTGGGGTGGTGGTGGTAGCCATGGCAGCGGCCGCAGTAGGGCAAGAGAGAGAGATACAGCCGCTGGAATGGGGCTCTCCCCCTACCTGCCTGTCTTCTGGCTCCTGCTCCCTCAGCTTCCTACCCATGCTGTGATCCGAGGACCCTCCTGGCCCTGCCCTTCGCCTTTCTTGGCTGGAGTCCTTCAGAAGCTGTTTCTCTTGGATGAAGCATCCCCTCCCCAAATCCCCATAAAAGGGTCAAAGTATTTTCTTTGACTCAATAAAGCAATGAAAGGCCAGAGATGTCTCGAGAGCTGAATTTGCATTTTTCCTGGCTTGTTCAGCCTTGAGCCCCAAAGCCTTTAGACAATCGTTCAGGGAAGCCTGTGTTATTGGATCAGCAAGCACGTGAAGAGGAGAGCTATTCTGCAAACCAGTGACAGGCACAGACTTGACCTTGGGTGTCTAGACTCAAATCTTGGGAAGGCCATTCTCTTCTAGGTGGCCTCTGCTTCACGTTGATTACCCCTGTGATGGCACAGGGGTGGCTTGGGGTGGGTTCTAGGAACCCAGACTCTTTCTGCAGCAAAGCAATCTTGTGTCTCTGTGCACGCTCTGCTGGGCAAGGCCACCTGCAGGTAGAAAGATGTCAGAGCAGAGGGGAAGGGCTGCTTCACAAGGATCCCTACTAAGTCCCTGCCAGGGACTGCTGGGTGGGGGTGCAGGGCCAGCAGACCCCTAGAGAGAAGCATGCACCAACTGAGTGCAGTCTAATGCCAGTAGCTCATTGGATGCTGCATGGACCTCATAGCCTTCTACATGGATACCAGGTGGTATCATTGCCATCTTATGGATGAGGACACTGAGGCCAGACAGGTGACCAGCGGTGGTTCTAGACCGACATCCAACATTTATCAACACCCCAAGCATAGGTTTGGAGGAGATTTGAGGTGAGAGGTGGCAGCCCCAAGGGTGGGAAAGCATCAGGTTGATAGGCAGCCAGTGTGGTGCCAGGCAGACCCAGTGCTCACCTGGGCTTGTGGCTGTGTGTCTTTAGACGGCTAGCAGGTGAGGTCTTTCTGTTCTTGTAGGGTCTGGATTCCCCTTGGCCAGTCAGTTCTTCTGGAAGCCTAACCACTTTCTCAGTCTTCTGTGCACACAGCTGATCTCACCTCACATTCCCTCTGGTGGGCGGACCGGCTCCTTGGGAAAGGGGGTTCCATTTTTCGACAGTCCCCCCCCCCCCCGCCCTCCTTTGCACTCATTAACCTTGGCCAGCCCCCCTGGGCCCAGCTTGAGAACAGCCGCTTACCCTCCTGCCAAGCACGGAGTGGGAAGGGAAGGGCTGTGCAGCCCAGCCAGGAGTCCCAGCCAGGGAAAGATCAGCTGAGATGACTGTGGCTGCTGAGGGCCAGGACCAAGGCATGGGGACTTGGGACTGGGAGAGGCAGAGGGGTTGCTGCAAGGTCAAGGGGTGAGCAGAGGCGGTGCAGGAGTCCTAGTTTCACAGCTGCAGCTGGAGGGGTACAGGGTAGGAAGTGGCCTCTCCCCTTTCTTCTTAAAGGGGCCAGCTAGACCTCTGAAAGAGGTAGGTCCTGGGCTTAGCGGAGAGGTCTGAACTGAGGCTCCCCCGACTAGTGAGTTATCCTGCCAGGAAGACACACATCCAAGCCTCCTGCCCGCTACCATTACAGCATCCAGCCGGCTTCCCCTAGTCATGAGAACAATGGACTTGGGCTCCTAGCTGCTTTGCCCAGAGTGTCTAGTCTTACATGTGTCTCAGAGAGGTGCTTCAGAGGTGGCTAGTGACCCGATCTGGTCAGGGATCCCAGGTTCCAAGAAGAACCCTTCTCAGACTCTCTTTGTGGTTTGCCAGGCCAGGAGTCTGTTCAGTCCCTACAGATCCTGACAGGGACGGTAGTGCCCCACGCAGCCTGTTCTGGGGCCTTGTCACCTCACTCAAACCCAAGCTCCCACATCAAGTGCTATTCACATGTCACGAGTTAACAGTGTGGTTTAGTTGGTGGGAACATGGAGCAGTCATTGATGGGGCATATGAGGATTCCAAAGAGTGGTGCATTCCGAGCAACTAAACATTACCTGATCTCGAAGGGTTCCACCAACGGCAGCAGTTATTTATTTTTCATGAATGCTTTCTGCAGAGGACACTACCCACCGCTTCAGGAAACTGGGCAGCTGACATGCAAATGACATGTGTAAGGTCCTGCAGTAAGTGCACACAGCAGAGCTGGGATTTGAGACCACCTTCTTCTTGCCGCTGTGCATTACTTTACACTGCAGTTAGCCCCAGGAGCACACAGTTCAGAGCAGGGCTCTAGGCTGGTGAATGCTGATGTACAAGATGGCTCTAGCATCTCACCAGCGCCTGGGGCCAGAGGGTGACAGATTGCTCCTTCCAGTTGTCTGGTTGTGTGAACCTCCAGGGAGAGCCATGGACAGTTGTGCTGGGTAGAAATGCCTCAGAATCCTGAAGCCTCTCCCTCTTCTTGTCTCTGTTTCATCTCCATCTGTATTTTGGAATCATCTCACAAAAGTGTGAGGAGTCTCCCCTGCGCTTCACCCTGTGAGAAGGCTTCCAGGACACACGGCACTGGAAGGGGGCCTGTCTGGGGAAAGTGAGCTACCCGTCGGTGCAGTCCCCAGCCTATGGCCTCAGCCCACAGCTGGGCCTGGCCTCCTGCTCTATGTCTGTCTACTTCCGTTGTCCCCTCCCCCCTCGCCTCCAATGGGCCCTTAGGGATTTTTCTGCTACAAACTGACCCTTTCTTGCTTGAGGAGGCTTCTATCCCTCACCCCCAGCTACACACACTCGGCTGGTGTGGGGTACTTTTCTGTGGTGGGGTCTATGTGTGCATGGGTGGGGGCGGGGGTATCTCTCGGATTCCAACAGGCAAGATGCTGAGCACACGCTGTGCCCCATGCACGGAGCCCCTGTGAGTCAGCCTGGACTGGCTCAGCTGTCCTTCCCAGAGCCTCACAGTCCTCCTGGCTGCAGATTCCCGGCGAATAGTGCTCCTGAGACCTGCTGGGCCCAGGCCACGTCATTCCCACCCTCCCTGAGCCCAGGGACCAGCCAGGCAAGGCTCCAGGCCTGGGAACTCCGCCTGCTGCCTTTTCCCCTTCTTCGAAACTTTTCTCCGTGATTCAACGAAATATCTCGGCTTCCTGTCGCCTGCTTGGAGAAGCTGACCTTGCACTGGAGGGCAGAGAGCATGGCGCTGGAGTCCAGGTGCTGGTGGGTCTAATCTGCCTCCGATGTCCTAGGAGACATGCAGAGTCTGCACAACCCAAGTCTGCACAACCCAAGAAGAGCATGAGGACGGAGAGGGTGAAGGTGAAGTAGAGGAAAGAAGAACTGCCTTTGGACCCCTCATGATTCCCCCTAACTACATGGTTTGTTCCTCCTTGAAGAGTGCTCTAGAGTTCCCAGGGGCCCAGACTGTTTTACAGTCTCTCTGGAGTAATGTGTACACAGATCGCTGCTCCTGGACTCAGCTGTTGTGGTTCTGAATTGGAACTCACCTCTTGCCCTAGGAAAGCTCCGGAAGAGCTAACCTGCTGTGGTCCCTTTTCAGCCAGGCGCAAGGCAGAAGGCTACTGCACCACCCCTGGGAGGGGCTCTACCACTAGAGGGCGCACATCCCCAATGCGACTAAGAAAACAAAACAGCGTACCCAGGTGAATTCAACAACAGCCTTCATGGAGTATTTTTTATGTTTATGTATTCCTTCCATACCCTTGGGACATCAACGGTGCTCTTATTCCCTCTCAACACTGAGGTCCAGAGAAGCAACATGACTCACTACTAAGCTCACTCAGCTTCCAGTGAGATGGGACGGACATCCAGGCTCAGAGCTGAGGTCCAGTGGCTCCCAGAGTTAGCTGTTGCATTGAGGGGTACTGTGGCTGGAATGTCTGAACTCACAGAATCAGAGGCCACCAAGCAGATGGGTGCAGATAAACACCCAGCATACCCCTTTGGGAATTACAATAGTAGGGTCAGACTATGGAGCGCTCACCAAGCGCTAGCATGCTGTCATGTGCTCTGTAAATATGAAGTCGCTTAACAGAGTTGTGCCTCTGTCTATAGGGGGTCACCTTCTGATACCAGCCCCCTATATAAAATACATGAGCACTCCCTCTGCACTGTCAATCATTTTCAATGACTCATAATGTCTATTTAGTGGGAATACTATGTCCATAGATGCTATACTATAATGTTTGGGGAACAGGGATAGGAAAAAAAAGTTTGTACATGCTCAGTGCAGATGACAATTTTGTTTTTCATTTCCTGGTTGTTTTAATCTGTGGTTGGATGAATGTGCAGGGGACTGGCTGCGCCTGTAGCAACTTGATTGATGGACTCAGGTTCTAGGGTTGATTAAGTCTGCAGAAGGACTCAGCAAGGCGCCGCTAAGCCCCAGCTTACTCACTCCCTGGCATCCAGGCCTTTTGCCTCCAGAGCACTGGAGTCTTAATCCTGACACTGTGCTGCTCTCTTCTTTAGATTGCAGCTGCAACCTCTGTATGGGGTGGATGGAGGCACAGGTGGCATAGGCCACAGGTGCAAAACCCTGGATCAAATACCCGCTTCTTTCGGCAGAGAAGAGCAGGAGCTTGTTAGAAACTAGTGATTGTAGAGCAGACTTGACCCTGGCCCCTGGCCTGCTGCTGGCTCACACCAAGTGTCAGTCACACTGGCATCTTTCTAAGGCAAGGTCCTTTAGAGACCGCACCTGGGATGCCTGTTCTGACAAGAGATCTTGGGACACATGGGCAGAGACAGCCAAGGGATGGTTTGGGAGACACATGTTTACGTCCCCATAATTCCTGTCAACCTCTCCCTCAAGTACCTCACTTAAGATCTCTATTTTCCTCTGAGCAGTGTGCTATTCCAGACATGCTTCCAGGTAAGAGAGAGTGGCCTGTGGCCTGTAGGCAGGATCCATGACCTCATGGCAGTGAGTCCCCCTGGGGAGGACTGAGGGGTGATATGGACTCCAATTTCCAGGAAATTTTTCTTTGTACAGGTTCTGCCTAGGGGCAAGCCTGCTCCTTCACAGAAGTCCAGTCCCTGGATTTTCTGACGTCTCTCGTGAGCTGGGGATGATTATCAGTAGCTGCCGTGTATTCCTGACTTCCTGCATCAGGAGAGTGTCATCAGGGGCCCCAGGTGAGGCTAGACACAAGTGCCCAGTGGGACCAACGCTAAGTAAGTTCATACCAAAGGATGCTGAGAGGCATATGTTTTTAAATAGAAGTGTAGAGAGGCTGAGTGGGCTCCCAAGGGTGCACAAGTTTCCATAACTGCTAAGTCAGTGCTGGGCTCTACCCTGGTCAAACAGGTGTTATCTTCATGGAGTCCTTGGAGCAGACAGACTGGTCCCACCCCACGTTTAGTTCATGCCCATGTGTAGATCTTACACTGCCTCTTGTCCTGCTTTGTTCCGTGGGACATTAGCAAGCCTGGTGCAATCAGAGGCTTAAAAAGTGTTCCATTGGAATCCTTGGAAGTACAATAAAAAGAGTTCTGAGTATCCTGTTAGAGGAGAGGAAGGGAAAAGCTATGAGCCGCCTTAGTGGCAATAGCAGATACATGAGCACAGATACTGTTTGTGCGGCTCAGCAGATGCCACAGGAGCAGAAGAACCACCCAGCTAACCCAGTCTTGATGCTGTTCTCGGACACTGACTTGTGAGTGATTTGCTATGGGGCAGCAAGAGACAGACATCTGAACCAGTCCCTTCTGGGGTTGTCAGGAAGGCTGGGGATAGGATTAGAACTCAGGCTGCTTTTTAGCTCCTTTCTCTGGAAAGAAGGAAACCAAGTTTCTATCAACTTGGCACAGTTCCCTAGGAATCCTTTTTGAGCAGAAACAAAGGACAAAGGACAAGAGACAGGGGGAAAAGGGGAGAGAGAGACAGACAGAGAGAGAGAGAGAGAGAGAGAGAGAGAGAGAGAGAGAGAGAGAGAATAAGTTGAAGGCTTGTCCATGTTTGTGTTCTGTTCAGCCCATTTCTTCCTCCAACTTTTCTTTCCAATCAAGATGCTATATGACCAGTTGCCAGGATGTAGGTGCCCTCATTTTATTTAAGAGGTGTGAATGTATTAAATTATCTTCCAAAAATGTTGACTCAGTTTATATTTTCTGCAACACGAGAGAGAAAAAATGTGTTTGTTCATAACCTTATCGCAATCTTCTAAATGTTTTCAATGAATAAGGCATGAAATGAAATGTCTTCTTGTTTATTTGTTTGTTTTGAGACAGGGTTTCTCTGTATAGCCCCTGGCTGTTCTGGAACTCTGTAGCCCAGGCTGGCCATGAACTTGGAGATCTGCCTGCCTCTGCCTCCTGAGTGCTGGGATGGAAGTTATGTGCCACTACCACCTGGCTATGTCTTCTTGTTTAAATATGGAATTAAAAGAAACTTTATAAATGTGTGTGTGTGTGTGTGTGTGTGTGTGTGTGTGTGTGTACCTATGTGGAGGCCAGAAGCATTGGATCCCCTGGAGCCAGAATTACATGTCACTGTGAGTCACCTGGAATGGATTCAGGGATCTGAACTTGGGTCCTCTGTAATAGCAGTACACATTCTTAGCCACTGAGCTGATTCTCCCATCCCTAAATGTGGAGTTTTATGGTGACCAACAAGGTGGGTCTTCACACATATTCATCACACTTAAATCCATCTTAGGTCACGGTCACACATGGAAGTATAGCCTTGGAGCTGCAGCTATCTGTTAACACCCTCTGAGAGCTCAGCATGGCTTTGAAGGCATAGGAATGAGTGAGCCAGAGAATGAATGAATGATTGATCCTGCACAGCCACTTTGCTCTGAGGGATGAGAGAGAAATCCCCTTCCCCATCTGATTTCATGACTCAAAGGTCAGTATCTTGGGCAATTCTTGGTTAGGGTTTTTATTGCTGACAAACCAAAAGCAATTTGGGGAGGAAAGGGTTTATTTCAGCTTACAACTCTTAGGTCACATTGACTAGAAGTCAGGCAGGAACTAAAGCAGAAGTCACGGAGGGGTGCAGCTTACTGGCTTGCTTCACATGGCTTGCTCAGTCTGCTTTCTTATGCACGCTGGACTACCTTACCAGGGGTGCATCACCTGCAATAGACTGGACCCTCGAGTATTAAGAAACCCAAACCAAAACCCTCTAATTAGAAAAATTCCCCACAGGCTTGCTTACAAGGCATTTTCTCTATTGTGGTTCTATCTTCTAAGATGACTCTAGCTTGTGTCAAGTTGACAAAACAAACAAAGAAACAAACAAACAAAGAAACAAACAAACAAACAAAGAAAGGAAGAAACAAACAAACGGAAACAAAAACCAACCCAGACAATTGATCCCCTTGTCAACTTGACACATAAACACATTACTATTAAACCATAACCTTTCCTTTTCTGTTGTCCCCCAGATGTCATATTAATATTATCATGACAATATAAAACATTCTAATTTTTAAAAGTTTCAGTCTTTAACATTAAAACACTTTAAAAGTTCAGTTTCTTTGAAGTATCCAAAGTCTCTTTCAAAGTTCAAAGCCTCTCTATAATAACCAGTCTCTATAAAATTCCAAAGTCTCTTAATTGTGGGCTCCTATAAAAAAGAAGTTAAATACTTCCTTATTCCAAGAGGGAAGAACCAGGACACAGAAACAATCAGACCAAAGCAAAACCCAAATTCAACAGTGTAAAAAGTTCAAGGCTTCCTGTCTAAGACCCACTCACCATCCTCTGGGCTCTAAAGGGCACTGGCAGCTCTGCCTCTCTTGCTTTACCGCCCACAGCCCATGTAAGTTGCCTCGTTGACTCAGGCCAGTTCCATTCCACAGCTGTTGCTGTCCTTGGTCATCATTCTATGGATTGGCATCATTAAAATGCTGGACTTCCTACTGCAACTAGATTGTACCTTCAGCAGCATCCTCTCTTGGGTTCTCTTCAGGGACTTTGACCCTGGCACGTGGTGTCCAGCTTCAGCTTCTTTCCACAACCCCTTTAATCCTGGGGCTTCTACTGCAAATAAGTCTGCACCTTCACCGATAGCCTCTCCTGGTCTCTCTTTAGTGACTTTAGCCCTGCCACACAGTTTCAAAGCTCAGGTTTTCTTCATCCCTCAAAATCAAAACCACATGGGTGACTCTTCCACATTACCAAGTTTGGTGCAATATACCTTTGGCCCCCTCTGGACTATATTTTCCGTGTGCTGACCCTGAGAAAACACTTTCCAGAAGATTTCTCCTCAGTGATGCTGGTCTCTTCTTAATCATCACTTATTGCTAGGCTCTAGCTAACCAGCATCAATTGTTCCAGCAAAGCAAAAGTTTCACTTTATGTGCATTGGTGTTAGGCACACATGTATGTCTATGTGAGGGTGTCAGATCCCCTGGAACTGGAGTTAGAGACAATTGTGAGCTGTGGGTGCTGAGAACTGAACCTGGGTCCTCTGGAAAAACAGCCAATGTTCTGAATGGCTGAGCCATCTCTCCAGCCTCCAAAAGTTTAGTGGTCTGTTCTCTTGTTAATCACAATTGATTCTTCAGCCTCAGGTGCCCAGAAGTACAGATTCTTAATTTAAAATATCAAATGTCCCTAATAGAATATTTAAGAGACTCTCAGAGTTCTCTCTGAAACCTCATAAGACAGGCCTTCATTATCTGTATTATTCCCCAAATCCTTATCTTCCAAGATACTTCAGAAGATCCCACTGAGCTCTGAGCACTCAATGGCTTTTCTAGTCCAAAGTTCAAAGGCTACCACAACCCTCCCCCAAACACATGGTTAGGTCTGTCATGACAATTTCCAATTCTTGGTACCAACTTCTGTCTTAGGGTTTCTATTGCTTTGATAAAATACCATGACCAAAAACAATTTGGGGAGGAAAGGGTTTAGTTCAGCTTACAACTCCATGACTGAGGGAAGTCAGGGCAAGAACTCAAGGTAGGAACCTGGAGGCAGGAACTGAAGCAGAAGCAATAGAGGAGTGTTGTTAATTGGCTTGCTCCTCATGGCTTGCTAAGCCTGCTTTCTTATAGCACCCAGTATGACCTGCCCAGAGGTGGCACCACCCACAATGGACTGGGCCCTCCCACATCAGTCATTAATTAAGAAAACCCCCACTTGCTTATAGGCCAGTCTTATGGGAGCATATCTGGTTCCCTCTTCTAAGATGACTCTAGCTTGTGTCAAGTTGACAAAACACCCAACCAGGGCAGGTGATGTCAATGCAATTCAAAACCACAAGAAGATGGCACTGTAGACCCATAGGGTGGCTACTGTCGATAAAACAGACTAAAATCAAATTTTAAGAAAAATCCCAGAAATTAAGTGTTCGTGAAGGTGTGGAGAAAGATGAACGCCTGTACTCGTGGATATGTGAGAGGGTGTGGTTGCTAGGTGAATAATACTGTATCTCACAGCAAACACAGAATCATCATGTGGTCTAGCAGTTCCAGTTCTGGGTGTATTCCCCAAAGAACTGGAAACATGCAGTGAGCAGATGTCCACGCACCCATGTGCGAAGCAACACGGTTCAAAACAGCCCAAGTGCCAGGAGCCAAGTGGCCACTGGTGGGTGGGAAAGAGGACTCTTGCAGGACAGTGCTGTTCTCTCAGAAATGACAGACACTCTGACCCAGAAGACGTTCTGCAGGATGAAATAAGTCACTCATCAAAGATTCCACTTATGAGTTGCACCATAAGGATTCATGTTCATAGGGATAGTTGGACAAAGTTCCCGGAGTCTGAGTAAGGGATGGTGGAGGATCATTTTACAAAAATAAGAAATGGTTGTGATAAGCCAGCCAGGCCTGTCCCCTGAGTCCTCTGAGGCACGCACTACTAGCCTCCCCTGAACAGGGTTCTCACCATTATGGCTCTACTTGCCATGAGGCCCTCACCAGAGCCAAGTGGATACTGGATTAGACTCTTGAATCTCCATGATGGTTAGCCAAATAATGCACCCAGCCTCAGATATTATGTTACAACAACGCAAAACTAAGACAACTCCATTTTACATAGCAGATGCTAATGGGACAGTAAGACGCCAGAACATGGCTCCAACTGGGAGAGGAAACAACACAAAGCAAAAATGTGAAGCTTGGTCCTTTGCGGAAATCACCCCCACTCCCAAACCAGAGCTCAGATCATATAATGATTTTACAGATGTTCAGTGAATGAATGGGTAAGTGAGACAGTCAGAAACTATGGGGAAATCCATGGAGGGCCATGGAAGATGGCAGGCGATGATGCACAGGGGTACCTCACTAACGGTGCCCAGTGCCTGAACGGGAGGACAGAGGACTGGGCCTAGTGGTGGTCCTGGGTTGAAAATTCAAGGAATGGATTGCAGGACAGTGGTGCCTCCCACCCTCTGACTAGTCTCATAGCCATCAGAGTGGCTGGTTCCAGCACGGAAGGACAGATGGATAGAGACACCCCCACCCCATGCACACACACATGCACCAAGCATGCACACTGCGCTTCTTTGAGAGTCTTTTGAAAATACTAAAGAAAGAGTCCTTTCCCTACATGCTCCTTTGCAGCTGTTGGTCTGGGCTCTTAGTCTGCAGCCCATGCTGACTGGACACCCACAGTTGCCCAGCACTGTGCTGAACCCCAGGGCATGTTCTCAGGAGCTAAGAGGATGTGTTCCCAACTAAGGAACTGTGGGAACTTAGGTTAAGGGGGGACGTGTTGATGAGTCTCTGGTTAAGCGGGAACATGTTGGCGAATCCACTGCATTGCTGGTGGACCTGTTTGGAGAGTGTGTAAGAGAAGCTTCAGGGAGCTGGCTTCAGTTCAGACATCTTCCAGGAACACAGAAAACAGCCACGTTTTCCTAATTATAGCAGGGAAACACTACGATTACAGAGAAGCTATGTGAAGACAGAACTGGCTGGCTTGCATGTTCCACATCTCTGGCTTGGGTTTCCGTGGCCTAGGTAGTGAGTTGGTGACATCAGTACGTGGCCAAGGAGGCCCTGCCTGGAGGGTCTATGTTCCCACTCTCGGTGAGACTGGAGAGACTGTAGGACATTTCAGGCCAGCATCTTTGGGCCTCTTCAAGGAAGCACTGAGGAGGCTTCTATGGTGCTGTGGGCTTCCGTGGGCCTCTGGGCTGGGCTAGCCTGCCCTGAGACTGCCGAGACGCTGCCTCCCCCCACCCTTTAAAGCCCATAAGTAGTTTATTGTGTCTTCAAGACACTGCAATGTAGATTCCTCTCCCAGAGAAGGGTCTTTCCAAGGCAGGGAGCTGGCATCCAGATGCATTGCTGCTCACTTGTCATTTTTGTACATGGCTGGATTCTTCCTTTTGGACCACTCAGACTCCTGGTTCCCCCTTGTGTAGAACAGATAAAATACTACAAATGGCGGAGCCATGCACACCACATTGGGGATGCCCTTGCTGAAGTAGTTTGGGAAGGTGGGCGGCTCAAAGGGTGACAAGCTGTAGGAGATCACGTGCTGCATACGCTTCAGCTTCCCAAACTCTGGGGGCAGCTCTAAGGATGGAGGATACAAGCGTGGTTTAGGCCTGCCAGGACCTCCCACTGCCCGGTACCGGCCCTCGGCACCAGGTCACCTCTTACTGTTTCCTTCTTGTAGCTCAGGATTAAGGTCCTTGAGTCACAGCCTTGGTCATTTGGAATGTATCTTGAATGGAGAGTTTTTCTGAATTCTCTGTCTTGTGTTGCCCATGCTCCTGTCAGGAAGGGCTTGGCACCTGCTTGGGGAATAAGGGGGCTGGACCCTGTACCCCATTTTCTATGTGATGGTGTGCTTATATGACTCGAGCCCCACAGAGGAAGGAAAGAAGGAAGCAAGGAGGGAGGGAAGGAAGACAAGAAGGAAGCATGAAGGAAAGGAGGGAGAGAGGGAGAGGGAAGAGAAGAAGCCATGGAAGTCAGTAATAAATGTAGGAAGTCGATGAATGCACTGGATGCCCACTGGACACGAGCATTCCCCATGCAGTCTTCAATTTACAATGGCTTTGAGACAGGGACCCAGTTCCTCTGTAGGTTCTAGGGCCACATACAATGTAGGTGTTCAGCTGTAGCCTCAGGGCTTCCTTGAACAAGCCTGGAAAGCTCTGAGACCAGCCGTATCCCTCGATGCAGACAGGGCTCCTGGGGGAGCAGCTGGGGCAGAAAAACCGTGTTATCACAAGGTTCGAATCTAGTTGCTTTTCCTTTTGTTTTGTTTGGACAGGATTTCACTATGTAGACCAGGCTAGCCTTGAACTCAAACTTATCCTCCTGCCTCAGCCTCCCAAGTTCTGAGATTACAGCCGTTGAGCCCTACACCCAGCTCAGCTGTGTTTGACTTCACAGACTGCTGTACGCCCCACTGCAGGCCTTGGGTACAAGTGGGCCCTCCAATGACCACACAGCCTCTGGTGGGGGGTGTTTTGGCTCCCAGCCCCTCAGTATGGGGCTGAGTCAGGCACACTGGCCCCTGGCTCTTCTATTTTGCCAGGCACTGTACTTTCAACGTTTCATAGTTTAGGCTTCTCTCCACTGTCTGGAGGGCTTCTTACTATCTGGTGTTTTGGATGGATCCTTGGAAGCTCAGAGAAGAGAGTGAGTTGCTCACTCTTAGACAGCTGCTGAGGTCTGTATACTACGACAAGCACATGCCTCCAGCCAGAGCCCATAGGCCCCTTGGGGCTTTGATTTTTGCTTACACCCTCAGACCTGTTTGGTGGCCAAGGGTGGAGTGCAGAGAGGGAGCCCTCCCTCTCCTGAGCAAAGACCCATTAGCCTTTTCTTAGGTCTCCTTACCACAAGGCCAAGGCTTGGCCAGGTTCTAGGGTGCTTTTGGAGACCCCTCCTTCCAGGGCAACAGATGCTGTGACCCCGAAGCATGAGGAGCAGCTGGCTGTGGTCTGCCAGTCCCTGTGCCCAGGCTAGCCATGCCAGTCTTTGCAGTCCACAGTTCTTATCACCCGCTGTTATGCTTGGCCCCAGAATCCCTCTGCAGAGCCCAGGGACCGTCTCTAGGATGGTCTTTTGCTTTCCAGTCTTGGCCTGCTGGAGCTGGAAGAGACTAGCCAAGGATGTGGCGGGAGGCAGGAGCCCACCTGGTGTTTGCTTGTATTGCTCACGGCTATTTTATTTGTTCCCCATAGCAACCCAGGATGGTGTGTTTCCTTTACAAATTTTCTGGGTAAAACTGGGGCCCAAGGACTGAAGCAGCCTGCTGAGGTCATATGAGAGGGGTTAGGGGTGCCGGTCTGGGGCTTGCCCTCAGAGTGACCGGCTGAGTCTGGCTGTTTTACAGCAGAAGTGCTGAATGGGCATTGGCTAGGGCTTGCTTATGAGGACCTACCACCCTGACCTTCGCCTCTTCCAGGCAGTTCCAGGGCTCAGCAGGGAGGAGCATGGCTATCCCGGGGTAGGGAAATCCAGGCTGTGGGCTCTCCCATTTCTACCCAGCCCCAGCCTGAGTGACTGCAAAATCCAACCTTGTAATTAAAAGCAGGGCTCTTCAGGGGCAACAAGGCAAGACCTGCTCTTTTCAGCAAAAGTCTGGTGCACGGTCAGGCCTGGATGAAGCCCCCCCCCCACTTCTGCCCGGTCCCCGACTTCTTTCTTGCTGTGGTAAGGAGCAGCCAAACCAAATCCCAGCACCAGCTCTGACAAACAGCCTGGGCTTTTGGAGGGAGCAACACCAGCCACCCCACCGCTGGCTGTATTTCAGAGGCTTCTCAAATGCTTTCTGTCCACTGATTTGTACTGCCACCATTGTCCCCATCTGACAGACGAGGGGACAGCAAGTGTCAAGGCCAGCGGCTATGTCACATTACATCAGAGGCTCAGGCCCTCCCACGGGCTAGCTTGTGACAGAGACTGCTGGTTTCATCCTCGAACAACCACTGTGAGGATGCAACAAGGAAGCAGACACAAGGGCAGCGGCTCACAGACCAAGGTTCGCGTGAAGAGGTGGAGGCTGGCCTGCACAAAACTCACCGATAAGGAAGAAAGCAGGAGCAGACCATCATCACCCACACTTGCCCCGTGGACTGAAGGGACCTGTGCTGGAGGGAGACATGAGGGCCAGGTAAAAACTGGGAGACACTGAGGCCAGAAAATCTTGGTGTCCCTGACATAAAGGGAGGGGTCCCCAGACCTGAGGGGACAGGACACTTGAGTGTGTTTGGGCCCTGGCACAGAGGGTTATCAGTTATCCTTATTAGTGACCTCAGTTGTATATTACTGTCTGGGCACCTTTACTTTCTCTCTCCCCCCTCTGTCCCTCCCCTTACCTCTCTGTGTCTATGTAAGTATATATGTATAAATGCTATGCATTCATCCATTGGTCCCCGTGGAGGATTGGGTCCAGCATTCCCCTTGGACTCCCAAATCCAAGGATGCTCAAGACTCTTATAGAAAATGACTCAGTATTTACCCATAACCTAAATGCTCTCCTGTACACTTACCATCATCTCTGGGCAACTTATAATAGCTGGTACAATGTGCTGTGTGAATGGTAGCTATCTTGTTCAAGGAATGAAGAGAAAATAGTTTGCACATGTTTAAAACAGACATGGAATATTTTCAAGATGCAGTTGGTTGAAACAGCAGATGCAGAATTTACAGACAGAAAAGAATGGACTGTATGTGTACCAACTACCTACCCACCTATCTGTGTATCTGTGTATCTATCTGTGTATCTATCTATCTATCTATCTATCTATCTATCTATCTATCTATCTATCTATCTATCCATCCATCCATCCATCCATCCATCCATCCATCCACCTACCTACCTACCTACCTACCTACCTACCTACCTACCTACCTACCCATCTTCCTACCTACCGAGGCACCCATGTATTTCATCAAGTTCTCTGGGGTAATACATGCTCATCATGCCTTCCCTGGCTATCACAGTGTTATATAACCACTTTAGCATCTTTGAAACATTTTATTAAGGGAGATTACCATGCTTTTCTTCCCAGAGGCTTCACTGGCATGTGCAGGGTCCCTTGCTGGGTCTGCACAGCCTTGCTGGCATCTCACTTCATTCCCATAGCCCTGGATGTAGGTCCAATGATGAACTCAATCTTACAGGTAAGAACTCTGAGGCTCAGAGAGACAGGATGGTGACATGGCATGCTAATATGTATTTTCCTACTGTGACACTAAACTGTCCCTGTTCTTATTTACCTCTAGTCCCCTCCACACGCAGGGCAGGGATTCTCTAAGATGATGTGCTAGGAGAAATGGAACTAGACAGACATGGACATCCAGGCGGTGGCTCAAGGGGAATCAAGGTACTGTTGGATTCTGAGAGTCTCTGACTCCCAGGCCAGAGCTGTGTCTCCTGGTCCCTGAGCAGCTCCTGAAGCCCAGAAAGGAATGAGATGGTGGCCTGGGAGGCCAGAGGCCTGGGAGTCAGGAGGTCATCACCCTGCCCTGCCCTGCCCTCAGTTTCTCACACCAACTAAGGGGTCATGGGGGGGGGGGGGGCTTTATGGCCGAGGGAATTTATGGCCAAGACAACAGTTTGTACTCCGAACTCCCTGGCCTGAGCCACCCAGGGAGCACTTTAACACACACCCCTTCAGCTCCCAAATGGGGTTTCCAGCTGGAGCCCTGGGGCCCAGCCTTTGGCCAGAGCCTGAGATGGCCCCATTTCCCATCTGTGCATAAACCTCATGGGACTGCTTTGCTCCTGGGAACCCCCCATGAGCTCGAGAAAAGAGGAAGCACTGCGAAAGGACCCCTTGGTAGGGGACCCAACCCTGAGCAAAAGCCATGCTCCTTTCCACATGAACAAGAACTGGGGCTCCTCACTGCTCCCCTTAAGGAGTCTTTCCATGGCCCAAGGCCCCTCAGCTCATGGATTGTCATCTCCTCCTACCGAGTCAAGCTTCTAACTTGGCCCTCTGGTCCTTCCACTCCAGCTACCCCAGGTGTCTTCACATCCTTCTATCTCTGCAGAGGTAGCATTGCTCATGGCTTCCCTGCTCTGCCACTGGCTTTGTTCTCAGCACCGGGAACTCTCTGGCACCCATCTCTCAAGCCAGAAATGTGGAGGCCTGTTTGACGTCACCACCAGCTCTCAGTCACCAAGTTGCTAAGACTTTGGAAACACTTCACACACCCAGAGCCCCCTGCCAGTGGGGCTCATCTCCCTTTGAAGCGCACATCAGGGCATGTTGCCCCCCAGTGTGTTCTCCTCTCTTTTCTTGTTGCCTAGGGCTGTGCTGCTTCAGCTGGATGCTTGATGGAGCTAGACAGTAACAAGAAGAATCTAGGCAAACTAGTTGGCTCTCCTACAGGGCCAATAGAACTCAACAGAAGGAAATAAAGCAGCATTTTAAGTTACCCGGATTTTACACACACACACACACACACACACACACACACACACACACACACACACACACACATTCTGTGGAGCCATATGAAAACTCCCCAAAGTTTTGGTAGGAGAGTGGGTGGATTGCTTGGAGAGAGTTGCTTTGTTCTGTGTACATATGTGCATGGCTTGGGAGCCCTCTGTACAAACAGGACAATAGGGTGTAGACACGGAAGTAGATAGAGAGGTGTGGACAGAGATTTATAGTTTTTTTTTCCCCCCAAGACAGGGTTTCTGTGTAGCTTTGGTGGCTGTCCTGGACTAGCTCTGTAGACCAGGCTGGCCTCGAACTCACAGAGATCCGCCTGCCTCTGCCTCCCGAGTGCTGGGATTACAGGTGTGCGCCACCACCGCCCGGCTTATAGGTTTATTTTAAAGAATAGGCTTACATGATTATGAGGTTGACAAGTACGAAATCTGCAGGCCAGACTGGCAGGCTATGACCAGGAAGGAACTGCCAGGACTCTGGCGCAGATTGGAGAATTCCTTTATTCATTGGGGACCACCGATAGTGCCTCCTCCCAAACTCCCCTCTAAGGCCTTCGCTGATTGGATGAGGCTCACACACAGGAAGGAGGGCAATTAGTTTTACTTCAAATCTATTTTTCTAAGTGTGAATTGTTATCAAAATAAAACAAACAAAAAGCCTTCACTGTAACATCTGGACTGGTGTTGAATCATATATCCGGTACTGTATCCTAGCCAAATTAGCCCATTAGATTAGCATTCCATTATGTGTCTTTTTGTATACAGGGAATGTGATGGCTGAATGGATGTGTGGAGGACTGGTCTTATGGGTATGATGGAGAGGGTGTTGACATGGTGATGGAGTGATGGATGGATGGGCGGATAAATCCTGGAAGAACTTGTTGATTGAGTAGGTAGGTAGATAAGTTGATTGTAGATATGTGTATGGGTATGTGTATTGGCTGGTCAGTTAAAGGGGGAGTAGGTGGACCCCCTGTCTAATTAAGTGGTGGGATGGGCAGTTTGCTCTTGTCACGAGATCTGCAGTTGGATGAAGGGCTGATGACTACAGATTTGTGTGGTTGGTGGTTGGCTGTGGACATTCATGTGAGTGGAGCAATGCACAGCTGGGATACCCAGGTGCATAACATGTAGTAGCTATGAAGCAGTGGAAGGGTGAGCAAATGAGTGGCAGGGTGTGGGGCTGGATGTGTTGGGCATCCGTAGATCTCTTGGAGAAAATACTGAACTGGGGAATCCCAGAGATGTTTTTGTGAGAAGGACTGGCAGGAGAAAAGGAGCCTATCACGCACTGTGTGTGTGGTTCATAGAACTTCCTCGTCTTTCTCACTGTGGCTTTATCTCCCTGCCCACCTGCTGGGGTGCTGTGCAGCCCCCCCCCAAGTTCTGCATGCAGATGCTTCCCTGACTTTACTGCGTTCTCAAGTGTCTGTTTTCTGTGTCCTTCTGCCTTTCTCCTCCTCCCTTCTGTGTTTGAGAGGCAGTTTGCAATGTAAAGGTCTCCTTTACACCAGCCAACTCTGGTGTGTGTGTGTGTGTGTGTGTGTGTGTGTGTGTGCGTGTGTTGTATATGTTCACATGTGTTTGTCCTGTACATGCCTGTGTGTGCATTCACTGATGGCTGCCACAGGTCAATATTGGGTGTTTTCCTCAACATCATCATTTTCTATCGATTGATTGTATGTATTCGGATGTGTGAGAGTAGGTGTGGGTGTGCCAGGGCACATATGTGGAGGCCAGGGCACAGCTTCCGGAGTCAGTTCTCTCTATACTGTGGATTCCTGGGATTGAACTCAAGTCATCAGGCTTAATCAACAAATACTTTCATCTGCTGAGCCATTTAACAGACCTCACTTTTTTTTTTTTTTCCAAGACAGGATCTCTCAGTGAACTTTGATCTTGCCAATTTGGTTAGACTGGCTAACCAGCAAGCCCCAGGGACCCTCCTGTCTCTACCTCTCCGGCTCTGAGATTTTTGTGGGTGCTGGGGATCAGAACTTGGTCTTCATGCTGTGTGGCAAGCACTTTACTGACCAGCCCTCTCCTCTCCAGCTCCTTTTTAATAGAAACACATCCCTGGCATTGCTGATACCCCACTTCCAGCCCCATACTCCAGCAAAGAGTCTCCTTCTATCTCTCTCACCCCAAAAGGGACACCACTGGCTAAATTTCTGGCTCTAACTGGGACAATTTCTTAGTCCTCAAGGGACCAAAGACAACATCTGGCCTGGCTACTGATTCTCCTTGAATCTTCTCATGATATTCAAACATGATGAAAAACACATTTGGTCTCTGGCTGCAGCAATGCTTAGGAGTCTGGTGAAGCTTAATCCAAATCCTGGCTCTGCCCCTTTGGTGTCAGGTGATTCTGGAGATACCTCCTGCTTCTCTGAGACTCAGTGCTCTTGTCTATAAAATAGAAAATAATATCGCCTGCCTCACAGGCCTTTGTGAGGAAGAACTTAAGGTGTCTGGTATACACTAGGCACTACATAAAGATCAACTGCTCGCCTCACTGGAAATATCTGGCTGGGAAAGCAAGATTTCACATGTGTTAGTTAGGGTTACACCTTTAGTGGGAGGAGCTTTGAGGAGAGGCAGGTGAGAGGGTTGATTGATCGATTCATTTACTCATCCACTAACATCTTTCTTTTAATTTCTTATTGTTTTCTCCTGACAAGGTTTCTTCATGTGTCCTGGAACTCACTCTGTAGACCAGGCTGGCCTCAAACTCACCAAGATCCACCTGCCTCTGCCTCCCGAGTGCTGGGATTAAAGGTGTGCACCGCCTTGCCTTGTAGATGTAACCGTCTTGTTAAATAAGGAACACAGAGCCAATTGCAGAGTTAAAAGCCGAGAGGTCAGAGCAATAGCTGAGAGCTGAAAACCTTACCTTTCACTGCTGCTCTGTCTTTCCTCTCTGCAAGAGACCTACTTCCTGTGTCCCGTCTTTTATATAGACTTTCTGTTCTGCCTTCTCATTGGTTGTAAACCCAGCTACATGACCTCCTCGTCACTGCCTGTCTGTACAAACCTCCAGGTCTTCTATCGGTTGGTATTGAGATTAAAGGCGTGTGTCGCCATACTGGCTGTATCCTTGAACACACAGAGATCCGCTTAGCTCTGCCTCTCAAGTGCTGGGATTAAAGGCATGCACCACCACCGCCCAGCTTCTGCTATGGCTCGCTCTGATCCCAAGGCAACTTTATTAATATACAAATAAAATCATATTTCAGTACAAATAAAATATCACCACATTTCCCCTTTTCTGCCTGGCTTTTTTTTTTTTTTTTTAAGTCAACAAGTTTACTGAGCTATGAGTGACATACCATCAGCTGCTTCCCCTTAAAGTGCACAACGTGGTGAGTTTTGGCAGATGCATTCACCTGTGAAACTGTGGCTACAATTAAGGCTCAGAAACCTTTCTGTCACTCCAGAAATCCACAGTACCCTTGTGCTGTGTCTTCTCCTGCCTCTAACCTCAGTCCCAGAAGACCACTGCTCTGCCTTAGTTTATGACTTCTGGACTTTTATAGAAAAAAATCACATATACTTTCTGTGTCTGGCCTCTTCACTCACTCAGCTTACCCATTTGGAGAGATATCCATGCCATTGCATAGGTCAGTAATTCACTCATCCATTTATACTGTTTGTACCACTTTTTATTATTACTGTTTTTGGTTTATAGTGGCATATATCACCATCCACTTATCCCTCAGGTAATTTTAGTTTGTTCACTAATCATTTCAATGTTTATTCGCTGCAGTTGATGCCTGAAACTGAATAGTACCAGGTTCTATATGTGCTACATTTTCCTACCTATAATACATTTTAACTTATAAATTATATAAAGAGATAAAGGCCGATCACTAGTAATAATAGATCAATTGAAACAATGGATTATGGTAAAGTTGCTACCATTACTATTCTTGTGCTTTGCAGCTATTATTAAGTAAAAGAAGTGTTATTCTGACACAAACACAGAGATAGTCAGCTGACCTGATAACTAAGGTGGCGCTCAGGAAGGTCAGCACATGCTGTGTGGATACACTGGACAGAGGAATGAGTCATACCCAAGACAGCGTGATGTAGGATGGCACATGACTTCATCAGGCTACTCAGAACAGTTTGCAGTTAAAACTTATGAATTGCGTATTTCTGGACTTTTCCAGTTTTGAACTTCTCTTGACTGTAGAGCGAACTGTGCTTGTCAGTTTTTTTCACCTCAACACAAGCTCATCTGTTTTTTGTTTTTGTTTTTTTTTTTTTTGTGAGACTTGGTTTCTCCATGTAGTTTTGGTGCCTGTCTTGGGTCTCACTCTGTAGACCAGGCTAGCCTCGAACTCACAGAGATCTGTGTGGCTCTGCCTCCCAGTGCTGGGATTAAAGGCGTGTGCCACCACTGCCCGGCTTCATCATCTGTTAAGAGAGACTCGTAAATGAGAAGAATGTTTCTGTCTGGTTGTCCTGTGGGCAAGTCTGTGGGAGCATTCATTGTCTTGATGTGGTTGATGTGGGTGGTGTGAGGCATTCCTCCATGGTCTCTGCTTCAGTTCCTTCCTTGAGGTTCCTACCTTGAGTTCCTGCGCTGACTACCTTTCACAATGGGTTGCAAGCTGTAAGATGAAACAAGCCACTTCCTCCCCAAGTTGCTTTTGGTCAGGGTCTTTATCACAGCAACAGAAAAGCATGCTAAGGCAGTAACTAAAAGCATGCAAATCTTAACCATGGATAGAGAGGGATCACCGTATTGACTGTGTACCCATGCAATACCAGACACTGCATGGTTCTAGACTAGATGTGTAGAGGAAGTGTGTGCATTAGGCTCTTCTCTTTGGTGATAGATATCTGACACATAGAGGATGACTTGTTTTGGTTCATGGCATCATTGGCTTTGTTGCTTCTGTGCCTACACGTGGTGACACAGAACACATGTGGGCAACATGTGGTGGAGCAAAGTGGCTCAGCTCTTTGTGGACCTGAGACCCAGGGTTTTGCCTGTGTCATCAGGATTTCCACTTTCCTCACTTCATTCCGTCTGGGCATATTGGATGGAGCCACCTACATTCCAGGCATGTCTTTCGCCTTCTACTGGTCTTTGGAAACACTCTTGTGGACATACCTAGAAGTATGCTTCTCTAGTTTCCTGGATACCTGTCAGTCAAATGAAACTGATGATCAAGATTAACCACAGAATATATCCTTATTAACTGTGTTGAAGCTGTATGTGTGGCACATGCCATTGATCCCAGCACTTGGGAGGCAGAAGCAGATGGCTTTCTGTGGTTCCAAATCAGCCTGGCCTATGTGGTGGATTCCAGGCCAGCCAGGGCTACATAATGAGACCCTGCCTCAAAACTAAGTAAATAAAAAGGTAACAAAATAAATAAAAGTGTCAAGAATAAAGCAGTAAATAAGGCAGAGAAGTATTGGCCCTAAAGAATACCTACTTGATTAGGTATAATAAGCAAATAAATATGTAATGTGATAGCTTATGATAAATGACATGAGAGAGATGAGGTAGGTTGGAAGGACAGAGTTTTTGGAAGTGTGGGATGCTATCTGTAGGGAGAGGAGTATGTCTGAACACATCAGGTGGAGGCTGGGAAGGAGGAGGAGGGGACTAAGGGGAGATTTTAACTAGTGGGGATGGCCTTTCCTTCCCTGATTGCAGAAAGGGCCAGCCATCACAGGACACAGGGGGGTTTGAACCCTCTCATTCCTAGCTGTTTTGGGCAAAGGGTCAAGTCACTTCTCTCCTATGCTGAAGGTCAAGGCCAGAAGTAGGGAGTGGGTCAGGCAGGAGCTGTGTTCTGTGGTAGGGAGGGACAGAACAGCACTGCTCTATAGCCACTGTCCTAGCTCGTGGGCTTGCAATATGCCTCTCCCTAACCTGCCTACACCAGCTTGCAGACTCGGGCAATGGAAGGATCAGTACTGAGGAGCAAGGGCTTTCCCTCCTTCAGCAGGTCACCTTCCTTTCTTTTGGGGCTGTCTGGAAGGGTGGGTATGTAGTTGGAAAGATGAACATGTGACTTTGATTCTGTGACATTCCCATTGGAAGACTAAGCTGTACCATCTTTACTACAGAATTCTCTGGACTCAGCTCTGGATGTTTCATGTCCTGGAAAAGTCCCCAGCTGAAGGCAAACCCAGTTGGTGGATCAGCCTGGAAGAAAGTGGCTGTGCTTGACAAAAGCTGCACAGCCTTGACTCATCCAGCCCTTGGTGAGACAGTGTGGCAGAAGAGAGAGGCAGGGCAGGGCACAGGCGGCCACCCGATTCACCTGCAAAATGGAGATGTGGATCACAGTTCTGCCTGGCCTCTGGGAAGACTATGTGCACATCTGGCATTGAAAGCAGCTGGGTCCCTAGGTGTGAAGTAGATGTTAGTGCTTGGCTACATTTGCAATCTCACTTTTCAGAATGGGGAACTGGGGACTCAGAGAATGAGTATCCGCTGATGGACTGAATCTGTGTGTGAGTGAGTGACCTGTGTACAAAGTGCTGAGGGAAGAGCCCAGGCCTTAGAAGAGGAAGAAAGGGACTGACGTCACTTTAGGGGACCGAGAAGCAACTTTGCAGAGGAGGTGATGCTTGGGTGCATAGGATGATTAGGCGTGGCCCAGGCACTGAGGGAAGGACCCCAAGCAGAGGGAAGCGCCTGTGCAAAGGCAGGGGTGTGAATGAAAGCCGCTTTCACACATAGCTCAACTACAGCCATCAAAGAAAGCAGGGCTCTCAGGGGTAGGTGTCCTTGTCCCCATGACTGTCAGCACACACTGCCTCTCACCCAGTTCTGTATTCACATCGCAGGGTCAGTGTCTGGCACACAGGAGGTGCTCCAGAAGTATTTAGGGCTCATCTGCTTCGCACTATGGCTGCCAGTGTTACGTTCTTCACATATGTGCCTTCTCCTTTATCCCTTATTATTCCCATTTTAAAGCCGAGAAAATCGAGGCATGAAATAAAGACTTGTTGGCACGAGGTCCAAGAAATCATGGGAAAGAGCTGGCATTCAAAACCCATAACCCAGACCCAGATTCAGAAGCTAACCGCTGCTCGCATATTTCTTTAGTCTTGGCAGATGGTACCTCTGGCTACAGTTCTAAGCACAGAAGGAGGCTGGTTGAACTCGAGGATTGCTGTTTCTGCCATGGTGGGGAGGCAGCTGAGTTCAACTAGACTCACTCCTTAAGTCAAGGGTCTCACTGCTCCAGGTGAAGCCTCCTACTGTGCGGATTGGGTATGAGGGATGCAGAACCGTTCTGGCTCCATGCTTCCTGGCCTGGGTCCCTGCAGCTTTCCTTCTCTCCTCTCTAAAATGGCTCTTAGGGCATTGTTGGGAGGACTCGGGGTGATGTGCAGTGCTCAGCACAAGGCAAGCGTCCAGTTCATGGGAGCCACTGTCACAGAAACCATCACATTATCAAGACAGCGTTCTGGGCATCTGCCAGCTAGCAGGACAGAGTAGCCTCTAGACTCCTGGAGGAGCTCGGCAGATTGACAGTTGGAAAGAGGGGCCAGGCTCAGGCCTTCTTTGGGAGCCATGGGCAGTTACATTATCTGTAAGTCTCCAGGAACAGGAGTGCAGAGCCTGGAGAGCAGTAGGTAAAGACCAGTCTTGGAGAGCTCACTGTGAACCTGAAACAAGATGACCAACTGCCCCTCAAACCAGGCCAACTGAGATCTTGGTCACTCTTCTAAGGGAGACAGAAGACATAGGCAGGGGAAGAAGAGCCAGGAGGCCTGGGAAGTGGACTGTGGAGCCCAGGAAGTCTGGCTACGGGATAATGCCTAGGGGCCAGGCCACCCTCAGGGATGGGAGGTCTTACTGTGGGTCTTTTTTGCTGGATACTTGGACCTACGAGAAGTCAGCTGAAACCTGCAGTGTGACCATTGGGAACAAGGAGGTGTGGTAGGCAGGGGTTGTTACAAGGAGGCTGTGGAGGGGCCTTTTGCCACCTCCTGGGTGAGAGCCTGAGTCCTTGGGGTGGCCCCCTTGGCCATTCCCAGCTGCATGGTAGAGGGCATCACCTTCCCTCCACCCCCATGACCCCTGGGTCAGAGGCCTTCTCCTGGGGGGCTGAGAGTTTGTGTCTGGCTCCTGTCAGCTGGGAGGAGGGGAGGAGGCCCCTGCAAGGGTCCTTTCACACCCCAAGGAAGAACAAAGCCATCTGCAAACCCAGAGGTGGGAGGTGGGGGCTTGGCAAATGGGCTGGGAGGGAGGAGTGTCCTTTCCCTGCTGAGATGGTGTGGGAAGGCTGGGATCCAGTGCCCCCCCCACCCCCCAGCTTTAGCAGGGCTCTCCTCCAGAGAACCGTGTTTTGCTGGATGGACAGAGAAGCATCTGGAAGGGTAGGAAGCTCTGGGACACTTGGCAGCTCAGGGTGGAGAATGAGCTTTGAGCAGTGAGTCAGGAGACCTCAGTCAGTCACTAAGGCTAATAGCACTCCTGGGGTCCTAGCTCAAGGCCTCAGTTTCCCCACAGGTCCAGTTCCAGTGTCTGTGGCCTGGGATGCTCTTTCTGGCTGGTGAGGCTGTTTAGGCTTTTCCAGTATGGGCGGAAGAGCCAGGCTGGGCACCAGGAGCGGCTAGAGTTCCATTCCTGAATATCAATGAGCAGGCCTAGGAATGTCTGCCACACAGCTGCCTGCCTGTCTGAGGGCCGGGTGAGAAGGGAAGGGATAGGAGGAAATGGTCCAACAGTCTCCCAGACTCACCTGCCCAGCAAGAGCAGGCAGAGCTTGCGGCAGGCCTGGCAGCCTCTGCCCATGAAACAGGTAGATGGGGATTTACCAGGCATTTGGCATCAGGTGGGGAGCCAGGGAGGGGTGTGTGTGTGTGTGTGTGTGTGTGTGTGTGTGTGTGTGTGTGTGTGTGTGTACAGACCCTCTGGAAGCCACAGTCCTCTCTACCTGCATATATGACTCTAACCCAACTCCAGCACAATACTTTGCATTGAGTAACTTAGCCACTTCTGTCCCCAAGAAGAGGTAGAGCCCAAATTCCATTTCCGGCCTCAGCCCAAGCCTATGAAAGGGTTTGGGGAAGGCTGTCAATGTGGACTGTCTAAAGACTGATGAGCTGAGAGTTCATTCACTCTGCAAGAAACAGGCCGTGCACATGCTATCTAGGATGCTGGGGCTTTATCTGTGAATAGACAAGAGAGGCTTGAGCCACAAGGGAGGACAGAATAGCAGACATGAGACCGTACTCATTGACCATGGTAAGTCCACAGGGGACACCTGAAAAGTTCCAGTATCAGGGTGCTTGCCAACACTGCCTTTCTGGTGTCTCCAGAAGACATAGAGCTGGAGTCCATGGTGGCTACAGAGAAGGTGGTTAGAAGGGCAGATTTAACATTTGTGGTTCTCATTTCTGACTGCTGGTCCCTCCACGGGTGGCAAGGATGGGGAGACGGACTGCACGGGCGACTTGTCCTACCCTCACTATTGGTTCCTGGAGAAGGTCATGCACCTGGAAGCCAGCAACTGGACATATACACAGGCCAAACCTGGGGAGCGGAGTAGAGCCAAACCCCAAGAGGGACTTGGCCATTGCTGTCTAGAGTTATCAAGATTCAATTCTAGCCCTGAATCCATCCATTCATTTATCCATCCATCCTCCACCCACCCATCATCTACTCATCCATTTACCCACCCACTCCTTCATCCATCCATTTATTCTTCACACACCCATCTACTCACCCATCCATCCATTCATCCTTCACTTACCCACCCACCCACCCCTCCATCATCCATTTACTCTTCACTTACCCACCCACCCACCCCTCCATCATCCATTCACCCTTCACTTACCCACCCACACACCCCTCCATCATCCATTCACCCTTCACTTACCCACCCCTCCATCATCCATTCATCCTTCACTTACCCACCCCTCCATCATCCATTCATCCTTCACTTACCCACCCCTCCATCATCCATTCACCCTTCACTTACCCACCCACACACCCCTCCATCATCCATTCACCCTTCACTTACCCACCCACACACCCCTCCATCATCCATTCACCCTTCACTTACCCACCCACACACCCCTCCATCATCCATTCATCCTTCACTTACCCACCCACATACCCCTCCATCATCCATTCATCCTTCACTTACCCACCCCTCCATCATCCATTCACCCTTCACTTACCCACCCACCCACCCCTCCATCATCCATTCACCCTTCATTTACCCACCCACCCACCCCTCCATCATCCATTCATCCTTCACTTACCCACCCACACACCCCTCCATCATCCATTCATCCTTCACTTACCCACCCCTCCATCATCCATTCATCCTTCACTTACCCACCCCTCCATCATCCATTCATCCTTCACTTACCCACCCCTCCATCATCCATTCATCCTTCACTTACCCACCCACACACCCCTCCATCATCCATTCATCCTTCACTTACCCACCCACACACCCCTCCATCATCCATTCATCCTTCACTTACCCACCCACACACCCCTCCATCATCCATTCATCCTTCACTTACCCACCCCTCCATCATCCATTCATCCTTCACTTACCCACCCACACACCCCTTCATCCGTCCATTTACTCTCCACACACCTATCCATTGACTAGCTGTGCATCATAGGCACACTCTTGTCCTCTCCAGTTTCCACAACTGTGAGCCACATAAACCTCTATGCTTTATTAATTTCCCAGCCTATTATGTTCAGTCATAGCAGCAGAAAATGGACAAAGACAGCATCTCTGCTGGAGAATGGAGCCCATTCCCATTTAGACAACTCCCCTGCTTTCTGTGTGCCAGGAAAACTGCTTCCTCCTTATGAGACTCAGTGTTCTCATCTGTATGATGGGGTATAATGATCACCATCTCATTTTAAGGCTGCTTTTTAAAAAGTCTGGTGAGATGGTGGGTACAAACACCCAGGACAGCATAGAGGGACCCACCCAGGAGTGCCACCAATATTCATCACAGTCCCATGCTGTCACTTCAAGCTATCTCAGCACTAGACATAGGGAGGCTACCCAGAGCATGTTGCGTCCCAGCTGTGCGGTGATGGGCAACCCTTCAGCGTCTTTGCACCTGTATTTGCAAACCAGTGAATGTGATCTCTGCCTTGCAGGGTAGGGGTGAACATGGGGATGTAGGAAGCAAGGGCAGTTCTGGCATGTTAGGTTGGTAGGACATATTAACATAAGCGGCCTTCCTTCTTCTCCCTGAGGCGTGGGCTGGGGGCAGGCTGACCCCCAAGGGTTGCTCACAGGAGAGCTGTGAGGCATTTACAGGTGCCTGGCTGGTGTAGTTTTCATCCATCTCCAGTTGTCTGCTAAGTCCTGTGTGGGTGCTGGGATGGATGAGGTCTCGTCTCTCATGAAGCCCCTAGGCAGAGCAGGCTAGTGCCCAGAGCGCTGTGGTAGTGCTCTGCAGGAAAGCCCCAGGAGCTGTCATAGCTGGTCAGGGGCTACTTGAGATGGGGAAATTGTCCTAAAGAGGTTGGCTTTTGGGTAGTGAGTTGAAAGGAGTGAGTTGTGAGTTGTTCAAACGTTGCATACATTAGGAGAGTGCATATAGCAATTACAATGGCCCTGGGCTTGCAAAGACCTCGGAGGCCTCTCAGAAGGCCAGGCTCTCAAGGGGTTTCATGTGTGATGGGAATCTTGTAAAGTCAGGTCGGGGTCAAACCAGACAGGCAGGCTATGGTGATGAACCTAGTTCCCACTGGCAGAAACCACCTGCTGAGTGTCAAGCTGGCCAGAACAAGAGCTCAGGTGGGTCTCTGGAGTCAAGTCCTGTTGGGAGGAGAGGGGCAGAGCACTCAGTTCCTCTGAGGCGCTCCCACCCTTGTGAGGGTTTTGTGGGGGAATGGCAGGAAGGGCCCGGATGTGGAGAGAGAACATGGTGTCTGCGGGTGAGAGCCAGGCAGCAGCCTAAACACGACAGACCCCGGCCAGCCCCGCTGCCAGCACAACTGCTTGTGCGGCTGCCAAGGAGCCAGATGCCGCCTCTGGAAAAAATAGCTTCCTGGCTCGGCCCTCCTGGCCGGCCAGCCGGCCAGCCTGCCATGCAGGGGAGGGGGCTGTGGAGTGTGGGTGCAGCACCCCAGAACACGCTGCTGCGCCTTTGAAGCCAGAGCAGGAAAAGGGGGGGGGCAGGGAGGATTCAAGCAAAATATTTTTGCTAAAAATATTCTGATCCAGGAGAAGAGCTCCCCCCTCCCTCTTGCTGGAAAACCAAGTCTTATTAAAACAACACCAGAATATTTCATGTTGATATCAATTAGGCAAAGGAGAAGGAATCTCAAACTTTTCTCCCTGCCCGTTTCACATAAAAGAAATATTCTCTTTGAGGCCAAAGGATGAAGGGCTTTAGTTTTTTTCCCTTTCTGCACAAAATTCCTGCAGTGTGGATGGAAAGTTTCTCCTGTCTGCGAGTTTCCTGAGAAGTCGGGGCTCTGGACCTCGAGGCCAAGTTCTGTGGGTGGGGCAGGGCAGGTGGCTGATCCCCAGAAAAGGCCCTCCAAACTGGTCAGGGAGGGATCAAGCCAGGCCCACCTGCATCCAGCCAGCCCGACCTGTGCTCTTAGTTAAGGTGTCTGCCAGCTGGAGCACTCAGCTGGTGGCCTGGGGACGGCAGATACAGACAGAGCCTTTGGCCTGGCCTGCTGGCTCCTTTCATCAAAGCTGCCGGGCAGTTTCAAAACAGGGGGTTATACCAAGGTGCCAGACCTGGCGTAGGCTTTGCAAAACCACAGCAGCACCAGCATTGCACACCTACTGTGTGCCAGGCACTTTAAAACTTCTTGTCAATATGGTCTCTCATTTATTGCTTACAGTGGCCACAAGAGATGGGGATTATACTGTCCCCTAAGTCCCAAGAATATTTGGACTCAGTGTTGTGTAGCTCGCTGCAGTGACAAGGTCTGAAGCCAACGCTGATCCTGGAGTCTGGTCTTGGCCTCTTGCTTCATCAACCTCTCAGAAAGCCCATTGCCTCAGCTGACTGAGATTATCTCTCTCGAAACCAGAGATCCCAAATAACTCCTCCAGTACTTTTCTCTCCCATTCTGACTCCTTTTGTTTAAACATTAACTAATTATTTAGTTTATTCCTCCATCCAGCGCTTTACTTATCACTGGTCTACCCACCTCCCACTCTACCTATTTATCTATCCACACAACCCACTACCTGTCTAACCGCCCACCCACTCAACAATCCACCGACCTTCCACCTGTGTCTATAGCCATCCATCCTCCCACCCATCTGCCCACTTTCTACCTGTTTCTCAGCTATCTGTCTACTCACTCAGCATCCGCCCACCCCACACTCCACCCACCTTTCCCTTGCCCTCCCACCCCTTGTTCATCTAACCATTTTTCATATGTTCATTCACCCACCCACTCATCCTTCTACCTCCTCCATCATTCATCTCCCAGGGGGCCCTCGTTTATACAGAACCAGAGAAGTGACTGGAATGTGGTTCCTGCCCAAGTCCATCCTGAAGCCACCAGGCACTGGATGTGGTCTTAGAAAGTCTACAAAGTCAGGCATTTGAGCAGAAGGATTGAAAGTCTTGAAGTCAAAGCATACCTGAGCTCTAATCCTTCCTAATGGGAAGACCTTCCTGGTGACCCCGACTCTTCGGGGAAAGGGAACAACTTTGCTCTTAGTTAAGGCGTTTGCCAGCTGGAGCTGGGGGTAGTGAGGCCCAAGGTTGTTGTGCAGAACTCAGGCATTTACTTTGAGTACGATGGACACCATGGCAGGGACTGGAACAAAGACCTATACTCCAACTTAAATTTTATTTTATTATATTTTACTTCTGGTTGTTTTGAGACAGGGTCTCTCTTTGGAGCCCCAACTGTCCTAGAACTTGTTCTATAGACCAGGCTGCCCTTTAACTCAGATCTGCCTGCCTTTGCCTCCTGAGTGCTGGCATTAAAGGTGTGTGCCACCACTGCCTGGCTCCAATTTAAGTTTTAAAGGACCAACCACTTCAAGTCTTGTGTACAGAATAGCCTGTCCGAAGAACACAAACATGGTGAGCACCAGTTGGGAAACATCTCAGTAATCCAGGGAGATGATGGTGGCTTGGACCAAAGTGGTTGTAATGGAGGTGGCAAGAGCCATTAGTATTCTATCAGCGAGTGGCCGGAAGAGAGAGCTCAGGAACGGTTTCCTTGGTTAAAGCCTGAGTATCCAGTAGGATAATATCATCTCCTGAAAAAGGGAGGATTGTGGGTGGAGCCAGTTCTAGGGACATTTAGAGTTCATGTTTGAATTGTTGAGTCTGAGATACTTGCTGGATGTCTAGTGGCAATGCCATGTACACAGGTTAATGTGGTCTCAGATCAGCTGTGGGTCTGGGCTCAAGGTATGTGTTCGGGAGCCACTGGTATACAAATGGTGGTCAAAATCTAAGGATGGATGAGATCAGAGTCAGCAAGTGTAGACAGTAAAGAGAAGAAGACCAAGGGATAAAGTAGGGCCACCTGTCACTGGGGTTGTCTTAGTCTGTGATGATTACTTGGGGTACACATGATGAAAACACGGTCACTGCCCTCACAGAACATGCATTTTGAAGAGACAACGGACGTGGGAGAAATCAGCAAATTCAAGGCTGACAGCTTTTTTAAGGTCAGCCCCAAGTGAGGCTTCACCCAGTCCTAGCTACTTATAAACTTGGCATGAGCTGTTATATTTGGTAGAAAGGGGGAAGGAGAGAGGTGTGTGGAGCTCCAACCCAGAGTTTGGGGGGGTTCACGTAATTCTCTGTGCAGTCCTCTATGATTGTACTCTTGAGATCTCCATTTCTCAATTGAGAAACGGTCTCCATCAGATTGGCCTGTGGCTATGTCTGCAGGGTATTTTCTTTACTGCTGATTGACAGAGGAGGACCTAGCCCACTGTGGGCAATGCTATCCCTAGGCAGGTGGGTCTGGGCTACTTAAGAATAGTTGAAGGTGAGCTTGGGAGCAAGTACCAGCATTCTTTCATGGTTTTGCTTTAAGCTCCTGCCTTGGCATCCCTTGATGATGGACTATGACCTGTAAAATGAAATAAACTCTTTCCTTCCCAAGTTGATTTTGGTGCTTTTTTTTTTTTTTAATTTATTTTTTCTTAATCACAGTAACAGAAAAGCAAATTAGGGCAGCTATTTAGAGACCAAGAGCTTGGAAAGGAGAAGCCATTGGTCCCAGGCCTGACTTAAAGGCCACACACTTACCACTAGAAAGAGAGTGAGAGAGATGCAGAAGAATTCTGGGAAAGGAGATGGGATTCAATCTCTGTACTGGGATGTGGGCTTTCTCCATTAGGGGCACTCCCAAGCCTGGCAGACTATACTCTCATGCCTTCAAAAGACAGACCTGGGACATCAAGGAGGTGCTAGCGTTGGGGGTGGGGGCTGGGTGGCAAAAGCACCACCTCATGCAAGGGGCAGCTGCTGCTCAGTGTAGCCAATAGTGGCCCTGCGGAAATGTGGGCCAGATCTGGTTTCTAAAGAGAAGCCGGAAATCTGGATTTTTATGTGAAATTTCCCCCTTTTAAAACAGTGTTGGGGCCAAATAAAACATGTGTGCATGTTGAGTTGACCTCAGGGCCACTGGCTGGAGGCTTTATGGATTCTGGACTGATGTTAAAAGTAAAGGCTTTGAGATCCCAAATACCAGGTTCGAATCCCCCACCCCTCCCCACTGGCTGTGAGGTCTAGAATGAGTGAACTCACCTCCCTGAGTCTCTGTTTCTTTTGTGTCAATCATTTCATGTTTCAGAGATGTATGAGGATTGTGGGAGACAAGGTGTCTACAACAGATAAACATCCTGGCACACAGTACCTAGCTGGACAAGTGTGTGTGTGTGTGTGTGTGTGTGTGTGTGTGTGTGTGTGTGTTCAGTCATGTGTGCATGCATGTTGGGATGAGGAGGTGTGAGAGTGGACTGGAGATTCTGTGGCCTTTCCACTTCTATCCTGGCCTCACGTGTGGTTCAGTAGACTGTGAGAGGAACCTTTGTAGACCTGGGCTCCAGGCCAGCCTTTCCATCCTTAGCCCCTCTTCCCAGTGCTCCCCATGGGTCACTGTGGTATCCTGGGCAACCATGGCCTCCATCCCTGAACAGACCTCGCCAGTCTGGCTTTCTCCTGCTGGGAGAGTCATGGGGACCATAGATTCCTGTGGGATGTTTTCCACATTTTTGGAAACCCACTGTGGTTTGATTTTTCCGTGGTACAGGGCTTGGCAGGGGCTCAGCCCAGTGCAATGGCTGGTAGCTAGGAGGGGCTGGAGTCAAGAACACATTCACGGAGCACCCACCCTGAACCAGGTCCCTGGGACTCACAGATGATTAAACAGCCCAGGGCCTCCATTATCTTGTTATGGACACAGACCTGAAATATGAGACATTAAAAACCGACGTTCTTGTCACTCCAGGCAGTTGCTTCCCTCTCCTGGAGTAGTCCCCTTCTTCTCTTTGGATGCCAGATCCTCCTGCCTAAATGCTCTAAATCCCTGGACTACTCATTCATTTCTACTTGTCACCCAAGCCTCAGTGTGGGGCCCTGTCTTCCCTCCCACTGATGGTGGCAGCCACCCCTGTTTCTAGCCAGCCCTTCTCAACCCATCCAGCCCAAGTATATTCACGTCATTCTTCTACCCAGAGTCCTCAGCGACCCCCAAGGTCACATTCAAACCTCCTCCTTGGCTCTCATCTCTTCCACATCTCCCCTCTACCTGTGTGTCAACAGGCTGGGCTTTGAGTAGCTAGCTGCATGCCTTTGCTGTTGCTCAGTTCTGGGCTGTGCCCAGGCTCTTCTCTCTCTCCAAGTGAACTTCTAGTTTCCTTTCTGGTCTCTGCCTGGACATCACTTCCTGCAGGGAGTGTTCTCCACCTTCTCTCACCTCCAGGCTGCATCTGTATCCCCAGTGCTTTTTGCTTAGTGGCAATGCCAGTGCTAATGGCAATAGTAATATCAGCATTAATGTTAAGTAAACTGATGAGGATTGCAAGCACTTCTCCAGTGCACACACACGCTAAATGCTGTTTTCAATGCTCGATCCATAGCAGTCTGCCTTAGCTGTTCACTGTGCTCCCAGTTAGGAGCTACTGTAATCCACCGTTTACTGATGTGAAGACAGGTGTCGAAGGGCATTGTAACCAGTTTCAGGTCAGGTGGATAGTAAGTGGCAATGCTGTGCAGTAAATACCTGCTTTCTGGTCTGACTCCCCTTACCAGGCCCCTAAGCTCCAGGAAGACTAGGACCCCTGAGACCTTATCTGTGGTTAGGTCTTCAGCAGTCCCTGGGTGCTCTGTAGATGGCTGAGGGTAGAGAAAAGCCAAGTTAGGTGATGCAGAATTCCAGACCTGCCTGAGTGCAGGTAGTAGGCTACTCAAGTGACCCAGGTCATACTTTTTCTACTTAGAGCCTAATGTTCAGGGTGCCCTCTGTTTGTCTAAAACAATGGTTCTCAACCTGTGGCTCAAGACCCCTCTGGGGGTCAAATGACCCTTTCACAGAGGTCACCTAGGACCATTGAAAAACAGATATTTGCATTACAATTCATAACAGTAGCAAAATTATAGTTATGAAGAAGTGACAAAAATAATTTTATGGTTGGGGGTTCACCACAACATGTATTAAAGGGCTGCAGCCTTAGCAAGGTTGAGAATCACTTGTCTAAAAGCAACTCTTCAAAGGGAGGCAGAGTGGAATCCATAGACTCCTAACATCCTTGACATTCATTATCTTACCATAAGATAAAGATGACACACCTTGCCAAGTATGAACACAGTGAGAGGACTTAGTAGATGAGTGGTAATGACCCAGGAAGCCTGTGCCCATTTTACAGAGGAGGTAACTGAGCCTCCAGGACTAGGTAGAGAGACTTCTGAGGTCACTGACCAGTCTACAGCCATACCACCCTGAACCTATGGTTCACATCAAGGGAAGGATGTGTAGATTTTAATTCTCAGAACACTCTCTCTCTGGGGACCACATCCTTCATAGACTGTTCTCTAAATTTACAGAGAAAAATTGTATGTGTCAAACTCACATTTCTTGTGAGCAAATACTTCAGTCCCACCTGAGATTGTCTTTGGACAGCTTTTCGGGTGACCTCTTCTACTTCATCTACCTGTTAACACTTCTAGATTCGCTGTCTGATGACCAAGCCAGAAAGGATGCATCTCTCCTTCTCTGTGTGGATGGTGTTTCACAAGGTTAATCAACAAGGCATGTCTATGCTGCCTTCCTCCTGTTCAATGTGTTGGCCTCTATGCACCATGTGAATTTGTTAAATGTGTTGGCTCACGGTATTGGCATTCCAGCAGAGAGAGACAGCCCCATGTTCTGGGGAGGGAGGGCAGGAGGGCATAGTTGCCAAATGTGTGCCTGGCAGAGACAGGTGGATCTCTGTGAGTTTGAGGCCAGCCTGGTCTACAGAGCAAGTTTCAGGATAGCCAGGGCTACACAGAGAAACCCTGTCTTGAACCCCTCCCCCAAAAGGGAATCTTTTGCTGGTAACTATGATAAAAGCCCCAGAGTCACTGGGGCTGGAGCTAGTGATTCTACCAGCCAGTCCTCACATTTTGGGAGATCTTTCTTTTTTTCTTCCTTCCTTCCTTCCTTCCTTCCTTTCTTTTTGAGACAGGGTTTCACTGTGTAGTTTTGGTGCCTGTCCTGGATCTTGCTTCTGTAGACCAGGCTGGCCTCCAACTCACAGAGATCTGCCTGGCTCTGTCTTAAAGGCGTGTGCCACCACGGCCTGGCTGAGATGTCTTTTTTCCTGTTTAACTTTTATTTATTTTATTTTATTTTATTTTATTTTATTTTATTTTATTTTATTTTATTTTATTTTATTTTATTTTATTTTATTTTATTTTATTTTATTTTATTTATTTGGAGCTGAGGATTGAACCCAGGGCCTTGCGCTTGCTAGGCAAGCGCTCTACCACTGAGCTAAATCCCCAACCCTTAACTTTTATTTGTACGGGGTTTGGATTCTGCTACATATACAGTTTCACACCTGATATTTCTTAATATTCTGGGATTCACTTCTGTTATTAATACTTTATACACATCACATAAATTTTTGTGCCATTATTTTGAGTGACTATGTTGTCAGTGACTTACCTTTTGAAGGCTTAAGTTGTTCTGATTTTCACCTTTCTTTCCTTTTCCTCTGCCCTCTAAAACAGTCTCTTACCATACCCCAGGCTAGCTTTAGACTCATGTTTATCCTCCTGCCTCAGTGTCCTAGGTGCTGGGCATACAAGTGTATGTCATTACACCTAGCTACTTATTTTAATTTTAAACTATCATAGGTAATTGAAGTTTTATCTTCTTTCTTAAAAAATGATAATTTTTCTAACATAGATGCTAAGAAATAAAAATACTCAGTTATGGATCTTGAGCACTCTTAAAAAACCTTGGTGTCATTAATTCCCCAAGGGTGTTCACATTCCCGCATACACGTGTCAGCTCTGGATGCTTCCAGGTGCCACCTCTTCAGCATGGGTGTTATATTCTTTTAAATCTTAGAGTTGTGTTTATTTGGCAACAAACAACTGACATCTTGTTTTATGTTGTGTTTCCTTGACATCTGTTGAAGTTATTGTCTCTTCCTTTGTAAACAAAGTTAAATAGATTCTTTACAGGATGCCCCCACATAGCCTCTACCTCTGAGCCTTTGTAGTTCTCCTTTGGTCTCTCCTCTTTCCTCTTTTTAAAGCATAGAGGTGCATAATAGACTGATCTCCACCAGCAGCCTTTCATTATTTGACTTCAGCTACCCATGACCAACTATGGTGAGAAAATATTGAAAGGAAAGGTCTCGATGCAAACAATTCCCCAGTTTAAACACTTTTGGAGCAAAAGAGCTACCTCAGAGGTTAAGAGCATTTATTGCTCTTGCAGAGGACATGTTTTCAGTTTTTAGCCCCCACATAGCAGTTCACAACCATTTGTAACTCTAAGGATCCAACACCCCCTTCTGGACTCCCTGGGCACTGCAGGCACATGGTGCATATACATTTATACATGAACACACACACACACACACATAAAATAAAAACCAACAAATCTTTAAAAACCCTTATTGCAACCATATTATATTATAATGGTTTCCTCTCATCATTCATTCCTATTCTCTCTCTCTCTTTTTTTAAAAGATTTATTTGTTTATTTATTATGTACACAGAAGAGGGTTCCAGATCTCATTACAGATGGTTGTGAGCCACCATGTGGGTGCTGGGAATTGAACTCAGGACCTTTGGAAGAGCAGTCAGCACTCTTAACCTCTGAGCCATCTCTCCAGCCCCATTCCTGTTCTCTTTATAACAGGTTGTGCATAGGAAAACCACAGTGTATTGAGGGGCTTACTGTAGAATATTAGTTAAAGATATGTTACATTTGTTTATGCTATGGAACATTTATTTAATGATGCAATGATGTATTGCACTCTTTTATGTTGCATTTGTTTAACTCTGTGTTACTTTGCCTGTCTAAAACACATGGTTGGTCTTAATAAAGGGCTGAACAGCCAATAGCTAATCAGGAGAGAAAAACAGGAGAGGCTGGCAGCAGAGAGAACCAATAGGAGGAAAAATCTGGGGAGAGAGAGATTGAGGAGTGAGAAAAGAAGGGGACAGCAACCCAGTCACCCAGCCAGACATAGAATAAGAAGGAAAGAAAAGATATACAAAATGGAGAAAAGTAAAAGCCCAGAGGCAAAAGGTAGATGGGATAATTTAAGAAAACTGGCTAGAAACAAGCCAAGCTAAGACTGGGCACTCATAAAGAAGAATAAGCCTCCATATGATTTATTTGGGAGTTGGGTGGTGGGTCCCCAAAGAGCCAAAAGAGTAAACAACAACAACAACAACAACAACAACAACAACAGGAACTGGCACTCCGTGGTTTTCGGCATTCACTGAGGGTATTGCAAGTGATACCCTGCAAAGAAGCAGGGAGTACAGTGTACATTGGCTTTCCTTGTCCTTTCCTCAAGTATGTCCAGGCTGCAACTTCCTGTGCCTTCATAAAGCATAGAAGCCTTGGGGTGTGTTGGTGTGAGGGCAGTGGCTGAGGTTGGCATAGCCATGCCTTGAATACCACCACAAGGAGTTTCCACCCGCCCAGCACCATCTTCTCTCACCTTTAGTCAAGGGCTTCATCTGTGATCAAACGTCTTGATAAGTGCCATATCCCACTGGAGTCACTCCTGTGGAACTTCAGAGAGACTCCTTTGTATGACGAACAGCGGCTTTCCCTCACATTGACTATTTATTCTGTTCTTTCAAGTGCCTGCCCATCACGGACAAGTGTGACATTACCATCTCTTCCAGAACCGTCCGTGTCAAACAATGTAACACCGGAAGGAAGCACAGATCCTTGGCGGTCATGCTTGGGAAAAATGAGTAGCTTTTTCTGTCCTTCTTTCCCTCCCCTCCCCCTCCCTTCTTTCCTCTGGCAAATCTTGACTTAGCCTTGACGCTTCCGACAGTGGTATAGAGCTGACTGACTCCTGTGGTAAACTAGTACCAGAATCCCCAGATCGGCCAAGGCAGGGGTCTTGGCTCTCCACAGCCCGGCTGGAATCCCCTCCAGCTGTGCCATTACTTAATCAGCCATCCCAGGTGTCACCTGGAGCTCAGCAGCGATCAGGATGTTAGTGTTCTAATATGAGACACAGATGGCTTGAAAACACCTCACCATCTCACGACTTTAAAATTCCTAGCCCAGCTTCCTTCCCCCAGACTGATCCCACTGCATGGATCAGCTTCCCGGCACAGCAGCTCCACTCAGTGTGCCTTCTCAGGTGTCTCAGTGTTACATTTTCTTCCCTACCTTCAGACCTTCAATTCTGACGCAAGGACAGGAGACCTTTGGGTTTATTTCAGCCAGCTACATGAAGGGGAAGACACTGGCAACATTTCAGGCATCTTATCATTTCTATCAAACCTGTTAGGATTGGGGAATTCAGATTCCCCCCCCCATCCCCCACAAGGGAGAGAGATAGTCATTATCATTAATTTGTTCATCATTCATGTGGGTGCTTTCTGGGTACCTATTTTGTGCCAGATCTCAGCTGTTGAAAAAGAAACAAAGATGGATGAGAATTAGTTCGTTTCTTCCAAGGTGTTGGTGAGCAGAGCTTGGCATGTGGGAGCAACTCAGAGAGAAGAGGCCCCCTGCTTGGGATCCTGCAATGGGCAAACATCAGAGATGGATCTAGAAGGAGGTGTCTTGCTTGCCTAACCAGAATTGTTCACCAGGTTGCCATGACTCTGATCCTCCTATATCAGTCCTTGGGCAATGCTAGGTTTATGCACATGGCTTCCAGCAGCCCACCTGGAAAAGGCATTAAACATTTATATCATCATAGGCCCTAAGATTAAGTCTATAAATGACTCTGGTTGCAATTCTCTCCTGTTCACTGGATGTCATAAAAATGGCTCAGTGCAAACGGGGAGGGGGGAAGGGGGACGAGGAGGGGGTGGTGGTGGCATTCCCTTTAACAGCTGGGTGTTAATGGCTACATAATGAACGAAGCCTAGCAGCATCTGAGTAGCCTCAAACAGCAACCTGGAAGTCCTGCTCTGATTGGCTGCATCTGTGGGAGGACCAGCTGGTCACCAAGTGTGGAGGGATTCTCATCTATACTCAGTGATGACCAGGTAGAGTCCTGTTGGAAGATTTTGGAATTCATTCTGGAATGGCTCTGGGGAAAGGTTCTTGATCTGGAACCTCTCAGTTTTGACTTGAATCCCTTGGGTGTCTCAACCTCTTGGGACCTCTGTTTTACTCATTGTAAAATGGGCCTGTGGCCAGGCACTGCTGGTTGCCCATCAAATAGTTATTGCTTCCCACCAAACACGGCCCTGGGTTCACCCATGTGCTGATATGCCTTCCCTGGAGTGTATCATATTTGGGTGTACCATAGTTAGTATAAGCCAATTAATGTGACTTAACCCCTCTTATTAGTGATTGGGTTAGAAGTGGTCATGTGACCCACCTTTGTCCAATGCAATATGAGTGGAATGCAGTGTGGGAACTTGGGAAGATTTGTCTCTCCTAGGAGGGTGCCACAAGAATAGTGGGTGTTCTCCTTCTCTCGATACCGTGTTAGTTGGCTGAGAGAGACATCTGAAGCCATGATGCCATGTGCTGCCAGACTGAGGATGAAGTCAGTGCTGAGCCTTGAGGATGGCTGGCAGAGCTGATCTGTGAATTGAGTAGGTCCTGGGCCCTGCCTTGTCCCACTCCTAGAAGGCCAAGTGTATCAGCTAAATATTTACTTAGGTCTTACCAGCTAGGGGTTTGAAGGGTTTTGCCGAAAACATTTTGATACTTGGAGTTGGAGTAAATATTTTAGTTTATTCAAAGAAAGCCCAGGTGTCCACACAGCTTTATTGAACCACGCTCGTGTGGGAAGTGAGATGCAGTTTGGGGAAGGAAGGTGCCACTAAGTCACTTTCTACATATTGGCTAAAGGGACCCTTGGCTGATGCTGGATGAGACAGTTAGTTTCTGCGACGGTTAGTATTGTCAGCTTGACAAAGACTAGGAGACAAGTGTCTGGGCATGCCTGTGAGGGAGTTTCTGGTATGAATGAGTTCATCAATGGGCTGGGATCCTATTCTAAACTAGAGTGGGAGGACTAAGTCCAGCACTCATCTCTCTACTTCCTGCCGAGGTACAGTGGACCCAGCTGCCTGTGCTCTTCTACTGTGAGGTCCTCACCACGGCCGACTGTACTCTCAAACCGTGACCCCCAAATAAAGCCCTCCTGAAGTCTTTGCTGTGTATTTTGTTTGCAGCAATGAGAAAACAAATAACAGAAAACTGTAAACCAGCTATATGGATTCATGGAGGTAATGTGGAAGAATCTGGAACATGTAGATAGGAAAGCCCTAAAAAGGGTCAGTGGGCCATTTTTGGTACAAATTTGGAAGGTCAGAATTGTAAGCGCCAGCGCTTACTTACCAGGGTTACCTGATACAGCCAGTGAGAAAGGACCCTTTGAACAGGCACAGGTTGAGGGGTTATAGCAAGACTGAGGTGTGACAAGTTTATTGTAAGCAATCAGACTTTTTATACCCTTATCAGAAACAGAATATAATGACTGTTGCCAGGATCAATACACTGGTAGTTGCTAGGATACAGTGATGTTTGTGAGCCATATAGGGTACCTAAGATGAATGTCTATGACTAATTGTCCAGTTAAGCTCCCACATGCTTCTCTGGCTTCTAGGGAACACAGAGATACAGAGGTGGCCTGAATGCTCCCCTCCCTGAGGGTATGCTTTCTGAAGAACTAAAAGGGCACACGGTGCCCTGGGAGCCACGGGCTCTAATCTGAAAAAACCTATGATGCATGCCTCTTAAGGCAGCTAGACAGGCCAACTCCATGATTCCCTGCATAGAATACCAACAGAAATGTGGGTAGAAGAGGCCCGGTTCATGAGGTTAAAAGTGGGGAACAGGAACTCTATCAAGACCTGGCATAGAAGCCATTTGTATTATAATCTGGCACAGAGTTTGGCTGTGGTGTGCATGTGTCCAGAGAACTTGAGCAAGATTGAATTCAAAATCAATAGACTAAATTATTTGGTAAAGGACAACTCAAGACAGGGTAGCATTCAGGGCATGCCATGGCTGTCTGGGCCTACTTTGATCCAGTATACAGTAAGAGAAAAACAAAAATGTGCTGTTTGGTGGGAAAAATAGGAAGTTCAAACTTTCAGACAAGGCTGGTACTGAGAAAGCATCTGTAATCATTAAAGAGATTAGTACCATTACAGCCAAATTCCTTGCTCCACTCTGGGATAACAGGGAAGGAATCCTGAGGAAGACCCCACCTATCACTACCCTCTGAAAATGCAAATTCATTTGAAGGAGAGAGCATTAACTTAGAATGCTAGTGCAAAATAAAATAAACAAAAAGCCAACAAAACAAACAAACTCCAACAACAACAAACCACTTAGGGAAGTGTTTCTCCAGCGTCAAGCTGGAAAGCACCAGTGGCCAAGGCAACTGTGGTCTAAGGGGCCAGGTTACATCTTGAGCTGGCCACAGAACTTGGCAGCACTATCCAGCCACATACTAGTAGTTTTTGTGAGTATAAAAAAAATGCAAGACTTTGTGGGTTATAGAGGCTTGTGCCAAGGTTCCAAAAGGGTATCAAGGCCAAGCAGTATGAGGAAGGGTCAGATTCCTTAAAAGGAGGTCCTGTGATGCTACTGTATAACTCTATGAAGAGAAAGCTTAACTTGTAAAGGAGGCCACAAGATGTTGGAGATCCTAGAACCTTTGGATGTCCACCAAGGAAAGTTTCAGGAATGAAACGAACTGGCCCAGGAGAAGGACTATGTGTGTTCTAGGTAGGGGCTGGCCAACCCTTTGGAACCCGGATGATCCCATCGTGAGTCTAAGATGCCTGACACGGACCTGCAGGATTTGTTGTTTGCTCTGCTGGGTTTCGGTCTTGCTTTGGTCTCATTTTTCCTTGCTGCTACTCTGATGCTCAGGGAATGCTTGCTCTGAACCATTGTATGTTGGAAGTATAGAAGTTAATTTTTTCTTGCTGTGTATATATTTGTGTATGTCTTAGGGTTACTATTGCTATAATAAAAAACACTGTGACCAAGAAAATTTGAGAGGAAAGGATTTATTTGGCTGACATATGCTGAAGTAGGAATTTAACTGGGTAGGAGGCCCTGGAGAGGTGCTGCTTCCTGGCTTGGTCCTCATGGCTTGCTCAGCCTGCTTTTTTTTTTTTGGACAGGGTTTCTCTGTGTAACTTTGCACCTTTCCTGGAACTCGCTTTGTAGACCAGGCTGGCCTCGAACTCACAGAGATCCACCTGCCTCTGTCTCCTGAGTGTTGGATTAAAGGTGTGCGCCACCACTGCCCGGCAGCATGCTTTCTTAATAGAACCTAAGAGCACCAGCCCAGGGATGGCACCACCCACAATGGGCTGGGCCCTCCCACATCAATTACTAATTAAGCAAATGTTCTACAGGTTTGTCTCCAGTCAAATATTATGGAGGCATTTTCTTAATTGAGGTTCCTTCCTCTCAGATGACTATAGCTTGTGTTAAGTTGACAAAAAACTATTCAGCACAGCATGGATATCTACCTGTTTGTGTGTTCTTGCATGTGTGTGGAGGCTGGTAGTTGATGTCAAGTGTCTTCCTCACAGGCTCTCACTGAACCTGGAATCACTGATTCAGGAGGGCTCTCTAGCAAGGGGGTCCCAGGGACCCTCCTGTTTTGATTTTCTCTGCAGTTAGATTATGGGTACATGCTGCAGTGCCTAGCTTTTTCCATGGATGTTGGGGATCTAAAATTCACATCTTTGTGCTTGTATGGCAAACACTTTAATAACTGAGTCATCTCCTTAACTAGTGTAATTTATTTTTTGATGCTACAAGGCTCACAGTTAAGAGATTGCCTGAGTCTCAGAAAAGACTCTTACACTTATGTAATGGATGGCTGCTTGGACCCACAACAACAACTCTACCCGGTCCAGAATGATGCCCTGCTACCCATGAACATTACTCAATGATCAGGTTTGGACTACAAACTCTTCAGGACAGTCCTAAGATGAGGTGATCCATCATACTACACTTCTAGCCAGAATCTCAGACAACCTTACCCATTACTCTGAGACTGGCTGCATACTCCACAGCTAGTCCTATTGAGACCTATCTAAGCTTTCCTACAGGACCCCACAGAGATACCATCACCCCCTAAACAGCAGGAAGTAATTCTAAGAAAATAAAGCCCCTCTCCCAAAGGTTTCATTTTTCTCAGTGTTATGGATGGATGGTTATAGGATTGGGGGGTGGAACAATAAAATTTAAACCATTATTCTCCTTAAGAAAAGAAAAAGGGGAATGGATAGGTATAGGATATTAAAGTAGATTATCATATTTACTAGTAAACTGATTTAGCAAACTATCAGCCTTGGATAATTTGCATTGATATGGATTCTTGCATATTGATACAAATGTAAACTATTTTTATATTCCTATTTAAGATAATTTGTATATTGATACAAATACAAAACTCTATTTGTTGTATTGTACAGATATTCCTTCTCCTGTTTGAAATATTTTATATATTGATACAAATATAAAATTATATTTGTCATACTATATGTATGTTCTACCTCTGTTTAGGATATTTTGTATATTGATACATATTAAGGATATTGTTGTCATATTGCATATTGCACTATACATTTCTACCTCTGATTAAGATAATTTTTGTATATTGTCACAAGTTCAAGGTCATTATCTCAATACTGTACATCTGTTTACAGACTGTTTACCTTGTTTTTAAAGTCCCAGTCCTTAGGTTATTTAGGTAGAAAAGATTTCCAAAATTATAGTCATCTATCCTTGCCCTTTCTATAGTTATGTTAGGTTCTCCAGATTTACAAGAACATATATCAGATAGATAATCTTCAAACACTTCATAGACCTAGAGAATATGGCTTTAAATGTTTTGATACCTTAGAATTCTGTTGACGTGAGACACAATTGCTCCTGACAGCACCGATCTGATTCTGATAGAAGGTTGGGCTTTTAAGACACTCTGTTTGGAAGTTTGTCTTCTTGGCACAAAGTGGCCTGCTGGGCAAAAAACTGCCCTTGCCTCAACTGCTGACAGTATGAACTCTGTCCTTTCTGGATGAGCAGGACACAAGGAAAAGCGACTACTGAATCTTACCAAGACAGGGTAAGATGGTCTTTTAAAACTCCTGCTTCTGAAAATGGTCTGTCAGATATTCTAGGCCTGTAGCCAGATTGGATGCCTCAACGGTGCTGAGAAACTTTAGGTGACCATCCAGGCTGCCAGCTGCCTCTGTCTATTCTTCCAAGATTTTTGGAAATGGCTTGCCTGCATTTTCTCAGGTATTATTATGTTCCTTCTCAGCTCTCTGATGGGATTAAAAACTAAATAGTTGCAGTTACAATATCTTAGCTAGAACATATTAAATACTAGATTCAGATACTTCAGGATAGCACAGCTATTGGGGTAATCTCGGTAACATGCCATTTACCTATGTTCTGGAAATCTTTGGATTTTAGTATACGTCTCTTGTTTGATGTTTTTCTTGCTGGTTATATTTCTATTTTTGTTTAGGTTATTACCTTTCCCCTCTCCTGGAGGGTTATTGATATAGTTTTATATATTGATATAGTATATAGTTTTATATTAGGTTAGAACTTTCTTATTTAAACAAAAGAGGGAGATGTAATGGGTAGCTGTTCTGTCTATGACCTTGAAGCACAGCCCCTAGAGATGCAGCAGGTAACTGCTGTACCTGCCTATGTGCTCTTGGGGCATGGCCTCTTGGCGACCCTTAAGACCTGAGATGCACGTAAGCATTGCATTCTGCTCCCTCCTGGGACTTGGATGTGGGTTGATCCAGACAGCTGGAACAGCATTCCAGAACCTGCGTCAATTCTGTTCTGTACAGTGAGTTTTTTTCCCTTAATAAATTCTTTTGCTCTTTAAACAGACTCTGTGGATTTCTCACAATACACTTATACTTCAAAAATTTGCAGTGTGTGTGTGTGTGTGTGTGTGTGTGTGTGCTCAGTATGTGAATATGCACAACAAATGTGTGAAGGTCAGTGGACAACTTGAAAGACTTGGTTCTCTCCTTCTACTATGTTGGTCCCAAGTGTTGAACTCAGGTCATTAGAGTTGGTAGGAAGTGCCTTTACCCACACACTGAGCTATTGCGCCAGCCCTGTACTTAATTTTTAAATTTATTATTTTTTCTTTCTTTTTTATTCTTTTCTCATACATTACATCCTGACCACAGTTTCCCCTCCCTCCACTCCTCTCCACTCCACCCTTACATTCCCTGTCCCCCAGATCCACTCCTCTTCCATTTCCCTTCAAAAAAATAGAGCAGGCCTCCCAGAGATATCTGCAGAACGTGGTACAACTAGATACAATAAGACTAGGCACAAAAACCTCACATCAAAGCTGGATGAGGCAACTCAGTAGGAGGAAAAGGGTCCCAAGCGTAGGCAAAAGAATCAGAGACAGGCCCCCTCCATTCCCACTGTTGGGAGTCTCACAAGGACACCAAGCTACACAACCACCGAGCATCTGCAGAGGCCCTAGTGTAGACCTATACAGGCTCTGTGATTGTCGCTTCAGTCTCTGGGAGCCCCCATGAGCCCTGCTTAGTTGATACTGTGGGCTATGTTCTTGTGGTGTCCTCGACCCCTCTGGTCCCTCCAACCTTTCCTCTCATTCTTCTGTGGGGTTCCCCTGGCCCCATCTAGCATTTGGTTGTGAGTCTCTGCATCTGCTTCCTTTAGTTGCTGACTGACACCTCTGTGATGGCCACTGGGCTAGGCACTGATCTATGAATATAGCAGAATATCATTAGGAATGAGTTCATTGACTTTTTTGCCAGTTGTGTTTGATTCTATCCTGGGTCTCTGGGCTATCCAGCTTCTGGTTCCTGGCCATCTAGGTGGTGTCAGGCATGGACTCCCTCTCATGCCATGGGCCTCAAGTTAGTCCAGTCATTGATTGACTACTCCCACAAGTTCTGTGCCACCATTACCCCAGCATATCTTACAGGTAGGACAGATTGTAGGTCGAAGGTTTTGTGGCTGGTTTGATGTCCCAGTCCTACTGCTGGAAGCTTTGCCTGGTTACAGAAGATGGCTGGTTCAGGCTTTGCATCCTCCACTGCTAGGAGTCTTCCCTAGGGCCTCTCTCATAGATGCCAGGGAGTTTCCACATTGCCCCTCCCTAAATGCCCCCCAATTCCAGTTGCCTTTCCCAGTACTTTCTGCCCTCCCCACCTGAGTCCTCCTGTTCTCATCCTCACCTGCCCCCAGTCCACCACAACATCTATTCTATTTCCCCTACCCAGGGAGATCCATGTGTGCCCCTTGAGCCCTCCTTGTTGCTTAGCCTCTTTGGGTCTGTAGATTGTAGCATGGTTATCCTTTATTTTATAGCTAATATCTACTTATAAGTGAGTCCATACCATATTTGTCTTTCTGGGTCTGGGTTACCTCACTCAGGATGATTTTTTTTTTTCTAGTTCCATCCATTTGCCTGCAAATTTCATGATGTCATTGTTTTTAACAGCTGAGTAATACTCCATTGTGTAAATGTATCACATTTTCTTTATCCATTCTTCAGTTGAGGGACAGCTAGATTATTTCCAGTTTCTGGCTATTATGAATAAAGCTATGAATATAGTTGAGCAAGTGTCCTTGTGGTAGGATGGAGCATCCTTTGGGTATATGCCTAAGAGTGGTATAGCTGGGTCTTGAGGTAGATCTATTCCCAGTTTTCTGAGGAACCAAGGCTGCCCACTCTCTCCATATTTATTTAATATAGTAACTGAAGTTCTAGCTGAGGTGATAAGACAACTGGAGATCAAGGGAGTGCAGATTGGAAAGGAAGGAGTCAAAGTATCATTATTTGCAGATGATATGATAGTATCCATAAGCAACCCCCAAAACTTCTATGAGGGAGCTCCTACAGCTGATAAACTCCTTCAGTGAAGTGGCAGGATACAAATTAACTCAAAAAAAATCAGTAGCCTTCTTATATACAAATGACAAATGGGCTGAGAAAGAAATCAGGAAAACAGCATCCTTCACAATAGCCACAAATAGTATAAAATATCTTGTGTTAACTGTAACCAAGCAAGTGAAAGACCAATACAACAAGAACTTCAAGTCTTTGAAGAAAGAAATTGGAGAAGACATCAGAAGATGGAAAGATCTCCCATGTTCATGGATCAGTAAAAATGGCCATCTTGCCAAAAGCAATCTACAGATTTAACGCATGCCCCATCAAAATTCCAACACAATTCTTTACAGACCTTGAAAGGAAAATACTCAGCTTCATATAGAAAACCAAAAAACCCAGGATAGCTAAAACAACCCTGTACAATATCTATCACCCTGCACAAAACTCAAGTCCAAGTGGATCACAAACCTCAACATAAAACCAGATACACTGAACCTGGTAGAAGAGAAAGTGGGAAATAGCTTTGAACACATGGGCACAGAGGATGACTTCCTAAACAGAACACCAATAGCACAGGCACTAAGAACAATAATCAATAAATGGGCCTCATGAAACTGAAAAGCTTCTGTAAGGCAGAGGACACCATCAATAGGACAAAACGACAGTCTACAGAATTGGAAAAGATTTTCACCAACTCCACATCAGTTCTAGAGAGCTAATATCCAAAATACATAAAGAACTCAAGAAACTAGACATCAACAAACCAAATAATCCAGTTAAAAAATGAGGTACAGATTCAAGCAGAGAATTCTCAACAGAGGAATCTTAAATGGCTGAGAAACACTTAAAGGAATGTCCAGCATCCTTAGCTGTAACAGGAGCCCAGACCTTAGCATAACTGACTCCATGATGGAAGAACCACTCAGTCTGTAAAACAGCACGTAGACAGTACCACCCGCCAAAACTAAAACAAATACCTAATCCATCAAAGTCCATCTAGCTCTGGGAAAGTCTCTAAATGTACTAACCTTGCTTTTTAGCTTCTTTAGTTCTGCTTCTGGATAACTGATCTTGTTAACTGAAGTATGTCAAACCAGAACATGGTTTTTGTGCTTAAAAACTCACCTTAAGAAAAGCTCAGGGCTACACTGGGATCCCCCCAAACTCCCAGTGTAGTTGCCAGCTGGCTAATAAAGACTTTCTATTGTCTTTAAACCATGTCCAAGCAGTCTTCTCTGGTGACTACCCCACAACATTGCCATCAGAGAAATGCAAATCAAAATTACCTCGAGATTTCATCTTACACCCTTCAGAATGGCTGAGATCAAACCCACAAGTGAGAGCTCATGCTGGAGAGGATGTGGAACATGGAGAACACTCTCCATTGCTGGTGGGGGTGCAAACTTGTACAGCCACTATGGAAATTAAATTTATTTATTTAATAATGAGTGTGTATATGTTACATGCATACACACCAGTATGCATGTGCATATGTTTGCATGTGCAATTGTGGAGGCCAGAGAAAGATGTCAGATGTCTTCTGTTGCTGTCTGTCTTAGCAACTTGAGACAGGGTTTTTCACTGAACTGGAAGCTCGCTGTTAGAGTAGGTGGCTAGCAAGCTCCCAGAGCCTGAACCTCCAATGCTGGAATTACAGACAAGCATAGCCATGCTTGGCGTTTTATGTGGAGTGTAGAGATTTGAACTTGATTCTTCATACTTGTACAACAACAGCTTGGGTGAATTGAAACCCGAAGATCGACCCTAAATGCGAATGACATCATTCCACTGCCTGGAATCCTGGACTAACTAACCACGAGGGAGGAAGTCGGCTGAGCACTACCACTCACCTGTCCCTGCTCCCAGACTGTGGATGATGCCATGTGACCAAGTTCCTATGCTGTTGCTTCCTTGCCGTGGATGGACTCTGCTCCTGTGCTGAGTAAAAATCCATCCTTCTTTCCTTGAGTTCTCTGCCAGGTATTTGTCACCCCAATAAGGAGTAATTAATAATTCTGTGACAGCTGCAAGTTGGTAAAGGAATCACAGCACTCTTCAGTGGGAGGAGACTGGCAAAGGGTGATTCGTCTGAAGGAACCGGCACCTGTGACTGGGAGGGTTCCAAATCGGTAGGGCGGGCTGGAATTGGAGACCCAGGAGAGAGCCAGTTCTATGGCTCAAGTTGAGGGCTGTCTGCTGCCGAGTTCGTACCTGCTTAGGGGAGGTCAGGCTTTTTGTGCCATTTTGGTCTTTTCTGGTTGGATGAGGTCCACTTCTATATGGAGGAAGCCATCTTTGCTCACATCCACTTATAGAAAGGGATGCAAACACCCCAGAGGATGTCTGACCATCTATTTGGGGGTCAATAGCCCAATTTGGCACTTAACATTAACCACCACATTTGCCCTAATGAGACAGAGAACTTGATGAGAACTCAGCTTGGATACTCAAAGATGGTCTTGGCAGAGATCCAGGATTTCAAATACCCTATCTATCACCATTGCCCTGGGAAGTTGCCATCCCATTCTACAGATGTGTAAGCAGAGGCTTAATGGGGACAAGAGAGTCATCGTACATCCCAGACATACTGTGGACACTTGGGAATGGGGGTGCTGGCCTGTTCGTTCTGCTGTGCCATGGTTCAGGATCCACAGTGACTGCAGCCCCTACTCTTACTTGCTCCCTGGGGACCTTTGCCAAATCACATTAAAGAAACAGAAAGTAAAGACAGTGGGCATTTTGGGACAGAAGGTGCCTTCTGCTCTGTTCAACCTAGGCTTGGAAGCAGCAAACGATGGGGGCAACTATCTTGTCTTAAGGAATGGTATTGACTGAGCTCCTTATATGGCTGTGTGCAGGACATTTTGGAGGGAACCACGGATGGGGCAGACTGTGGACCTTTCTTCTTGAGGTTCAGAGTCCAGATCAAGCTGTCTCCTGACCCCAATGGTTCTGATGGTGTGGCACCCAGGCTAGCTTGACCTAATGTCTTAGGCTCTTGGTTAGGAAGGGCAGGGTAGAGGAACCAGGAGCTGAGGTTAACTAGCCGGAACACGAGGGAACGGTGACCAGGAGTTTGTGTGAAAGAAGAGGGGCTGAGAGAGGGCGGTGTGTTTAGAAGTGACATGGGTTTAGTGCAGGAAAGAGACAAGCCGAGTCTCCGCGGCGACCTGTTTGTTGGAGCTGCCTGATTTAGCAGAAAATCGCACACGCTGGCCCTGGCATGGGCCAGTGGAAGGTATTTCCTCCCCAGGCCCGGGTCAAGTTTCATTCATAGGTACTGTCTAAAATTAGACCCTTGCCTTTCATTCTGGTCCAAGTTCCCTGCCTAGCGTAATATTTGGGAGAAACAGGCAACTCCATTAAAAGTGCGCCTTCCTCTCTCGGCCCCTGGCCCGCGGACTGCGCCCGGTCCCTGCTGGCGGCCGCCACGGCTCATAAACCCGGGTCTAAATTCAAAGCATCCGCTCTGACTGGTGACCCCGAGCTTCCAGGCAAACCTGGGCTGTCTCCTGTAGCTCACACCACAGACTCAGCCAGGTCATGGCAAGAGGCCCAGTTCATGCCTGTGGTCTCTGTGAGGGGAGCGAGAGGGCAACTCCCCAGAGGCAAGAGGGGCCTGGCACGTGTGGGTGAAGCGCAGGTATATGTTTGGGTCAGCCTTAGTGTCTTCCTCTCCAGCCTCAGGGAGTCTGTCCAGCAGCCCAGCCAGCTTTACTGTTGGTTGCTATTCTCCAAATCAACAGAGCCTCAAAAGACTGAAGGAGAGGGTGATCTGCCCCATGTTTGGGCCAGCGCTCTCATTTAATTAGTATTTCATGAGCATAGGTATCTGAAGATTTTTGGTCATGAGGGCACTGGAAAATGCTGGCTTCCAGGAGCTATGGAGAGTGGCACCAAGACCTGAGCATGGAAGGGACCTTGTCTTCATCTCTTGCCCAGTTTCTCTCCTGGCAGCGGCACCCGTTCTCCCCGTGCGGTGCTCCTGTGTTGGTGGTCATGGTGGTATGTGGCCCATTTCTGGTGGTCCCGGGGCTAGCTGTTGGTGTGGAGAATGGGCTCTTCTTCCTGGGGTCCAGGTTAGAAGTCTTTAAGAACCACCCCAGTTATCTTCTATAGGAGCCTGCCTGAGTGCGCAACCTCAGCGAAGAAGGGGCCTTCCCTAGCGCAGTGGTTTGGGCGAGGAACACCCCTTACAGGCTCATGTGTTTGGACACCCGGTCTCCTGTGGTGGCGCTGTTTGGGGAGGTTATGGAGCCTTTAGGAGGTGAAGTCTTGCTGGAGAAGGTAGGACACCGGGGAAACACTGAGGATTTATAGTTTTCAGGATTTGTAGTTTTTGAGGCTTTATGCTGCCATGTCTTAGTCTCTCTCGATGGAAATGTGATCTTCTAGTTTCCTCCTGCTGCCGCTGACATTTTCCCTGAAGGTTGTTATTCCTTGCCCGCCACGATGGACTCCATGCCTCTAGAACTGTGATCCAAAATAAGCCCTTTCTCCCTTGAGTTGCTTTTGTGGGATATTTTATCACAGCAGTAGAAAACTTATAAAGCTTGGCTGCACCCCTGGGACAGGGCATGAAGGAGAGAGAGCCCCAGGAGAGAGCGTAACAGCACACCACTGTCCCGCAACAAGCATCTTCCGGAGACTCACAGAAAGCCCTTGACTCAGGCTTGGCAGGTGGCAGAGGGCTTCCCAGAAGAGGTAATGTCCAAGGTCACTGGTAGGTTTTATCTGGGATCTAAGAAGAAAAAGGCTGACACATGAAACACCTCAAAGCAAGACCTGGGCTTGCCGGGCCTGGCACCGGCACTCTGGCTGTACTGACCCTGGCAGGCCATGTCGCTCTGGGCCTCAGTTTCCGCATGTGCAGCTGGGAATCCTGGCACTTTCCCCACACAGACATTAGAGCCAGGTGGGCAGCTCAGTGTGTGTCACTGAATCTGCCGATCCTAAGTGTGGTGCTGCTCAAGGCAGGCAATACTCCATCAACCTCTGGTCTCAGCTCAGTTCCAGAAAGGCCCCTCCTTGACCAGCCTTCAAAATGGGCTTCCTTTTCAGCATCTAACTTATCATTTGATTTCCTTCCTAGAGTCTTCCAGTTTTGTAGCTGTTTGGTTTACTTTCTTGTTTATAGTCCATTTTAGACCAGGCTGAATGGTCCCAGACAGTGAGGAGCAGGGCTTATTCTCTCCTGTGTCTCCTCCTGTGTTCAGAACTCAGTTGGTGTCTGCAGAGTCAATGGACACAGGCCTGCAGGCGTACAGAAATGAAGTTTTGGCAGTCTCCTGTGGCAAGGTAGATTTGTCCAGACAAGCTCTGACTGAGGGCAATGTCCAGGCATCCCTACAGAACTCTCTCACAGCATCTGAAAATCCCAGTCCAACTGTGGTATAAAGCTGCGGTAAAACCACAGCCACTACTTCTCTAGACAGGCTTGGATCTGGGACCCATGCTCTCTCCCGGCTGCTCTGGGGCCTCTAGCTTTCACTCTCTCTCACGTCTTCCTCATCCTGGGAGTAACGCTCCTACTGAGCTGAGTGTGATGTGATTGAGTGTTGTGGGTTATTTTTACACTGTGTGAAGGTGTATTGCTGTGATTGGTGTAATAAAAAGGTGAACAGCCAATAGCTAGGCAGGAGGTATAGGTGGGACTTCCAGAGATAGAGAGGACTATGGGAAGAAGAAAGGCAGAGTTGCCAGCCAGACACAGAGAGGAGACAGGAGGTGCAAGATGGAAGAGAGGTAATGCCACGTGGAAGATCATAGACTAAAAAATGTGGGTTAAGTTCTAAGAGCTAGTTGAGACAAGCCTAAGTTAAAGGCCAAGCTTTCATAGTTAATAATAACTCTCCAGGTCATGGTGGGCTGGCGGTCCAAAGATAGTCCGACAAGAAAGCTTGTTACAAGTGAGGGACTAGCTTGGTGACTCCAACCAGCTTTGGAGTCATGTCCTGGTGTTAGCTCCAGCTGGACAGCTGACCCCACTTCCCAGATCCCACCATTCATGCTCTTCCTCCCTCACGGACCTGAAACTTTCCAGAGAGTCCCTCTGGTCTTCCCTTTCGGTGTAGTTTGGCTTCCCAAGAGAACACTGAAGTGAGCATGTATGAATTCAGAAAGTGCTAGCCAAGGGAGTGGGCTGAAGGACAGGAAGTCAGTATGGGGTGCAATGACAGTGTGAGCATCTCTGCTGAGTCCTGCCCTGCTCTGTGACATGGTTCAGAAAGCATGCCCTTGAGACTGCCTGTCAGGGGCAGGTGCAAGGGACTGACTGATGTGGGGCTGAGGGGTCTGTAGTAGGTATTAACTGCATAGCACTTCTGGCCAGGCCTGTTGGTGAGAAGCCATTACAGATGGTGGGAACTTCCAGGTACCCCTCCTGGGCTGGCATGCAGGGAAGGGCTGAGTGCCAAGGGTCTGTGGGAGGGGCCAAACATCTGCTTGTCTATGATGGGTTTCAGCTGGGTCATTAATGGAGCTGAGAGTCCAGCCCCTCATTAGGTGCCTGAGTTACCTGGTTTCTCTTGGTGCCTGGGTTCTTGGGGCCCTGAGTCAAAGACAGAGAACACAGGGGTTGCCCTTTGCCAGGTGCTGCAGCATTGCTTGGAAGGGAGCATGATCATCTCCCCCTGACATCCGAAGAGAGGTTGAGAGAACGGGCAGTGGCATGGCCATGTTGCTGCTGGTCTCTGGAAGTTACAGGTGGTTGTAAGTCAGCACGTGGATGCTGGGAACCCAAGTGCTCTGCAATAGCACCAAGTATTCTTAACTGTGGAGCCCTTTAACTACTGTTTTAATGTCTTTCCTATAGCCTCATGGATGTATTTACTTTTCAGTCCAAAAGAGTCCTTTGAGTATGTTCCGTAGTGCTGGCTTCATCATCACAGACTCCTTTAAACGCGCCTCCGTTGGGGAGACATTTCTCTTTCAATTACAACTGATAGTTTTGCTGAGTATAATAGTCTGGCATGGCAATTTTTGCCTCTCAGGACTTGAAGCACCTCATTCTAAGGCTCCCTGGCTTTTAAGGTTTCTGTTGAGAAATCTGCTGTTATTCTGATGGGTCCACCTTTCTATGCAACTCACTTTCTCTTCAGGCCTGCAGTATATGTTCTCTGCTCTCTTGATCTAGAGTTTTAACTGTAATGTGATGTGAGGAGGTTCTTTTCTAGCCTGGTCTGTTTCATAATCTGAATTTCTCCTAGACCTGCATGGCCATCTCTTTCCCTAGATTTGGGATATTTTATTGAAATTGTTTTCTAATTTTTTAGCATGAAATTATAGGAGTTCTATGCTCACAGATTGCCTTGGAAATAAAATCACTTTATTGTAATGAACTCACAAATAAAAACATTACTCAGTTAGATTAAAGAAACTACTCACCCAGTCCCAAACTCTGTACATTTCAATGAACAGTTAGAATATAGTTAGAATGGCCATTCTTCTTTTAGAGTGCTACACATTCTCTATCTGCTATATTTTATGCAGTTATCCATCACAAAAAAGAAAACAATACAGTTAAAATAGAAAAAAAAACAATTAGCTTTATATTCTTTTTAATGATTCCTGCATTTTGTTCTTATTATCTAATATTACCCTTTCTTGACCTCATTTCTGAATGCTATACCATACCCACCCTTATGGACACACACACACACACACACACACACACACACACACACACACACACACTGTAGGCTAGGATCTGCATATGGGGAAGTACATGCATTTTTTCCTTTCTAAGTTTGGGTAACCTTGCTTAATATTATACATTCTAAGTTCATTCTTTTTCCTGAAAGTGTTGTGATTTCATTTTTCTTTAGAGCTGAGTAATATTTCATTTTACATATGTACCACATTATTATTACCCATTCATCTGCTAATGGACATTTCCTTGCTATCATAAATAAAACAGTAATACACATGGTTGTGCAAATATCTCTGTAGTGGATTATGGAGCTCTCTGGGTAAATGCCCTGGGGTGGATTAACTGGGTCATATGGTAGTACGCTGTGGGATGTTCAAGTATGTCAAATGTGTTGCTCTGATTGGTTAAAATAAATAAAGTGCTGATGGCCAGTAGCCATACAGGAAGGATAGGGTAGGTGGGACAAGGAGGAGGAGAATTGTGGGTAGTGGAAGGCTGGGTGAGAGAGACCTTCGAGCCGCCACCATGACAAGAAGGATGTAAGGTACTGACTGGTAAGCCATGAGCCACGTGGCAACTTTAGACTAACAGAAATGGGTTAATTTAAGATAGAAGAACTAGATAACAAGAAGCCTGCTTACATACACGGCCACACAGTTTGTAAGCAATATAAGTTTCAGTGTGTTTACTTGGTTGGGTCTGAGCGTCTATGGGCCTGGCCGGTGAGAGAGATTTGTCCTGATGGTGGGCCAGGCAGGAAAACTCTAACTACAGTAGTAATTTTTTGAGGAGCCTCCAAACTGATTTCCACAATGACTGTGTTAATTTGCATTCCCACCAGCAGTGAGTGAGAGTTCCTCTGTCCCTATACCCTCTCCAATGATATTTGTCATCAGATTTCTTGCTGACAGTCTTTCTGACTGGGGTGAGGAGGAATCTCCAAGCACTTTTCCTTGATGACTAAAGATGTTGATCACCATTAAGAATGGTTACTGTTGCTCATATGTGTCTCTTCTTTTGAACTGTCTACTCAGATTCATTAGCACATTGGAAAACAAACTGACCATGGAGCACAAGCCCATAAACCACATTTCTCTATGGCCCCTGCTTCAGCTCCTGCCTCCAGGTTCCTGCCCTGGCTTCCCTCAGTGATGGACTATAAACTATAAGCTATGACATGAAATAAATCCTTTCCCCTGGTACTTACTCTGCAGCTCTTTGTAAATTCTGGATTAGCTCCTTGTCTGTGGTGTAGCTGCTAAAGACTTTTCTCCCTTACTGTGAGCTTCAATGATGGTCCCCTTTGCTGGGTCAAAACTTTTAATTTCTTGTTCTTCTGTGTTTTCTTCATCCTTGGGAGCTGTGGGCATGGTTCTTTTTCTAATTGACATCTATATCTACATACATCATTTATATGTCAATGTATCAATCTCTGTTGTCTGGCAGAGATCCGCCTATTTACTCACCTACCTATATGTGATGGTTTAATTTCTGTTGGTAGGATAACATCATGACCCAAAACAACTTGGGAAAGAAGTGCTTTATTTCAAGGCAGGAACCTGGAGGTAGGAACCGAAGCAGAGGCCATGGATGGATGCTACTTACTGGCTTGCTCTCTATAGCTTGATTAACCTGCTTTCTAATACAACCCAGGACTATGTGCCCAGGGGTGGAACCATCCACATGGGCTGGACCCTTCCACATCAATCATTAGTCAATACAATGTACTACAGACACACCCATGGGCAAATATGATGAAAATGACTCCTCAACTGAGGTTTTCTCTTTCCAGGGGACTCTAGTTTGTATTGAGGAAGACTGACCAGCACACCACATTTCTACCAGACATTCATTCTCATACCTCTTTCTTTAAGAGAAAATGTATGTGGGGTCAGGAAGATGTCTCTGAGTCAATCAGGCTAGTTATAGGATGATTGTTGGTGATCACAGTCTCAGTGTGGGAGATGGCAGTGGCTGGGAACAGTGGCCTGCATCAAGGGGGAGCCTGCTGTATAGGTCCAGCCAAACGGCTGCAATGTAGGAGGTTGGCTTTCTCCAGTCACATCTTTTCTTGTTTCAAAAGAAGCCAGAGGTCATTTTATCTTCTGAAAAATCTGCAATATTTCATTTTAAAACGTGGCATGGAGAAACAACATTGAAACACAATGTAGGTGACTTAACATGGCTGTCAGACCTGAGCCCTAGAATGGTAGCCTAGGACTTCTGCTCAATCTGTAACAGCAGGTGTATATGTGCGCACATGGGTTTGTGCATGTTGTATCTATGTGCATTGTATGTGTGTGTTGTGTGTTTGGTGTTGTATGTGTTGTGCTATATATGCATGTATATGCATGTATATGGGGGTTTAATGAAGTTCTTTTCTCTAATTATGAATGCAATGTGCTCACCCATATCATCCTGTTACATTTCCCCATTTCCTTATTATCGGGCAGTTAGGTTATTTCAGGGTTTCTCTGTAAGTCATGCTGGGATAACCCCTTTGCGAAGGTGCTTCGCATCTGTCCATCCTTGTGGCTGCCTGTCCATGAAACTGGACCAGGAAGGTTCATTTCTGGTGTTGGATCCTCCTCTAACCCAGCCTCTCCAAGGATAAAGAAATCCCTTCCTTTCCTTTGAATGCCCACTGCTTAGCACTCTGCCCAGAATGAGAGAGTGGGGTGGGAGAATGGGGTGAGAGAGAAGGGAAATCAGCCTGTGACGCCATCATAGGGAACTGGGGAGGCTGAGCCACTGTTAAGGAGAGCAGCTTTTACTGGGAAGATGACAAACCACTGTCTGCTGAACCGCTATGATGTCACTGACTCAGTCCTCCATTGTGGGATCTATGTGACCCAATCACATGGCTTTTCTGTTACAGAACACAAACAACAGTTCTAGCCTCCCTGGAATGATCATGATTGAGTCCACAACTTGAAGCTTACCCTTCTATTTATTTAACGTATTTTAAAAAGATTTCATTTACTTTTACTATTTAATGTGTAAGAGAGTGTTTTGCCTGCATGTATGTATTCCACTACATGTGTGCCTGGTGCCTGTGGAGGTCAGAGGAGGATGTAAGATCCCCTGGAACTGGAGTTACGGCTGCTTGAGAGCTTCCATGTGAGGGCTGGTAACTGAACCCAGGTCCTCTGCACCACTGAGTCATCTTTCCAGCCCACCCTTTTATTTTTTAACTGGAATTAAAACCCACTTGAATCTCCAACTTATGGGGATGGTTTGCTGTTTAGTTGTTTTTTTTTTTTTTTTTTTTTGTCAGCTCGACACAAGCTGGAGCCGTCTGGGAAGATGGAATCTCAATTGAGAAGCTGCATCCATTGGATGGCCTGTAGACAAGTCTGTGGGGGCATTCTTTTGATTAATGATTGATGTGGGAGGACTCAGCCCATCATGGTCAGTGCCACCCCTGGGCTGGTGGCCCTGGGTGGTATAAGAAGGCAGGCTGAGCAAGCCATGGGGAATGAGCCAGTAAACAGTACTCTTACATGGGCTCTGCCTCAGTTCTTGCCTCCAGGTTCCAGCTTTGAGTCTCTTGCCTGTCTTCACTCAGTGATGGAGTGTGATACAGAAGTAAACCACATAAACCCTTTCCTTCCCAAATTGCTTTTGGCTGGGTGTTTATCACAGCAACAGAGACCTAGATCATAGATGAGTACTTCTCGACCTTCCTTATGCTGTGGCCCTTTATGGTTGTGGTGACCCCCCAAATCATAAAATTATTTTTGTTGCTACTTCATAACTGTAATTTTGCTACTGTTAAGAATCACAATGTAGATATTTTTGGAGATAGAGATTTGTCAAAGGGGTCACGACCCATAGGTTGAGAAACTCTGTAATAGAAGGTGCATTTGTCAGTTTTCTTTTCCTGCAACGAAATACCCGGGTCTGAGTTACTCTTAAAAGAACAGGCATTCCACTGGGTCTTGGCTCTGGAGACTGGAAGTCCAAGAGTATAGTACTGGCATCTGGCCCTTCTCCATGTATTATACTATGGTGCCACAGGGGGCACATCCAACCACAGGAGACACCAGGCAGCCTCAGACCCCTCATCCCCACTCCTCCAAGTTTATGAGACCAGAAATAATAGTCAGCTCATCAAGGCCCCTGTCCTGGTGGAGCTGAGAGGTCCCACCCCAGGTTCCTTGCTTTCCTAACAGAAGGGGCAGTCCCAGCCTAGCTGAAGGGGGTGTTTCCCTCCCAGCCACTCAGGATGTGTAGTTTCCTTGGCGCTCAGGATGACTTGGGCCTTTTGTTCTCCTGTTTGAATGTCATGGCCCAAGGGCAGGGACCTAATTGGCAGCTAGCTGTCTCCTACAACTTCCCCACCCAGTCCTCCCCTGAGGATGGAGGAAGGCCATTTCTTTCTCACAGAGGGAAGAGGGAAATGCCAGTGCAGGAGCGTGGGAGTGACGTGTTCTCCTTCCCACTAACTTGTTGATGGGTGTGAGGTTGTCTTTGGAGCACTGAAGAATGTTCTGGAATTACAAAGAAGAGAAACTTGCTCAACTTTGTAAATATGGGGTAAAAAAGGCAACACTGAATTATATACTGTGAATGAGCAAATCATATGGTATATGAGTTATATTTAATTGATTTATGTATCTTAAGTATCTGAGTTTACCCTTGTCTGTCTCAAGCCTTGTGTTGGCCTGGAACCTGGGCTCTCACTGTTGTCTGTCCTTCTGGGAGCCTGGGCCTGGTGGAGTCCTCCTCCTGAGGAGCCTCCAGGGAGGGGCTGGAGTAGGGATCCCTGGTATTTCTCCAGCCAGTCACCCCAAGGCAGATTCGTGGTCTGGAGGAGTGGAGTGGCCCTGTGCAGATGACCCAGTGGGGCAGCAGCAACCACAGGGAGAGCATTCTTTCCTGACTCAAGGAGGGAAGAGCCAGGATTCTCCAGTGAAGGGGTCAAGAAACCTGGAGCTTGGATCCAGAAGCTGAACAAGACCACCAAAGTGGTTTCAAATGAAAGGACACGATTTTATAGTTTGGGTTTTGCTAGAATGATATTCACTTTTTAAAAAAGTCTTATCAGATTTCTTTTATTTTTTGTTATCACTTTAAATCAAGATCCCGGAATGAAGACATCACTCCAGTCTGGCTCCCAGAGGGAAGCCCTTCTCCCTGAACTGTCTGCAGGGGAGGAAGCCGGTGAAAGTTCTCAGTCTGCAGCTTTGCAGGGGCTTTTCATGTCTTCTGAGGGGCAGAGATGCAAAGGCCCACATGGCATGTGCTTTAACACCTATGAGCAGAGCCGTGTCTTCAGTGTAAAAGCTTGGGATGTATCCCACACATGCCCACAGGTCAACCCAAACAAAATAACTTCTCCCCACACTGTATCAGGTTGGCAGTGAAAAGTGACCGTCATGTAGACTTATACATGTTTCAGGGCAGTGTTTTCTAAGCCCCTTTCTTCTTTTTTCTTGATGGTGTTTCATTATGTAGGTCAGAATGGCCCAGAACCCACAGATTCAGAGTCCACAGATCCTAAAGCCCTACTGCCTGTATCAAACAAGTGCTGGGATCACAGGCATGTGCCATAATGGTCAGCTATATGTTTGTTTGAAGTGATTTCACATACACTTAACCTAATTTCTCTTAACATTTGTGTGATAGTCCATTCTATGGACATACTTGATTTATTTATTCAGATCATAATGAATATTTGGATAATTCAACTCCTATGATACCTACAAAAACACAGAAAATACTACTAATCAAGATAAAATAATAGTAATTACAAACATTTGCTGGCCACTACCTCATACACTATATATATATTTTCAAATAAATCTACATAACAGGCATTAATTCTCATTTTCTAGATGAACGAATCAAGGTATAGAGAGGAGCCACTTGCTGCTTTGGTTTGAATGTGCTGGGAATTTAATCCCCAAGTTTGTGAATGGATTGGAGGACAGGCCTTTGGGTGGTCAGGATGGAGTCACAGAGGGCCAGTGACGTTAGAAGGAGAGAGGCCTGAGCTAGCACTTCTTGTCTTGCCATATGGTACCCTCTGCCATGCCAGGGTGTGCTAAGAAAGCACTTGCCAAGGCTAGTGATATCAAGGGACTTCCTAGCCTCCAGTGTAGTGATATTTGCTCTGCCCATGACCTTGGACTATAGGGCCTGAAGGAGGCAGTGCTTCTTGCTGTTGTATGTGACCTATTATAAGAGAGAAGGGTCGCATGCTCCTTCTCCCAGCTGCCTGTGAGGTGGATCTCAGTCAGATCAGAGGACAACTTCAGCTGTCTACTCTGTTTTGTATTCATGAGCATAATTCCTCAATTTATATCTTAATAAATCTCTATTACCCATTGACTAAATTCACATGGATTGATCTAAATTAGTGGCACCCAATGTGGGGCATGAACTCATGATCCTGAGATTAAGGGTCTCATGTTCTACTGACTGTGCTAGCCAGGCTCTTCATGAATCATCCAATGTCCACTATTTGGTTATAGTAATAGATGATGGAGTAAGTGGGCTGGGGAGATGGCTTAGCTGCACAAACATGAAGATATAAGATTGTCAGCACCTATGTTAAAAAAAAAAGCCAGGAGCCCTAGTGTTGGGAGTGTGTGTGTGTGTGTGTGTGTGTGTGTGTGTGTGTGTGTGACTGAGTGGGCAGAGACAGGCAGGTCCTCATGATTCACTGGCCAGACAATCTAGCTGAAATACTAGTTCAGTGAGAGACTTTATATCAAATACTTAGGTAGACAATGATAGAGGAAGACATACTGATGTCAACTTTTGGCATGTGCACACACAGAAAAGTACATCCATAAATACAAATTCATGTATACACACACACACACACACACACACACACACACACTCATGCATGCACTCTTACACAATCAAACACATATGAGATGTTCTCTCACCTCTTTGTACATGAGTAACTGTATCTATAGAGTAAGTACCTGGAAGTGTAGCTTCTTACCAACTTATCACTTCAAGGTACTATCCTGGTTTATGTTCTTATTAGCTTGTAAATAAATATCAGCACAGTTTTTTTCAGTAGGACAGATAACCTGTGTCTTGTGGTTTAGTTTGTACTTTGTTTTGAGTCCTGTGGAGCATGTTTTATTGTTAAAGCTCTTGATTGATCTTTTCTTTTAGATTATCAATCTAAGGCTGTATCATATATAAATATGTAGAAGTTATATATATATATATATATATATATTATATGTTATACAATATAATATAAAACATTTATTTAGAGATATATTATGAAATACAACACATACAGAGAGGAGTCTGCTTATCCCTCTTCACCCCTAGATATAAATATTCAAATCTGCTCTGAACTGACACAAAGCCCTCAGTGGAGAAGTTACTTAGAGTTGCATGGAGTTCATGGGTTAATTTTAAGAGAAATGTCTTGTTTATGATATTGAGATTCTTCATTAAAAATTGGTCTTTGTCAAGACTCAATCAGGAAGTTATAAATGTGATAAAGACAACAGATCCATCTAGAACAGCAACACTGAAGCAGAGGTAAATTGTCTCCATGCAAGGAAAAGTCTAGAACCAGATGGGTTCAATGCCAAATCTCAGCAAACCTTTAAGGAAGCTCTAACAGCAATACTCCTCAGACTGTTCTACAAGGTGGAAAGAGAGGGCACATTCCCCACACTCATTCTGTGAGGCCAGTGTCCTTGATGAAATACTTGCAAGCTGGATTTAAGAACACATTAAGAGGGTACACCATGACCAAGTGGGTTTCATCACAGAGATGTTATTTCAACATATTCATCAGTAAAAGTGACATAGTGCTGAAATAGTGTGAAAGACAGAAACCACCTGGTCATCTCAGCAGATACAGAAGAGACATTAGACAATTCAGCATCCCTTATACAAAGTCCAGAAGGAATCAGGAAGAGAAGGAACAGACCCCAGCACAATAAAGGCTATGAATGTCAACCCTGAGGCCAACATCCTGCTCAATATAGGAAACTATGAAAGTATCTCAGCTAATGCCAGGTTTGAGACAAAGTGCCCACCCTCACTGCTCTTGCTTAATACAAGGCTTGAATTGTTAGCTACAGCGACAGAACAAGAGGAAAAAAATAAATGAAACAGGAAAGGAAAAAGTCCAAGTATCCCTATTTGCAGGTGACATGATTCTATATTTAAAGGATCATATATTGAGTCTACCAAAAAAACTCTTAGGCCTGATATATACTTTAGACCAATTAGTAGGATAAAAAAAATAGTCTTTCTGCATAGCAACAGTGAATTGGCCAAGAAAGCAATTAGGAAAAATATCCCATTAATAATAATTCATTTATTTTTATTTTATGTATATAAATATTTTGCTTGCCTATATGTAAATGCACTATATATGTACAGTACCTGCAGAAACCAGAACTTTGGATCCCCTGGAACTAGACTTACAGACAATTGTTAGCCACCATGTGGGTGCTGGGAACTGACTGGGGTCCATAGCAAGAGCAGCCATTAACCACTGAGCCATTTCTCCAGCCCCTTGTTCACAATCATTTAAGAAAGACCCATGAAATGAACCTAACTTAGGAGATGGACGTCTTCTTCCACTTGGTACATTGAAGAAAGAAACAGAAGAAGATGCTAGAGGATGGAAAGACCTTCATGCTTACGCATTACAAGAATCATTATTGTAAAAATGATCATGTTGTCTAAAGACACCCACACATTCAATGCAATTCCAACAAAATTCCAATGATATTTCTCTTGGCATTAGAGAGCATGACCATAAAATTTTGTCTTGTCTCATAATGCTTTGTCTTGCCTATTTTTTTAACTTTATATTTTCCCTCATATATTATAGTTTCCAATCTTATATTTTATAGTGTTTCTCTGGGTGTGAGTGAGTGTGTGTGTCTACATCTACATCTATGTGTGCTTTTTCTTTGGCTCCTTTTTTTTGGCCCAGTTTTTTTTTTTTTTTTTTAATTTTTTGATGCCTGTTTGTTTTCTAATGAGAGGGAGAAAGAGAGGTTGTGGGTTTGGATGGGTGGGGAAGTAGGGAGGATCTGGACAGAATTGGGGGAAGGGAGCTATAATCAGAATATATTTGTATGTAAAAAATCCATTTCAACTTAAAAATTTTAAAAATAAATTAACTTAAAAGTGAAAAATTGAAACAAAACAAAAACTAAATTAGAAATACCATATAACAACTATACACTCCCAGATATATACTGAATGTAAGTCAACACTACACAAAGATACTCACATGCCCATGTTTACTGTTGCCCATATTAAAACAGGAAGACAGGAACCAGTTTAGATGCCTGTAACAGATAATTAATAAAGAAAATGTACATGCAATGTATGCTCATTGGTATGCTTTCAGCTGTAAAGAAAATGAAATCATGACATTTGCAGGAAAACAGATGCAAATGGAGCTCAAAATATTTTAGTTTTTATTTTAGGTCAGATATCATGTAGCTGAGGCTGGCCATATGTGGTGTTTGAATAAGAATGACCCACATAAGCTCATATGATGCTTAGGTGTAAGAGAGTGTCACTACTTGAGAAGGATTAGGAGGTATGGCCTTGTTAGTAGCTATGAATTTGTTGGAGGAAATGTATCACTGGGCATGGGCTTTAAGGTTTCAAAGGCCTACTCCAGGCCCAGTGGCTTGCTCTTCCTGCTGCCTGCCCATCCAGGTGTAGAACTCTCAGCTACATCTCCAGTGGCCATGGTCATGGTATCTCTTTACAGCAATGGAACAAGACACCATGTCCCCTGAATTCCGATCCTCCTGCCTTCACCTTCACAGAGCTGAGATCACAGGCATTTATCATCACACTCCATGTCTATGGTTCCAGGGTTTTGTGCGTGCTGGCAAACACTCTGTCAGCTGTGCTGCAAACACTCAGAATTTGCTATGTTAAGCAAATAAGCCAGGCTGGTGTGTGTGTGTGTGTGTGTGTGTGTGTGTGTGTGTGTGTGTGTGTGTGTGAGATTCATCAAAGTAGAGAAGGTATCATGAAAGGGAAGAAAGAGATCCTGAAGGAGAGGACAATGGAATGCATGGTACATACGGAAAGCAGGAGAGAGGATTGTTTGCACTGAGTGGGGGATCAGCAAGAGGAAGATTAAACTTATAAAATACTTTTTCATCTACTGGTTCTATGAAAAATAAAACATTTTATTCTTTAAATTGTTTATTGTTCTCTCTCTCTCTCTCTCTCTCTCTCTCTCTCTCTCTCTCTCTCTCTCTCTCTCTCTCTCAGGACATGTCTGTTAGTCTTTCAGAAAGAAGATGCTTGGACAATCTGCAGCAGCCTCTGAGCAGATCGGACTGTCCTTGTTGGCGCTCACTTTGCTCGGCTCCTTCCGGTAACCATGTCTGACAAACCTGATTTGGCTGAGATCGAGAAATTCGATAAGTTGAAATTGAAGAAGACAGACACGCAAGAGAAAAATCCTCTGCCTTCAAAAGAAAGGATTGAACAGGAGAAGCAAGCTGGCGAATTGTAACGAGGCGAGCGCCGCCAACACGCACTGTACATTCCACAAGCACCGTCTTCTTGTTTTACTTCTTTTAGCTCTTTAGCTTTGTAAGATGCAAAGAGGTTGGATCAAGTTTAAATGACTGTGCTGTCCTTTCACATCTAAGAGTCAGAACTACTGACCGGGAAGGCCCTCCTGCCTCTCCCACCCATCTGTCGGTCTGGCTGGCAGGGAGGGAAAATAACTCGCATGTTGGTGAAGGAAAAAGCTGGGTGGGAGGTGGTGAACAGAGTAAAATTCAAGGTGGTCCAAGGTGTCCTGCAGGATGTAAAATGTAGTTTAATCAGAGGCCATTTTTTTGTTCAATGATTTTAATTATTGGAATGCACAATTTTTTAAATATGCAAATAAAGTTTTAAAACCCGAAAAAAGGAAGATACTTTATTTATTAGTACTTTTTCTCCTTAGTAGTCTGCTAATATGTTCTTTGAGCTTGTGCTGTTGAATAGTTTTGTGTGTAATTGTGGTGGCTTGGATGAAAATGGTCGCCATAGGCCATAGGGAGTGACACTATTAGGTATGGCCTTGGTGGAGGAAGTGTGTCACTGGAGGGTGGGCTTTGAGAGTTCAAATGTTCAAGACAGGACCAGTGTCACTCTCTTTTTCTACTGCCTACCAATCCAGATATAGAACTCCTGGCCCCTTCTCTAGTACCATGTCTACTTGCATGCTGCCTTGCTTCCCGCCATAACAGTAATAAACTAAACCTCCAAAACTGTAAGCCAGCCCCAATTAAATGTTTTCCTTATTAAGAGTTGCTGTGGTCATCATGTCCCTTCACAGCAACAGAAACCCTAAGACAGTGATGTTGAACTCTTTTCTCAGGCAATAGAGACTTAAATTCAACTAAAGCACCACAGAATGTAGTAATGCATCAATACATCACATGGTACCCTATAAATATATACAATTAAAAATTAATTTAATTTTAAGCATGTAAGTACTCAAGGTTGTACCTTTCTCTAAGGGTTCAGCAGTAGCTGCACTGTATGAATTTAATGTAGAGAAATTTTTATTATTTTTCAGCTTGAAAATTTTACGTGTTGTGACCTGCCACTGTTTCTTCCATCAGTAAGGTTTTTAGAAATTTTTTAATTTTTTAATTGATTGCTCTAGAAATTTCAGCATGCATCTTGTCTTATGCAAATAAGACAAAAGTCAGTGATTATGTCTTCCTGCTGAACAATGACATTGCTCGCAATGATCTCCCCCTCCCAGTTGTTTGGATCAGAATTTTTGTTCTATTTTATTTATTTATTTCTCTCCCCCAACTAGATTTCACTGTCCATTTAGAAAATGAAATCTACTCAGATTTACCCACGTTCACTGTCCTGACTGACATGTCAGCAGTTTCCTCAAAGATGATTATCCTCTTGCCTGAAGCTCATCTTTCAGATCTCTTTGTAGTAAATTCTCTTAATTCCTGTGCCTAAATGTATAAGAATTTCCCTTGTCTATGGGTCTGTGTTTAGAATGAGTTGCTTGATTCTGCATAGAGTTTGCCAGAGCATGAAAAGCCAAATCGACAACTTGTGTCTTTTAAACTAATTTTATTGAGACATCACATGCCATGAAGTGCACAGTTCAAACCACACAGCTTGCTAACTGAAGCCTAAACCAAGACAGCAAGCATGTGTCCCGTTTGCAGACGTCCCCAGGCCTCTTCGCCACAGCTTCTCACTCTCACCCACCCTCCATTTTCTCGGTGTCTTGGTTAGGGTTTCTAGTGCTGTGAAGACACTGTGACCATGGCAACTCTCAGAAAGGAAAACCTTTCATTGAGGTGGCAGTTTTCACAGTTTTGAGGTTCAGTCCATTATCATCTTGGTAGGACAATAGCGGCCTGCAGGCAGACTCGGTGCTGGAGAGATAGATGAAAATACTACATCTTGCAGGCAACAGGAAGTAAACTGAGGCACTGGGCGTGGCTTGAGTATATATGAGACCTCAAAGCCTGCCTCCACTGTGACACACTTCCTCCAACAAGGCCACATCTTCTAATAGTGCTACTCCCTTTGGGGGCCATTTTCTTTCAAACCACCACGCTAGGCAACACCAACCTGCTCTCTCTCGTGGCAGACTAGCCTGCAATTTTCTGAAATTTTATATAAACAAACTCATACCATATAGAGTCTTTCATCTAACATTTGCATGCAAGAAAATTGTTTTAAAATTCACCCATGCTGTTTCAGGTGTTAGCAGCAAGTATCTTTGTTCTCAGTTTGGAGATAGTGCAATTAAGGATGTTATGAACATTTTTGTTGTTGTTTTATGGGTTTTTCTGTATCAGTATTTATACAGATAGATGCTTTTATCTCTCTTGAGTAAATATGTACAAGCATTGTGGCTGGATCAGACAGTAGGACCATATGCTATATCTGGGCCTAACAGTTTAAAAAATTGCCAAACTGCCTTCCAAATTAGCTGTGCCATTTTACATACTCACTTCCAGTAGCTCCAAATCCTTATATACTCTAGGGATTAATGGTAAAGTTTAATCAACTTCGGGCTCACACACACACACACACACACACACACACACACTCACACACACACACACAAACACACATGCTCACAAGTGTTGTCCAAGTACATGTGAGCATGCATGTGCACACCATAAACATACACAAACATATGCAAAAACTTAGTTATGTATTCAGAACTATTTTTAAACTCCCTTTTCCCACCAATACCACAATGCCCTCCTCACTGGAGTCATGGTGGTCTAAAGTTCTGTTCCTTGCAGAATTGTTTTTGACTGTATGAGGTCCACTGAGATTCTGTAGGACTCTGAGAAGAAGATGTTTAATTTTCACTGAAGATATTTTGCTTGAGATCATATTGACTCTGTATATCAAAAGTGGGAGATATGACCTCTGATGCTATTTAGTCTTCTTCAGTTTCTTTCAGTAACATTTTGAAGTTCCCAAAGTATCGACCACATGTGTCTCTTGGAAGGCTTATCAGTAAGTATCTGGTATTTGTATACTCTTACAATGGTCTTGGCTTTTTTTTTTTTTTTTTAAAGATTTATATATTTTATCTATACAAGTGTTCTGTCTGCATACATGCCTGCACACCAGAAGAGGGCATCCGATCTCACTACAGGTGTTTGTGAGCCACCATGTGGTTGCTGGGAATTGAACTCAGGACTCCTGGAAGAGCCGCCAGTGCTCTTAACCTCTGAACCATCTCTCCAGCCCCTTGGTCTTGGCTTTTAAATCATGTCAAATTTTTCATTACTGCTACTATTAGAGACATAATGGATATTTGCATATTTGTCTTGTCTCTTGCAGTCTTGCTAAACTTGTTAGTTCTAATGGATTCTCTGTAGAACCTTTGGATTTCCTTTTCTTTGTGTATGTATTCCTGCAGGGACACACACACACACACACACACACACACACACACACACACACACACATTTGTATGTGTTGGGAGATTTACCCTTCTCTTCCCAGCTTTGGTACTACTTGTTTTTATTACCTTAGTTCCTTGTAACACCTGCCTTTTTATGCTGCCTTGCTAGACCTGCATTGCCAGTGCTAAAGAGAGTGACACCTTTGTGTGATGATGATGCTGAAGATCGGTTTCTCAATTGAATTTGATGCTAACTCTAGTGGTGGTTTTCATTTGCTTGTTTGTAAATATCTTTATGAGGTTGTGGAATTTTTTCCACTTCCAGTTTTCAGAGATTGCTGTTCAGAGTAAATGCTGAGACATTTTAGGTCAAGTGATTTTTCTGCATCTGAGATCATATGACTTTTCTTTTTAGTTTTTATCATGATAAATAAAAGTAATTTCATTTTATTTTTATTCTTTATTTTATTTATTATTTTTTGAAGATAGAGTCTTATTATATAACCCAGTCTGGACTTGAACTTGAAATTCTCTTGCCTCAGACTCTCAATTGCTAGAAGAATAAGTGAATAAGTGTGCCACCACACCTGGTTTGAATCTAGCTACATCATGAGGAATTCTCCTCTAAATATTAATGGATTTGACATGTTAAAATCTTTGTTTTTGCATCTGTGTTTGTGAGAGATATTGGCTTGTGACTTCTTAACTTGTGTTAAGTAATGTCCTTATAGAACCCATTGAAAAGCATTTTATTCCTTTCAGTTTTCCAGATGTATTTGTACACAATTGATATTTATTATTCCATAACTGTTTTAGGTACTTTTCTACTACTGTGATAAAATACCATGACCAAGGCAACTCAGAAAAGAAGGCATTTAGTTAGGCTTACGGTTTCAGAGGGTCACAGTCTGTAATGGAGGAGAGGTGGTATGGTGACAGGAACAGCTGAGAGCTTACATCTTGATCCACAGGTAGGAAGCAGAGAGGGAGGCAGGGAGGGAGGGAGGGAAGAAAGGAGGGACAGAGAGAGATAGAGGGAGAGAAAGAAAGAACTAGGAATGGAGTCTTTTGAGACCTCCAAGCTCACGCCAGTGACATGCTTCCTACAACAGGCCACACCTCCTAATCCTTCCCAAACAGTTTCACCAACTGGGAAACAAATATTCAAACATATGAGATCACGTGGGCAATTCTCATTTAAATCATCACAGTAATGTTTGGGAATACTTACCAGTACAGCCAGCTGGACTCTGGGTTTTGTTCTGGAATGACCTTTAACCTCAAATTCATTTTCTTTAATAGTTTTAGTAAAACAGCTGGGAGTGAATGCCTTTTATTTTGTTTCTGATAGTGGTAATTTATCTACTGTATTCTTTTTTTTTTTTTTCTCTCAAGACAGGGTTTCTCTGCATAGCACTGGCTATCCTGAAACCTGCTTTGTAGACAAGGCTTGCCTTGAACTCACAGAGATCTACCTGCTTCTGGTTTATAGGCACTGGGGAGACAAAAGCAGATGGATTTCTGTGAATTCAAGGCCAACTTGGACTACAGATGGAGTTCTAAGCCAGTCAGGGTTACACAGTGAGACCTTTCTTTAAAATACAAAACAAGGTTGGGGATTTAGCTCAGTGGTAGAGCACTTGCCTAGCAAGCGCAAAGCCCTGGGTTTGATCCTCAGCTTAAAAAAAAAAAAAAAAAAAACCCACAAAAAACAAAACAAAAAAACAAACAAAATTCACTAGCTTTAGCTGAAAATTTCATTATTTTCTTTCTTCTGGTACCGTCGGATTTAACTTGCTTTCTGGTTTCTTGAGGTAGAGTTTGAGACCATTATTTTGAAAATGCCTTTCTGCTAATATAAGCATGTAGTGCTGTAAATTTCCTTACAAATGCGAATTTGTGGTGGCCCATAAATTTTGATACGTTTTCACTTTTGTGTGTTTTGAAACACTTACAGATTCCTTTTGTTTTGTCTGTTTGACCCTTCAATTATTTAAGAGTGTGTTATTTAGTTTTAAATATTTGTGGACATTTCAGAGATCTTTCTGTTATTAACTTATAATTTGATTTCATTGTGGTTAAAGAACATGCTGTGTGAGACGAGGCTCCTTTTAACTTTATTGAGATTTGTTTTATAGCCCAAACTGTGGTGTATCTTGGTAAGCATTCTTTGTGCATTTGAAAAGAGTATGTATTTTGCTGTTGTTGGGTGGAGTGCTGTATGGATGCCAGTTGGGTCAAGGCTGGCTAATTTAATTGTTCAGGTCTTGTATATCTTTACTGGTTTTCTCTCTACCCATTCTTGAAAGCAAGATAGATATTGAACCTAGTTTCTTGTCTTAGTTCATGTTTAATAATTTTCTATCATGTTTTAAAGTGTTTTATTATGTACATGTTTAGTGTTATCTCTTGATGAATTTCATCATGATAAAATGAATTTCTTTATTCCTGGTAACATTTTCATGTTTTGAAATCTCACCATTCCAGTTTTCTTTTGATTTGGGATAATGTGTATCCTTTTTTAGTCATCTGTCTTCTCTCAATTTTCTCTTTATATATAAAAAACATTGTCAATTGGCAGGATATAGTTGAGTGTTTAGTCATTTAAAAAACTCTAATCTGAAAATCTCTGATCTTTAATTGCAGACATTTCCAACATTTACATTTAATCTAATTATATTCATGTGTTCAAGTGTAATGTTTTGGTATTTGTTTTCTGTTATTCCCATTTCTCCTTTGCTCTGTTTTCCTCTTTTGTTCTGCCTTTTTTTTAAGATTGATTTTTTTTTTTATGATTCTATTTCATCTCTTTTGGTTACTAAGCATAACCCCTATGTAGTTGTAATGGTTATTTTAGGGTTTATGATACCCATTGCTTGCTTATCCAGTGATTGAATGCTGCTGCCCACACAGTATACTAAATATCACAGTGTCATAGTATGAGCATACAGTATCAAGTAGCTTTCTGCCACTGATTACAAGGACCTGACTGTGGTGCACTGCCTGTGGTGCACGGCTCCAAGCATCGTACACACACGCTTCTTCATTCACATGGTACTTACTGTCATGGTTTTTACTTATGTGTAAATTGTAAGCCACAGACTGCATTTCTGGGTTTGATTAAAGGCCACATTGTAATTTTAAGGGTTGTTTTTTTTTTTTTTTTTCTAGTTATCCATCTAGTTTCCATCATATTTACTAACAGTTCTTGAGCGTCAGGTCCACTGGCTGTGAATTTGTTTGAAAAAGCCATCATTTTGCCTTAACTTTAGAAAGTGTGTTTTCTGTGTGTGCAATTCCAGATTAATAGGTGATTTTTTTCTTCTGACGCTCTGAGTTGCTATTCTTTGCATTTTTTTTTTTTTTCAGAAAGACTCTTGGCCTCATTTTAATTCTTGCATACATCTTCTCTGCTGGCCATTTTGGGGGTCTTTTCTTTGTCCCTGGCTTTGAACTGCTCCGCTCTGATGTAGTTGGGATGCCCTTTGATGCAGCTCATTGGTGCTCATGGAAGCAGAGCTCCATTTACAGTTATCGATACATTTGGAAACTGTGTGGCTGCTACGTCTTCATGTTTTTCTTCTGTCTGCTTTGTTCCTTCAGGGACTCCGATTCCACTGGTTACAGGGCTTGAGGATTCCCACAGCTCACAGATTCTCCTTCTCATGGTTACGTTGTTTCTCTGTCTGCTCACACACCTCCTCTGCAGTGTCTGTGACCGTCCTCACACACATGAATATGTATGTCTCTCTCACTATCTCCTTTGCCTTCACGTCTCAAGCTGTATAGTTTTCATCTCGGACATTAGAGGATTCTTCACTATAAATTCGATTTGTGGTTTAAAAAAAATACCTTGGTTCCTTTTTCTTAACATTTGAACAAATAAGTTATAGTAACTAATTTAATGCTCTTAATTGTGTTTGTTTCAGTTCTGACTGAATTTTCTGCTTATTATGCATAAGGTATTGTATCTTCCACTCCTTTGAATGCCTAGAAATATTTTGGGGGAGGAATTTCCTTTCAATAATCATAAATATTTAACATGTAAGTGATTAAATATAGATTTAGGTTGACAGCTAACATTGTTTTTACTTTGTATAGTACAATATTTTGAAGTATCTATGTGATGAGATAGTTCAGTCAAGCTAGCAAACAAATGCATTACTCACATAGTTATCATTTTGTGATGCTAATGCTTAATATCCACTTTCTTTGTATTTTTCAATAATACATGTCATCATCAACATAGCTACCTTGCTGCACAATGGAGCTCCGGGAATTTATTCTTCGTCTATCTGCATTTGACAAACACCTTCAGGTGTACACCCCAGATGCTGTGCCCTCCACTGCACTTTCTGATTCTGGGAGATGTATTTTCATGATAATGTTTGTCTTTCTGTGCTTGGCTTATTTCACTTACTGTAAAGTCCTTCAGGCTTATCTCCATTTACATTAATAACCTATGCCTTTTTTTTAATGGAATAGAATGGAATTGTGTGTATATGCTACATTGTGTCAATTCATTCATGGATGCTTAGTTAGGCCAGTTCTGTCTTCTGCATTCCAATAAACACAGAGGTATAGACTTTGGTTGTTTGTTCTTTTTTTTTTTTCAAGACAGGTTTTCTCTGTGTAACAGCCTTGACTGTCCTGGAACTCATTCTATAGACCAGGCTGGCCTTGAACTCACAGAGATCCTCCTGCCTCTGCCTCCTAAGTGCTGGGATTAAAGGCGTGCACCACCATACATATCAAGACAGGTTTATAGACCCATCTTGATACATGTTTTTTCTTTGAGTATATTCAGCAGTGGGATTGCTGGATCATACAGTAATTCTGGTTTTTAAAGGATCTGCCACACAATTTTTGGCAATGGCTGTGCTATGATTTTATGTTATATATTACATAATACATTGTATTATAATGCTTATAATTGTTACAGGGTGTCAGATATTATAAAATTTACATTGTTGGCTGTTGTTTCTTCTCCCTTCCTGTCCCGTGGTTAGATGGGAATTAGAGTCAACATCCTAAAGTTAAAACGCTCTCATTTGAACTGGTACCAACTTACTTCCAACATCATTAAATAATTCTATTTCCTCATCCTCTGCTCAATCTTCTTCAGTTTGGTGATATTAAGATACTACATATTTTGTGTGTGATATACCCTAAACTTAAACTAATCATGCTTTTAAATACATTCATTTCTTGATTATTGCAGAAAGTGAACATAGAGTCACAAAACATTGCTATTATATTAGTTTTTTAGAATAATTAGGTATATATATATATATATAATGTGTATGTGTGAGTGTGTGTGTGTGTGTGTGTGTGTGTGTGTGTGTGTGTGTGTGTGTTACAATGTTTTTCTGGTATTTTCTGAGCAGATTCCTTTCACTAGACATATTTGGTCATATACTAACATGTGTGGTCACACACTAATTCTAATATTTTTGAGCATTCTAATCCTTAATGTCTAACTTCAAAAAGGGGAAAAAAGAGAAAAACAAAGAGGAAGGGACATTAGTGTCCTCACTCCCTCTCCAAGTGACCTTCTGATGGAGGGGAGAGGCCCTGTTCCTCTAGAAGGACCTACAGCAGTGATGACCATCTTCTGTTTGCCCAAACCTTTGTGATCAGAAGTAGCAACTAGAAATCTGACTACAGGTGACCAGACTGTGGAGGACAGCGTCCCTCTCATCTGCCTGGGCTTACTGAAGGTGTGTGCAAGCTGCTTCTGGAACCCACAAAGAGCTCTCTGTCATGGGACTCCAGAGAGTGGGTGACTGGTTGCCTTGTGCTCTTAAGCTGAAATTGACTGAACACCACCTTCTAGCCTCCCTGGAACTTGCAACCCTCCTGCTGTGTCTAGGGTTTGAAAATCTTTACACCAGGCAGATTCTGCTAGGGTGCGGTGGAGGGACAGGTTCCCAGTGCTTTCTACCCATCATCCTTCTGTCCAATGAACTTTGGCTTTGGCATACATTGACCATACTTTCCACCATGCCATTTTTGTACAGCTGATGACTCCTTGAAGAAATATCCAATCTCCCTATGCATTTTCTTGTTATTTACCTCTAAAAATTTAAATATCTTCATCATGCTTGTTCTAAGTCCTTATCTGCCAGTGATGACGTCTCTCTTGTTGTGTGTCCTCTTATGATAGGTTTTAGCCGCCTGCTTCCTCATATGACACATCTTTATTGTGTTCCACACGTACTGTACATAAAGATGAAAAGAGACTCTTTATTTCCCCAGATGAAAGCGGCCTTATTACGTCTGGCAGCTGCAGTGTCCGACCATTTCCTGTTCAGGTTGGAGGGGCTGGGTCACAGCAGTAACTGCATTGATGCTGCCTTTGACACTTGACCTCCTACTCTCAAGTGCTTGCATTAAAAGAAAAAATTACTGGGAGGTGGTGACACATGCCTTTAATCCCAGCACTTGGGAGGAAGAGGCAGGCAGATCTCTGTGAGTTTGAAGCCAGCCTGGTCTACAAAGTGAGTTCCAGGACAGGCTCCAAAGCTACACAGAGAAACCTTGTTTTGTAAAAAACAACAACAAAAATGGTGGGAAGTAGTATCCATGGTTTCAGACAGTTTGGTTTGCTTTTTAATACAGCTCTTTGTTAGGCATGAGAATCTTTTTATCATGAGGCCACTATGATGTTTACCAATATCTTCTTCACTTCTGATATAGTGACAAGCTTTGGGAGAGGGAGTTTCAAAGCAGGAAAGTTTCTGGCTTGAATGGTCCATCCACCCTTGTGTTTGAAATGGGTGCCAGAGCCTGGTAGAGTGCTGTAAATGTCACTGCATCTATGACAGATGTACTTGTGCTTAGATCAGGCCCTGTCCCTGAGGTGTAGAGGGATCATCATGATTTCTTTTCATCTAGTATGTCTTACTAGTACCACACAAAAGTATTATTTTAGTCAGGAGATGCTACACAGGATACTAGGGGAAGAAAAGACATTAATGGTCTTACCTCACTGGCCCCTGCATGCTACAAGGCTGACCTGCTAGCAAGATGTGTCCACTGGTATAATAATGGCACAATGGTTATGGGATAACCAACCACTTTCTGGTTGACTCTGAGGCCAATCAGAAATAAAATTTCTAGGACAGCCAAGGATACACAGAGAAACCCTGTCTGAAAAAATAAATCAAACAAAAGACTCTACTCAGGGAGTTGGGAATAAATGACTGAGTGCTCAGATGGGTCATCTACATCAACTTCCTAAAATCCAAGGCTCAGAGACATCTCAGAAGAGGGAGAGGAAAGAATGTGAGATGTGGAAGGTGAGGAGAGCAGTGAAATGTTGACTTCTGGATGTGGCAGGGCTGCTGTACAGGCCAGTTCACTGCAGCTATAGTTGCCCGCACAAGATCAGCACCAGGGCCAAGTCAGAACTCCAGCATGGAAGGACCCTCCCTCATTGGTAGTGGACAGGGACTGAGAGAAACAATTGCTTTCCTTTGGGGATGGGGTGACAGGTAGGTGGCTCATCCTCCTGTGGACAGCCACAAACTCCTGTGCATACGGACAAAACTATCTGGACTCAGGGGGTTATTAATAACCAAAAGGAAAGATAAAAAGAGGGCATGAAGTTGGGAGGAAGATGGGGTGCGTAGGGCATGGGGAAGATGGAGGAAGGTAGTGATGGTGAAGATGAACTATATATATATCATAAGTGTACGAAACTTTCAAAGAATAAAAATGTAGGATTGAAAGAATAGTGTGGTTTTACTTTTTTCTAGGTTTTTCTCACTCTTCTCACAGTGCCAAGCATTTTTTTAAATTCTAGCAGGAAGTGAGAGGCCACACATGTGGTCCTGTAGGTACTAGGCTCTCTCGACTCCTCTCATACCATCACTTTCTTGTGTGCTTTATGCTTTTTGGTTGATGGTGTCATCAGCCCCGGATGCTCTTTGAGGCTTCAGCTAAAAGGTTAATTCTTCTCGGAGTCTTCTGTGAGTTCTCTGGGGCATCAGGCGAGATCGCTACAAACCAGTTTTTGCTTTAGGGATTTTAGGTTTCATAAGTCATTTAATTTTCCCCCAAGTACCTGTGAGGACAGGCATATGGGTACAGATTCTCACGGGAGACCTTGCCCTTTGCCCCACACATTCAAAGTCATGTGGCAGAGGTAATGACGCACAATGTGTCTATGTGAGTGTGTCAGCTGAGGTTCTGGGTCCCCGAAAGGCTCAAACTTCTCACTCCATCAGTCTCCAGGTTTGGCCCCTGTCTCCAGATGTGTAGCCATTTCAAAGCCAAGTTCTGGCTCTAGAGACCCATAGGAGGCCTCATGGACAAGGACAGACAGAACCTATGTTCATCTTTATGGCAGGAGGGCTCTGTGGCTTCTCTGAGGTTTGCTTTTGTTTTCCCACTATCTTGTGTGTGCATTTAAAAAGTGGTTTTAGCAGTTTGTCAGCATTTCTAGGCTCCACACTGAAGTACAGGCTCAGGGCAGCTAACCCATCATGTTTCCTGGAAGGGGCATCTATTATTTCTTTGATATTTTTTGAGGTAAGTCCTGCAGGCTCAGGAGCTGCTAAGTCATACACAGCTTGCATCTCTGCTTTAATCTGGTATGTGCTGATCCCGTCCAAAGCCCCAGAAGCAGCTTCATTGGCTGGTTGCCTTATTTTATCATTTAGCTGCTTCTTCTTCTTCCTCTTCCTCTTCCTCTTCCTCTTCCTCTTCTTTTTCTTCTTCTTCCTCTTCCTCTTCTTCTTCTTCTTCTTCTTCTTCTTCTTCTTCTTCTTTTGTTGTTGTTTGTTTTTTGAGACAGGGTTTCTCTGTGTAGCTTTGGTGCCTGTCCTGGATCTAGCTTTCTAGACCAGGCTGGCCTTGAACTCACAGAGATCCTCCTGGCTCTGCTTCCAGAATGATGGGATTAAAGGCGTGCGCTTCCACCTCCTGGCTCATTTAGGTTCTTAAGAAACCCACCGTGACCCCCTCCAACACCAACAACATCCCTTCTCAGTGGTAAAACCTTACTGGGCCATACCCTGGGATGTTCTAGACCTCTAGAGAGCAGAGGGGCCATGGTTTTGGAACTCAGTGATGTTGAGGCTCCTAAGTATGGAACTGAACACCACCATTCCCCTCTGCCATGCCTTCCCCAGCCCCAAAGAGGAGCAGCCTCTGCCGTTCCCATCTAACCTACAGCCCTTAGCTTTTCTCCTGTGGATGATCGCTGCCTCTCCCCCGGGGCTCCATGGAGCAGGGCAGCAGTGGGAGCTGGTTGGAGTAGTCAGCAGAGAACTCATTTTGTGATGGTGTCAGCACGTGTGCATCAGCACTCTCCTGAGTGAACTGAAAAGACTCCTTTCTCCTCTCCAGAGAGACAGTGACACTCTTGGGCCCAGCAGGAAATGTAGCTAGCCATCAACTACTCAAAACCCCAGGATGGACACTGTTCCTTACGTCACAAGGCACCCCCAGACCACAGGTCTGCAATAGGAAGATGGGGAAGTCCAATGGCCAGCGTGGGAGTGGCCTAAGGAATTGTCCTGAGCACTCTGAACTCCTTTTCGTCATCATTTCTCACCCTGATGAATGTGACGATCTCATCACCTTGTCTCCTAGCCACCAATCCTTACCCCTCCATCCATTGACCAACTAAGCCGGCAACCTAAAAGGCCAGTTTTTCCTTGTTACTTACTCTCTTGATATGTAGACTTCAGTGGCTCTCTAGTGCCTTCAGGACAACCCTGAAAGTTTTTTCTAATTACAACTCATCTTGTCATGGCTTTTCCTCATTCCAGTCACTGGGTCTTATCCTCTCGAACATTTGTGTTCCAAGTTCCACTTCTCTGGGACAGTCCTGCCCCGCCCCCCCTTCTCTCCACAGCCTGGGCTAACCTTGCTGATCTTCAGTCCCTGACATCAAGCCAACAGAAGGCTACTTATGCTTTCCTTCTAGTATTTCCTGTCAGTTGTTTACAGGGGAGTTTAGAAGAGTCTCATGTGTTTTCTCAGCCCAGCTCTGGGGCTCTGATGGCCATTTAGATACACAGAACGTTTGAAGTGTGGGCCATGACCATGGCACCAGGTCTTGGCATTCAGAGAGTGTGGTGCCCTAGGTACTATCCCCACCTCACAGAATAGAAGGGGGAGACGCAGAAAGGCAGACTCCATTTGCTCAGAGTCACACAATACAAAAGTAGCAGCCACGGGTTCAGTCCAGGCTGCCAGGTACCAGAGATTCTCAGGACCATGCAACAGCAGCACTTTGCCTCTGGAAGCTTCCAGACTTCTTGAGACAAACTTGAGATTCTCATATTAGATTCTGGGCTCCAGAAACTCAAGGAAGGGAAGAAGCAAGCCTTGCTGCCTCCTTGGGGGGTCCTAGGCAGGAGAAGATGCTGTGAACAGGAACGCTGAGCTCTAGGGCATCCAGGCTACACAACGCCCCGGAGGGGAATTGTAGCCCCTTGCTCCAAGCACCCCGTGACTTGGGCAGGAAGCCATGCTGAAACCTGGCGAGAGAGACTCCCGAAAACCCTGTGGTGGAAAGGAGCGCAGCTAAATGTCAGGGTTTCGGGCTCCAGCCAGGCCTGGCTGCTGTGTCCTGAGTTCTGTGTCCTGCTCCGGAGGAAAGCTTGGTTAGAAGATCCACCCAAGCAGAGCAATTCATTGACAGCAGTGCACAGGACCCCCCAGCCAGGGCTCAGGAGATGCTGGGCTCCCTAGTGGCCAGGTCAGGGCGAGGCAGCATGGTTGTGTGGGGCATCAGGCAGCTGGGCCACCCGGACACCTCTGACAGGCAATTTCCAATTTCCTATGGAATGAAAGTGTCAAAGTGGAGCGTCCGTCACTGTCTGCTGCCTCCCTGGGAGGGTAAGAGTGACTGCAGTGGGCTCAGCCGCAGGCCTTTCCCAAACAAACAGTGTCCAAGAGAGCTGCTGTGGGCAGCAGGGTTTGGGAGTCCTAGTCCCTACCTGCTTAGGTGACCCTGGGAAGGCCCATCTTTCTAGGCCTGTTTCTCCCTATGTGGAAGGGGGTGGGGGTAGGGGAGGCAATGCTTAGAGGCCCTTTCCAGCTCCAGGATGCTCCATTCTGTAATGAAGTTGGGTGTGGGAAAAGATGAAGTCTAGGAGAGAGGGGGAAGAGGCTGGAAGCTTTCTGGGTTGGAACAGCTAAAGGAACCTCTGTTCAGCCCCAGCCCCGAGCTCCCAGATCCAGCAGCCGAACTGGGATCCACCCAAAATCAGCGTGGGGAGGCCAAAAGCATGAGTAAGGAGAGGCGGGGGCCAAGCATGTCATCTGCACAAACAGCCAGGCCCCTCCAGGGTCCCATTGGCTCTGCTGGGGGAGGAGACGGCTGCTGGGGCCCCCTCAGCCACCACCTCAAGCTCACTGGCTTGGCCCAGGGATTCAGGGTGGAGGCCTGACTGTGGACGTGGCTGGGGAGTCCTCAGGAAGGAGCTGGGGGAGCCCAGGGGCCCCCGCAAGGCCAGGCAGCGTAGGGTGGTGCACTGAGGGCTGGGCTTCCATGTGACGCAGCTCAGGGTTTTCTGGGATAGTATCCACGCTGAATCTGCCTGAAGTTCCTGGTTTTCTGGCCTCCACCATTCTTCAAGCTTGCAGAAAGCCAGCCGTCTCCCAGGCCCTGCTCTGTGCATCTTCACAGGCATTTCCAACACACTCTTGGTTTATGTCTGTCAGGTTCCTGGCTCAAGGATAGCCCCATTGCCCAGTTTCTCAAGCTGGTGTTCTGGAACTGATCCCAGAATCTCTCCCTCACTACACCCATCCAAGAGCTTCCCTCGTCCTGTGTGCTGCCAATGCGTCAGTCCATTCTCTCTCCACACACGACTCCCTGTGTGAGCCTCAATCATTCACAGGCTGCCTAATCACCGTGCAATTTTCCTATGGCCCGCCTTGAATTTCTTTCTTATTTTTTAATAACGAAAACAAAGGCAACGACAACAAACCACGTTCTGCACAGCCGTGGCCACGTGCGTCTCCTGCAGCCCAAGGGAGCTAGCCCCTTGCATCCCAGTCCTAGCCATGTTTTCATCACAGCATCAAAAATACCCGAAGCAAACCATTTGCCGAGGGAGTATTTCTCTGGGCTCCCGGTCCATCCTGATGAGGAGGGTGTGCTGGAGTTGAGCAGCCCTGGCTGCCTCTGCCAGGAAGCAGGGAAGAGAGGACGCCTGTACTCCTGGACTGCGCCCTCGGCCCCTTTTTCCTGAGGCCTCAACCTCTGGGATGATGCCGCTCACTTTCAGGGTGGAGTTCCGCTCAGAAAATTGTCTCTGGAACCATTTTCACAGACACATCAGGCGTGCGTTATACTGAGCTAAGTCTTTTCCTTGCCAATCAGACAATAAAAATCAGTCGTCACTCTTCCCTTGATAAATGAGAAAATCCTTTCTACCTGGGCTCCTAAAGTCTACTTTTCAGTGTTATAAAAGGGGATCCTATTTCCAAGTAGTTTGGGGAAATGAGCGTCTTCACATTTATTGCATTGCCAAACAGATTGGTTTTTTGTTTTGGTTTGATGTTTTTGAGATCTATTTTATTTCATAGCTTGTGGGTGAGTGTTTTGTCTGCAAGGACATTGTACAGTGTGTATGCTTGGTGTCTGTGGAGTCTAGAAGTGGGTGATCACTTGGAAATGGAGTTACAGTTTTGAGCTGTTTTTGTGGGTGCTGGGAATTGAACCAGGGTCCTCTGGAAGAGTCGTCAGTGCTCTTAACCACTGAGCCAACTCTCCAGTCCCATAAGCAGATTGTTTGCTGCACAGAAGAGATGTAGCAATCTCTCCTACACTGGTTTTATGATAAGGCTTTGAAGTTCCTTCCATCCAGAGGCAGAGTCTTTCTCCCTGTCTGGTAAATCTCTGCATGCATGATGCGCTGTTCTGAGATAACATGGTAGAAGTGATTGTGAGTACCTTTTGAGGTTAGGCCTTGCTATGGTTTGAATGTGTCCCACCCTGCCTAAAAGTAATGTGTTGGGGATTTAACCACTGCATTTCTATGCTAACAATATTTGGAAGCAGGGGTTCTGGGAGTGATTGGGAATAGATGAAGTCATGAGGTGGGGACCCCATAAGGTGTTATTGGCTTCTAGAGCTAGCATGCTTCTGTGTCTTCCACCATGCTGCAATGCAGCAGGAAGACCCTCATCACATCCTTGTGCCATGCTTCTGAACTTACAGGTCTCCAGAATTGTGACTTGAATGGGTTTCTATTCTTCTTAAACCATAGCAACAGGGAATGGGCTAAGCCAGACCTGAAGCCGGTCTGTGATCTTCCTTATTCTCCAGCTGAAGGAGGTGTGGAGGAGCTGTCTTCATGTCGTAAACATCTTGAGCTGGAGTTAGCATGAGCTAATTTACTAGGTGATGGGAATTGTGGTTCACTTGCCACATTGTTTCAGCCAATAGCCAGTTCTGTTTTAGAAGGGTCAACATAAATAATTGTACCTTTGTGCTTAATAAGAATAAGGAATCTAAAGGGATGAACATTTCATTTCAACCGCACTCTGCCATGTACAGGTTGGTGACTAGGGATCTGACCACTCTCTGGCCTCACATAATTTCTAACATCTTGCCAAACTCACATGCTATGAAAATACAGATATACAGTGTATATCATAGACTACATTGTGTGTGCCTGTGTACCACAGTGTATGCTATATGAATTCTCACTGTGTGCATACCATAGCTTATACTATGTGTATGTGTACCCTTGTGGAGTGTTTATTTACTCCATAGTTTACAATACATATTACTGTGCTCTGCATGGCTCCAAGGATTGACCTAACTGGGGCAGTGAGGGCATGAAAAAAGAACAGACACACAGACACATGTACAGAAAAGCTTCGATCAGGTGGTCTGGGTTCTTAGGTGGAGAAGCTGCAGCAACCTGGAAGCTACATGCATTTATTACATACAGTTGGGCAGAGAGGTGGGTGTATAGTGTACAGCTGAAGAAGGATGTGTGGAGGAGCTGTCTTCTGTCATAAACATCTGGAGTTTGTGCATGGACCATGCTGCAGAGCTAAGCTTAGAAAAAAATATGAAAATTGATCTCTGATGGCAGAAAGATGTGTACTCAGGAGTCTGAAGGCAGACCTACCATGGGAGACCTTGGAATGTAGTGGCCAGGCTCTGGGGGAGTCACAGAGACTGTTGTGGCTTGGATGGGTGTCCCCCAGAAGCCCATATATAAAAGCTCGGTCCCTGAGGTGGTGATGTTGGGTGCTAGTGGAGACTTCAGGTGTTGGGGCCTAAGGGAGGCATTTAGCTCACTGAGGGGTGCTGCCCTCAAAGGAAATGTGGAAGCCCACCCAGCCCCTCTGTCTCTGCCTCCCAGCATAAGGACTTCCTCAAACACATGCTCATGTGCTCCTGCCATGATACACCACATAAAAGCAAGGGGCACTTAATATCAGATTTGAGCCATGAGTCGAAGTGAACCTCTCTTTTTAAGTAGCCTTTCCAGTATTTAGCAATAATTGTGTGCAGTTAACCAACACTAAGACCTTGCTTTGAAGCTCACTTCTGCCATTTACTAGGTATGAGACCTTTATTCTTCCCTGGGAGCTTCTGTTTTCCCATTATCCAGTATCCATTTCATGAGATTTGGACAAGGTAAAAATGAGACAATACACACATGTATTAGCTACTTTGCTGCTGCTGCTGCGATGAAATGCCATCAACAAAAGCAATGCAAGAAAGGAAGGCTTTCTTTTAGTCTAAGAGGAATGGAGTCCATGACAGTGGGGAGGGCGTGGCATGGGGACAGAAGAGGATGGCTGATCACAGTTGATCTGCACACAGGAAGCAGAGAGAGAGAGAGAGAGAGCACAGGAAGCGGGGCCAGGCTATATAAATCCTCACGCTGCCCCAATGACGTTCCTCCTCCAGCAAGGGTCCTCCCCCTAATGGTTCCGCTACCTTCACAAAGAGCTACATCAGTGGGGACCAGGTGTTCAAATACATGAACCCCTGGTGGACACTTCTCATTGAAACCACCACAGTGTAAAAAACACTTGCAGCTCTGCCTCTGCAGAATAAGGGCAGAAGAAGGGCTTCTGGGGGGACACCCATCCAAGCCACAACAGTCTCTGTGACTCCCCCAGAGCCTGGCCACTACATTCCAAGGTCTCCCACGGTAGGTCTGCTTTCAGACTCCTGAGTACACATCTTTCTGCCATCAGAGATCTTGGCCAGGGGAGTGCAGGATTGGGCAGTGGACTTAGATGCCTATTCAGTCCACTGTTAACTCATCCGTGCTCTGAAGGCCTGGCCTTTCCTGGGTGTGCGTTTGGTTTCCAGTCTGCCCAATCAAGGCACTTTCTGCTGTGCTCTATGCTGTTCCTTTCTGACTAGGATAAGGCAAAGGCAGAGGTCAGCAGAGGCCCTGCTTTTGGCTCACTCTCTCCAAGGGTAGATTTCCAGCCAACTGGAGAGATACTGAATTAGCCTCTCAGCACATGGGTGGACCACGTGGCCCCCCTGACCCAGCAGCTGAGAGGACCATTCTGCTATGAAAACCCTGCCACAAAGATGGCTGCTATGGCTGGCCTTCGGAGCATGATCTTTCTTTTGCTTCTTAGGGGAGAGAGAGAGGGAGGGAAGGAAGGAGGGAGAGAAAGAGAGAGAGAGAGGAAGAGAGAGAGAGAGAGAGAGAGAGAGAGAGAGAGAGAGAGGAAGAAGGAGCAGGAGGAGGAGGAGAGTGGCCAGACCAAGGCCTTGCATTGAGTCAAATTTCCTGAGGGCTCATCCTGAATTATAGCTTCAGTGGGTGATGTGGAACAGTTTCTCCAATGTCCTCAGCAAATCCACTACGACCTCTCCTGCAGCTGCAGGCTCCCCATTCCAAGGCCCCAACTCAACAGGTCTGATCGAAGGCCTTGGATGCTAATTCCACATCGAGTCACTCTGGCTAGGACAACCTTTTGAGGCCCAGGGGAAAGATTTGTTTGGTGGGGACCTAAGCTCTTGCAGCTGATGTCTCTCCCCCTTCCAGGAAGACAGAAAGGGTCAAGGAGTCACAAGGGCCTTCCTCACTGGTCCAGGGGCCTCTTGGAGAGCATCTCCCAGCTCTTCAGGGACTATTCCTGGAAGTGGCTTGAACTCCAGGGAGTTGGGCCAGAGCGACCTCCATAGAGATTTGTGCACACACCCCTGACCCTCCAGTGAGTGAGGCGTGGGGGTGGTGGGGGAAAAGCTTGCTCATCCAGACTTTGGAACATCCCCACGTACTTTCTTCCAGGCAGGCCCTAGTCACTTTCCAAGTATTTCACTTTCCGTTTCTCCGCCAGATCTGGTAACAGGGTGTTCCTGCCCTCTTCCCCTCGGTGACCCCTCTGCCCAGGCCCACCCCTACCAAATTTCAGCAAGTCCACAGCTTTCAGAAGCCAGTCCAAAGCTGTACTCAGCCCAAAGAAGGCACAGATGCGGGTGGAGGACCCTGCCTTGCCTGCGATGATGACCTTACCACGGAGCTCAAGAAGCGACTGTCCAGGGAAAGAAGGCAGGCCTCGGCTCCATGGCGCCAGGGCTTCAGGGTCTGGCATGTCTAGCCAGCTGTGTCACCCCAAGACAGTGTCTTGAGCGACTGGGTCACAGTGTATTCCTCTGAAGGAGGATCTGTCCTATCAGCCAAGGCACGCTGTGAGGGTGAAGGAAGACAATAACTATGCTTGGAATCCATGTGCAAATGTGGGCCAACAGGCAGGATCCAATGCAGCTTTGAGTTTCTGAAGTCAGTTGCTGGCACTCTCTCTCGGGAGGACAACCACTTTGTGTATTTCTAAGTGTGCTGAAGAAGCAGGTAGTGGAGTTGTACAGAGCAGAGTGTGAATCCAGTTTCCCAGCTAGGGGCCTCTGTTCTCTGATCACTCCACTTCTCTGGGTCCCCGTTGCAATGAAATAGGACGTCTGTCACATGCAGGCAAACACGCAACCTTACTCAAGGGGTCAAGCACAGGGCTACGTGACACAGTGCAAGCCCTCGGCACAGAGCTTGGCTCAAGAGCTGTGGCAGGACGTTGGGACTCTTCTTCAGGATGGGTGACCCGGGAATTTAGGAGTGGACATCTAGTTCTTGCTCATCCCCCCCACCCCCTCCTCCATTTTTTAGGCTGCATGAATTTTGCAGAGCAGATATGAAATGCAGAGAGTGGGAAAAAAAAGTAAAGAAGGAGAAGAAATCCAAAGCCAGAGTGGGCGTTGCGCTCTGGAACAGCAGCCAGTGGCAGCCGGGCCGGGCCTCTCTGCACAGCCAGAGACGGTCTTGTGCTCCTAGGCAAGGCTCAGCTTACTTTGAAGTGTTGACAACATTTAAAATTAAAAGCATCACAATTCGAATTATCACTTTGTTTTTTCTACTCTGATAGCCTCTGTGAAGCATTTCATACCAATGAATCAATACAAATGTCTCTTTACAAAGACATCAGGAACAAAAAATGATTTTTTTCTCCCTCAAAAGAAGCTGACAGAATGAATAAAAACAATTTTAGTCCTGACTTGCATGAAAGCTGTAGGGAACTTACCGAGTAGGTCTACCATTGTAACAGGGTTTGGATTGGAGAACTCAACCCACAGATGAGGTCTGGATGAGACAATCCAGCCAAGGTTACAATGCCATTGTTTCATGTCTGCATATGTGTGTAAAAAACGTATATGCTGTGTGTATATATTTGTGTGTGCTGTGGCTTGGTAAAATAAAGCTTGCAAATTAGGATTAATTTATAACTTGTTACAACTCGATTATTGGCTGGGGCTGCCTTTATGTTACAGCAGATGGACTTTTGCGTGAAATATTTTCCCCTAGTTGCCATAGAGACGTGCCAACATCTTTCTGCTGAAGTGATTCCCCGCAGGCCTGTTTGTTGTTGTGCCCGGTACCAAATCACTTGCAGGCTAAATCACTTGCAGCCCTCACAGAGGCTGATTAAAGAGCGCAGGGGCCTGGGGAGTCTCTGGCCTCTCAGCAGCTGCCACCAGAGGTGGGCTGCAAAAGTCATTAGGGCTGGAGTGGAGCAAGAAGTTGGCTGGGCAGGTGAAGGGGAGACCCAAGTGAACTGGGGAGCTTCAGGAGATGGCTCCTGTGAGCAAAGAGACGAACACGGGTGCAATAAAGACCCCTGTAGTTCTAGAGGCAGATCCCTTTTGGGACCTGTCTAGTCCCTGTAGCAAGCTGAGAAGTGGGTCCTAATTTTCAGGTGAGAAAAAGGGGATGCTGTGGGGACCTGTAACCTGCTCTAACTAGTCCATGGCAGGTCTCCCTGATGTCTTCTGTAAATGGGGTTGGAGTGGAATGGACAATGTGTCTTAGACCCAGGATCTCGGATGAAGCAAGAAGCTACAGGCAGGCGGGACAGGGTGGTCATTACAGCCCCCTGCCAGGTCCTCTGGCTGTTGGAAACTCCTCAGATAAAACCTCCAGTCCATCACGCAACTCACAGTCCATTTGGGCAGACACACTCAGCCTGTCTGACGAGCCGCATAAACATGGCCAAGTGCTGTGACGCCGTGTGTCCCGACTCCTGAGCCAGATCTACGCATGAAAGTCTCGCCTCCCCCCTTCTCCTCTCCAGCAAAGACGCAAACTGTGGGGTGCTTCCAGAGAACAGCATTTACAAAGACAGTGGCCCAGAGTGATGACAGGCATGGGGCTTTGAAGTTAGACCCAAGTTAGACTCTTGATCTGCCCTGGTCCTGAGATGTGACTACAGGCCACATAGTCTTCCTCTTTGCCCCTGATGTCCCTATCTGAAAGCCCCTCCCTGACAGTCAGATTCAGCTCCTCTCCCAGAACAGATGCTCCCCATAATAATCTTAAATACAATTGAATAACTGAAAGTGTTTTTAACATAGCTGCCAGGTAGTAAGTGTTCAATGTGTAGTGGAAATGATTTTGGTTTGGGGATCATTTTCTTTGATGTTAACTTTGCTTCCTGGATAGTGTCAATGAGGATCCTGGGTCTTAGGGAATGCAAACAAACCACCATGCTAACCATGTCTCAGTCCATGGAGTTCTCTCCTTAGGAAAGAGTGTTAAATAGTGTGACAGTAAGCTTCCTGCTACTGTAGCAATAACCTGAAATAAATCAACCTTAAAAGAAGAAAGGGACAACGGTCTTATGGGAGTCTGTGGGAGTCCAGCTCCAACCTGCTCCCACCTTTCAAAAGGTTCTTGGGTGGAGGAAAGGGGAATGAGGAAATGTCAGGTAGAAAGCTAGACCTAGATGACCAAGAGAAAGACAGAGACAGAGGATAGCTTTGGGAGGGCTCTGGATCAATACACAGTCATGCCCAGAGCTTTATTCAAAAGGGCTTTTTATAATATGCCAAGGGCAGTAGTAAAAGACCCCCCCTTGCAATATCAAAGCACACTGTGCAGCCAAGTGTAGACCCTTCTAAACACCTGTGGCCAAATCATCTCCTTGAAGCCCTGCTGGGTAAAGCAAGCTCAGATTCTCTGACCCTGAGTAAGGTCACACTAGATAGCCTCTGTGGGCTCCCACAGGGTCTATTTGGGCACATGGCTCCAGAAGTTTTAACTTATGATTTTGGCCTTGTTGCTTTGGCCTGTGGTGGCCCAGTCCATCACAGCTGGAGCATGTGATGGAGGAGGCTTCTCACCTCATGTCAACCAGAAAACAAAGAGAGACAGGATGAGTCCTGGGATCCTGTATCCCTTCAAGGGCACACCCCCAGCTATCTAATTTCTTCCTACTAGCCACCACTATTTTTATGTATGTAAATGTGTGCACATGTGTGAGCACATATACATTTACACCTGCAATTTTACACATGTGCACTTGTGTGCATGTGCCCATGTGTGTGGAACTCTGTCTATCTCCTAGTTGGTCTGGTCTGGAGTTTACCAATTAGGTTGGATTGGCTGCCCAGTGAGCCTCAGGGACCCTCCTTTCTCTTCTTGCCCAGTGCTAGGATTATAAGCACATACCATCATACCTGGCATCTTTACATAGTTTCTGGGGAATCAAACTCAGGTTCTCATGCTTATGAGGCAAGCTTTTCACTGAGCTATCTCCTCAATGCTGGGCTCCATGAGTTACGTCACCTCCTAGTGTTACAATAGGTTGGTGACAAGTCTTTGCTCATGGGTCTTTGGAGAACATGTGTAAACCTTAGCAGGTGTCTAGGACAGAAACCTCACTTAAATTGTCTTAAGCTGGCAGAGGAGCTTATTGACAAGAAAATAGAACGTGGGGTCGAGCTGAAGGCAGAGGCCCAGTCAATCTCTCCCATTCTTGGCCAGTTTGGAATTACCTTCAGTCAGGCTCTGCCCTGTGATGACAGGGTGACTGCCTGCTTTTCCATCAAAAGAAGGTCTCATTCCCTAAGGCTCAGTATCAGCTCTAGGATTAAAGGACATGGGATAGACTTGGATTACATGCCAAGCCTCATCACATGTCCATCCCGGGAGTCTGCAAGTGTAGTCATCCTCACTATGGTCTGAAAATGAGAAAGAACAAGCAGTTAGCTATCCAAGGGGAAGGTGGATGTTCCTGCCAGATGAAAAGGATTCTGAGCAAGCAAAACCAATCGGTATCTACCACAGGGTCGGGGAAACTAAATTTTTATGATGACACCCTGAAGGTACCTGTTGGTGGGTTGAATGAGAACATCCCCCATAGGCTTGGCTGTTTGAAGACCTGGTCCCCATTTGGCGGTGCTGTTTGGGGAGGTCCTGCCTGCTGCCATGCCTCCCTGCTACAATGGACTCTTATTCCTCTGGAACCATACACCCAAACAAACTCGTTCTATAAATTTGCTTTTGACCATTTGTCTCAGTAATGGAAAAATAACTAATAAAACAGCTATGATTTCCCCCATTTTGCATAAAACTGAAACTTATAGAGTCTGGGGGCCTTGCCCAGAACCACAGAGCACACCAGTGGTAGGTTTAGAGTGGGAGATCTCCAAGCCCTTGTTCATATGGGAAAATGAGCCTTGCAGGAGGATTTGAACTAATGTTTGGAAGGTAAGTAAGAGACACAGATGGCCTGTGCTCAGCTTTATACCATGGAAGCTTCTGGGTCCTCCAAGGGTTGTTGGTGACCCCTGACTACAGTGCCCTGGGCAGTGTAGGCCTTAATACAAGCAGGTGCTTACCTCTCTTCATCTTTCCAAATGTTCAAGTATACCGATTCTCAATGTTTGTAATGTAACAGACCCCCAGGCCTTAGCACAACAGAAGCCATGATGGGAGTGCCCTTCAGGCTTTCAGACCTAGCACATAGGCAGTACCACCTGCCAAATTGAAAACCAAGGCCTAATCCACCAAAGTCCATCAATGTTGGAAAGTCCCTGAATGCACTAACCTTGCTTTTTGGCTTCTGTTGTTCTGCTTCTGGCTAACTGTTCTTGCTAACTGAAGCATGTCAACCCAGGATGTGTGTTTTGTGTTTAAAAGAAAGGCTCAGGACTGTACTGGGGTCCTACTTTCCATTGGCTCGAGCCTGTGTCCTGGTAGTCTTCTCTGGTGGATACTCCACAACAGTAAGCTTTGTGATTCATTTTTTCGGTTGCTTCATCTTACAAACAGTTGGGTATTGGAATTATTAGGAGTCTTTATTCATAGTTTTCTTTTAAAGGACTCCATAGCTCACAGAGCTAGGCTCTTCCAGAAAGGTCATGGGAGGAAACATTTCAGGCCACGTGCTGAAATCTGGTGCTGTTCCCTTCCTCCACAGCCACCTTCAGCTCCCTCATCCCAGGCTCATCACCTCTGGGAAAGAACACCACCCTGATGGTTCCAAATCTATGCTTTCTCTTTTGCCCAACCATGGCCCTCCCTTTCATGCTTCAGGAAGCTGCTGAGCTGTCCCAGGTGATCTGCCTTCAATTTATGTGCAGACTCATGTCCTTCCTTAACTGTTTTCAAGTGGGGTTTTTGAGAGCCTTCTGAACTCTAAAGTTCTCTAGATGATAGAGCCAAAGCCAAGCTTCCCCACATCACCATTTTCTCCTCCCATCTCTTGGTTCCTTCTTCACTGAAAACTGAAATATAGTCTAGATCAATGGTTCTCAACTTTCCTAATGCTGAGACCCCTTAATATAGTTCCTCATGTTGTGGTGACCCCTCCAACCATAAAATTGTTTCGTTACTACTACATAACTGTGATTTTGCTATTGTTATGCATCATAATGTAAACATCTGCTATGGGGGTCATGACCCACAGGTTGAGAACCACAGACAACAGACTACAGCCATCTCTGCCTGTCTCTTTTACTGAACAATGAACTCTGTGAAAGTATGGGTCACGACTGTCCCATCTGTCACTCTATTCCCAGCATGTGGTAATGACCTGGGGTACAGGAAATGTTCAGCGAATGTTTGCTAAGTGAAAAAATGCACAGGTAGGTAAAAAAAAAAAATCACCTTTCCAAAGCACAACACAAGTTTGTAGGGTTCATGCACACGTGTGCACAAGTGTGCACACGTGTGCATGTGGATATGGGTAGATGTATTCAGAGAGAAGGAATTTTGAGTAATTTCAAAGTCCTTTGAGTCTTGAATTAAAAGTTAAAATTTAGAGTGATGGGCCCTGGGTAACCTCTGGAAGTCCTCAAGAAAGAGCAATATGGAGATTCTTTTCACAACTTCCTTGAGCTGGGAGAGTCAGCAAATGCTTGTTTGTCTGATACGCTAGGAAAAAGAGAGGACAAATTAGTAGACACTCAATAAAATATGTTGACATCAGGAGGAAAAGAAAGGCAAGGCTTTGGGATGCCTTGGATACATCAATTAAGAAATATTTATTGAGTATGGATCAAAAGAGAAAGGACCAAGTTTATTTTTTCCTTCTGAAATTATAAATGTGATTTTTTCCATTTCAAAATAATATAGTCCCAGGATAGGATATAATTAGAAAATGACAGGAAAAATAATCTAGCACCATGACTGTGTTTTAGGACCCCTGGTAGGGCCCTGTGGTGATGAATGTGCCTACTGTGTTCATGATGGAGACTAGGGGGGGGCGGTCAGATAGACTTGAAGAAAGCCTCTGCTGAGCTTACTCCATCCCTACCCATAAGAGACTTGAAGGAAAGGCCACATCTTGATGCTGAGTAGGAACCTCCCAGTGTCTGTGCAACCCTGATGGCCATAGAGCCAAGTTGCCTGCAACGTGTCCAGGTGACTTCTTCCTCCTCTTTCAGCCGGCATTTTAGATTCTGTATTTTTCTTTTCAAACATTGTCATTTTTTTAAACTGGCACCTGATCTTCCTTGGCATGTTTCTTGCTGTGTGGAGTCCAGGAAGTCTGAGTTCTCCCTGGCAGTAGTGTGGGTCAGTGGTTACTGCCTTCACTCTTCCAGCATTGGCCCCAGCCTTCCATACTCTCCTCTAGTGTTGGCATGTGGGCTCAGAGCCTGCTGGTCAGCTTGGGGCTTTTGGAGAAGCAGGCATGTTAACCGGTAGCTGTAAGACACACTGGCTCACTGACAAAGTGATCCCTCTGTTAACCAGTTGCTTTTGCTGGCCATTAAGTGGCATCCTGTCATCTATGGTGGCCAGCCTACTCACAGTGTATCAGCCATCCCCTGGAGCAACCATTCCTTGGGCATCTGACCAGTCACAACCAATGTCAGTCTCTCCATTAGCCTGTTGGCCAGGTAGCTGCTCAGTCGGTCCATCATCCAGTCTATAGGTCTGTCAGCTGCCAGCGAGTAGGTGGGGCCACACCCTGATGTTCCCCTCCAACTGGTGATCTCAGTCCTCACCTGAGGGGGAGGGATGGAGGGAGAAGCTCATTTCCTCCCTGCTGAGGCCCTTTGAAGTGTGCTCTGTCAACTCTTGGAAACTGAGCCGAGGAGTTATTTATGAAGTACTGGAGTGCAAACAGCCTCATCATTCGGAGTTGCTAGCAGCCAGCTTGAATCCTCTCATCTCCCATCAACCGTGTTTAAAATGCAGAGCCGTGCCTCCCTCTTGCCCACACTGCACCCCCAGCTGCCTCCCTCATGGAGAGTTAGGAGATTGGTTTTCAGGAGCAGGTGATTTCATCAGTTGCTCCCGAAGCCAGCTTGACTTTGCTTGGGTCCCTCAAGGGATGACTCACTTCCTGCAGAGGAGGCTTGTGGGAAGAAAGCAAGGTCCCAGAGCCAGCGCATAAGCTGTGTCATTCTGCTCAGGGTCTAAGAACTCCCAGGACTAACACCTTGGTCTGGTTCAGTGGGACCATTTCCCATGTGGAGCCCCTGTCAGACCCAATGGGATGGGGAGGATGGCTTAGCCGGGCTCTGTGAACCAAGATGAAGAGATGGGCTCTGCTGTGGGAGTCCAGTAGGGGAGCACACAGGGTGTTTAATATTCACAGCAGGGTTCTTAATGCCTGCATGAGGAGGCAGCATTCAGGGGGCCAAGACACCTGGGTTCCCATCAGCTCACAGCCAAAGGCAGAGGAAGATGTTGGCTCGAGACCCCTTCGGCCTTTCTCTGTGCCACTGTCACGTGGGTTCTACCAGTCATTTTTAAGTGTAATCCACTAAGTTCCAGGAACCAACTCTACACATGGGACTGAGCTGTCAAGTTCAAAAATCAACATTTACTGAGTGCTTCCCAGGCTTTTGGCCCCCTGCTTTCTCCTTTAGAGGGGCACATGCTGTCATGCTCCAGAGTTACCAAGTACAGCTGCTTTCAAGGCTGGGTTGGGATTGGCTGCATCGTGAAGTAAAACTAATACAGCCCTTGCCTTCATGGAGGTTAGAATCCAGACATAACTGGTCATCGTGAAATAAGGACCCAGAATGAGGAAAACATGACCTGTGGTGTTTTGAAGAGCTGGAGGCCTTGCCCAAGCTGATGGGGATGAAGGCTAAGAGCTGTTAAGGTAAGTGATGAGGAGGAGGCAGCATACGTCAATAACTTGAGGAGGGAGAGAGACTGTCACACTGAGGCAACTGTTGCCAGAGAGTGTGGAAGAGGTCAGAGGGGTGCACAGGGGAGGCAGAAGCTTCTTTCACAAGTGTGTTATGTTCACGCATATGTATGTACATTAATAATACATGCATCCATGTCCTCATTCATCTACACATTCAGCAAACAGCTACAGAATGTCCACAGTATTACATCTCTTTCTTTCAGAGTTCACTGATCACAAACTACAGAAACCAGGACTGACCAGCTGTCCTGGCTGGAGAGCCATGGGAAGGATGCTGTTGGAAGAACACAAACTGTGGGTTGTAAAAGGAGCTGACTCAGAAATGATGCTTGCTGGTTTCTCTGGGCATCTCTGGAAACCATGGCAACTGTCTCACAGCAGGCCCTATAAAGCCACCTACTACTACAAGGATAAGTGTCCTCCAGACTCTTGTTCCCTTGTGCCATCAAGATCCAGAGCTCAGTTAGGAAGTTCAGTCTGGCTGGTGTGCACTTGCCTCCTACCACAACAGGTGTGCAAGAGTATGAAGAAGCCCCTTGCCTTTAATGAGGTCGTGTAGTAATTTCCTCTGAGAGAAAACATTCCATCTTGGAGGGAACCCAGGATGTTCTAAACTGGAAGCTCATTAACACTGAGGAAATGAACAACTCAGAAATTTCAAGAAGTCCCTGAAACTGACCAGAATCATTAGTCCTCCCTCCCTAGTTTTGTATAAGCACTAAGGACCACTAAGAGACACTGTCAGATCAGATCATCTGTCCAGAAGAGGCTCAGGCCAACTGAGATACTCTCAAGCCGTTGAGGGGCCTGCAAGTTGTACAGTATGCCCCAGTATGGACAAATGTCCAGCCTTTATGAGCTCTCCCTGTGTGGAGTGGGCTTTTGTGTTCAGCTGTCTTTGAGTCACTTCTGATCATTTAAGTGACTCATACTCCAGTATGTAACCCTCATTCATACTCTAGTATGTAACCCCTCACTCATACTCCAGTGTGTAACCCCTCACTCATACTCCAGTATGTAACCCCTCACTCATCCTCCAGTGTGTAACCCCTCACTCATACTCCAGTATGTAACCCCTCACTCATACTCCAGTGTGTAACCCCTCACTCATACTCCAGTATGTAACCCCTCACTCATACTCCAGTGTGTAACCCCTCACTCATACTCCAGTGTGTAACCCCTCACTCATACTCCAGTATGTAACCCCTCACTCATACTCCAGTGTGTAACCCCTCACTCATACTCCAGTATGTAACCCCTCACTCATACTCTAGTAGGTAACCCCTCACTCATACTCCAGTATGTAACCCCTCACTCATACTCCAGTATGTAACCCCTCACTCTTACTCCAGTATGTAACCCCTCACTCATACTCCAGTATGTAACCCCTCACTCATCCTCCAGTATGTAACCCCTCACTCATCCTCCAGTGTGTAACCCCTCACTCATACTCCAGTGTGTAACCCCTCACTCATACTCCAGTGTGTAACCCTCATTCACACTTCAGTATGTAACCCCTCACTCATACTCCAGTGTGTAATCCTCACTCATACTCCAGTGTGTAACCCCTCACTCATACTCCAGTATGTAACCCCTCATTCACACTTCAGTATGTAACCCCTCACTCATACTCCAGTATGTAAACCCAATGAAGCTCACTGGACTTTGGCAGTATATCTGCTTTGGTCTATCACCGGTTCCTTGTCTGGAATGAGTATGCATTCGTTCACAGCTTCCCAGGAATACTGTCTCACAACAAATACGTAATAGGTTAGCCTCTACAGTTGCTGTCCCCAAAAGACTCCAGACAGAGGGAGTGGCTATACTTTTGAGAGATTTGAAGTATTCTGAGGATAACCTCAAATCATCCATAGTTCACCTTCAGATTCTGACAGTAAGCAGGAGTTCCTGTTGGCCTCCTGGCAATGGCTTCTTTTTGGCACTCTTGGTACTGTTTTAATGGGTAATACCAACACAGAAATGGTTCCTTGCACATGTCTACATGTGTAACTCTTTTGCTTGGTGTCTGGGCTGCTTCCTGAGGCACTCACTCACGACTTCATTCATCACTTTCTCAGGTGGAGGTGGGGTAGGACCCTCCAAAGGCTCAGGCAGGACTTTGCTCAGCCTATGCAAGGTGTACTGGTGCTTGGGCAGGATCTGGACCCCATGAACAGGCTGTGAATCAGCACTCTTTCCGCTGTTATCTCGAGACCACAGCAGTCTGCACCAGAGCAAGTATGTTCTCATGTCCTTAGGGACATGCAGGGACTCCAAACAACCGCCCCTGCACTGCCTTCCCTTCCAGAGTGGGCCCTCTGCTGGATCCCTAAGTTCACACCTCCTAACCAAGCCCCATTTTTCTTTGGCACCTCCCAGCTTTAAGAGAAGGGTAAAGCAAGCTGTGACCTATTGAGAATCTTCTGGAAGGCCAGATCTCCCTGTTATAGAGATCTGCTGAGCTCCAAGGTTGGAATGGCTGGACAGGCTGAGTTACAGTAGGAAGCAGTGGGCCAATCGCTTAACTGACACAAGTCTTGTTGCCTTTTTCAGAAATTAAGAGGCTTTAGGTGCATGGAAGTATCTTCCGGTTTCCCTCTCTGTACTATTGGTCTTTGGGCCCCTTCAATGCTGCTATCAGAGTGTTTTGCTGACTCTAGCTCTGTGGTATGTGTTGAAGTCAGTGTGGCATCAGCAGACATTCAGAGTAGCTGTTGACAGAGACCCAGAGGCAGCCTGGGATACACATGGATATTCTTGGAGACCTTTGGGTTGTCTATGTGCTATGGAGGAACTCAGCATTGATTACCTGCTATGTGACAATCATTTGCTCCTCAATGACACTCTCTGAACTCAGGTTCACTATGTCCCAGTTCTCTGGTTAGAATTTCTATCTGTCCATCCATCCATCCATCCATCCATCCATCCATCCATCTATCCATCCATCCATCAATCCATGCATCCGCTAACTCTATCTGCAAAAGAAAAACATTTAATGGTAATACATCACAGTTTATCGGCATTCCTCTACTGGTGGAAATTTGTGCTCTTTCTAGAGTTATTAGCCATACTGCTATGCACACCTCATATCCCTGGAAAATGTTTATTAAGTACCCACTTCTATCTGGTTTGCCCCAGTTAAGGCTTAGTGAACACAGTTCTTGGATTCCCCATCTTCATATGCTGTCCGAGCTTAGGACTTGGCTTTTTGACCCCCATAACTCATCACCCCTAGTATGTGCTTAACAAACAGTGAATAAATTAACAGATCAATGAATAAAAAGAACGAGCTGCCTGCAGAGCCGAAGTGTAGGCCTCAAGAGAGCCTAGGCTTGGCTCTCACAAGAGAACTCCCACATCTGCTCAGGGTTGCCAGCCTGTGGAGCACCCATTGCCTTTCAGGAGGTCCCATCTGCTCTCCACACTTTAGTCTTTCTCCAGCATCATTGAAGGTTTGGGGGTTATGACAGCAGCTTTGTGTGCTCTGCTAAGGCATACTTCCATGCATCTATGCTGTTCTCTTGGGTTGGGACACTCTTCCTTGCTCTGGCATTCATTCTAAAGCCATCTCCTGGAAATCTTTTCTGAGCTTCCTGCTGGCAACAACCTACTGACACCCATTCTGCCCTGGGGGACCCACTGATGATGGCTGCAGTTCTGCTCCACACTGTCTTAGGAGCTGCAGGCACTAACTCTGTCCATGGTGAACAAATTGGCCGTCACTGCCAGCACTGGTCCACTGGCAGCCATTGCTTCAATGCTCCACGTACAGCTGGTCAGTTTGGTCTTATACAACCAGAGGCACGTAACTTAGAAATCTCCAGTATTCCCAAATATTACCACTTCAATAAGCCAGCAATATAAACCTTCCCAATGAGACTCTCTCCATTGTTTTTTCTGTTATGAAGCCCTGGCCATCCGGCACATAGGCCCACCTCAGTTTAGATGCTCAGTTCTCACTGGAAACACTTGGTATTCATTTAACTCTCCTGCCATATATGGTACGAACCATAGCCACCTCACCAGGTTGTTTCAAACATACACACGACTTTCCCAGCAAGCAATGATTGTTTGTTTAGTTTATCTGAATATAAGAACTTTAAAATCCATTGTCTTAGCAGCATCAGCTCCATTCAAGGGTTCCAGAGCCCCCAATGGCTGACCACTAAGCAGGGGAGTATGATGGAGAAACCTCTGTTTCTGAATGCTGAGTTGGGTCAGCACTGGCTACAAGTACTGTGTGGAGTAGAGACCCAGGCCTGGCGCCTGCTGTTTCTGACTTCATGCTCTTCTCTCTCCGACCCCGTCCTAGTGGGACTCACTCAAAGTGTGCAGATGTCTGCGGATGTCTCACCAAGCTGAGAAATGTTGAATATTAGCTTGTTCGGCTTCTCACAGAGCCAGGATCATGGCGACAAGTCCCCCTGGGAGCGTCAGATGAACAGCAAGCGACGTGGCCCTCAAGTTAAATCACGAAGAAGGCAGAGGACGAGGCCTGACCAGGACAGAGAAGCAGCTGGCAGCCAGAGACTCGGCTAGGCTAGGGTGGGGTGGCCAGAGCCCAGCAAGATGCTCTCTCCAGCTCTGAGCACTCTTGGGAGGAAAGTCTGGAGAACTGGATAGGCTGTATTGTTGCTATGTTGTTTTTGCTACTGTGGTTCATGACCTCACTCTGAAGAAGGAGCTTGAAGGCCTGAGGAGTGTTGGAAAGAACAGGGCTCTGGGCTGAGACACTCTCCAAATTCAGCAGAGCAGCCAAGCAGCCAGGGGCCACGTGGCCTTGCCCCTCACAGATGAAGCTTCCTTGTAGGAAGAGGGACAGGGGGCCCCTTGCAGTTGAGTGTGTGTGCATGTGTGCACACATACATGTTTAGTCTGCTGGTGACTGCCAGATTTGCACGACATTGACAATGTGAACCTCTCTTGGTGTACCTGAATGTTGTCATGATAAGGATTCAGGCAGTCATTGACATTAACATGGCTGCTCATTTGCACATCTACAGTTTTTTTTTTTAAAGGCAAGCATGAGGTAGAAAGGGCAGTGCAGACTGGAGACCCTGCACATCACCCTGGAACAGGCAGCGCCTGGCAGGGGTGTCTCTGAAGTAGAGCCCAGGGGAGGTTTCTCCCTCTAGAGCCAGGAGTGGGCAGCGCCCAGCAGCGTGGTTCTGATTAAGCATGCTGAAGTCAGGGTGTCTGGTTGATTCCTGGCTCCTCTACTTCCTAGCTGTGCCTCGGTGCCCGCGGTGTCCTCTGTGTCTGCAAAGTGGGAATTGTAACACTTTCCGCCTCACCGAAACTGCTGTTTGCGTTGGCGCCATCTCCAGAGCTGTGTTACCAGCAGTCTTCGGTTCCCACGTGTCCCAGCCAGGCTCTGTTCTCCAGAAGAGACACACAACGCGAGGGTCTGTGAGGAGAAAGCTGCCATGGAGTCTCTCTCTGGTCCTGGCAGGATTTCTCAACACAATGTGAGACCCTTGGAAGGAGCGGGGAGGAGCTAGTCGGCCATTTTAGAATGGTGCCCATAGGCTATTCCACATGGGCACGCAGGATCAGGTGATGGGAAACTGGGCAGAGGCAGCTTCAAACACAGAGTCTGTGGAGCGGCTGAAAGAGCTTGCCCAAGGGTTTCGTTAGTGGCTTAGGTAAATGCCACCCCTGTGTCCTGGCTGCTGACGTCATGACCACCTGGGAAGGTTTGCGAAGAAAAGTCTGATTCCAGGCTTTGTCCCAGATCTCTGAATCTGACCTCTGGGTGGGGGCTCAGAGATCTGCACATTTCATTCTTCTACCCCTAGCAAGTATGATTCCCTGGCAATCACAGGTTCTTGATTCTGAAGTGTTGGTTTGTACAAGCAATACTCTGATATTACTGGGGAGTAATGCTTGCTTTAAAAAGAGAAGTATTCCCCAGGGCCTTCAGCTGTGATGACAGTCACACTTGCTCCAGCCCCCAGGATTAATTAACAGGAAAAAGTGGGGCCCGGTTCTTAGTCTCAGTGGCCCCCTTTTTCTAGAACGTTGCTTACAGTTCTTTCTACCTCACAGTATCATCTCTTTCAATCAAACCCTGGGATCCAAACTCTTCCTCAGCTGCACCATCAGAGAGGAATGCCAGGACAATAACAGATGTTAGATAAGTGTTCAGGGCTCAACTGAGCTCCATGGGCCACTAGCTTAGTTATACAAGGTGTGCATGCAAACACAGGCTGATATCACTGAGTAAATAGGAAGTTACCACCTGTTCAGAGATGTGGCGAGCACCATTCCAGCAGCTCCAAAAGAAACGCAAGATATTTCTGCGTTTCAATATATATCATCCCCCGCCCCCAAAAGGAAATCACAAAAGATGTCTAATATATGATATGGTGTAGATAACCTCTAAAAACACAGGATCTCTTGTACCATTTTTTAATTACACCCATCTGTAAGAAAAGTATCAAACATTTGTGGAAATAGCACATACACATCATGTTCCAGTTAGCAACTACCTCTGGCATGGAAGGGATGAGCCCTGGATCTAGAATAAATGGCATAGATTAAATTTCAGTGGTAGACCAAGGGGTGTTGCATTAATTTTTATACTTTTAAGCTTGCTTGAGATGTTTTATAATAAATGTAAAACAGGCCAGTATCACAGAAGTAAACGCTCATGTAGAGTATAAAGACAAAGATAAGTCATCGAAGATTCAGGATTGGAGTATGTTTCAAATGACCAAATCCTTTGTTCTGAACCTGAAATCTTTGTCTTTTGATAGAAGCATTTAACCCACTTATATTTATTTCACAACTGATGGCACCTTCTTCTATGCTTTGAAGCATCTCCCGAATTGGGTCTATAATTCTAGTGGCATGGAGGAAAGTAGAGTCAGGATGCATCCCATGCCTACATGGGAAACATGATCAGATCTGGGGTCAGCAGCAGACCCTTGCTTGGACGAGGGCTCAACTTGTGCTGGGTCTTGCAGACCAACTGGAGATAGAAATGGAATAAGGAGAGGTCTCTTCATCCAAGGGAACATGCTGTCACAGACATGCTCCTTGATGGGAGCAGCAGAGATCTGGAGTCAGACACCAGTTCCCCACAGCTTGCCATTGCTGAACCCTGGCTGGCTGAGTGCGTGTTCAGCCTCACCCCTCCTGACAGGTAAAGACAGAAAGCCCAGGTTTGAGGGGGCACCATGCCTTGTGAGCTATTTCATTACTCTTGATTTCAGGTCCTATCAAGCCCCAGGCCCAGCTCCCTGGTAACACAGCTGGTGAACTAACTGAACTCCCTGCTGTGCTCCTCTGACCTTCATGGGCTCCAGGTCTATTTTATCTTCCTCCTCCCATCCCGAGATACTGACACACTCCATCTCATCTCACCCTCCCAGGAAGGGAAGCAGATAGTGCTTGCCCTGTAGCAGGGCCATCAGATAGGCTGCCTCAGCTGTCATCACTTGTGGTCTAGGGAGTGGAGGGCTTCTGGCTATGGGGGAAGAAGGAGGATCCTCTCTAGCCCAGCCTCCATCCAAGGAGTGGAGCCAGCCCTGGATGCTGCCAGCTCCCCTTCTGAGCAAGCATCAGCAGAGAGGCAAAGCAGGCCGGCCAGGCCAGCTCCACGCTCCATGTGCCCTGGCCCCATATACCATTTGTCGAGCAGAATTTCCTCATAAATAAACAAGATCTTGGGTTTCACATTGGGGAGGTGTTGACAGAAGAGAGCTTGAGGCTCTCTACGTTATCTGCACCAGGCCTGCCAACTCTTCCTTGCTGCCTGGAAGAGCTGAGAGGAGAGAGGAAGGAGGCTTTGGCCAAGAGCACATTTTTTGGCCAAGGAGTCACTGTCTGGCAGCTAGCCTCAGCTTCTCTGGTTTCCTGTGATGTCCCTTTCTTCGGCCACCAGGACTTCTGCCTGACCAAGTTTGAGCACCTGAGCTCTGTTGTTAAGGAGTTGGGTGAGCTGGCAGCTGAGACTGGGAGAAGTCAGGACTACAGGACAAGTCTAGAAATTTCTACTGCAGATTTCTGTGCTGTTTTATCCTGAGTGAATTTTCAACCCAATTCCCCAAATGGAGTGTGTTCTGTTTTATGACATGTACAGTGCTTGCTGAGAAGAAAGCTGAGTTTGAGCCCAAACGGAAGTCAGCCTATGCCTCACACTGGGAGAGAGGATGTGGAATACAACACAATAATGAAAAAGGCCAGGTCATTATTCCACACACAACCACAAAGGGTCACATACACACGATATTGAGTGAAAGCAAGCAGACACAGAAGACTATGCACCTGTGCCCTCCCACCTCTACAAAATCCCTCCAAGAGAATGCAAGTCAGAATTTGGGGCCTGTAGAAGGACCTGAAACACAGGTTAAGAAAGGTCTGGTGGCCAGCCTGGGTGACAGCCAGACATTCTGAGCTGATGTGGGAACCCAAGTCTGGCTGAACAAGGTCAATCTAGGTCCATCCTCCAGGCTGCTGCCTGGACCCTCCATCCACAGGGTCCCCCTGGGAGGCCCAGACCAGATCTCCCCACCCCCGGAAACTCATGTCAGTGGCCTGACAGCTGTATTCCACTGGCGGCCACAGCTGCCACTGAAGCTCTGGTCTTGATGCCGACAGCTCCACCGTTTTTTTCCTGGCAGTCGGCTCCACTGCTCAGGAAAGCTACTGTACTTGTGGGAAAGTGAGGTCAGTGCGTGTTTCCATCGACTCGAGAGGGAAAACAAAAACAAACACGCTCGCTACTGAATGTGCTTTTGATTCAGCAGGGTCCAGCCCCAGAATGCCCCATTTGCGGCTCATCCATGTGTCTCCCCCGGGGGAACATGGGAGGGAAGGCTGAAAGGGCCTGTGGTCCAAGGATGCAACCCGGAGAGGACTTCAACAGCCACAAGGGGCCACAGGGAGAGGTAGTGACTTGGGTCAGAGCCGTGGGGTGAGGCTAGGGGCACATCTGGGATCATGAGTCAGGAGGTGGGTAAGCTGCTCACATCTATGCCGTTCTTCAGCATGGAACACCCTTCCTCTACTTTTCAGCCTGCAAGCTCTTGTCTACTCTTCAAAGCCCTGTTGAACTCCCTCTAAAGCTCTAGGCAGAACTGGTCCTCTTCCCTCTCTGGACTCTCGCTGAGTCCCTCACTTATTGGATGTGGGACATACCTCCTCTTGTGTCCCCCCTCTAGGTAGGTGCGCCTCCATGGTCCTAGCAGCAACAGGCCTGTGGATTCCCCAGCCAAGCCAGGGCATGCAGCATGCGGCATTTGAGCACTGTGAGAAAGCAGGGCTGGGACATGATGCTGGAGATTGGCAGGCAGTAGACTGAAGGAGTGAACAAGGCCGGGTGGACCACTCGGGGTGGGAGAGTCTTGGACTCATAGACAGTTGACTGAAGTGTCTGCAAGGCAGGGTGGTGCTGGTGTGACATTTGGGTCTAGGTTCCCGAGGTGGAAATGAAGGGTGGGGGGAGGTGTAGTTGAGGTGGGTGGGGACATTTGGAAATTTCCCTTGAGAGGCAAGTTCCTTTATATGTACCCAGGCCAGGGTATGCATGTGTTCAGTTCAGCCAACCTTCCCCATGGAACCATGGATACTCACCAAACTCAACTTCTCCAGCCCTCTCAGTGCTCCCATCTCTGCCTTAACTCATTTCCTGGGCTCAGAAACCTAGGCTCTGCTGATGCCACTTTCTGGTCCCGTGGAGAAACCCCCAGCCTCGGATGTTCCCACGACCAGCCTCAGTTCCCTTGTCTGTGGAATAGGTCATAAATGAGGTTCTGCATGTGAGGTGCTATGGAAAGCCAGCTCTGCCTCCCTTCCTCTGCAGGGTGCTTCCTTCTCTGTTGGTGGGGGTCCATCCTCCCCCTAGCTTTCCCCACAATGGACTGCCACCCTGGGGGTCCAGGGGGCCACTGACCACATTTTTGTGACTTTTGTGCTAGTCAGGCAGGGTTGACTGGCTGCTCTCCCCATTCCCCTGAGGGCTAGGAAAGTTAATTTCATTCATTTCTATGCAGGAGTGGGTGACCAGGATGGAGGGGTGCAAGAAAACAGGTGAAGATATTGGGGGCCTTGGGTCTGTGTCTCCTGGTCACTAAGTGGCTGGTGATTCAGGAGAGCAGCAATCTTTGCAGAATTCTCTGGAAAACTCAGCCTCCAGAGGGGTAGAGGTGGAATGCAGAAGCCACAGGATCACCCACTGTGGCTAAAGATCTTTTCTCTTCTTCCTCTCCCTTCCTCCTCTTCTTCTCCCTTCCTCCCCTTCCTTTCCTTCCTCCTTCCCACCCCCTCCTCCTTTACTATCCCCTCTCTTCCTCATGCTCCTTCCCTACCCTCTCCTCTTCCTTTCCCCCTTTCTCTCCCCCCACCCCTGCTCTTCCTCAGTCCACTTCATCTCTGGAGAACCGTGGCCTGTGAGGTCTCTCTCTCACAGGCAGCTCTCTCTATGAATCACACAGCTCCACTGCCTGCTTCGGATGAGCAATCAACAAATCTGGAGAAACCCAACTTGACCAACGCAGGGAACTTTCCATTCAACCCAAAAGGAAAATGATGGTCCTGCAAGGGGACACCTGGAGCTGGTGACAGGATGGATGTGGGGGGCAGGACAGGGGTCAGTCTCAACCTCCTAAGCTCTGGGAAAGGGGACAGTGATGTGGAAGACACTTGAAGATGTCAAGGTTTCTCAGGTGACTGCAGTTCCTGGGCTCTCAATTGGCACTGTGGACCTTTTCTTGGCTCCCAGGGTGCTGCTGGCTGCCTAGACCCACACCAACCTTCCTAGCTCATAGAGCCTTCACAGCTGGCCAGGTGTGCCACTGGGTCCCTGACTCCTGTGGCCTCTGCTCTGGGCATATGCTGTTCTTCTTCCTCAAACTGGACTCAATGCAAACCAGCAGCAGTTTCTCCTCTGCTAGAGTTGATCACGCCTCCTTGGAAAGTCAACTGTTGCCAGTTGCTATGACGCCCTTCTCCAGGTGAACCATTCCACATGGGCCAGGCTCCAGGGTGCTTTTACCATTGGCACCCACACATCCATGTCAGTGTTCCATGGAGCTGTGAGTAGGTTCCTAGTGCTGAGGAGCAGGCACAGGGGTGTGTAGGGAGTGCCCCAGACTCAGTAGCCTCTGATACACCAGCCCTTAATCCAGGCTCTAGGCCACTGGGCGCCATCAGCCACAATAGAACCAAGGACCCAGTGGTCAGGAGACACAACAGGACAGGGCTGGCTTCTGCCGCTGGAGGACTATTTGCTCCCTGCTCCATTCTGGGAAGCCATCTGACTGGTTATGTACAGCTCATCTGCCTGCCTGATGCCTGGGTCCAGTCTGTAGTCACACTGCAGTTACTGGTTCTTATCTAGGTAGTCTCAGGGGAGCTGGGCCACACCACCACACAGTTCAGTTGTCAGGCCCCTCTCAAACTCAGTGCTTAGTACCCTTTGGATTGTAGGCAGACCCACAGCAGTGATGGTAATGCCCCCTCCCCATCTTTCTCTCCACAGTAATTCCCCTGCCTCCAGCTTCAGGCAAGAGCTTTGTCATAAGAAGAGGTTGGGTGTGGAACTCCCTTTGCAGGCTGCAAAGGCCTTGGGCCCTTCAGTGCCATAATAAAAGAATAAGAGACATGGAGAAGGGAGAAAGAAGGAAGGATGATCATGATGATGATGATGATGATGATGATGATGATGATGATGATAAGGAGAAAGAGGAGGAGGAGATGGTCCTGGAAACAGACAGGATAAGGGACAGGAATGCTCAAACCCATGCCCATCCCAGCTTCTGGATGGATGAAAGTGTTTGTAGGTCCTGTTATAGAATGTTCCAAACATACATTAATCAGGCGCTGCATGTAGCATACGGAGCGCTGGACTTCATGTTGGGAGACCCAGGTTCTGTGATCTCTGCATGGTCACCAGCTTGCTCTGTGCCCTGAGACAGGTCCTTGTTCCTCTCTAGACCTTCATTTGAAGATTTGATTGGGCTATTGAGAAAGCATAAGTACTTCCACTCCAGATGCTGGCTTTCTCACACCCGCCATTGGGCTAAGTACTTCTCGTTCGTTCCACAGCACAGGAGTTACCCTGTTCTTCAGAGGCAGTCTCCGCTTAATGGGGCTCCCTTTCCTTTGGTGGTTCCATGGCTGAGATGCTCCACCGTGGCTTCCATCACCAGCTCTCTCGTCTTTCTGTGGGATCAACCCAAGGGTGACAGCGAGCATGGTCTTATCATGTTGGGGGCCACAGTTTTGAAGGATGCTGGAGGAGTGCCTGGTGTCCTGGCTTCTGGCTCTCGAGCTTGTAGCCCGTGGCATCCGGTGAGGAGCTTTACTTTTCTTTTCTTCTTTTTGTTTGTTTGTTTGCAGTGTTGGGTGTGGAGCCCAGGAACTCACACAGGCCAAGCAAGCACTCTGCCTAAGCTCCAGCTCCGTAACCAGCTTTTAGCAGTTCATTAGTCTATTTTTCAAAATTAGTATTAGAAATAATTAAATGATAATTGCTAATAATCCCTCAGGGGAAATCATTGACAATTAAAATAATCCGTTTTGAGCTGGTCAGGTGATGCGTCCCTGTAATTCCAGCACTTGGGAGAGAGAGAGAGGAGCATCAGGAGTTCAAAGTTATCTTTGGCTACATAGCACGTTTGAGGCCAGCCTGGGTAAGATGAAACTTTATTTAAAACAAACCAGCATGGGGTTGGTGATTTAGCTCAGTGGTAGAGTGCTCGCCTAGCAAGCGCAAGGCCCTGGGTTCAATCCTCAGCTCAAAAAAAAAAAAAAAAAAAACAAGCAAAAGAACGGAGAAAAACTTTTTAACGACAGCATTTCAGGGTTTTAAGTTGTGTCATGTATAGACTACAATTTGTGCTTAAACAAAAGCCATTTTAAGCTTGCAGCACTCACACAGGAAACCCACCCCCCCCCCCCCCCCCCCCACCCCGCATTCGTTGTCTTCCACCGGAAGGACAGATGTGTCTGTCTGTACAGGAAACACAGTGGGGGAGCTAAAGGAGGTGAATCTGCCTAGACTTCAGCACCCGCTGTGAGTGGTCCAGACCAGTTCCCACATGGAATACAGATAAGGAAGAGGTCAGAGGCTGTGCCAACAAGGAGCTTGTGGACATATCATCAACAGAAGGACAGTGCAGTGCTAAGTTCTTTAGAATTAAGAACAGCAAGAAACATTCTGGGGCGAGCAATGGTCTATCATTGGCAGAGATCCACTTACACTTAGACCATTGCCTTTCACCATTGCCTTTCAGTTTCCTGCACACAGCACAGTCCAGCCTCAGCTGAAAGCTGCCCTGTCCTCTTCAGGCTGCCCTTGGCCAGGTACCCTGCCCCAACTGATGATGGAGTTGAACTCCAATTACACAGAGCAGCAGCTCTGTGTGTGTGTGTGTGTGTGTGTGTGTGTGTGTGTGTGTGTGTGTGTGTGTGTGTGTTATGTTAATCTCACTACCATGTTTCCAGGGGAGCTTAGAAAGTGATTAAGATTCGACACAGCCAGGGCTGGAGAGACCGTTTATAGAGTAAGAGTGTTTGCTGCTCTTCTAGAGGACTCAAGTTTGGATCAAAACACCCACTTTAGGTGGCTCATTACAGCCTGTAACTCTAGCCTCAGGAGATCTAAAACCTTCTTCTGGCCTTTAAGGGTACTCCCACACAAACAAATACATATACACATAATTTAAAAATAAATTAAACCCTAATAAAAGATTTGATTTGATAAGTCATCTTCATGGCTTATAAAAAAGAGAGGGGGCAAGAAGGTACACACATGCAGTGTACCCCCCTGGTATTGCCACACAATACCCTGGGCCACCACAAGACACCAGCCTTTGATCTTGGACCAGAACCATGAGTCAAAACTTAAGTCCTTTCTTTATAATGTGCCCACTGTTATGAATTATGCATGCTCGGGAAACCCCTGGCTGGCTGGGCCAGGGTATCCCACTCATGCAGGGAACCATGCTGGCATGCTGGGCAGATGCAGCAGTGGGCTGGGCAGATGCATGCCATGTGGGTGGGCATGGCAGCTGCGGTTGGCAGCAGCCAGTAATTTGCAACCCGGACACTGTATCCACGTGGAAAAGTTTATTATAATAGAGAGATGAAGAGAGAGAGAGGAAAGAGAGAAAGAAAGAGGGGGAGCTCGAGGGGTGCACACCTCGTGGGAGGAAAAGCAAAAGACAGAGAAAGAGAGGAAGGGTGGAGTTTTCCCTTAAAAAGAGGCTTTTACATCAGGACACAGGGCAGCGCCAAGGGGCGGGTCAGAATATTAACACCCACTCCATGGCACTGTGCTGTTAGCATAATGCACTATGTGGCACTATGCTGTTGCTCTTAGCAACAGAACCAGACAAAGACACCCCGCCTCCGGTCAAGCTCTAAGACCTTGCCAGAGCTCCTGTCCCTTTCAGGTCCAGCAGGGTCTTGCCAGCCAGTCATGCATGAACATTCCAGGACTGTGCAAGAAATCCAGAGGCCACTGCTGCTCAGCTCACACAGTCTACATGGCTCAGGGACTGACCTAACTGGGCCAACAGGGGATTTAAAAAATGAAATAAATCCAGACATAAATCCAGAAAAGCTGAGATTGGGTGAGTTGTGCACTCTGATGGAGCTGCACCAGCAGCTGGGGAACTCAGTGAGTTTATTATATTCAGTTGGATGAGGAGGCAGGCTAGCTAATCTTGGTAGATGTCCTCTGTTGGGGAGCAGTCTCAGTGTGCAGTCATCTGGGAGGAGGAAGCTGTCTGTAATTTACACACACTATCAACAGAGCTATTACAACCAGGGGAAGGCCTTACCATTCCCCTGAGCCTAACCTGGGTCTTAAGGCATCAGAGTCCTTGACATGAGGTGCTCATGTCATGAACACCCATTACAAGGTACACTTGCAGCCGGTCGTGGTGGCAGCCCACAACTTTAATCCTAGCACCCGGGAGACAGAGGCAGGTGGATCTCTGAGTTCAAGGTCAATCTGATCTACAGAGGAAGTTCCAGGACAGCTAGAGCTACACAGAGAAACCTTGTCTCAAAAAAAAACCAAAAACAAAAAAACCAAAGATACAAAAAAACAAAAACAAAAAAACAAGGTACACTTGTTCCCCAGTTGATCACTGACTGAGTTCTCTCAAACTGTGAGCCACATAAACCTTTCCAGTGTTTATGTTATTTGTCTCAGATGTTTGTCCCAGTGTCAGAGAATTGATTGACACAATGAACTATTGATGGTTCACAAGTGATGGGTCTTTTTAATTATTGGTTTTTAATTCTGTGTGGAACTTTACAACACCCACCCCCAGCATGCTGGAGGTCCTCACCAAATTCCACCCGCAGAGGGCTCCTTTGATCTTTTTGTTTCCCCTCAGAGACAACTACTCTGCTGGTGTGTGTGTGTGTGTGTGTGTGTGTGTGTGTGTGTGTGTGTGTGTGTGTGTGAGTGTGTGTGTGTGTGTGTGTGTGAGAGAGAGAGAGAGAGAGAGAGAGAGAGAGAGTTTGTGTGAGTGTATGAATTTGTGTGAGTGTAACTATGTGTGTGTGAGAGAGACATTTTCTTGCTTTGGGGACATATATATTTATAGTTTTCCAGATACACATGTATGGCTTAACAATATGTTGTTTAAATTTTTCTTGTTATAAAAAGTACATTCCAGAAACCCCAGACTTGCTTTTTCCCTTTCAACGTATGTTCCTAAAATTCATCCCTGGAGTTGAAGTTTATTGACTTTCGCTCATGCAAAATAACCATCTGTGAATATTCCACAATTTGCTTGATGGCTGTCCTGTGGGGAGGTGTGTCGGTTACTTCAGACACGTTTCTATGAGGTCTGTGCTTACGGTGGAAACGGTTTGGTTTTCAGCTTACTCAAAGTTCAATTTAGAACATAAAGCAGAATTGATTAGAGATCATGTTGAACCAATGACCCATGAAATCCGGGCTGTCAAATTTCCAGTTAACACTGATTTGCATTTTCCTGTTGCAAATGAGAGGGAACGTCTCTTTACATGTTTGGTCAGCCATTTGTGTTTCCAGGCTTTAAAGCTGCTCACTTGTTCCCGGTCCCATGTATGTTCTAAACACTCCTTGATAGTTTTACCTCTTGGAATATCTTCTGATAGAAGCTCTTAGTTTTCTTTAGTAGTTTCACAAATCGGCTTCATAAAGAACAACTTCAATGACTCGGTGATTAATCACCTGCATTCCCCTGCTGTTGGAGTCCCAAAGGAAAATTGGGGATGATTGTCAGGCACCTTGTAGCCAGAAAAGACGGTTGGCCCAGTGGTATGGAGACCAGTGTGAACAGGTGTATTTCTAATTATGCCGCACAAAAGCAGTCAAGAAGTGAGGTGACTGCTTCACACCGGTTACCCACTCCTGGGAGCTGTCACTCAGTCATGAGGAACAGGGAGAGAAAGACAGCGGTGAAGAAGAAAGCCCCACCTCTGCGATGGCTGATGCAGAGGGGTGGGAAGAGCCACAGGAACAGGAAGCTGTGGTCCAGAACGTCAGAAGCCACACCCACAAAGTCTCACCGACATAACTACCTGCACATGAGCTTGAAAAGGACCACACCAACAGACCTGCTAAGATAGGCAGAGTGGGTGGGGGAGGGGCTCACAACCCCAGACAGCACTACAGGCAACTAAGGAATGCCAAGGGGGAGAAACAGTCTTCCTCAGGGAAGAGCGTACCCCTGCTAATCCAATACCAAGTGGTCCAAAACACACATACTAATAACATTATATAGAGGCCGGGCGGTGGTGGCGCACACACTCAGGAGGCAGAGGCAGACCGATCTCTGAGTTTAAGGTCAGCCTGGTAACAAAGTGAGTTCCAGGACAGCAAGTACTAAACAGTCTTGGGAAAAAAATTATATATATGGACTCAGCAGGTTGTATTTGCACGTACTTAGGAATACATTCACATGTGTGTTAACTCCCCCCCCCCCTCGCGTAACAATGAATGAATAAGGAAGCCCTAAACTTGAAAGAGAACAAGGAAGGATATACGGAGGACCTGGAGGGAGAAAAGGGAAGGGGAAATGATGTCATTATAATCTCAAACAACAACATACTTTAAAAAGAGGCTCTTTATATGTTAAGGTGTAAATCTTTGTTAAACAGACTGTAAATCCACCCTGGTTTGGGCTGGTGTAAAAGAGGAGAATGGCCAGTGGAATGGAGAGGATGCATCAGAAAGGGACGGCTTTCCCGTTTTTTCCAATAAGCTAATTGAATCTGTTTTCTGTCTCATCAACAGCCTTCATTTGGAACCCCATCGTGTCCTTCCTGGTTACTATGCAACTCCATTAGCTACTTAGCATTAACGCTTAGTGTTGTAGAAGACACACTACACATAAGTGATCATTTTTCCTTAAAGTGGTTTGGTTTCGTAATTTATCTGTCATTTCCCTGGTTTTAATATAATGGAAATAGATATCCAAATTTTCAAATAGCATCACATGACCAGTGCACAGTTCCAATCAGCACATGTCACCATGTTCATACAGTTTATGAGAGTATTTGGTCCGTGACACTGTGCCTTGTGGGAGGTGCTCATTCTATGACACAAATGATTTTGTGTAGACAAACCCACTCCATTTCTGGGGTAGTGTGGGAAGTGCTCAAGGTGACACCATGCCCTTTTCACTGTCCCATCCTGACTCAAATGCCCAGAATTCTTAAAAACACATGAATTCTTAAAAACCTCTGGGCCTCATCTTCTCAACCCAACCCCTTCCTTAACTGGAAAATTCCTTCTCCCCCAGAAGCTTGCTCAGTTGTGATCTCAGAGCAGTTGGAGCCTCTACCAGTTAAGTCTGAAGGGCATCCGCCCCCCAAACTGTCTCCCTCTCACCTTTCAAGACTTTCCACCTTGAAGGCCAGGCCAACCAGGAAGCTTCCCCTGAAAACTGATGTCTGAATCAGGACACTGTGTTTCATATTCTCCCCTGTCCCCTTCTCTTCCTCTTGTGGGGTCTCTGTCTGTCTCCCATCCCCTCTCGTGTTGGAAAGGAAACTTTCTGGACCAGGAACCCTGTCTTTCCTATTCACTTCTAGCTCTCTAGATTTTTCAGCCAGGGCCTGATGCAGAAGGCTGGCTCTGATTGGTATTATGGCAATTCTTAACAGCCGTAGGACAGGGAGTGAGTGATGGTGACAGGTACCTAAAATGTTTACCAGTGTGACCGGCACTCAGGAAGGGCTCAGTAAACGTTGTCTACAAGTGCTCAGGAGTTAGCATTGGGTCTCGTTGTGTTAGATACTCCTCTAAAATGGAGATTCAGAAAGTCAACAGGAAAAGACAGCATGAAGTGAAGGTTCTTAGAACAAATTGCAGATGGCCAGGACTGTGGCCATGGCAACAAGTCCACAAAGCTCGGGCCAGCAATCTTGGTAGTCCGGTCATGTTCTAGGTAGGATAGCCCACTTTGAAGAAACATGAAACAGAACACCAAGAACAAGATGGCTACCAGTGGTCCTAGCAGAGTCACAGAGCAAACCAGGAGGCTGAGGAACTCACAGAACTGTCACACTGGACAGGCATCTAGCCTCTCGAACACGGATCATGTACTCAGGTGGGTGAAGCTCACGGGTGTGAGTGATGTGTGGAAAGTACGTGCCATGCCCCAAGGCTAATATCTTCTGATGGCTTTGTGTTGCATCTTGGGTATCCCAGCTCTTCACCATGACCCTTAGATCCTGGTGAACTGGACATGCGCCCTTCTCCGGCTTCATCCTGGCCTTACCACTTGCTGCCTGGAGTGTCCTTCCACTGGGACTTTGCACATCTGCTCCTATCTTTCCACTCTGATATTTAGTGTCAGTTTCTTAGGTGACCTCCCGCCAGCCAGCCCCAAGTGTTCTGAGTGTGAGCATTCCATTTGCACTCCGTCCTGTCCCCCCCCCCCCCCCCCCCCGCTCTTGTCATTAAAACTGTCTTACGGTTCTCTTTTCTGTTACTCTGACTTCAGGGGAATTGTCTGTGGGGCATGACTACTTCTGCAGCACCAAGAACAAGGCCTGGCATGTGCAAAAGCTCCAAGGCTGGTGGGTCCATCACACCCTGATGATCCCATCACAAAATGAAAGTTTTGTCAAGTTGAAACTTCTCCAACCTTTGGAACATCGAGCCTGAGTTAACACACCTAAATACACGCTGGATGCACACACTAGCCCACAGCTGGGCACTCTGGATGCACACACTAGCCCACAGCTGGGCACTCTGGATGCACACACTAGCCCACAGCTGGGCACTCTGGATGCACACACTAGCCCACAGCTGGGCACTCTGGATGCACACACTAGCCCACAGCTGGACACTTTGGATGCACACACTAGCCCACAGTGGGTAGAATTGCCAAACACAAAGCCTAATTTCTACTGAAGTGTGGGAAAGCTTGTGTAATGCATTGAACCCCTCCCTCCAAACACACAGGCAGCTAGAGGACCTTCAGAGCTTAGGTTCCCCCTGTGATCCTATGGCACTGAGTGGTGGCTGCTGTCACATTAGCACACAGGAGAAGCTCACATTCTATGTTGCTAGAGTAGGGAAAAGATCCAAATTAAAAGAGGAGCTGGAGAGATGGCTGGGCAGGTAAGGGTGCTTGCAGTTCCAGAGGACCCAGATTCAGTTCCCAGCACCCACATTGGGTAGCTCCCAGCTGCCTGTAACTCCAGTGCCAAGGGAGTTGTCCTCTTCTGGCCTCTGCGGGCACCTGTATACATGTGGCACACACGCACATACATAAAAATTTAAATAATTGTTATTTGTGTGTGAATGTGTGGGCACACATGCATGCGCATTGGGTGCCATGTTTTGCTGGCAGGCATGTATGTTCACCAAGTGTTTGCATGGTGTCTGAGGAGGTCCAAAGAGGGTGTCAGATCCCCTGGAAATGGAGTAACAGATGGTCCTGCGTCATTATCACAGCTCCTGGGAATCAAATCCAAGTCCTCTGAAAGAACAGTCAGTGCTCTTAACCACTGAAACATTTCTCCAGCTCCTAAATCAATCTTCATACATACAAAAATACATACAAATACATAATACATACACACATACATACTTACTTACTACAAAATATCCTAATTTCTGAGGCCCTGCAGCTGTCACACCACCATAAAGTGCAAACACTGTAAATGGAACTTTTCCTAAGACCTGGATAAGTCACAGCTGTGCTCAGCAAACACTTGGTAGCAGGCTCTGCTTCTGGATGCTCGGGTAGCTACAGGTGGATTCCTGCCTGGGGCCTTGGCCATCAGTCCTGCAGTGTGAGATCATACCCAGAGCATTGAAGCTTTGAAATTCCAACAGCAATAGTAACGTGGCCATTTGGGTTTGCTCACTTTTGACTTTCTCATATCCCGGGAAGTGGTCAGAGTAGTAGACAATAATAACCAGGACAACCAGGAGAAGGTATTTAGCCTGGTGGGGGTAGGGTAGGGTAGGGAGTGGGGCTATTCAACAGGAGGCCAAGACAGGGACAAGGGGAGTCTGGGAAGCCCCTGTGTCTTCAAGCCCCTGGCTTCAAGTCTTCCTGCCACTTAGCACCAAGGGGAGAACATGTGTGAGTGTGTGTGTGTGTGTGTGTGTATGAAGATGGCACATGCCCTTCCTTTAAGAGAGGTAAATCTCCCGTGTGTGTGTGTGTGTGTGTGTGTGTGTGTGTGTGTGTGTGTGTGTATGAAGATGGCACATGCCCTTCCTTTAAGAGAGGCAAATCTCCCCTGTGTGTGTGTGTGTGTGTGTGTGTGTGTGTGTGTGTGTGTGTATGAAGATGGCACATGCCCTTCCTTTAAGAGAGGCAAATCTCCCGTGTGTGTGTGTGTGTGTGTGTGTGTGTGTGTGTGTGTGTGTATGAAGATGGCACATGCCCTTCCTTTAAGAGAGGCAAATCTCCCCTGTGTGTGTGTGTGTGTGTGTGTGTGTGTGTATGAAGATGGCACATGCCCTTCCTTTAAGAGAGGCAAATCTCCCCTGTGTGTGTGTGTGTGTGTGTGTGTGTGTGTGTGTGTGTGTGTATGAAGATGGCACATGCCCTTCCTTTAAGAGAGGCAAATCTCCCGTGTGTGTGTGTGTGTGTGTGTGTGTGTGTGTGTGTGTGTGTATGAAGATGGCACATGCCCTTTCTTTAAGAGAGGCAAATCTCCCCTGGCATCGAGACCCTATTTATCCCAGGGAGGGACAGAGTGGAGGGTGCTTTAAACCCCACAGCCACTGGTTCCATAGTTGTCTTTCCACAAAGCCAGTCACACAGCAGGGTGGTGAGGGCACTGGTCAGAACCAGTAGCCGATGGTTCTGTGGCTAGAACTGACCTAAGCTTTTAAACATTGTCCTTGACTGATTGACTTTCGACTCTGAGATATGGTGGCATGTGCTGTTTTTCTAGATAGTCTCAACATATAGTGAAGGGGCAAAGCAAGGTGACCATGGCTTCTCTTGCATGCAGACAGACTGAAGGCCAAGGTTGAACAGCAGGGCCTTACTCTTCCTGAGTTTGTCCAAGTGGACAAACTTTTGATGAGTCCACAGGAGACTCGCCTGCTGGCTATTTTACTAAAGCACTGTCGGGGACAGCAGCTGAGGAAGCCAGGCTTTGATTTCCCAGGACACATTGGCGAGGGAGCTCTCTCCCTTGGCTGTGGAGCAGCCAGGCAATTATGCCTCTGCTGCTGGGTCCTGCCCACCCTGCTCAAGAGCCCCCACAGCTCTGAGCTAACGGTTGTTTTCCCAGGTGTGAGGGTATCTTTAGCAAGTGTTCCTAGGAAACCGTCACTTACCTTAGGCCTGGCCCTGCACAGGATGCCAGAGGCAGTTCGTGGGACAGAGGCTGCAAAGTCAAGCCAGCACTGAGTCCCTGCTGACGTCCCCCTTTTCATCCAATGCAGTGGGGTCGAGAGGCTGGGCAGCCACTGGGGGGGCCTCCGCACTTGTTTGCCTTATAGTCCCTGCCCCACCGGGTGTGTGCCACAGGCACCAGCCCAGCTTTGGATGATAGGGCATTGGGGAGCAGCCAAAAGACATGTCTCTAGAGTGATCATGATGAGGTGCTCTCCATTGCCAGTGCTATTTCTTCTCATTGCCCACGACACCCAGGACTCTGGCTTTGGCAGAGAATATTGAGGTTTCCAGAAATAAATAATGAATAGTCACATAGTCCACCAGGGCTGTGCTCTTTTATGGTGGGTGCTGGAGACGAATAGGGTGAAGAGGAAGAGGAGGAGGGGGAGGAGGAGGCAAAGGAAGAAGAGATGGAGGAGAAGATGCAGCAGGAGGAAGAGGAGATACAAGAAGAAATGATGGAGCTCCCAGCAAGTGACCATGGGCAGCAAGCATGGAGCTGGGGAGAAAGCAGCAGCTGAGGACACTGTATTAGTTCCCTGTTGCCGCTATAACAATGGCCGTGCAGATTAAGACAAGACAAATGTGTTCTCATAGGCACAGGTGCTCATAGAGCAGATAGTGAAAACTTACGGGGTTGAAATCAAGGTGTGGGTGAGGCTGGCTCCTTTTCGGGCCTCCCAGGGACAATCTGTTTCTGTGACCTCACTTCAGCTCCTCTTGGGGCTTAGGCTCTGTGACCTCTGGCTCCTCCTCCATATCGACCTCCTCCTGTCACTTTATCATCCTCCTCTCTGACTGGATCCTTTCACATCACTCTGAGCACACCTGGGTGACCTGGGGTGACCAGTATGTACATCTCAAGGCTTCTCAAGGTCTTTGCCATCATCCCTTTACACAGTCTCCTGTCTTTAATCAGGGGGCACTCACAGGCTCTGCAGTCACGTATGTGGGAGACTGATAGGCAGTTGTCATAGATGAAGTAGAAGGATGTGGTGGTGGAGATAAAGGAAGAGAGGAAAGTGAGTGGTAGAGAGGACCGTGCTGGCCTTCACCTCTAGCTTCAGCTCCGTGGGGGTCTGCTGCTTGGAGGATCTCAGAACTGTGTAGCTCTATGCTCTGCTCCTTCTGCCTTTGGACTCGAGGGGTTTCCCTGGGGCTCCCTTTTGGAAGTACCCTTTCTCTCCCAGTGCCTTCCTCCCTGGATTAACATAGCACAGCTTGAGCCTGCTAGATGCCTGCTCGCCACCTCACTCTGCTCCCTCCCCACCCACTGTCACTTTCAATCACTCCCGTACTAGGTGTGCATCCTGCCAGGTCTAGCCCAGCTGCCCAGTGCTGGCCTAGCTGTTGGACACAGCAGCCCAGTCCTGGGTTGAGCTCAGTCCTTGGGGGAGTGGATGTCTTGGACTCCAAAGTCAATGGCTCAGTAGCTCCTCTCAGTCCATGGCCCTGGAGATGTTTGCAAGCCACCAGCCTGGCACTGTACCCTCTCTGTTATCGCTGGTGCCATTTCCTCCTGTCTCCTAGTCATAAGGAGGTCACTGTATTACCCACCAGTGGCCCCTCAGGAGAACATCTCTTTATGAGGAAGGGACTGAATTTCATGTGTGTTGCTGGCCATGTTATCTATACCAGGTGACTTGTAGATGGGACCTCATTTGGTCCTTGGGGCAGGCCAAATCTGTTATCCTTGTACTACCATTGAGAAAAACAAGGCACAGAGAGGGTATACAGTATACATATTTTCAAGAAGACACAGCATCCCCTCTCCCTTGCTATCTGTCTCTGTCTCTGTCTCTGTCTCTGTCTCTCTCTTTCTCTCTCTCTCTCTCTCTCCATCCATCTATCTACCATCCCCAGTTTCTGGACACCTTCCACAGCCTGACTCTTTAGGAATAGTGAAGGGTTAATTGTGTGTCCCCCAAAGAATCCTAACTCCATGCACCTGTTAATACGACTTTGTTGCACCACAGTGTCATGGCAGACATAATCACATGAGGACATGGGACATCACGGTGACCCTAATCCAGCGATTGGTGTCCTTCGAAGAGGGTCTCGACACAGATGCCGATGGAGCAAAGCCACGCAAAGAGCACTGGAAACCTGAAAGCCGCTTCTGCAAGCCAAGGGGCCAGCGCTTCCCAGCAGCCAGCAGAGGCTGGACAGGGAGGCAGCCCTCCTTTGGGCTGTGTTTCAGACCTCTGCCTTCGGGCTCTGAGAGGACAGATGTCGTTGTTTTAAGCCTCTCATTTCTGGTAATTTATTACACAGATGCAGGTGATAGTTAACCCTTGATACGACTGAATGGAATGGGAAGGACAGACTGAAAACCCGAGGCTGGACAAAGGGAAGCATACTGCCGACATCCCCACAGCCCTCTGAGAGCTGCTCTAAAATTTTTAAACTCAGGGTCAGTAAGCCCAGAGACCCTCATCAGTCATGAAGACTCAAGCCTGAGGAAGCCCTGAATGACTAGGCTCGCCCTAAATGACAGTTCCAGACCTCATCCCTGACGATGCTGCTTCACTTGAACCTGGCTTTCCGAGTTGGGTGGGGGAGAAGGCTTTTTCTTGTACTCCCACCAACACAAGAAGTGAGTTCAGTCCTCACCTGATAGTTTGACATAGAGAGGGGTGGGTAAGACGGGGAGGCAAGGGGGTGAGGCAGGGGAGGAAGGAAGCTACCCTCCACATATATGCCACAGGAGCACAGTCCTCCTGATGCAGGGCATCTGTGAGTCCTAGCCTGCGTTCATCCCACCCAGATCTCTGGGATCCTGTCCCTCCTCCCAGCATCTATCTGTGTTAGGGATGCCAGGGACATCTCATCCACCCACCACCCACCACCCACCACCCACCATTTCATAGTTTGGAAAAGTGATGCCTACCTACATGGTCCTGGCAAATGAACAGCCGACCTCTGACACAGCTCTGTTTCCCATCTCCCTGGCTTTTGAAATACTCCATGTTAAACTAGAAAGCAGCCACGGGCAGGAGACAGGCTGTCAATGAGGAGACAATGGGCCTTAGGAAGGGTAGGCAGACAGAGGTCAGAGAAAGTCAGTGCACACTGAGCATGCTATGTGACTCCCAGGGGTTAAAATCTGCCCATCACCATCGCTCTATATTAAACAGCCCATTTTGACAGTGCAGAAACCAACCTCAGAGAGGTCAAGTCATCCACTCAGGTGGTAGCCACTGGCTCTCAGTGATTGCTCTAAGATTTGAACTTGGTCCTGCTGGCCCCTGAGTCCCAGGCTCTTCCCTGATCTAAAGCCCTGCTGGTTCCCAGACCACGCCTTCCCCCATGGGAATCCAATCTGCAATCAAGAGTGTAATGCCATTGGCAAGAAGTTCGGTGGGCCATTCCTTCCTAGCAAGCACTCAGTTGGCCCCAAAGAACCACTGGCACCGTTGGCAACAGCTGTTCTCCCAGTCTCTGTATTTCAGAGGAGAGATTGGAGCCACATGTTGGAGGCCATGGGCTGAGTGCTAGCAGGGCACGGTACATAAACAGCCAGAGATAGAATAGGTCGAGGGGATGGATCCACCTTCTATCCTGAGTTGATCCAGGCTCCAGTCCCCCAGGCTATTCTCGCCAATTCTACCCTCCTCCGGTTTTTGCTCCAGCCTTCAAGGGTGCCTGGCTAGCTGGGAGAGGGCTAAGGCAGAAGCAACAGGTGCAAGGATGGGGAGACTGGTTGCCCTGGCATCGAGGCATTGGATAAAGGTGGCTCTCTGAGTTTGGGAGAGGCTGGTCGCCCATCAGCCTGAGTCTCCAATCAGCATCTCCCACTGCACCTGAAACTGGGATTCTTGCCCGTTTAGTCCTTTAATGGGAGAAAACCTTCCCTCGTGGGCCTCAGTGTTTCTTGAAAGGGAGGGGCCCTGACCATGTGCTCTCTTCCAGCCCCAAATTCTTGGGTCTGAAGCCCCAGCTGGCTTCTCTAGTTCTAGCAGAGGCCAAGTAAGAGGGCAGTTCCTCAGAGGCACAGCTGAGGCAGGGGGAAGAGGTGGAGAGGCTGGCTGCCACACCTGAGGGGTTCAGGTTTCTAAGCCAAGGCAGCCCATGTGTGTTTCAGATTTTCAAGTTTCACTGTCAAGCCTCGCCTGGCCCAGCCTCCTGGGCTGACGCTATGATCACTTTGCAAGCAGCTCACCCAACATCTGGGGGGAGGGGCAGGTGGAAGCTGAGCCTTGGAGCTAGGAGTCCTCTCTGGATCCGGTTAGGGCCAGCCATCAGTGGTTGAGTGAGGGGAAGCAGGAGGCTGGACTTTGACTAGGACTAGGGAGTGCTAGTCAGAGGCTCCAATGTGATTTGGGGACAGACTGACATCTTTTCTCTGTGAAAGCCACAAGGACTCTGACACCCAGGCCTCTCACCATGGCTCTGTCTCTTGCTGACCTAGTGAGTGGTCGTTAGACCTCTCTAGCCTCAGTGCTCTGGCCTGTGAAATGGAACCTTGCTGTGTATCTGAGCTCCAAAGTTTCAATAAAATAAACTCAGAAGGGCTCAGTGCAGGTGGTCAGGATGCCCTGATGGGGAGTGTGGTCAGAGAGCTAATTTGTCCACGCAGGGAGGGGTGGAAGGTCTAGCCTGGTCTCTGGACCTTCTAGACCTGTTTGTATAACTCCTTAATTCAGCTTTAGACACACCCACACACCCACTACAGGTATCTCTATGTCTACCAGGCTCCATGCTCAGCCTCCACCATGCCCAAGGCCTGTCTACACACACACACACACACACACACACACACACACACAGGCACGCACGCACGCACGCACGCACACACGCACACGCGCACGCACGTACATGCACGCACACACACACACTGCTTTCTTTCCCTCTCTGAAGCAGTAGACTCTCCTGGTTCATGATGCATTCAGACCTAAGCCCATCTCTGCACCAAGGTGGAGTTCCCTGCCACAACTGTCCTGAATAAAACCTCACATTGCTCTAAACATTGCCTTGCTTTGGGTTCTTTTGACAGAAGGCAGCCTGTATTGTTGAAGTAACAGCTCCAGCCTACCTTTTCTCAACCTGCCTGAAGAGCCCCTGCTTAGGCCTACACTTCTTGGCCAGCTGTCACCCAGCATCTTCCGGGAGGCACCCAGGGACAGCCTGCATCTGAGACATGGGGGATGTGCCAGGTCTTTCTATTCTCACAGTCTGGGGCTGCTACTCTGGAATGGTGCAGGCTTGCCTCCCAGGTCCCAGGCCACACATTCTAGACCTTCTTAAGGTCCTCAAGTCCATTGAGAGTGAGATGGAAATTCTGCTGCTCAGTTCTGGGAAAGGCACTCCCCAAAATGTCTGTTCATGCCTCTTTCCTGTGGCCCCTAAATTATGAAGAGAGACTTGAACTCAAATCCCTGCTGGGAAAGCCAGTCCCCAGGCTGGGAATCCTGCCCAAGCCCTGCTCAAGGACGCTTGCAAGTACCTTGGCCAGTTCACTGGACTCTGGTAAAAGGAGTAAGGAACTTTGATGGCCTTGTCCCAGGGAATGCCCGCAGAGATAGCCTTCCCTTGCCTAGATATCAGATGACACCATCACTTCTGTGTGTCAGAGCCAGAGGATACACTGGCTCCTGCCTGTTTAACCATGGGGGAAGCCAAGGCTGAGGTACATTCACAGGATTGGCCCTGGTCTCGGGCCCCTTTCCAGCTCATTCGTGGGCCTAGAGCAGGGAGCCTGGCTGGTGGACGGTCAGCTAGCTGGGCTCTGCAGAGGAAGGGGAGTCCCATCCACTCCCACACCTCGACATTTGTTAGCAGCTGACAAAAGAGGCAACTCGGGAGGCCCGGGTTTCCGGCTTGCCCGTAGCTGGAGAACAGACGGCCAATTCATCTCATCAAACTTGGCACCTCAAACAAAAGAAATAATATGTGTTTGGCTCCTTAATCTGTTCCTCAGGTTCCCAGGCAGGTGACTGGAAAATGTGATGACAAGAAGCGTCGGCCTCTCAGGACACTCCACAGGCTGGCCTGCCATTGTTCTGCAGCTCCCCACAGCATCCTGTTCCCCGCTCCTCACTCTTCCTGGGGCTTTCCTGTAGCAGTTCAGGGGTCCCCAGAGCCAGACCCCAGGGAGGTGGGTGATAGACCCTCTCAGAGAAGCACACATTCTCTCAATATCATACCTCCTCTCAAGGTAGACAGGATTAACACCCTGCCATGCCAATGACCTCCTCTCAGGGAGCACAGTCTGTGACTAGCAGACCAAGGGTGACCACTGTAGCTGGGTCCAAGCATCACCTTGAACATGCCCAGAATCCAGGTCTCAGCAAGCTGGGGCAGTCTGAGGCCTGGGTATGGTCCCATAGCTCACCAGGTTTCTGCTCCTCCCAGGGTCTTGGGGGGCAGAGGGGGTTGCTGAGGATGGGGATTAGGCATGGAGAAGTCTGCATGGTTTCCCTTTAGTGCTGTGCCTGGAAGGCAGGAGCCTTGATATCAGCTCTGGAGATAAGTTGTCCCTGAGTACCCACTGTGTGCCTGGCACGTGAGAGGGCTCCGCTTGACTCCCCTTAATGGGCTATGTCTTGTATGCACTGCAGACTGGGTGCTACGGATAAAAAGTCAGAAGGAGATGCCGCAGTCACACACAGGCAAGAGCCAAGCTGCGACTCTTCCCACTGCCTTGCTGTCTCTCTCTCTACCCTCCAACCCCAGCCCCAGCCCCAGGGAGGGTGTTAATGAGGTCCATGCAGGGAGAGGCAGTGTGACGAGCTGCTGTCCACAGGTGCCAGCAGGTCTTTTGCGATGGCCAGACTGGGCCTGGCGCCACTCTGCCCCGTGTGTGATGGGGGCTGATACCCCCCTGGGGTGGGGTGGGGAACCCTGCACGTGTCTGGGGCCTGCCAAGAACACACCCTTGGAGACCCAAAGTCTGTCCCAGGCATGGCTGCCCTTCCCACTCCGGGATCCCTGAGCGGGTAAACGGGCTGGGGAATACCCAGGGGGGTTGGCAGGCCTGGAAAGCTTCAGATGCCTGGGGAAGGTGGTGGAGCACCACAGGGCCTCAGAGGCTGGCTGGCTTTTGCCTTCTCCTGGTACCTGACTAACTGTATCTTTGAGTTTTCCTTTCTGTCTCCCAGTGACTCAGGACTCAAAGAGTTTGTAGGGTGATGATAAAAACCAGGATGGGTACCCAAGAAATCCAATTTCATTCCAAATTTTCCTGGATGATTCTGGGAGTGTCATTTGCCCACCCTGCTAGGGGTACCTGCTGGACCACAGTTCAAGGCCCCCTGAGCTCCTTAGACCTTGGTGCCTGTGCCACTGAGGGCACTAGAAGACACAGAAGGCAGTGTTTGTCGGTTTTCTCCCCATAGTCACCACTCAGAAGAGTTCTGGCTGTCCGCAGAAGGGCAGTTAGAGAGGGAAAGGGTTACAGTGGGAAACAGCCTCTTCCTCGGCAGCCCCGTTGGCTTGGCTTCTGCTTCTACCTCCCTCCCTAGCCCCTCTAACCCCTCTAGACTCAGGCCATTTTCCATACTCACCTCCTTCCTGTGCCAGCCTTGTCTTCCAACTCCTCCTCAGGATACCTGACTCCAAAAGGTAAGGGCAGAGGCAGATGGAAAGTAGAAGGTTGCCCAGATCTACAGGGAGACCCAGGAAGTGACTGAGTTCTACCAAGTGCCTCACCACTGTCGCCAGGTTGACTGCATCAGCACCTGAGCTATTAGCACCACCAACCCACTACCATCATTACCATCACCTAAACCACCACCTCTGCCTCCATTGCCACCTGTTTTAATACCACCACTATCACCACCATTGCCACAACACCACCACTATCGAGATTACCACCACTATCATCTATCTCCCCCCAAACCACCACCACCACCACCTATACCATCATCTTCATTACTACCTGTGTCAATACCACTATCAATAGCACCACCATCACCACCTAAATCACCACTACCATCGCCATGGCCACTACTGCCATCAATACTGCCAGCATTACCATCATCACCACCTAAGCTACCTCCACCAGCACCAGTATCACTACCACCACTCCCACTTTATCAATACCTTCCATCATCAGTCCTACACCACCACCATCACCACCACCACCACCACCACCACCACCACCACCACCACCACCACCACCACCACCACCACCATCACCACCACCTCCACCTCCACCACCACCACCACCGTTATTCTACCATCATTCCCACCACCACCATCACAATCTTTGCCACTGTGCTGGCTGGTCTTATGTCAATTTGACACAAACTAGAGTTATCTAAAGGGAGGGGAACCTCAATCGAGAAAATGCCTCTGTAAGATCCCGCCGTAAGGCATTTTCCTAATTAGTGATTGATGGGGGAGCGTCCAGCCCATGGTGGGTGGTGCCATCCTCAGGGTGGTGGTCCTGGTTCTATAAGAAAGCAGGTGGCTGAGCAAGCCATGTGGAGCAAGTCAGTAAGCAGCCCCCTCCATGGCCTCTACAGATGCTCCTGCCTCCAGTTCCTGCCCTGTTGGGATACTTGTCCTGACTTCCTTCAGTGATGAACTGCAACATGGAAGTATAAGCCAATAAACCCTTTCCTCCCCAACTTGCTTTTTGGTCATTATGTTTGGTCTCAGCAATAGAACCCCTAACTAAGACAGCCAGCATCAGTACCACCACCCCTACACTCACCATCATGGTTGTCATGATCACCTCCTCTGCCACTACAGCTATGAATTCTTTGGTTGTCACCATCACCCATGCTCTGCTTCCATTGCTCCCACATCTTCCACCATGACCAGCATTGCCATCACTATCATCCACCACTGTATTAGTTTCCTCTTGCTGCTATAACAAATAGTCATAAAATTTGTGGTTTAAGGTTTAAAATAATAGAAATGTATTATCTTTCAGTTCTGGAGTCAAGAGATCCAAAACTGGTTTCTCTGAGCTACAACCAAGGCGCCAGCAGGACTATGTTCCTTCTGGTGGAGTGTTTATTTGGCTTACACTTCCAATACACTGTTCATCATTGAAGGAATTCAAGACAGGAACTCAAATAGGGCAGGGATCTGGAGATAAGAGCTAATGCAGGGGCCATGGAGGGGGTGCTATTTACAGGTTCACTTCCTATGGCTTGTTTAGCCTGCTCTCTTATCAAACCCAAGATCACCAGCCCAAGGATGGCACCACCCACTATGGCCTGGGCCCTTCCCCCTTCAATCACTAATTAAGAAAATGCCCTAAAGCCAGATCTTATGGAGGCATTTTTTCTCAATTGAGGCTCCATCTTTTTAGATGACTCTAGCTTGTGTCAAGTTGACATAAGACTAGCCAGTAGAGTAGGTAACCCACTAGAGGTGAGGTGTAGGGGTGGACAGCACCCAGGTCACATGTTGGGAAGGTTGATCCTTGCCCTAAGAGCAGTGAAAGACTCTGGAGAGCTTGGAGTTTGTGAGCAGACATGTGTTTCTAGACTCTAGTTTTTAGAATCTGGTCCCATGGTGTGCATCATCATCATCATCTTCCTCTTCATCATCATCATCATCATCATCATCAATTAGTATCATTATTATTGTGCATTATTTAGGATGAGGGGCGAGAGGTAGGTGGTAGTAGCCTAGGAAACTTTCTGCTGTTCAGGGGTGGATAGTGAAAGTGGCAAGCATGGAAATGGAGAGAGAAAACAGGGTTGGTGATTGCAATGATTACAAACTCAAGAAGTGGGTCAGACTTAGAAGGACAAGGAAGGAAGTTGCTGTTGGGATTCTGCAGGTTTCAACTTTCAGAGCTGGATGATGACAACATTGACTGACCCCTAGAGGGCAGAGACCAGTGGTGCCTGAGAGCAAGGGCAGATGGGCATTCAGTGCCCTTATTGTAAATACTAGTGGGTCACAGAGGCAGTAAGTAATGCTTGCTGAGTGCTGTCCAAAGCAGAATTTCACACTGTAAGTCACAGAGGCGTTGTCTTCATGTGTATTCCCCAGAAGCTAACCTGGGAAAGAAACTCAAAGGCAAGGAATTGGGGAGCAAAATATCTAAGCAGGGTCATGAGACAGGGCAGGGGTTCTGAAGGGCACGCTCTCAAATTAGTTATACCATTGACAACGGAGCTTGGCCTTTCTGGGGACTCCAGGAGCTACAGGAGAACACCACTCCAGAGGCATATCACTCAAGCATGAGGAACTTGGGGAACAAAGGTCCCTCCTTGTCCACTATTTAATTCCCATGGTCTCTAGTACACCAACCACAGTCCCTAAACAGTACAGGGGAAATTCCAGAAATGAACAATTTTTTTTCTTCCTTCCTTCCTTCCTTCCTTCCTCCCTTCCTCCCTTTCTTCTTTCCTTCCTTCCTTTCTTCCTTCTTTCCTTCCTTCCTTTCTTTCTTCTTTTTCTTCTGGAGACAGGGTTTCTTTGTGCAGCCATGGCTGTCCTGGAACTCACTCTGTAGACCAGGCTGGCCTCAAAATCACAGAGATCTGCCTGTCTCTGCCTCCTGAGTGCTGGGATTAAAGGCATGTACCACCACTGCCCCGCTGCAATGAACAATTCTTAAGATTTAAATAGCATTAAAGTTCCTTGTCATGATTGTTCTGTTTAATTGTTATTGTCACAAATCTCATACTTTGCTTGATCTACACTTGATCTACAAATTAAACTTAAGCATGGGTATGTTTATACAGGAAAAAATAGTGTATGGCAGGTTCAGAACTCTGAAATTTCAACCACTCTCCCTTGGTGATCTTGAAAAGCCCATCATCCAGAGGTACAGTTACTGCATTTATCCACACACTCTGACTGGTCAGTCAATGGAAGCTGTGTCCAGAGGTGTTGGCTCCCCACACCATCCAGTCTTCCACACTTAGGGTCAGGTGAGAGGAGGCTCTCAGATAACAAAAGTGGGTCTAGGTTCGGACAGTGGAATTCAGTCTTGCCCATTGTGACAGTAGGAGCTTCTGCGGTAAATGCTAAGAGCTTCAAGTCCTGTTTCTTAAAGCACTAGGAACTAAACTCAGGGCTGTGCATGCTCGGTAAGCGTCCACCCCTGAGGCACATCCTTAGCCCCAGTCCATGTCTTTTTAAATTTCAAGTTTATGAATGGATGAGCACTTGAATGAATAGGTGAAAAGACAGACAGACAGACACACACACACACACAGATGGTTGGATGGTAGGTTTTTCAGAGACAGCTGGGAGGATGTTTGAGTAAATGGATGCATGGAGAGTGTAACGCATGGGTAAAGATGTCAGATAGAAGGAGAGGTGGACTGGGTCTTATTGTGCAGGCTAGTGGATCGGTTGTTTAGGAACTGCACCTGTGCCTTTGTGGCTGGACTGTGAGATGAGCAGATGGAGTACATGTCAGGAGTAGGGGACAAGTGGATGGATGACCTGGTTTAGAAAAGGAGAGGGGCTAGCTGTGGCTTAGTAGGCAGCACCTTGGCCTTCTGTTGACTGGAACTCAGGTAACATCACCCATCTCATCTTGTCCCCCACTGATGAGGATCTTGTCTCAGTCCATAAATATTCCAATTCTGCTCTCACCTGGATGGCCCCACATCAGGAGCCATAGGGGGACCCAGGATAGAGAGAGTGTGACTTGGGGAAGCCTGCATGATGAAACGGAAGGAGGTTGCAATCCTTGGCCTTGTACCTAGGATGATGGTGTCTTCCCTGGGGCTGTCTGGGCATCTGTCCAAGTGACAACGTCATAGGACTGGCTCTGGCCACCCTGCCCTATGGGTGGATGTCAGACATATCCAGGCTTGTCCTGCCACCCAAGCACAGCAGTGGCTGAAGGTGAAGACAACACTCACCGCAGTGGGAGCAGGGAAAGGAGGCCGACGTCAGCCAGGGAACCCACCATCTTGGCAGAGCCCAGGAAAGCCCAGGGACACCCAGTTCCAGCCCAAAGCACAGCTGATGGGCTCAGCTCTGCCAGGTTTCATTGCCTGGGGCACATTTTTATGACCAAGAAATAATGAGAGGCAGGCGTCTAATTCCCAGATTTTCCTAGTGCAGGTGTGTGTGTGTGTGTGTGTGTGTGTGTGTGTGTGTGTGTGTGTGTGTATGTGTATACATAGGTGTCCCATGTAGGTCTTATGTGCTTGCCTATTGTATATGTATGCTAGGACACTTTGGTACACACTAGCATGCTGATGTATGTATGTAAGCATTTCTAAGCAGGGGCAGGTGTTTTTTATGTGATGTGAGCCTATTTGTGTGCAAGTGCTTGCATATGCATGTTTACATTTGCATAGGCATGTATGTATGTATGTATGCAAAAGTCTATATATTTGGGCATATAGTTGCTGCTGGCCTGAGTGGAATTGCCCCTGCCGTGTGTGTGTGTGTGTGTGTGTGTGTGTGTGTGTGTGTGTGTGTGTGTTAGGCAGATAAAAGAGGTCATCAAGAATCAGGATTCATGGAATGAAGAGTCCCATTCTCTAGCTCTGGCCTCATCCCTTACCCTACCCTAACCTCCACCTCCCTACCTCCCTTCCCTCCTTCATGAGGGGGAGGACTTATGTCTAATTCTTTTTTAAAATCCCAGAGCACAGAACTGAATCTGTTATGTCAGAGGATGGATGGAGGGATGGGCAGACAAACAGATAAGCAGATGGACAGATGGATGGATGAATAGATGCCTGCAAAGACATATGCATAGATAGACCAAGGACTCAACAGACATGTGGATGGACAGGTATACAGGTGGTTAGTTCTGTGGCAGCATGACTAAATCCCGCCATTCTGCTCGAGAACTCTGGGTGCTGAGGTGAGTGCACCGAGTCTCTTCCCCACCTCACTGTCACTCTGGTGTGGTAGAGAAAACTTCTTTCTGGCTGCAAAGGTAGCTCTGCACTGTCCCCTCTGGTCACCCCTGCTCTCAGGACTGCTGGCTCCAGGTTGGCCACTTACCTCACCAAAGAGCAGATCAGAACGAAAGAGGCATTGCTAAGTGGCTTAAGTTAGCTCCTGTTTGTGTTCAGGGCTTTCAAAGGCTGGGGAGACAGCTGAGGAGGGGCCTGACTTCAGGCCCACTGTTAGTGGGCAGGGATTGTAAGCCCTGTAGGCCTTGACTGCAGGCAGCTCAAAGCAGGGCCCTAGGAGTTTTGAGACAGGAAAATAGTGTTTTGTCTTGTGAATGAATTCACTTGGCTTTGCCTTGGAGAGCAGGCAGGTGTCCCCAGACGGCTGCTTTGAGCTGGTCCAGGCAAGGGGGCGGGGCGCACTCAAGCCCTGGATTACAGAGGCCATGCAGAAGAAGGAGGCCTTTGATGGGGCCCGGCCTGTTGTCCAGAGCTTGCTTTGCTGGTGGCTGGAGCCCCCTAATGAGGGGGAAAGGGCTCCTCTCTGAAGAATTCCCTGGGCCTCCCCTGGGCAGCAGGCGGAGACCTCCTTTGATGTTGGAGTCCTTAAGCCAAGTGGGGACTAATTGCCACAAGGTACAGAATGTTCTGGTTGCTTGGGGGGTCTACAGCTTGCTCACAATGGCACACCCACCCTGGGGTTGAGGGGAAAAGGCAGCCACCAGCCACTCTCCTGATGGCGGCAACTCAAGGACATTTTGTTGCTTTTTTTTTTTTCTTTCTTTCTTTTTTTTTTCTCATGCATTCAGATCCACACACAAAATGGGAAGCATGCTGTCGTCCACAGCAGGCTTGTCAAAGGATTCTGTTGGAAACCATCCACTTTTAAAATCAGAAGCAGCGAAGCAGGAGAGACAATAGCCACAGGAGAGAAAGACAGTGACAGCCATCCAGACTCCAGGCCTGCTTTACCACTTGTAGTTGGCTAGTGTCTCTGGACTGCCCTCCACAAACGGCAGGTATCAGGCCTGACACACAGTAGGACTTCTCGTTTTGTGTGTTCTCCAGCTGCTGAGGCTTGAGCCAGAGACCAAACAGAGGGGCCTGTTGCCACAGCTCCTGTGGAAAGCTGGTGCAGAACCTGGTTGGTCAGGTGGGACCCACCTGACAAGGGAAGAGTGAGGATGGATCCTCTGATTTTCATGCATTCCTCCTAGCTTCCGTCTGGAGGAAGATGCCCTTGCAGACCTTGAATTAAGCTTATCCCATCCACTCCCACCTCTGCCTCCCCGTGGAATCTGGAGCCAGACAAAGCAATTCCTAAGAAAAGAACAGCTGCAGTCAGCAGTTGTATTTTTACTCTACTGTGCATGGCACTTGGTTATTTGCCTACATTCTTGCTAGTCTTCACAGGGACATGCTCAAAGGCTAGTAGGTCATTTCACAGGCGGGAAACCAAGAGTCCAAGACAAACTACTTGATTAAGATCACCCCATGTGGGAAAGGAAGCGCTTTTGATGGGCCTGCCTCCAATGTCCATGTCCTCCCCAGTCCTTTTCAGCTGAGCTGAAAGCCCCTTAGGCCTCCCTTTCCCATCTGGCCCGCCGGAATAACGACAATGGTCTTCCTCCATCCCCGAGCGGCCATGCACGCCAGTTCCACGAGATCTCCTCTAAAATCACCTAGAGAACCTTGCAGACTTAGCAAGGACTTGCCCCTCTACTGCCTTCCCACAGACAGGTACCACCACTGCCTCTGCTCTGTTGAATGTGCAGAGGGGAATCTTGGGTAGAGGAGACTGTGTCTAACTAAAGCTGTTCTATTGGACTGTGTTGCCCTGTGTATCTCCATCCTGACCTTCTGGCCTGTGGAATCTTCAAGGAGCGGAGAGAAGAGCTGCCGCTCCTCTGTAAGCAGCTGCACAGGGGAAGGAATTTGGTATCTGGTGAATCCAGCAGGTGCATGGCAAGGGAGTCCACCTTTGTCTCTGTCAAAGTCAGCAGCCAGTATGGGAGGGGGGCCCTGGGATCTGGAGAAAGTGTCACCTGTCATTCCCAGGTTCTATTGGACCTGTTTGACATTACAAGTAAGACATGGGCATCCCGGGGCATGCAGAGGGTGGCTCCAAAGAGCCAAGAGATGCAGAGCAGAAGCGTGAATTCAGAAGACAGGGCTTAGGTTCTAGGAAAGTGAAGAGCTGAGAATGGAATGGACTTCAGACGTGGCCTGTGGGTGTTGCCGACTGGGTGTAGCCCCAAGGTCCCTCATTGGAGGAGGTGCCCTCTCACAAAGAGTACAGAGAGACAGTGCCACAGCTGTCCCTGCACTGTTGGAGGTCTCCCTGGCCATGTCTAGCATAACTGGACAGAGGAGGGCCTGAGAGTACAGTTTCTGTGTCTCAGATGTGACCTCTACTCATTCTCTTTTTGAAAAAGTCAACATGGAGACAACTTCACTGTTTTACAGCATTATGTATCCTCTCCCTTACATGTCTGGAATATAAATAGGTGGGACTGAGAGATGGCTCAACAGTTCAGAGTGCATTCTGCTCTGGCAGAGGTTTCAGTATCCAGGGCCCACACTGAGTGGCTCCCAACTGTCTGCAACTTCAGCTCTAAGGAGCTCTGACTCCCTCTTCTGGCCACCTGCAGGCATTGCATCCATGGACACAAACCCACTCACAGACAGATACACACATAAACACATGATTAAACAGAAACAAATACAGAGAGGCTAGAGGGAGGAAATAAAGAAGGCCAGAGATGGCTGTATACACAGCTGGCCCTCTGTATCTGCAGATTCCTCAACTGCAGATTCAGCCAAACAGTGGCTGAAAACCTGTTTGCATCTCTGTACTGAGCGTGCCCAGAGACATTTTCTTCTGGTCCTAGCTCTTAACCAATGCAGTGTGGCTATTCACACAGAAATTTCTAATGTCAGGCATTAGAAGTCACTCAGAGATGATGAAAGTAGACAGGAGGCTGTGCAGGGATCAGGTGCCAACACTGTTCCATTTTATAGGAGAGACTTAGGCTCCTGTGGGTGCTGGTGTTTGAGGGAATCCAGGGGCCAATCGGCCATCCATGATCGTGTATACATGTGGCATGGTGACTCGTTCTCTCCCACTTAATATCTCATGGGCACTTTTTCACACACACACACACACACACACACACACACACACACACACACGTCTGAATGGCGATTTTAAACAGTTTCACAGCATCCCAGGAATGGTCATAGTTTGACGATCCCCAATTGTTGAGCGTTTGGACTGGTTTGAGTGCTCTGTGGTGAGTTCCCTTTCTGCACTGGTCCTGCCCCCTCCTGAGACTCTATGCTGGGTGGTGACACTGTAACTTGTGTCAGGAGGAATGGTGGCCCAAGGGGTTGGACCAGTGGGAGCTTTGACCATCCACACACTCTGACAGAATCGACTTTCCTTGCTATAGGAAATCAATCATCTCAATCTCAGAGAAAGTGTAATGTGTCAGTCAGTTTTCTGGTACTGTAAGAAAATACCTGAGGCAATCACCTGAAAAGAGGAAAAGTTTCTTATGCCTCACATTCTGTTGGTCCCATTGCTTGGGGGGACATGGCAGAGGAAGCTGGCTCACCTCATGACCAGGAATGGAAAAGACAAAGAGCAGACCAGGGACTTTCAGTCCTCTTTAAGCCAGGCTTCCACTACCTGAAACCTCTCAGTAGGCCCTACCCCTTAAAGGTTCTACCCTCTGCTAATGGCACCAACCTGGGGAAACGTGGGCCTCTGGGGACACTGGAGTTCCAGATGACAGCATGTTCCATGTTTCCCTGACTTCCAACCCTTCGAGCCAGACATTTCCATAAGCATTTCCAACATAGGTATTTAGAAGAACAAAGCACAGGGTTCTTTTTTGGCCTCCCAAGCACCAACTTATGGCTCATATCAGCATGCCCCATGACAGCTGCTTCTTTGGTGAAGAGTCTCAGTGTTCACCAAGGCCTACTTTGGTGCCACATTCTCCAAAGGGCTGCTCTGGGTTCTCCCAGCATAAACTTCTCTCCTCAATCTACACTAAAATGCGTTTACAAGACCCGATAACCATTCTGATATAATGAAGCATGGCCTGGTTGTCCCCTCCAAAGTAGGTACACAGGGTCAACCCTCTGCACTCCCCTGAGCAGCTGCAGGGCCAGCTCACAGGCCAATAGTGGTTATGACCTATCTCTCACTTCAGTATATTTTTCTGCCAGGGGAATTTTCCCATGGTAACAGAGGTTCACAGAATGCTCCCCCAATTCCTGTGTGAATTCACAAATAAGGCAACTGTGCTTCAGAGGGAGTTAGGGTTCTGTCAAGTTCACATCTGTAGGAAGGGACTGGATGTGACTCAACCTCCCCTGGACAACACATCAGGGCCTGTGTTCCTATATCACTGTCAGATTCAAAGTCTGTATTTCTCTGGACTAGCATGCATGGGAGCCCCGGGGCCTTGGTAGTAGTTTAAGAAAGGGTCTTGACAGTAGTTAGTACCCCTGATTGTAAACTGAGTCAGAAGCCTAACAGCCAGTCTGTCCACCCCGATAGGCATCTGAGCAGTACTGGCATATGGCTGCAGTTGCGATGGGTGATGGGCCATACTTTCCCTGCTGACTGATGTCATGAGCTCATTAGAGCAATGGGGTTTATAGCACGAGGCAACTGTCCAAGCAATAAATTAAGCTGCACAATTTAGCACTTAATTATCCTCTCTCTCATCTACTTCACTCTCATCCCTGGGTGTCCATCTGGACCTTCTGCTGGATGGGACGATCTTCCTGGGCCTCACACCCCACGGTCAATCCATCAAACAGCCCCGATGGTGCCATCTTGGGAACATCCCTCAAAAACTTTCCCCTCTCCACATCCCGTGGCCTTGACCTCAGCTGGTCCACATCCTTCCTTGGCCTCCATTGCTGCTTGCCCCCCTGGAGTTAATTCTCCTCTTCGATCTGCTGTAGCATCCGGCATCTGGTTTGCTTTGACCTGAAATCCAAAGTCCTCAGCATGTTGGCATTCAACGCTGGCCGTGATCTTGAAGGTGGCCTCCCTCCTCTGTTACTCTCATGTGTGTCCCAAACCTGTACTGGCCACCATCCCACACGGAAGGGGCTAGACCTTGTAAGAAGCACACAGCTAGACTTCAGGCTACAAGAACTGCACGTTGGTTCCCTTCTTAACCCCCACAATGCACACACTCAGCTTTGCCCTCTACCCATCTCAATGGTGCTTGGCTCTGGGAACTTTCCAGGTGAGTCCACAGTCAGATTTCTCCTTTTTAACCTCCTCCAAGCCATCTCACAGGTACTTCTCCACAGGACTACCTGAAAGAACCATGTCCACACAAGGTACGTATCTGTGGAGGGCCCTGATGAGGCACTGTCCTGCTGAGATCCTCAGTGATCTCATAGTTGACTGCTCAGTCAAGCCCCAGGGGCCCTTTTACAGGCCATGCTACAGAAAGAGAAACTGAGCCTTGGATGCTGGAGCCTGGTCTTTCCTGGCCGAAGTCCACATGCACAAGGACAATACCTGGGATCAGGGAGGACAGGCACAACGACCCCGTGGGGCACCATAAAGGAAGATGGTCTTGGGGACAGACAAGGGGTTCACTGGATCAGGAGTGTTCTTTGACCCAGAGGAAGTTTGACTGTCAAGGACAGCACCTCCCCCAGACTTCTCTTCTTCATCCCCATTTTGCTGGAGGGTAGGTGGAGCAGAGGTGGAAGGGAGGGTGAGGTGACGGAGAAAGGGGCTGTGGGTACAACTAGCCGGCACCCTCTCTTTGTCCCCTTCCTCCCCTTTCCTACTGTTTGCAGCAAACTTTCCCGAATTTCTCCTATCCACAGCATCTGTAGGCTGGTTGTCAGCAATACAGAGTTAACCGTTGGGTTTTGTTGAGTTTGCTGGGCCTGGTCTATATGGACAGTCAGTAGGCAGCATCTGGGTGCTAAATTAACAAATAAGCAAAGACCCCCGGGCCTATAATGCAGCCCAATTGTAATACTATAAGTACTAGGATTGCCACATTTCCTGGGGACCTAAAGGGGAGGATGACTGTGACCCAAGCCTTGTAGGGGGCATCTTGGCTATAAGCATCACGGCACCCATTTTACAGAAAGGGGTACTGAGGCTCACGGAGAGTGTGGGACTGACCTCATGCTCCATGATTATAAAGCAGTTCTTAGTCATGTTAGGAAATGAAGAATTCTGCATTGTGGTAGGTGTGTGGTGCATGCAAGTGTGTGTGTGTGTGTGTGTGTGTGTGTGTGTGTGTGTGTGTACAAAGATTGCTTTCTTTTTGATGCCTGAACAAGAGAAGGCTCCCTGAGAAGGCCATTGTAAATGCCATCAGCTCTCCACAGAGCTGTCAGCTTCTGCTCCTGTGCTCCCCAACACTCCACAGTGTGTGGATCAAGACTGCGCGTCCTCCAAGGGACACTGGGGGACATGCATGGAGGGGCCAGGAGCACTTTGCAAGTCTGAAGCACAGACTGCCCCATAGATTGGGAGCTGGTTCTAGGCACTAGGCTGGGTGAGATCAGCATGGGCCCTTCCTTCTGGCCTGGGTGGGGCATCTGGTCCTCAGTTACATCCAAGTCACTGGGAATGTCCCTTGTTTCCATAAGGGGGAGCCTGTGTGCAGGAGATCCCAGCCCAGCTAGAGCAATTCAGAGTCCAGGGACCAACTCTTGTCAGAAGTGGCCATTTTGGTGGCATCAGTAGGCGTCTGTCCTGAGTGGGAGCCATAGGGTCTGGGTGAACTGCCTCCTCCCATTTATCTATGTAGAGAACCAAGGAAGATAGATGGAGGAGCACAGGCCTGCAGGTGGAGAGAACAGAGCTTCAGAGGTGACACATTTGGGACTCAAGCTGGCTCCATCCAGAACACTATGTGGCCTTGGACTGCTCCCCTCTGCTGGACCTCAGTTTCCCTATCTGTAAAATGGGGAGCCTTACCACCTTTAGAAGAAGTTACACACAACTATGACAGTGCCTAGAGCATAATGAATGAAACCAGGGGAATATGCTGATTGTGGTCAGGATGGTCTTGAAAGTCTTAGAGGCCACTGTGCCCTTTGCACAACGCCTGCTCATCCATCTGCAGCAGGCCCTTCAGACAGAGAGAAGCCCCACCAGGAAAGGATGCTGAGCTTGTGACTGCAAATACGGAGCCACTAGGCAGTGTTTCTTGAATGCTGGCAAAGCAGAGAGGGAGAGAGAAAGTGTGTGTTTGCAGGGGAGCGAGCGCATCTTGGTCTCTACCCAGATTTAATGCCTGTTGCCACTGATGCAGCAGCCCCTTGGCTCACACACATTTAGCACAATATAACATGCCAGATACTTCACTCTCCACTTGACTCTCTTTGGTGAGAGTCAGTCTACCTTTTTTTTTTTTTATTTATTGGAATCCTGCCAGAAATCAAACCATGCATGCCATGGTCTCTCTCTGGGAGGACAGCAGCAGTGTGGCTCCCAGCCTGGGCCTGGGGCTGCCATCAGGGCAGGTGCCCAGTGGCTGTCTGCTTTCCTTTCAGTGCCTCCTCTACACTCAGGAGTGTTTCGTGTTAAGACAGGGTCTTGCTATGCAGCCCCAGCTGACCTGGAACTTGCTATGTCGGTGGTTCTCAGCCTTCCTCATGCTGCAAGCCTTTAACACAGCTCCTCATGTGTGGTGACCCCCAACCATAGAATTATTTTCGTTGCTACTTCATAACTGTAGTTTTGCTACTGTTATGCATCATAATGTAAATATCTATGCTTCCCGATGGTCTTAGGTGACCCTTTGAATGGGTTGTTTGACCCCCTCCAGAGGGGTTGAGACCCACAGATTGAGAAACACTGTGCTATGTAACCTATACGGGACTTGAACTTGAATTGATTGATCCTCTGTCTCTGAGATTGCAGATGAGTACCACCAGAGAGACTTAAGGTTTTCCCTGAACAAAAACAGCATCTTCTCCCTGGTTCTCAAAATAATGCAAGTACATCATCACAAGTCACCCAGCGAGGGCCACTGCGGCTGCCCTTCTGTGTCTGTCAGGCACCCACATGACCCCCGGCAGATGCACCCTGCCTTGCTGTCCACTGTGGTGATTTCCTCTGTTGGGGCTCACTTGATCATCCTCATGGCCTCCCTCTTGGTTTGAGCTCAGCTCAGTTCACTTAACCAGGCTCCTGTTGTTACACATTTACATGATCTCTGTCCACTTTTCCATTCTTTACATCTTGTTTAAAAACAATTAGAGAGTGCTATCATGGGCTGGTGAGCTGGCTCAGGGGTCAAGAGTGCCGCTTCTCTTGCAGGGAACCTGAGTTGGCTTCTTAGCAGCCATGTTGGGCAGGTCACAACTACCTATAACTTCAAGGGACCTGATGCCCTCTTCTGCGTTCATGTGCAGAGAGAGAGAGAGAAGAGAGAGAGAGAGAGAGAGAGAGAGAGAGAGAGAGAGAGAGAGACGGAGCAACGGGAATGGTACAAGTCTTTTTAAAAATTTATTTATTATGTTCACAGAAGAGGGTGCCAGATCTCATTACAGATGGTTGTGAGCCACCCATGTGGGTGGTGGGAATTGAACTGAGGACCTTTGGAAGAGCAGTTGGTGCTCTTAACCTCTGAGCCATCTCTCCAGCCCCTGGTACAAGTCTTTTGAGGCCTCAACACCTGCCTCCAGTGACACAACTCTTCCAGCACCTCCTGATCCTTCCACCAGCTGAGAACCCAGCATCACAACATACCAGCCTATGGGTGCCATTCCCGTTCAAACCACCGTGGACATCCAGACTGATCCCCAAGAAAGCCAGAAACAGGCTTCCACCTGACCCTGTACCGTTCCTGGGTATATTCCCAAAGGATTCTGTGGCCTACTGCAGAAATACTCGCTCACCCATTCATGTTCCCTACTCACAATGACCAGACCTTTGTTTGGTTCAGGTGCTTGGGGTGTCTGCCCAGCTTGAACTGGCCATGGCCATTAGTATCCCTTCCAGCTTCTGTTGAATACGGCACTGTGACTGGGGAATGGTTCATTGTTGCTTCGTAGAACAAAAGGATCAAGTCAACAGTTTTGTTTTGATCAGCTCTTGAGGAACCCTCTTATCTACCTTTCTCACCTTTCCGGTTTGCTTCAAATACCACACAATTGTCAGATGGTCCACACGGAGTTTGCTGGCAGCTTCTCACGTGGTTTTGTACGAGGTTCCGTGACCACTCTCAGTTGGTCATTGTCAACTTCCGATGGCCTGCCACAGCATGCCTCGGTCTTCAAGGCTCTCATCTCCTTTGCAGACCTTTTTAAATTTTTAATTGTTTTATGTGTACAGGCATTTTGCCTGCTTTTCAGAGCTCCTACCTCTCCACACTGCTGTGCAAGGGGCTAAGTTCTAGCACACGGTGACTGGGGGACATGCTCACCCATAGCAATTACTTTATTTTTTATTTTTAAAATTATTTTATTTTACATATATGGGTGTTTTGCTTGCTTACAGGTATGTCAGTGGAGCATGTGTGTGCCTGGTGCCAGTGGAGACCAAAAGGAGGTGTTGGACCCCCTGCAGCTGGAACCACAGACAGTTGTGAGCCTCTATGTGGTTGCTGGGAATCAAGCCCGGGTCCTCTAGAAGAGCAGCCAGTGCTCTTAACTGCTGAGCCATCTCTCCAGCTCCAGTAGTTACGTTATAAGGATTCTTGTTTCTTTACTTCAGTTAAGCACTAGTTAAAGTAACCTGGTGTGTGTGTGTGTGTGTGTGTGTGTGTGTGTGTGTGTGTGTGTGTGTGTGTAGGAGGTGAAGGAGATTAGGAAAGCAAGGTTTCCTGAGCCAGCCAAACTGGCCTGGTTGAACATGGCAGCTGCCAGCCAGCCATTTGGCTCTTGAACACCAGGAAGACAGATACTGTGAAGTGAAGTGTGTTGTAAAGACACGTGCTGAATTGAAAAAAAAAGAAAAGAAAAAAGAAAAAGGGCAGGATGTTTTATATTGATTATACACTGAAAGTATTCTTAGATACATAGTAGGCTAAGCAAAATATATTTCAAAAATTAACTTCACCTGTTTCGACGTACTTTTTAAAAGTGTCTACTAGAAACATAAAATTGCCCCCTGTGGCTTCTTGTGCGGCTTCCATAGTGAGGAGTAGGAGCAGTGTAGACCACTTTCTCACTCACAGCTCCTTGTGGTCAGCAGTGGGCACTGACCACGCAGAGGCCAGAGCCAGGAACATGACGCTCAGCCACCACATTAAAAGCAGCTGGTCTCTGTGGTTCTGCTCTCCACAGCCAGGGCCCAACCACAGGCCCCACAGCATGGTGGGAAAGAACTTGAGGCCAGCGTGGCCTTTGCTGGAGTCCTAGCTCCTCAGGACATTCTTATACTTCACCCACATTTGTTCCATTGGCCATAGAATAGCAGGAGGGGACCTATAACAGGGATACACCCCCATTTATTCAGCTTTTCTCATACCTACTCTGTGCCCTAAGAAAACTCAGCACACATTGTGACTCACCGCTCCCTCACCTCCAGAGACACTATGCTAAAAAGAATAGTAGGGATGGTACATTGTCCTGAGCACTTTTTAGGAGGCCACTGGTTCCTGGGGATGGATTTCTCCTCAGTATTACTGTGTGACTTCAGAGAAGTCATTTTCTTCTCTGTCTCTCAGATGGTGACATTACCTGTCCCACTGGGCTGCTCTGAGGGTCAGGTGAGGCTGTGCGAGTCAGGCACAATTCCGGATCCTTGAACTCTAGAGGCAAAGTCACTGTTCTTAACAGTATTATCACACTAGTTACATTGTTGTTTTCTAATTGGAGTGACTCCAAAGGTGTCCCCGGAAGAATGACTGAACCAGGAGACAAAAAGGAAAGATCTGGAAGACTTCTGCAAGTGATGGAAGATGGCCTTGAGCCTGTGAAGAGTTCATGAAAAATTTATATCCAAGTGGTACACATCCTGGCTGCCTGGGGCTCGTGCCAAGAAGGGCTGTACCTGGGCTGAGTCAGTCAAAGACATGGTGGACACAGCTCCAATTGCTGCCCACCAGCCCAGGCTCTATTCCCTGTCCACATCCCTGGATACTGACCTTTGCCTATATATGCCTGCTACCTTCGGCCCATAGACTTCTTCAGTCTAGACCAGTGGTTCTCAACCTTTTTAACGCTGCAACCCTTTAATACAGTTCCTCATGCTGTGCTGACTCCCAAACATAAAATCATTTTCATTGCTACCTTATAACTGCAGTTTTGCTACTGTTATGAATCGTAATGTAAATATTTTTAGAGATAGAAGTTTGGCAAAGGGGTCGTGATCCACAGGCTGAGAGCCACTAGTCTAGTGGAAGCTGCCAGGCCTGATCTCAGGGCAAAGTTAACAGCACCAGAAAAGTGGCCGTGGACTAGAGGTGAGCAGGTGCCATGGAGAAACCCCTCCATCCCTTGGCCCTGATCTTCAAAGCATGTTCTCTACCGACTGACATCCATATTCCTCAGTCTTGGGTTGCAGTTCCCTACGGTAACTATTAGTGTGATAAAGCAACCTTAGTTCACTGTCTTGGCCCCCCACGATCCTGCTAGTGTTGAGGGTGTAGACAAGGAAGAAGAACTTAAGCTTTGCTTTGGGAACACAGCTCAACATTCCCTTCCCAAGAGAACCCAGATTGGATGAGGTGACACTTCTGTCTCCAGAACGCCCCTGTGTGTGTCTTCTTTCCCACTCCATCCCCACACACCTGTAGAGCCACCAGGCCAAGAATAGTGAGCTAGGAACAAGGGAGTCAAAGTTTTCTGCTTCCTGGAAGTGAGCCAGAGAGGCTCTTGGTCCTTGTGATAGTTACTCTTGTTAACTTGACAAAGTCTAGGATCACCTGGGGGATGGGCATCCTGGGTTTGGCTGTGTGGAGCCCAGCTTAATTGAGTTAATAGAAATTGGAAAACCCACCTGATGTGGGTAGGACTGTTCTGTGGGCAGGGATCCTGGACTGTGTAACTGGAGAAAGGGAACTGAGCAACAGAAAACAGTTTCATCTCCCTCTGCTTTCTGATAGCAGAAGTGATGTGAACTCACATTCTTTTTTTTTTTTTAACTTCTATGATTTTTTAAAAAATTTAACTGCCTTATTACACTGTGTATCCAGACTGTTCATTTCCCTTGTCTGAACAACCTGAGGCACCCGACTTTGCAAGCGCTACATGTAAAACCTTGCTGTGTATTGTTGAATTGTCACAAAAAGACAACTTCCAAACCAGCGTTCTCCTTGAGGAGTACATCTCCAGGAGGGCTGAAGAAAACCTCTGTCAGGAAGAGGCTTCTCCTTAATAGAATTTGTTGTAACTGGATCAGCAGGGTCCCTTCATCCCAAGCCTCGGACTTGTGGAAATCTCTTTCTATACCAGCCCTAGATGCAGACCACAGCACTTATATCAAGAGACCTCCATTCCTGCTTGTGTTGGCTGAGACTGGCATGCTTCAGCTCGAGGCTACGCACTCATTCTGGAATCCCAGTAAAACCAGGTCCCAAGGCAATTCAGAATGAACAAACCAAACCAAACCCCCAACAGCTTTGAATTACGCTTGTCACCCGGATCAGCTATGATGTTCTTCGTTTTGTAACATCGAAAACAATTCACAGGATTCCTGTGAGTTCCGTTTGTGGAATCAGGCTCAGGATTTGCTAGCACACCTGCTTGTCATGTTGTTTGGCCTGCTCCCTCACCCTCTGAGCCTTAGTTCCTCTGTTTTCTCTACAGGTCAGCGCGTAACAGCTATTACATCCTACAGCTGCCATGGGGATCTGACATGGTACACATCAAACTCACAGAATAAAAGATGCAACACTGGGCATCATTATCTGTGTTGGGGTGATTGATTTTCTGAGGTTGCCTTGTTTCACGCTGAGGAGACAGAAATCTGGGCTGTTAAATTTTTACTACTCATGAATACTCGTAGCAGAACCCGGCTTTGATGGGTGGGCCTCAGAAGTAATGATAATGGCCTTGGTATAATTGCAGGCTAACATTAAAAAGATGTTCCCTCCTCTCTCCCTTCTGTATGTCTTCTCTTCTCCATTGGTATGGTTGGCACCTAGGCACATGCTGGGCATCAACATGCAATATCTTGGCACTCTAGACTAAGAAAATACTCTTAACGTTTATTGATTCACACCCTTGCTTAAAGTCTCCCTAATTGTGGTGCTGGCCTGTGAGATGCCAGGGTTGAGAAATGAGAAGGCTATTGGCACTCTATCCTCCATGCTGCAAGAGGTTTGGCATTCCTGGCTCTTGGTGTTAATAGTAGTCACGTCCTTTCAGCCCTCACAATAGCCTTCGATGTCCTCCCATGTGTCTGCACGTCCCAGGGAGGGCTTGAAGCCGCCATCATTCCAGTGAAACTGGCTGATGGGACTTTTCAAGCTTTCCTGGCTTACAAACTTAGGTCAGACTCTCCCTTCAGCGTCTGAAGCTCAGTTTCCCAGTCTGTCAAATGGGAGAGTCATTCCCAGCCACTGGACTGTCAGAAGGTCCTAGAGGGAGGGGGTTTGGGGGGCACATGAATAGCATGCATGAGTGGCACACAGAAAGTGCTCAACATGTAGAGATGCAGCACAGGGTGCAGGCTCCAACTCCCCCTTTTCTACTTGTTGTTTCTCGATGTGACAGGGCCAAGGGGGCCATTCAAAGCTTTCCAGACTTCATTCTGGTCTAATTGGAGTCTTTGTGGAGTGAAGTCCAGTATTGAATTTGGCTTGTGTTTGACAGATCACTCTATGCACGGCTAACAGAACTTGCTCTGCCCATGCATGCATGATACAGGGGGGATTCTTGGCCTGGACTCCGAGGGGATTGCCGGAGAAAATGTCCCATTCAATTAAGGCTGATTGGCCCTGACAGTTGTCTGGGTGAAGTTTATAAGGTACATCTAATCTGCATGCATCTGGTCATAAAAATGCAAAACAACCCTTTCCCACCCAAGTTCTGACTCCAGATGTGGCTGACTCCAGATGTGGCTGCCTCACAGTGATTGGCATCATTTTTTTTATTGTTTTTTTTTTATTTATTTTTTTGCAGCTGTCCTACATTTTAAATCTTTTTCTATTTAAAATATATTCATCATAATTATGGAATGCAATAAACAAACTTCGGCCTGATGACAAGCTTTAAATATAAGAATGCTTCAGCTTAAAATAAATGCTGTGATTTTTTCAGCCCAGGACGTGGCCTGCACTGGCAAGGATCCTCCAGAGGAGCCCTGACCTTGTCACTGTTGACCAGAACCAATTTCTCCCTAGTAATGGCTGATATTTGGAAGGGGACAAAGGCAGAAAAATTAAAAGAACTATTTATATCAGATTTTTAAAATGTGCACAGTTCTTTAAAAAGCCTCTCTTGTAGGACGGAGGAAAAAATGCTGCATTCCAGTTGACCGTGTCTCGAGAACTCCTGTGGCACAGGTGTTTCTGTCTGCACAGAGGGTTTGCAGGACACTGGGGCTGACCAGGTCACCAGAGTTAATAGCCTAGCTTCCTCATTCCATGTTGTTACTGGGAGCAAAGTGTTGCTGTGTGCCTCAGTTTCCTTAGTTAGAGAACAGAAGGTGGTAAGGGTGCTTATTTCATAGTGTAACTGTGAAATCACGGGTTCTGGAGGAAGAGTGTAGAATTAAGTCTGACTCACCAGCCCTTAGATCTGCTGGCCTCTGGCTAACCGTTATCATCTGGCCTCTTCCGATGTGTTCTTTAAAGGGGAAGCTTAGGTTTCCAGAGGAGGCGTTATTGAACAAGTCTTATGACGAGACTGAGAATAAAACACTAATCATTTGGCCTCACCCATGGACATGCAAGTGTACGGTCAGTTTGGGTCACACTGGTGTTTTCTTCTCAGTTTAAAGTCTAGTTGATGGCTCCAACTGCACACTTAAGACAGCTGCTTCGACCCTGCTGAATCTGTCTACACTGCTGCTGTCTACACAGATCCTGTCTACACTGCTGCTGTCTACACTGCTGCTGTCTACACTGCTGCTGTCTACACAGATCCTGTCTACACGGCTGCTGTCTACACTGATCCTGTCTACACTGATCCTGTCTACACTGCTGCTGTCTGCACTGATCCTGTCTACACTGCCGCTGTCTACACTGATCCTGTCTACACTGCCGCTGTCTGCACTGATCCTGTCCACACTCCTGCTGTCTACACTGTCGCTGTCTACACTGCCACTGTCTACATTGCTGCTGTCTACACTGATCCTGTCTACACTGCCACTGTCTACACTGCTGCTGTCTACACTGATCCTGTCTACACTGCCGCTGTCTGCACTGATCCTGTCTACACTGCTGCTGTCTACACTGATCCTGTCTACACTGCCGCTGTCTGCACTGATCCTGTCCACACTCCTGCTGTCTACACTGCCGCTGTCCACACTGCTGCTGCTGTCTGCTCTGATGTACCATGTACACTGATGGATGCCATCTCTTCCAGTGCCTTTTCTTCATTCCACTCGGGTCCTGATGCAGCGTGGGTGAGAGAGCATCCTTGGGCCTTCTCTGTGGCCCCTGAAACTCATCTCTATCTTTGATCCATTTAAATGAATTTGTAATTGACAGTTAAAAACTAACCTCTCTGCTTAATTTTTAGATAAGTCGGCGTGTTCCCAAGCTGCTGTTTTTTTAGCCACTCCTGGACCTCAGCCATGACCTCATGATTCTGTCATTAGCAGTGTGGACAGCTCTACTCCTTAGAAATCCAGCGCTATCCACGGTTCATGTCAACAGTCTGCTCCTCTTTAAAGTGGCACAGCCTCTGAGTTCCAAAGTGTCTGCTGCTAAATTTGGACCCTGTCTTTGGTAATCGTGCTCCTATTAGGCTGATGAGAGAGCTAGCAGAGCTGGGTCTTTGGGCTTCTGCCCACAGTGTGAGCCAAGCAGGAAATGAGTCTGTGAACTTGACTTCTGAGATGTGGAAAAGGCCTGTCCATCACTTGGCTCATGGCACAAGCTCACTATCAAAATAGCACATGTTGCCTTTCCCAGGGGATGGACTACAGGCCTGGCAAGACCCCAGAATCCAGCAGGAGTGAAAGCCTTTACTGGAAAGGGGGTGGCTGCGCTTTGATTCTCCTGGAGTCCTGGCCGTGGCCCTTGTGGTGGCCACAGCCCTTGCCTGACAGTCTAAATGTACTCCCGTTTGTGGGGATGTGTAGCATGAATCTTAAATGCTCATTAATAAAATCAAACCTGAGGCCAGTTATTGGGGTGAATGCTGGAAGACCAGAGAAGCAGAACAAGCCACAGCTACCTCACCTCACCAGTTCCTCAGCTGATCCTGTTTCCTCAGACTGGAAGCCTCTGAGTCCTCATCCAGAATGAATCTCAGCTGAACTGTTGCTCCAAAGCTTCAGCCAAATGCTTCTAGTTCCTGGTCCTCATTCCTTATATCTTTCTCTTTCTGCCGTTACTCCCTGGGATTAAAGGCATGAGTCACCATGCTTGGCTGTATCCTTGAACACACAGGGATCCAGACAGATTTCTGCCTCTGAAATGCTAGGACTAAGGCATGTGCTACTACTGCCTATGCTCTTGTTTAATATTGTGGCTGTTCTGTTCTCTGACCCCAGATAAGTTTATTAGGGTACACAATATTTCGGGGAACACAATACCACTACAAGGAAGTCGACAGAGTATGACCTCTGGAGGTGGGTGAGCCCAGGCTCACACACTTATGACCTCTGGAGGAGGGTGAGCCCAGGCTTACATACTTATGACCTCTGAAGGTAGGTGAGCCTAGGTTCACACACTTATGACCTCTGGAGGAGGGTGAGTCCAGGCTCACACACTTATGATCTCTGGAGACAGGTGAGCCTAGGTTTACACATTGGGGTTACCATTTATAAACAGGATGAACTGGGACGGCCAGCCTCAGGTCTTTCTTGGGTCATCATGAAGGACGAATGATGTCAGGTGTGGAAAGGATGGAATTCAGAGTGCATGCACAGGAGGAAGGGGGTGAGATTCTGTCTCCAGAGCCAATGAGACACTTGACGTGACTTTCTGCATATTATAGGCAAGGTCCTCTAGAGGAACAGAACTGACTGAGTGCATACATGTTTGAAAAGGAGATTACGTCATGGCGTCTATAACAGGGGCTGGGGTTCCAACAATGAATGTCTGCACAGAGGAGCAGTCAGTCTGCATTAGAAGACCAAAGAATTGAAGTCTGTCATCTGTGAAGTGTAATGGCAGTGTCGGCATTGCGACAGCAGTATAGTGATCCACTCATCAGCAAGACACAAAAACAGCAAGCAACAAGCACTGCCTTATCCTCAGCCACTTCGTGTCTGGGCTGGCTGGTTGACGGTGTTGCCTACTCTGAGGGAGGGTCTTACACTGTCAGTTAATACTTTCTGGAAATACTCTTCACAGACTCTCCCAGAGTCATGTCTCCTAACTGAGTGCAGAACCAGTTAAACTAGCAACTACCTTGGATTAGGACTAACTACACTTGGATTAGGAAATTTGTTTCTCCTTCTGTAATAAAATGGCAAATGAACAAGCTGTGCTATTCTTTTCAGTGTTGATCAACTGGAAATGTCTGAAATTCAGTGATAGATTTGTAATGTCTGTCATGGCTGAGGAGTAGGTGGTAAGAACAGCATTCCATGCGTTTCTGTCTCCCTTCTGGAATGTAAGCCCTGAAGCTAAACTTGAACAATAATCCAAAGCATTTTGCTTCTTATTTTTCATAAGGCCTATTCTAAATGCATGTTTGCTAGTCTTTAAACACTCTATATTCCACAGAGACCTTGAGTTTCAAAATGACAGATAATATAACTGGCAAGGAAAACATTAATAATTTCACTGTATATATAAAGGATTGATATCTAAGACTGGGGAATAAATTGCCCAGAATCCTACAGTAAGATGATAGCAGATAATAGGTATGCTGTCAGGAAGGCTGGGACAAAAGTCCCCATGTTACTGTCTGTGAGAAGTGGAAAAGTACTAGGGTGTGGTCTACATTTGTCCCAGGAGGGCTCTTTACAGCTTTGTTTCTGTGACTCAACCCACTCCCACCCCAAATAATTCCCTAGATAGCATGAGGAGTCTTTGGCATTTTAGGTTTCAACTCCAGGTTATGTAATGACCTTGAACAGGTCACATTTTAGGATCTTTACCAGTGCTGTGTGCACAGCCCAAGAGAGGCAACCCCTGGGGTACAAGGTCTGGGGCCCAGAGGGGTTTCCCCTTCAAAGAACATCAAGGAAGTGTGTGTGTGTGTGTGTGTGTGTGTGTGTGTGTGTGTGTGTGCGTGTGCGTGTGCGTGTGCGTGTGCGTGTGTGTGTGTGTGTGTGTGTGTGTGTTGTATCTAGGAGAGGAATAATGTAATGATGGGAAGAACAAGACATTCTAGTGACTTGTAGATGAAAGCGTCCTTGAGCTGGATTTCTCAGCCTTCTACACATCAATTCAACTGTGCCTGGAAAAGTACTTAACTTTCCATAAGATGCCAAGTCATGGGACAGAGAGAGAGAGAGAGAGAGAGAGACAGAGAGAGAGAGAGAGAGAGAGAGAGAGAGAGAGAGAGAGAAGAGGGAGAGAGAGCACTTGAGAGAAACAGAGACAGAGACGCAGAAACAGAGAGGCTATTCTGGGAACCCCCCCTGCCCTTTCCTGAGAGCAAAGAAGAGGTTCACTTCCTGGTGGCAGGCTCTTCCTTTGCTCTGTGTGTGACATTGGAAAAGTCAGCGTGAAGGGCCTATTATTTCATGAGAGATGGAGAGGGAAGGCAGGAGAGAAAAGGAAAAGGAGGAAGGGGGGAAAGCCAGGAGGGGAAGAAGGGCGGGAGGAATGGGAAAGGAGAAGTGAGGAGAGACTGGGAAGTGTGGAGGGAACAAGTGAGAAGGGCAAGAAGAGCAGTGAGGGAAGAGCGTGAGGAGTGGGGAGCAGGAGAGGAAGAGGGAGCGCGAGAGAGCGCCAGAGTGAGCGAGAGCGACTGGCCCCAAGGACAGACAGACGGCTGCTGGGGAGTGTGCAGAGCCTCTCTTTCTCTCGAATGCCCTCCTCTATGGCAGCTTGGCCCCTGATCTGGGATGCTGCAGGTGCCTGGTCCTCACGTGGAGCCAGAGGACAGTGCCTCAGGCTCCATGTCCACAGTCCGAGGCTGAGCTTGCAGGAGGGAGCCTTCAGCTAGATGCTGGTAGAGAGGTGAGTCAGGACTTGGAGCAGCAGCAGGCCACTCACTCTCTGTGTCCAGGACCCCAAGGAAGGGCTTCAAACTGATGTGGCCAGTCTAAGGATTTGAGTCTTGGTCTATTTCTACCAGTAGCTCTAGGTGTGTGATTTTGAGCCTCAGTTTCCCTGTCTGTGAAATGGCCCTAATATGAGAACAGGTTTGGTGGGTGGGGAGAAGACTATGAAGAAATCGAATAGCCAGGACTAATTCCAAGGTCAGAAGCTGTAAACTGATGCCAGATGGCTGGATTCACGAGAGAGGATGATTGTTTCTTTTTCTGGCTTTGGAGTTTTTAATATTTATCACTGATATTGGCACCAGGAGTTTTCTTATAGGAAGAAATTTCTGTTCTCGGTTTCTCATGAAAGATTCTGGCAGGGCACTGGGTGACTTCCCTTGATACATCTCCTTCCATGACCCGGAAGTGATTTGACTTTTTCTTCAAGCGCCTGTGTCTGCTTGCATTTCTGTTGGACTGAAATGGTCTTTCACAGAGAAAGGTAAACAAACCAGCTGAGGGACAAGCTGTCATGTCTTTGTCAGAATAAGCCAGGTGTCCATCACTCCACTGACTCCAGCACTCTGGCTAGCATGGAACCCATGGACTGACTGGGTTGCAAGCATATTTACCAATGAGCTGAAGGATCCAAGCAAGAGGCAGCATCCCTTGAAAGAATATGTCTCAATGGAGTGTTTGAATGATGCGGCTTCCATTCCAGGCATTCCTCAGAGCTTTGCAAGATTTTCAAGTGTTTAGGCAACAAGTAGGAAAGCAGATGATGGATCTTTCCAAGATTGGAAGACTTGGGCACAGACAGCTCCCCTCAGTATTCACATGGGATCAGTACCCACAGGCCTGCTCTAGACACCCAAATCTGAAGTCCCTTGTGTGGTCTCCACAATGGCACCTGTACACAGCCTCTGTAGACTTGAGTCCTCTTGGGCTGTTTACACTTCCTAATACAACATGGATGCTGTGTTGATGTTTACTGTGCAAGACTGTTCAAAGGCAAAAGGAAGATCTCTGCAGATTCACATCAGACATAGATTTTCTCTGAATTGTTTGATCAGGTGTGAGTTGAATTCATGGGTGTTGACCCATCTTTCTAAAGGACATATTGTGTGCCAGGCAGGATGCCACAGGGCACATAGGCAGAAAGGACCTGGGTTGATGGAGGTAGGAGCCTCCACTGCTTGAGTACCTGCTGTGTTTTGAATCCAGGGCTGTGCCCCTCATCTAGAACATCTGCTGACCCAGAGCACTTAAGGTCCAGCATGGGAAGGCAATGGGCAAGCAGAAAATCAAGTTTTCCAAGTCAACAGTACAACGTTCCAGGGAATCCAAGAGATTGGAGGAGTATGAGGAGGAGGAGCAGGCTTCCTGGGAGGGTTAAGCCCTGGATAACAGTGGGGTTTTGCCTGTGGCAAAGGTACGAGTGAGCGGTCTGGGCAGGAGGTGGGAGCCATAAGGGTGTAGCTAGGGGTCTTAGAAAGACTGTAGGGTGCTGGACCATTGTATGGGAGAATCCAAAGGAGAGACGGGCAGGAAGGAGCACTGAGGTCACATTGGGCATGTGCTCTGGCTGCTGGGTGGAGGAAGCAGGTGACAGCTAACAGGAGTCCTGGGCAGCTTTCTAGAATAGGAGCAGCCCGATGGCACCCAGGATTGGAAAGATGACTTCGAAGATCACGTGGAGGCAGCTAAAAGTAGCTGACTCTGAGGTAGATCAGAGAGAGAAAATGGAGGCAGTGGTGCTGTCTGGGAGCAGAGATGGGATTGCGGGAAGCCTTGCTGGAGAAATAGCTGAGGAGACTCGGAACAGCTGCAGCATCCCTGACGGAGTCTCATTTGCATAAAAGCTGGATCTTTTGCGAAGTTCCTCCCCAACCAATGGGTGGCTAATTGGGTTTGTTCATCCAACAGCAAACATTTATGGATGCTGGCCCCACTGGGACTCCCAGCTAAGGCTGAGAGGAAGAATGAGAAGAGCAGATTCTTGCCCAGGAAGTGGAGAGTCACCTGGAAACCTTGCTTTATAAAGGGTTTTTGTGATCCAGCATCCTAGGAAGCAGATGGTTGCCCTCCCCCTCAGCCTGCACTCCAGCTCCTATTTCCCTGGCTCAGATGATACACATGGCTGCCACTGAACTCAGGCAAGAAGAGCCAGGCCTGATTGACAGTTTCCTGTGTGCCAGGCATAGTATCAAGGGCTTGTCACCAACTATCTTACTCCAGAATAGAGTTCAAGGCTTGGCAAGCTTCCTATGAAAGGCCGGGCAGTCAAAAGTTTAGGCTTGAAGGCCAAATGGTCTCTGGAGCGGCTATTTCAATCTACCATTGTAACACGAAAGCAGCCATAGACTAAACATAAATGAATGGACAAGGCTGCGTTCCAATAAAGCTTTATTTATACAAATAGGCTGTGGGCCAGGGTTGGCCTCAAACCGTATTTTGTTAATATAAGATGGAGTTCTCTGCTGTAGATGACGAGACTGAATGCTTCAGTCAGGGCCCCGGGGATAGGGACACTCAAATGAGGCAGCCAGAGAGGGCTTAAGGCAGGTAAGCACAGCAGTGCAGAGGAAGCAGCAGGGGAGGCTGTCTCCTTCAGGGACAGCCACAGGGGTGCTGCTTGCAGACTCTGGGGTGCAAGGATGGCAGGTGGAGATGCTGGACAAAGAGCTGCTCCCTTGGAATAGTGCCTCGGTGATGAAGCTGAGGCGGTACCCTGACCTGATTGTCCCTCCTGCATCGACCCTTCAGCTGTGTCCTTTTCCCACCTGTCCCAGTGAGGAGCAGGGATCCAGTGAGGCAGGCAGAGAAGGGCACGCTGGCAAACAGAGGCCATGCAGACCCCAGACCAAGACAACTGCCGCGGCTTGGGGAGGCTGAACAGCCGCTCACTCATGCAGCTCCAGAGCAGCAGTGACAGAATTTCAGGCCACCCTTCCCCCATATACCCTCCAGTTGCCAAGTTGTTGTTTTATGTAGCCCTGGGCATGAAACCCAGGGCCTCATGCATGTACTCAGTGAGTGCTCGAACTCTGCGCTGCATGCACCCAAGCTCATCATAGTCTCTTCAGGTAGTTTGACATGTGAGAGGTAACAGGCTACAGGAGAACCAGGAGGGTTTGCCGCAGGTAGAAGCTGCCCTCTGAGGAAAAACGTCTCCAAATGTGGCTCCTTCATAGCATGTTAGAACTAGACAAGCCTGTGTCAAATCCCAGCTCAGCTAATCACTCCTTCTGTGTCTTGGGGCAGCTCCTTTTACCTCTCGGAACCCCACTTTTCCTCTCTGGGAAAACAGCCAAGTGTCTTTCTCTATACAGAATGGTTCTCAGGGGTGTTCAACAGACCATCTGGCCCACTGGGATGTTAGTTTACTACAAAAATTCCCAAGACCCATCTCAGACTGTATGAACCCCGTAGTCCATGGCTTGATCAGAAAACCTGTGCCCCATTTGGGTCTTGGGGGCAATCTGGACTTTCCATCTGTTCATGAGAACCCAGTTATATTAGTTTCTCTCCCCATTACGGTGATAAAGTGCTCCTCCCAAAGCACCTTAAGGAATGAAGACCTCATTCCGGCTCACAGTTCAAAGGTGCAGTCTGTCATGGTGGGGAGGTTAAGGCAGCAGGAGCTTGAGCTGCTGATCACATCACAGTCACAACTAATAACAGGAAGTGATGAGAGCTGTCACTCATGCCTTTTCTCTGCCTATGTAGGCCAGGATCCCATCAGGAAATCTGCCACCCAGGGTGGGTGGGTCTTTCCAACTCAATTAATCCCATTAAGATAAATTCCCTATGGGGATGGAGAGGTTGCTCAGTGGCAAAGACCACTTGTTGATCTTGTGGAAGATCTGGGTTTGGTTCTATACTGGGCAGCTTGCAACCTCCTGAAACTGCAGTTCCAGGGGATGTGGTACCCCTGCTGGTCTACGTGGGTACTGCACATAAGCGTTGTATATACAAACAAGCAGGTACACACATGTATACATAAATAAAAGTAAGTAAAATTAAAACAAAGAAAGGCAAACAATCCCCCACAGGTATATCCAGACACACATCTTCTAAATGATTCTAGATTCTGTCAAGTTGACAACACTAGCCATCACACCAGTCTTACAGCTTTTTGTGAAAGTTAAATAAACAATATAGTTGCAGGTTTGGCATCAACTAACCCATCACTTGAAAGAGCAGACCCTCTACCCTGCTACCCACCAAAATGAGACCTCAATCAACTGACCACCATGGGGATAACATCACCTTCATTCCCCATTTAACAGCTGGGAAAACTTAAAGCAGAGGAAGGCCCAGATAGCTGCCTGAGTCTGGCAGATATCCACTGGCCCAGACACAAGCATACTTGCTTGCATCCTCTCTTTTCCTGTGTGGTGGGGCATGATGGGAAGGCCAGTGGAGGGCAGGTATTTAGCAAATGGGAAAGTTCAGAGTCCCCTGGGAAAACCCAAGGGCTGAAGGAGAGAGGCTCAGCTGCAGATTGGGACCACCCAGTAGGACCTGGCAAATTCGTCTATGCCTTTCCACTGCCTTGGGACAGGCACAGTCTCCACAAAGCTGTGCAACCCTGCAGGGTGTGCAAAACCAGCCAGGGTGTATGATTCACACTAGGGGACTGGCAGCTTGTATAACGAGTCTTCCTCTCCTCCTCCTTTTAAATCAAGCCATGAGACTGGTTCAATGGCAAAGGGACCCAAATACTCTGCAGAGAGAGACATGTGTCCTTGGGAGTACCAGGCTTCTCCTTGGCATCTGTATGTGGAGATACCGAGATGTATTTTTTTAAGCTAATAAATCCTAAACCTTGTTCGAATCCCAACCTAGAACAGATGCAATGCATATGGTCAGTAGACCTGGAGTTGCAAATAAATACATTTGGAAACCAAATATTTAAAAAGCGATTCTTCTCTGTCTTTTTCTCTCTTTCTTTCTGTTTTCCTAATGGTAGCTGCCAAGATCAGCCCAGAGATTTGGAGTTCTCCAAAGCCACTGCCCCAGGATTGTATTCTCTCAGGCAGAAGGGAATTATAATGCCTTAGGTGAGGAGTGTATAGAACTTTTAGCTTGCATGTCAGTCCCCAGGATTGGTCATGGCTCAGTTAGAAAGAGTGCCATGATTGATTAGCAATGTCTGCCCTGAGATTTGTGGTAGGCAGTATAGGTATGCATGCCATACTATTGTTTTGTTATTTTTTATTGTATATGTTATGTATTATTAATTATGTCATATTTACTGTATTTTTTCCTAAGGGCTTTAGGATCTCATAACTTCTTTTTTCTTTTACATGGTCATACTTTGTTTATTTTGTATAAAGTGTAATGAAAATTTAAGAGCCTAAAAGAGTCAGGGACTTCGAAGAGTCTCATCTGCCATCTAAAATGATGCCCCTGTATCTAATTACTCCTCTCAATAACTCAGCCCTTTGACTTAAGGTAAGTACTCCTTCATTGTCAGGCCATCTCAGACCAGAAAGAGCACATAATGCAGCCATTTACCACTTGCTGACATCTCCATGCTCCTGGTTGTTAGCCTGTTTCCTGACCAGCTTTGCAAGGACAGATGCGGTGTGTTTTTGCTCACTGCTTTGGCCCTCCCACCTACCTGACAGTATTGGTCATACAGACTGGGTGAAATACTGTCATTCCTTCACACATAAGCTTGCCGTTGTTGTCTTTTGGACTCTGGGCTCAGCCCAGAACAGGGTTTGCAGACCCGGATTCAATAAACAAATGGGTGAGCAGTAGTCATGTACACTGGTGACTCAAGATAGAATGAAAGGCTCAGTGGTACTCAGTGGGTATTGAGGAGGGTGAGCTGGCAGGAAAGGCTGGCAGGGTGGGGCAGTGGGCTTTGATGGAGGGACAGGGGTCTTTTCACTCTGGCCCACTCTACAAGGGCGGCCTTTGGACACTCCCTTGTGTGGCTGAGAGACAGTCAAATTCCCCCTCCAGATAGGCTTAGTTAAGGACATTGTGAGGGCATCATTAGAACTCTGTCTCCAGAGGCCCTAAGGTGAGCGTCCAGAAGACACTGACCTTGACTCGGCCGACAAGCACACACAGACTGTTTTCACAGCTTTTTAACTCAGCTGAGCTGGGAGAAAATGTCACTTTAGACCATTTCTCCTTTCTGTTCTTCAGACATTTACAGGGAACAAGGAAGTTGGCTAGGTGGTTGCTTGTTTGAATGGTCTTGGACAGGTTCAAGTTTGGAATCTCATCCTTACAAAGACTGCTGTCTTCCAATGCCAGCACAGAAAAAGAACAAAACTAACATCAGCGATGGCGCTATGTTTGCTAACAACATTGACTATGAAGCCATGCTTGCTAACATTGGCCATGACGTCGGCCATGTGTCTCCAGTTGAGTTGCTCTACATCAGTACCCTAGTCTTGTCTCTTCTACTTTTTACCTCAGCCCTGAAGTCTCCATTTACACCAGTGTTTCCTGGAATTCCTGTCGATCAGCCATTTAGGATATGGGTCTTAGTGTTCACGGTTGTTTTTAATTCTGGACTGACAACCACTGACTTTCAGCGGGAACATCTTGTTCACCCTCACTGTGAGCCACACCTGAGGTCCTTGTCTTGTTGCTGGTTTCTGTCACTCCCAAACGTTCCATGTTCTCATTTAAGCCTTCTTTATTACATAAGCTTCACCCTTTGTTATGGTCCACACTTCCTGTGGTACCCACTGGCTGTGGGCGCCTTCATTGCAGCAAGCATCCTTGACTTATCAAAACACAATGTGTTGTCAACAGTGACGCTTACAGATGGAAAATGAAAACAGTGAAGCTGCAGGGTTTGGGGGCAGTGCTCTGTTCATCCTGCAGCCATGTGCACCATACTAAATAAACTTGCTTCCTTTCAAAACCCCCCAAAATCCTTGAATCCAAATTAAGTCCAATTTAGTTTGTACCCTTTGAATGTATATGGTATTACTGTCAAACAATGTGATTCTTTGTGTATTTGAAATGATGCCTCCTGTTACTTTTGCATTCAGTCAAACCTCACCTGTACAGACATGAACTTACCCTCTCTGTTTCGGCCTATCACCTATGGATCCTTCCGGAAGACTTGTGTCTTCCCCAAAGAAGCTCTTTCTCAGATTTCTTTGAGCATGGTGTCTTTAGACTTGTTCACCAAGGTGGTGACTTTCTGCCTGCACCATGAGAGTCCTCTCTAACCTTCTGGTTTGTGGCATTTCTGATTCACCCATCCTGGTTTTTCTCGTTGATGGTACATGCCATTTTCTTCCTGCCCTTTGGTTTTTCTGATTTTGTCTTAGGCTCTCAGGAGGTTTGCTAGGTGTGTGTTTTTCTTTATATTTGTGTGACTTAGAGTCTGTGGCCAGATGCTTGCACTAGTTTTTAAAGTTCAGCCTAGCCTTGTGTGGTCATCTCTCTATAGATGACACCTGCCTCATTCTCCCTCCTTGTAGGATTTCAGCTGCACGTGGGTGACATTTTCCCTTCACCATTTTAGAAGCTGTTTTATGTTCTTTTCTCTCTTTCCATTCTTTCAATTTTCATGCTTCAATTTATGTATTTTTCCCATAAACCCACTATTCAGGTCATTAAATTTCTCTTCAGCTGTGTCTGCCCTGCTGTTAAAACCCACTGCCTGGATTCTTCATTGAAATTTCACTATTTTTCATGCTTACAACTTTCAGTTCTTGATTATTTTTAGTTTTCTAGTGAAGTGTTTCAATTTGTCATTTCTTTCTTTTCATTTTTTAATTTATATATGCATGTGTGTGTATTTCTAGAGGCTGAACTCTGGTTATCAGGCTCAGTGCCAAGTGCCTTTACCCACGGAGCCATCCCCCTCCCTTGCCACTTATTTCTTGGATAAATTACACTCTGTTTTTAAAGCCCAAGCCTGATGGTCCTGTTTTCCAGATTGTCCACGAATGCTTCTATTACACCCTTTTTTCTTCTTTGCCCTTGTCTTAAGATGACTAATAAACTTCTGATTGAATACTTGGAATTCTGTATAAAAATTACTGAGGCCCCAGGAGATGTGATTTTTTTCCTTCAGAGATCTCCTTGAGCTTTTGGCAAAATGCCACAGTAGGGGACAGTAGGAACAGATGAAACTGTAACTGTGCTAACTTAGACAGTTCTGATCTCCGTAAGGCCACATCAATTTCCAGCTCGCCCTTGATCTATGGATACAGGTTGATACGAGCCATGTCCAATTCAAGCTAGCCTAAGAAAAACTGGAGGCCTTTGTTAGATAAGACATGTTACAGTGAGAAGGTAGAATATGTTAGGACCACAGGAGTCAAGGAGTTGAGCACCAGGACTTTCCTGCCTCCCAGTCTCCAACTTCACAGAGGTTTGGCGGAGGACGTGCTCACCCCGGTCTCTAGGAACACATTTCCAAGAGGCTCAGAGTCAAAGACAAATATCTCAAGGGAAAGCCGTGGTTCAAGACACAGACTCATCATGACAGCCATGGAGGGACAGTCCTGGAGGCTGATGGTGGGTACCAGGAGCACAGAATGCACAGGGAAGAAATGCATCTCGAAGAATGGAGAGGATGGCTGGCACAAACCCACAGCTGCCCAGCTTTCCTGGACATTGGGGTTTGGGATTTCCTAGGTGAGCAGGCAGCTTTTAAAGTGAGTTCCCACTGACAGTGCTAAAAGGTTTCCTAAGATCCCTGCAAAGAGAGACTTACTACATTGCTTCTGTGATGGTATCCATGGAGATGCCTACTCTGGGCCCGAGGGGCCCTGGACACACAGAGAGGCTCTTGCAGAGGTGTGACTAGAATATCAGGAAATTCAGATTGCAGCCTGAAGCTCACAAAATCCCAAATAATTATTAGCTACCAAATTGAGTATTTTAGATTTGAAAGCTGACAGATATCACAAATGCTACAGAATCTAGAACATTTGCATAGTGTTCTAACTGGCCATGCTGCCATCCCTCTACAATGCTTTAATCCCTACGTTTTTGGCCACATGGTCTCTGATCCCCTCCTTTGACTGAAGACATATAATGTCATTCCTATGGAAAAGAAAGAAAGACGATTCAGTCTTTCTTTTAATGTGATTGAGGAAAAGAAAGATTTGTTTTGATATACGGTCTCACTGTGTAGCCCTGGCTGGTCTGAAACTTATTACAGAGACAAGACTACCTCAAACTCGGAGATCCACTTACCTCCTGAGTACTGGGATTAAAGGCATGTGCCATGCATGACAGCTGGCAAAACTTTATTGCTTGGGGAGTTAACACGTTAGTTACTTTTGTAGAGCTGTGACCAAAAGATCTGAGAGAACAGTTTTCAGAGAGGAGTCTATTTGGGCTCATGGTGTCAGAGGGTTCAGTTCACCACAGCAGAGAGGGCATGGGGAAAGCAGAGTAATCCACACCATGCTGATCAGGAAACAGAGAGAGATGGGAGACCAGGGATAAACTACAACCTGTCAAAAGCACATCAACAGGACCTACTTCTAGCTGTGCTCGGGGGGCCCTAAAACTTGGACATCTCCCAGGAACAGTACTACCTGCTGGGGGGCAAGTGTTCAGAACATGAGCCTGTGAGGGGGCATTTCCTATTCAAACCACATCAGCTGAGATGCAAAAACATGCAAATACACACAAAAATAGACTAACTATTACACGTTTGTGCTACAAGAACAAGAATGTTTTTCACACAGGATTGACAGTTGACAGAAGGGAAACAAAAAACAAACAACAACAAAAAACCCACAATGACTTTCCAATTGTATTCATTTTCTGTTACTGTAACAAAATACTTGAGACAATCAGTTTTAAAAGAGGAAACACTTGGTTTTGCTCAAACTCCATGGTTTCTTGCCTGTGTGGAGGCAATGGATAATGGAAAGACCCATGTGGAGAATAAAAGCTGAGAGAGGGAGAGGGAGAAAAGAGACAGGATACCAGGATCTCCTTCACAGGCCCCAGGTGACCAAACATCCTTCCAATAGGACCCTCCTCTTAGAGGTTCTACCCCCCCTCCAGAGCCCTACTAACTGGCAATCAAGCTTTTGGTTCAACATAAAGACCCTTGAGGGATATTTAAGATGGCAACCAGGACGATAACCCTGTAGACTTCGTTGCTGAGCATGCTTCTTTGAAGACTGAATTTCTCTCTGTCAGACAGCTACAGACTCACAACTGCCCACTTTCAGTTTTTATATCTCTCAGGATGCAAGTGTTTCTCACAGCTTAACACCAACTCCATGCTTTTCAAACTGTTTTCTCACACTTACTCTTTGCACACACTTAGGAAGTTCTGTGAGATGGCTTTTGGGAAGCTTTTGGTCTAGGGGGTGGGAGTTTTACATAGAAGTCATTCCTACCCTAGAAGACATGCTGCTCTGGGTTCAGGGAAGAGGTGCACCAACTCATCTTCTTGCTTTTGATCTCTGAAATGACCATGGTGAGGTCCAGCAGGTGTTGTGGTTTGAGTCTGAAATGTCCCCTCTCCACCTCAAACCACAGTTTGAATGCTTCGTTCTCAGCATGTAGGTGACTGTGATCTGGGCTGCTATGGAAGCTTTAGGCTGTGGGGCCTACATGGGAGTAGGTCACCAGCTGTCTGACTGAGGTCACCAGGTTAATCCTGCCCCTGACGCGGCCACACTCTCGGCTTCCTGGCTGCTGCCGTGTGGACAGCTACTGCCTCATGCCCTCTCTGCCACATAGAGCTATCCCTGCCGCGATGGAACGGCACCTCTGAAACCATCAGCTGACATAAACTTTTCCTTTCATAACTTGTTTCTGCCCAGTGTTTTGGTCCCATTAAAGTTGAAGTAACTGATAGAATACGGGGCATCGAGTGGGAACAGATGGCACTCTTAGCCAACTAGGACTGAGATTGTCAGGGCAATGAATCACAGTGTGGGAAAGCATGAGAGAAAGATGCTCACTTTGTGCTGGTGGAAAGGGGAAGGGTGGAAGGGGCCGGCTCTCCACATCCCCTTCCACATCTAACGACAGGAAGAGCTCCTGCTAGGTCCTACTTCTCAAACTTCCCACAGCCTCCCAGCAGTGCTGGAGGTTAATCATGTACCGCTTGGTCCTGGAGGAACAGTCAAGATCCAATCTGCAGCAGAATTTATAAAAATCAAACTGAGAGCCAGTATCATTGCAGGGCCAGAGGCCTGATCCCACAAGAGAGGATGGTCTATAATGGATCCAAGGACTTTCCTGGGGGATGCAGCAGCAGAGCCAACATGGCACATTATCAGAAACCAGACCTTCACCCTGCTATGGGAGGCATCTCCTATGGGAGACCACATTCTCTTTTGAGGCTGAACTTCACGCCCCGTACGATGGTTCTTAACTTTTGAAAAGGTGGACACATGCAAGAGGCACCAGGCAGAGATTCTAAAATTGTTGTGATGAATAACAAATGATGCCGTGGATGGCATGTTTTTTCTTGTATCCAGAGGACTTGGACCTTTATCACTCAAATCAAACACGCAGGGGACACTGGCTTAAGTGTGGACACTTTCCATGCTAAGCTCTTCCTTATATGTGTGTTTCAAAGCGAGACTCAGACATTCACGTCTCAGTACGTATAGAGTGAGCAAGATTCCAGCATAGGACCTCAGAGAACGCCTTACTGCATGATCATTGGAAACAGACCTACGATGCACTGCGGAGTGTTAACACGTGGGAGGTTAAGTGTGAGCTCTCAGGCCCTTTGATGTGTTAAATACCAAGGACTTTAACGTAATAAAACTGTAAACCTCAAATCAGGGCTAATCACACTAATTTGCTGAACTCCGAAACCAAACTGAAACCCCTCTTTTCTTCTTAAATTGAACCACAAATCCAAGTTGTTTTGATCTGCAAATCAATCTAACAAAAGATTTGAGGTGGCTTATGGGAACTACGTGCAATAAAACAAAAATCTAACTAGATAAAAACCAGGATCAGGGAAAAATATCAAAACCAGAGGGGACATTACAACATCGATATACAAGACGTATGTAGTAATTTAAGTTGAAGCAGTGGGTTCCTGAGCCCCCTGGCAGCCAGAGCAACATGGAAGACCCATTAGTTATATGGCATGTGTTACCCATAAGGAGAGATCACTTAATCATTTCTAAACGCAAGTTAGCCAGTTTGAAACAACAACAACAAAAATCTCTTCTGATGGTGTGCGGAGGAGGGGGGCAAGGAATTCAAATTCTCTGAATCACACTTCAAAGTATTTCATTTCAAGATCCTGTTTCATGCATATAAAAGCTTTGGAATCATCAACTTCTTTATCATTTCGTTTCTATTTTTCACCAGCAATAACCTTTCTCAAAGACATCGCAGGGCGTCCAGAGCTGCCTTGTTTGATTTTTACCTTAAGCTCTTTCAAGCCATGTTGCTTTGGTACACGACCTCATCGTTTCAGCGATTAAAGAAGGATATTTACACACGTGTCTCCAGGGGAAGGAGAAATCAGGAGGTCAAGTATGGTCCTGCACTGCGCTGTGGTTCTTAATCCCCAGAGAAGCCCCTTCACATGTTTGGATAAACTGAGGACATTTCCTGGGGCGGAGTGAGGGAGTTTCTGACATTGAACCATTCCTGCAGATGCGTGAGTGTCCTGAGGGTGTGGAGGGTCTGAGCTTCCTGCTCCAACCTCTCTGAGGTGTGGGTGTTGAGGCTGGGCTGGGGTGAGGCAGCCAACAGTTCCTTCCTAAGTGTTTTTGCACCCTGCATCCTGTGTTCCTGTGTCCACAGGGATGAAAGTCTGAACATCACTAACAATAGGCAAAGGCAGGTTACAAACCACATGGGTAGAACTGGGTTACAGATCTAGATAACAGGGCTGGGTAGACACTCAAATGCCAAGTGTTTGTAAACACATGCTTAAAACAATGTCAAAGCTCCCTGGGTGGAGAGAGTCTTGCTGTTCACACTTCACTAAATTTTCTACAACAAATATACACAGTTTTACAATGACCCAAATCCAACGATGACTCCTGTTTTCCTCCCCAAGCAGTCATTTTAAAACAGTCAAGGGGCCTCGAGTCTTCCCACACTGGGAAACTGAACAGCTCTCATCTAGCTCCATTTTCCTCCCGGACGATTACGCTGTGGCCAAGATTTACTTGGGGCTGTACACTGCTCATGAAGCATCCTGCAAGGCCCATCTTTAGGGCAGATTGGAATTGGTTTTGGATTTGTATTCTCTGTATTGCTTCGGGGACTCAGATCAGTTTGCAAATACGGTTGAATTAAAAGAGAGTTTTAATACCCACTGAGTAATTTGTCCTCACCCATCTGTCAACTTGGGAAACAAATTGGCTTCTCTCCATAAGACTCTGCTGCTCCTCAGCCTCATCCCTCAGGTCCTCCCCAGCCTCATCCCTCAGGGCCTCCCCAGCCTCATCCCTCAGGGCCTCCCCAGCCTCATCCCTCAGGGCCTCCCCAGCCTCATCCCTCAGGGCCTCCCCAGCCTCATCTCTCAGGGCAGCCCCTTTCCAAGAATTCAAGGCATGGGAAGAAAAGCTGAGAGCACTCGAGAGTTTCTCTTCCAAGACAATAAGTTCACGGGCCACCTGTGTCTGCATGTGCAGGGGTGGCTGTGTGCATACTCATAAATGTATTTAAAGGTGTCTGTGTGTATGGATATTTATGCAGCAACCAAGTACTCACTTCTCTGGTACCAGATGCAAAACATGCCTCCTCTCAGTGGTCAGTAGCAGTAGTAGTATCTTAAAATGAAAAGATAAAAAAGTTCCCACAGAGGACCCAGTTAGTGTAGGCTGCATAAATGGATCTCAGAGGCTAAAGGTTTGGACCCCTGAGTAGTGGTATTGAGAGCTGGTGGGGCTTCCAGGGGAAGGGTCCCAGGTCCTTGGGCACATACCTTTGGAGAAAGTGAGGACTCTGTTTGACTGTTTTTCATTCTTCCCTGAAGATCAAGTTCTCTAGGTTCCACGTGAACCAGGAGCTGAGATATGGTTGCTCTTCTTCTGGATAAGAATGCTGGGAGATTGAACCAGGTTCTCAGCTAGAAATAGGGAATCCACCACTCCAGTGACCCCACAGACCATGGCAGAAGCTGCCACTCCCACAATGAAAGCAGGGAGGGTGTTCAGAGTTTGTCTGCAGCGTGGGTAACTTGGGCAGTTCAGGTCCCTCAAGTTGGATGTTTTCAATGTGGGGAAGCCCCACGCTTCTACTCTGTGATGGGTCCGTGCATCAAAGCAGGAGATAATGGAAAGGCTAGATGGGAAGGCTGTGCCCATACAGTTAAGCGGGGCTCCTAAGTGAGCTCCTTCTTCCAGAAGAGGAAGTTACACTTCATCTGAAGTCTTCTTAAAGCTTTGAACCTCAAAGGTGAGGGGTGGAGTCTTAGCCCCTCTTTCTCCCAGAAGTCTCTTGTTCTGTGTGGAAACTGTTCCGGCTTGTCCCTCTTGGCCTTCAAGCCTAGTGGATACAGGGGGAAGGGTGGGTCAGGAAAACGAGTCCACTCAAAAGCGGACATCCTGTGTGTAGAGCAAGATCAATGCTCCAAATCTAAGCCTAAATGCTTGCTTGCCCCAGCCCACACCACTGGAAAAACAAGTCAAGTACTTTGGCTTAAACACAAAAGATCTTTCTATTAAGAACAGAACTGGCTGACAGTGTTTGCCTTAAAAAAAAAAAGAAAGAAAAAACCAGAATACAACAATAAAAATAGACCATGCATCAGTAATAACCCCAGTTCACATGTCCCTGAACACATGTCCATGAGTATACTTAGAGCTTAATGGGCGTCATATATGTAGTAGGCAATGTGCCAAGCACTGTATCTGAGATGCATTCTTCAATTCTCCAAAGGTCCCATAGAGCTAAAACCTGCTCTTGGCCTTGTTCTGTGAAAGTGAACTGAGGGGAAAGGAGGTGGAGAGAATTTACCCAAGGTCAGGCAGCCAAATCCAGTTTCAAAGTCAAAATCCAAACCCATATTATCTGACTTGAAAGTCTGCTCCATTTCATCACTTACCTTTTCAGAGTTTGAGATTTACAGACATATTGGACAAATAGCACAAAATTCTCCCATCTCATCCTTCCCCTTCCCCCACCCTCCCACCCTGAGCCTGCACGCTTCCCCTTGGCACACCTGACTTTAATGGGGTTCTTTGTTAGTGAACCAGCGTTAACACGTTGCTACTAGCAGTTCAAGCCTACAGTCTTTTCAGAGTCCCTTGAGTTTTACTGAATGTCCCTAGTCAAACATCCCCAGGGACATGCGAGATCTTGTCAGTGTGTGCCCTTAGGCTGTTCATGGCTGTAGCACTTTCCTTAACTCCTAGCCTGTGTTTTATATTTTTGGTTGTGAGCCTAGCCTTTAACGGCTGAGCCATCTCTCCAGCCCTCTAGCCTGTGTTTTAAAGGATGCCTCTCATGGAAGTTTCTATGACACTATTCTCCTGATTAGCCTGGAGTTACAGTGCCTGGAGGAACGGTCACACAGAGGCAAGGTGCAGTTTGTATCACAAGTGGTCAAGGCCCAGGAGGAAGGCCCTCAGTCCTCAGGGTGGAGTGTGGAGGTAATTGCTGAGGACCCTACACAGCCTGCCAGCCCACTTTGTGTTTGTAAACCTCCACTGCCTGTATGAAGAAGGGCTGCCAAATATCACTCTGTTCGCATGGCTCCAAGTGTTTGGTTCCAGTCCCCAGACTCTAGAGCTAGGACTCAGGAGACCCACCTGCTCAAGGTGTCCCACTTGTCTTAGTTAACTTTCACTGTCAACCTGATACAGCCTAGAGTTGCCTGAGAAGGGAGACCTGCCTCGATCACATCTGCCTGTGTGCATGTCTTGGTGGGGTGGTCTCGACTGTTAATTGATGAAGGAGGGTACAGCCCACTGTGGACAGCACCATTCCCTGGGCAGGTGGTCCTGGACTGTGTAGGAAAGCCAGCTAAGCATGAGCCTATAAGTACATTGACAGGTAGCATCCCTTCATGGCTGCTTCAAGATCCTGCTTAGGTTCCTGCCCTGGCTTCCCTCAATGATGGACTGTAACTGACAAGTTAAAATAACTTCCTCCCTGTGGCGGTTTGAGTAAGAATGGCTCCCATCGCTCACATATTTGAATGCTTGGCCATCAGGGGGAGAGATATTAGGAGGTGTGGCTTATGTTGGGTGTGGTGTAGGTGCGGCCTTGTTGGAGGAAGAGTGTCATTGGAGGTGGGTTCTGGTTTTCAAAAGCCAGAGCCAGGCTCAGTGTCCCTCTCTTCCTGCTACCAGCAAATCCAGATGTAGAACTCTCAGCCTCTCCAGCACCCTGTCTGCCTGTGTGCCGCCATGCTCCCCACCGTGACATAATGGACTAAACTCTGAAACTGTAAGCGAGCCCCAATTAAATGCTTTCTTTTGTAAGAGTTCCCGTGGTCATGATGTCTTTTCACAGTAACAGAACAGTAGCAAAGACACTCCCCCAAGCTGCTTTGGGTTAGAGTGTTTTATTGTGGAAACAGATGAAATTGAAAATCCACCTCTCAAGATTCTTTCTATTTTAATTCTCACAGCTGTGCCATGCTAGAGAGTTGGGCTCAAGAAGGCAGCGATGAGATCCTCAGCCTGATGAATCAATTTCTTATCTACCCACCTCTTGAAGTCTTTGTGGCTTCCAAGTCTGGGCAGTGAATAAAGTTCCTGTAACTATTTGTGTGCGGGCTTCTGTGGGGCATTAGTTTTTGTTTTATTTTTGTTTTTGTTTTTGTTTTTTACATGCACAAATGCTTTATTAATACAGCATACTTAAACTACAAAAGAGTAAGTTTAAATATCTGCATCGTAACAAACAGGCGGTAGCTCAACATTCAGGATAGAGGGAATGCTGGGAGATTGCATCGGATTAGATTCCTGTGGGAGAAAGGGTGTCTTCAGAGGCGAAGGGGCGTCCAGGTGCAGCAGCTTCTCAAGCCTGCTCTCCTCATTCAGGATCATGAGAGGCTGATTCAAGGAGATTCAAGGGGAGCTGTGCAATCTGGTGCTCCTCAGGCAGGTCAAAATTCTCAAAATCTAGAGGACTGAAGGGGAAGAACTTCTCTATTTCTGGGTCGGTATCATCAGAAGCAGGAAGGGAGACCTGTGTCTTCGCAACCTTCTCAGTGATCTTTTTCACAGTCAAAGTTGGCTATTTTTGTTTGAGGGGTCTATTAGTCTTCACTGGCTTTTCTGTAGCTCTGTTGACCATTCCCAAAGCCTTTCTGCTGGCTTTAGGCAGGGCTGAAACATTGAACACTTTGCCAACTTGTGGCTTTGAAAGCTGCAACTTCCCATCTAAGGCCTTGACCCCAGACCCCAGGTTCAACCCATCCTTAGATGCCAAACGGCTACCTGGTTCTTCGTTATCCTTGTCAACAAAGATCAGAGTAGCACTCCTGGATTACTCCAAGACTGCTCAGGGCATTAGTTTTGACCTCATTTATGTTTAAAAAAAAAAAAAAAAAGTCAGGATGCACAGTTGCTGGGTCCCATGGCAAAAGTATGTTTACTTAGAAGGACGCTGACAGGCTGACTTCCACAGTGTACCTTCTCTAGTTCTGTCATGAGCGTTCTCCAAGCTCTGCATCCTCACATGCTTGGACAGCTTGGTTGCATGGACTGTCATCTTTGTGAAGGATTCAGACCTGGAGTCCTGGCAGGGCCAGCGAGACAGCTCAGCGGGTAAAGTGTGGCCAAGCCTGATGGTCTGAGCTTGATCCCCTGGACCTACAAGGTGGAAGGAGAGAATAAGTTGTGCTCTGACCCTCACCCCTGCATCCACACATACACACACACCAAAAATGCATAGAGACATCTAAAGGTTGTCAACAGAAGATGTAGCTGTGGTAATAACACTCTAAGGAGGTAGCCACTCACACCTTCCTTCAAAGATCCCATTCAATTCCTGTTACTCCATGTATGATGCCCTACAGTGTGGCACAAGAGTCAGGGCTCTTTGCCAGACTGAGAAATCTGCCTCTCTCTGCCTTAGCCTCTTGGTTTGTAAAGTGACAAGAACTCATGGCCCCACTTCTGACAGCTAACGCAGATCCCTACTGGTAGACTTGCCTGAATCAAATCCTACCAGGCTTCCATGTCCTCATCTGTGAAATGGGCTTATGCCAAACAACATCCGCCTTATTGGGCTCTCCAGAGAATTAAATGAAAGATTATATGTAAGTCACTAAGGACCTATGCTGAATACAGTCAATTCCAATTCACGGAATTATTTCTATTCTCTGACACCTGCCACTTGCCTTTCAGGGCCCTGGAGACAGACACTCTGGAAATAAGCTACAAAACCCTGAAGGACAGTTCAGGAGTGGGTAAAAGGAAGGAATTCAGATTTTGATGAGAGAGAGAGAGAGAGAACCTGAGCCTACAGAAGAACCGGAGAGGAGGAGGGGCCAATGGTAGTTGGGCACCCCAGGAGGCTTCCTGGGGTGGTGGTGGGGGACTGGGCCTGCATCTTGCCCTTCCAAGAGCTTGTGGTGGCTGGGGCTGTGCTAGGGGTGCCGAAAGGTGGCCGTGTGGGTAAGTCCTTCCAGCTGCATCCAGGTAATCCCCCGACCTGGCGCAGGAGAGATGATACCCCCAGAGGGCCAGGCCTGGTCCAGTGCAGGATGCTTGCCCTGTGAAAGCGCTCAGCCGGCCTCGCGTTTCGCAGTGCTCAGGTCCAGCATGAATCATTCCTTTTTGAACGTGTCTAAATGTGTTTATAAAATAAAGCTGCGGCCCAGGGCTGCTCCGGGCGGAGCGGGAAGGTAATATGTTTTTAATTGGAGAGATTGGGGGAAGGAGGCAGCGAGCCAGGGTGAGCTCACCCCGAATGCATGTGGCTGGGCGGAGAACAACTCACGTCCAGATTCCTGGACTGCAATAGCCCAGCCGCAGGACCGGCCGCTCAGCAGCGGCTCATGCAATGGGCCATTCCCGGGCCTCTGGGTGCAAGCGGACCCAGGTTAGCAGGAGCATGGGCCTGGGAGCCCGGCAGAAAACTTAGATTCCCTAGAGCTGAGTGGGTCAGTGCACCAGAACAGGCAGGTCTGGAATCCACACAGCCTGTGGACCTGGGGAATCCAAGACCCTGGCTTTTGCAAGGGGCTTGGTCACCACCAAGCCCCTCCCACCCGTTCTGTTTCCAGAGAGCTAGAAATCCTATACCGCGCTGATGTGAAATTTGAAGGCTGGCTTTATTTGATTTTATCCTATTTACTTTTTCCCCTTATTTTTTGGCTTTGTAGGCCAAGTAAACCAGATGTGCAGGCCCCATTTGGCCTAGCTTTATCCCCCTTTTAGACCACGGGTGTGGGCCTTACTTGGTCAGTTCCCAGCTATCATGGCTTAGGCGAGTTAATTTGCTTCTCAGAGTTCTGGCTTCCTCAGATAAAAACCCAGTCTCCTGACTGTGGAATGGCTTTCAGGTTGAGGATAAAGCAGAATGCCAAAAACAAGGGGGGGGGGGGCGTTGCATGGGACGAGCTCTGGCACCTGCTGTGGGCTACGCATGCATGGGGCTTAACAGTGAATGTGCTGTCCTTTGCTTGGTCACTGGTTGCCCTGACTCTGCAGGGTGGACACTGTGCCCATTGTACACAAGGAAGAGGCTCAGAGAGCTGAGGGTTTTATAAACCAGTTTCCCAATCTTTTGAAGTTGAAATTATCCTATGATTTAAAAAATGCATGTAATTAATCTGGGCGGTGGTGGCACACGCTTTTAATCCCATCACTCAGGAGGCAGAGGCAGGCAGATCACTGTAAGTTCAAGGCCAGCCTGGTCTACCGAGTGAGTTCCAAGACAGCCAAGGCTACACAGAGAAATCCTGTCTGGAAAACCCTTTTTAAAAATATGTAATTAAAATATACCTGCTTCATGTCTCCCCTCCCCTCCCTCTCCTCCTTCCTCCCTCTACCACATGTGCGCCACCCCCACTTCCAGACCTCCTCTTTTTTAACCATTATACTGCATTATGTCTAAACAAATAAACATGTAAACAATTTGCTGGTTCTGTTCAGCATTGTCTGCAAGTACCTATTTCTAGGACTTTGATCTCCTTATTGGATGACCAAATAAGGTAAGACCAATAGTCCCTCTCTTGAGGGTTCTTAACTGCTTGTATCTCCTCACCTAGGGGTGGGGCCCTCATCCTCTGAGTTTAAAGACCCTTTGTCTTAGCAAGGAGTGGGGGAGGGGAGGGAATCTATCTAGAGAAAGCGTTGCAGAGCCTTGTGTAGGAAGATACTTGAGGTTTGGGGTGCTGGCTAGGGATAACACACTACTCCATTAACACTAGCCTTTTGTAAAGTGAGCAGGCGGGCAGTCAAGGGCATGGTGAAGCGGGCCCCAGGGGGAGCAATGCTAAGTGTCCACAAAGATAAGTACTCTCCAGAGGAGTTAAACTGTTCCATCTAGTAGCTGGTCTTGAAGGACTCAGTCCTAAAGAAATAAAAGAGCTGTGGGCAAAGGTTTTCAAAACAGAATTAGCAGAAAATCAAACGTTCACCATAAAGGAAATAGCTTAATATGTTATGTAATATCTATACTAAGAACGTTCTGTAGCATTGAAAGAATGAGTAGTAACATGAGAAAATACTTAGATTGAGGAAAGTAAAGAATAAAATTAAGTAAACACATATACCATACTCAGAGACGTAAAGAGAAAGGCCTGTGGGGACATCACTATGTTAATTCTCTTTGTGGTAGGATTTTAACGTATTTTGAGTCCATTTTCTTCATTCTTTTGTTGCAATTTTTAGACTTTCTCCAGTGAGCATATTCCATTTTTAGAATCAGAAATGTATATGCTTTCTGTATGTAATGGGCCCTGTCCCTCCCAGTTGGGAAACAGATTCATATTGCCAAGGCTTGCACTGACCTGAAAACAGAAGCTAGGCTGTAGAGACGGCCCAGCAGCCAAAGGTGCTTGCTGCCAGACCAGATGACCTGAGTTTGGTCCCCAGGACCTACATGGTAAGAACCAACTCTTGCAAGATGTCTTCTCACCTCTACACATGTACTGTGACATGTATGCACTCACATGCATGTGTGTGCACAATACAATAAATAAATTAACTTAAAAAAATTTTTAATGTAATTAATTTTTTTAAGCCTAGAAAGGAATTCATGTGCAGTGGCTGTTACTTGCTAACAGGCTTATGGACGGTTTCCCCTTCCTACACATATGTCTGTGTTTTGATGTGATTTTTAAACTTTTTGCATGGATGCTCTTAAACAATTGGCAAATAAACAGATAAGCCTTAAGATAGTCCTCTGCATTTGCGTAGCTGGGTGAGGGTGGGGCTTGTTTGCCAGAGAGCTGTCCCAAGCTCTAGGCCATCCCCAGTCACTGCTGTCTCTGGATCTTTATTCTCACCGTGCCCTACTCCATGACACGATGGAGGCTGAAGACTTCCCATCTTATCCGAGTCAGTTTTAACCCAAGGAATGCAGTATCTGGAGTATCCTCCATTACAGAGGAAAGGCTTGGTGTAGCTCTTTAAAACTCTTTTCCTGTTTGTTGATTTTATTTACCAGAGGAAGACACATCTGTAGCAAGGCCATTCCTGAGCCAGAAGGCAACTTCTCCTGAGTCCCTGTCACTCTCTATGCCTGCCTTTTCACGGAGTTGCTTGAGCTGCTGGCTTGGAAGTTCATAAAATGGCCTAGAGTCCTTGTTGAAAGTAGAGCCCTTTTTGTCCTGTGGCTGGAGCTGCTGGCGTCCACGCTGGGCTCTAGAATAGACCCTGTTCTTCCTGCTTCTCTGTAGCCTCCAGCTCTCCTCCCAGGAGATTTCTGGAATGTGCTCTGGCCCCTTTAGCGAATCACCAAATCTTCATGGGCTGACAGGTCTGAGGTAGCTGCAGGATGGGACTGGTCACCAAAGCACACCAAAGCAAGAACTCCTGTTCCCCATCCTCTCGAACGGAGAATGTCGTTGAAGGTTAAGCGGACTCATGACCTCAGTCATGCACCACAGTAATCCAAAAGGCCAGGGATGGGAGGGTTTCCAGAGAGCTGAGGCCAGGGAAGGATTCATAGCAACCACTGTCTCCTCGCCCATATTTTGCTCTGCATATCTTTTCCTCTTCTTCTTTGTGTCTTTTCCCCATAATAACCCATTCTCATTAGCCTATGGATCCCTCTGTTCCATTAGCTGCTTAGGAGATCCGAGGGAATGGACCAGATGGCTGAGACCCAAGTCACATACTGCCTGTCACTGAGAGGCAGCCTTGGGGTATAAGCACTTGATCTGTGGGGCTGACTTTCCCTTCAGGTAGAAGGACTGAGCTGGGTTAGAGGGTCCCAACTAGTATCCTCTGGAGAAGCAAGTATTTGCTTGGGACTTGGGGACCCTTGTCCACATGGTGTCAGAAGTATGCTGGGAGCATAGAGTAGTCAAAATCGTCACCCTGTTTTGACAGCCCACTAAAGTAATGTCACTGCCATGTTCCCTTGTGCCTTTCCACTCGGTCCTCTATCACAAGCCTCCTCACTCAGGAGTCCAAGTCCAAATATGAAAAGCGTCCTAAACAAGAGGACACACAAGTGGGATTCCTGGTGTGGCCCCAAACTCTGTTTCTCTAGACTGACCTGTACTCTTACTGAGCAAGCCCAAAGCCAGTCACCCCAGGCAGTACATGGGAATTCATGCTCACCACGGTGGCAATGGTTTGGGGTCAGTGGGGTCGTGTGGCACTCTCTTGGAAGTAGACATTCTCCAGTGCTTTGTTTACTCTAGGTACTCTTGAATATGCTTGAGAGAGGAAGGATGATATTAACTTAAAGCCATCCTACTTAATTTCATAACAACCAGCACATTTAGGTTATTAGCAGCCAGAAGGTGAGATCCTGAATAACCAGAGAAAATGAGGCTCAGGAAGAATATAAATCACCAGTACTCTAGTATATGACCTTGGATAAGTCGCTTAAGCCTCAGTTTCTTCATCTATCAAATGGAGATAGTTGCTATCTCGTGGGGATGTCTGATAGCCTACGTCAGTGGCCCAATGTGTGGCAAGCAGAGAGAACTCTAGAACACATGATATGCTGACTCTGCACAGCTACAGTAGCAACTCTGTAGCTGGTGGAGAGAGGACCTCAGCCCATATACTTTCCAGGTGCTCGGGTCTCTCTGCTATGGCCTGAGGAGAGAAGTAGGCCAGGTCAAGCCAAATGACTTGGAAGTGCAAATGAGGCCCCTCCTCTCACAGGCTGTAGACCAGCGTTTGGAACCTTCTGCATGGCGCAGCGCTGCCGCCTTGCTCCAAAATGCATTCCAGATGCCCAAGAGAATGGGATATTTTTAAAAAGCCAAACCACGGAGGGAGAAAGACTTGAATATTTATCAGACCTCTTGGGAGAATAGGTTGGTTAAACTTAGAAGCGTCAGAAAAGATCACAGAGAAAGAAATGGATGGAGTCAACGGCAGAAAAATGTGGCACATGCCGGAGACAGCAAGTGAGCAGCAAGCCTGAGGAGGCAGTGCAGAAAGAGTTCTGGTGTGTGTGTGTGTGTGTGTGTGTGTGTGTGTGTGTGTGTCCATGTGCTCATGACACTTGAGAAGTTAGCCAGATCCTACCAGGTACAAGAACAAAGAATTAAAGTAGAGAATTCACAAATGAACACATATGTTTGGGAAGAAAGGGAGAGAATGTAGTCTCATTAGCAATAATTAGATGAGCTCACACTTTACACCATTGAATAACATTGTCTTTAAACATAGTATTAAGACATGCTACCTAGCACAATAGTTATGGGAACAACCAATTACGTTTTTCATTGCATGTAAGGCATGATCCATGAAATGGAACCCATGTTTGGCAAAGTTACCAGAGTCAAGAACCTGTGGCTAGATGGGCTGCTATTATTCTGCTAAATGGACACAGCATTAAACGGACTCCTAAGGATGCAATGATATACCTATCAACTCTTGCATCTCTCAGTCCTCATCAGAAAAGCTTCTTATTGTAGATGGAAATTAACACAGACACCCTCAGCCGGTCAATATGCAGAGAATGAGAACCTGCAGAGAGCTCAATCCTTCCTGGAACATCAATATCGCATATCTCACTCCCAGGCTCAGGGATCAGCATGGAAGAGGGGAGAGAGGAGTATAGGAGCCAGAGCTAGTGGATGACTTGAAGGAAACAGTATTTTCTAGACCCAACAGGGGGGCTGCATACATGATCTCACAGTGGCTGTGACAACATGCAAAAGGCTCAAGCCAGACAAAATCCCAACATGGCGGAGGGGGTATGGCACCAAGTCCCACAACTAGCTGAGTTGCTATTGGTATTTAATAGGCTCTGGGAGAGTCAGCTTTCTTTAATGGTGTTGTCGATGGTAAGCCAACCACAAATGAGGGTGGGCCCTGCTCCTAGGAGTCGTTGGGTAACACAAATTGGACTCATTTTAGGTTGAGAGAGGGAGAGAAAAAGGTGAGGGAAGGAAGATAGAGGGGAAGAGGAGAAATATTACAGCGTTGGATGGGTAGGAAGGTTGGGGAAGATCTGGGAGGAACTGGGGAGGATATGTGAATATAATCAAAATATACTGAATGCGATTCTTAAAGAACTCATAGAATATTATGGAAAAAAGAAAACAATGCTGTTCTATGTCAAAGATGATGGGAGGGATGAGCACAACTTGGCTCTGTTGGTGGGAGTGTGGAGTCATCTAAAAAATAACAAAAGCAAGCAGCAGGTATTTTTTAAAGGTATGTTTTATGAATGAGGAAACTAGAGGGAAAAAAAGCAACTGTACCAAAGTGAACTCTAAATAGGCAGAAAACTAAGCAGGAAGTGATCTCGGAAAATAAGGTAATCATCTCACGTATTAATTGCGTCATCTTGGACAAGAAATTTCACCTCTTTGAACCTGAGTTTTCTCAAGGAGTTGTATGAAAAACACCTGCGCAGGTAGGCACTGCTAATGATGTTGGTCCAGAGTAAGACTACTACCACAATTTTTGAGCCAAATTTGAGCAAGCTTTAATTAAGTACTGGCCAGGACTCTGGTCAGGTCCACTACAAGGTTCCCAGAAAATGGCGACCAAGTCACATTTTGCAGAGGCTTACAAAGGCAAACCCATAAGGCTGTGTATTTCCACCAGGTCCAACCAGAGGCAGGTATCCATCCTGACATATTCCCTGCCTGTGTACCACTGCCTGTGGCTTGTTATCTTACATAAACAATAGCTTCCGGCATTTCAGGAAGTATCTGTCCTCCACCAAGAGGCTTACAAGTTCCAGCCATTTTTGTTTTATGGATCGCTTAAGCACAGTAATTAAAACTTAAAACGCAACTTGAGCTCTCACAGTGTCTTTGAGAAAGAGGTCTGCTTATTCCTTTCCTGTCCTTCTAGACCCTTGTCCTGTCTTCTCCCATACTGGTCTATCCACATCAGTAAGTCCCACCTTCAGAAGGTGAAACAAAGCCAGAGGCAAAGGGCATCCAGAAACAACCCTGCCAGGCTTGTGGTGCAGAACCCAAACTCTCTTCCCACACACTGGCTGATGGGAGAGGATCAGGGTTGTGTAGCAGAGGGAACACAGGGGAAGAAGTGGAAGCAGTTCCCAGGCAGTTTGGCCAGGGGCTCTTTTAAATAGAAGTATCTGTCATGCTAATTCAGTGTGCTATGGAGGTTAGCTGTTACAGCAGCTAGCAATGCCTGCCCTAACTAATATGTTATTCTAATAACAGCTGTTCAATTGGACCAACAAATTGCATTTGTGGCCAGCTAATTTTGGGAGTTGTTAAATGCAGTGCCTGGTGAGTGACATCAGGGTTTCTTAATCCAGTCACTAATCAAAAGTGCACACTTTAGGATTCCCAGAGAAGTGGCTGATAAAAATAAAAAGTCCTGTTTGTTGAATTAAGGTTTTGCTCTAAATTGTTGACTTTGGGTCTTATGTGTTCTGAGGTTAGGATTGGCTGGAGTGTTTTGACTAGACTAGAGCTCAAGAAAAAAAAATCCAAAGGATTTGCTAAAATCAAAGTAGAAAGGAACAATGTGGAAATGATCAGATTGTCTGTATCAGCTGGTAGGAGTCTGGCCCATGGCCAGGAAACGTCAGCCCTGCTGGTGATGTGGGCTTCAAGTGACTTACAGAAGCAGGACTCTGACAGCTACCTCAGGGCACAGTTAATTCCTCTGACAGGGTGAAACATCACATGGGGCAGTGCTGTCTACATGGAGAAGGTCAGAAGTAGCTGGAATGCCTGGGGTAGAAGCTGCTGGCTCCCCACCCAAGTCTTTCCGGATGCTTCCTTAGAAAATAGTATCCTTAGGCTGGGGTTGGGGCTCAGTGATAAGCAGCTGCCTAACTGGGGCAAAGCCTGGATTCCTCTTGAGCATCCCAGAAACAAATCAACCACCAATAATCACGATAAAACTATCATAAAACACTCCCCTGACTCTCAGATGCTCCAGACAGTCTCTGTGCTTTCTAGTCTCCCTTGTCACTGACCAAGCTAGGAGTAGAGTCATAGCTCACTTCTACTCACCAGGATGTCAGCCCATGTTTGCTAGAGTCCCTTTGGGAAAGCTGAAGTTAGGGAGCGGTAGAGTTGGGCTCATCTTCCTGCACCTGCTTTCCTTCATCATCGAGGACCAGAGATGGTGCAGCCATGTTGCCAACATGAGAGAAGGTCCAAGAGACTCACAGAGACACTGGCCCAGCCACTGAGCCAATGTGGAAGGCAGTTACATGGAATAATTCTCTCTGTACTATTCACTGGCATTTAGATGCTGTACTGTGGTGTTTTCCTTGATGCTGTTAGTGTGGTAGAAACATCTTTAGGACTGTTAACTGATATGTGTAGCTGTGATGTGGCTCCTGGTTTTCCTCTGATGTGATATGAAGGCTAAAAGCCTGTGAGGACTAATGACAGAGAGGATGCTTTTGGAATGAGCTGACTTATGACCTTCTGGGGTTTGGCAGAGCAGAGTGAGGGGCATGGAACATGGTTGAGCTAGAGCCTTCTGGAAAGGACCTTGTCTAAAGCAAGGCAAGCTGGGACAGGAGGATCCAGCAGGATGTCCCTGTGAGATGTGCACTAGGAAGTCTCAGGAGCTGAGGGACCACTGAGGTGCCCAGCCAGGGGCTGTCTGTTAAGACAGAAAGTGGGGAAATCAGGGCTCCTCAGAAGCAGGTCTCTGAGTAAGCCATAAAGGAGAGTTAGGATTTGTGTGAAGGTTCAATAGAGTGTACAGAACACCAATAATTTGTGCCCAACTACAGTCAAAGCATCCTGGAAAAGCCATGAGGGATGTACATTACAGGGCTCTTCGCCTTTGGGACCCTTCAGTTATCCCTATGTGAAGCCCACTCAAGTGGAGATGGAGAGTAGAGAAGCAGAGAGGTAGCTAAGGAAAGGGCAGTTGAACCTCCCGCTGTTGGTCCCAAGACTGCCCAGTGAAGTGGGTCTGGATATGGTAAGTACCATTCTCAAGCTGCTCCCCCAGGTGGCCCTCTTAGGCTCTGACAGTAAGAGGTGCCAGTGGCAGATCAGAGTAGGAGGTAGGAGGAGAGGTGAGCCACCATTTGTCCAGGGAAAATCTTAAAATGGCACCAGGAGGGTGTCTCTCAGATATCAGACAACTTAGGACTACACCATTAAGCTTGGCTGTCCATGTACCACTTCTGGCTTCAGTTGACCTTAAAAGATGACCAGCCACTGCTGACCTTTTGCACAGTAGACCCCTTTCCAAACTACGTGGACCCCTGCTCTAGCCACCCACTTTACAGAGCAGCTCAGCTTCTGCCAGCACCCATCATCACCCCAATGAGTGACATCATCACAGTTCCCCTTGGGTTTAGAGCTACAAGTGCGGCAGCCATTTTGCAAGCCTAGAGCACAACTTCAAGACTGCTCTGTCCATGTGGTCCCAATTTTGGCCCCAAATAAATGTAAGGTTTCTTTGTTCTTGACTAGGTTAACTCTGTTCTAGGTCAACAATCTACAGTTTGCCCAGCTTGCAAAACCCAATTAACTATTTCTTCCTTCCTTTCCCATCCTAGACCCTGAGTACTCCATGTAATCACTTATCCCTGTCACCTTCCTGTTCCCTTTCTCCCTTATGTATGATTAGTATCCATTGAATTGGTCCCCTGTACCAAGAACCTTCTGTTAGGAATCCCTGGCCTGGCTTCTGTCTGCTTCCCCACTGCACCATTGCTGGCATATCCCTTCCTCTATCCAAGGACCAATCTGAAGAACTTTCTAGAGAGGTTAGACCTGAGTAGAGAAAAGAAGTTTTAGAATGGATGAACAATTGCAGTTTCAATATTAGACATTATTGAGGAATAACTGAGAAATATTATAGTTTATGCCTGAAGGGAATTTAAAAGCCCAAGATAACTCTATGAAGCAGGAGAGAGATGGGACAGAGGATGGGGGAAGGGAAGGAAAGGTGAATGGTGAAGGTCAACCTTGATTCTGAGCAGGAAAACCGTTCCAGTGAGGCTGGGCCCTGGAGGTCCCACCAGGTCCACTGAGCAGACTTGTAGTTTGTTTAAGCACATGTTGCCTTCCCACTCGAGGCTTCTCAACAGGAGGACGGGGACATTTGGAGCAAGTGGTACTTCCCTGCAGGTCATTTTGCAGCATGTCTGGCCTCTGGCTTCTACAATCCGGCAGCACCCTCCATTTATGCTATTCAAAGACGCCTCCAGATCCTATCAAATGTCCTGCAGGCAGCAAAATTGCTCCAATTGGGACACTTTACATTAAAAAACAAGTCTACACCTGGTGAGACAGCTCAGTAGATAAAGTCAAACCCTGACAAACTGAGCCTGAGTCCAGGAACCCACCTGGCAGAGGAGAGAACCAACTCTGGTTCTCCTCTGACCTCCACATGCAAACCGGGGTACATGCACTCTCTTTCACACACACAAAATACATAAATGCAAAAAAAATTTTTAAGTGAAATTTTCAGCTTCTCTTGGAAAAAAAATGCTGATGTGAAAGCTGCATCAATGTCTGAGGTGATTACTAGCTGTCTCTGTTACATGCTTGGCATGCTATCTATTTCTGCAGAACAAAAACCACCTAAAATCTCCTTGTCTCAGAGGTTCCTTCATTCGGCCCTCAAGTGTTTGTCAGAGCTCGGGGGATCTTCTGACTCAAGGTCTTCACAATGCAACTGTCGGGGTAGGGTGTCTTCCACGTTGTGGTCATTATGGGGACCAACTAGGGAAGCGTGGGCTTTCCAGCTCAGACACAGGCTTCCTGTCGGAATTCAGTTCCTTGTAGGGGGATCACCCAAGGGCTTCAGCTGATCAGACAGCTGGCCAGGACCACCCACTGCTCCTCATCTCAGGGGGCCTCTCCACTGGCCAGGTGACAAGATGGCAGCTTGTTTCCTTAGAGAGAGCAAGGGGAACCAGAGGACGAGAAAAGCAGCCAGAGTCCATTCTTTATTGCTAATCTTGGAAGTGACCTTGGCCCTTACTCAATTACGGGATTCTAAGTGGATGCTGTTAGGTGGGGGCTGCCAGAAACCGCTGCAGATGCTGATGCATTCATTTCCTGAGACCAGGGCAGCAAAAAGCTCTGACCTGGACAGCCTAGAAAAGCAGAGGTTGCAAAGGTTTCGAGACTACAGTCAAGACCTCTGCCAGGCCTGGCTCTCCCTGCAGGCTCTAGGGAGGACTCTATTCAGTTTCTCCCAGCTTCTGGTGGCTGTCAGCAATCCTTAGCTGCCTTGGCTTGAAGGTACAGCTGCCATCTCGGCCCCTGCATGGCCCCCACCAGATTCCACTCATCTTACAAGGACACACTTTCATCTAGTGTGTATTTGTCTTAACTTGATCTCTTCCCCCCAAGACCTTATTTGCAGAGAAGGTCATCTTCACAGGTACTGGGGCCTAAGACCCAGTGACTCATCTTAGGGAACACAGCAGAGCCTGCAGCACCTGGGGTGCCTATGCAGCGGGGCTGACATGTCTGGTTGCAGTATCCCGATGCCCCGTTAATGAAGACTCCTGTGTGACCTGGGGGGCTCCTCCAGGGAAGGCTGTCCTTTGCCCTCTGTGTAAATCTTGACCAGAGTGCTCTCTGTCCTGATGCAAGCTCTGCTCCCATTTCTGCCACTGTGTGTGGTAGTTCATGTCTTGAAAAATAAGGAATAATTGGGCAAGGTCACAGATTGGAGGAGACAGGTGTGCACCGTGGCATCCTGGGATGTATCCTGAAACAAAGTCCATGTACTCTGAGTGGTTTCAATGCTATGTAAGACATTCGTATTTATGGGAAGGGTTGGCTAGAGGGTACACGGAAGTTCAAACTTATTTCAAAACACAAACTGGTGACTAAGGACAGAACCTGCTCCTCAACAGGTGTGTTAATTTGATAAGTAGATGGGGGTGTGTCTGGGAATAGGACCACAGGAAGTAGGCCCTGATGAAGATCCCATGGGTAGAAGCAGACACTTGCATTCAGTTTGGGCAGCTTTGGCTCTTCATTTGCAAAACAGGACAAAACCTAGATGTTAGGAGTCCTTGGCAGCACTTTGGGCCCAGCTATGGTGACTGGAAACCCCAGACCAGAGGGCTGAGGTGGTTTTGGAGATATCCGCAGAGGTTTCAGGTCTCAGTATTTGCCCATGGTTTTGGCTCCCGCACTGTGAGGTTAGTGTGTGGACTGATGTGTCAGCTCACTGGACACACACCACTGAGGCACCTATAACATTGGAGTCTGTTACAATGGGACATGTGACATCAGAGACCAAGTTAAGACAAATCTGTTCCCCCTCTAGCCCTCTCCTTGTCACCTCTCTCTGTCCCCCACCCACTCCCTGCTGTGTATAGAGACGAGGTAGCCCCTTTGCCTTCTTGGGAGTTCAGGCACCCAGATCCTACTGACCAGCACTGCTCATGTTTGGGAATAATGCCTGTCTTAGGGGGGATCTGGGCAGGAACTGGGGAAATGTCTTCTGCACAAGTCACCTGCATGTGAAGCCCCACTGTCTCTTCCCGGGCCTGTTGCCGCCATGGCTTTGGTTCACTGTCTAGACAACCTCCTGGGTCAGAATCATTTGGGAGAAGCTGGCAATGCAATTATTGGCTCACAACAAAGCACTGATATTTCAGGTGATTTGGGTTAAAATTATGCAGCCAAGTCTATTTTCCCTTTGTCCTGGGACAATGTCAACCATTCTCCTCTGCATCCTGATGGCTCTGAAAGAGAAAAGGGCAAAGTGCTAAACCACCGCCAGCCTTAGGAACAGAAGATGGGAGAATGCCAGGTGTGTGGTGGCCTCATCACGAGGGTGCCAAACACATGGTGCTGAGAACTGCTGGGTCACAGGACCAGCTGAGACCTTTGCAAACTTCAAGGACATAAGCGAAGGCAGCTCCTTGGTTCATGTTGGCTACAAGAGCCCTAAAAGGTAAGTTGGTCCAGGCTCTAGTTCCTGTTATTTTATAGATTGGGAAACTGAGGCTCATGAGATGGATCAGCTACTCCAAGGTCACATCATGAGCCAAGGAGAGGCCAGGCCTGGATCCTGGGGCTCTAACCCTAGCTCCATGCAGCTTTTTTTTTGTTCCTAGAGACATCCAGATGGAACCAAATGGCTGTCTGAGGAGATTGTATCCATAGGACGCAGGGAGCATGTTCTTCGTCTCCCTGGGAGAGATCATTGGCCCTAAAACTTAGTTCTCCCCATGAGAGCAAGCCTTGTTCCACAGTGTTAGAGATAGTTGGGACAGAACATAGTGGGTCAGCCAGGCTCCAGTAAGGAGGGATAGCAACAGTGAGAGAAGCCGGGATCTGGAGCTGGCTGACCTTGGCTGAGAGGGAACCGAGGCCTTGTTCTCTTCTGCACGGGCCACAATGTGGTCACAGGCACAGCCTGGCTTCCTGGGGACTTCCTGCCTGGGCCTCAGCTCATGCTCACGGCTTTGCTGGGACAAGATGGGGAAGACAGGGTGTTTGTGGGCATCACCCTCATCTCTGGCTGGTGCAGGGACTCTCCTCCCTTCTCTGCAGAAACATCCCAAGTCTCCACCATATTCACTCATCAAAGACATACCCAACACTGACGGATGCCTTCCGTCCATTAACCATCCATCCATTCACGGCCACAGCACACAGCAGTGCATCTCATCTCGCATACACAGACAGATGGTAGTCACTGAGACACAGCAGCCGCTCCAGGGACTAAACCAGAGAGAGTCAGAGAGCTGTGACCCGTTCTCTCCCCATCACTTCTCTGCTCCTCCTCTACCTCGCCCCACCACTCCGGGTTCTCCCTCTGCATCCCTTTCTCTTCTCCACTGTCTTGGGCTTTGCCTCTCAAATCAGTGCCAATGCAGTGGGAAGAATGCCCCGAGGTCCGGCCCTACAGCCCTGCACCTCCACAGGCCAGGACAGAACGGAGAGCTCTCCTCACCATCACCCATGCCAACCCTGTGGCTGGGCCAGCGGGACCTAAGTGTCAGTCTCCACCCAGCCCTGTGAGGTAGGCTCAGGTGACATCTGCTGGGTGCACCACAAAGGAAGAGTACCTATGTTCCATGGCAATGGGAAGCTGGTCAGGAGTCCCCAACCCCACTCTGCTCTGTTCCATCTCCAGCATTCCCTCCCCAGTGCACAGGAATCTTTACTGCCAGTCTCCAGACTCTGACCTGGGACTATGTGCACGAGAGCAGGTGTGCTTCTCTCCATTTCTTCTGAGATGGTGGTCTCTTCATGTAAGGAGGCTCATTAAACTACTCTAGAAATTACTAAAGCTGACTGACATTCACTGGGCCTTGTCCAGGTGTCCGCCAGTGTGAGGTATGTTGCTTGTATGAAGTCAGTCGACCCTACAAACCCACAGGTGAGGTGGAAGCCATCAATGTCTCCATCTTGCAGATGAGGTAGCTGAGGTGTTGGGCGTTGGAATGAGCTGCACTGTGAGAACATGGAGAGGGGAAGTTCACCAGCTGGACAGCGGACAGCTACAGGCCTGGGTGCAGTCACTCAGTGCCCCGGGAGGCGGCAGTAAGCAAGCTCACTCTGGGCAGGGCAGCAGAGAGGGGCGAGCCCTCAGCCTGCATCAAGAGTTTTCAAGATACTGTTTGTGGCACAGACCTAAGAACCAATCCCAGGTGACCCTGTGCTTTCACAATACATTTTGGAGGTAAGAGAGCAGAGGCTCAGAGTGGGCATCTTGCCTTAGAGACACACAGTTGAGAAGGCAGGCCACTGGGGTTGTGATTCGGTCTGCCCAGTTAACAACCCCTATATAACACCCTTCTCAGAGCCTGGAGCAAGGGCATGAAAGTGTCAAGGAGCTTTGGGAAGGTGACAGTCCTCTGCCTACATTCAGGGCCCACTCCCAAATGCAGAGCGGCTTGGCGGCAGGTGGGAGAGAGGAGCTGCCCCCTTCCGCACATGCGCTTCAGCTTTTCCCAGCTCATGTTTCCATGTCCAGAAGTAGCTGTCACCCTTGAAAGTAACCTGCCGTTTGCATGTGACCTGTTCCCACCCTGGACTGTGCACGGCCTTGGTTGTGATTTTCACAGGACCCACTCACTTCTCTGAGATCTGTATCATCCTTTCCTCCACGCTGGTGGAGGCCAAACACTCCATTCAGGGCAAGAGGAATAACCTTGCTCATCCTTTTTAGTGATCCTTGACAGAGGGCATTCAGGACACTGGGACTCAGAGAGGCAGAGAAGAGGACTGTCCACCGATAACCACAGCATGAGGCAGAGTCGAGATTCAAACTCTGTCTCATTGGCTTCAAAGGTCACAGCTCTAACGTCAGTTTGATGGTGTGTCTTAGCCTGTGTCAGGACAACAGAGGTAGCCAGATCCTCCTGTTCGCTCAAAGGAAGGAGCCAAGATGTGTGGAGGGGAAATTGCAGGGGTGTGATTAAAGGACACAGAAGTGTGCACCAGGTCCCAGGTTCCACAGAGAAGGAATGCATCCACCTCAATGATGCATGATTTGCAACTCTTAATGGCAAGTGACATGATATGGCTTGAATTGGTTTAAGGAGGAATGGGGAGATTAATAGGCTCATCTTTCTGAAAAGCTCAGAGAATATGTTTCAGGCATGGCTTGATCTGAGAATGCAATGTCCCAGGGTCAAGCAGTACCATCAGCCACACAAACTTTACTGTTAAAAAAGATCCACTTCCTGAAGGCAAGCTGCCCAGTAGACACTCGGATGACACTCTATATGGATACAGTTAACAGCTCCTAAAAGGAGAAATCCTATTCACTCTTAATCTCGAATTCCAAGATTCCAACAACTGAGAGAGTTCCTGCATTTGTTTGGGCCACAGGCCCTTCTCTCAGTGAAACATGGTGATTCCATGGAGATAAGATTGACCTTGGCTAGGTCAAGTACTACTACCCCCTGATATGGAAGGAGGGCAGGTCTGTGGCCCCTGATGAAGACAGGGAGAGACTGTCTGGGCATCCCACGAGTGAAAAGGCCCAGGATGTGGAACTGGGGCTGCAAGCAGACGGCACTGGGGCTGTGAAGAGCAGGGTGTACACCCCAGAACAGTATGTGCCCAGGCATGAACATGGGAACTAATAGTTTGGCAAAGCTGGAGGCCAGAGCGTGAGTGGGAAGGGTGTGAGACTCGGCTGCAGGGGAGAAGCAGGGCCGCAGGCCTTCTGGAGGGCTCTGGGCAAGAATTCCATGGAGCTAGAAAGGAGAGTAGAGGGCAAAGGCTCTGGCTGGACTCATGCTTTGCAGACTTGGAGAGCAGTTCCCCCACCTCTCTCTTCCCAGCTTCTCCACTGCTACACTGGGGGTTGTGCTGTACGTGCTAGGATCAGATTGAACCTCCCATCCCAAGGGCAGAGGCAGCAGGGCCTCTCCTGTCTTGGAAGAGACGGAGAAACACTGTTGTTGATGGGTGAGGAACTCATGAGATAAAAGTCCAAGACACTGGGTGAAGGGTAGTATGCGGGAGAGGAAAGAGTCTCGGCTAAAAATAGATAGGAGGGTGAAAATCTACCCTTGACCTTGTATCCCTTCATTTTTAACTTTTTAACAAACAATTATTCTCTGGGAAAAAAATCCAGCCAATTTCTCTAGAGTTTTTTCCTCCTCAAATTCCTCAGAAAAAAAAATCCCAAGACCATTTGACTTCCAGTTTGGAAATCTTAGTGGTTTTCTCTCTCTCTCTCTCTCTCTCTCTCTCTCTCTCTCTCTCTTTCTCTCTCTCTTAACCTGAACATATCAAGCTGAGATTAGGGTGAATATCCTTCCTCCAGAACCTTCTCTGAGCCCCACTTCTTCTCCCTGGGGCTACCCACTGTCCTGGCCATTATTGTCTGTACAGCGAGAACAGACTGACAAGTGGCTAGGCTCATGACCATGAGTCTAAACGTCAAGGAATCCTCTCCCCAAACAAACGATGAGGAGGAGGAGACAGCAGCAAACAGCAGCCACCTCCAGGGATTAAAAAATGTTGGTCTGTGTAACCAGTTAACAAGTCCGAAACCCTGTCATAAACGAATGAATCGGTAAATGAATCCGGACATGTGGAGCACATTTTACTTGAGTCCCGTGGTGTGAAATCAAAGGAAAACTCCGTGGGGAAGACAAACAGCGCAAAGGCTTTCTACTTTTTTTTTTTTTTTATTATTATTGTTTTTGGTGTTAAGGCCTGGAGCCTGATAACTGAATGAAATGAGGTTGGACAAACATGGGACCAGGTGGCTCATTGTGTTTAATGAGAACATAAACCTCAGATTTCCATTACGGCATTTAGCTGCCCGGGGTAGAAGTGTGGAGAGAGGGAAGGCATAAACAGGTGGACCCACTTCTCCGTGTACCCAATAAAGTCTTGGAGAGAATTTTCCCTGGGGAACCAGTAGCTAGGTACAACAAACTAAATTCTCTTTGGACACTCCGTCAAACCAATGGGATGGTTCACTAGGACTCAAGGCCCATCACATATTGCTCCCTGCTGGTGACATGTAACAGTTTCCCAAGCACCTCCAGCCTGGCCATTGTAGCAGTCACAGCTGATGTCTCTTAAACCCTTCACTGCGTGTCCAACATCAGCCTGGGACCTTGGCTTTGCTACCTCATTTTCTTGATGGTGACTGCATCGTCTCTATAGTTTAGGGAAGGGAAGCTGTGAGCTGTCCAGTCCACTGTCTACCATCTCTGGTGGGGTCTTAAAACCCCAGGACCTCCCAGTCTGGAGTAGGGTAGACAGAGAAGGGCAGGTGTCCAGGCCAGTGGGAAAAAGGGTGAAGAACCCCAGGTAGGGAAGCTCACAGTATGCTGGGGAACCCTCTATGGTTTGCTGCTGCAGAAGGTGAGGCTGGAGGGAGCCGGGCCACAGGCAAATCTCTTAAGGTGTCAGATGTTGCAACAGTCCTCAGAGGTTCACTCTCACAGTGACCAGGTCACAGTCCCGAGACAAGAGCCAGGAGCACAGCCGGTGGGGGCAAGCTCTCAGGCAGGGTAGGGCCTGACTGACCGGCTGTGAGAGGACAGGCCTGCGACTGCTGTTTGCTTGTCCAGGAAGAGGCAGAAGACAAAAGAAGGGACCTTGCCAGAGAAGCCTCCCTCAGAACCCCATGGGGACAGCCTAGCTGCTGCTCAACACTGGCCTCAGAACCAGTTCTCACTGTCTAGGTAGGTTCCTCGGTCACACAGCAACTTCCTGTCTGGATCAACTTTGGGGAAGACTCTGAAATGTCAAGGCCTTCCCCATTCATCAAGGCCAACAGAGCCACCCAGCTCTCTACCCTTAGTAATAACTCAGGGTCAAGGGCTGCAAGGTATCCGATCTGCTCCTTGGCAGCTGACGTTACCAAATCCCTCCTGGTACAGAACCCCTTTCTGGGGGAAGGGGGACTGGGCAGGGATTCAAGGAGAAAATGCTGCTTTCTCTGCTCTTGGGCCAGAGCCAAGATTTAATTTTTCATTTTCAAAAACATGAGTGGTCAGACCACAGCTTGGAAATGGAAACCATCCTCCGAGCCGCTCGCTGTCTCCCACACTTTCCCACCTGCAGAGAAGGCAAGCCTCCAATGGGGCGGGTGTCAGCGTCGCGGCTCAGGGGTGACTGGGGCTTCAGTTGACACCCACGGGCCTCAGCACAGCTCTGGATTCTCCACAGCTGCCTCTGTGACTGCATTCTTGAACCAGGCATGGCGCTGCCTATTGGTCTTCTCACACCGGGGAGGCCGAGGCAGAAGGACAGAGGTGGAGGCTAGCTCAAGCTATCTGGTGAGACTGTCAGACAGTAGGGAGAGAGACTGAAGATATGGAGGGGCCAGATGACAGGTGTACAGCTGCGTGAGACGAGTGCCTAACGGTAAGCACTCTACATTCTCCAGGTTTCAGCTCAGTCAAGTCTTTTTGTCTAGAGAAAAAAAAAATGACATCATCAGTAACTTCCCCCTCATGCCTGTGTTTCCTCCCTGTCTGGCCAGGTTTACAGACGCTTTTAGAAAAGCGGGAAACTTGGGGACAGCAAGTCACAGGGCCACTCCGCCCTTAGTCTCTTCCAGCATCTGCAGGGAATGGATGCCCAAGCCCTTTACATAAACAATGCGGTACTTACACAAGGGCTTTAGCAACTTCTGCTACGAGCGGTTCTCAACCTGTGGGTTGCGACCCCTTTGACGAGCCTCTATCTCCAAAAATATTTACATTACAATTCATAACTCTAGCAAAATGACAGTTATGACATAGCAGTGGAAATAATTCTAGAGTTGGGGTCACCACAACATGAGGAACTGTGTTAAAGGACCACAGCATCCGGAAGGTTGAGAACCACTGGCTACACTATGGGTGATGATGTAGGCGACCGATCCGTGGAAATGCTGTGTGAACACTTGGACTGCCTTGCTTGAGGGATGAGGATAATATGCAGTAGTCAGGATGGTACCTTGTTCCCACACACCCCCTCTGCCACTGCTTCCATGGAGGACACAGCCCATGAGCATGGAGGGCAGCTGCACTCTCTGGTCAGGCAGACGCTCTGCAGAGGAGCCTACCTAGAAGGGGAAGAGCCTTTGTTCCTTCCCCCCACTTCAAGGAGAGAGAGGGTCTTGGAGCCCAGAGGACTAGAGTCACTTGGCCTTTGGTGAGGGAACACTTTACTGTTTTCAAAATCTTAGGTTCTGAAGTGTGAAGGATTGGCTTGTCTGAAATGGACTGAACCCAAGGACCAAAAGGGTGGCTTCCCATGCCCATGATGGACCAAAAGGGTGGCTTCCCATGCCCATGATGGACCAAAAGGGTGGCTTCCCATGCCCACGATGGACCAAAAGGGTGGCTTCCCATGCCCATGATGGACCAAAAGGGTGGCTTCCCATGCCCATGATGGACCAAAAGGGTGACTTCCCATGCCTATGACGGACCCCAGAGGAATGGAATCGCCAAGGGACATGGCCTATGGCTGGACCCTGGGAAAAAGACAGGCTAGAAAATTTGCAAGACCTGGTACACTGAACACGGGGGTTTCTGGCTCACAAAGTATTCAGAATTTCAGCCCAGTGATGTCAGGAATCCGGGCATGGGACCCTCTGAAACATAGCACCCTGAGCTGTTCTCAGGAAGCTGCCACGTCTGGCTTCACTCAAAGTCCACCACAATTATGTTTGGGCACTGTGGCCCAGCCAAGGTGAAACCCAGCAAACTCTCCCACAAGGTGAACTTCCATGGCTCTGGACAGCCATGGGGAGGGAACTCAGCTATGGCAGGCACATCGCCACTCCTGGGCAGCTCCACCACCCACATCCCACCCACATCCGAGGCGAGCCAGCTGTCTGCACCACTTAAGGAGTCTGTGCTCATCCACAAAGGCTGTGTCGGTAGCAGGTCAGCCTCACAAAATCATGGGGGTCAGTTCCCAGGAAGAGGCCTCAGGAATGTACCTTGGAGTATTAAACAGGACACTGAACAAACCTTGGGGACTAAGGAGGTTGTATCATGGGATGTTGCTATTTTTGATTCATGTTACTTTCATAAATCGGAGACTGTGAGAAGTTCTGCTTGTTATCATACCTTCTGCTCTATCAGAAAGTATTCAGACCATTTTCTCCCACAGTAGATCCTGCAATAGGCCTGGTCATCAGTTCAGATCCATTTGGTTGCAAAATAGAATTCACCCATGTGGGGACACAGCTGGATGGCCATCCCCACAAAGGCAGATGCAGACTGGGCATGCATCCCAGCATGCTGTTCCGTCAGCAGTCACCATGGAAAACAGAGAGACCTTGACACTACAAGGAAACAGATCTAGAACTTAATACTAATTCATTAGCTGTGACTTGCATTGCGTGGCTTAACTTCTCCCACTTCTTTATACCCATCAGTACAACAGGAATTTTTGAACCGGAAGAAAATACTGTTTGCCTCATGAACCTCCTGACAATTAAAAGCATGTGATCTAGTCCCCCTTCTGACTTGGTCCACTAGGAAGCTCAAAGGCCAATGCACAGTGTCTTTTACACTCTATGAAGCCATGTGTTCCTTCTTGTCGCCCCATTTACGAGCTATTTAGGGTCATGTGCACCTCACTGGGCAAGGTGAGTCCCCAGGTCTGATCTTCAAGTGCTCACAGACGGGTTGATTTGGTAGTCAGTCCATGTGCTGAGTCAAGCCCTGGGCCAACTGTTCAGCCCACCATTCCAGTCAGGGGCTTGTGAAGCAGTCACTGGCGCGCATTCCGTCTACAGACTCTGAAATGCTAAGGGGACCAGAGAGATGACTCAGTGGGTAAAGGGGCTTGCTGTCAAGACTGAGAACCTGAGTTCGATTCCCAGAACCTGCTTGGTAGTAAGAGAGAACTGACTCCCCAAAATTGTCCTCTGACCTCCATATGAGTGGTGTGGCATGCATATGCCCCACCACATGAGATAGATAGATAGATAGATAGTTAGTTAGATAGATAGATAGATAGATAGATAGATAGATAGATAGATAGATAGACAGACAGATAGATGATAATAGATGATAGATAGATATATAGATGATAGACAGATAGATGGATGATATATATAGAGAGATAATAGACAGATACATAGATAGATGATAGATATATAGATGATAAATAGATAGTTGATAGATATAGATTGATAGATGATAGATAGATAGATAGATTAGATTAGATGATAGATAGATAGATAATTTTAAAAAGAAATTTTCCCAAGTCTAAGAACATGGAAAAAGTGGTACCAACATGTGAGTCTGTGTCTGTGGCCCGAAATGTTTCCACCTTTCCATCACTCTGTCAAAGGCAAGCAAAGAGACTGTATCCTCCATCTCTGGGACCAGGCCTCCTCTCCTCCTACGTTCCCTCTGCATCCCTGCATCTCAGACCGTCACTCTGCCTGAGGTGCTGCTGCTGGTGTCTTGATCCTTTGCAAAATGACAGACTGGTAGAATGTGATGGTTGGTGTTAGTCATCAACTTGACAGAATCTAGAACCATCTTTGAGGTCTTTGGACTCATGTTTTGGGGGTTTATCTTGATCGTTTTAATTGATGTGAGAAGCCACATCTTGACTGTGGGCAGGACTGTTCCCTGGGATCCTGCATCGAAAATCATGGAGAAAGCAAGCTGAGTACAAGCAAGTGTGTGTATGTGGCACTCTGCTCCTTGAGTGGGGATGCAGTGTGGCCAGCTCCCTCAAGGTCCTGACACTGTTGCCTCCCCGCTACAGTGGACTGGAACCTGGAACTGCGAGCAAAACACACCTTTTCTTCCTGAAGTTGTCTTTGTTGGGTTAATTTATCACAGCGACAGGAAACAAAACCAAGACATTGGAACAACACTGGTTGCTCCCCACAAATGGTGTCCTCTCTCACGCCTTCTTTACCTAGACTACCCACAATGACTGTGCAAGAGGGTTGCAGACCCATCTCACATACATGAAAACAGGCTTTTGGAAGCTGGTGTAATTTGATGGGGTCAGGGTGACCTCAGAATCAGTCAAAGAAAAAGTGGGGTGCAGTAGCAGCAAGTTGAAGCAGGGAGAAGCTTGGACTGTGTACCTTCGGGGGAACATCCTGAACGTCACTAAGCTCCATATTGGTATTCCATGTGGGGTGGTGGCTTCCCCTCTACCTCAGTTCCTACTGAGCTACTGCCTCAGCCCTGGTGTTCTCACGAGCATGAAATGGTGTGGAGGTCTTTGCCAGCTCGGGCCTCCCATAGCCTGACCATGGGTAGATGCTGTTAGCAGATGACCCGGACATGCACAGCACAGAGACAAGGCCTTGCTCTTGGGCGTCTCAGCTTTTAGCTGCCATGGATTCTGTCCTTGACTACCACCACCAAAGTGGGCCACACAGGGTGGTGACCCAGGCAGCTGAGGCCAGGACTAACCTTCTGTTCCAGAAATACTCCCAAACCTTCCCTCTTTTTTCTTGGGACGTGAAGGAGCAAGAGACAGCAAGGGTTCCCTTTCCTGACAGCATGGGACACCTTGTACTTGGAGAGCAAAGGAGAGGCCCTGAGGCACAGCATGTCTTCACATCAGCATGAATGCAGAAACAAAGTCTGCTGGCATTCTCATGAGCCAAAGCCCTTTCAATATGGCTATAATCTGTACTCAAGCTTTATATGCGATCATTTACACACAGATGCACAGCCATTCTGCAGGTGGGAAAAACTGAGGCTCAACGACCCCAAGTGGCAGGTCTAAGGTCCCGTGGGGAATTTGTCGTAGAGCTAGGATCTGAGCAGGTTCAGTTGAAGCAGTGCGTCCAAGGAACCTTCCTCAGTTGGATTCTCCACCTTGAATGCCCTGTCACATAGAGGAGACTTCCTGGCATCTTCCACATACTCACTCACACTGCCCAGCTCAAGCTGCACTGCCAAGGGCTCAGACCTGATTTGAATTTGGGGTTCTGTCCGCTACAGCTCAGCAAAGGTTTTTGTTGGAATGGCCCTGGCTTTTCCAGTCTTTGAAGACAGTTCAACCACACAGTAAAAGGCAGGTCTCTGCCACAACAAAAGGCAGAAATATCACCAAGGAGTAAACAGAATTCCTTGGCCTCTTCCGAGCATGTGTCAACATCTAAGTTTCCCTCCCTCCCCGCCCCTCCCTCCTCCCCTCCCCTGTCTTCTCTCTCTTCAGGTCTAGCCCTTGCCTGCTAGGAGGAGCCCTCCTGCTCTGGTTGGGCCAGAGACTTGACTGCCCTCAGCAGCTCAGGCCCAGAAACAGCAGAGAAGGCACGGGATGGCTTCCTGACACCACAGTGGACCACATGGAACAACCCTTCAGCAGCCCCCAGCCCTCACCCTGCCCCCTGGCACACACATGTGGCAGGCCGTGGCTCCAGAAACAGGCCTTCCCCGGACGAAATGTATGTGACATATGCCGAACAGCTTGATCTCAACTGAAGGCTGGGAAGTAAATGCATCTGAAATAGTCTGGCTTAAAATAATCTCTGCGATGCACCACCATTTAATACCAAGTCTCTCACCAAGCCCTCCCTCCCAGGCTCAAATCATGATGGAAAACATCAGTCAGACCCCCCACCCCCCGACTCCCACTCATCAAGGGCAGTGAGTGTGCATTGCATGTGCATGTGCAGGCATATGTGTAGGTGGGCATGTATATGCGTGTGCAGTTTGTATGTCTGTGCATGTTTGTGCACACACTTGTATGTATATTTGTACAGAAAGATGGCCCCTACAGGTGAATATGTGTATGATTTATGAGTTTGTGTGTGGATCCCCATTGCGTCCTACCCTGGCCATACCATCATCCTAATCAGTGAGCATTCAGCAGCAGCTCTGCATGCCTTCCTAGGAGAGGGGCTCATGGTCACCTTGAGTAAGTAATGTCCACAAAGGAGAACGCACCTCCTTGGGAGGTGGCTTTGGGTGGGGGTGTAGGGACAAACAGGAGCTCAGCACGCACAGCGGCTGGGTGACAGGGACAGTGTGACACTCGTGTGAAGAGGCCCTGTTCACCCAGCAGACAGACACCAGCAAGACTTTCTGGGGCACCAGCTGTGAGCTGAGCCCAGAGGAGGAGTGCTGCCTTTGCCCTAAGGGGGTGCCCATGCTAGCTGAAGACCCTCCCTCCATGTTTACCTCCTCCTGGTCCCTAGTCTCTCTTAGTCACACCCTGTGTTTGGCGATCTGTGGATTTACCTTTCTAAGGAAGTATGTTGAATTTATGTATTGGTTTTTCTTTCACATCTTTAAAACAAGTCCCTTGGGCTGTGGCAACTAGCTCAGGCCTGGTCTATCTGCTTTGTTTCTTGGTGTCCACACTGGGGACATGTGGGAGGGTGCCCTGTGTTGGTAGCATCCCTGACCTCTGCCCACTGAATGTCAGTGACCAACCCTAGACAAAACATCTCCAGATACTGTCAAATGTCATCTGAGGGACAAAGTCACTCCAGCCAAGGAGAACTTTTCTAATAGGTGCTCATATTCTGCCAATATATGACTCCTCCCCATGGGAGACAAGGTGAGAAGAGACAATGCAGTACCCCTGACAGTGTGTCATCCTACAGGAGTCACACAAGAAAGCCACCAAGAAAGAAAGTATCACCAAGGACCTATGACAGGGCTCTAGGCACTGAGCCAAGGACACTGGAGAAGAGCAGGCCCAGATGCTGCAGCAAACAGCCTGGTATTAACTCCTACAGGAAAACTAGGGATACAGACCTTTAATTAAGACAAGAGGATTCCCGTGGTCCCAAAGCACAGAACAGGTACAAGGAGATGTCCCTTCCTTTCCCAGATGCAGTGGCTGCTTTCTCCAGTTCTGAGGTCAGCTACCACAAACACCACTGGGCAACAACGCCACTGCCTGGCTTGTCTTCTCTCTTTGAACCAAATGGAAAGGTAACAGAATGACCCCTTGGAGCCCCAGGCGTAGGCACTGGGTATCTCTGAGTTGAGGACTTCTGGGGTATGGCCACTGTTTGTTCCACTTGTAAAGCAATTGTTAAACTCATCCAAGGCTGAGTGGGGTTCATGGAGCCAGACCCTGAAGACATCATCAAAGCTGTGGAATCCTGATCTTAGAGTTCTGGTCTTAAGAGTCGTGGGCAGCACACCACTGGAGAAACTTGAAGTGCCATTTGCATATGCTTCATACTGCTCTTGGGGGCATTCTGGGAAATGCACCGAGCTGTGTTTTTCAATTTCATTAGGCACCAGTCACTGGGCACACGGCATCATCACATCTGGGCACTGTGGTTCCTAAGCAGCTGAATACCTGAGAGCAAGTGCGGGGGGTGGGGGTGGGCACCTCAGCTGCCAGATTTCAGGACAGGGGGAGAGGAGAAATCTGGAATGTGTTTCTACTTACTGTCCATTCCAGTAAAACGAAACGATCTCTCCCCGAAACATGTGTTACTGCTTAGACCAGAAACTGTATATATTGGTCTAAATCCAGAATGGTCTCTGTGACATACCACTCTGTATGACAAAATTACTACAACCTGCATTCTCTGTAGAAAGCCTGCTGCAGCAGTACAGGATGATAATTTGTTATACAGCAAAAGTACATAATAATTTCATGTCAGTGTGGGCCAAGCCTCGGGGTTTTCAAAAGGAAATCTGGGGTGCATATGGATCAGAGCTGAGTATGCGACTCTCTCACCTAACCCACCCCCACTCATATGGTGAGTGATTAGAAAGAGGTGGAGAGGAGATGGACTGTATGTACAACATACTACTTCAAAGTGACAAGAACACACACGCACACACGTATGCACGTGCACACACAATCAGGCAAACCTAAAATCCAAGACAGGTGGCAGACTTGGGATTTTCATCATGAGGTGTCAGCACCCAGTGCTGGTTCACCTACCAAAAGGAGGGCAGAGAGGCCAAAATAAGGGAATGTTCCTCTTTCAGCGCTGAGCTATTGCAAACAGGTCCAGAGAGAAGCCACGTGAAGGCCTCAAGACACCCCCCAAACCACAGCCCCCCTTCTGGCCCTTGTCTGAGCTAAGGTTTCACTCCAAAGCCGGGCCCCATTCCAGTGCTCATCTGTCCCTCTAAGCGGCTCCGACAGATCACTCCACAGTACACGGATTCTCCTTGGGATAATGCCTTGGGAAGTTGTTACCTGAAATACGATCCTGTCGAAGTGTGTTACAGCAAAGCATTTCTGCATGACCCTTTCGCAGAGCAAGGCTGCAGAGTGAGAAGGATACACGACCAGAGAGACTGAACCGGCTAGGCTGATAAATGTGCTCAAGTGTGACGCCATTTTTCCTGGTGTGGAAAAACATGAACATACTCTTCTCCCCTTCCTCCTTTCCCTGTCCTTCTCCCTCCCTCCATCTCTCCCTCCTTTTCTCTCTCATTGGACAGTTTTGCATGTTGGGGTGGTGAGCTGAGACCTGAGAAGCTGGGTGGAATTTTCTCTTCCTGGGTTTCCCTGGAGAGCGCCGGCTTTCAAACACCCCTTGGGTGACTCACAAGTCATATATCTTACCAATTGGAGACGTCCGGACATTGTGTGGGGCTCTTCTTCACCCATCTACCTGGGTCTGGAGACCAAGGAAATCTATCTTCTTAGAGTTTTTTTTTAGTTCAATAAAACCTGAAACATATTTTGCCTGGCACTCCTCGGGATTTTTAAGCCAGCGGGTCCTTTCTGGCAAATGGGATCCATATGTCCCCATTCATTGATACTAAGTCACTAGGGTGCTGTTATGCAAGTACACTTTGATGCACAAGGCCTGCAGCGTTTGAAGGCCTTTCCTTTCACAAACAGGAAGTTTTCCCTTCTTAGGGTGCATGGAGTAAGAGGCCAGCTCCCCCAGAATGAGGGAGGAAGCTCCAGGCTGTGTTTGATTTTTGCTTGGCGACAGCCCACCCCAGCCTCTTTCAGCCTCTGCCCCAGGGTGGGGTGGGAAGGGGTCTGTGACAGGCGCCTAGGTCCTTCTGGTCACACCCACAGATTCAGCCATGTCCCATAGTGGCTCAGAGCCTTCCTGGGCATGTTTACCACTACTTTGAAGGGATGAAAATAGCTCTGTGCTGAGGAGCTGGTGGGGCGATTGTGGTCCTTTTTTTCAGGGCTACTGAATAGATGTGGCCTGTGTCCTTTTCTCAGTAGGGCCAATCCCGGGCAGGTAGACAGCATTCCCAGACCTCCGAGGGGCTGTGGTATTTGAATACACTGACAGAAACATCAAGAACAGTCTGTGTCTTCTGAGATTCGTGTTGGCTCCATCACTGGGCAGGGTCAGGAGACAGTATCAGAGGTTTGGACATAAGCAATCCTGGATGTAAGATCCCAGCTCTGTAGTCCTCAACCTGGAGACTCAGTTTCCCCTCTTGTGAGCCTTTAGACCCGATCTTCAGAACTGTTAGGTCAAAGGACACCCAGGACTGGAACCAACACCTGCCTTGTCCCATTCTCACTTCCAGCGTCCGTGACCCAGACCTATTTTGGCTACCCAGCCCTTCCTTCATCCTGGGCCTTTCACCCTTTCCCACCTATGTGGATCTGAGGCACCAGCACCCTTAGGATCCCCCTGAGGCTCACTTACCACAGCATCTGACCTGAGGACAGCAGAGCTAGGGGTACACGGGAACAGACAGGGGACCTGAGTTAGTCTTCATGACTAAATGTCACATGGGGTTTCCTAGAACCCCTGGGAAAGCAAAGTTACCTCAAAGCTGGAGGTGCTAAACGGGTAGCCATAGGCTTGAGCTCCAAGGGACAAAGACAGACATTGAGGCAAAACATGTTTGAAGGCAAGGCCAGCACAAGGAAGCAGAGCCGAGAGGTGTGTTCTGGTGACATTCTTTAAGCTCCTGGGTCCAACCTTGCCTGAAACTCCCGTCCTGGCTGGGTCAGAGCCCCAAGCTGCAAAGAGCTAGAGGCTAACGGGCATTGCTTCACCCCCTCACCCTCAGAGAGTCTCCATGATATCACCAGAAAACCAATGAGCTCCCTCAGCCCTGTCCTGTGCTGCTGTCCATCAAGCCCTTCTTGCTAACCCCAACTCTCAGAACATGCATCCACCTTTTGTGTCTGTGAGAAAGGAAGGCATGCCTCACCTTCTGCTCTCACACAGCGTCACAAAATCCTTCCAGACACACACCTGCCCTTGCTTGCGGCCTCCTGACCAGGTAGCGAGGTAGGTTGCCTGTTGCCCTGTCCTGGACAGGAAGTGAACAACACCTACTGCCCCCAGAGGGCAGGCCAGGGAGTGGAGGGAGAACTGAACACAGTCTCTGTACTTCGCCCCAACACACACACACACACACACACACACACACACACACACACACACACACACCCTCTGTGCTCTGTTGTGACCAAGTCCTTTAGGCTGATTGCCATGAGCAGTCCCCGAGCATATCACATGCTCAGCCAGGAACCAGAGCTTCAACTCACAGAAGCCAAGGGGGATTTCATCCAAAGACTTCAGCATGGCTCTTGCATTTCTGAGTTCTGGATAAGCAGGAGGGGACTCTCCTAGGGCCGCTGGAGGCCTGCAGATGTGCACCATGTCATCCTCCACACAGCTACGTAGCCCTGCCCCTGAAAATAAGCCAAAGCTTGGTTTATGTCTAGTCTTGGAGGGTACAGAAGCTGCTTGTACAGTATAAAACCATGCCCACATGACAAGTAGCGGAGTGGAGCAGAGGCCCAGAGTTGCCAAACCTTCCAGCAGTTCAAGAGAAGTTGAATACAGGAGTGTGTGTGTGTGTGTGTGTGTGTGTGTGTGTGTGTGTGTGTGTAACTATATGACTTTGAAAACTGCTAAGAGTGGACTTCAAACATTTCCATCCTGAAGGTGCTAGGCATGTGAGATAAGTAGCACGTGAATTAGCTTGACCTACCCACTACACGTGTGCATCTGTATCAGAACACCTGGCCTACACTACAACTACATACAGAGAATGCCACCAGCCCCTGATGATTTGACACTACAGTGTGCAAATCACACCCCAATGGCAATTATGCTTTTTGCTTTTGTCACAGACTTCAACAAATTTCCTGAGGTGTTCCACATTCATTATAAAATAGGCTTTGAGTTCAATGGCTTTGCCCAGCTACATGCTGAGGTAAGTGCCTTAGACACACTCACAACAGGTTAGGCGAGCCTGAGCTTTTGGTAGGTCAGATGCATCACTGTGTTTTGGTCTTACAGTGTACTATGTGTGATCAGGATGTGAGCCCATCCCAATCAGGCAGTACCCATATAATTTCACTGGTAAAGGTAAATACATGTTTTAAAGTCTCCAAAAGAGAGAGTGTTTGTGAATTTAAAATGTTGACATGATTTCAGAGTCACTTTTAAAGTTGAACAGTGCACCCAACCAAATATGTAGTCAGGCTGTGGGTCACAGACCTGCATGGATGATCTGGGTCAAGGAGGTGCAGGTGTGTGCTGCACTCAGGAGGTGCAGTCAGGAATAGGAGAGAGAGGAGGAGGAAGGATATGGGTCTCTCAGACCTTGTGAGGAGCAGATGTCTTCATTTAATCTATGGACACACAAACACACACACTCACATACACTACACACACATAGACACACACTCACACACTCTAACACACTCACACATACATGCATATACATACGCACACACTCACACACATGCACACTGCCCAAACCTAAAAACTATCATCTCTATGTCTGCTTTTCTCACCCCTGGTCCCATAGAACAGTGGGAACAGAATGCCAGCCACACATGAAACTCTGAATTCTCTAGACACTACATTTATAATATGAAAAGGAGCAAATAAAATTAATCCTAATAACATGTTCTATTTGGCCTAATACATCAAAAAGACATTATTACAACATGTGATTAGTATAAAAGTTCATAAGACATCTCCATTCTTTATATTTGCTCTTTTTCACACACCATTGTGTGTCTTATACGTGGAATGCATCTTGTCTCTAATGGGCAGTGGCAGAAACCAGCTTGGCCTGCTGACTGGAAGCTGAATATTTGGCAGTGAGACCCACATCACCATGAGTGTCCAGTAAGTGAGTAACTGGGGACCTCAGGACTCTCACTAGGAACTAGAGTGGATTTGTAGGTAAGCGTGAGGAATCTACTTGACTGGGTGAAGTTCCTGGCCCTCAATAGATGCTGGGACAATGGAGGTCACTACACATGCCCCAGTACCTAGCACACAGCAAGCACCCAGAGCCCATTTGGAAAAAGAATATGGGAAGAATGGCTACTGAGTTCTGTTGGTCCACAGCAGTAGTTCTGACACTTTCTTGTGGTGACAGGCCCTGTTGCTCATCTAATAAACACTGTGGAAACTCCTCCCCACAAAATCCATACAAACTCAAAATGTTTGGATAAAATTTTACATTTACAGAGTCTCCAGAAACCATCTGCAGACTCTCGGTGTATGGATCCAAGTGAGAAATTCATGGTTTAAAAAAGCCATTTCTGTTTCCAACAAATGCTTATGAAGTTCCTTTTTTCTTTGTTGTAGATTCGTTTATTTAAGATGGGAAATTAGCTAGTGCCTTTCTGGTTAAGAGTGGTGTGATGGCTTTATCAATGAGGACAAGACCTTGGATGGATCTGTAAGAACACCCAACGTCTGCCTCTGAACTTGTCCTTGTCTTGCAGCATTCCTGGGCCAGCACCATGTCACCATCACTGCACATCTGGTAGCCACAAATCATCCTGCCTGACTTGTTCAAATAAGAGAAAACATGCATAGCAGAAAGAGAAATGCATGAAAGTAAGATGTCTATGGTCAGCAGTCTGCCACTAAGACACCTGCTCATGGCTTAACATATTTCCTAGCACTTGTTTCTGTTCATCGGATCCTGATAATAATTATTTTTACTCATATTTCATATTTGCTTCACATTTACTTATGTCTAAATATCATGTTTGCATTATATATGTAGAATTATTGTATTTACTTTTATGCATTGCTGTATTTACATTCTTATTGCATGCATGTCTGTGTGCATATACGCAGGACTTTATGAATATATATATTTAGCTTGTTATTTCTTAATAAGTTTCTTGGATTATCTTAAATTCATTTTAAATAGCCAATACCATGGACTTAAGGTACCGTATTTGCCTTTAATCATTCCTCTACTACCAGAATTTGAAATGTTTTCAATTATTGCTTTTATAAATAGCACCGAAGTGAATAGCTTAAACATACAAATACATTTTACATGAATTTCCATATTCATTCCACATTTTACCTCTGTCCCAGTTACAGTCCCATGAGCAATACAGGAATCCCTCAGACCATCTCTACCTGGCAGAGCCAGACCACTGCAGACATCATGAGAGTATCTTTGTCCCCTGGTCTCTGTATGACCTTGCACTTCTGGCCATCCCCCAGGCTCTCAGATACCTCCAGGCATCTGGACATCCAGGGTCATTTGGGCACACTAGGAGCCCAAGACAAATGTTTCCAAGTGTCGCTGAAGTCACCAGTACATCCAGCACCCCTTTTCCTTTGAGCAGAAGTACACTGGGGGTTTACTAGACTCTTGCAGAGCTGCAGGAGCTGGCCACATAACGAAGGACCTAGCAGATGTGCTCCACCCTAGGAATAGACAGATGTGAAAGAAGTGGACATATTAAAATGAACTTAAGCAAACCTGAATGATGATTAGTAACTCTCAGTGGAGGGGAAGACAGGAGTGTGCCTGGTCCTGAGGCCAAGATCTCTCTTTAACCTGCTGAGCTCTCCCCACCCTCAGCAGCAGCCACTGTTCTTTGATTGCCCCTTTCAGTTACCAAGCCATGGTGCTTTCCCTTCAACATCATGGTTCTTAGCTCAAAGGCATGTATCTCTGTTGCTCCCAGCCCAGTGCTCTTAGTCTCCCTCTTCAGGACAAAACCAGGGGCAGGAGTTTTCACCAGTAAAGAAGGAATTCATATCCATGGACAGTGCTCAGAAAAGAGACCTCATCAGGATCCACTCACTTATCCTCTCCCCACCTTCAAGGTCATGGGAGAAGGGTGCTGTCGAGTAGTGAGTTTGAAAGGCACCACTGTGGATTGGCACCAATTAGGTGCAGCATTAGGAGTGGACTTGGGAGGTAGAAACAGGCTGATTTCTGTGACCCCAAAGTCAGCCTGGTCTACATATCAAGTTCTGGGCTGGACCATGTCTCAAAAGAAAAAAACTCAAAAAGAAAAGTAAGAAAGAAAGAGGAAAGAGGGGGCTTGACAGCATTTGGTGGGGTGGGGACCAAAGTCCTGGGGCAGAAAGTACAGTCAGTTCCCATGCTGAGCCATGCTCAGATGGCCACAGCACCCAAAATGAAGGGCCATGCAAGAGGCCAAGCCCTGCCAAGAACAAGGGGATGCCAGCAGCTGCCTCATAGTGGAAGGATTTAACTCCCTTTGGCCAGCCTGGCAGCAGTATGGAAATGCCAGCCTTCAGAGTAGCTCAGGACCATTGGTCATGTAGACAATCAATGGCAGAGGTGATGGCCTTGATGAGGGAGAACAATCAAGACTATGGTTGACTAGAGGCAGAAGTGAGAGGGAGGATCCAAACTGAGTCCCTGGACCAGCCGGAAGGAGGTGCTGCTCACTGATGCGGGCCTGAGGCCAGGCACACTGGAGAGGGCGGAGCACATGCTTTGATGCCCCTAGACAGTCTCACTGAATTACAGGAGACATAAGACAGATGTCATGAGACATATGATGACAGGCATTCAATGGAATAGCGCGATTCAAGGTTTTCCAAAGATATTTGCACCAGCGGCCTAATGTTCTCCCTCCTGGTTCTCTGGTCTGTAAGTCTGGCAACACTAAGTCTGTCTGTCTCACACAGGAGCTGCACAGCCCGCTCAGGCACAAGCAGCTTTCTATGAAAAAGGTGGTCTGTTCTGCTTAAGCTAAACCTGAAATGTGTTCACCAGTCTTTATGAAGGAATCCCCAGTATGTGTACAGCATCTATGAACAAAACATATATTAACTAATGTTAATACATTAATATAATAATCTCTGACACTGGAATCCGAAGGAAAACATTTCAAGAAATGCTGGTATCACTGGATAGGTGCTTATTTTTAAAACCACAATGATGTCATGGCCCCCTAGCCTGTGCAGATCCACAGTGGTGGGGGTTGTGGGCACATTTCAAACTCAATACTCCACCACACACTTCTCCCATGACCTTCACAGTGGAGAGAACATGGGCAGGTTCTACTGAGGTCTTTCCTGAGCATTGTGGAGACAAAAGCAGTCCCGGGAGAGACTCGGTGCAGTTCCTTCTAGGCGCAACCCCCTTGCCCTGGGTTCTGTCCTGAAAGACAGAGACCAGAGTGAGGAGAGAGACCCATTCTTTGGTTAAGAAAGGATGTTGTGAGAAAGCGCCATGGTCAAGGGCATTGATAGGGAAGAGTCAAGTAGGTCCAGGACAGTGGCAGACGCCTGGGGTGGTGGGAGAGCTCACAGGCCTCTCCTGATAGAGGGCCCCAGGTGGGACTGTGAGTGGGTAGTTGGGGACAGATGAATGGGACAGTGCATAGGGTTTCTGAAGAAGTGTGGTCATTAGCCTTGGCAGAGCAGCTGCTGCCTTGACAGGAGGAGGAACCGAGGAACACAGCAAGACGCTGACTGTTCTCCTGCAAGCCCAGGGGGGCTCCAGAGTCTACCTTGAGGCTGCCCAGATGCCCATTCACATGACCCCTCTGGGCCTCTTCACTGGCTTCTCCAAGGTTTATGACTAAGACAGAAATTCTCTAGCTGCTCGTAAGGCACAGCCCGCCCCACTCCAAGGCTTATCTTGACTTGTTCGCCACACAATGTTGGTGTATAGTAAGTGCTCAGTAAGGTTTCACTAACACATTCACGACCATTAATGAAATAGAAAAATCCTGGTGAAGGAGCCTGAAGGGGGAAAGAGAGCGTGGGCTACCTGCTGCCTTTGCTCTGGACACCTTTGTGCTCTGCTTCCAATCAGGGATTCTGATCCTACAAGAGAGAAGGAAGAGTGAAACCAGGACACTTGAAAGTCTCTTCTCAAGTAGACACATTTGCCCCAAGACCTGGCCACCAATAAGGGCTGGCTAAATGGCACTGGTGACTGTCCCACAGGCTACTACCCTGAATGCTCAGCACGGCCAGTCACCAGATCACTATCACTCTCCAGGGTGCATTTAGATAAGGTTGCTAACAGGCTGTCATCAAGTGAGTCACGAGGACCAGGCTGAACCAGCCTGCCCCCTACCCACTATGTAGACACTTGAGGGGCTCAAGCCCAGCCTGAACCCTCAACCAGATGTATCCTGTGGTCTAAGTGATGGTGACACATCTCCAGCACAGGCTGCTCTGAGCCACATGTCACCCACATGATACTTAATGATGTACAGCTGGTCTTCTGGGCATCTTTGGCTTCCCAGAGGCCCAAGCCAAGGGATGATAGCAATTAGAAGAAAAGTTGCTACCACCGAGTGCTAGCTAGTGCTTAGAGCCAAATAGGTCACTTTCTATGTCCGCAGACTGTGTGGGGAGGGGCAGCTTTACTACCGAGGCTTTAATATGTGATTTGCCTGTGTCCACACAGCTGTGGAGTGCAGAGGTAGGATTTGCACCCAGAGCCTTCAAGCCACCATCCTGTTGCTGTGCTCTGGAGAAGTGTCTCCCACACTACAGGAAGGTGGTGGAACCTTCAGTGGGGAGCCATCGGGGGAGGTGCATATGTCACTGGGAGTGCATCCCAGAAAGGGAATATGAGTTTGCCACCCATTCTCTTCCCTTTTTCCTTTCCTTCCATTGTGACATGCCATCTTCATCAGGAGCCTACAGCAATAAGATCATCCATCGTGGCCTGGAATCTATAGAACCATGAGCCAGATTAAACCTCTTTTCCTCTGTATCAGATGTTGTGTTCACATGACTGGAAGCGGACTAATGCACCTATTCTGTGCAGCAGTCACAGTGGAGGTCAGGAAGCATCTGTGGGAGGCTCAGCATCCACCTCCTGCATCTGGATATATGTGAGGAGGGAAACTCCCCTTTCAGCCTGTGTAGTCTGGGCCAGGCTCCATGCATGCCTTGGCATTAGTAGGCTCGGTCAGGCCCCAGCTACTTCCTGCATGGCATCTCACAGCCTTAATTGGCTCAAGATTGGCTTGTGACCCCCAACTAAGGGAGCTCTGGCTGGAAGGACAAAACTGAGCAAGAGAGGCTTGGTGCTGGGACAGCTGACCTTCACAGCCATGGGACAGTAGGTCATGTCCCACTGTCCCCATCACACCTCTGTCCACCTGTCCTGCCTTGCAGGGCTTCTTCAACCAACCCCAGAACTCTGGAGTCATGCCACACTTTATTCATGTCTGGCTAACATGCCCCTGAACAAGTGGCTCATTCCTCTAAAAGTTCAGGGCCTGGATGCTTCAGGAGTTTGTGCTTCTGTGCCTGAGGAGTCAGCAAGGCAGACAGGGGTGCAAGGAGAGAAGCTGAGGGTACCCGACGCCACTGCGGAGTTCCCAGTGGCTCTGGCTGACTGTTGGAGTGACTGGGTGCTGTCCTGAGTGCTGGAGCCAGGGTGTGCGAACAGAAGCACCGCCTGCCCTGGGGAGTTGCTTTGGGGGGAAAAACAGCCTCCTGCTGTGAAGACACCACATGGCAGCAGCTGGCACAGAGCGCTGGTGTTCGGCCTTTGCAGCAGAAGTTACAGCTTTCGCTTCTGTGGGCTCATGAAATGCTTACGGGGTGGGGGCAGGGGCTATGAAGAGGAGGGTAACAAGGGACCTTGTCCTTTCATAAACTGGGTATTTGGGGCTCGGGAGGTGGCTCAGTCAGTAAGGTACTGACTGAGAACCCCAGGACCAAAGTAAAAGCTGTGTGCAGTTGTAACCCCAGCTCTAGGAGACCGATATGGTGGTGGTTTCTTGATATTTTTTAAATTAAACAAATGGCTAACAAGATGGGTAAAGGTGTTTGCCTCTCAACCTGATGTTCCGAGTTCAATCCCTGGGACCCACATTGCTGAAGGAGAGAACTGACTCCCCAACGCTGTTCTCTGACCTCCACATGTGCACCAGGGTGCACTCATGTATACACACACACACACACAACAAGTGAATAAAGATTTAAAAAAATGAGCACATGCTTACACAGGCTGGGAGACGGCTCAGGGGGTAAGACTGCTTACTTTGCAGGGATGAGGACTTGAGTTCAAATCCTTAGTGTCCATACAAAAACCTAGGGTGGATGTGCCTATAATCCCTGCATTATAAGGCCGGGTTTGGGGTGAGGGAGACAAGCACATCTCAAGAGCTCACTGGCCAGCCAACCGAACCAAAACCCCAAGCTTCCAGTTCAGTAGGAGACCCGGTCTTACAGCAGAGAGCAACAGACGAAGACACCCAATGTCCTGTTCTGGCCTCTGCATGCAAGTGTGCGCGCGCACGCGCGCACACGCACACGCGCACACACACACACACACCCCTACACACTCATGAGCATGCATACCACACCACACCCCCTTGCTTAGCCTTACTTACATGACCACGCCTTCTTCCTTCTAGATCATTTCCAGATAGAAATGAAAATATTAGCTGGGCGGTGGTGGCGCACACCTTTAATCCCAGCACTCGGGAGGCAGAGGCAGGCGGATCCCTGTGAGTTCGAGGCCAGCCTGGGCTACCAAGTGAGTTCCAGGAAAGGTGCAAAGCAACACAGGGAAACCCTGTCTCAAACCCTCCCCCCCAAAAAGTATACACTCTGGAACAGCTTGTAGACAAAAGTACAGAAGTGTGTTCTCATACCACCCCAACCCCAATTGAAGCCAACCTGAACAACCACCTGCCAATCAACAGACAGAGGAGCAGAACCTGGAAATGGAAAGGACTCTTCTAGGACACACACAGCATGGCAGGCTCAGGATCACCCTCTGAAGGACAGCTCCTCCCTGGGTCCATTTACACGAAGTCCTGAAGGCTTGAGTAACCAACCTCGTGTCCCAGTGAGGGTGGCTATTGCTGTGATGAAACACCAAGACCAAAGGCAAGTTGGGGAGTGAACGGTTTATTTAGATTACACTTCCACATTGTAGTTCATGGAGGAAAGCAAGTCAAGAACTCAAACCTGGCAGGAACCTGGAGACAGAAGCTGATGCAGAGGCCATGGAGCGATGCTTCTGACTGGTTTGCTCCACATGGCCTGCTCAGCCTGCTTTCTTATAGAACCCAGGACCACCAGACCAGGGATGACACCAGCCACATCAGGCTGAGCCTTTCCCCACCAATCACTAAGAAATGCCCTCAAGGCTTGCCTACTGTTTGATCTTATGGAAGCATTTTCTCAATTGGGGCTTCCTCCTCTCTGTTGAATCTAACTTGTTTCAAGTTGACATAAAACTAGCCGGCACACCACGATAGAACTGGGTCCGAGATTGTCCAGGGTAAGGACCAAGCTGTACACTTGAATACATGTATTTATTGTTATGTTGGGCCTGGCTCAATTAAAAACAGCTTTATCAAAGCATTTCAAAATGTCTATCATAGGAAGTTGGATGATTTTAGCACTTCCTGGTAGGGGAGAACTTGGGTGCTTTGTGATCTCTTAATGGCCAGGGCCTCTCATTCAACACTTACATAATGGCTGGAGCAGCAGCAGCCATCTAGGAATCAGGAAAAAATGCTGAGGTTGGAGACAAGAACTATGGATGTTAGAGCTGGAAGTAGTCTAGGTTTTTCACAACAGGGATGGATGTGGGCTAACTGAACTGCCTGCCCCTGGCTTCCTTTACAAACGAGAAGAATAGTTTCAGTGTGTGGAGACCTGGGTTGTTCTGCCTTCTGGTAGAGCTGGAAGAAATGTGCTGTGGTCATAGTATATATGATAAAGGCCTCTGGATGCTGTCTTGGGCTGATTAACATAGCTTAGAGGCTCTTTGTACTCTGGTTTCAGTGGTTCCAGAATCTCCACTTTTTCTCAGCTCAAATGAGTCCAAGTGACTCCTGAGAATTGTCCGGGATGGTGGACACATTGGCTCACCCTCCTCTGTGGAGACTTACAGGCTCCTTGTGAGAACAACTCCCCAAACTCATGGTCTGCTTTCTTGTGGATGTTCCCTTCTTCACTCAGCATGCAGCATCTCATCTGGCCCTGTGTTGGGGAGACTCCGATGCCTGAATCCCAGGGACAGGCAGGTGTCAGCCAGGCCCTCAGCTTCCCAGTCTCCCTTACAGGGAGCATGACCACAGCACTGTCAGCCATTGGGCAGGAGCCAGTGACACTAAGAAAGATAAGATGGTGGAGACTACCCGGGTAGATGCAGCTAGAGTACAGAAATACCTCACTTTCAGATAGTACAGGGATGGCCTGCAAGGTCTGTCCTCCATGGTGTCAGGCAAGGAGCATGCACTGTAGTTCACAGATTTCAGGCAGCTAAGGGGTTCTGAGGGCCTGTGGTGCATCAGTTTAATCTGATATCAGCTGTCACCAGGAAGCTCTATCACACTTGGTGGGATGTCTCCCATGTGTGGGGCGGGAGGCTCAGTTAGAGATGGGAATCGGGTGGAAGTATCAGCCTGATAAAGGCAGGACTTGGATCCCACATAACCTAACTTCTGCACTTTCCTTTTTAACCAATCACATGTTAGGGTCAACTCAGCTTCCAGAGTTGGGAGGAGATGTCCCAGCTTTGCCAGGGGCTATAGTCACGGCATGGGCCATCAGCAGTCACACTGTTTATAGATCCCTAGGCCTCCACCCCAGTACTCAAATGTTGCCAGGCAACCTAGAAGATGAAAACACAATTGAAAATGTAAATGGGGAAACAAGTCCAAAGGAGAAAGTATGAATTCTAGAGTAAGGCCATTGTGAAAAGTAACTGTGGGCTTTTCCCCAGCATCCTCTTCTTCCTCTGTTACAGCCTGTCTTAGCCCACTTTCTGTAGCTATAACAAAATGGCAGAGAGTGGGCTATGTAGGCAGGGATTTTGATCTGGATTGCCAGCTCTGTGCCACCATTTGGCTCCCAAATAACCACACAGAGACTTATTATTAATTATAAATGCTGGGCTGATAGCTTAGGCTTGTCACTAACTAGTTCTTACAACTTAAATTAACCCATATTTCTTATCTATGCTCTACCACATGGAAGTAACTTTTTTCATCAAGATATATTCATCTCCTGCTTCCTTTGCTTCTGGCTGGTGACCCCACCCTTCTTCTTCCCAGTGTTCTCAGTCTGGCTCTTCTACCTAACTTCTTCCTACCTATCTATTGGTTAGTTGGCTCTTTATTAAGACAACCTGAGTAACAAATCTTTACAGTGTACAAAAAGATTGTTCCACAACAGGATTATGAATAGAGAACAGAAGTTTGTTAGCATCTGGTAAGGGCTCCAGCTGAATCACAGCACAGTGGGGGCTCACATGGTGAAAACAGTTAGCTCAGCTCCCTGTTCCTCTCCTTAGAGGACTACTGGTGCCATCATGAGGCTCACCCTCATGACCTTATCTAACCCTAATGGTCTCCCAGAGTTTCTGCCTCCAAAAACCCCAACATAGGAACTTAGGGATTCTGGTACATGAGTTCTGGCACCACACTGAAACCTTACTCAGACCCCTCAAGGCCTTGGCTGGGCTCAGGGGGTCTCGGGCCAGGGATTTCTGAGAAGCATCTTTGACAGCTTCTGAGTGCCCAGCTGAAATTTTCCATCTCTTCCCAGGTTTCCCTTCTGAGAAGCTCAGAAACTAGCCGAAGATATAGACCAAAGGGAAGACCACATGATGGTGTAAGGAGCAGCCAAGGGGGCTGGAGAGATGGCTCCACAGTTAAGAACATATTCTGCTCTTACAGAGGAGTGGAGTTCAATTCCTAACACCCACACTGGGGAGGCTCACAATCACCTGAAACTCCAGCTATGAAGGATTTATAACGACACTCCCACACATGCACACACATAAAGTTAAAAACAAAAATCAATCAAAAAGCAGATGAAGAGAGGAGGGAGAGAAGGAGGAGGAGGAGTCACTGCCTCTGATGTCAAGGCAAGAGAGGCCAGCCCCACTGCCACCTGGCCTCTGACTTACAACCTCAAAACTGTGAGACAGTCACATCAGCCCTTAGGCCCCCTCTGCCCTGGCACACTCAGCCAGACAACAGTTCTGTGCCTGCCACACTCCATCTACAAGACATGCACTCTGAGCCATGGAGCCCTAACCTGGGCAGCTGTGTTCCCACAGGATAGCCTGGCCTGTGTGAGCAGAGACGACTTGCGGTCCTGTGACCAGGAATCCCAAACCACACTGGAGCACTCAGGCTGTCTGCACAGTCTTTGCCTGCTCTGGGGCTGGGGGTGGAGCCCAGGCCTGTGGCGTTAGGCTAGGCCAGTGCTCTACCATGGAGCTACATCCCAACCTTTCTTAAAAAACTCTTTTGGAGACACTGTTCAAGGCAGACTTTGAACACCCACAATGGTCCAGAAGGGCCTTGAATTTTTCATCTCCTTCCACTTCAGGCTCTGAGTGCTGGAATCAAGTGCGTACCACCACACCTGGCTCTTCCTTCTATCTTCCTGATGACCTTCTTAGAGTCCACAGCACTGTCTGGTAGTTGAAATGCAACCCTCAATGGCTGACGGAAGATCTCATTGCTATTCCGCAGCTGCAACTGGAGGGCCACACTCAGCATCCACATAGCTTGGGAAGCCTCACTGCTCCTTTCCCTTCTCTCCCAGCCCACATCCCAGCATCCTTCTCAAAGACAAATCACAGAACTAAAAGGACTCAACCTTAGCAATCAAGTCAAGGTCTCTGAAGCTGAGCTCCACCCTTCTTCCATGAAGCTATTGTTGACAAACCTTCCCTTTTCCTTTGGTGAAGACTGCATGTGTTCTATTTCAGAGTGGGCACTAAAGCAGATAGTAGTGGAACTTTTGAAAATAAGTTATTTTGTGTTCAGTACATGATATGTTTCCTTAAAGGCCATAGCCCTCCTCTCCCTTCCGTGGGATGATTTATTCTCTTGAAATTTATGACTAAAAACATCTTAGGATGCTCAAAAGAAGCAAAAGAGCCTTTCTTCTTTGTCTCCTTTGAGAGATGGCCTAGTGGTTAAGATCATGACCATTCTTTCAGAGGACCCAATCTGATTCCCAGCATCGCATCAGGAGGATGCAACCTCCCACAATTCCAGCTCCAAGAGGATCATATGCCTCTGGCCTCTGAGCGCCTCTGCCCTCATATGCACACATACACACAATTTAAAGATAAAAATAAAATCTTCATAAATTTTGCTTGTTGTTTTTTTAAAGACAGGGTCTTTCTACACAGCCTTGGCTGTCCTGGAACTTGATCTATAGACCAGGCTGGCCTCAGACTCACAGAGATCTGCCTGCCTCTTCCTTCTGAGTGCTGGGATTAAAGGTGTGTGCCACCACCACCTGATATAATTTAAAAAAAAAAATAGTTATATTGGGTCTAGGGAGATGACTCAGTTGATAAAGTGTTCGCCACACAGACATGAAGACTCAAGTTTGATTCCCAAGAACCACGTTTAAATTAAAAAGCTGGGCATGATGACACACATTTGCTATTGCAGCACCAGGGAGATGGAGACAGGAAGATCCCTGCAACTCATCAGCTGGCTAGCTTAGCCATTCGGTGAGCCTGGTGTCCCTGTGAGAGACTCTGTCTCAGAAGACAAGTGCTTCTGAAAGACACCCAAGCCTGACCTCTATCCTTCCCACGAATGTCCATCTGCACGTATGAACACACACACACACACACACACACACACACACACACACACACACACACACACCATTTTTTAATTAGTTGTTTACTCATCTAGGAGGCTTTTCTCATCCGTCTGACTTGAGTGATGTAGTTTCTAGTATCTAAATCTGCCTAGTTAACAGCCACAGACAGGCTTCACGTTTCTGTGTGCAGTACCTGCAGCACAGGCTATGTCTCCCTGAAAGCGGCAGCCCTCCTCTCCCCAACACGGAATGATTTATTCACTTGTTGTAATTCACGGCTAGGAAAGCCTTAGAATGCTCAGAGTAAGCAAAAGGGCTTCTGCAGCTGTGGCAGATGGCCCGCCCCCCAACACTAAGTGGGCCCTGAGCCACCATCAGGCAGAAGGGGCAGCCCCATCTTGAAGCCATTAGCACCTCAAAGGGGCACACACTGGACTGGGATGTCCTTGCGAGACGCCCCTAGACTGGGCCAGTGCCCAAGCTGACCTGTGACCCTGGAGTCTGCCGTCTGGGCCCCTTGCAGGCTGGAGCACCTTTGCTCACAGGACTGGAGCCTTGCAGAGGAGGAAAGAATGAAGTGCTAAGAGAGTCCTAATGAGCCATGTTACAGATGTGTAAAACAGCTGGGGGGATGATGTCACAACCAACGATCTACACTCACCCTGCCGCCTCTGCTACTTGTCGCTCTTATTAAAACCAGACTCGGAGGAGGAGGAGGGACATAGGAGGTGCACCATCCCAGCTCCACCACCTTCTGGTCCTAATTAGGTAGGCCGGGCCCCAGCTGTGTCCCTGGCCTTGCCAGGTGATTCCACACGTCTAGGTCTATAAGCCAGACAAGCTTCAGCCATCTCTGGGGGGAGGGGACATGATTGAGTTTGCTGCATGATAAGCCCGACAACCCCTAGGAGTCTAGGGAGAAGAGTCCTCAGGGCCAAGATCTGCAAAGGGCAAGGATGAGTCACAAATCTTATGCACTTTCGATCGGGGTGCGATTCTCCAAGGAGCCCAATGTCTGATGACATCAGCCCCTGCCAGGGCTGTGGGCTGGTGACTTGTTTTCCAAAGTGAACACAAGGCGTCACCCTGTCCTCTTGACCTCAAACATCCATTTCCCCTTCATCTCAGCTGCAAAGGGAGTAGTTAAAGTGCCTACTATGTGCCAGCAGGTTCTACAGAACAACTCCCTCAGCCATTCAAAGACTGCGGGTGGGAAAACTGGCTCAGACAGGGAGAGCAACCTGTTCAAAGTCACCCTGCTGGGGAGTGAAGCAGAGCTTGCCTGGCTGGTCATCCTCAGACCCATCCCCTCACCCCCATCTCCACTCAGATCCCTGGCCTCCAGCTCCTCATTGTGTGAGGGCAGTCCCAGTTTCTCCCCAGTGCTGCACAGCCTTCTGCTCGGCCTTGTTTGGTTGGTTTTGACTTTGATCTTTTTGGGGCAGGGGAAGAGAGGGAGGAGAGAGAGAGAATGAGTGTTTGCCTTGTTTACCCGCATGTGTGTATGTATACCTCATAATTACCTGGTGCCCTTGCAGGCCAGGAGAAGGCATCCAACCCCCTAGAGCTAGAGTTAAATATGGACAGTTGTGAGCCACCATGTGGGTGCTGGAAATTGAACCCAGGTCCTCTGGAAGAACAGCCAGTGCTCTTAACCACTGAGTCATCTCCTGAGCTTTGATCTTTAAAACAAGGTCTCACTGTACAGCCTATGCTGACCTCAAACTGGTGATTCCCCCTGCCTCCATCCTCCAAGTACTGGGACTGCAGGTGTGTGGCATTACACTGGCTGACTTCTGCCTTATTTTTTTCTATTTATTTAATTTTTAAATTTCATTTCATTTTAAAATACATTTTAGTTAAAATATAGTTGTACCAGGTTCCCCCCTCCTTTTCATCCCTCCAGCCTCTCCCATGCCTTCCTCTCAAAATGATAGCCTCTTTACTATTATATTATTATTATTATTATTATTATTATTATTATTATTATTTTATATACATGTGTTTGTGCACAAATATATAAACACAACCTGCTTTTGTTGTCTGTGTGTATGGTTTCAGGGCTGACCACTCTGTATTGGAAAACCAATGAGGGGGTTCATCCTTGGGAGAGGCTAACTCTCCCTCTCCCAGCACTGACTCCCATTGTAGAAGCACCTTCCCCACCAGACTGTGCTGTGTGGAAACAGAGCCCACCCTGGGTGTGCCAACCTTTGCAAAAGTCACTATGGGTTGTCCCCATCAGTCATCTCATTCCCTTCCTCCTTGTAGTTGAGTAAAGGTCTTGCTCTGATGTCTACTTCTCCTCCATGTAACTCAGGGACAAGTCCTAACCACTGCACGCCATGCCTGGCAGTTAACTGGGAAGTGAATATCTGAGGGAGCAACTGGAGAAGTCCTCTCCTCCTGTTTGTCATATCTGCAGAGGACTCCTGAGACTGTGAGGAGAGGCAGCCCAAGAGCAGGGCTATAGGAAAGGAGCAAAGATAGTAAGACCAGGTGTACTGAAGATGTATGGGTTGAGTGAACGAAATGACATCCATTTATTCATTCACCTCTTCCTGGGTTTCTTCTCAATAGCTATTAGAAAACAGGGATATGCATAAAATCAAAATGGGCCCTGCCCTTCAGAACGCCCCCTAGTGAGGAAGACAGACCTTAAACAGACAGAGATACATGAGACAGAGGGTGACTCTGCTACTCACTCGTTTATTTTTGCTGGAAATAATTAGCTATTAATTATTCAGTAACTGTAAACTTCCAGAAATGATGGAGTAAATGTACTAGGGCAGTCCTCCTGTAGGTCACCTTGGACTCTGCACAGAACAACTATTTCAAAAGAACAGGTACCTTGCTACAAAACTGGCAGAAGCTGGGGAAGGTTGTCTAGGCTTTTGCTTTAGAATCTGTCCCTGTCTGTGTGCCTCCAGAGTGACTAAAACTTGGCCAAAAGCCTGAGTCACACAGATGTGAGGAGGCCAAGGACAGAGGCTGAAGCTACCATGATGGACAGGAGGCGGCTGTAAATGTAGACCTCAAAAACATGCATAAAAATTTAGCACCAAATGCTTCCTGAGTCCTAACCTCTGTGTGCTGAGTGAGGAGTCCAAGGTTCTCAGCAAAAAGCAGCACGTGGGATAAAACTGAGATGTTTGGTTGTTTTCTACCACAGGGGGATTGAGTTTGGAATCTGAATTCAATCAATCTAACTGCTCATTGGAACAAAAGACATCAAAATGTCTTTATTTGTCAAAATCTCCTGACTACAACAAAACACCCAATATATGAAAATCAAAATGAAACTGTTACTTGTAGGGAAAAAAATTAGAAACCAGCCCCGAGGCAATCCAAAAGTTCCAATTAGCAGAACATGTTAAAGTAGATACCGTAAACGTTTTCAATGACTTAAAGGCAAGCATCACCACAATGATAGAGCAGATGAATTACAGCTTAGAAACTGGAACTATTCACAAAGAAGAGAAAGAAAACCCAAAATTCCAGAACCAAGGATTACAATGTATGAAATGAAAAATTCACTGGATAGACTTCACAGAGACATAGGTGAAACAGAAAGTATCAATTCACTTCAAAATAGATAATTATCTGTGTGAAGGGATGAAAAATTAGAGTATAAAAACAAATGGAGTGCTCTCTGTATGTCTGCCTGGTGGTTTAGTGAAAATCAGTACAAAAGTGCATCAAAACCCAGTCGAGATAAATTCCAAGAAATTACTTCCAGGCACATTACAGTCAAAGTGCTGCAAAACCAAAGGTAGAAAGAAAAAATTAAAGCAGCTAGAAGAGAACAGTGACACAACAAGCAGCCACATAAATTGTAATTAATCGCTTGCCCAAAGCAGCTGTGGTCAGAGACAATGGAAGAACCTATTTAAAATGCTAATGAAAAAAATAGAATTGAATAGGGGGCACTGGGTTTGATCCCCAACACTGCCAACCCAGTATTATACATTACTGAAATATCCTTCAAAACTTAAAGTAAAGGGCTGGCAAGATGGCTCAGCAGTTAAGAGTGTGCACTGCTTTTGTATAGTACCTGAGTTTGATTCCTAGGACCCAAGTCAGGGAGCTTACAGCTGCCTATAACTCCAGTTCAAGGGGATCTGGCACCCTCTTCTGGCCTCCTCCAGCATTGCACTTGCATGCATAAACATACACACACACACACACACACACACACACACACACACACACACAATTTTAAAAAATAAATAAAGTATTTTTAAGAAAGAAGTAAAAGGCCAGCAAGATGGTTCAGTGAGTGGGTAAGGGTGCTTGCTGCCAAATCTGATGACTTGAGTTTTATTCCCAAAAGCCACATGGTGAAAGAAGAGAACTAATTCTCATATGCTGTCCTCATATGACCTTTGCAAATGTGCACATACACACTACACACACATATATTCACACACACACAAATAAATGAATGTAATAAAAATATTTAATGAAAATAAAATAATTTCTTAGGCTAATGAAAACGTAGGCAATTTCTTTTTCTTTCTTTCTGTCTTTCTTTCTTTCTTCCTTTCTTTCTTTCTTTTTCTTCTTTTTCAAGACAGGGCTTCTCTTTGTATCCCTAGCTATCCTGGATCTCGCTCTGTAGACCAGGCTGGCCTTGAACTCACAGAGATCACCTGCCTCTGCCTCCCCAGTGCTGGGATTAAAGACATGTGTCACCACTGTCCAGCTGACAATACTTTCTTGAAACCCAAGAAGATTATCTTGCTTCTCTCAGGTGGAAAGGAGTGACATCAGATGAAAACGCAGGCCTATCCCAATGAAAAAAGAACACCCAAACCAAGAAACATGTGCGGAAACACAGAAGAGTATCACTTCCCCACTTTACATTTTTAATGTGGAAATTTAAGGAAAATAATCCTGCACTGGGGCATTGCAAAAGGTTGCACAGTGCAAACTCCGAAGCATCTCTGGCTGGTCAAAGATGTACAATGTCTGGGACAACAACTTTACAGAATATAAAGATTAGCTGGAAGTTGAAGAATTCAAATGTGATACTTAAAAAAAATGCTTACTAGCATAGAAACATAGCAGAGCAAGTTTAAAGGAAAAAATAAAACAGGTCCAAAGCTAGCCACACCAATATTCACATTACATGTTAGTAGTCTAAACTCACTTCAATTAAGAGGGAGCAGTCACTAGCTGTGGGGGAAGTGAGGGGCATCTGTATGTTTCCTGTAAGAAACTCTAGTCATGGAGATATAGACAGCTGGAAAGAAAATGGATGAGAAAAGATATAGATACAAAGAGTGGACTGACAGTTGTGTTCGTGTTAAGTCAGGCACACTAGACTTTGGGAAGACCAGCAGGACCATTGAAAACTGATCAAAAGCTGGGCGCACACCTTTAATCCCAGCACTCAGGAGACAGAGGCAGGCTGATCTCTGTGTGTTTGAGGCCAGCCTGGTCTACAGAGCGAGTTCCAGGACAGCCAGGGCTATGTAGAGACCCTGTGTCAGACTGCCTGCCCCATAAATCAAGAACTGCTTCATCAAGAAGATGCCGCATTACAAGTGTTGGGAGTCCATCTCAGTCAACAGCCCTTCAAAACACAGAACTAGCCAGGTGGTAGTGGCGGCGCACGCCTGTAATCCCAGCACTTGGGAGGCAGAGGCAGGTGGATCTCTATGAGTTCGAGGCCAGCCTGGTCTACAGAGCTAGTCTAGGACAGGCTCCAAAGCTACAGAGAAACCTTGTCTCAAAAAACCAAAAAACAAAAAACAAAAAAACAAAAAACGAAACAGAACTAACAGGAGAAATACATTCAAACCCTGACAGGTATTTTAACACCTTTCTTTCAGTAACTGATAAAATCAACATAAATCCCAAGACTCTAGGACAAACCAGAGTATTAAGGACACTGGTCTGGTAGGCATTTACAGAACCCTGCATCCAACTACTGTAGAGTAAATAGTACAAGGCAGGCCCATAAAATACGTTAGTGGATTGAGAAGACTGTGCCCATGTGATGTGTTTTCTGATGTCAGTAGATTTAAACTAGAGATAGATGGCAATACATTCAGAAAATCTCCAAATATTTAGAAATTAAACAACACACTTACAACATATTATATATAAAGAAGAAATCAGGGCTGGAGAGATGGCTCTAGTTTAAGAACACCGGCTGCTCTTCCAGAGGTTCTGAGTTCAATTCCCAGCACCCACATGGTGGCTCACAACCATCTGTAATGAGATCTGGTGCCCTCTTCTGGCCTGCAGGCATACATACAGGCAGAACACTGTATATATGTATACTGCTGTGGTTCTTTTTTAATTATAAAAAGAAGAAATTATAAGGCAAATTGTTACATTTATTAATTTTTAATATTAATAAAATACATCATACCAAGATTTTTTTCTCTGGTTTTTTTCTTTTTTTTTTTTTTTTGAGCTGAGGATTGAACCCAGGGCCTTGCACTTGCTAGGCAAGCGCTCTACCACTGAGCTAAATCCCCAACCCCATACCAAGATTTTAATGATTTTCTGGGTATGTGGCACAAACCTGTATCCCTGTACTTGGGAGGCTGAGTCAGAAGGATCAAAGTTCAAAGCTAGCCTGGGCTACATAGTAAGTTCAAGGCCATAATGAGATCCAATCCCAAAAGCAAGAAAACCAAAAAACTATATAATTTAGTTAAAACATCACTTACAGGTAAATGAAGAGATTAAAATTATGTGGGAAGGAGGAGACATTTACAGATGAACAGCTAAGTTTCTGCCTTAAAATGCTAAAGGAAGGAGAGTTAACTACATGGAAATCACACAGGAGGTAAAATAACAGCCGAGTTCAATGTGATAAGAAGCCGGCAATGGAGAACATGATCAAGTCAGCAGTCCTCTGATCTGATTAAGTCTGACAGCCAAGGAAAGACAGAAAATACAGATGAACAAGACGGGGGACTGGGGAAGTGGCTCACTGGGCAAACACCAGCTACAAAAGTGTTGGGATAGCCTGTGTCCACACCCCTGGTGCTCTGATGGTGAGATGGGAGGTGAAGAAAGGAGGGCCCTGGAAGCTCAGGGGTCACCTGGCTGGTGTGCACTGGGAAAGGACAAAGACATGCTCACACATGGTGGGAGGAAGAACCAACAGTTAGAGCTGTCCTTCACCCTCACACATAGTGCAGCCACGTTCTTGCTCCTGCCCAAACATATGCAAGCAGCTGTGTATATGCACTTGCACAAATACACACACACACAAAAACAAACCAACAAAACCTAGTCAAGCTGGGGTGGTGGCACACTCCTTTAATCCCAGCACTCAGGAGGCAGAGGCAGGGGAATCTTTGTGGGTTTGAAACCAGCCTGGTCTACTACAAAGCGAGTTCTAGGACAGCCACAGAGAAACTCTGTCTTGAAAAAAAAAGAAAGAAAAAACAAATGAACAAACAAACAAACAAACAAACAAAAAACTAGTCAGAAGTAAAATAATAAGTGTCTGTAGACCCTAGACACAGTAAAAGGACAATAATAGCTGGGTATGTGGTTCAGCTGGTAGAGTGTTTGCCTAACTTGTGTAAACCCTGACGTCTGATTCTCAGCAACACGTAGACCCATTGTGGTGGCACATGGCAATTACATACTCCGGATGTAGAGGCAGGATTGGGATTCAAGGTCTTCTTTCTAGGGAGTTTAACCAGCTTAGATGATCTGAAAAACTGTTCCAAATACAAATAAACAAATAAATGCTAATAAAATAATATTTTGAAAATCTTTATTATAATACATTCCACGGCCACAGAGCGGAAACTGAACAATTCTTTAAAACAAACAAGCAAACATGTTACCCAAACTTCTGCAGGATGAAGTAAGATGTCTAATAGTCTTATGCTTATGTGAAAACATTTGATCCTGTCAAAACCCTTCACACAGACACTGTCATGGGTACACTAACAGTTACTTAAAGAAAATCCATCTTTCACAGACTCTAGTTCGATAAAATATGCATAATCCTGACATCCACGTCTACAAAATATTATAAGATTATCACTGACCATTATCTATCATGAGCATAACCCAAAAATCTTTATAAAAATATTAGCCTGGAAATACATGCAGACAATGCCACACAATAACAGATCTGCATCAGGAAAGAAACATTATAAAGTCTGTGTGTATGTCTGACTGAATCAACACGTTCTAGTCCCATTTCTGTGGCTGTGATAAAATGCCCTGACAAAACACAACTTCAAGGACAAGGGTCTGTTTGGCTTGCAGCTGCCATCCGTCACTGAGGGGCAGTCAAAGCAGGAACTCAGGCAGCTAATCATATCACACCCACAATCATGAGCAGAGAGCAACTAAGGCACCCAACATGCCTACTTGTAGCTGAAAGTTTTCCTGTGTCCTGCCTGGCCCATGGTCAAGACAAATCTCTCTCACCCGCCAGTCCCACAGCTGCTCGGACCTAAATAAACACACAGAGGCTTATATTTTTTACAAATTATATGGCCTAATGGCTCAGGCTTCTCACTAGCTAGCTCTTACATCTTAAATTAACCCATTTCTACAAATCTATATTTTGCCATGTGGCTTGTGGCTTACCTGTACTTTTACATCTTGCTTCTCCTGGCAGCAGCTGGCAGTGTCTCCTCTATTCTTTCTTCCTCCTTCCTCTCTCTCTAGTTGGAATGTCCCACCTAACCTTATTCTGCCTCACCATTGGCCAAACAGCTTTATTTACCAACCAATCAGAGCAACACATAGTCACAGCATACAGAACAATATCAATCATCATTTCCCCTTTTCTTTCTATTCAAAAGGAAGGTTTTAACTTCAACATAGTAAAATTACATATAACAAAACAGTTACCAAGCAAGAATTATAGTTATAATGTCTAATCTATTTGTATTTTGCAAAATTAAAGAAAATATTCTATCATCTATCCTATATTTGTGAGTCTTAAGTTTCATATCTAATTTATCTTTTATCATAACCGAGGAAAATTGTAACTATTTAGTCTTCAACTACATCAAAGACCCCAGAAAGATACACTATTACCTAAGTAAACATGAAATTCATTGTAAGCAAATTCCAAAATTCTGGAAATGACAGAGACAGCTGTCTGCCTGGACAGTCATCCAAAGTTCCTCTGCAACATTGGGGCATCCATCTTCAGTCCATAGGTCTAGAGTCTCTCATTTGCTTCTCTCTGTGTCCTGAAGAATGTCTGGCAGTTTCTTCTATGAAGCAGGAACCTAAACGACCATCTCGCCTTGCAAAATTCAGTGGTCACCTTCCTATGGGTTCTGCACGTCCAGTTTATATAGTATCCTGTCAAGCAGTCCTGGCAAGAGTAGTTTCTCACCCAAGAAGAAGATAAACTCCATATGGAGTGTCTTTGACATCCATCTTTCTCTCTGAAGTGCTGCCAGGAGCAGATGTGTCTCACTGTCCAGAAAGTCTAAGGGTTTTTTTTGTTTGTTTGTTTTGTTTTGTTTTTCGAGACAAGGTTTCTTTGTAGCTTTGGAGCCTTTCCTGGACTAGCTCTGTAGACCAGGCTGGCCTCAAACTCACAGAGATCCACCTGCCTCTGCCTCCCAAGTGCTGGGATTACAGACTTGCACCACCACCACCCAGCCAAGTCTGTTTTTAAAACAAATTTAAATTCCATATTCTGTAGGTCTTTGAAATGTTTGAAGATTACCTACCTAATTGAAATATATCTATGTATACCTAGAAAACTTAACTAATACGACTATAAGTTTGATTATCATGGATAACTAATTATTAATTTATATTTCTTAATTATACATTACAATTTAAATGAGTTACATAAACATAATACCTTAAATGAGAGTAGAAATATACATACAGTATAACAAAATTAACTTTTAAGTTGTGCCCAAAATGTTGGCTCCAGTTTCCACCTGAAACCTAAGAATACTTAATAAGTGATTCTAATGGAGCCAAAATCAGGTTCCAGCTTCAAGTCTTATGAGGGCTGCAAGACGCTGTAGCGTTTGGGAGCCCAAAGCATGGCCAATTCCCACTGAGTTACACAGAGGTTTCTGCAAGCAGTGCAACATGGTGAGTGGTGGATATAGCTTTTGTTAGTGTTTTCTGTTAGAGGTTTCTGGGCTTCACACTGCTTTAATGGAGGCATACACCCATTGCTGCTGAGAGTTGATTGTATACATGGCTCAGAGCTGGAGGTGAATTACCTCTGCCATGTTGAAAAAGATGAAATGGGTGGAGTTACCAGCCAGACACAGAGGAAGCAAGATGGCAAGGCAGAACTGAGAAAAGGTACCAAGACACATGGCTAAACATAAATAAGAATTATGGGTTAATTTAAGTATAAGAGCTAGTTAATAATAAGCCTGAGCTAATGGCCAAGCAGTGACAATTAATATAAGCTTTTGAATGATTATTTTATAAGTGGGTCATAGGACTGCAGGGCCTTGGTGGGACCAGAGAAACCTTCCAACTACACCTGCTGCTTACAAGATAGATTTCATCCAGTGTTCTATCTCATGTAGCTCAAGAACTCACGACTAGGGAACGATGCTGCCCATCATGGGCTCAGGCTTCCTACACCAAAACACCATCAAGACAAATGCCCCCAGACATGTGCACAGGCCAACGTGATCTGGGCAACCACTCAGTTGAGGATTTCCTTCCCGGTGATTCCAGCTTGTGGCAAGTCGACATTGAAAACTAACCATCACATCACAGAATGGATAAAATTACATGATCAAAGAAAACTGGCAAAATTGAATATTCATTTGATATTAAAACCTTTAGCAAATGAGGAACAGAAAAGGACTTTTGGAATCTGATGGCCATCTATTAAAACTTTGTAAGTAAAATTCCTGCTAATGGAGAAATATTAAGCATTTTCTACTTGAGGTCAGGAACTGGGCAAAGATGCCCTCCACAGCATTGTGTTCAGGCTGTTTCTGAATGTCTTCACCACAGCTGTAAAGCAAAAAATAAAAAAAAAGATCTAGGGAGGAAACAAGAAGTTATAGCTGTCCAGAGATGATGATTTGTTTAGAAAATCATAATAAATATGTCAAATGACTGTGACCACTGTGTGAATTTGATAAGGCCAACAGCATGAAAGATGAATATTCAAAAACCAACTGAATTTCATGTATGAATGGCAAATATTGGATGTGAACATGATAAGAAATATTTGCTACAGTCAAAAAATTGCATACTTAGGGAAAACCTGGAGAAAATATGTATCAGACTGTGATACTGATAACAGTAACCAAGCTCTGGTGAGAAACATTCAACTAAGTGATGCCGTGTTCATGGACCCTGGGTCAACCCCTGAGGTTATTGAGACGTCAGTGTGCCATCTGGGCATTGGCTTGACGTAAACCTAATAATGAAATAGTGACATCATCGTATTTTTTCAGGCTGCATTGTTAATTCATTAACTGCTGAGTAACTGTCCATAAGCCAAATAAATACACAGAATTTTAAATAATCTCAATCTTGGAGAAAAGCTGTAAGACTAAAATCAGTGCATGGTGTCTCCGTGTCCCCTTTGCTGGGTTCACTCTCCTCTCTCTCTCTCTCTCTCTCTCTCTCTCTCTCTCTCTCTCTCTCTCTCTCCACACACACACACACACACACACACACACACACACACACACACACACACTTTTCCCTAGAAACCCTTTGAGTATAGTTTGCACACACATACATATATTGTGGCTCTATACCCCTAAATATTTCTGTGTTCTTTCCTACATCAGGTCTTACATTACATTTTAGTACATTTAAAACTGGTTAACAACCTGTGTTTCACTACTTCTAACTTGGCCCTGATAGAAACCTTTTATCTCATTGTCGACCTACTCAGTAGGGAACTCAGCACATTTTCCTCTCCTTTTGGGGTACTGACTGGAGTGAGGGATGCATTTTAATTGTCTCTTTTAATGTGAAATACAGTCTATCTCTTATCCTTTGTAACATTGATATTCTTCCTTTTCAAAAATGAATGCTCCTTTTAAAATTTTCTCCCACATCTCCCCATGGTTGGATCAGACTTAGGACCCTGGGCTGTGATGCTGTGCCCTTGTTGTAGGAGAGGGGACAGTGCCCTGCTCAGTGACAGCAGGTGCTTTGATCAAAGAAAGATAGTGTTCCCAAATTCTTGCAGTTAAAACTGTTTTCATTTCCAAGTACTGTTATCTGTGGGGGAACAACTAAATATCCTGCTCTTCACCCAATAATAAACATCATCCATACATAGACCAGGCTGCCCTAGAACCCACAAAGATCTGCCTGCCCTGCCCCACTCCCACCCCAAGGACAGGGACCAAAGGCCAACACCATCACATCCAGCCTTAACAAAATATTCTTAAAAGCACCAACTGCGTGAATGGGAGAGAAGATGGTGCTTTCTCACAGGAGGTCACTTAATTAGCATAAAGAGAATCAGAGCTGGGGAGCTAGGAACGATGACAAATCTATCCTCTGATGAGGGACAAGATGGCCACACAGACTTGAAACCTGCCCCCACAGGTAACTTATTAGGTAGGGAGAAATGTAACCATGAAGAAAGGCAGATGGCATTTCAGCCTCACAGAGAGGTAAAAAGGCAGATGGATCAACCCCACGTGCCACACACAGGGTGACAGTATGTCGGCCGTGTGTCTGCCATGAATGGCAGGCACGAATGCCATGAATGGCCAGGGCCATTCTGTAATAAAGAACACAAAAAGACCTGCTGGCAAATGTAGTCCTGGTCCTGGATTGGATCTGGACGGGAAGCGTATGTCTGCTGAGAACTGGATTATACGGCAGGACACAGTTCATGCGATGTGGTCCCCATCACTCAGGAGGCTGACTTGCAAGGTCTGACATCCAAGATTGTCCTTGGGTTCCCACATGTACACTGTGGTGTGCACATTAGTACACACACACACACACACACACACACACACACACACACACACACACACGTTACACATCATATACTCATAAAATAAGGACTGGGCTGCAGCTTGATATGAGAGTCTGTGTTTCCAGCATGCCAGAGGTCCTGCACTCAGTTTTCAGTACTGTAGGGGTAGAGGCTAGATTTTTAGGTCAACTGACAAAATGTGGCAATAGTCTTTGGATCATAAAATAGCACTGGGAGCTGGAGGGATGGCTCAGTAATCAATAGCACTTGCTGCTCTTGTAGAGAGCCCAGGTTCAGTCCCCAGCACCCATACCAGGCAGCCCACAACTGCTTATAACTCCAGTTCCACAGAATCAGACATCTTCTTCTGGCCTCTGTGGACAGTTTCTTTATCCTGCGGTCTTCGCTACAGACTTACTCAGATGCATCCTGTTAAAAAACATAACCATAGGGAGCCTCTGAAGGGGCAGAATGGAGAGGAGATTCAACAGACCAGGTCTCTCAGAGGCTCTGAACCCCCAAATTCCTGAATCTGTTGAATTTGCACATTCCCCCTGAGCAGAATGAACTGAAATGGTGTCTTCACCAGCCCAAACTTCTTTCAAATGTCCTCAGGTCTGACAAGACAAAGGCACAAGGCTGAGGAGTCTGTCTCAGTCTTTTCCGTGAGTCCCATCTGCACTGCCACAGCCTTTACCATAGCCAGGGGAGGAGGCCAGTGGCCTCATTCTCTCACTCAAGGGAAGGGTTAAATCCTGTTTCCCCTCCCCACAGGTGCTCTGCTGGGGCAAGTGAACTCAGCTTTTCCGTGTTTAGACCAAACGCCTCAGATTCCAGCCTGGCAGGTGTTCATGTGTGTGAGCAAATTTCGACTTAGAAAGTGTTTTTTCTTCCCGCTCCGAGTCTTGCAGGGTAACTCCGGGTGAGCCAACACTGCCTCTCTGCGGCACTGCACTGCAAGCCAGGCCAGACCAGATACACGAGACAAAAAGGTGGGATTCGGAATCGGTAGATCCTGAGTTAAGCTCAACCACAGCCACTTGGCAACTGAGCACCTCCAGACATGGCTTGTGGCTTCCTGAGCCTCAGTGACCGCCTTTGGGAAATAGGTACAACGGACCTTCCTCACCAGAGTGTCTGCTGGTGCAAGGAGATGCCCCATGCCAGGATCTGGCTCACTCTTCCTGTCTAAGAAATGGTTGTATGGTAGTCAAGATTCCTGATTGCAAGCTGTGTGGTAATCAGATGGAATTTACTGGAAGGCTATCAGGGGCTCATGGGATTGGCAGGGACTAGTGATGAAGTCTGGAAAATGGCCAGAGACCAAGGCATTGCAACAGGGGCCTTCTCCAGGTCATGGGAACGGGTGGCCGACACGCCCCCCGCTGCCTCTGGCTTGGAGAGCCTCCCACCAGCCATCTTTTCCAAGCTCAAATCAATCACTCAAGGTTCTAGGCTTTTGCCTGGGTGGTAATTACTGTTTGCTAGCAGCTGGGGCAGAGCTGGGGCATAGACTGAGCTTCCAAGAAGGAGGTGCCATGGCGACCACCAATGGCACATGGAAGGTAGCCACTAGAAGATGAATGCCTTCAGGAGGGCATCCCAACCCACAGGTGGTCAGCTGTGGGCACTGCCATTCTGATCCAGGAGGAAAACTTTGATTACTTAGGGGGAGCAGGGCAGGCAGAGTAGCATGGGGGCCTAGGGATGGACTCAGGTTTCCTGCTGTAAGGTTTTCGGCACTAAGGGTGAGGAATGGCAGCGTCCACACCTCACTGATCCTGACATCTCTCTGGGCTTCTGTTACAGTAAGACAGTACTGCTGGGGTGTACTTGGAGGGGAAACAAGGGCCTGCCAACTTCTACAAGAGCCAGTGCCAGTGGTAGAGTGCTCTCTGCACATTAAAGGGGTGTCCCCTGCAGCCTGGGCCCCTGAAGCCAAGCATCAGGATAAGCAATAGGTCCTGAGTGGGGTGGCTGTTAGGGAAATGGCTTTCTCAGCGAGGCACCGCCGTCCACTCAGGGAGCCCAATCCAGGCTCCTCCAGGGCTTCCAGCAATAACACAGTTGTTAACCGCTGGGCAGTCTAGGCTGTGTACTTCTCCCCTAACATAAAGATGGCTCTGCACCTAAAACACCCACCAAATAACAGTCTTGTCCTCGGAGGCCTTCCAGGGACATTGAGCAACTTGCCCGCTCTGCAGCTCCATGCCTCATCTCACCGACTCGTGACTGATGAAATGTCAGAGAAATCCCAGCCCAGCTTCATGTAACCCGACGGCTGCCAAGGGCAGCCACCCTCCGGAAAGAGAAGGTGGTTCGGGGAAAATATTCAGAGTCGGAGCAGATGTACACATCTCTCTTTTTCTTTTTTTTTTTCTGGAAGATGCTTTTCCACGGCAAGCCTCAAGATCCATTTCTAAATGAAAAAATGACGATTTGTATGAAACTGTTGCAAGCCAGAGACTCTATCATTTATGAACTCCACAGTGTTTATTGGGACCGTCGTCTGAGAGAGCCCTGCGTTACATGCCTTTAAGAGCCGGCAAGGGAAGGCCAAACACACCTGACTCTGCCATTGGCTCTCTCTGGGTTCCAGGTTCCCACTCTCCCAGCTCCTTCCACTGTAGCACAGTGGTGATGTCAGTCCCGGGTTGGTCCTTTTACTGAGTTTCCGGTTCCTTCAGGAGCCCCTCAGCACCACAAAGCCCTATAAGGCCTGGCTCCTGCCCCTTTCCCAGTCCATCTTTTCTCTTCCCACATCCCTTCTGGCTCTAGCCACCACTCATTCATTCCCCTTTCATTCATTCCCCCAAATACTTCCTATGGGACAACTCCAAATGAGACGCCGGGATACCGCAAGAAGGACAAGACAAATGGGGTTCCCTTCTTGTCAGAAGTCACATAATGCCAGAAAGAGAAGGGAAGAAACAGGAACATGTCAGACTTTGCAAAGCCACACAAGGCAAATGTCTCCAGGTGGCTAGAAGGAAGTTGGTGAGGGGCCTGGTGACTCTGACTGGGTGGTCAGGGAAGGCGGCCACGTATGAGCTGAGACCAGCCATTCTAAATTACTTGCAATTCTGAAATGGCTCAGTTCACAGCCTGTCCTGGGTACATAGCCTCCAGAATGTCTGCCCATCCCTTGCATCCGTTTCCACCAGACCGGGCAGGCACCCACACCATGGCCACAAGGAAGTTGTCCCCAATCTGCCAGAGGTGGTGGCTGCCCTCCACCATTCTCTGCACCCTCCTCGTGTGCAGACCCTTTCTCCAGCTTAACCTCCACCCCACACCTGCTCCACGGTGGCGTGGATGCTTACCCTCCAAGAGAAGCCTTCCTGCTTCATGGGAAGAATCAGGAAAGGAGAGGGTAGAGCCAGAGAGCTTGGGGGACCCAACCGGGATCTAGGGTTGGTGAACATCAACTATTTTTCCAGCATTTTTTGTTTGATTAAATCCCAATGGACGTTTTCTTCCCTTCAACTCTTTCCCTTTAACTTTCAAGCCATATGGTTCTGATTCATTTATACTTAACTAATTACAGCATTGGTTGTGTAAGAGCTATTTGATGTCCGTGAGTCTTCTGAGCCTTTTCATACAATTTTCTAACCCTTTTTACTGTGAAACCCAGTGTGCTCTGTTGCCAGCAATAGACAGCGAGCAGGGCCAGGAGGCTCTGGTTTGGTCACCAGGACCCGGCCCTGTGGTTACCAGCAAGGCCTCCAAATCTGGCAAAATGTGTTTTGTTTTTTTGTTTTTTACACCAAATGAAATTCTAAAAAGGTTCTCAAGAAAAAATAAAGAGAAGAGAGACATGGAAGACAAGGGGCTCTTGAGCTGTGTGGCCCTTCCCCAGAGAGAGGCCATCCTGTGGCCATGGCTTTCTCCAGCCTTTTCCCGGAGATGTGGCCAGCAGCTTGATTGCTCCATAAAGTCCAGAGGCTTTTCCACTTCTGGATCCTGCCCTGTCTCGTGGAAGCTTAGAAAGTGGCATTTGTGTAAACAGGTACTACTTTACAAGGATGCTAGTGTTCTGGCAAGTGGGGCCTCCAGGCAGCTCTATTTTTGTTAGTCTTTTGTTGTGGAGATGAAAGGCACTACAACCAGATGAGGCCCCTCAGCTTGCCCAAATTCCATGGGGTTATAGGCCTACAGCCCCTTGCACTTATGGGGAGGGGTAGACCTCTGTGTCATGACAGGCCATGGTAAATGCCATCCAACGGCCACTTACAGCGTGCAGGGTTCTGAGCTGAGCCCTTCTCGAACATGGTAACCAATTGAGTTTGTGAGTGCTCTCAGTATCCCCACTAGCACATGAAGAAAGGGAGTCCCTGAAGATCTAAGCGACATAGCAGGGGAATAAAAACCTGGCATGTCTAGCATGCAGGGACAGACCTGACCGGGACAGAGAAGAAACAAAGAAAAGGCCAACACAAGCAGACACACAGAAAGCTGGGACTGGGTGGACTGGCCTTTCTCTCTGATGGAGAAACCACAGCATCTTGTTTATTATATAGAGTTGAACAGAGAAGTCGGTTACTGCACGAGAGTGAACAAGGAGGTATAGTTATTACATACAGATGAACAAGGAGGTGTGGTTATCACATGCAGATGAACAAGAAGGCAGGTTTAGCTAATGTCAGCAGGCTCTGTAAGGGAGCCATCTTCACATCATAAATATCCATCAGGGGGTTGGGGATTTAGCTCAGTGGTAGAGCACTTGCCTAGCAAGTGCAAGGCCCTGGATTTGATCCTCAGCTCAAAAAAAAATATCCATCAAGGAGAAAGCTATGGGGATGTTTTCTGCACAGTCTGCACACAAACCAGAGGAAGGCTTGGCCATCTTTCTAAGCCTCACTCTAGGAGGAAGACTTGGCCATTTTCTCCTTAGGTCTGAGACTAGGGCTCTAGATGTGGCTGTGCCCATGTCAGCAATGCACATTCACACACTCAAGCCTTCCTCTGCTACCCACCGGAACCCAGCCCCACCTGACTGGAAAGCAAGGCTACCCCCATGTGCTTGGTCTTATCTGCAGAGAGCTACATCCCTTTCCACTCCTCAACTGAACTGTAACTTAGCCAGGGAGGCCCTTGCCTGGACAGCAGTGACATACTATTTGGAGTTCCCAGAGACATGTGACACAAATCACCCTCTTTTCTTTATAAAGTACAGTACATTGGGTATTCTGTTATAGCAACAGAAAGCAGACCAATACAAACCCTGAGACCACAGTCCATGGAACGTGGGAAGAAACTTATCAAAAGGCTCTTGGTAGGGGGGAGGGGAGGAGGTGTGTGCCAATTAAACTAGAAGTGTAGGGTTGGGGAAGGCTTAGTCTGCAGAAATATGAACCAGTGTTACTGAATACCTATGTGCCAGACACGAATAGCCCACATAGTACTACACATGAAAGAACTGGGTTGTGTGGGTGTGTCAGAATGGTGTTCTCACTTGCCTGAGGCTTGCTGATCACAACAGAAAGAATCTAGAGTTTGGACCCTGCTATGACTGACTCTGAGGTTCCCTTCACCATCAACTAAGAGAGTTGATCTTCCTTCCCCATGGAGTGAAGGATAAAAAAACTAAACTCTATGGAAATGGGTGAGGCGGGCATGTCAGTGAACTCTTGAGTTATGTAAATGCTAAATTTCTTCCTGGAGGGGAGGGATGGGAGGAAGGAGAGGAGATTTGGGAATGGTTGTCCATGGAAAGAGATATGTGAAATGCCGTGACCCAGTGCGTACACAAAGTGTCCCACAGAGGATTCTGAGCTGTGGATGCTGGGTGTGAGCCGAGCTCACTGAGGAAACAGGGCTCCAAGCCAGGCTGGCTCGGACGAAGGAGAAGTATGTTTGCAGGGGTGACACTCCACAGATCCTTTGCCACAGACAAAGGAAAAATAAAACTTTTACCCAAAGGCCTGGGGAGGTGGCTCCGGCTTAACATGCCTGCTGCACAAGCATGAGGAAGTGAGTTTGGATCCCTAGTACCCACATAAGAGGCCAGACATGGCAGTGTGCACTTGTAATCCTAGCATTGGGCAGCCAGAGACAGAACCCGAGGGCTTGCTAGCCAGCCTACCTAAATCAGAGACCCCGTCTCAAAGAATCAAGTGGATATCAATAGAGGAAGACATCTGACATCAACCTCTCACCCCCACACACCCATCAACACACACACACACACACACACACACACACACACACACACACACACACACATCTGCTGGAGTCCAGCCATTCTCAATTCTCGAGCAGGTTTATCTCATTAAGCCTATTTTCTCATTTATCTTTGCAACATCTTTCAAAACTTGGCTCAGCTCCTATCTACACTTTGCACGGAAGAAAACAATTAAAACATAGACATAACATAACATGACTTCCCCCATAGTGTGTAGACCCTGGGAATAGAATGGGAGCCCATCTACTGATGTCTTACTATTTGGGCTCAGAATAAAATGAATGCAGGTGTCCTACCAGGACCTGTGCATGGGCTTTGCCCTGCTGGGGTCTCTGGCCACAGCTGAGACCCCCCCATGCTCCCCTGACAGCCCTTCAGCTTCATCAGCTTACTGCCAGTGAAGGCTGTTTGAGGCATCATCTTTCTGTGCTTACAAATGACTGTACCGGCTGCTTTGACTGCCTAGGTGTCAGCACCAAGCTCCTTCCTTGACTTCACAGAGTCTGCAACTGCCCTCCCCCTGATCCCTGGGCAGCAGCTGGTCCTAGACAGCCACAGTTACTTTATACAACAGTATTTTCCTTCCTCTTGTCCATCTGTCCCACTTAGGCCACCATCAACTTTGTACCTGTGTCTCCAGAAGATCCATGTGTCACCCACCAGTCTATGGTGCTGCTGGGAGGTTAGGAAGCTTTAGGAGGTGGGGTCTAGTGGCAAGAAGTTAGGTCACTAAGAGAATACCTTCAGACCCTGGATTCCCTCTGCCCTCTCTGGCTTCTACAAGGCAAGCAACTTCGCCCCATCAAATGTTCCCATCACGGTGTGCTGCCTCACCACAGGCTCCCAACAATGGACCAGCAAAGCTGGGGCTTGCACTGCTAAAGCTTGGGTCAAATTAAACCTTTCAGGGGGCTGGAGAGATGGCTCAGAAGTTAAGAGCATGGATGCTCTTCTGGAGGACCCAGGGTTCAGTTCCCCGCACCCACATGGCAGCTCACAACTGTCTGTAACTTCAGTTCCAAGAGATCTGACACCTTCACACCAATGCACAAATAAAAAATAAAGTTTAAAAATAAATAAAATAAACCTTTCTTCCCATAAGTTGTGCATTTGTCACAGTGGCCGTTGACTAGTACAGGCCTTAAACTCTGTAACCTCAGACTTAGTTTGAATCTTCACATGCAATGGTCCTCATTCTCTGACTCCATGGCAGTTTGGGGTTACTGTGAAGTTGATTCTTCCTATCCAAGAGTCAGCCTCTGCTCTGTCCTCAACCCTTCCCAAGGGGTCAGATGGCCCCACATTGATTGGATACCAAGTGGCTGTCAGTAGCCACTGGAACCTGAGTCAAATGGCAGGGCTAGGAACCCGCAGGCTGATCAGCAGTCAAGGTGTGTCAGCAAAGGATTCTCAAAGCCCATCTTCTTTCCAGAGTCTCTGGAGAGACTAGAGGCAGAAAGGACATTATGTCAGGGAGTCGGTGCCTTGATGGACCAACTGCTCTTGAATATCAGAGGAAATGAATCTCAGGAGGCAGCACTGGTGGATGGAGGCTAGAACAGAGCAGAATAAAATCTCTGCAGGAGAAGATCCATGAGCCCAACCCCCAGGCCATCAATGGTTCTGCCTGCCCTCCAACCCCAGGTCCCATCAGGGTGCCTCCATGGCCCTCCCTTTCCAGTGGCAACTGGTAGTTACTTGTATCAAAAGAGACAAGCTGAAGCTGCATCAAATTCTCCACACCAAAGTTCCATACCAAAAAAATGTTCCAGCTTTGGTGGAAAGATGGGATGCACTTCACGTACATCCTACACACACAGAAGTCTAAGGAAAGATTCCAGGAAACACAGACTGGAAAACCCATTCCAGAGTGACAAGTCACCATGGCCTCTGCTATTGGGTGTTGTGCGACCACAGGCATCTCGGTCGTGACTCTTCCCCTTGCAGGAGACAGGTGGCTTCAGGAACAGCTTGGTGCTTCAAGTGCCCCCCAGCATCTGTCTGGAATCTCATTGCCTGCTTATGGCTCCTCTTTCCCAACAGATTCCCCTAAAGTTTCCCCAAAGATTGGGAATCATTAGAAAACTTGGGCATCTCACCTTGAACTTTGGTGAGATGGTAGAAACATCAGTTAACTGGTCAATACCAGAGCATGTGACTATCTCTAATAATGGGCAAGAGTCAGTCTCCCCAAACACCCAGACTAAGAGTGAAGCTGAACTGATTCCTGTGAGAGGAAAATTGGGGTTCTGTCACCAAAGAGGAGGGGATGGATCTTGAGCAGAGGTTCTGACCTAGCCTGTGGACCAGAACTTCACTCCAGTGCATGAGATATTTGCAAACAATCAAGGAACAGAGCACTTCTCAACAAGAAAAGGCCAGGATGGAAGTTCAATCTTCTAATGGCCACCTGCTGGTTAGGTGTCAAGGGCAAACACTGTCCCCACAGAGACTCAGTCTCCTACTCTAGATGTCAGCAGCAACCCCACCCTGCAGATGGCTCAGTGGGTCACTCAGGCAGAAGACTCAGGACATGTTGAGGACAATAGAGCACTCAGCAGATGGTAACAGTGACAGCAACATCAGTATAATAATGGAAAAGAACTCACAGAGTGCAGTGATACTGCAGTCTTTGGAAAGGATCTTGGTCACCTCCTGCAATCCACACCCTGAGAGATAGTATTTTACTTTGGTCAAGCTGGGACAACTGAGGCTCAGAAGCTACAGGACCTTGTTGGAAGTCTGTCAGGCAAGGAAGTATGTGACAGAAATGGGTGGTAGTCCCAAGCTGGTGACTCTAAAGCCTGTGTTGTCTCACTGCCACCCAGGATAGTGATGACTCCTTCAGCCTAGCAGAATGTATTCAGTGGTTCCAGGCAAGCACACCCATGACCTTGTGTCTCTGCACCCATGCTCTGGGGAAGGGAGATATCACAGCACGAGATCTCGCCTCTTCCTTTGGGCTGTCTTTCTAATCTCTGAAAGCATGGCAAAAGGAAAAAAGAATAGAGATCACAAGTGCCACCCACATTCCAAAAACAATTTCATATCTGCAACACACACACACACACACACACACACACACACACACACACACACACACCCCTTACAAACATCCACAGATAAGAACAGAGCTGCTCAGGGAGAAGCAGGCCAGCTTGGCCGGCTCCTGAAGATGGTTTGAGGCAGTCATGCATGTCCAGTGCAGCCATGGTGTTATCCATAGTGTAGCTGAAGTTTTCCTGTGCCCCACCTGGCCCACGGTCAGAACAAATTTCTCTGACCCGCCAGTCCTGCAGCTGCTCGGCCCCAAATAAACTCACAGAGGCTTATATTAATTAAAACTGTATGGCCTAATGGCTCAGGCTTCTTGTTAGCTAGATCTTACATCTTAAATTAACCCATTTCTATAAATCTATATCTTGCCACGTAGCTCGTGGCTTACTGTTATATCTTGCTTCTCATGGCGGTGGCAGCTGGCAGCGTCTTCTGACTCAGCCTTCTACTTCCCAGAATTCTCCTCTCTGCTTATCCTGCCTATACTATACTTCCTGCCTGGCTACTGGCCAATCAGCATTTTATTTGTCAACCAAATCAGAGCAACACATTCACAGCATACAGGGCGATATCTACAGCACATTAGTGTTGTCCCACAAGCTATTTAAAGAAGTCTCTTCTTACCATGAGAAGAAGAAAGTCAAAGTGAAAACATCTTTGGATGCTTTTCTCCCTTGAAGAGCTAAAAGGGACCAAGGAGAGCCAGAGCCACTGCCAGCCCACCATTGGCTCTCAGAAAAACTTGACCTTGCCCAGTCCCACAGGCTATGGTGTCTTGTGTGCCACGTCTCTTGGGCTTACAAAAAATAGGATTTGAACAGCCTTTTACACATAAACTTATACATGGCTTCTGAATTCCCAAAAACACCTAAAAATGATCCTGTCTAGAGACAACTGTATCTGCTTCTCGCCTGCCAGGCAAGGCTGGGAGTCTCCGCCATGGCCATTCTTCTACACTGGCAAGGTCTCTCTGTTCTAGCTTGTTTCTGCTGTAATAAACATCATGACCAAAAACAAACTTAGGGGAAAGAAAGGGTTTATTTCAGCTTCTACTTGCAGGTCACAATCCATCACTGAGAGAAGTCAGGGCAGGAACTCCAGGCAAGAGCTTGAAGCAAAATCCACAGAGGAATACCACTGACTGTTTCACTCCCTGGCTCATGCTCACCCAATTTTCTCATATAACCCAGGGCCACCTGCCTAGAGATGGTGCTGCCCACGGTGGGCTGGGCACTCCTACATCAACCATGAATCAAGACAATCTCTCCCAGACAGGCCAATCTGATGGAGGCAATTCTTCACTTGAGATACCCTCTTCCCAGGTGACTCACAGCTGTGACAAGTGACCATGGAAGCTGGCCAGCAGACCCTCCAATAACACAAGATGAAAATAGCAGCTGTTTTCCCAAGTTCCTTTGCATCTACAGCGCTCACAGATGAGATGTGAAAGGAAATCTCTAACACATTCCTTGACCAAAGATCCTTGCAGGAAGGGAAGCCTTGTCATTGCTGGTTTAGATGGTATCCTGTGAAGGTGTGATGCCTGGAGCCGCTGCAGCTACAATGTCACCATGAGAAGACAAAACATGGCCGGCTAAAGATGGTAGAGCCGAAGGCTAGAAAGACACCAACCTCACATGACAAGACTGGCACTCTTACCTTCTTGCTTTGCAAGAGAATATGTGTATTTGACAATTAAAGCACTATTAGGAGCTAAAAACACACTAGTACACCTACAAAATACTCTGCTCAGGTAAGACTGTGAGAGACAGGCAGAGGTCTGCCCAACCCCATCTCCAAGGATAGGGCTGCTGCAGCCAATTTGTGTCATGTGTCATCTCCTGGCCACAGCTGGCTGGACCAGGGGCAGACTCCTCACCCAAAGACTCCAGCTGGGGACTGAGAACAAGGATTCAGAAACATCAAGATCATTTCTACCTGTGAACTTGGAGATGTGTGCGCAGAGAGACAGGGGTGTGGTGGCTCAGTGAGTAGAGCTCTCACCTCCTACCTCCTGCTGCACAGCTCTATATAGCCACCCCAGCATGAGCAAAGAGTCGGGTGCAGCTCTTCTGAGCTTCAGGACAACCCTTCACAGAAGTGCCCCCCACCCCAGACACACACAATCCATTTTCCAGAAAAGGAAAATGAAGGTCAGAGGTTGGGATTATCTGCTTTTAAAACCACACAGCTGGTATGTAGCTGAACTAGGATTTGAACCCATGTCAAAACCTAAGCTTCCCAGCCCTCCCACCCCATAGACTGGACTCGTTATCCAAGTTTTCAGTGCTCGTACTTGAACCATGCCTCCACGAGGCCTGGTGCTTGGTCTTCTTGCCAGGCAATGGAAAAAGGCTTCCTGGAAGAGGGTCTGAGCTTTATTGATGACCTGGAGTTTGGCAAATGATGGAAGGCAGCAGCTAGGATCTTGATAGACTCTGGATTCTGCCTGAAAACCATAGACTAGGTGGCACCAGGTGGCTTATAAACCATGGAAACTCATTCTCACAGTTCAGGAGATGAGAAGTTCAAGACACAGGTGCCGGCAGACCCTAGCTGACGAGGTCTGTCTTCCTCAGTCACCTTCTCACTCCCTTCATGGGGCACAAGGAGCAAAGGGGCCAGGCTGTCTCTTTGACTGGGCACTAATTCCATCCATGAGGATGCGCCCCTGGGCCCCAGTTACCTCCAAATACTGTCACACCTGGTACTAGATAACAACACAGAAATCCTGGGCGACAAACATGTGGTCTGAGCAGAGTTCATGTTTGTCCAGGTGCTCTTCAAAACAGAAACAGTTTGTTGAGAGGGTGATGAAAGCTTAGAGGATGTCTGAAAGGCGTAGGCAAGCACATGCCAGGCAACACAGAGCAGCGCCCTTAAGCAATGGTTCTCAACCTGTGGGTAGAGACCCCTTTGGGGGTTAAAAGATCCTTTCATGGGGGTCGCTAAAGACCATCAGAAAACACAGATATTTACATTACAACTCATAACAGTAATAAAATTACAAATATGAAGTAGCAATGAAAATAATTTTATAGTTGGGGGTCACCACATGAGGAACTGTATTAACTGCATTAGGAAGGTTGAGAACCGCTGGTCTAGAGAATACTAGAAAATAGTCCAACAAGGATTAACACTCCCACCCGCCATAGCACAGGACACCAGTCTCCCACCCCATCCCAGAGAAACCCAAGATTTCCCCAGACTCCCACTACTCTGCTTGAACAAGTCCCGATGTCAAGGTCAGATTAAGACAAGCATATGCAGGGTGGCTTGGGGGCTCGGCCTGCCCCAGTCGAAAGAGGGCCTGGGGATGTAGGATTTGGACCCCTAGGATGCTGTTCTGGAAGGTGGGCTCTGTCTCTTCAAGACTCATAATAAGAACACTCGGGTGCTGGGTGGCTAAAAACAGTCACATGGTCACATGCCCACTAGGAAGCATATAAGGCAGTGGGGAGAAGCCTCGCAGAGGTAAGAAGCACCGTGTATCTTGGCACAATGCCGAGAGATGGCCCTGCTCCTTGGAGTGTGCGTTTAGGCCTGAATTACGGCTCCCAGGGCTGTTTAGACAGCTTGCAAAACTTTGCCTTTCTGTGTCTTCTGTCTGCAAGGGCAGACTCTACTCCTGATGGACCTTGGAAGGCCTGGAGGCATGCCAAGACTGCATTGCTACTGAGGAGGAGGTGAGCGAGGTGGAAGGCCACAGAGAAAAGAGGATAAGGAAGGGCAGACCCAAGAGAAAAGCCACCAGCCTCCACAACAAGAGCCCTGGCTGGCAGCCCACACTCAGCTCCTGTCCAAACCCTCTCCCCTCACACGCCATTTTTACAGAGGGTCCTGACCCTGGCCTTTGGCCATGGAGGGGATCTTCTGCATACAATCTGCCCTTTCCCAGGCAAGAGCCACAGGCTCCTTAAGAACTGTAGTATCTTTTTTTTTCCTTTCGTGTGTGTGTGTGTGTGTGTGTGTGTGTGTGTGTGTGTGTGTGTGTGTACTCACGCGCATGCAGGCACTCTCGAGTACACACGTGCATGTGTGTATACACACGTGTGGAAGCCCAAATTAATGTCAGATGTCTTCCTCTGCATCTACTGAGGCAGAGTCTCTTGCTGATGCTCACAAATTCCACCGAGTCTAGCTAACCAGCCTGCCTCCAGGGATCTCTTGTGTCTCTCTGCCCTCTGAGTGCTGGGATCAAATCTCTGCTTCTCACATTTGCCTGGGGGGTGTGCTACTCACTGATTCATCTCCCCAGCCTTGAGAACAGTTCTTAAAGGGCCAGCTACTACTGACCCAGGCCTCTCCCCCATCCTGCATCTTATATCTCCAATGTTTCCTGAAGCTCTAGGAGGGCTTGAAGACTGCTCTGACCCTGGTCCTTTCCACTCCCGGGCTGCCCTCACCTTTCAAACGCTGGCTAGAGACTTTGCTCCAGGCCCTGGGCTACATGCAGCTCAGCTGTGGGAACAGTTGGAAGGAAGCAAGGTTGCTCTGGCCACAGGGTGACCCTGCAGGTCTCCATCACAATCCTGCCTGTCATAGCAGCAGCAGCAGCTGGTCCTTGGGGATGTTAAGGGGATGACTTCAGCCTGGCTGAGTGACAATGACAGGGTACTGACTTCCAGCCTTTCCTCCACCTCCCTTGGCACTCAGCAAACCTCTCCTTCGCTGAGCACCCTTTCTGGATCCTGGCATAGTGCTAGGCACCATGGCCCACACCAGACTCCAGATGCCATACTCCTCTCGAACCTCCCCAATTAGATCTGTCCCTCTTGAACCTTGATTACCCTCCTCCTCCACAACAGCTCCTTCAGGGGTTAAGTCACCCCCACCCCCCACCAAGCAGTCAGTGTTCTAGGCCCCAGCAGTGCCCAGAATGCACAAAGGGCACAGTGGCCCTTTGCTCACCTTGTGTCCCTGACTCTTGCTTGGGACTATTTCTCCACTCATGGGAGCTACCTGACCACATCCCAGCAGAAGGATGCCTCTGGTGTCTGTTGGGTATAGGGCAGGAATGCTGCTTAATACCCTTGAACACACAGACACCCCCCAGGGAAGACTCAGCCAGCTCCCAATGACCACAGTCTCTGTGGGGAATCCAAGAACATGGTAAAGGCCTAGCCCATAACTGCCATCCCTCAAAGCCCCCAGGGCCCCACAAGGCTGTGTCCACCATGGTGCCACCATTCCTGATCCTCTTTTGGGGTGGTAACCCTGCCTGTGCTGTCATCCAAGATATCATGGGCAGATAACCCTCAAAGCAGAAATGCAGGCTCCTGGCCTGTGGCCCGCAGCCTGAGATGCTCTAGCAAGCTCCCCACAGGGGATCTGTCACCATCCCAGATAGCGCTCCTCATGGAGCCAGCAGACCTTCCAACCCCTCACCACCGGGAATCTGAGTTGTCCAAAGAGACAGCAGAGATGCCTTCACTGGTTCCAAAAGACAGGGCCAGGCAAGGGCTGCTCTCTGGGAGTCACTCAGCTTCTGTGGGGGCAGGGCGGGGGTTGCTAAACAGCAGCAAAGTCTGAGTCCTTCTTCTGTCTCCCAAGGCCTGGTGTCAAACTTGCTGCCCAGAGGGTTAGCCAAGGCTACAGCCACAAATGGTGGGAGTTCAGCGTGTGGAACAGGAGCAAAGACAGCCTGACCCATCTCCAAACCTTCCATCCCAGAGCCCAGAACTCCAGGATCCTGTCTAAGGGGAACCGGTTCACACTGGGACCCCATGGCCCTACAGTTCCACTCATCTGGGCCCTGCCAGTTAGTGCTGCCAAGAAGCTCCCTTGCTCACCACCACTGGAAAGGACTGCAGCATTTAGAAGGCATCTTCTCTGCTTTGGCGCCTCACACGTCATCCTGCCTACTCCTGGGGTACTGCCCAGGCCACTCTGGGCCCTCAGTGTTAGTACAAGTCTAGGTTCCCAGGAGTGGACAGCTAGTGGAAAAATACACACCTCATCCAGGCCAAGATCTCCCCTCCCCGTCTGCCTCTTCAGTTGGTTCCGCCATCCATCCCCATGGCCCATCTCTGTACACTGGCTTCACAGGGCCTCTTTGTGGAGAGCCCCTAGCCCAGGTCAGCCCACTCTCACATGAACCACTTACAGCTGTAGGTCTTCTTTCCATTGCCTGTCTTCTCACCAGACTCTGCTTACTCAGCCCCTAAATTAAGAAATATTTTCCATCCCCCCGAGTGAAATATTCAACCATTGTCCAGGTTAAGCAGGATGCTCATTCCTGAAATCCCACCGTGTCCTCCACACTGGCTTACCTCCCCAACACAGAAGCCAAGTCCCTTTACAGAGGCTGAAAGTGCTATTCACCAGTTTTCTCTGCCTCCCTTGCAGCTAGGGGGCAATCATGTGACCAATGTTGACCAATGGGACCTCAGGCGAAGCTGACTGGGGGCTTATAGAAAAGGTTTTCTTTATTTTGTGTTGGCTACAACCGTGTCTGTGTATGCCAACTGATAGATGTGGAAGCTCCAATGGGGAGACATTTCTAATTCTCTACAGGTGGTAGAGCATGATCTATGGACAAGTCTTGAGATACTGCTGGGTCCCTGCAGAATCTCAAAGGCTTCCCTACCCCAAAACATCTTCCTACATGAAGTAATAGATGTCTGCCTTGTCTAAGCCACTGTTTCTCACACAGAGGCTGTGCTCCATTATTAGTGCATAAGGTGACTTTGACGAATCACAACCAGCACATTTTCCAAAGGAATAGAAGAGTTCAGAGCAGAAAATCCAGGTAGCATAGCACAAAGCCAAGTCTGCAATGAGTTTGTCTTTTGTGGAAATCACTTTCTGTTTATATGCCATGTGTGTGCAGTCAGACTGAGTGACAGCATGGGGCATCTTTCTTACTATGTGCCAGGAGCTTTTTCAAAGCAAATCTTGAGACACTGGCTTAGTTGCAGATTCTGTTACATATAGCCAAATGTGTCTTTATTCCAGGCAACCCTGCTACTCTGCCCACAAAAGTTCTCCCATCAATCAAGCAGTTTACCAGCCAAGAGATTGTTGCATTCCTTGTCTCATTGCTGATGGAAGATGTCTTCGGTATTATAATCACATCATTGTTTAATTCATTAATATGCAGATGATTGAAATGCAAGCATTTATGGGGAAATGCCGTTTCTAAGTGAGCTACTTTCCAAAGAACCAGCACAAGTAGGTCTCAGAAAACAAGAGTGCTGGATGAAATTGAGGAAAAAAATTCCCCAAACTGGTAAAAACTTCCATAAAACCCTAGAAGGATCACACACTTACAATCATTCATCTGTGTCTTGTTTCATTTTAAAGAAAGTGGTCTATGCTGGAAAAACAAAACAGGACTTCATGCTGCAAATTCAGACCTTAAGAAAAAGCCCTTCCATATATGAGAGTACATTTGTGTGAGTGCTTTTGTTGACGTACTGAGACGGATGGCTATCATTGGTTTTTAAGATTGTTTTTGTGTGTAACTCAAGTGTGCAGTACCTGCAGATGCCAGAGGGGGGCATCGGATCCCCTGGAGCTGGAGTTGTAGGCAGTTGTGAGTGGCTCAACATGAGTGCTAGCATCTGAGCACAGAAGAGCAACAAGTGCTCTTAACCATCATCCCAACTGAGCCCCAGGCATCACTTTTATAATTTCCTTGTCACCAGGGTTCTTTGTACTGGCCCATTTGCTCTCCTGTACCGAGAACTTTGACACCATTCTCTGAATCTGTTTGGCAGTTGGTTGTAAACTCCACAGAAGCAGAAATCACGGCTGTTTTCTGCATTCCTTCATGCTCTAACAGAACCAGACACATAGTTTCTTAACAGATCTCAAGTGGATAAATTACTGAAGACAGGAATAAGCAAACCCACCACGTATCGTCTCATGTGAACCTCACGAAGAAAACCTGGATGGATGGATGGATGGATGGATGGATGGATGGATGGATGGATGGAGTTGATCTATTTTTATCCTGAGTATTGAACTTCAAAATGCAAGCATATTGACTTGTTTTACCATGCCCAATAGTCAGGGAGCCAAGCCCAACACCAGGGTCCTAAGCTGGAGGTATGGCCAGGCACCAGGAGGGTCACAACATAATGCCACCACGTTACCAGAGGGAGCCTAGGACACTTCTGGTTCCAATGCTTTGGTTTTGGATTATGCAATTCCGCTAACTTGGTGATGTTTTAAAATGTGTGCCTGCAGCCGGAGGCCAGAGTTTGTCTTCCCAAATAGAGGTTGTTTCCAGTTTTATAATGGAAGTTGGCAGCAAAAGATTATATTTCACATGTACAAAAAAATAATAGTAACTTTGTAGCAGATTTTGCTGGGTCTCATCCCTTCAATTAAGTAAAAACTTCCTGATCCTAAATCATCGATCTGTTTAATGACAACTGTCAATTAGCATTAGAGAATTAACTGTCCTGAGTTTACCTTCCTGATTGCCCTCCTTAAGTATCTCCTTTTTTTTTTTTTTTTTTTTTTGTTCTAGGACATTGATGGCCAGTTATAAAAGATAATGTCTGATAAAAATGTCTTGGTATTTGTGTCATATGCACTAAGCTGTGTAATGAAACAGAGTGTGGAGGAATCTTCTGAGGACAGGGCAGCTTCTCTATCATGATCTGAGTAGTGGTCACCCAGGACATGCACAGAAAAAGGAGTCAATCGGGACCTGTGCTCTGCCCCATACATAAGATAACTTAATTAGGGGTGGAGAGATGCCTCAGGACCCGAGTTCAGTTTCCAGCACCCACATTAGGAGCTCACAGCCACCTGCTACTCCAGCTCCAGAAAATCCAATGCCTTCTTCTGGCCTACAAGAGCACCTGCATGTATGGGTACACATACACTTACACAGACAGACAGACAGACAGACAGACACATGCACACACATACATAAATAATGAAAATAAATGTTAAAAAGATAACAAAATTAAAATACATTTTGAAATATATCTGGCTGTAGTCTTATAGAGAACCAGAACATTTTGGTGTACTTTAAGATTGACCCAATTTCCTGGTGCTGAACATCCCTAAGAAACTGTACAAGACCCCAGACAGGGCATATTATAGAAATTAAATCCATTATAAATGATCCATGGCTCACATGGGCCTTCAATCAATGTTGTAGAATAAATGATTGAGTTAATTACTCACTAACATGGGAAGAAGGACTCATTCCAAGCGGGGGCAAAGATGTTGAGAAAAGAAAGTCAGAAAGTGTGCATCCACTGACACTCCTTCTGTCAGGGCATCGTACAGCCAGAACTCTAGCATTCAGTTATTTATGAAAAAGGATAAACTCAAGACTTGGTGTGTTTTGTGTGTCGAGACTGTCAACAGACACAGCAGTGAGCAGCTATCAGTAAGGAGAGAAGGGAGTAGCTACAGATATGGGAAAGGACAAATCCTTCTGTGCATGAAGACTGTCGACAGACACAGCAGTGAACAGGCCATTCCCAGAAGGCAGTAACTATCAGTGAGGAAAAGGAAGCCTTAGGCGGCAACCATTGGCCTACAGTCATGGAGTGGCTGGAGAAACACCAGTGTTGCAGAGAGCCAGACAGGAAATGGGAGGCTGACAGTCAAGCAACAGTTGAACAGGTGTTTGAAAACTCTGGGCTGAAATAGAAGAGACTGAACCTAGAAGAGTCAATGGACAGAGACGAGAAGAGGGATTTGTTTGTAGGAGACATTGGGTCATGCACATGGCCTAAAGAGAAGGGCAAGAAGAGGAGGGGTGGAAAGGAAGGTCCAGAGGGGAATGGCTGTGAGGCAGTCTTGCATAAAGCAGGAGATGTCAGAAAAAGACTTTCATGGAGGCTTACCTAATCTGTCATCCAGTAACAGGCTCCTGATGTCCTCCCTGTGCCCACTTCTTCTCAAGCAGATCTGTCGGTCTCTCTGAGTGCAAGTCCACTCACAGAACACTGTTGAGTCAAACCTCCAGAACCTTTTTATTCCTTGATATAGGAATCCAGTATCTGCAGGCAAATGGATGGAACTAGAAAAATCATCCTGAGTGAGGTAACCCAGACCCAGAAGGACAAACATGGTATGTACTCACTCAGAAGTGGATTCTAGATAGAAAGCAAAGAACAATCAGACTGCAACCCACAGAACCAGGGAGGCTACATCGCAGGGGGGACCCTAGGATGACTGTGGCTTATAATAAGTTTTGGTTTTACTCAATTACTGAGCAAGCCTCAATGAAACATTTTACTATTAAGATAAGAATTTATACTGTATCAAGCTAATACTAGAAAAAATAATTAATTAATTAATTTTTAAAAATAATAAAAAATAAAAGAAAAATGAACTATTAAAAAAACCAAAGAAACATATTTTGCTAAAGTAAAAAGGGGGAACTAGGGGCCCATCATTCCTCTCCACATTCTTTTCTTTCCCTTGTTTTATGTATTTAAAATTTTTTATCGGTGGATTCGGCTGGAGTATCCGCTGCAGATAGGCACTGGAGGGCTCCTGTTGCAAATCACCCTCTGGAGCGATGGAAGGATCTTTCTACTGGCACTTGGAGGGGACCCGATCTGGTGTTGGTGTGGGCCCTGAGTTCTGTTTGTGTCTTTCCTTAGGACAATGAGGTTCCTTTTTGGGTTCCTGAGCACTGTGTGCACCCTGTGACTGCTGCTGAAGCCCAACATGGCAGAGACCTATTGAGCCTTCATGAAAAACTCTCCCCTTCTGATGCCAATGGGAATTGAGAGCCCAATATGGCCAGCTTTGGCAAGCATTAACATACAGCTAGGAACTGCAGCCATGTGGTTGGATTCTCCAGAAAGTAATGTATGGTAACTGCTTTTTCAGACACCTTGGAGATTAAGGATAACCCTGAAGGTCACTGACTTCCATTTATTAACAGTAGCATGTTAGCTAAGCCTTTTCATTTTCATAATCCTCTTCAAGCTGGTGTAGTACCTACTTTTCAGGAGTGGCTCTGTGCAACATTTATTGACCTCCTGAAATTCATTTAGCCCCCTTTGAAGATACCTTAAAATTTATGAGCCTGAATGTAGCCATTATGAGACCATTAGTTCTGCTCCTTGTGAGCTACCTGTTTTTTCTTTATGGTCTTTAGTTGTTCTGTTGCAGAGCTGCCAGCTTAAGTCGTGCTGGGATCAAGAAAAATGGGCCTTGGCAGTTTGTGTTCCTGGAGTTATGTCCATGTCAGTGGATGCCCACAAGCTCCAGAAGAGAATTTGACATCACCACCACTGTTGTTGCTGTTATAGTAGTGGCGGCCACCACTGCTACAGTTTCTGGGATTGCCATTTCATAATTGGTTACTACAGCTAGCACAGTGAGCAAAAGTAGCTACCACAGTTAGTTAATATTTCATTCTATTGGGCATGATAAATTTAATTCAATAGTTATATACATTTTGATTGGCTTTGAAAATTATAAATTTATAAACTCAAGTTCCATTTGCTTTTGGGATACCATCTTACAAGGACTCCAATTTGCAGTAAGGCTCGTTAAGGAAGGGAATGGCTCAGTTGACTTCAGCCTACCAGCTATTGGTGGGTTAAGACTTCTGTTGGTCTTTTCCGTGTCGAACACACAGATTGCAAGCCCAGCGCCACTTTGAGATCTTTGGTAGCAGTTAACTCTGCAGCTCACACACGATTGAGCCTGTATGATAATGAGTATTCAGAGATGGGTAATACCTGGGGGGCACTCACCATCCTAAGACAGAGCGCCTGTGTGGCCTGGGCAGACGTCTCCATGACGGGAAGGTGACCTGCTGACGTCCCCATGCAACCTAAGTCAGAAGCTCATTTTTTAGTAAAAGTGGGGACCTGTAGGTCCCTGGCCCCCGTTTTGGGTAACTGTTGCCTTGCTTGCTGACCTTGACCTTGATATCCTCCCTATGCTAATTTTTTGCCAGGTTCCACTTTCCTGAATGCTTAATGGAAGTTCCTTGTCTGTGTATCCAGCATATTAGGCGTTAACACCTTAGATGTAAGATTGTACATCGGAAGCGAACTTCTGCCCTCCGGGGTTCTCCCATTGTGCTGAAAGCCTGAATTTAAGACCTCCTCCCCCCTTTAATAAACAGCATTCAGAATTAAAAAAAAACAAAAAAGAATCCAATATCTTTTCTATGACATCAGAGCCTGCCTTGGCAACCTGGCCTCTTCTCACCTCAGCTCTCTCCATTCTCCCTTTCCCTCTGCATGTTCCACTCACGTTGAACTACACCTCAGTTTCTGAAATGCACCCATATATTTCCTGCCTCAGAACCCACCTAAAACATTGTTACATTAAATGTAAATGGCTAGACAAAAGTCTTTCTGAGGCCAGATGGTGGTGGCACATGACTTTGATCACAGCACTCTGAAGGCAGAGCCTGGTGGATCTCTATAAGTTCGAGGCCAGCCTGGGCTACAGAGTGAGATCCAGGACAGGGACCAAAATGACACAGAGAAACCTTGTCTCAAAAAACAAAGAAGAAGAAGGAGAAGGAGAAAGAGAAGGAGAAGGAGAAAGAGAAGAGGGAGAAGGAGAAGGGAGAAGAGAAGAGAAGAGGAGAAGAGAAGAGAAGAGAAGAGAAGAGAAGAGAAGAGAAGAGAAGAGAAGTCTTTCTGGAAGGAGGGAGTAAAGATTCCAACTTAGCTGCATGAAACAAACAGTAAGAACACTGGTAAGATTTGTCTAAGACAAAGCTTTCAGGAAACTTGAGATGAACTGAAAGCGTGCAATGATTCAAAAGGAGAACCTTGAAGGCAGCATGAGAGACGTGACATACATATAAAGCTCTGAAAATGAAAGAATGATCGACCAGGGTTTCCATATTCAGCCAAATGGCCTTGTAAAAGAATGAACAAAACCCAGATGTTGTCAGATCAACCAAAGTGGAATCGTGTATTATCAGAGGCATCAGGTTGACAAAGAAAGACAACAGACAACACCCCAGAGCTGCGTGAAGGACAAACTTAATTCAAGAAATATGAGGGAGTTCTGAAGATCTGGAGCATGGCGTTACATCAGCCTTGCAGTCCCATGGCCCAGCAACTCTTAGAACACTGCATGAGAGGCCACTTGTTGAGCAAGAAAGCAATAGTTAAGAATGCCAAACATGCCAGGGTATGGTGGGCACACCCTTAAGCCCAGGACCCTGGAGACCGAGGCAGGTGGATCTCTGAGTTTGAAGCCAGCCTGGTCTACAGAGTGTGTTCCAGGCCATCCAAGGCTACACAGTGAGACTCTGTTTCCAAAACAACAACAAAACAAAATGAAACAAAAAAGAAAACCAGCAAAGGACGCCACACTTACTTTAAAGCAAACTGTTCTTGTGGGAATGGATCATGTTCTATGAGACTTCTCTGTCAGGGGTGCCATGATCATGAAACACCACTTTTGCTTTGGGACAAGCCACAACATCACATAACCTATAGACAAGTCAGCCTTTCAATATGTGTCCTGACTATCTTCAGTGTTCACACCTGACAACCATGGGATCAACACACACACACACACACACACACACACACACACACACACACACACCATAATGACTTAAATAAGTTTACAATTTTGTGTTTAGGCTGTACCCATGCTCTCTGTGGGCCACAGGTTAGACATGCCTGCTGGTCAGTTGATTTTCTGACAAGGTCAAGTTCACTCAGAGGACAAGGGACTGCATCTTCAACAAAAGATGCTGGGTCCAATGGATCTTCACATTGGAAAGAATGAAATGAGCCCTCACCTCACACAGTGTAAAAATGTTAACTCAAAGTGGGTAAGAGACATAGTAAGGGGGCCTAAACCCACACAAATCTTCAAAGAAAACACAGAGGAAAAATATCCAGAGATTCTGATTTGGAAACAACTCTAAATGAAAAAAATGAGAAAGACAAAGAAGTAGCTAATTTTGATTTTAATCAAAATTTAAAACATTTGAGCATCAAAGGAAATGAAAGTCAACAGAATAAGCTAAAACATTTGCGGGTTGTGTGTCTGAGAAACATTTCACAATATCCAGAATATATAACTCCACAGCTCTAAACATAAACAAACCAACTAAAAGATGAGCAAAGGAGGGGCTGGAGAGATGGTTCATCAGTTAAGAGTGTTGGCTGCTCTTGTAGAGGACTAGGTTGAGTACCAAGCACCCACATGGTGGCTCACAACCACCTGTACCACCAGCTCCAGAGGATCTGATGCCATCTTGTGGCCTCCTTTGGCAGTACATACCCATGGTACACATACATACATGCAAGTAAAACACATAAAATAAAAAGTAAAATAGGCAAAGGAATCAAATAGACATTTCTCGAAAGAAGACATATGAAATAGTACTTTAAAAAATACCACTTCCTCACAGAGACAAACACAAGTGTGTTTATGTTTGACTCAGAAATTCCACTTCTATGTGTAACACATCCTAAGATTTTCTAATAAATGACTTCTGAAATATGTGTTTCTGAATGAAATGATGAGTCTACATTACTGGACAACGAGGACTGAGAACTCTTTGAGTTCACAAGTTTGTAAGGATGCTGCTGTGGCTAAGCATAAAGGACCACTTCACAGATTGTGAAGTCATGGCTTGTCTAAGGGAAATCCTTTAGGCCTTACTGGAAATGGAAAGTTATGTGCATTAAATCCATGATATACAATCACTAACAGAAAACATTGTGTGGTTGCCTTCATGCAAGAAAACACCACCAGAAAATATTTATCCAGAATGTACTTAAAGACAGCCAACCCTAAATTTGTGCACACATAATACAAAGTCATTATATATATATGTGTGTGTGTGTGTGTGTGTGTGTGTGTGTGTGTGTGTGTTCATATATCACAAGTTTATGCTGAAAAGGTAAAAGCATATCTCATGTTGTCTTGTCTCTCTAGGAAGCCAGCACAGGTGGACAAAAGTCAGTTAAATACAGCAGATGCAAACATGCCATCAGCCTCATCACCATTTATCTAGCAGCACACTCCATTTCAGAATTCATGTCCACATACAAAGAATGTACAAAGGTGCCATGGTTTAAGTTCAAAGCCCCCTTGGATCAAGTGGTTTCCAGTTTGTGGGGATACTTTTTGGGTTGCTGGAGGAAGTGAGCCATGGGAGGAGGTGACACTGGGGACTTCATATCAGTCCAGCCCCTTCCTGTCTGTCACTTTGCTTCCTGGACATCATGTGTGCAACTTTACCCTGCCTTACCACCACCCAGAGATCACAAAGAAACCTCTCTATGATTGAAACCTATGATACCGTGGGATAAAATCTAATTTTTCTTCCTTTTAAATTGTTACTCTCAGGTATTTATTCCAGTGGCAAAAACCCAAACACAAGCACTTATAAAGTCTAAACAAGTATCAGTGCTGTGACTTCATGTCTTACATGCAACCATGTCTTACAGTCACAGTAGAATGAACCCCGAGATGGAAGCAGAAGCGTCCCACCCCTCCCCTCACACCCAGTCTCTCAGTCTTTGCCCCATCTGAGCACTCAAACAGCTTGAATTGGGGGTTTTATGATTTCTAGGTTTCTGGGGAGTTTTTTGTTTCATTTTGTTTCCCTTTTCAATGTTATCAAGGGAAGCGCTCTCCTGCTTGTTGGCAGTGGAGTCTGGGGTGCCTAGGACAGACTCTGACTCAAGTAGGCTTGACTGCATATTTTTGTATGTCATTAGCATCAGTGGGAGTGGCCTAATCAGAAAAGAATGAGGTCCAACAACGAGGACCCATGTGCATGTTGACCAGGACATATTTGGTTGATGAAATAAACCCAAGTAAACTGACATAGGAGGAAAAAGGAACCCTGGTCCCTGTAATTAAAAAGTCCAGGATTGGTGTCACCTTAAGGAATAGTCAACAATAACATGGTAACATTTGAGGGCTCTGGGGACTTCTGTCCTATGTAGAACCAGAGGAAGGGGCATGTGCACTTCTCAGAAGACCCAAGATGTCCTCTCCAGTGCAGAGGTAACCCGTTCATGGCTGACAGAAACAGGAAGCTGTTGCAGCATATTCCTTTACACTGTATGAAGATGTGTCATGTAATTAGTTTAATAAAGAGCTGATGGCCAATAGCTAGGCAGGAAGAGGTTAGGCAGGACTTTTAGGGGCAGAGAGGACTCAGAGAGGAAAAAAGGGAGTCACCAGCCAGACACAGAGGAAACAGGATGGACAATACAGAATAAAGGTAACCGAGCCACATTAAAAAAAAAAAAAATAGATTAAGAAATGTGACTTAATTTAAGTTCTAAGAGCTAGTTAGGAACACACCCAAGCTAAGGCCAAGCTCTCATAATTAATAATACGTCTCCATGTCATTATTTGTGAGCCGGTGGCCCAAAGGAAAGTCTGGCTATCTATGGCACCCAACATAAGGCCTGAAAAGGCTTTTTTAAAAAAGTTCAGAACATGGAGTCAAATGTGCTTCCTGGTGACTGCAGTCTCTTGGATAGGTTTGGTGACATACAGAGACATGGCTACCGGCCGCTACCCACAGGCTGGAGCCAGCAGTCAGTGCCAGGTGCCAGCACCGTGTGCTAAGTTGAGCCACACAGTGGCTGACATAGCAGTTTAAAATTTGTCTCACACAATCAAAGAACACTGCAGATGCTCAGTAAAGACAGATCCAGATGGGGAAAAAAAGTCCTTTAATCCCAGCATTCGAGAGACAGAGCCATGTGGATCTCTGTGAGTTTGAGGCCAGCCTGGTCTACAGAGAGAGATCCAGGACAGGAACCAAAGCTACACAGAGAAACCCTGTCTCGAAAAATTAAAAAAAAAAACAAAAAACTCAAAACAGGTTACAATGTATTTAAAAAATGTGCATGGGCTTAAAAACAAAATGAAAATGGTTATATACAGTCATATAAAATTAAATAGTTTATAAATAATAAGATAAAGTCTTTAAGGAGAGAATAAAAAAGCCACATAAAGATGGAAAATATATCTTTTGAATGATAATGAACAGAGAATTTTGAATTTTTGAATGCTAATGAACAGAGAATGACAGCTGCTGAGAGACATTGGAATGTGGAAGGGACTGCTGAATTAAACCTAGATACTTTAGGAATGCCTTAACTTTAAAATGGAAGTCAGAAAATATATTGCATTGGGAAAGAGGTTATGCTTTTGTTTCCACAGAAAATGAACAGCCGTGGATTCATTCCAGGTTAAAGGGGAACAGGTTCAGTCAAAGGAGAGCCCCTGAAAATCCTGGATACAAACAAAGAAATAAACCTAGAAAAACTACAAGACAGAACAACATATATTTTACATGCTTAAACATAAAACAAAAAAATCACCTTTGGCTGACCTGTGTACAACTCACAGTCCATACTTGTGTTAATACAGATATGTCTGTTACATTTCAAAGTTTGTATATTTTCAGAGAGAGAGGACCAGATGCCAATGAAAATGGGTGGCCCAGGTGATCCAGCCTCTCAGAGTGCCCCTGTTACAGTTTCCTCAGAGTTCTACATCCAGAACAGCTTCAAGGGTGCTGGATGGGATGGCCCAGTCTCAGACTATTCTAGCCAGGACTTGAGATAAGCCCTGCACTTTCCCACTGCACAGAGACTGGACAACAAATGGTACAGCTAGCTTTCCCCAGACTTGCCCATTGTCCTAACTTTCTCAGGGTCCCCTAAAGATGACATCGCCCCCAGACAACAGGAAACAGTCTAGAGAACACAATGTCCACATTCCCAAGAGGTGGAATGGGAGATTTTGGTTGTTTGGTGGGTTATGGATGTTTGTCATCATTAGTTGGTTATAAATTGTTAATGGTCATAGTCAGGGAGAAATCCAAACAAAGAAGATTAGATTCAAGAATCTCTTTCTAAAAGAAAAATGGGGGATATAGTATAGAAATGATGGCATAAAAGGGTGGACTATTGAATCTACTTTTGAACAACCACTAGTCTACTAGTCTCAAATATTTTACATTGGTATGGACTTTTGTATATTGATACAAATTCAAGATTATTTTTGTTACAATGTACTGTAATGTGTTTCTCTTCTTGGTTAAGGTATTGTACCTATAACAGCTCATTTAAAAATATAATATAAAGGTTTAATTCTTGAAAGCTATTTAGGATAATAAAGAAATATAGGTCAATAGTCATTTATAACAATTAAACTTATAGTCATGTTATATATGTTTTCAAGGTTATACAGAGATATATTTTAGATAGATAGATGATCTTCAAATACTTCAAAGGCCTACAAAATATGACATTTAAAGTATTACAATAACATAAAGCCTTCCACAACAGTAAGACACATCTGCTCCTGGCAGCACCAATCTACTTCAAAAAAGGATGATGGACATTGGAGAACCCATATGGAGTTTGTTTTCTTTGTAGCAGAAACTATCCATTTGGACAAGGGGCTGCACTTGCCTCCACTGCTGACAGTATGCTGTCCAATGTGGACAAACAGGACACAGAAGAAAGTGGCTGCTGAACTTTGCTAAGACAAGGTAGAACAGTCCTTCAAAATTCCTGCTTCACAGAAAACTCTGTCAGATATTCTAGGCCTGTAGGCCAAAGATGGATGATCCAACACTGCAGAGGAACTTTGGGGTGACTGTCCAGGCAGGGAGATGTCTCTATCATTTCTGTAGTTTTAGAAGTTACTTTCTTTGCATTTCCTGTTTACTCAAGTAATATTTTATCCTTCTTGGGTCTCTGATGAGGACTGAAGACTAGATATTTATAGTTTTACAGTTTTCCTTGTTACAAAATTCAGAAAAGAAACTTATATAAGAGATGTAAAATTTATAAGGTTGAGAAACATAAAAGCTTAAGTTGTTTATCTAAAAAGATGTTTTAAGGTTTAAAAAGATATTTTTAGGATGGTAATACAAGTTATGACAAAAATGATTTAGGTATAAAACTTTGGACTAAGATAAGATAATGGAGTATTCTCTCTAAGTTTGCCAAATACGAATAGACTGGACATTGTAAATGTAATTCTTATCTGATAATTGTTCTTATTGTTTATAGTTTTCTTATGTTAAAGCTTAAACCCTCTCCTTTTTATTTAGACAAAAAGGGGGAAATGTTGCAGAATATCCCTTTACTCTGCTGAAGATGTGTCACTGTGATTGGTTTGATAAAGAGCTGAATGGCCAATAGCTAGACAGGAAGAGGTTAGGCGGGACTTCTGGGGACAGAGAAGTCTCAGAGAGAAAGAAAGATGGAGTTGCCAGCCAGATTCAGAGGAAATAGGATAGGCAATACAGAGTAAAGGTAACTGGACCACGTTTTAAAAAAAAGTAGATTAAAAAATAAGGGTTAATTTAAGTTCTAAGAGATAGTTAGGAACAAGCCTAAGCTAAGGCTGAGTTTTCATAATTAATAATAAGTCTCCATGTTATTATTTGTGAGCTGGTGACCCAAAGAAAAATCCATTTACAGGAAGCTGTGAGAGTTCCCCTCATCTTCCACAGATCTCATGATGGGGCAGTAGGGGTTCTGAGGTGTCTACAAAGGAGGTGAGAGATTCCAAGATGAAGACTCATCATCTACAGTTCTCATGACGACGCCATCATGGCTGCATGAGCTCTTCCAATTGTCAGCTAACTGGGAACTCTAGAAGGGATTAGAAAGCAACTGTGTCCCCTAGCTGACCACAGGCAGGTGGGTGGTGTGCAAGGCCAGAATGCAGACACTGGAGAGACAACAAAAGCACTTGGTGGTCATGATGAGATCACAGTGACAGAAAAACTGAGGGATGGAGAGAGAACGGGGAACACCCTAGGACCAGGAAATCTCGGTTGGGATGCAGAAAAGGCATGAGACTTGAAGACCATCAGTGACACACCAGAATCATTACCAGAGTTCAGAAGCCAAGGGAATGCCAAGGGCCAAAACCATGAGTCGCTTCAAGGAAACAGGATCTGTCTTAGAGTTTCCATCGCTGTGATAAAACACCACGACCAGAAGCAGCTTGGAGAGAAAAAGAGTTTGTTTTGCTTATACTTTAGCATCACAGTTCATCCTCAAAGGAAGTCAGGGCAGAAACTCAAGGCAGAAACCTAGTGACAGGAGCTGATGCAGGGGCCCTAGAGGGGTGCTGTTTACTGGTTTGCTCCTTATGACTTGCTCAGCCTACTTTCTTATAGAACCCAGAGCCACTAGCCCAAGGGTTGTACCGCTCACCCTGAGCTGGGTCTTTCCACATCATTTATAAATTAAGAATATGTACCTCGGGCTTGTCCACAGACCAGTCTAGTGGAGCATTTTCTCAACTGTGGTTCCTTCTTCCAAAATGACTGTAGCTTGTATCAAGTTGACATAAAACTGACCAGCACAGGGTCTCTGAGGTGCCAGCAGGATCTGAGGTAAAGGGGAAAAGAATTGTTTTCCAGTGTCAGAGCTGTCTTCGTTTGCATGTCATTTGCATGCTTATTTGCATACCCACTCCTTTGGCTAGAATTCCAGCATGTTTCCCAAGAGTGTATGTGCTGGAAGTTTGGATTTCAGTGTGGTATTGCAGAGTTCCTGGAGCCTAGTGAAGGGGATTAGGAGACAATTGGGGCAGCATTTCAGAAGGAATTGGTGCTGTTCTCCTGAAATGACTTTGTTATCAGAAAGCATGTCATTGCAAAAGACCAAACCTGAGCCCTGAAACCCGCTTTGGCTTCTTATCTCAGCATGTGATTTCCCCTGTCATCTGTGTATGGCCTGTCAGCATGCAGCACATGCCCTTCTGAGTCTCCCACTTGTGTAGATAGCCGTGGAGGCCATCACCAGAAACCAACTGGATGAGGCCACCTCTCTTGGACTTTCAGTTTTAACTCTCTAAAACTATGAACTCAAATAACATTTTTTCTTTATAAAGTAATGAGCTTCAGGTCTTATGTTACAGCAACAGAAAACTGAGTAAAACAGAGAATGTCTGTAGATGGTGCCTAGCTTGCATCTATTCTCCCCAGATTTTTTTTTGAGAGAGCCATCCTTCCCCTGGTGCTATTTGGAGGAGGCATGTAAGGTTGATGGCACCCAGATTCCATGGTGTACATAAGACAAGACCTTAAAAATGATCAATTTCCTATTCTTGCCACAGTGATTGGTGGACATGAGACCCAAACCAAGCCAGTGAGAACCTTTCCTAGGATTTCTGTTGAGTCTATTGATAAAGAAAGAGGGAGAGAGGAGGAGAAGGGAGGGAGGGAGGGAGGGAGGGAGGGAAGGAAGGAAGGAAGGAAGGAAGGAAGGAAGGAAGACTGAGTTTCTCTTTTCTGCCAGGAATGTTTATATGCTACAATATCAATCTGGAGCTGGTGGGGATCTTGCCTACAGTATCATGGACTACAGAGTGAGGTAATAGGAGAGAGACAGAGACAGAGAGACAGACAGAGACCAGTGGGTGCTTAATGCTTCAGTGCCCTCTGGATCCAGCTGCTTCTGAATTCTAATCCACCCTTTGAGGTTTTGGGTGCTGTGAACCAGACACCCCTGCACCGGTGTGGAGAGCCCACAGCACGCAGAAGCGCTGGCTGCACACGCCCCCTTTGACCAGGCAACTGAGTAAAAAGCCTTGCAAACCAGAACAGCCACACTGGGGACAGAGGCCGGGGGCAGGGTCCATGCAGAGATGCTGACAGGTGGTTGGATTGCTGATTCAGAGGACAGCAGCACTGGGTTCTGAAAATAGAAAGAAAGCCTTTGGGGGCAGATACGTTTCCTCCAGTCTCTTGGTACTTGAAGACAGAGCTGGGGTCAGGCCTGGACAGGAAAGGAAGTTCCAGAGAACACACTGGTGTCTCCACTAGAAGTCCTGAATCAAGACAGAGCCCCAGTCAGGCGGTAGTGGCGCATGCCTTTAATCCCAGCACTCGGGAGGCAGAGCGGTCGGATCTTTGTCAATTCAAGGCCAGCCTGGGCTACCAAGTGAGTTCCAGAAAAGGCGCAAAGCTACACAGAGAAACCCTGTTTCGAAAAACTAAAAAAAAAAAAAAAAGGCAGAGCCCCTCGGTTCCTCTCCACTCAGCCCCTTTGGATAAGGTGGAGGCAGTCAACCCCCATGTGACCTGACAGAGAAAAAAGTTAATGAGCGTCTATGGAGGAAGATAGCATCACTTAGATCCTTGATCACTGTTTTATAAATAATGTCTGATATTGAAGCAAAAATTACTAGGCATGCCAAGAGATAAGACCATATCTCTGAAAACAAAGTGAAATAATGAAACGATTGGGTGAGCTGCTAATTCTTTCTCTGCTTAAGCCGTGGGAGGATGAGGCTCTACCACTCAGGACAGATTTCTCACGGACACGCTCAGAGTTCTTCCCCACCCTCAGTTCCCCTCCATGTGTGTTTGAGCCAGACCGTTTCCAGGAACACTGCCTTTTACTAAGATACTATCGAGTGAAAAATAATGTCATATTTGTGCTTACTCTCCTCATACCTCATTTTGTAACAAAATACCTCATGATGGAAACAGAAAGTTATCTCCTGCAGTTCTGCAGGCTAAGAAATCCAAGCCCCAAGCATGGGCAGAGCCTGTGTCTGCTGGGGGCTGCTTGGCCTCATGGATGTCACCCCCTTGCTGAATGCCACCCCCTTGCTGAATTCTCAAACAGAAGGGAGAATAAACCCCAACAGGATTCCTCTAAGGGCATTAAGTCCTTGTCACCTGGTCACCTCTCCCCTAACACCAGCACAATGAACATTGACTTCACTTCAGGAATTTTGAAGGTGTCAAATGTTCAGAGGATGAAGGCTCTTTCCACAGCAATTTGTATCAAGTAAAATCACAGACCGCATGTAATATAAGATACTCATCCAGGTAGTGTTGACAGTAACCTCTACCATCACAGGTGAGCGGTCCTAAGTTAGAGATTAGAAAAAAATGCCCATGCAAGTTAAGAGACATGCCCAGGCTTATGCAAGCGAGGCAGAGTGGTGACTACAGCATGGCCTTCCTGTTTTTACTAGACCGGGGTCTGGTAGCTCTGAGCTCTGGTCTTTGCTCCAGCATTTATTGGCTCTGTAACCTTGAGATCCTCAGTCTGCCTCTCCTGGCCTCCACATACTCATCTGCCTGCCAAGGCTGGCTCACTGCCCTTGACTTTCTTCAGAATGTACCTAACTATGTGAGATTTTCTTAATGTGAAGTCCCTGGCTGCCCATTTCCATGACTCCATTTTGAAATCACAAGTAAATTTCATGCAAAGGTATAGCTTTGCATTTTTGTAGCCCACATCAATCATGAGGAATTCCACATCCCCTGAATATCTAAGAGTCATGCTAGATGAGCAGCTACCTGAACGGGGCTTCCTCTGTGGTAGGATTTGCATTTGAACATGAACTTTCAAAGTTTAACCTAAGGTGACAACTAGTAATTTCAGATTCCAGGGCAGGGCCAATACAGAGGACAGCTTGTCATGGTGAAGTTCTTCAGTGATCGGTTGTATCAACCATGGCAACCCCTCTGTCCTTTACAGCTGATGTTCTATGTTTCTCCGCGGTACAGTCCCAAGATGTTTCCACTGTTGTCCAAGTTAGATAGCTATTATCTGCTTCTAAATCCTGCTTGGGGCAGGGTGGGTGGGAGGTCTGGATTCCTACCAATCATGCAGTCAGCCCAGTGAGGAGGGCGGCAGAGTCCTGTGCACATCTTTTTCTTGTCCCCTGTGGTGACTGTCTTCTACGGTCTACCTTCACCCCTCCAAGATGCTGTTCTCTGTTGCAGCGGGGCAGCAGGAGCCAGAGCTACAGCACGGCGTTACCGAATCACATTTACTTAATAATATGCCATCCCCTTGGTCACGTGAGTGTTAGCAGGCACGCTAGAGATCACTAATCAAATGCAGCTGTCCTCACACTGATGGCCAGCACACACGCATGCAGACACACACACACACACACACACACACACACACACACACACACACACACACACACACAAGATGCCTGCTGCTAATTTCTTGCCTGGCAAAACCAGAAAAATTTTAGTGGTTTATAAATATGGTCCCAATTCATCTTGGGACACTTCTCGGGTTCAAGCCCATCTGTGTCAGGTGCTCCCAAGACCGCCAGTCTTTTTCCATCCATACCCATGCTCCACCCACCAGCCTTCCATGTCCCATGATGCACAACAAAGTCCGAAGCCCCAAATACGTGTGCTGGGCAGTGTCACCGGCTGCACCCTCCTGTCTTGATCTGTTCCCTTTTTTCCCTTCTGTGTTATTGAAATGTTAGTTTTTCCATTTGTACGCCACCTCCACCCCTCCCAAACTGGCCTGTTGGAGGAGATGTTTATTTTGCTTTTGCCTTGGCATAATTTAATATCAGACAAGTGCATCCTTGATACAGACAGTATATTCTTGGGGCATATATTTGAGATTCTGGGTGATTTAGAATTACAAATTTGTCATGCAATCCCAGCCAATTTGGAATTTGGCTTCTTGACATCATGTTTATGCCCTCTTGGCCTCAACAGCGGTTGTTGGAGGGACTTTTTTTTTTCCAGCAATAAGTTAGGATTTCATAAATTGTTGGCAGAGCTCTCAAAGATGCCTGCTCTTTAACATGAAATAATGTATGGTTTTTGGGTTTTTTTTTTTTACTCCTTACTGAGAGTGGGTCATATTGGGTGTCACCCAAGTCCACTTTTAAATCATTTTTCCGCATGCCAGACATGGCTTTTGAAGTCATCTGCACCAACCCACAAGGCAGCCAGCGCCCTGGCTTCTACCCGTGGCCCCACTGTGTGCCCCACCGCCCATAACAGGAAGCATGTCAGGGCTGGGTGGGCTGGACAGACCCACGGGGCTCGGTTACACCAGGCGGAAAATCTTCTGACGTGTTCTGTGTGGAAGCGTCTGGAGCAAGAGCAGGTCAGATGTCACCCTGGCCTCCAAGTCTCAACACGCCTTTCTGGTCTGCCCTGCTGGCCTTCAGACGCCGCACATGGAGGAGCAGCAGGCTTTCAAAGTCCAGGCCACAGGAAATCGCATTTGAAGTGCCTGGCGTGAAGGGTATTTTTATACCGTTCACATTTTCCCCTTTTCTTTTCATCTGTTTTCTGTATTTTTTTTCTTCAGGTTGATTTTTCTTCTTGATTTATTGTTATATTATTCTATTTTTAAACCAAGACATATTTTCCCATCAGACTCTTTAATATAAGTCATATGAAAATTAGAGATGGGTGGACCTCAGCTGCGGCAGGGGCTGGGTTCAGGAGAAATCACCTTTCTGATGTGCTATGTTTATCCCACTCACAGACGTCCAGGGGTGGTGAGCAAGAGGAAACCGTTCCCCTCTTCTCCTCCATCTCTAGCCATGAGGTGAGCTCCTGAAGCAAGGTGACCACTTGAGTAGGTAACAGGTGGCCCACTGCCCACCTGTGGCTTGGAAACACAGGTCAGGGTCCCAGAAAGTCCAACACAGGAAAGAAGCTGACAGAGGCCCAGCCCAGCCTGCCCGCCTGACTGCCAACCCCACCTGAGCCAGCCTCCTAAGCAGGGTAGGCAATGCATCCGAGTACACACAGTGACAATCCCAGGAGCCAGCTCATCCCTAAAGCCAGAAAAGCTTTGGCAAGCCTCTAGTCACCATGTGGGCCAGAATGAGCCTCTAAGTCCCTGTGGTTTGGGTGTCTGTGAGCTGAATGAAACATTTTCAACCCCCTGAATCTACAAGTCCAAACCCACGAACTCAACCAACTATGGGCCCAAAATATTCAGGAAAAAAGGATTGCCATAAGAATAAGTACAAACTGTTTTCCATGGTCAGGGTTCCCTAAGTGACTCGTCATGGTGGATATTTAGTCACAGCTGAGTGGCAACAGGTAAAGAAGTCGGTTGGAAGGGACTTGAAGTATGTGGAAGGTCGTGTGAAGGTTCTAAACAAATATTGGATCATTTTATAAAAGGAACTTGAGTGTCTGCAGATTTTGACATTGAGGGGTGGGACCCCTGGAAATAGCCCCCTATGACCCCTCATGGGTCCCCAGGGGTGACTACTTTTGTTCTAGCATTGAAAAATTAGAGACTATGGCTTGGCAGTATAATGTTTGTTTAGCATGTGTGAGGTCCTGGATTCCATCCCCAACACACACACACACACACACACACACACACACACACACACACACACAAGAGTCAAGTTGTTTGATGATCAAACAGCAAATGCCCAGGAAAGTAGTAGCTAGTCTTCTATAGCTCCCTCGGTCTGAGTTCATCTCCTTCCTCCTAAACTTCTAGACAAGGACTTTTCATGACACCCTCCCACCTCCCTCTGGCTCTTCCCACTCCTGCTCCGGCTGCAGCCCCAGCATCAGATGGATGGAGGCAGCTTAAGCGTGCAGCAGGCAGGTACCCAGAGTCACATTCTGCCCCCTGTCCCAGAAACACAGGAACCGAGCAGGACCTTATAGAGATTGATGTGGAAGTATGGCATGGACACTCCCCAGAGCTGCCCTCCCCTGGCATCTGGTGGTGGAGTGACAGCCGGCAGGCAACCCTCCAGCCTCCTGTCCTTTTGTAGACACAGAAGCAATCTTGTGCAGCAGTCCCCCCGTGTCTGCAGCCCTGCTTGCCAAAGTTTCATAACAGCATTTTTCCAATTCCCAGGAATTAACAGATCTAGCACTGGGCAACAATATAGCAGCTCTGCATCCTCATGAGACTCGCTCTCACCTCTATCCCTGCCAAAGAGCTTGAACCTGAACCTGACCAGGTCTCTGCCAGTGGCCAATGTGCAGAAAACAAGAGAAGAGAGAAATGCGGCACCCTGCCCCCAGAGAACCCCAGGTGAGAAAGAACACACATGTCAATTGAATCAGGTTCGTGACATAAAATACAGAACAAAGAAAAGGACGTGGAGGCTGGAGAGATGGCTCAGAGGTTAAGAGCACTGGCTGCTCTTCTAGAGGCCCCAGGTTCAATTCCCAGTGACTACACAGTAGTTTACAACCATCTGTAACTCCAGTTCCAAGAGATCCAACACGCTCTCTGGCTTCTTCAGACACCATACATACATGCAAGCAAAGCATCCATATACATAAAGTAAAAATAAAAAGATATAAGGAAATATTGGAGATCTAAAGAGATTTTAAAAGATACCATTTTTTTTTAAAAAAAAAGAAAAAAGAAAAAGAGCAAAACTAAACTTGGTCCATTTTCTGTTACTATATCAAAACAACTGAAACTAGGTACTATAAAAAGAATAAGAGGTTGATTGGGCTCACAGCTTAGAGGTCCAAAGGCCAATGTCTCTCAAGCATGTGATGAGGGCTTCCCTTTGTGCCCAAACGTGACAGAGGACTTCACACATAGAGACAGAGCAAAATGTGAGTCTTTCTTGCAGTTCTCACAAAGTCACTCAGGTCAGCACGGGTAGGCTCTCTCATGATCTCATCCAACCCTAATGACCTCGCCACGGCCCACTTTCAAACAAGAGTCTCACACCTGGGTTATAACTATACGCTAAGACACAAGTCTGTCTTGGGCAAGTTTTTAAATCTATCTTATTTTACAATTGAAAAGTCTGACAAAGAAGAGGCAGTGTCAATCCAGGGCGACTGGGTTGGTTTCCTATCACTGGGAAATACCAATGAGAAACAATGACAAGTGAGAAAAGATCTTTCTTGGCTCACGGTCTCAGAGATTGCAGTCTGTGGCTGCCTGGCTCCATCACTTTGGAACTAAGATGAGTCAGAAAATCAGGGAAGGGCAGAGCTAGCTGCTCACTCATGGCTGCCAGGAAGCAGAAAAGACAGGGGAGGAGTCAGGGACAAGACATGCCCTTCAGGTCACAGCCCTGTGACATACCTCCTCCAACTATGCTCTGCTTCCTACAGCTTCTACCAGAACCCCAAAATGTCATCAGAGGGGTCACAATAATGCTGTCAATAGATTATTTCCTTGGTGAAGTTCGTTCACTTCCCAGAGTCCATCAGCGGGTAGCCACACCTTCAGCACTCTCACTTTTGGAAGGGCATTTCATATCCTAACCCCTCGAAGGTAGTCCTGGTGACTGACACACCAGGTGGCTGGAGTGGAGAATCAGTTCACCCTGCCTCATCTCCCATTCAGGACCCCTGTGATGCCAGTCATGCACATGGCTTCTCACCAGCTCTGCCCACCTCATGTTCCTGAGCACTTTCTGGAGCTTGCTGTTACCTGTGAGTGTCTTCCTATGGTCCCGCAGCCATTTCCACCACTACTCAGCTGGGCCTGTCCTGCCCTGTGCAACTTAGCCTCCTCAGATGCCCTCCTGGAAATTTTTTTTGAACACCTAGAAATTCTCTCTCTCTATTTCTTTTCAAGATAGGGTCTTACTATGTAGCCCTGGCTGTTCTAGAACTCACAAGTTCGACCAGGCTGTCCTTGAACTCACAGAGATCCACCTGCCTCTACAGCCTGAGTGCTGGGATTAAAAGTGTGCGTCACCATGCCCACCCCAGTGAGTTCTTTTAAGAGTTAACTTTTCTTGTTACAGGAGTAACCAACCATTTTCTCATTGGATCTGAGGACACTCCATAGAAAGGAACTCATGCTGGGCCCTGTACACCTAGACAAAAGCCAGTGGCTGGAGAGGTCACAGACTCTATTAGGAAAGCCTCCTGGCGGTGGTGGCGCACGCCTTTAATCCCAGCTCTTGGGAGGCAGAGGAAGGCGGATCTTTGTGAATTTGAGGCCAGTCTGGTCTACAGAGTGAGATCCAGGAAATGCTCTAAAGCTACACAGAGAAACCCTGTCTCGAAACCACCCCCCCCAAAAAAAGGAAAGCCACTGCTGTTGTCCAGCTGACATGTTGTGTCCACTAAAGGGCCTTCTACATTGTTCTACTTCTGCCCAGAGGTTGGTGCTGCTCTCAGCCTTGATCAGGGAGCTTCTTTGTGCAGTGAGTTACTGAAGAGACTCATCTCTGGTCAAGTGGTGAGAATAAGTGACCTTTGAGTGCACAGCCCTAAGCACAACATCTGTAGCACCCCTCCAGGGTGACGGAGTATTGTGGGCCGCTGTCTTCCAGGGAGGGCACAGGTGTTGCACTCCCGGACCCTCAGCAGCTGTGATCACCTACGTAAGGCCTGGGTAAAGGTTGGGGCCATCAGCACCGACATGGATGGGGAGGGATCGTGAGGCCCCACCCCTCCCTGAGGATGTACGGACATTAAGGGGTGCTGGGGAGGGAGCTCATCTTCTTAAGTGGTGTTGCCTATGTTCCTGTAAACAACCCCTCACTTGTGTTCATATATGCAATCCTAATTAAGCAAATTGGGTCACACACAGAGAAAGATTGTGTAGGTGGAAGAAAGATCAGGAACCAGCTGGGAAGAACAGAGGGATCAGTGTATGGGAGCAAAGACAAGAGAGTAAGGGGCTCTAGGATAAAAATACATCATATACATGTATGGAATGTCACAAGGAAACCCATTACTGTGAGTAATTAAATATGTGCTAATTAAAAAGAAAATAAATAGAGTCAGATCCTCCTATGGGCTTGTCCTCCATATGCTCAGACTGGCCCCTCCTCTGTGTTTCCTAGTGTCCAATATCTTCCCCCTAGAGTGTGACAGTCCACCCACAGGGCTCACCCCTTCTGAAGACTATAACCTCCTTAAAGTCAAACTGGCCTTTTGACTGTACTTCAAAGAGCATTCTTAAAATGTCCACTTCCCAAGCCTCTTAAATGTCTTTAATTTCCCATCTTGAGACTGAGACTCTCAGAATGAGGCTCATTCCTGCTCAGTAGACTTAATAAACCCACACTGGTAAAACCAATACACTTCCCTGGCCAGATTCACAGGGAGCTTCAACAAAACCTAGGACTCCGTGAGACCCTGTCTCAAAATCCAAATAACCAAACAACCTAGGCCAATGCCTGGCATGCAGTGAGCACTTGGCAAAGCACTGACAAGAAAAAAATGAGCGTGGTGGTTCAGCACAGGATGCACAGAGGCAAAGTCTGACATTAGAACTGATAGTTTCTCAAAGGGCACGGAGAAGGGTTTGGTAATACAGATTTGCCTCACTTTACCACAGAGGCAGCTAAGGTATCCCAGATTAGCTTTCTATTACAGAGGCAGAAAAACCAAAGCTAATTATCCCCACTGGCTATGTGTACACACACACACACACACACACACACACACACACACACACACACACGTGTGCACACACATACATACAGGCATACACATAGACATGTGCACACACATACATACATACAGACCCATGCACACACATACATATACACATATACTTGTGCACATACTTGTGCATACACTGGTGCACACACGCTACACACTTGCACGCACACTGGCACATATGCAAGTGTGAGTGCAAACACACACTTTTCCCTTTGATAGCACACAGCCACTGACTTTTGGAAACAGGCATTCCTTTCTGCTTGAGAGACTGCATTCGTTATTCAGGGAATATTAGCCCTTTCCTTGGACTCCAAAAAGTATTTTCTCTTTTCCAGTCTAACCAGGGTGTAGTAATCATAAAACCCAGCCGCTCTGCTAGGAAGACGGATATCCTCAAAGATTTATGTCTGGCTGTCTCAAACCAAATGTGTAAGATGGAGGTTTCTCAGAGACTTGCTGGCTGGGCTCCACCCCGCACATAACTTCTATTTGTACAAACCTCAGATCAAAACTCAGGAAGGGTTAAGGAAACCTTTGGGAACTATGGGTTACGTCTGCTCACCACCCTCGGCTGACCATTCAGATTGGATTAACCAGTCCCTATCCAGCTCGCAGCTGGTTCTTGGATGACGGTAACCGATGTCTGCAGTACAAACAGCAGGACTATTTAGGGTCTCCGGTTCCATATTGATTTGGGATGAGGGTTTCGATCACAATGGTATCCAGTCATTTACATATCCCCATAACTGTGGCCAGAGGTAATGAAAACATCTGTACTGCTGTACTGTGAGTCTCTGAGATATGGTGGGGACCACTGGACACTTCAGAATTTGAAGAGGGGTGGAAGGGGTGATGTGACTATTTTGAATGAACCTGAAAGAAAATACTTCCTGAACCTTCTTTCAGAAGGCCAGTTCAGCTTTAGCTTTTCCTAAGGTTGGAAAAATTTAGGCAAATGAGGGTTAGAGACACTTGTTTATAGAAGGGTTTTCTCTTTAATTGCTGTTTTTGTTTCATGAAAGAGAAGTCTCATAAAATAAAAACCCGTTTGGAGTTCAGTGAGGCAGCAGACTCCGAGAATGCCACAAAAGGGCTGGCTTGCCTCTGGCCAGCCACAGGGTCCTGAGGACCTGACCGTCCGTCTACTTTCGTAGGCAGATGTATGCCTGCCTTTCCCACCCTCCATCCTAAAGGTCTCTCCATATGTTTGAGACGGCTTAAAAAATCTGAACTGCAGGCGCGTCTGGTGGCTGGCAAGTGTTCCAGACGAGTGGTTTTCTAAGAAGCCAAGTTCGGGTTTGACTCTTTGATTGGAAAAGTATCTATTTCACTAAGAGCGATAGACCCCTGGCTGCGCTCTTACCCAAACCATAAACCAATACTTGGAATGCCGGCTGCGAGCAGGGAATTCTTTTGGTTTGCCTTCAAGGACACAAAACATCGAAAAGGTCTTCTCTTTGGCAGAGAGGGGCCTGGCACAGAGAGCTGGCCCAGGGTGTGTATGGAAAGAGTCAGACGTGGGAACCAACAGATATGGGTTCGAATCCGGGCTCGGATGCCAGCAAGTCAGTTCTGACCTGGGAAGCAGGTGGGCAGGTCATTGCATCTAAATCCAGCCTTCCTCATCTGTAAACTAGCCAATCTGCATAGTCCCTCCCCTGTGCCTGGTATGCAGCAGGCACTTAATAAGTGTGCTTCACACCCACAGCTTACAATGTTAGCAGAAGACTACAAACAGCTCCCCAGACAACTCACATGCCTTCTCTGAGGTCACTAAATCCTGTCTGGCTTTTGTCTGCGGTTGCTTTGTATCCACTGACCAAATCAGCAGATAGTCACAGGTCCAAGATACGGGGTCCACCCAGCTCTAGATAGGAGAGGTTCCTGTCTGAAGGCATTTCCCCTATACAGATGCTGGGGTCCTCTTAGGGCTCATCAAAAAACAAAAAAACAAAAACAAAAAAACATGGAAAGGGTCCACTAATAATACAAAGCACTGGGACTCTATAACTAGATAAAGATACTGAGTAGGGTTGGCAGCCAGGGACCATCAGGGCCAGGCAGGCAGATGTCAATACCTAGTGACTAGCAGAAAAGAAAGCCTGAGCACACAACACAGGGCAAGTGTGTCACACAAGAGCTTGGGTTCACGTTGGATGAGTAGGAAGCCTGTTGATATTTAAAGTCAAACCTTCTGCAGTTCCGTGAGTAGAGAAAGATATCTGTGGTTGACCAAGGAAGATAGAGCAGCAGCCGGCCTTCCATGGTGAATGGAGTTTCAATACCCCTATGTGTGTTTACTGTACAGAACATTCCCAGAGGTCTTTGCAGCTATGGAGTTTATGTCTGACCTTATGTACCCAGCAGAAAGAAAAATGGCATCTGTCTAAAAGACGGTTGTGAGCACTGAGTGGGATCATGGTCACCAGTATCCATTTGTTATCCTGATAGTCTTGACTGCTGTGAGGATGTCTGGCGCTGGCAGCTGGGCCCCTCTGCTCCAGCCCCTCCCACTCAAGGCCGCCTCCACCCTGATAACCTTGCCCTGTGACATAGTGACATCACTATCACCTAGGCAAGCCACTCCAGAGCTGCACAGAGAACCGGTGAAGCGACGTGAGACCCAGGTCCCCTGAACATTCATCTGCTCTCTTACCTCTCTCATGGGTGGCTGAGTCCAAGTTCCAAGAGTCCTAGTGTCCAAGTTCCAAGCCTCTTGAAAACTCTTCCGGATTTAGCCACCCTTCTCCTGCCTTGTCCCACCCTGGTGCCTTTGAACTTCTGAGGCTCGTCCACCAAGCCTGGGGAGTATCCTGACCACAGTGAAGAGTTTCATGATGTTCCTTGTAAAATTCTAACCTGACATACAGCTATTGTGTCCACGATCCTTCTGTTCCTAGCTGCCAGAAACCCAAAGCGGCTTGAAACAAAAGAAACTGGCTTAAGGTCTGCAGGAGTCTCTTTTCAAGCTGTGACACACCCACCATTCTTTTATGAATCTGACCTTGACCTGCCATCTGAGGCAGGACTCCTCCAGAGACTCCAACCCCAAGCCCGACAGCCTCAGAGCCTGTAAGGACGCAGACATGAGGGACAATTTAGTGAGGTAGAAATGGAACAGCTGAATGAGTTCAGAAATGTGCCAGACATGGGTGTTTGGATCTTGTTCTGAAGCCATTCAACCTCCAGAGGCTGGGGGTCAAGCCAGACACTCACTCTTGGCCACATTCACTTGACGGAGTTCTCTCCCATGTGCTGGGAAGGCCATACACACCTAGCACCTGCATGGGGTCTGCAGGCCCCATCGTCCATGGGCTCCAGTTCATCCTTCCCACTCACAGTCACACATGTGCAAGTTTGGAGTAGGACAGAGATTGGCAGACACTGGAAACCGTGCAGCGTCACCATTCAGTGCTAGGGCTAAGCCCCGCCCCTTTCCCTTAGGCTCTGCTGTCACATGTCCCTCCTCAAGTTTCCTGCCCCACTTGCTTTGAGGACCTTGGAATTCAACATGTTCTTGTTACAGCTTCAACATATGCTCAGCAGAAGACGTGAACCCTTGAAAAGGAGCAGGTCAAACTTCTCGGGAAATGATCTCTTTCTGCTCCACTGTCGGCATGCATCTTGAAGACCCAAACTGTCATGAAAAGCTGTAGATATTATACCCTCGGCTTCCGGGGTCTTGAGTGAGACCTCAGCTCCTTGTATGTAGAACGAGGACATGAGATTCTGCCTCCCCGAGTTGTGGGCATGATTCCACAAGACAATGAGTGCTCTGGCCCCAGATATAAAAGTGCAGAACAGGGGACAGATATCACTGTCACTGTGTATTTTCACAGGCAGCTTTTGGTCCTTATGACATCTTAGAAGGTGGGAATTTTAATCTGTCTTAGTTTTGTTCTTATTGCTATGATAAACTCCATAACCAAAAGCAACTTGGGGGTGGAGGGGCTTATTTCAGCGTGTAGCTGTAGTCTGTCACAAAGGGAAGTCAGGGCAGGGACTCAAGCAGGGAGTCTCACTGGAGGCGAGAACTGAAGTGCAGACCATAGAGGAATGCTGTTTACTGGCTTGCTCCTCATGATTCAGCTTTTTTTCTTGTGTATCTCGGGACTACCTGCCCATGATAACATCACACACAGTGAGATGAGCTCCCCCCATATCAATTTTTTAAAAGAAAATGACCAACAGACTTGCATATAGACCAATTTTATAGAGGCATTTTCCCAATTAAGATTCCCTCTTCCCAGACCAAAATAACAAAAGTCAACCAGCACAATTGACCCCATGTCAACTTGATACACAAACACATCTCTTATTAAACCATAACCTTTCCTTCTTTGTTCATCCCCAAGATCTCACATTTGTATCACAATATAAACACAGTATGACTTTAAAAGTCCCACAGTATGCTTTTAAAGTGCAAGTTCTCCTTTAAAATACAACTTCTCAACCGTAGACTCCTATAAAATCAAAAATAAGCCAAGTATTTTCTTACTCTAGGAGGGAAGAACCAGGGCACAGTCGCAATCAAAGCAAATCTGAGAGTGTAAAGCTCAGTGTCGGGCATCTGAGACTCATGATCTCCTGGGCTCCAAAGGGCTTTGGCAGCTCCACTTCTCTGGCTTCTCCCTCTGCAGCATATCATCATCATCATCATCATCATCATCATCATCATCATCACCATCATCATCACCACAGCTGGCCTCCTAGGTTCAGGCTAGCTGTACTTCACAGTTACTGCTGCGCTTGACTGTCATCCCATGGCACTGCATCTCCAACATGCTGGGGTCTCTACTGCAGCTGGGCCAAATTTCACCAATAGCCTCTCCTGGGCTCTCTTTAGGGACTCTGGCCCTACCACATAGTGGCAAGCCTCAACATCTCTCTGTGACCCCTTCAATCCTGGGGGTTCTAGGGCCACTGAGGCTTCACCTTCACCAGTGACCCCTCCTGGCCCCTCATAGTGTCAGGTCTCAGCTGCTCACCACGACCACTTCATGCCTTCAAAACCAGTTCCACCTGGAGAATTCTTATACATTGCCAAGCTTGGCACCAGCACCAGGTACAAACTTGCCCACCTCTGGAACACAGCTTCTGTGTGCTGACATTTTTTTCTGAGGAAGCACTTTGCAGAAGATTTTGCCTCAATGGTACCTCCCTCTCTTTCAAGATAGGATTTCTCTGTGTAGCCCTGGCTGTAGATCAGACAGACTGGCCTCAAACTCAGGAGATCTGCCTGCCTCTACCTCCTAAATATTGAGATTATAAGTGTGTATCACCACACCCTACACTGTACTGTTCTCTTCTTAATCACAGCTAATTCTTCAGCCCCAGCTAGCCATAACCATGGATGCTTAATTCAAAATAGTCAATGACCCAATATCGTCTTTTAAGTGATTCTCAAATTTCCCTTTGAAATTTCACAAGCCATGCCTCCAATCATCTGCATTGCTCTCAGGATTATTTTCCAAGTTACTACAATAGTTCCTTCAGCTCTGAACACTCAATGGTTTGTCTAGTCTAAATTTCCAGTCTTTCCATCATCCTCCCCAAAACAGCATGGTCAGATTTGTCTCAGCAACACCCCATTCCTGGTACCAGTTTCTTCTTATTTTGTTTCTGCTGTGATAAACACCACTACCAAAAGCAACTTAGGGAGCAAATAGTTTATTTCATCTTACATCATGGAGGGAAGTCGGGGCAGACACTCAAGCAGAGGACATGGAGGAATGTTTTTCATTGGCTTTCTCTCCATGGTTTCCTCAGTTTACTTTCTTACATACCCCAAGACCAGCTGCCTACGGGTGGCACCACCACAATTGGCCAGATCCTTCTCCATCAATCATTAATGAAGAGAATACCCAACAGACTTGTATACAGGCCAATTTTATAGAGGCATTTACTCAGTTTAGATTCCCTCTTCCCAGATATGACTAGGTTTGCATCAAGTTTACAAAAACCAATTATCACATATCTTTGCCACATAGATGGGGAAACTGAGGGCTCATAAAGTACAGGATGTGGCCCAGAGTCTCACAGTAGAGAAGGGCAGGGATTCTTTCCATGCTGCTTAGCTATGCAGTCAAGGCCCCTCCCCACAACGCCATCCCAGAAAGCTCAAGCACACACACATATCCCTCCTCTTTACACATTGCCTCTCTGGACAGCTTCTGCTGCAAGCACAAAGCCCACCCCGTTTCCTTTGCATGTCCACAGAAGCTGCTCTGGCTGCCAAGGACTGGGTGGGTGCTCAGCCAGGGCTCCCAGGAACAGCAAAGCCATGGATTTCATACTGACTCCCGGCAAAAGATCTCTCATGGCAGAATAGACATTTGGCCTTTTTTCCAGTCTCTGGAAGAACACTTACACTATCCAGGGACACCCCTTCATCATGGCTCTACCAAGTAGAAGCCCCCCCCCCACTGCCTGGCATCATGTCTCCTAAGAGCAAGTGTCTCTGGACGGTCACGCCTCAAGCCTAGGCTAATTTTCTCCGAGGAGTCTCGGAGTGGGGAGCAAACGGCCTTAGGAACTCAAAGCCCCACTGAGGTTTCTCCCTGGCCCTCCGACTAATTGCAGTATTTCCACTCCCACACTCCCACAGGTGGCTGCTGAAGTCATGTGCAGGACTCAGGTGTCGGGAATTCTCAGCGCCCTGTCGTTGATTCATTTGTCTGTAGACGTTCTAGACTCTCTGTCTCCGAGACGAGCCACAACAGAGTGCGTGACGAGGTGAGCCTGCTTGATTTTTCCCTCCAGCTCTCCCTCCACCCAGCCCCCCTCCTTTTCCTTCTTGGCCTCAGGACCCAAAGTGTTCTGGACATATTTTTCATTTTTCCAAATATCAATTGCTTTTTTATTCCCTCTCTGAAGCAGTGAGTAATAAGAGTGGTGTCTGGTCCTGAAATTCCGACTGAAATAAATTAGCCCAATGACCAACGGGAGGTGCCTAGAACAATAACACAGGAATATTTGGCTTGTTACAAAAGAGCCCCTGGATGTTGAAGTACAGTAAGTCTAGAAGCATATTGCAGAGCAGCATTGCCAGAGCAGGGGTGCAATGAGCCGTCCAGGCAGCGGAGCGCCTCATAAATTAATCCTGCATTTTCTTTCCTTTTTGCTCTGCTCTTCAGTTCTCTTGGCCTTTTGATTAATGGGGCATGCAGAAGGGTTTTGTTTTGTTTTGTTTTGTTTCGTTTTGCTTTGTTTTGTTTTTGGTGTGGCCCAGGTCCTCGGCAGGCAGCATGTGCCATAGCTGTGTATAAACATATGCCTTTGTCCCCTCAGCTGCTGTGGCATTGGAGATCTGCTTGCTGCGTTCACAGGAGGAGAGAGAAGATAGATGGGGAGAAGCAAGTGGTTAGCAGGCACTGAGTGCCAGAGAGGGGAGAGAGGTGCTGAGAGCTTGGATACCCTGTCTCCCTGCTGGTCCTCTCTGATGCCACTGATTAAAGAAGCAAGCATGGGATGCTTACCATCCTGAATGACATAATCACTCATCCATAAAGCCTCCAAGGGTAGCACAGCTCTGGGGTGGAGCTGGGGTGGCCCTGGCATCCTCTCTACCACCTGCTGTTAGGGGTCAGGCCTCGGGGGTGGGGGGGAGCCAGGGTCAGCCTACAGACTCTCACTACTCAGAACGTTGAGTCTTGGGGGACTATCCCCAAGACACAGTGGCAGGCTGGGAAAAGTTCTCCCCAAAATTCCCACATCCTGTTCTCTAGAACTTCTTTTGCAAAGTAAGAATGTAAATGTCCTTAAATTAAGAATTGCAATTAAGAAAATTGTCATGCATTCTCTGGTGGGCCCCAGTACAATCCTGTGTTTCCTTACAAAAGGGTGCCAGAAGATTTCACACCCCAAAGAAAAAGGGTGATGTGAACCCACGCACCAGTGAGAGTGCCGTGGCCTGAAGTCAAGAAAGGGAGACATCCACCAGAAGCCCAAAGAGGCAAGGAAAAGGTCCTCCCCCAGAAACTTCTGAGGGAGTGCAGTCAGGCTGGCTCCTCCATAGCTGGCCTGGCTAGTTTTACGTCAACTTGACACAAGCTGGAGTCATTTGGGAAGAGGAACCCTCCATTGAGAAAATGCTCCCAAAGGTTTGCCTGTGGGCAAGTCTGTAGAGTATTTTCTCAATGAATGATTGATGCAGGAGGGCCCCGGCCATTGTGGGTGATGACACTCCCAGACTGGTGGTCTTGGATGCTATAAGAAAGCAGGCTGCACAAGCCACAAGGAGCAAGCCAGTAAGCAGTACTCCTCCACGGGCTCTGCTTCAGTTTCTGTCTCCGGGTTCCTGCCTGAGCTCCTGCCTTGAGTTCCCTCAATGACGGACTGTGATGTGGAATTATAAACAGAACAAATCTTTTCCTCCCCGAGTTGTTTAAGGTCATGGTGTTTCATCCCAGCAATAGAATTCCTAGCAAAGACAGTAGTTCAGCCCAGCAATAATGACCTAGGACTTGTGGTCTTCAAGGCTGGAAGAAAATTGTTCTCTGTTGGTTTAGATCATCTAGTTGTGAGAATTTGAAACAGGACTCATAGAATATAGGCACCATGAGAGTTTAGAATTCCTCCAGGGCGATGAAATCCACCCACCCAGAGAAGACAGCTGGCCTGGTGCAGAGTTCTGTATCCAGAAGCACCCTCCCTGGAAGCCACCATTCCTCCTGGGTTCTCAGCCCTCCAGAAACTCTTTGGGCATCCCTTATGACTGGACATTTTCTGGTTTCACATAACAAAGGGAGTGTCTGTGGCTTGTCATCCTGAGTAACTCCACCTGGTAAGGCTGCAGTGAAGATTTGGGGAAAGCCACATATGGGTTCAGCACAGGACCTGTCATAGCAGACATATAAGAGTTCACGCACATCACTTGCTTTTAGTCCACAGTGTATTTCCTTCTGAAGTCAGAGTTGCTGCCAACATTCGCAAATCAGTTAGTTTTGCACACAAGGATTTCCAGCCTCTCTTGAACATAATCAGAAGGTCCGAGGACACCGAGCCTTCTTTCTTAGAGCTACAACTGGCTGCCCTCCTAGACCTGTGCCCCACTGACTTGCCTAAATTCCCCCTGCTCTTTTGTACCCCATGTCACCCTATGTATCACCCCATACTTCCAGGCATCAGATGGCAAGGCTTGTAGCCTTTGTCATAACACTAGCCTTCTTCCACGGACCCCTGCAAGGCACCACACCCAGTCTAGGACTAGGCTCTAGCTTAAGACTCAGCTTCTGAGGTCTTTGCCAAGAATACCTATTCTCCCAAATCTCCTTCTTTCTCCCTTCATCTAGTCAGAACATCCCTTCCTCTAAGAAATCCCTTCCCTTCTCTGTTTCACTCATCCCAACCACCCTGACCCAGGCTCACAGGCCACACTGTCCTATCAGATTTCTGCACAGACACATCAAGCCAAGGCCTTTAGGGCCCTACTTGGAGAATTGAATTGTCCAGGAGAAATCATAGTATTTGGAGAAATGAGAGAAGGGTGAGAGATGTGTGGAGACAGGATGAGGAGGAGAAGGAAGAGGCTGACAGAGTTCATCCCACTTAGGCCTCCCAGTGACCTCCCAAGACATACGATGATTGGCCTGCCATACAGACTCAGAGTTATAAGGTCACTTTTCCAAGTGTCCTGTTACAGTAGCACCAGGAGTGGAGCCAGGTGTGTTTAGAAGACAGAGCTCAAGCCCAGAGTCCTGCTTGGTTTCCTCTTGTTAGGCATGAGGTGGGTTTCTCCCTGGCCAGTATGTAGTTTTCAAGACTGGTTACTCACTTGGGTTGCCCTGTGCATCCCTTTCCTCCCTGTTCATCCTTGACGTCACTTAGGGAGCCACTGCGTCCCTATTTCCCCCTCCCCTTGCTTCTCCTCTCTGGCCCAACCCCCAGCCTTCATCTGAGCCAACTGTAGGGCATCCTCTTCCTGCCCTCATACCAAATCCCCATGAAATGACCCTCTAAACTAATCCCCTGAGCTCTTCAGTGAGGTTTCCTGGAATAGTTCACCAGCTTCCCAGAATAGGTTTCTGATGAGTTCTTCTCTCTGTGATGGTAACCCCTTAGTTTCAGTGGGCTACAATGAGCTCAGAGGGCAAGCCTTCTGTATCCATCCACACTTGACATTTGAAGGATGTAAGAGATATTGCCCAAGAGGCCAGCAGCTATATATATAGACACATATAAGGTCATTGAGGTGACTTGAGCGAGAATGGCCCCATAGGCTTGTATGCTTGAGTGCTTGCTCCTCAGCTGGTGGAACTGTTTGGGAAGGATTAGGAGGTGTGGTCTTGTTGAAGGAGGTGTGTCACTGGGGTCAGGCCTTGAAAAGGTTTATTCCTAGTTCTCTCTCTCCTCTCTCCCTCTCCCTCTCCCTCTCACTTCTTTGTGAATCAGATGTAAGCTCTCAGCTACTGCTCCAGCACCATGACTGCCTGGCTATTGCCCCATGCTCCCCACCATGATGATCATGGACTCACACCCTCGGGAACCACAAGCCCCTAAATTAAATGCTTTCTCTTATAAGTAGCCTTAGTCTTGGTGTCTTTTCACAGCATTAGAACAGTAACTAAGGCTGTCACAGACATGACACAAATGGCCTTTGAAATTCTGACCCCAGGTGGGAAGCAAGAGTCTGGAATTGGATACCTTTCCTCTAAGCGGCTTGGGCAGGTCTCATTTTTCCCCCACTGGCTTGAGCTTTCCTATGTACAAGGCAGAAGTGGAGAGATGGCTCAGCTGTTAAAGGCTAGTTAGGCTCACAACAAAACTATGTACAGGGCAGTATCTGATAGCGACCGGCAGGCAGTGTTGTAATCAGACCCCCTTACAGATCTGACCTGTGACCAGATTTCAGATCACAGCCCTGTTTCTGGTCGGCTGTGCCACTTGATGAAGTGGTCTCATCACTCGAAGCTTCACTTTCCCCACCTCCAAAATGGGGACAATGTTGCTCATCACATAGAACCAATAAATGGTAAGTCGGTATGTAAAGCAGTTTGGACAGGGTGCAGCACTTAGAAATCTCTTGGAACATCTTAGTTGCGTGTGATGCTAGCAGTGCACAAGAGAAGATGAGTGGGTAGAAGAAGGAGTGGGTGGGTAGGTAGAACTTATACAAAAGACCGGAGAGGAAAGAGGACTTGCAGCTATGATTGACGGCTTAAAACAAAGTGGAAATCCACCTGGGCACAGTTAACAAAAGTGACACAAAGAACAGGGTCCTTTGCTTTGGCTGAAATTACATTAACTCCCTACAGTAAACGGGAGGTTTTGGAGTTGGTTAAACAGTTAACAGTTAAATTCAGTGTGTCCTACTGAATTTCTGGAGTAATGTCCCCAACAGACCAGCCCTTCTGTCCTCGTAAGGCAATGGTGGGGGTGAGAGGAGGTAATATACAGAAAGTACTTAGTGTGAGTCTGGCACACAGTAGGCACTCAATGCATAACAGCCACAGTTGCTAGTATCCGTCCTCGGCCTCACCAAGCCTCCTCTTCATCACTGAGAAAATAAAAAATATACCTAGCCTGCTTTACTCGTTCAACTCAGTTAACAAGTCAAATACTATGAAGACAAAGTGTGTTCCCCACACACTGCCCATGGCCTCTCAGAGCACACAATTTGATGCTGGTGATTATTCACCCTTTCAGCAAATATTTTTACTCAATATTTAACACATAACAGGTTGTATAGGGGACATTAGAAACACCGTGGCTGGCAAAGCAATTCAGTACTCCAATACCTACAGAATCACAGCCTACAGAAGTGGCAGTCACAAGGTGCGATGCTTAGTCAGCAGCAGGTGTCAATAAACATTGTATATCAGTTAGAAGCTACATGTAGTTTGGGAAACTCATGAAAAGATGAGGAATTAATGACATCTTCACATATTTGGAACATAAAGGAAGCTCAAAGAAAAGGAAATATATATTTAACAAAATGTATGTAAGACCTACATGCTTGAAATTATAAGACACCAATTACAAACTGAGAAAAATCTAAATAAACAGAAAAGCATACTGTGTCCATGGACTGACAGCATAGTAAAGATGCCAGGGCTCCCAGACCAGTAGGATTGAGTCAATCCCAGCCACCAAAGCCTTTTGTAGACAGACACCATTTATTCTAAAGTTTATATGGAAAGGTTCAGATTCCAGAAGACCCAAACCATCTTGATAAGGAAGAACAAAGTAAGAGACAGCACTGTGGTTGGTATTAAGGTCTGTGGTCCAGCTACGGTGATCAAGACAGTGTAGTTTGCTGTGGAGATTGACACACAGACCAGCGGGGCAGGATTTAGACTCACCAATGTACTTAACTGGTTCTGACAAAGGTGTGCAGCTGTTCAAAGGAGGAAGCACATTTTTAGTAAGTGCTGTTGGAGCCATTGGACATCCACAATGCACAGATGTGTGCACGCACATGCACTATATAAACACATTTCTTTTTTTTTTTTTTTTTTTTAGTTCATAGTTTATGTGGGTGTTTTATCTGTATACCACAAACATACAGTGCCTACCAGAAGAGGGCATTGGATCACTTGGAACTGGAGTTACAGGTGGTTATGAGTCACCATGTGGGTGCTCGGAAAAGAACCCAGGTCCTCTGGAAGAGCAGCCAGTATTCTTAACAACTAAGCCATCATTCCAGCCCACAAATTCTTTGAAAAAGAAAGAAAAGCACAATTTCTGAAAAGAAAAAAATGATGAATTTGGACCTCACCAAAAGTTCAAACTTCTTGTCTGTAAAAGTCAAGTAAAAGAATTTTTTAATGGTCTATAGACTCAAAAGAAATCCTAGTAGACCATCTATCAAGAAAAGGACTTGTTGCCAGAATAGACAAAGAACTTTTAACACTCAGCTGTAGAAAAACCAATCCAACTAGAAAACAGGCCAAAGACAGGAACAGATATTTCACTAACAAGTACCCACAGGTAGCAGATAAGCATGTGGAAGATGTTCAAACATTGCCTAATAGGAAATGCACTTTCAGACAGCAAGATAGTGCCTATAAGAGAGCTCAAATAATGCAAATTCTGGCTATTGGTGAGGATAGGGAGAATCCCACATGCAATGCTGCACCATGGTTCCATCATCCCGAGGGACACCCCCATGTTCCTTTTAAAACCATCATGTGGGGGCTGCAGAAACACCTCAACAAGCAGGAGCCCTTACTGCTCTTGCAGAAGACTCGGGTTCAGCTCCCAGCACCCACAAGACCGCTCACAACTGCCTGTAACTCCTGCTCCAGGGGATATGAGCTTCTCTGAGGGAAAGCAGGAGGCACACACTTACACACTCAGGTGCACACACACTTATGCACAAAATAAATAAATACTTTTAAAAATCATGCAATTACTATACTGCCAAGCAATTGTATACTTAGGCATTTATCCTAGAGAAATGAAAACTTAACATTTATATAAAACCCTATATAACAATGTTCATATTACCTTCATTCATAAGAATTTCAAGCTGAAAAGTTTAGCTCATGGTGTGTGTGAAGAATGTCTTTTGGAGGCTGAATAACTGGTTAGACAAAATGCGCGTGCACACACACAGATAGATAAGATAGATAAGGCACAGACATGTAACATGAAATACTGGCAGTAAAAAGAATGTCCTAGTTGGTCTTATGTCCATTTGACATAAGCCAGAATCATTTTGGTAGCTCAAATTAAAAAAAAAAAAAAAAATGCCCCCCATCGGATTAGCCTGTGGGCAAGCCTTCGGGGAATTTTCCTGATTGATGTGAGAGGGACCAGCCCACTGCGGGCAGTGCCACCCCTGAGCTGGTGATCCTAGCTGCTATCAGAAAACAGACTGAGCAAGCCAGTATGCAACATTCCTCCATGGCCCTCTCCAGTTCCTGCCCCCAGGTTCCTGCCCTGACTTCCCTGGATGAGGAACAATGACTGTACGTTGAAGTAAACCCTTTCCTCCCCAGGTAGCTTTTGCTCAAGGTGTTTAATAGCAGCAACAGAGACCCTAAGACAAAGGACAGGGGCAATAATCTGGATGAATCTCCATGGAGTCACACCCATGTCACCTCTGTAACCATGGCTCAAAACCACCCAGAAATACGAATGTTTAGAAAGCATGGCGTCTACACTGGGTGTGTTGACTTCTTCTTTGCCATCACCCCCCTAACAGCCATTCATAGTGTATTGATGAGGTGCAGGGATTGTCGATGATCTAGAGATGACAGAGTGCACGGGAAGTTGTGTCTTGATTACACGAAGGTTCTGTGTCATGTTATACACAGGTATACACATATATCCAAGGTCTCATGGATCCTTGACACCCATGTGCTTTTAGAATTCTGTATCTTGGAAGGTACCAAACCTACAGATATGACATCAGTATTGAAAAGTAAACACAAATATATTCACACACATACAAGTACAAATAAAACTGGGGAGCCTAAGTAAGACTGGTTGATTAACCCACACCCCAGCTATGAAGCCTCCTACCACAATGCAAGATGATACCATGGGTAGAAACTTGGAAAGACTCTCTCTGAATTCCATGTTACTACTTTCATCTGGGTGGGAACCTATCATGATCTCTGTAAATTTTTCAATTTATTTTCAAAATGGCTTTTATTGGTCTTTTTTTCTATTTAAAGATTTACATTTTAATAATAACTTGCAAATCTATAAGAAGATAGAGGAAAATTCATCTGAAAACCTGTTCACAGCATCTCTTTCTGACCATTGCTTTCCGAATGCGTGCGTGTGTGTGCGCACGCGTGTGCGTGCATACATGTGTGCGTGTGTGTGCACGCGTGCGTGTGTGTGTGTGTGTGTGTGTGTGTGTGTGTGTGTGTGTGTGTCTATAATATGAGAGGCAGCGCTAAGACTCAGAGTGGTGGGCTTTGCTGTCTTCTGCCTTCTGTGACATCAGACCTCATGCTTGGCTGGTGACAAAGAGTGGGGGGAGGGGAGCACCTACCTGCCTGTCCACCAAGAGTACTTCCATCCACCTGAGGAGTCTGACCTGAGCACAGACATGGCAATCCAGAAGATGGGTGGCAGGGTGCAGGTGGCAGCTGAGCTGCTTGAACAGAGAAGGAGCAGCCACAGTGATGACAGGAAGCAGGTACGGCCAGGGTACATGCTGCTTCCCCTGTCCCTCCCTGCCTCAGACCCAGGGACTTAAGTGTCCCTTCCCACAGCCTCACACACCCCCTCTTCATTCTCCTTTGTACCAAATGAGAGAGTGTCAGCGTCTCATTTGGAAACAGAACTTTGTCTCTCACAATTCATACATTAAAGACCTAACCCCCAAGTGACTTGACTTGTAGACAAGGTTTCTAAGGAGGTGGCTGCTGTTAAGTCTCTGATCTCATGGGCCAGGCTGTACCCTTATTGGAAGAGGCAGCAAGGAGTACATGGGTCAGAGGATGAGCCACCTGAGGACACTGGGAGAGGCGACACCTGAAAGCCCAGGAGAGAGGCTGCATCCCACAGCCTCAATTGATGGAAAATCTGTGTCTACTGTTCAAAGCCTCTAGTCTGTGGTATGGTGGTACTATCGTGGCATGGCAGTGCCAGCGTGGTGTGGTGGTGCTAGTGTAGCATCGACAAAAGATAGACATGCAGAACGATGAAGCAACAGAGCCGAGAACACCATGTGATGCACCAAAGGCACCAATATAACTTAATGAGGAAAATCATCCTAAAAATAATTGCAGGACAACTGGCTATCTGTGTTTTTAAAACTTTCCAGCCATATTCTACATTACATACAAAATTTACTCTAAAATGGATCATATACATAAATTAAGTTAAAATAATAAAATGTTTAGAATAAGAGAAAATAAACCTTAGAAGAGACAAATATTCTAGACTTCACACGAAAAGCACACCCCCAAAAGGGTGAGCTGGGCTTTATAAAAAGAAACTTGTTCATTTTCAAGAGATACTGATGTGAAAGTGAAAAGATAAGCCACAGAGTCGATAAAATATTCACAGTGAATATTTTCTCAACTACCTAGATCCAAAATATTCCAAGAACTCCACAACTTAATCAAAAGACAAGACAGTCCAATAAAAAAAAATGAGCAAATAACTTCAATAGGCATAACAAAGATATGCAGATTAATGCTCACCAATAAAGCCATGATGAGAGGCTAAACCTCCAGACTGGAGGATGGCTCAGCAGCTAAGAGCACTTGTTGCTCTTGCAGAGGTTCCAGGCTTGTTCCCAGCAGCCACATGGTAGCCAATAACTGTCTGTAGTAACTCCAGTTCCGGGTGTTCCAAAGCCCTCTTCTGACTTCTGTCCATATCCGGCATACATTTGTTTATACATACATACATGCAGTCAAAACAATTATACACATAAAATAGTCTTTAAAAACCAAAAGATGCTAAACCTCATCGATCATTTGGAAAACATTATAAAACAGATTGAGATGCCTTTACATAATAGCAAGAGAATACCTAAAATTAAGATTGACAATACTAAGTGCATACAAAGATATAGAACAACAAGAATTCTCTGACTGGCCCATGGGACAAAGTGGAGTAAACAGCTTGAGAAACAGTCCTGCATATTGTTCTAGAATTAAGCATACATTCACCCTATATATTGGCATTTCCATGTCTGAACAGTCACCCAGCAGAAATGAGAGACACAAAGACAGGGCACACGCATGTTTAAAGCACTTTCGTACATGACCACCTCAAACTGTAAACAACCCACCAGGAGGTGAGGATCAATGGTGTTAGGCCCATGCAACACACTCATCAATAAAATTGAACACACAAAAACATGGCGCCCCATCAGAAACATTACACAGAAGACATCATTGACTCTTTTCCACAGAACTCACAAATGGGCACAATGTGAGAGTCGGTGCCCCGGTGAACTGACCGAGAGAGGCGTGGGAGAGCTCTCCAGATGAGGGCAAGAGTTAGATCTTCATTGAGGTCACACGTAGACACCTGTCAAAACTGATCAGACAGTGCATTTAAAACATGTGCATTTTGTTGTATATGAACTAGACACCCATAAAGCTGGGGCCTCCCACAGTTCGACTGGAATAAAAAGATTTGGAGTGATTCAGGACAGCGGGGTGAACGAGGAGGAAGGGGAAGATATAAATGTTGGAGCAATGCCCTGTCGTCTGTTTCTGCAATGGTTGGAAGCATGTGTGACTTAGATCCGGGGTGGATATTTCTACCAATGACTGATAGCTGCCCCATGACTGAACCCCTGACAGGGGTTCAGAGCATTCTGCACCCAGGAATCCACCTTCCTGTCTCCTTCCTCCCTTCTCCTCCCAGACGCTGTTAGCACTGCTGGTCTTGGTGCTGTACCTGGGCACAGGGATATCAGGTGAGCATTCTGGAACCCAAGAAAGGAGAAACCAAATCCCTAGCGTGGGATGGAGGTCCTCAGTAGGGGTGCCTGTGAGGTGCCCCACACCCTGCCCATTCCTACTTTCCCTCCCGCTGCAGAGACCAATCACACTTAGCGGACTGTTTGTTAAGGGTACCCATGCCTGTTTCAGGAAATGGCTGGGAAGGATCCGGAGGGATCAGGGACTGCAGCCACCCTCAGAATCCCGTGGTATCCCAGGTAACACTTGGAGATGTGCAAAGGGGCCTGGGAAGGATTCTCAGAGGAGGTGTCACCAGCTAGCTAGTGTGGGAGGCTAAATAGGAGCTAGTCAGGTGGAGAAGGTAAGGTGGGGTAGCCCAGGCGGAGTGAGCAACATGTGCAAAGGCATAGGGAACTTGCTCAAACGAGAAACCCTCCCTAAAAGTTTGAAGATACAACTTTGGTGTCTGCCTTTCAGGGCCTTGAGTATCAGGCCAATGAACCTCCTGAAGAGCCAATAAGGACGCTCAGGAAGTGGCTGAAGACAAACTTGCACGGTTTTTTGGAGAAGCTAGAGAGAGAAGTGAGAGAGCTGGAACAGCTGGTTCGCGACCTGGAATTCTGGCTTGATGCGCTTCTGGGAGAGCCGCACACGGAAGATCTGTGCTCTGCCCACAAGGGTCATTTGTGAAGGGCAGGTGCTGGGACCTGGGGAGCAGAAGAGAAGCCCATGAGGCTGGGTTCTGATGCTGCTTGCTGCTCCAGGCTTGAGACAATAAAGTGGCTGAGAGGATAAGGGGAGTGTTCATGAGCATCGAGGAACAATGGGGTGGGGAACCATGCCTATGGCCACCAGACCAGGGCAGCTCCCAGTGGCTTTGAGCTCATCTCTTCTTTCCCATTCACTGGAGACAATGAGTGAATTTCCTTAATCTCTCTCTTTTAATATATATATATGTGTGTGTGTGTGTGTGTGTGTGTGTGTGTGTGTGTGTGTGTGTGTGTATGTATGTATATGTATATATATACACATGTGTGTGTGTGTGTGTGTGTGTGTGTGTGTGTGTGCATGTGTGTGCTCACATAGGTGCTCAGGTCTATATAAATGTGTATGTGCAAACAATGAGCCTCAACAGGCAATGCCCTCCCGGTGCTGTTAGTAACACATTACCACCACTTGTGAGCTTCCAGACTCAGGGATTTGCTGTAGCTGCCTGAAGGAACTGAGACAGTTTCTTCACTTGAGATGAAGAAATCTGCAAGCTATGGTGTGCCCCTGAGAACCATGGAGGTGCCCAGTTGGTGCGCATGGCACACGTGTCCTGTTGGAGCTGCTGTTGACAGTGTCACTGAATGGGCACAGGAACTCAGGAGCAGGAAACGATGGGAATCTGGTGTAAGAAACAAAGCTGACGGCGATGATGATGAAGGCATCATGAGCCCTGGAGACTTTAAAAAGTGTGGAGAGAAAACCCTCTCTTTCCATTTAGAAGATCAAACAGCCTTGGTTTTACCCAGGATTCTCCCTTCCCATTACCTCCAGGAAACTGAAGCATTTGGTGGCTTCTAATTGGAATTATGTCTGCCTTGCTGTCCTGGGCTATCCGCCGGGCCCTTTCTACGATTTTTGTTTTCCTATGTTAATACAGTTGCTGCATGTGTGCCAATTGCTAAAAAGTACTCAACTCTTTGGGAAATCGTACTAGTTCCAATTAAATAATCCCAGCAGACAGCTGTCACCCAGGGAATGGCTCCATAGTCGGTTTGCCCAGAGGGATTAATCAGTTGCCATTGGGGATGGAAAGTCTTGCAAATTACCATCACGATGTTTTCACTTTGGGTCTCTGGCAAGGACGGAGCCAGAGTCTGTGTTTTCTCATTTGCACATCTTTAGCAAGCGTTCTCTGGGAAGGATTGGTCCCACTTGCATGTATAGCTCCACATTACCATGCAGGGTTGAAGCTATACCAAAGCATGCACACTGCAGGGGCTTTAAAAGACACTCAAGCATGATCTCAACCACATGCACTTTACACACAAGTCTCCGTCTCAGTAGAAATTCGACCATATCTGCAACATGTATTACATATGCTCATATTTGTCTGTCCCTTTATATGTATTTATATTATGTAATCCAGATAGTTTATATTATATGCCATATTATTTTTATATTATTCAACCATACTATTTCTGAATCTGGGAATCCCAAACCTGGAACATTCCTTTATCTGAGCCTTTTTGAGCCACAGATGGTAAGTTCACACCTGTCCTCATGAAAAACAGAGCCCTAAAAATACTGCACTAAGTGACCCTCAGGCTGTGTGTGTTCATTGCACACAAATAATAAGTTAATTTTGTGTTTAGCTAGTGCCCCATCCTTAAGTCATCTCCTTAGGTAATGCAAATACTCTATAATTCAAAAACTATCCAAACCCAAAATATTTATAGTCCCCAGTATCCAGGGAAGGATATTCAACTTATATGTATTTATAAAATATGTTCTTATATATATGCAAATGTGCATACATTTGTGTGTGTGCATTTGTATCTAGGTGCTCCAGAGCACCATGGGAGTGGGGAACTTGGAGCAGGAAGGTCTTTAAGAACTCAAGATGGCTCCCATGGACCCAGTAGGAGTAGCTCCTGGAGCCTCCCCAGAGTGTGTCTTCACCTCAGCGTGTCCTCTCTCTGTCTTCTGTTCCTCTTGAGTGTCTGTCCCTCCTCTCCCTGCTTCAGGCTTTCTGCCCTCTCCTCATCTCAGCACTCTGCTTCAGACTTGAACTGTTGGCCCCTTGCTCCATTGCCACAGCCTTCAATTCCTCCTGACCACGTGACTCTGTCCAAGTTTCCCAGGTAAAATTCCCAAGAGGATAGGTAGTGGGTGACTGGTCCATCTTGTTGGCTGTGCCAAGCTAGTCTTACATACCAGCCTGCCTTTGGATTGATACTGTGGTGGCCACCTTTGATCTAGTTGACAGAAGGGACAGAGAGGACTGAGTGCAGCCAACTCTGTACCCATGGAGGCTCTGATCCTTGAAATTAAAAGTATTCATGAAAATCAATGTAACTGTTCTGGACACAGCCTGTCCTCATCCTCTAAATAGCACAGTGTGGCAGCTATTCACATCCATTTCCCTTGTACTGGGACAGAAAGCCATCTAGAAATGACTGAAAACAGCAACGGAGTAGTGTAGACTACCTGTACTGTGCCTACTTCACATAAAGAACCTGAACATCTTCAGGCTTTGGTATTGCGAGGGATTCTACAATCAGTCCCCTGTGGATGCTGAAGGACCCCTGTACTTTAGAAAGAGCTGACTGATAAAAGGAATAGTCTGGGCCCATTCCCCTTCAGGGACTCTGAACTGTGCTACTACAACCTGACTTGCAAGATGGTCAACAAACCCTAGTCACTAGCAGGACTACAGACATGTATGAGACAAATGCTGTGTGAGCATCAGGGCCCAGCAAGCTTCCAGAGCTGCCATGAGTGTGCTATATCAGAAAGAAATGGCTAGGTTTATGTCTGTCCACAGTGTCAGAATTTATTAACACACATACACACACATACATGTACACATACACACACACACACACACACACACACACACACACACACACACACACACACCAGAAGCCTCAAAGGCAGCAGTTGCCATATAGTCACACTTTCCTTCATGGCCCCAGCCACTGCAAACATGGCTCTTGTTTGTTCCAAGCTTAATTACTAAAATTAACTCTGTTTACACTCTGTCTATCACAGTAAATACACTGATATACACTTGCATCTGCACATTGTACAGCAGCCATAAAGGGCTAAGTAGTCAAGGAGTTTCAAAGAGGCTCCGGAGGCCAAAGCTAGGAAACTGACAGAAAGGTGAGGGGTCTGTGGAGGTCTCAGGAGGTCTGCCCTTGTGGAGGCAGCCTGGGAGGCTCACAGGTTTAAGCAAAGCTGCGGAGCTGAGTCTAACTGTAGGGGTGAAAGGTAAACCAAGTCAAGATGAATGAATGAGAAGGCAGACAGGCAGCAGGCTCAGACAGGCAGACAGAAATTCAAATAGGCTGCACCAGCAATGAGTGAAGCTGAGCTGAAGCCCCTTGACACACACGTTAGGATGATAGGACGGCAGGTTGGTATGGGCCTTTGTCATTATAGGACTAGATGCCCACCTTTTTAAGGGATTCAGGAGAGGTAGTCACACTTTTTTCCCTGAGATGTTTTTGATATGCACATGTGCCCCTACAGTCTCAATTCACTTAGATTAATGTATATTTATTCTACTCCCAGGAATAAATCATGTATCAGTCTGTGCTGCCTGGGTGATGCAGGACAGATGATGCCAATCACGTGTCTACCCATTTGTCTTAGTTAGGGTTTCTATTACTGCAATGAAACACCGTGACCAAAAAGCAAACTGGAAAGAAAGGGTTTATTTGGTTTACACTCCCACAGCTCTGTTCATCATGGAAGGAAGTCAGGACAGGAACTCAAACAGGGCAGGAACCTGGATGCAGAGGCCATGGAGGGTGCTGCTTTCAGGCTTGCTTCCCCTGGCTTGCTCAGCCTGCTTTCTTATAGAACCCAGGACCAGCCCAGGGATGGCATCACCCATCATGGGCTAGGCCCTCCCCCATCAATCACTAATTAAAAAGACACCCCACAGCAGTGGTTCTCAACTTGTGGGTCACTACCCCTTTGGGAGTCGAATGACCGTTTCACAGGGGTCACCTAAGACCATTGGAAAACACAGATATTACATTATGATTCATAACAGTAGCAAAATTACAGCCATGAACTAGGAATCAAAATGATTTTATGGTTGGGGGTCACCACAACATGAGGAACTGTATTAAAGGGTCACAGCATTAGGAAGTGCCCTACAAATTTGCCTACAGCCTGATCAGATAGAGGCATTTTCTTAACAAGGTTATCTTGTGTCAACTTGACATAAAACTATCCAGCAGGATTGACCCTTTCTCAACTTGACACAAAAACACATCACCATTAACCACAACCTTTCCTTTCTCATTCATCCCCAAGTCTCACATTAAAATAATAACTATAAAAGTCCCACGGTCTTTACAAATTCAAACATTAAAAGTTCAGTCTCTGAAATATCCAATCTCTTTTAAAGTCCAAAACCTCTTAAAAAATTCAGTCTTTCAGCTGTGAGCTCCTATAAAAATCAAAATTAAATACCTTCTCACTTCAAGAGGGAAGAGTCAGGGCCCAGTCACAATCTGAACAAAACCAAACCAAACTCCAACAGTATAAATAAGTCAACATCCAATCATCTGTGGTTCACTCAGAATCTTCTGGGTTCCTCCAAGGAGCTTGGGTCACTTCTCGAGCTCTGCCCTCTGCAGCACACACAGCTTATCTTCTAGGCTCCGGTTGGCTCCACTCCACAGCTTCTGCTGTTCTTGGAGGTCATCCATGGCACTGGCATCTCCAAAACACTGGGGTCTTCTGCTGCAACTGGCCTGCACTTTCACCAATAGCCTCTCCTGGACTCTGTTCACGATGCCAAGCCTCAACTTCTCTGCATGACCCCTTCAGTCCTGGGTCTTCACCTGCCACTGAGGCTGCACCTCCACCAGTGGCCTCTGCTGGACTCTCACAGTGCCAAGCCTCAGCTGCCCTCCATGAACCCTTCACATCTTCAAAACTAGTACCACCCCCAGGTGATTCTTATACATTACCAAGCCCTGCTGCCAACACAAGGTACAACCATGGCTGCCTCTGGAACACAGCTTCTGTGTGCTCGCAGGAAACACTTCCCAGGAGATTTCACCTCAATGATTCTGGTCTCTTCTTAATCACCAGCCAACAAGCATCAAGTATCCCAGCAAAGCAAAAGTTTCACTTTGGTATTTGAGTTGATTCTTCAGCCCCAGCTAACCAGAACTACAGAATCCTAATTCAAAATAACAAATGGCCACAATAGAGTCAGCTTCCCTCTGACACTTCACTAGCCAGGCCTTCCATCTTCTGCACTGACCTCAACATTCTTATCTTCCAAGCTCCCAAAGAACAGCTCACCAAGACCCTTCTTGGACAAGTTCCAGAGTCCTTCCATAATTCTTTCCAAAACAATATGGTCTGGTCTGTCACAATGATACCCCACTCCTGGTACCAACTTGTATCAGTTAGAGTTTCTATTATTTCCATGAAATGTCATGACCAAAAAGCAAAACAGGGAGGAAAGGGTTTATTTGGCTTACACTTCCACAGCACCGTTTATCATCACTGGAAGTCGGGGCAGGAACTCAAACAGGGCAGGAACCCGGAGGCAGGAGCTGATGCAGAGGCCATGAAGGGGTGCTCCCTACTGGCTTGTTCCCTATGCCTTGCTCAGCCTGCTTTCTTATAGAATCCAGGACCACCAGCCCAGGGATGGCACCACTCACCATGGACTGGGTCCTCCTCCATCAATTAAAAACATGTCCTCCAGGCTTGCCTACAGCCTGATCTTATGGAGGACTTTTCTTAATTGAGGTTCCTCCTCTCAGATGACTTTAACTTGCACCAAGTTGACATCGAACTACCCAGCACACCACTGCAGGGTCATCCTCCATTCTCAAAATGGAGTCAAAAGCTGCTTGAAAAATGGAGTTGTGTGAGGCAAGACACAGTCTGAGAAACACTATTTGGTAAGACCTAGAGTAACTTAGAGAAGGGCACAGCCTAGCTACAGCCAGCTCAGAGCACAACAGCTGGTGATTGGTGGGGGTGAGGCAGTAGGTGCTCACACACCAATGTCATCTGGGTGACAGCCCCTGTATCAATCAGAGCAGCATCCTCCTGAAGGAAATGAGAACTCATATAGAGACCCACAACTAGGCAAAGAGCAGAGAGAGACCTTGGAACCCTTAGTCCTAAATGAGATGTCTTCATCAAACCCTCCCCTCAGGGCTCAGGGAACCCTGTGAAAGAGGAGATGGAAAGATTTTTAACGAGAGGTGGTGGATTGTTCCAAGGAAACAATGTCTTCTAGACACAACAGAACTAATGCATGTATGAACTCAGAGACTGAGGCAGCATTCACAGGGCCTGCACAGGCCCAACCTGGATGGGGTCCCAAAACTGGAAAGGGAAGTGGACACAAACCCCCGTCCCTAATCCAGAAGCTATCCAATTGACAACCACTGGCTAAGAAAATTAGTTTTCTCACTGGGTATACAAACCATCCTTAAGGGTCGGTCCCATGCCCAGCAGAAAATAGCTAACCCATAGTGAACTCAATAGCATGTTTTGGAGAGAGAGGGGGAGAGAGAGAGAGAGAGACTGCTTCTTTTGTTTTTGTTCAGGAGAATTGTTTGCACTGCCGCTTTGATATGCCAATAAAATGTACCTTGTGTCAGAGGGTGGAGCTAGCTACTAGCTGACCAAAACCAGCCACAGAAGTTTTGGAGGAGCAGAGACGTATAGACACAGGAAGTAGTAGGGAGGGGCTTAGAAAGATGTTTGGCCTTTTGGATCAAAGAAGGAGACCAAGAGGAGGTCGCTGGTCGCTTCTCTGCCACTTCTCAAATCAATTGGGTTTTAAGCCCATATCTGACTACTAGGTTTTTATTAAAATAGAATAATTTAGAGAATCATTAAAGTTTTTGTTTGTTTTTTATTTTTATTTTTTTCTGTTTGCTTGCTTGTGTTGTTTAATCCTGGTTTGTTTGTTTATTGGCCTGTTTATTTTTAAAAGAAGAAAGAAAGGAAGAAAGAAAGGAAGGAAGGAAGGAAGGAAGGAAGGAAGGAAGGAAGGAAAAAAGAAAGAGAGAGAGAGAGAAGGGAAAGGAAAGAGGGAAGGAGGAGGGTGGGAGGAGAGAAAGTTGGATGAGTGAAGAGATGAGGAGGATCTGGAGGAGGTGAGGGAGGGAAACCATGATCAGATTATACTGTATGGGAAATAAACTATTTTCAGTTAAAAACAAAAGCACAGAATAAGCCACAGCAATAACTGTGGATCCTTTCTTCAATCTTGGCCCTCTGCTCTTGGGTACGAAAAATCCGATGACACACTACAAAGTGACCTTGTGGTCCCTTGAAGTAAGCCAGGTGCTGTGCAATGGGAGAGGGTATCTTATGGTGACATGGTTACTCAGACTAGCTGTGTCTAGGAGCTCCAGGTTCAACTGAAGGACTCAGTGTCAGTGAATGAGGTGAAGGGCAATTGGGAGATTCCTAATGCCCGGTGTCAACCTCAGGCAGAGAGATGGGGGGGGGGGGTGCCCAGCACATATTTTTTAAGGTTATTTATTAGGCCAGGTGTCCATCACACAGGGAGGAAGAAGACCACAGACTAATGAGAAATAAAAGGCAAGGTAATTTCAGAGGGTAACAAGAAAACTGCAATCTCCAGGAAAGAGAGAAGAGTGAGTAGAGGTTGTGTAATAAGTGGTGGCCTGGCAGGACCATGGAGAGAATAATAGCAGGACACGCTAAGGAGGGCTAGAGGGAGATGGGAACAGGGAGCTTCTCCCCAGGCCTTGGGACTTGCTGTCTTCTGCTCATAAACTGAGCCATGATTTGAGTTCCTGACCTCACAGCACAGTGGATCAATGGAAGAGACATGCTTGGTCTTGTTGGGTTGAAAATGGTCAGTGGGGGAAATATCAAGACTCCCCAATATTACCTACTTTCTTCTCTTTGTTTCAGGAATCTGTTCAGCATCACATATAACTAAAACCTTTTAATTAGCCAAGTGATGGGGTCTCCCCTCTCTTTATTTAATAGATACTTCAGGCAACCCTTTCTATGGTCCCTCTGGCTCTTCTGTTTAGCTAACACCAGATAGTCTGGACTTTTCTTCTTTAGGATAGGCTACTTTTAAAAAAAAAATTCCTTTGACTTACATAGCGAGGAAAACTGCCATCCATCAGAAGTTCATGTTTTAAGAATATGAGTCTGGGGCTGGATGATGGCTCAGCTGTTAAGAACATTTGCTGCTCTCTCAGAGCTGTCCTCAGCAGCAAATTCAGTGGCTCACCTGTGACTCCAGTTCCAAAGGACTCGATGCCCTCTTCTGGCCACCGTGGACATCCCCATACACATGCTGCACATACTCACATATAGACATATGAATAAATCTTTGCAAAGAATCATACTCTGATTCTCTAGGGCAGTGGTTCTCAACTTCCTAAATGCTGCAACTCTTTAATACAGGTCCTTGTGTTGTGGTGACCCCCAGCCAGAAAATGATTTTCATTGCTGCTTCAGAACTGTCATTTTGTTATTGTTGTGAATCATGATGTAGAGATCTGAGGGTTGTTTTGTTTTGTTTTGTTTTGTTTTTTATGGTCTTAGGCAACCCTTGTGAAAAGGTTGTTTAACTTCCAAAGGGGTTGCGACCCATGGGTTGAGAACTGCTACTCTGGATGAAATCTATTTTGGTTCTGTCTATCTGGGCATGGATGTATGTCCTTCCAAAGACCATCAGGCTGGGGGTGGCTAGCATTCAGAAGCTGTTTCCTGTACCGTGGTGCTATGGTGAGGATTTGGTCAAAAGCTGGTGATGTTCATGAAGTGGAAACTGAGGCACCTGAGTGGTTACATCATTGGTAGCAGTTTCTACCTGGAAGTGGGAGGCATGTTTCAAGCCTGCTTGGCATTGGAGCTCTTCTAGAAGCTGGCATTCTCCAGGTTCTCTTTTCCATTCAGCCTGGCCAAGATAAGCTCCTTTCTCTCTTAAAAATTTGCATTTTAGTGTTGAGTAATCATACATCAATTAAATTTAAAAGGGCATAAATATTCATTGCATGCTACTACATGTAGTGCACACATACAGCCAAGTGGAAATCATGTTCCCTGCTCACTAATAGCTTGCCTTGCTCTGCAGAAGCCAAGAAACAAAGGTGGGGAAAAATGAAATCTCTACATTGATTTACAAGCCATTGGACGGAGTGCCAAAGTCGCCTAATTAATTACCAATGAGCTATATAAATATTTATTGGCTCAACTCAGAGTTCAGAGAAAGGATAGGGCACTGGAGTTGACTCTAACATACCATATCTGTTAGTTCAACTGTAGGGACTTCTAGTAAACCAGCTTATAGCCCGTGGGAAAAGGTGGGGGAAGTAAAATTGAAAGCAGGATAGGGGAGAAAGTACCCATAGCTCAAGGAGGGATGCTGAGGCCCAGTCTTGACCTGAGGATCACATCTCAGCTCTCAGGTAAGATTTTGGAATCAGACTTCCCCAGAATCTCAGAGAAAATCATCCTAGAAAGAAAATTCTGGGAAGGATTTGGGATTCACTGTGTCTATTCCAAGACTGGGAATGTCCATTTCCAGTCTGCATGTCACATTTTTGATGATGCCAAATAAAAATGTGGATTTAATTTGCTCCCTTAATCCACAAATTTGTTCAACAAAATTGTGAAATGCATTAAATCCAATTTGGTTCCAATCTGGCTGTCAGGAGGACAATTGAGGGTGATGAGGGCTAGAGTCAAAGACGCCTCCCCAAGGCACCAGAATCCCTTCTGTTGTGACATTTCCGTAAGCAAACACTTCCTTGCCTGCAGGCACAGAAAGGCAGAAGGCAGGGCCTCCCTTCAGACGCCAGCCTTCTGAGCAGAGTAATTATGTCCTTCCCATAAAGGGCTGGGAGTCACCTGTGTGCTCTAGCCAAGTCACTCCAGACCTCAGAGCCTCAGTTTCTTCCTTTGTAACTATCAGCCTATTGAGAGGACATAATGTCTACACCGCCCAGAGCTCAATACTTCACAGTGTTAGGTGAAACCACAGAAAAGGCCAAGCCAGCAAAGGGCTGGGGACTGCTTTCCAGCCCCATTCCCAGACAGGTTGTTCCTGTCGTCACCTGAGACTTTCTTGCACAATAGCAAGAATGCTTCAGAAGCCCCAGGTCTCCTCAGAAGGGAAGTGCCTCTTCTCCAGTGGCTGTGGTCTGTGGCCTTCTCACACTGTGACAAATGCCCCATGCTCTCTGAGTAACCAGACCTTTATCGCGTGCTGTTCCTCAAGCCAAGGATGGAGACAGGTCTATCCAAGTGTGGACTGAGCGAAGGAAATCAGGGCACTGTCCCCAGAAGAGGAAGAAATGAGAGTTAAGAGGCCATTTGCTACCTAATAACGTTTGGTGCCCAATTCCTTAGTGACACTGGCACCATCATCAGGTTATGGTTCAGTGCGTTCCTCACATTTGTGGCGACGTTGGTCACAGGAAAACACAGAGCGCAGTGATGTGCTCTGTATGAACTTGAAATGGCACCTGGCAGCTGCCGTACTGCTCTGTATCTGTGCTGTCACTTGTGATTGTCATCACAGAATAATCCTCCCGCTTATACCAGAAAAGTTTAAACAGAGCCACACCATGAACCTCATGTTCACTGTGTCTCTTGATGGCACCAAATGGCCAAGCGATGGACCTGAACCAGTGAGATGTATATGTCTTTCACAGTCAGAACAAGTTCTACACCAACAGCTGCAGAGCTGCCCTGGAACATTGCCTTCATTTCCATCCTACTCCAACAGGATAAAAGAGCTCTCTCAGCTATGCTGACCTGGCTTACTTACGTCTGAGATCATCTGGACAAATAATCTCGTTTAACATGCTGGTGCATGGGCCACTGCAGTAGAATGTGTGTCTTCTGCTCATAAGCCTAAGCCAAATGCACACCAGAGGACTTGGCTTGGAGAACTACCGAGGCAGGGCTTTGGGCTCAGGCAGGCCTGATCCTAGCCCTGCTTCTCATTCCCACTTCTTTGCTGGGTGACCTCAGACAGGTCACGCCATCATGTGTGCTCTGTTCTGCTTGCCTATAAAATGGGGTATGTCTACACAACTCCTGGGCCCATTGAGAGGATGAAGTAATAAAAGCCAACTTTTACTTAGTGTTTACCATGCTCCTGGCACTATTCTGAGTGTTTTACAGGCATTAGCTCACTTCATCATCACAGGGCTACAGGATAGTCACAATCCATACCTTCACTGAACACTTAAGGAAACTGGAATACAGATGCAAAAAGATTCCAGGGTCACACAGTTAGTAAGTGGCAGGGCCAGAAGGCAAACTCAGACAGGCAAAGTCTTGCCTCCTGCTTGGACCCCACCCTGAGCTGCATCCGGGGTAAATGAGGTAATGTGCATGCAAGAGCTATGTAAACTACAACACACTGTATAAATGTCACTCATTATTACGTCTCTCCTCCCACCTTGGTCATTAAAGCCATGAGAGACCCAGTGAATCTATCATTCAGATATCTTCCCATAGGCCTGTGCTGCCCCCAAGCTTGCACTTCCTCTCAGCCTGCTTTGATTCCAAGGCTACACCTGGAAACTAGAGTGGCCTCAGTCATTTCTCAAGTGCAGCCAGTTGCAAGGGACAGAGGAGCTCACAAAGCAGGAGTAGGTGGAGAGGACAGGCAACCACCAGGAATTTAGCTCAGGGGCTTTCCTAGCACATGTGTGCACATCACAAGATAGCATTGGCGGCCACCAGGGTGAGTGGGGGCTCCAATGGGCAGTAGAAATACTTTGGAGACTAGAATCACTGTGGTCTGTGCCCTCGTGAGTTCCCAGGGGTGGGAAAGCAGACAAAACTGGCTCCCTCCACTGAGCCCTGGTTAGACCTTGGGCAGCTCCCAAAACAGCAGGCATCTTATCAGAGCCTGCCTGCTTGGGTCGCTAAGAGACAGTTGTGAGCTAGTGTTCCCCAGATGAGTCCTCCTCCTCCCTCTGACTCAGGGCTCGGGGCCCACCCCTCACACTCGCTTATGTCCTCTCCAGAAAGCTCTCCTTGTTGTTCTTAGTTTCCGATTCATACCCACACATGCTTTTCAGCAAAACCCCGGGCGGGAGAGGGGTGTAAGAGAAAGTTGAAAAAAGAAAGAAAGAAAGAAAGAAAGAGAGAGAGAAAGAAAGAAAGAAAGAGAAAGAGAGAGAGAGAGAGAGAGAGGGAGGGAGGGAGGGAGGGAGGGAGGGAGAGGGAGGGAGGGAGGAAGAAACACATTAGAGACAAGAAAGACAGTAGAAGCCTTGGGGGCTGGTGGATGGGGAAGCAGAGAGTCCTAAAGGATATAAAGGCTTCCATTTGGGGAGACAAAACCTTCCAGATTCACATAGTGACGGCTGGATGACATGGAAATGGACTTACAGCCACTGGACTATATATATTAGTATTGCATGTGGGGACGATCCTGATTCAGCTCAATGTCCCACACATTGCCTTCCAGTTTTTTCCAAACCATAGTTTGAAATAGCTAAGGTCATAATTGCAAGAACATTTTGTGTCCTCCAACCCACCATCATGCACTTTTAGACATTTTGCATTTTCCCACAAACTATTAGACATTTCAAAGAACTCTTCAGTGATATTAATAAATGCATTGAGGAAAAAGAGCCCAAATCTGAAAGTAGATTAAATACTCTGAATTAAAGCAGAAAGATCGTTCATCTGGATTTTTTTTTTTTCAGATGTATGTTGCTTATAAGAGACACAAATAAAAGACACAGAGAGGTTGAAAGTAAAAAGATGGGGGAAATATATCTATAACAACACTAGTGGGTTAGGGATTTAGCTCAGTGGTAGAGCACTTGCCTAGCAAGGCTCTGGGTTCGATCTTCAACTCAAAAAAAAAAAAAAAAACACTAAAAAGTAGATATAATTAGATTACAGATAATTTTTAAAAACGGATATATCTTTACTAATATCAGATAAACCAGACTTAGAAGTGTTGATAGACATTAAGAATAATAATTTGGGGCTTAAGAGATGGTTGAGTAGTTAGAAGTATGTACTTTTCTGGGCTGGAGAGATGGCTCAGCAGTTAAGAACACTGACCTTTCTTCCAGAGGACCTGAGTTCAATTCCCAGCATCCACATGGCAGCTCACAACTGTTTGTAACTCCACTTCCAGGGGTTCTGACACCCGCATACAGATATACATGAGTCAATGAACACAAAATAAAAATGTTTTGTGTGTGTGTGTGTGTGTGTGTGTGTGTGTGTATGTATGTATCTCTAGTAGGGGAAGAGTATGTAGTTTTCAGGAGGACACAAGTTTGGTTCCCTGCACCCACACTGGGTGGCTCACAACCATATGTAACTCCAGCTCCAGGATATCTGATGCCCTCTTTTGGCCTCCACAGGCACCTACACTCACATTCACAAACCCACACACAGATATATTCACACTCATATAATTTAAAAGTACATAAAAACAAATCTTTTTTTTTTAAAAAAAGAGGGGTTGGGGATTTAGCTCAGTGGTAAAGCACTTGCCTAGCAAGTGCAAGGCCCTGGGTTCGATCCTCAGCTCCAAAAAAAACAAAAAACAAACAAACAAACAAAAAAATGGTGGCGCATGCCTGCAGAGGCAGGCGGATCTCTGTGAGTTCGAGGCCAGCCTGGTCTACAAAGTGAGTTCCAGGAAAGGCGCAAAACTACACAGAGAAACCCTGTCTCAAAAACAAACAAACAAACAAACAAACAAAAAAACTTCATAGTTGTATAGGAATCAGTTCAACCTTAGTATATAAGGGTCTTGAATTTAAATAAAACATGGCCTCAGCACTATAGGCACTGAAAGAAAAGAGGCTCATTCCACAACACACTCAGTCATAACCAAACTCACATCGTACCTTGGTTACAGCAAAGGCCGTGCAACAGAGCTGTGTGGGAAGAACAGGATCGCCCACAGGCTGTTCAGGACCGACTGCACCTCCTACAGGAATGTAAACATTGGCTCTTGACCTCATACCACATTCAGAATCCAATTTCAGTGAAAGGTGGGCCCAGATGTAAGAGGCACAGTGTAAAGCTCCTGAGACACACCTGAGAATTTGCTCATGGCTGTGACAAAAATTTTCTAAAACACAAAGACCACTAAGGGTACAGAAGAAGATTCATGAATTAGACCTTTTCAAAGGTTAAGAACTTCTGTTCATCAAGTGACAGTGTGATGAAGTGAAAAGGCAAGCAGAGCAAGAGGGGTGTGCCATGTAATCAATATATAAAGAGCTCCTAAAAATCAATAAGAAGGCTGACATCACTTCAAGCATTTCACATGAATTTTGAATTTTGAATCAGAAATTTCACTCCAAATATATGCTTTCAAAAATAAATACATAGGATCCCTCCATATCTCAGAGTCCTTATTTGCGAGTTCAACCACATTTGAACTTAACATACACAGACTTTATCTTGTCATCATTCTAATACAGTGTTGTATAAAAACTATTACCTGGTAGACAGGGCACAGGGTAGGAAAGGAATAAGAAACACTAAGGATGTTTGGAAAAGGCACATAGAAACATAATTTTAGTATGTTTCACTCACACACACACACACACACACACACACACACACACGCACATACACACACACATGCACACTTACATAGAAGAGTTTATTAGTTACCCTACACAGGGGCATAGTATTCTTCCCAGAAGCCAACGTTTGCCATATGCAAAGCTTCCTTTGAGTTGCTGGTCGGGGTTGTCCAGGAGACTCCAAAACAATACAGACTATTGCCATTGGTCTGGGTTGCCCACCAGAACTCAATGGTAAGACCCTATCAGCTGAAGACACTAAACACTTTGGTTACAAGACATGGAGAAACCAAGTTGATGCTGACCAAGAAGCTGCCCCACACTGGCCAGCTCTCATAGTACCAGAAGGCGCTCTGAGGCTGCTGTGGTGGTGGTGGTGGGCACCACATCAACAGTCTGACCCAGCTACGAACCCTGAGAGCTATGATAATGAGTGGCAAAGGAGAAATGTTCAAGGATGCAAGAGTAGCACAAAACACACCTAGACAGTAAATCTGTCCAAGGACCCATGGCTGGGGAGCTCATGGGCCCGGGGAGCAAACTACTGCTGTTTTGCTAAATGGGCGTAGTGTCAAATTGCCCTGTGAATTGTGTCTTTCCACCCATAGATCAGTGCATCTCTCACACCTCAGCAGTGGGTGGTAGTTAATGCAGGAACTCACAGCTGCTCAAAGTGAGGGAGTTAACTGTTGATGGCATGCTCAGCCACAAACAGGACATCTGTTTCACCCTTGCAGAGGGATCTGTAAGGCTCGGGGGCCATCCCTGGTGGAAAACTCCTAAGAACCAGTGGTTGAGAAAGACAGGACCTCTGGCACAAGGTCAAGACAGTCAGCATTCGAGCATGGCGGAGGGAGGGACTCGTGAGCCCCAGCCCAGCTGAGGAGCTGTTGAATGTCTACGGCTTCTGGGAGAGGGAGAATAAGTTTTAGCAGAAGGTTAGTGCAAGCTCCGGCAAGTGGCCACACCCATGAGTAGATGGGCGGCACAAACTGGACTCAGTAGGACTAAAAAAATTGTAGTCACAAAATTCAAGGCAGATAGATCTCTGTGAGTTCGAGGCCAGCCTACAAAGCAAGTTCCAGGACAGACAGGGATACACAAAGAAACCCTGTCTTGAAAAACAACAACCAAAAAAAGTCACAAAGTTGGAGGGGTGGAGGAGCTGGAGGGTGGTTCTGGGAGGAGTAAGAATGAGGAGAGAATATGGTCAGAACACATTTGCCAAGAATGAATAAACATGCTTAAAACTATTACCTAACATTTGCATTGTTAGATGTTATACATAAATCATTTAGAGACTTAAAGTACATAGAAAATTGAGTAGGATATATGCAAATCCCATATGTCTCTGCAACTGGGTGTGCTTACGTGTGTGTGTGTGTGTGTGTGTGTATGTGTGTGTGCTTGTGTGTTCATATGTATGTGTGTGCAGGTGCCTCTGTATGTGTGCACATGTATATGTATCGTTCACCTCCTAGATCCTTGTATTCTGTTATCCACAGGGATCATGAAGCTAACTGCTTTTGGATATTGAGGGACACTGGACATGTGGACCAAAATCAACGATCAAAATTATGGAAGCAGCATTCCTCTCAGCACTGAAGCATGATAAACCATTCAAAGCTCCTCAGAGCACATTGATAATATTACATTCATTCACATAGCAGCATGCTGGTGTACTCTGCAGGTGTCTAGCTCCTAACCTGGAGGGTGCGCAGGTGTGCCCAGAATTAATTCACCAATCTCTTCCCCAAGAGTCATGCAAATAATTGGATCATATCACAATTCGTTTACCAAGTCCACTAACACAGCAGGCACACGTCATGGACACTGGAAGATACTATCAAAGTGTTTGGATGAAAGCTGTAGGGAGTTCTCCTCAGTGTGACAGCTGCCTCCCTGCATGATCAGTTTCGGGTATGCTCTTATCTTTCCTAATGATTTCATCCAATAAGCCAGCCTGGGATGCTTTAAGGCCAAGCTTGCTGGGCTCACTCTACATACACACCCCCTCCTTCCTGAGACAGGAGGGCAGTGGGGAGGAACAAGTGTGATTAAGAGAGACTCCAGCAGAGACAAACATGGATGCCTGCACAGGACGGACTATGTGTGGTACTCCATCAGGGGAAAATAGTCCACAGAGAAACGGGAGGTAGGTCATCAGGGGCTGAATGTGCCAGGACAGGAATCAGAAGCTTTGGTCTCCTCCCTCATAGGAACTGTAGGCAATTCTCTTGTGCTCCCTGGACAGCTCCGTACTATCTATAAAAGCCTTTTGCAGTGGCAGTTGGCCGTGATCACATGTGGATCTAGGCCTGTGTAACACTGTTCAAAATGCTCTGTGGAGCCATTTGCATATGAGTAAAACAATTACTCTTACACCTTGGTCAGGTAATTGGAAGAGTAGCAAGACAGACCCACAGACACCAGGACATGTCAGGATGGGGCTTTCAAAGGAGGAAGAGAGAACCTTTTATTCCTCGGAGAGAAGAAAGAAATCCAGAGACCAGATGGCGGAAGGCTCTGTGGTCTGGAAGGCAGCTGCTTCCTACGACCTCACCAATCATCAATAATGTCCCTAAAGTCGTGACACACTGGGGACAGACTTGCTTGTGGGAAGTGGCAAAGGTGCCAAGCTTTCCTCACAGACAGAGGTGAGGCAGATCCAGGCCAGCTCAAGAGAATATGAGGTAGAGAGAAGCAAGAAGGGTACTAAAAACAGCCTCCCAGGACCTGATGAGATCAGAACAAGGAATTCCTCACAAAGAACAGGAAACTGGGACCTGGGTTTAACTGAACCAATGTCCAGGACATGGGCAAGCCCACGGTGACAGACACATCACATATTCTACACTGATGATAGCAACTTATGGCATGAACCTGCAAGAAGCCAACCTCCAGTTACAGCCAGGCCTCACACCAATTTCCCTCCATCTCTCTTTGTTACTCAAAAAAGCAGCATTATTATTATTGTTGTTGCTATTGCTATTAGGATTAATTACTGCATGAGCGTGTGCATGCACCCATGTTGGAGGGCAACTCCGTAGAGCTGTTTCCTTTCCACCTTTCCATGGATATGGGAGACTGAACTCGGGCCACCAGGCCAACTGCAAGCACCTTCACCTGATGAGCATCTGTCTGCGGCCTCCTCTCTGTTCTCAGGGCAATCTGCTCACTAGCCCTCACACTGCGGCAGTCACCTTCCCATCCCCACTGGTCCCCACTGGTCCCCACTGGTCCCCACCCCTCTCCCCTCTCCCTTCCCGTTCATATTCACGAGCTGGCTGTGGGTGCTCTGTAAACACATGGGAGTGTGTGGCATAGCCCTTCCGCCCCTCACATGACCTTCACATCTCTGGAACCATTTCCTTTCCTTTGAAAACAAAGTTGAATTTATAACTTTACAATTTTTCAGAGCTGCCTAACTTTGAGGAGGGAGGGGAGCTTTGGGTAACCCCTGTTCGGTAGCCAAGAATTAGCAAGGTGGCCACTCTCTAAAGATGTCTCTGCCAAGACCGCAGGTATATCACTCCTGAGCATGTGTCTAGGGGGATTTCTCTGAGGACCTTGTCCTCTTAGGACCTGTCTTTCCTTCCACCAACAGGAATCCTGCAGCCCCAGGGTAAGCGCTAGAAATCCACCTCCTTTAAAATTAAAAATACTGAAATAAGATAAAAAATGACCTGTTAAGCCCCATCCCCACCTCCTCTTTTTTTTCTTCCTCCCAAGAAACACACTAAAGTAAACAAAATGTGAGATGTGAAATAAAAACAGGGCGAACCACCTGCGGGGGTTTTACCGGCTCACATTACAAAGCCCCGTCTGAAGGGCCCGGGAACTGTTTCCATGACAAGCATGACAAACAGCCAGTTCTCTTGAAAGTCAGGCAAAAGCCAAATTAGTCAGATTACATCAGGATATATTTCCCTGGAGCAGAAGGTCTCTTTGGAAACACCTGCCTGACATATTTCAGACATGTGCAGAGGCACACAGGCCCTTGGTGGGTCCCAGGGCTCGCCAACGTCTCAACAAAAATGGGTGTTTGGGTTTTACTGAGTAAAACTGAGCGAGATGACTGTGTGGAATTTGAGTTGCTTTCTGGAACCTCTCACACAACAGTGTTTAACCAGCTCTTGTCCTGGTGCCAGGAGGGTCCAAGAACTCAGACAATCTGCAGCTGGTCCTATTCTCAGGGCAGTGGAGAGATGCTGGGGTTTGGGGATGAGGTCTCTCATAACCTGGATGGAAATGCTAATATTATAAAGGGCAGATGCAACAGACCACCCTCTCAAACGGAGCAGATACTGCCGCAGGTAACGTGGAAGTTAAACCAGAGACATGTGTTTCTCTTTTCTCATAGTCTAATTAGTATTCTGCCTTTGACAGCCTTCCTCAGTTTATTTTATTAGCATTTGGTAACCATGGGTAATTAACTTTTTCTAGCGATCTGTGTTGTTGAGAAAGTGCCCGGTCACATGGGTTAAATAAACCATGACAAATCCATAATCCAGAATACTATGTGACCAATCACACAAATGAGAGAGACCCCCAAGGACAGACTACTCTGAGACCATTAATATGAACCAGTGAGACCCCTCGGGACTCAGGTAAAAAGACTCTTAAGACACATATGTTGACAAAAAGTTAAGTTGCCAAACAGCACAGGTAGGTATGAGAGTTCTGTATAAAAAGGAAGAAGTAGCCAAGACATATCCACAGACACACAGACACACAAATCAGAAAACACAGAGAAAGGCTGGGAGAAGGGACAGAAGCCCTCTCTAGGGATAGAAAGTGGGGAGAAAGGCAGGTAATATTTCCTGGCCCTGGTGCTTGAAATATTGACAGGAAGGGGAGTCACGTGTGACTCAGAAACGAGATACCTGCCCAGAACAATACAACACAGAAAAGTGTGTGTTGAGAGACAGGACATCTGGTCTGATTCGTCAGATTGTCTTATTCCTGGTTCCTTCACCTTCTGGCACTCAGTGCACATTGGTAAGACTGCAGATCCTAGAGAATGTTCATCAGTGGTAACAACGTGACTCATAACCAAGTGGGGAACGTGGCTCTGGATCAGCCAGCTTGTGTTCACATCTTGACTCAGCCATCATGAGTAGCAGGTCAGACAATCCCCCCTATGCCCACTGTGTTCTCAGTGGAAGCCCCCTGATAAAATGGTCATGGGAGTGAGTCAGTTGAGTAAAATCAGTTAGCACAGGGCCTGGCACATGGTGGACACCCTGAAAATGTTATTGACACCTGATACATCCCAAGGGGTATGCATTTTACGTGTGTGTTTCTAAACAAGCACATGGCCCAGGGCCATGTTTAATGGGTTTTACAGGTGAGCACATCTCTAGACACTATGGAAATGGGTTTTGCCCAGTGGTGGAGGGGAACCACATGGACAGAGGGACTGACTTCACTCAGGAAGCGCTCCAGAGAGCCAAGATGTGCTCAGGTGAGGCATCCTGGGTCCCCCTAGAAGCCAAGAACAGACAGCAAAACTCAGGGCAGAGTTTTGCAGGAGGAGAGTAGGAAGAGCAAGGGGCAGGGGTTCCATGCCAGCTGCAGCACCTTGCTGCAAGCATGCCAATGGGGTTCAAAAGGCCAGGCTTTAAACAGAGTCTGTCTGCTTAAAGCGACAAGGTGACTGACCTGGACAGTGAGAGAATGATGTGGGTCAGTGGTCATCAGATGTAACCCACCTGGTACAGCCTGCCTCCCAGCACCAGTGGCCACAGCAGTGACTGCACGCTCTGCACTGAATTCCTGGACCCCTTTGTCTCCCTCATCACAGCTGAGATCTTCAGCACAACCCCCTCCTCCCCATGGCTTTTTATGATGGTGATGATGTAAGGAGGTAGGAAAAACACAGCTGGTTCCGTCTGCCTTTAGAGAGGCTGGGGCAGACTGTGTGCTGTCCCCAGCCACCAGTCCTGCACAGCTGCTCAGCCCGCCTTTGGGGGCGAGGCGTCCCCACCACTTCTCATGGAAGAAAACACATGGTGCAGAAATGAGACATTTATTTAATAAAAAAAAAAAAAAGTAGACCTTCAAGACACTCTGCGTTGTTGGGGCCCTGGGCCGCTGTCTACATCAGCTCCCACATTCTCATCTACTGTTACCTTCGGCCCTCTACCCCAGGTTCTCCATGTGCAGATTAACCAATCACAAAATGAAAGCACTCAGAAAGAGGTAACCACATATTGAACGTATGTGGTTTAGCCTTTGCCTTATTGCTACAGTAACAGCTGATCATACAGCATCAGGACTCCGAAGGGATGTACAGGCTAGGGTGCCCAGGGGACTATGCACAGGGCCCGAGCACCTGTGGACTTGGCAGCCACAGCTGACCTGGAGCCTGTCCCCCACACATACAGAGGGATGACCATACTGATCTGTTTCCTCCTCCTTGGTGTCATTCCTGGCATGGGTCTCAATACCTCCCACAAGGATTCTAGAACCCCCTTCTGACATTTCTTCTTGCCCTGAGTCTTGGCTCCTCCCACCAAGCCTCACCGGGTAGCCAGAGGGACTTTCACAAGCAAATCACATCTTGTCTTCCTCTGCTTGGATTCACCTGCAGACAGACATCTGCAGCCTCTTTGTTTTCTTTTTTAAGTTGTTTTGTACTTGGAAGTATAAAAATTGTGTATATCAATGAAGTACTGTGTCATATTTCAGTATGTGTGTGCATTGTGCAATATTTAAATTGGGTTAGATGGATCTGTCTCCTCCTAAAATTTTTCTTGCAGCAGTACTGGTGATCAAAGCCTGGGCCTTGCACATGCAAGTCCACCATGGAGCCACAGACAGCCCTAAACGTGTCTTTTTGAATTTCTTATTGGGTGTTTATATGTGCATGAGCAAGTGTGTGAGAGCAGGAGCGCAAGCGCGCGCACACACACACACACACACACACACACACACACACATACACACACGTCTAAGGATAATTTTCAGGAGTTGGTTCTCTCCTTCTACTGTGGCATCTGGGGATTGAACTCAGGTCCTCGGGCTTACAGGACAAGCACAGTTAACTGCTGAGCCATTTGCCAGCACATTGTTCTCTTAGTCATAGCACACCAGAGCTGCTCTCTCCTGCCCACTCGTAACTGAGGACTCGCTGATCAACCTTCCCCACCCCTCCCCTCAGTCCTCAGTGTCTGGTAACCATGGTCCAACTTTCAGCTTTTCTGACAGCCCAGATGAGTGAGATCAGGGACTGTCTGTCTCGCTGTGCCTGGCTGACTTGACTTAGCATCACATCTTCTCACTCCGTCGGTGTCCACACAAATGACAGGAATTCACTGTTTTTTATGGCTGGAGAGGATTACACTGTACATATGGACTGTGGGTCCCTCATCTACAGTCCTAGTTCTTAGTACTGAGAGTAAAGCTGTTATCATATTTTCTCAACAAAGTCATGAGTAGCTGTGTATGTCTGTTCCTGTTTTAAAGGCCCACATACAGAGACATACATGAGTATACATGTTGCTTTTGCTGATTGGTTACACTGAGTTTTCCAGGGCTCGCTGCACCACAGCTCAGGCCTACAAAAAGCTCTTCTGTGTGATGTGTTTTCTCAGTAAGCTACATCCCCACCTTCCTGTGCTCAGGGTCTCTAGAGGGCACCTCAGTACTGTGCTTGAGTGACATATTACTGTGCTTATTATTTATTTCTCTCTGTGTGTGCATGCGTGTGCACATGCCACAGCACACAACCGGAGAGAAATTTATGGGAGATGGTTCTCTCCTTTCACTATGTGGGCCTTAGAGATGGATAGAACTCAAGTCATCAGGCCTGATGCCTTTACCCACTGAACCATCTCACTGGCCCCTAGGGCAATAGTTTAAACAATGATGTGAACAGCAAGCCTTGAAAAAGACACAACTACAGTGAGAGTGGAAACAGAAAGTGAATCACTCCCCACCTCTACCTCCACCTCCACCTCCACCTCCACCCCTGTGTGGCCTTAGCCATGACCATGTGCCCTAGAAGTGCTGGCAACTTATATTCTTATGGTTCCCTGTGTCCAGGAACTACCAGATACACACTGTGCTGATTTCAACAGTAGGTATACTCACAAAGAGTCAGTAAGCACCGAGGATCCTCTGTGATGTCGTCCCTCAGGATCCACAGAAGATTGACTTCAGATCCCCACAGCCAGTGCACATGCTCATGATACTGTCAATCAGCTCCACATTCTAGTATCTCACACAATGTAATGCAATGTAAGTGATGTGTTGCTTTATGCCCACTGTAGAGACAACATTATAAAATACTAGATCTTATGTACTGTTGAGGGCATCCTGGCAAGGAAGAGAATTCTGTCCACAGTTCTGTTGTAGTCCTTATAGGCTCAACTCTTTCAACCCATATTTTATCAAACCTGCAGATAGGGAAACCCATGAACTCCTAGAACTGACCGTATTTTATTGTTTCTTAGGACAGAGTCTCATTCTGTGGTGATATACTGTGTACCCTAATAAACTTGCCTGAGGATCAGAGGACAGAGCCAGCCACTAGATTAGACATAGAGGTCAGCCAGTGGTAGCATACACCCTTAATCCTATCACTTAGGATGCAGAGATCTGTCTGGATGAGTTCAAGGCCAAACTGGAAATAGTGCCAGGCAGTAGTGGTACACACCTTTAATCCCAGTACTGGGAATCATACACTCCTTTAATCCCAGGAAGTGGTTTCTGGGCAGAGGAAGGTATATAAGACGTGAGGAAACAGGAACTCACTCTCTTTAGGCTGAGGATTTCGTAGAGGTAAGAACTAGTGGCTGACTGTTCTGCTTCTTGGATCTTTCAGCTTTCACCATGATATATGGCTCTGGGGTTTTTGTTTTTGTTTTTGTTTTTGTTTGTTAAAAGACCATCTAAGATTCGAACAACATCATTCTGCAGTGCTCCAGGCTAGCCCAGAACTTATAGCCAAGTTGGCTTTGAATTCATGGAAATCCTTCTGTCTGAGCACCCCAAGTGCTGTGAGTATAGACATGAGCCCCACACTCAGCTCTACCTGTATGCATTACTATTGCTGATGATAACCACCCTTTGCTTCCACCTGGGAGCAGAATGAATACAAAGATGCACACTGTTCTGATTTCCCAGACCCTTGGCTATAGAGACTGGCACAATCAACTGGAGACATCTTGGAAAGGAGGTGAATCCTGGCCTTGACCGTGCTTCTGGCCCATTGGTCACCTGTGGCAGGAAAGACAGGAACAGAGCCTGAGAGACAGTGAGCGATCAGACAGTTCAGGTCTTGGCTTTGAGCTTCTGCCCTCAACTCCTGGGCCTGCTCCACTCCCGGCACCCTCACATTTGCCACACTGCAGTTGGTGGCCTCTCATAGCCAAGGGGCCCAGATGCTACAGTTTGGATATGACTCATCCCTGCTAAGACTCACAATGAGATTTCATCATGAAATGACACCTCTGAGAGGTGATTATGTCCTTAGGAGGGACTGACTGCTATACAGTAGGTTCTCCTTGAGTTCCAGCCCGGCCCCCACATGGACCACTCACCCTGCCCCCTCTGCTACAAGCTGAAGCATCACCAAGCCTTCACTGCATGTGACCATCTGACCTTGGACTTTCTAGAACTCCAAAGCTATCTACCAAGATAAAGCTTTTTTCTTTCTAAACTGCCCAGTTCCAGGTACTCTGTTTCTGCAACAGAAATAGACAAAAGACACTAGACTAACACAGTAGCTGAGGCCTCTCATGAGCTGGACCCTATGACACTCCCTCCTGTCACATTCTTACTTCAAACTGGCTGCTCCTCACTACCACCAGTGTTCAAGCTGTACTCAGTGCCTGAAACTGGGAGTCCTGCAACCCAGTCACTGCCTCAATCCAGGCAAACAGGACAATGAATCTCTGAACCTTGCAACAAGAGGCCAGTGAGTGTTGGGCTGCAGATGTGACACTGGTGCCACCATGCTCACCATGTCTATAGTTCTCATTTTGACTATAGCAGAGTGTCTCCATAGGACTCTGGACTGGCTGGTGTGGAGCAACATGCTTGACAGATGTCCCCACTCCATCGAATTGGGTAACAACTTGACTCTAAGTGTCATTACCCAATGCCAAAATGAAGGACCAACAAATGCAATTCCATTGGCCAATGCAGCAGAAAGAGAATAAACAAAGCCTGTTGTCTGCAAGAGATGACCCAGTTGAGGATTGAATCTGCCTGGTTATTTCATCGCACTGGGCAACAACAGATTCAGTTGTGTGGCCTCAGGGGTTGTCAGCAGACCCAAGCAAAATGAGTTGAAGTAATAATAAGTGGCTTTATCTGCACAGTCTTCTGTGGCCTTATCGCTCCACTTTGAGTGACAAGTCAAACAAATGACAGGAGCTGTCCCATTATATAACGACTGCCCTCCTAAATGCCTGCTGAGAATCTCTTTCCAAAGCCTTGAGCTGCGTTATGTAAGAGCCCTGGTCCCTGCCTTTGGGAGCGGCTATGGCAAAAATGGCCTTTAAGATATTGCACAAGTTTTAAACTAGTGACTCTACAAATAAACTGATTTTTAAAAGAAAAGGGGAAAAAAGAGTCTATAAACCCAATAAAGATGTGATGGGGCCAGGCAAGATGAAAAGAGAGAGTTAAGGTTGTGGTCAGCCACCTTCTGATGCCTTCAGAACACCCGAATCTGGAATGATTCTTCACACAGAAGGGGCAGAGTCTCAAAAATAACAGCCCGTCGCTTACCCACCCCACCCCCCCGCCCCACCCACTGCCACCGCTGAACTGTTTGGGTTCACTGTAAAAATACAAGAGAGCCAGCGGAGGAAGGGCTCAGCAGGAAGAAGAATTGCCAGTTCTTTCCCTGGCCAAGATGCCTCACCCTGAAGGCTGGGGGAAGAGCTAGAGCTTTACAGCAGGAAGTCATACCTGTGCTCACCATGCACTCAGCTCCTGTCCCGTGACCTCTTACAACAGCCAACCACAGCTGGCAAAGATTGAGCATTACTGTTGAAGCCATCAATACAGCTGGTCTTCCATATCTGCGTTACATATCTATGGGTCTGACCAACTTTGGACACAAAATCTTCAGGAAAGACATTTCTTTTCCATTCTCCTGAGACAGTGAGGTCTAATGACTATTTATACAGCATGCATATTATATGAAGTCTGACATTATTTAAAGTACATAGAGAGGCATGCAGATTATATGCAGATACACCATTTTATTAGAAAAATGAGTATCTATAGGGCTGGGTAAACTCAGGGTCCTGGAACCAACTCTCTGTGATGTTGAGCTACAGCTCCAACATGTCATTCACCTAATCCTCAAAAGCATTCTGAAAGCTGCCATTACAAGCCCAATTGAGAATACAGGCACACAGTCATAAAGAGCTTTGTTCCCTGGTCTTATGGTAATAGAAACGGGATTTGAAGTAGAGACCTGATTCCAGAGCCCAGGTGAGGGTCTTCATGCTGAATTCCCATTCTCAGCTCTTGACTCCCTAAACCATTGAGCCATGCTCTGCCTGTCATGAGCTGCCTGGTGTTCTTCTGGAAACTTTAAAATTGAATTGTGGCTGAGCATCTAGGAGTGGCCTGCAGGGGTGGCCAGCAGGGGTTCTGGCTAGAGGAGAGGGGATACTTGCAAAAAGAGAACCAGATTTTGAGGTTTGCAGAAGCTAAGCACAAGGATTGGGAAGGGTTTAGTAACATTAAGATTCCAAATTCTGGACTGGCCAGATGGCTCAGTGGGTAAAGGTGCTTGCCACTGGTCTGGCGACCTGAGTTCAAGCCCCACAGCCCACATGATGGAAAGAGTGAACCAGTTCCCCATAAAAGTCGTCCCCTGACCTTTACATGCACATCATGACACATACCCATATGTATACACAGACCAATAAATAGATAAGTAAATTTTAAATTTGAAGGAAAAAATAAATTTATCCCTTTAAAAAAAATCAAAATGCTTCTGTTAACAAATTAAATACTTTAAAATAGCCCAAGTGTCTGTCATAGAAAACTGATCTGGGGGGGGGGGTGCACTTCAAGTTTTATCCACTGGAACTTTTAGTGATGTCTCAAAGACTTGGGGATCTTTTGGTCTGCCTATCCCCGGTACACAGTGTCAGCTCCATCCTGAGAAAGTGCTGTGATCAATGCAGGATGGCTATGCGTTGTCATTGTGGTGAGCATGCCCTTCAATATGTTCATGTGAAGAGAAGCCCACTTCCTGGGACCTTCCTCAGAAGGCCCCCCCTCTCTGCAGTGGTCATCTCAGCCCCCACACAGATTGCTATGCAGCAGTTGGGGTCCTGTATTCTCATCTCACCTCTGTACCTTGGGGTCACTGGTAGCATTGACATTGGCCCTGAGCAACGCTGAGCAGCTTTCTCACCAGTAGCCATTATCATGGAATCACCCAAAGGACTAGCTGTGGATCCAGATGGGACACTCATGGATTCTTGGGAAGCCAGACAAGCTCCAAGGAGCCCAAAGCCTCCACTGGGTGGATGGTGACAGAAGTCTGTGAGAGAAACTCACCGTGGTGCTACAACCCGAGGAAGCCCTGGGAGATCTGGGCTCCATTCGTTTTCCTGAGTCCCTTGAAATGCTTGTTTTTCTACCTGACACACAGGCTTCCCCCAGACTCACAGGTCCCCTCTGTCCCTCTGGCTCTTTGCAGTGGGTAAGAGAACCACACACACACACACACTCTGTGGCACAACCTATTCCAGATGGTCAATTATCTCTCTCCCGGTTGGGAGAGGCTCAGACACCAATCAAGTCAATTTACTCATTAGCTGGCACAGGAAGAAAGGATGTTGGCTTAAGTAACCCAGTTTCCAGTCTGGCTCCAACCATTACAATAACCCTATTTCTTCTTTCTTCACCGTTAGTCTACTTGCCTCCACCCAGATAGTGTTAGTTAGGGAAATGCAAATGACCAGCTCCAGAAAGCCAGAGACATTTGTTAGTTTCCTGTTGTTGTGATATGACACCATGACCAAAACCAACTTAACAAAGAAATCGTTTATTTGGGCTTATGGTTCCACGGGGATAGAGTCCACAAGGGGAGGGAAGGCATTGAAGCAGGAGCAGTAAGGAGAGGCTGTCTGGTCACATTTTATCTGTAATCAGGAAGCAGAGATGAATAGGAAGTGGGGCAAGTCTACAGGCCCTCCAACCCACTCCCAGTGATACACTTCCTCCAAGCAAATGGAACCTCCTAAAGGTTCCATAGCCAAATGGGGACTACACGAGCCTACCAGGGACAGTTCTCATTCAAACCACCATACCAGGCACGGGGCAAGGAGAACCCTTAATGATACATTGGTAGTTCTGGGCTATCTAAAAGACCGAGATACTCACTCCCAATACCTCATGACAGTTCCTGGCTGAGACCCATTCTGTGAGTTGTCCTTGACCAAGACTCCCATCTAGGACAAGCTTGATTTAGACTTCCCTGAGCTTTCTTCTTGACTAAGTCTAACCTTGCTGTAAATGGTGATGGTAAGAATCTCAGTAAGTTGGCTTAGCAAGAATTACCTGCCCTGAGTGTCTGGCCACCTCACACTTCTGATGTCTAAGCCCTTGGCATGCCCATCAAGCAAGAATTATCCCATCTTCTGTATGTCCTCTTAGTAATTCCCTACCTACCAATCTCCCCATGGAGACTGGTTTATAAATCCCCACTGTCTTAGTTAAGGGTTCTATTGCTGTGATAAAATACCATGGCCAAAAGCAACTTAGGGATTATTTCATCTTACACTTCTAGGTCATGTTCTGCCACTAAGGGAAGTCAGGAAAGAAATTCAAGGCAGGACTGGAGGCAGGAACTGAAGGAGAAGTCATGGAAGAACACTGCTTATAGGCTTGCTCCTCATAGCTTGCCCAGCCTGCTTTCTTATACAACTCAAAATCACCTGCCCTAGGGTGGTACCGCCTCCTTACCTCTGTAGCTGCCCTACACCCCCCCCCCCCCCCCTCCACATCAATCCCTAATCAAGAAAATGCACTACGGTCTTGCCTCAAGGCAATCTAATGGAAACATTTTCTCAGTTGAGATTCCTCTTTGGGGTGACAGAAAAAACAACCAGGATATGCACTATCCCCAAAACTGTATTCAGAACTAAGTCTATCTCTCCCCTATTGTAAGTCTTGGATCAGGTCCACTTTCTTCTTGGCAAATGTCACAGGGTTGTTCTTTATCGCTGCAGAGGACAAGTGGCTGATGCAGGGACACCAGACTTCCAACCTCCAACTAAGCCATCTGTGGAGGGCATGCCTAGATGCCACCACAGAGTCACCCAGCGCCATCATCTAGTGTTTTGCCATATCCTATTACCCACCATTCCATGCTTGCTCTTTCTACCTTGCTCCTTTCTTTCTAGATAGGTGCTGTTCCCAAGAGCTCTCTCCAGTGAGTCCCACCTGCCTCGCTGGCTGTCTCTCTTCTGGGCATCCACTCTGAGGAGGTAGGTGGGGTCAGACCCTACCATTGGAGGTTAGAGCTAAGCACTTCTGAATAATTGGATTACTTGTGACAAGTAGGGTGTATTGGTCACTGCAAGAAGACTACACTTCTGTGCCCCAGTCCTTTACCAGTCCTGTGGGATGGTAGCTGGGCAGGGAACACACATGTGGGTGCATTGCTGTAGACTTTTCAGAAGTTTGGGACAGCAGAACAGATGGATGTCATGGGGGATGATTGTGAATGCTTTTGAGAATGGCCGTTGAAAGTGACAATCTCCCATCCCCTGTGGCAAAAACAGTGTCATAAAGAAACATCAGAAGATGAGACCTAGACCCAGAGCTTCCTATGGTGAGGCAAAACTCATGAACAAACAGAATAGTTAAGACAAGGGCCTGACTGTTAAGGGTCAGAATTTTGAGTGTTGGGCTGAAAACTTCTAGTTTCAACAACTGAAGTCCCCAGAATCCCAAGGCCTGCAAAAGTGGTCCACACTCCCATGTTGGAGATATCAGTTCTTTCCACACCTGAAGATGTTACATGGGCTCTTCTACACAGGACAACAGACCACCCGAGACCACATCTTCATGATTCTCTTAGCCACTGTGTCCTCACCTAGGTAGAAGAGAGCCAGGCCTGCTAAGTGTAGAAAGAGATTATACCATGAAAGAGCTGAAGGACGTGGGCACTGTCAACCAGCAGCAAAGGAACCATGTGTTGGATACAGTTTATAAATGTAGCAATACTCTCTCATGATACAGGATTTAACACCCGGGCAAGGACCCCAGGGAAAGGACACTCATACACCGCCTGCTGGTTTTGGCCGGGCTAGCATTAAGTGATGAAGGAGTGTCATATAGATGGAAGAAGGAGCAGTGGACTCAGATGTGAGCAAGCTGGAGTAAACATGTTCTCCCACTGTTCACGGGGGAGGGGCTCAGAGTATTCTTCATTTAACCATGCAACGAACAATGTCCCAAAAGGGAACAGAGGCATCAGTGATGGGCAGGTCAAAATGATTGGAGATCATGAATGAGTTTTAGGACAGCAACAGGATCATAAAATAGTAGAGGCAGGGACTAGAGAGAGACAGTTAAATGTTAGAACACTTGCTGCTCTTCCAGAGGACCTGAGTTTGAATTCTAGCATCCCCATCAGGCAGCTCACAACCACCTGTCACTCCAGCTCTAGGGGATCCAACAGGTATTGTAAGGACTGTGTCCTTAATTACATCATCGGCCTGCGACTGCGGCCCAGCTTAAAAAGTGGGCATGCTCTCAGTGGTTCCTCTCTCTCCTTTTCTTTCTGCTCTCTTCCCTCCATGCGGTCTCTCTGTTTCTCTGATCCTTTCTCTTGCTCTCTCTCTCTCTCTTCCTCCTTCCCTCTCTCCCCTCTTTTCCTCTCTCCCAATAAAGCTCTAGAAAGGTAACCATGGCTCGTGACTCTCCTCCAGCACTCTCCTCCATTGGCATGGCTGCCACAGGTGGTGGCCAACCACGAGTGCCGGCCAGCCACAAGCGCCGCTGACTTAACCAACAGGTATAGTACCGAGTCTAGCCAACAGAGATCTTGGCCAAAGACATGCCTCCCTCAGAAGCTATATACACCTTCGCTAGGCATAGAGACCTGAAATCTATCACATGAAGGCAAGTCCGGGTCCCTGAGATGGTCAACCCTGACCACCAACTTGATGGAACACCCCTTAGTTGATGAAGCTTAGGGAGACCTGAGGTGGAGTTTCCAAAGAGCCTTACTTGAGAAGGGACCTATCTTGAATGTGAGTGACACCATTCCGTGAGCTGGGGGCCTGGGTTGAATGGAAAGGAGCACCCTGCAGCAGCCTCCATCTCCCTCTGCCTCCTGACTGCAGATGCGAGGCGACTGGCTATGGTGATACTTTATTTGTGCTTTAATACATAAAGCTTGCCTGGAGAATCAGTGTCCACAGCCAGAGCTTCTGAGTGACATGGAGCTGAGCTCCAGTCCTGACCCTGCTTCTGTGTGGCCCTACGCCACCATCAGACCAGACCCTCTCACAGCATCAGTTTCCACAGAGTGCTGACCCGCTCTGCAGGAAGACAAAAGAGAGAACATGCCTGGCCCACGGAGGCCACTCGTGAGGTTCCTCACCACAGTGGGATTAGCTTCCACAGAACTGTAGTGCGTCAGAGCTGGCGAGGGACAGCAAGTATCTTGTCCAACTTCCAGTTGAGTATTCAGTGGTTTCAGCTCCCGGGGCTTCTGTCTTATGGCTGACCTCATCCAAACTGGGTCTAAGAAAGGGAGAGCCAATACTTTTACTAAAAACAAAAACACTAGGAGGTGATTCTCTGATCCCGGACCTGAGAGTCTGTAGTAACCACTGGGTCGGTCTGATATATATCATGACATGAGAGAGGAGGGTGGGGGTGCAGGCTGATCCTGAGATGTCAGTGGGATTCAGTGACCTCCCCCACGTCCCCTGAGTCTAACCCAGGCCTAGAACTCAGAAGTTCTATCAGCAAGATGGCCTGAACTGCTTCCAAAGAGCAGAGCACAGTAGAGGCATGGCTTTCTAAATCACTTAAGCACAGTTTGTTCCCAAGTAACACAAAACCAATGAATTAAGAGAACTCAATGGCTCCTGAAGCTGAGAAGTTCAGAGACTTCTGGGGAAGTTTGACTTAGTGGTCCAGCCGACTCTCCAAGAGTCTTCCTTCCTAAGTCTCCACTCTGCCTCCTTCTGTGCCGTCTGCCTCTCCTCTTGGCCACAAAATGGCTGCCAGTAGCAACAACTACCTCCTAGTCCAGTGGAGAAATAGCTCCTCCAAGTGAACTCCTGCGAAAGAACAACCATCAGAGAGCTTCCGCCTACGAAATTCCCAGAAAACAAGACACTGGCCAGTGCCTGAGGCCAGAGCCGGAAACACCAGCTCAGACCAGTAAATCTCTGCCTTCTGGAGAATGACTTGGGTCAGCTTTCTCCTTGAAGCCTCAGGGTCACATGACAGATGGTATGCAAATGAAAATGAAAACTGGGGTACAGATGATCCTAAGACCTGAGTATATATATATGCTGGAGTTCTCTAGATCGCCATCAATGCCAAACTACCCCAAGTGTGTTCACCTCACCCTGCTCTTCACTCTTGCGAAGGCAGTCGAGAAAACTGGACTCATCCTCTTCCCTCTGCACAGATGTGGCTCCTTGATGGGCAGATGTTCAGTGGAAGGAGCTCGGGGCCTCTGAGTTCTCAAAACCCACTGATCTCCACGCTGTTCCATGGAACGACAAGAGGGGCCTTTGTCATTTCCACAGGAAGGGCTACCTGGAAGCAGACGAGACCAAAAAGCCCATATTGGGCCCCCTTCTTACTCTTGAGGCCACACACCTGTCCCTGGCCCCACCTTAGAACATGTGTCCCACATCTACTCATTCCTCTCAGCATGTTAGTCTGCCCTGTGTCCTTTGCAAAGCCAAATTCTTCCAGCCTCCGTCTCCAGGAGCTTGCTTCCTGCCTGAGAGTGACCTCGGGCCTCAACTACCTCACTAATTTTTCCTTCCATCATGGCCCTGGGACGAGTCTAGGCTGTCACACCACTGTGGTCCACCACAAGTGCTCAGCTCTACCACTGGACTAACTTCAAACTCACCTCTCTACCTGAGTGACCCTGGGGGAAATCACTCTATCTCTCCCAACCCACTTTCTCCTCTGCTAAAATGCAAGAACAACCCACAATTTAGACCCCCAAAATGCTACCTGCTGGGCCACTGTGTCAACTATCCTCTTTGTAAATCTCATTTATGACCTATAATGGATGAAGCTGCCATGGCCTGCTCAGCGTAAAGAGGACAGTGCCCAGGCTCTACGAAATGGAAAATGTCTTGTAAGGAGAATTGGCTATTCCTGATAACAACACTTGAGCCAAGTGGGCCAGGGGTTGCCCCAACCTAGCTCCCCAGAGCACAGTAACTGTCCAGCATGTCTGCAAGTGTACCACTCAGAGTCAAAGCTCCTCCCTATACCTGTGCCTACCTCAGAGCTGAATCCCCACCCCTACACCTGTGCCTACCTCAGAGCTGAATCCCCCCTAAACCTGTGCCTACCTCAGAGCTGAATCCCCCCTAAACCTGTGCCTACCTCAGAGCTGAATCCCCCCTAAACCTGTGCCTACCTCAGAGCCGAATCTCCTCCCTACACCTGTGCCTACTTTGCAAGCCACGTGCCTGGGCCTCAGAACTGCCTTCCGTCACTGCTAGGGACAGAGTAAGTGTGCTTAGAGCGTCCACACTGAGCACACGATGACTCTTTACCACTCCTCCACTCTTCTGCCTGTGCATACCCAGCTGCTAGGCTCACCTTGCTGTTCAGAGGGAGTAGAAAGACAGAAGGAGAAAGGCTCCCTCCACACACCCTCTCACCCCAAACCTGTTGGCAGCCACCTGTGCAGCCTGCTGCATGCCCCAGGTAGCAGTGGGGTAGACAAGAACTATGTTCCCGTGTCACCACCTGTGATGGTTAATAATGACTGTCAACTTGACAGGCCCCAGAGTCACCTTGGAGACAAGTCTCAGGCACACATGTGAGTGACTATCTACATTAGGTTGTTTGGGGGGGAAGACCCACCCTAATGAGCAGCGCTGTTCCACAGGTTGGGGGCCCAGACTGCATACAAAGGGGAGATTGAGCTGAGTGCTCACTGCCCCCTGCTTCCTGACTGCAGACACAATGTGGCCAGCAGCCTCAGACTCCTGCCACTGCGCCTTCACCACCATGAAGAACTGTGTCCCCTCAATCTGTGACCCCAAACAACACCTTCCTTCCGCGGCTCGACGTTTCATCACAGCCATGCCCATGATGTGACCAGGTCCTGCCTGTCACAGCAGCATGCTCCCCACAGAAGGAGGCTGCAGAAGATGGCTGCAGTTAAGCCAGAGAGGCCACTGGGGAACCATGGCCTTGTTCTTGCATTTCTTGTTATGATTTTGAGACAGGATCTTGCTGTATTGCTGAGTCTGGTCCTCCTGCCTCAGCTTCCCCAGTTCTAGGATTACAAGTATTCACCACTGAGCCTGGCTTCCTAGTGACCATCAGAAAGTACAGCATTCTAGTCCAAAGACAACATCAAAACAAGGATGCTTTCTCTAAGCCAAATCAGAATTTTGAGATTGTTGCGCCCAGTGCATGCTGAGAACAACAGAAAGGGAAAAGGACATGGAGGCAGGCAGGGAGGGGATGTCTATAAGAAAGAACCAAGCGTCAAGAAGGGCTCAGAATCCCCTCTACCTGCACATCCATAGCATGCTAGTCACTTTTGCAAAGATGTGAGCAAAATATCTAAGAACAGCTTAAAGGAAGTAAGGTTCCTTGGTTCCCTTTCAGAGCCCACGACTCCATGGAGCCATGCACTTTGGGTAGAGTGTCATGGCAACCGCCTGTGGCAGAGCAGACTCTATCTGCTGCTGACAGGAAGGACAGTGTGAGGTCCAGGTGCAGCCATCAGATGCCCCCCACCAGGGACCTGCTTCCTCCTGCTAGAAGCCACCTCCTAAAGCTTCCAACCATCTTCCAAAATAGCTCTCCGAGCTGGGGACCAAACAGTCAATGCGAGTGAACCTATGGGCACATTTATATTAAAATCCTACCAGGTAAAGGAAGGAAAGAGAAGACAGACAAGTCCTCCTAACCACCAGCAAGCTCAGTCAGGAACGCTGAGATACTGTAGTGGACCTAATGAGCAAGACAGCAAAGAACATTCTAGGACCACGAGATGGCCAATGCAAATGGTGGAATGTAAAGGTTATGGCGTGCCAAGGACATGAGCAGTCCTCCATGGCTCCATCAAAGGTGTTGGAAGAACAGAAGAATGAGGTAACATGGCTCTTTGGTGCCACTGGGCAACCCATCCTTGTCACAGCTGTCATAGGATGCTTGATATAAACACAGCCATGCCATCATTTTGACCCACAGTAGTCCTGAGGAGAGGGGAGAAAGGAAAGGCTTCAGGTGTCTCTGGCCTCCTGCATGTACTTTGCAGTCACAGATCCCGGGAGCTGGTGGAGCAGGCCAGGGACTCCACACTCAGCCTGTGCCCAACCCTGCCAACCCAGTCAAGGTCAACCACCTGCAAGTTCACAGGAACATGCAAGAGCAAGGGCAATGAATATTTACCTCTACCTGCCACTGAGACTGTGCAATCATTTGGCAACTGAGTCAGCCTTGGATGCTGGGGTTGGACATTTCGGGAGTACACTGAGAGAAGTCATTCAACAGTGTTGGGTAGGCCCACCCTAAATATGGGCAGCACTGTTCTCTGGGCTTGGGACCACAGACTGCATCAAAGGGGGCTGAGCACAACACTCACAGACTACATAACAACTCCCCAATTCAAGTCTGGGTTAGGAAATTCCCTTCCTATTTGGATCCTGTAATGGTATTGGGCACGTGGAACAGCCTCACAAATCCTTGTGGGTTTGTGCGCCTCTCCTCTGACTTTTCTGTCTTTATCTTTGTGTATGTGTGTGTGTGTGTGTGTGTGTGTGTGTGTGTGTGTGTGTGTGTGCAGTTACTCATGAATGCCAGGAGGAGGCATCAGATCCTCTGGAACTGGAGTTACAGGTGGTTATGAACTACCCAACCTGGATGTTGCAATCTAAATCTGGTCTTCTGAAAGACAAGCAAACATTCTTAGCCAGTGAGCCATCTCTCCAGCCCCTTTCCAGTTTAAAAAATATATAAAAACAGCTGAACAGTGGTGGTGCATGCCTTTAAACCCAGCACTCGGGAGGCAGAGCCAGGTGGATCTCTGTGAGTTCAAGGCCAGCCTGGTCTACCAAGTGAATTCCAGGAAAGGCGCAAAGCTACACAGAGAAACCCTGTCTCGAAAAACCAAAAATAAAATAAAATAATATATATACAAAACTTTTCTTCTTAGTGTGGTGGCCTTTAATCCCAGGACTCTGGAGGCAGATGCAGGTAAATTATAACCACTTATGGGAGACTTGTCTCTGATTCTGACACTCTATACAGAATCATCTGCAAGCTTAATTTGGGGTTCCAGTAGATGTGACACAGTGGGCTTTGGTCTCCCCACTTCCAAACATGAGCCCCAGATGTTTGGGGTGATGACTGCTTTCTCTCAGGTCTTGGGTCCCCAGCACCCCAGGTTAGTGTCTGGTGAGAAGGAAGTGTTGTCAAATGTCCTACAAATGCAGATGAATGACTAGCCCACAGCTCTTAGGAAGCAAGCCTGTGGCCCCCATCCTCAAGTGCTTGGTTGTATGTACCTAATTATGCCCACATCTCTCTCTCTCTCTCTCTCTCTCTCTCTCTCTCTCTCACACACACACACACACACACACACACACACACACACACACACACGTCTGTTCTTTCTTTTTTCTCCCTCTTAAAAATCACAAACTTGCTTTGCTCCTCAGCCTCCACTACAGTAACTCTTTCTTCTGCTTCAATAATACCTAAGCTAGGGACAGAATGACATCAAGGAACTCTGTGAGTCAAGACATCTACAGTAGGAAAAATATGGGTGACCCAGAAAGTACTCCACCAGCTTTCCCAAGACTTCATGGTTGGACCTTAGAAAGCACGGGTTCCTGTCTTGCACAGGCTGGCCTGGCTGTGCTGAGCCAGCAGCTCATCTCCAAGAGGCCAGCTGACACAGTGCTTGTTGATGCTGAGTATTTATATGGAATTTCCCACATCAATCTCAGTCTAAAATGGGAGGTGATGTCACTGAGCAGTCAAACAAGTGCCATCTGTAGAAAAAGCCCAATGCTTGTTTATCCAATAAAAAGTCCCTTGGGAGTGGCCTAAGGAGGTATATTGAGATTCAAGTCCCCAGCTGGGCAGTGGTAGCATACACCTTTAATCACAGCACTTAGGTGTAGTTGGTTGTTTTTACTCTTTGGCTGTTTGGAGGTCCCACCACCCAGCTCCCAAATAAGCACACACATGTAAACTTATTCTTTCTTATGAATGCCCGGCCTTAGCTTGGCTTGTTTCTTGCCAGCTTTTCTTAACTTAAATTATCCCATCTATCTTTTGCCTCTGGGTTCTTCTCTTTCTCTGTTTCTGTATACCTTTCTTTAATTCTTACTCCATGGCTTGCTGTGTAGCTGAGTAGCTGGTTCCTAATGTCCTCCTTTCCTCTTTTTCTCAATCCTCAATCTTCTCCTCCCAGATTTATTCTCCTATTTATTCTCACTGCCTTCCAGCCCCACCTACCCTTTCTCCCGACTGGCTATTGGCCATTCAGCTCTTTATTAGACCAATCAGTTGTTGTAGACAGGCAAAGTAACACAGATTCACAGAGGTAAACAAATGCAACATAAAATAATACAACACATCTTTGCATCATTAAACAAATGTTCCACAACATAAACAAATGTAACACATCTCAAAATAATATTACAGAACACTCAGGAGTCAGAGGCAGGTGGATCTCTGAGTTTAAGGCCATCCTGGTCTACAAAGAGAGTTCCAGGACAGCCAGGGCTACACAGAGAGACCCTGTCCTGGGGGGAAAAAGATTCATGTCCACAATTTAATTCCCAGAATCTCATCCAAAAAGGGAGAGGGACAACTTCTCTCTAGTTCAGCTGAAGCTGGCCAGGCAGCTGGGCCACATGCCTGTGTGACACACTCACAGCCATTAAAATGATTCCCAGGGCTCTTTTTCTTGTGTTCCTCATGAATTCAATCTAAAAGTCACCAGGCTGACTGTAAAAGGCACTTCTGCAGACAATGGAGTTTGAGAGGCTAAACTGAGCAGGGGCTCGTACAGTGCAGTGGCCATGGCAGGGCTCCCCCGGATGTTGAATAGTTAGTGTAAAGGCCTAAACATGTCCAAATAGAAGAGTGATCCAGTACAAGTATCTCACTCAGGCAGGTGGTAGTATTGGTGGCTGTAGCCCAAAGAGTCAGAGCCTGAATGAGTGAAGGCTAGTCATATAGAGCAGTGGTCATCGTTATGAGCCAGGATAGGGTGGCAGAACCACACTAGAGGTGGGCGCCTTGGGAGGGAGCTCCTAACCTGCCAGTGCTGAATGATGAGAAAGAGGGTAAGGGCCCTTGCAGGAATAAATAGTGCTTGCAATATAGCAAGTATACTTGGGTTTGCATTGCCAAAAAATGCTGGTACCAATACAGAAAAACAGGAAGTGAGAATGAGCTGTTTCTGTGTGTTAGACTGGAGGCACAGAGAAAGAGGGTGGGTGGGTACCCAAATAGGTGAATAGACAATACATACTGATAGGTAAGCAGATAGTAATTGATGAGACAGAGAGGGAGAGAGAGAGAGAGAGGGAGAGAGAGAGAGAGAGAGAGAGAGAGGATAGATAATAAAGGTCAGGATAGAGAGGTGATAGACAGACAGATAATAGATAGATTGTAGATAGATGATGGATGGATGATGATAGGCAGACAGACATACAGATAGCTAGTTCAAAACTTGTGTGTGCATGTGTGTGTGTGTGTGTGTGTGTGTGTGTGTGTGTGTGTGTGTGTGTGTGTGTGTGTTTGCAGGCACACACGCGCACACGCATGTGCACATGTGTGAACACGCATTCTCCAGGTCTGTCTGCCTCGAGCATCTAGGAGCAGCAATCACTCAAGAACAGAGAGCACTGCCTAGAGCTCCCCTGGTCTGTGGGCCCCACTCCCCTGGAAGGAGCAGCCTCACCAGTGCTGTTCATGCTGTTGCCTGAGCTCTCTCAGCCTGTGGACCTCAAAGTGTGAGAGCCTCAGCCGGTCTCTGTGGTGCTGCTCAGCAAAGATGCGCCATTCGCCTTGCCTTGCAGACTGCCTGGTCCCTGTTAGAGATGACCTCTCTTATAGGACTCCATGTAAAATGGCAGAAGGTAGCCAAGGTGGGTCAAGCATCCTGGCATTTTCTGGTGGTTTTCTTGGACCCCAACACCTATTATGCTGGTTAGGAGGAGGTAATCAGCATCCATGCCGCCAGGATTGGAGCACCATCACACAGATAAATTGGAGGAGTTGACTCCACCCCCCAAACCCAAAGGGCCAGGGGCTAAAGAGCTGAGCAGGACACAGAGGATAGTGAGCTTCAGATGGAGACATTTAGAACTGGAGACACAGTTTGTTAGTTTAGAGCACTTGCTGCTCTTGCAGAGGACCTGAGTTCAATTCCTAGCACCCACACAGGGTGATTTACAACTGTCTTTAACTCCATCATCAGAGGATTTGACACCCTTTTCTGGCCTCTGTGGACACACACACACACACACACACACACACACACACACACACACAGGTGTGAATGTTGGAGATCACATAAAAGGCAGGTTGTAACTCTGCAGCTCACTTTCCCTTCAACAGTAGGCTTTGGGGAGACTTCTATGCTGAACCTGTGTCTCTCTCCTTGCCTGCAGTGTGCTATTCCATGTTATGAGTGTTCCACAACCTGCCCAGGCAGTTTTAACTAATGGACATTTTGATTGTGCCCAGAGTACTATTTACTCTGAGGAACAACGCTGCACTGAAAATTGGTATACACAGCTCTTTGTACACAAGTACAACCACTTCTCTAGGACAGACACTCAACAGTGCAATTTCTGGGTCATAGGCTATACACATTTTCATGCTCTTTAAAAACATTTAATAGAGCCTACCAAATTTCCATCCCAAGTGACTACACAAATTTAGAGTCTCTCTGTAGAGTGAGAGGATTCCCCACCCCCTCACCAACTTAAAATGCGGTTTCCAATCTACTGGATTGTGTCCATTTGTTTTTTTCTGACAACTTAGAAATTTGGCTTCACATTTCTGCCTCCTTGCTTGAGTGGAGGCAGCAACTCAGAAAACTGTCACATGGCGTCATCACATGTCACCACATAGCAGGATCATCTCTGCAATGAGAGACGCTGGAGTTGGGTCCTATTTTCTGCATCAGGGATTGAGGCAAGCACATGGAAGGGATCAAGTAAGGCAAATCCAAATTGTTGTGGGATACTTTGATCACACTCTGACACTCCAGAGACTGACAATAAAGTTTATTTTGAATTGGAGGGTGGAGCTAGATACTAACTGACCAAAATTAGCCATAGAGGTTTTGGAGAATCAAGAACATATTGAGTTACATGCCTGTAATCCCAGCACCTGGGAGGCAGAAGCAGGTGGATCTCTGTGAGTTCAAGGCCAGCCTGGGCTACCATGTGAGTTCCAGGAAAGGCACAAAGCTACACAGAGAAACTTTGTCTAAAAAAAAAAAGAACCTATTGAGAGACACAGGAAGTAGTAGGGAGGGGCTTAGAAAGATTCTTAGCCCTTTTGGATGAAGGAAGGAGAGAGAGAAGAGGTCACTGGTTGCTTCTTCACTATTTCCCTGATTATTCAGGTTCTTACCCCAATATCTGACTCCATAAAGAAGATTAGATAAACTCTTCCTCTGGTATCCAACACGGGGCACAAGATCATGAGGCAGCCACTCACTGCCAGCTGGTCCTGAGTTGCAATGGAAAACATGGTGAAGAGAGGAAGCTAGGGTCATAGAACAACAAAGTAGGGCTAGAGGTATAGAAAATTCTCAAGACCAGATTCTTGGTGAAGTCCAGTATGCTAATTTGCAAAGACAGTTTAGATTTGATGATCACCCCTTGGTCCTATGCCATATAGCAACTTTGAATGCTTGGGACAAGGTTGAAGAATCAGGAAAGAGGATTGAGTCATTTACTAAAATTATACAAGGCTCAAAAGAAGTCTTCACTGATTTTTTACTAAGATTGACTTCAACTATAAATAGAATGATGTCAGATCAAGAAGTTAGACAAATATTAATTTAATCCTTGGCTTTTGAAAATGCTAATTCAGAATGCAAAAGGATGATTAGGCCTTTAAAGGCAAAATCAGAACCAATAGATGAATGGATTAGAAATACTGCTGATAGTGGATTTCACACTCAGATAGGAGAAGTGATTTCTAAAAATTTTTAGAAAAATCAAAAGGTTAGATATTTTAATTATGGCAAACCAGGTCATCAGAAAAGGGACTGTAGGCAAGGTGTTCCTAGAAACAATGTTTTTTCTAGAAATAATCCAAACAGAAGGCCCAAACCTTCTGTAATATGCAGAAGGTATAGCATAGGCCAGCACTGGACTAATGAATACAGATCAACATGGGACAGCCAAGGTGACACTTTGCCATCGCAGGCCTCCACATCAAATTTGGTTCAATCATTCCCTGTGAGGATTGGGGAAACCCCTCCAAAGAGCAATTAAAAGAATTAATGCCTGTTGTTAAAAGCCATACTGCTCTGGATTATATAATAGCTTCATTAGATAAAACAAAACTTTCAGGAGAGACCATAAATCAAGTATTTTGGCAAACTGCTATAAATAATCAGGGACCAAAGCTAAAAAGACAAGTAAATGGCATTGAATTGAGGGTTTGGTAGACATTGATACAGATGTAACAATAATTTCACCAAAGTCTTGGCATCCAGATTGGCTTCTTCAGAGGTAAATGTTCAGCTTCTAGGGATTGGAACTTTATCTCAGGTAAAACAAAGTGCTAGATGGGTTGAGTGTACAGGGCCAGAAGGACAGATAGAAAAATTAAAACCATATGTGGCTGACATAACAATGAATTTATGGGGACATGATTTGTTGCAAGAATAGAAAACACAAATTAACATTCCTCAATCTCAGAAACAAACCATAAAATAAAAAATGCTTCTGAGAGAAATATTAAAATATATTATCAAGAACAGTCACAAACCTTTCAAGTTGTACATAAGCAGGGCACAACAGCTGTCAGTCTTTCAAAGGTATCAGCATCCCTATTTTTTAAATGGCTAACTTTCAAACCTAAGTGGGTGGAGCATGGCCTTTAACATAAAAAAAAATACAAGCACTAAAACAGCTGGTACAGGAGCAGTTAAATGCTCAACATATTAAAGAATCCACCAGTTCTTGGAATTCTTCTATATTTGTCATTTAAAAGAAATTTGGAAAATGGATAATGGTAACAGATCTAAGAGCTATTAATAAGGTGATGCAGCCCATAGGCTCTTTATGGCCTGGAATCCCTGTGCCTTCTTTATTACTAAAGGATAGTCTATAAAAGTGATTGATTTAAAAGACTGCTTTTTTACTATACCTTTACAAGAACAGGATAGAGGAAAAAATTGCCTTCATAGTGCCTACTCATAGTAATTTCCAGCCTGTTAAGGGGTATCAATGGAAAGTTCTTCCACAAAGGATATTAAACAGCCCCACCTTGTGTCAATATTTTGTACAACAGCCATAGGAAATAATTCACACACACTTTCCTTAATCAAGAATTTACCATTACATGGATGATATCTTACTAGTGGATTCAGACTCAGATACCTTTTCTGAATATCTACCTTAGAAAAGGTGTTTGAAGAGGTAAAGAAAATTTTGCCTTGTTGAGGATTACAAATTGCTCCTGAAAAAATACAGAAAAGGAATTCTATTAATTACCTAGGATATAAGATAGGTTTACAAAAAATTCAACTGCAGAAAGTACAAATCAGGAAGGGTCAATTACAAACTCTTAATGATTTTCAAAAATTGCTTGGAGATATTAACTGGCTATGGCTCACAACTGCAATTGACAACCCAAGAACTAAGCAATTTATTTCAAACCTTACAAAGTGATAAGGACTTAAATGGTCCAAGAAAATTATCAGCTGAGACTGAGGGTAGAAGAGAATTACAGGATGCACATGTGGATCGTTTAGATCCAGAGCTTCATTATATTCTGGTTATTTTGCCTTCTATGCATCCTCCCACAGAAATTCTTATGCAGAGAGAAGAAAATATTAGAATGGATATTTATGCCACACAGAGTAAAAAAATAAATAAAAACCTATATATAAAATGTTTCTGAATTGATTCTAAAAGGAAGATTAAGACTTAATCAATTAGCAGGAATAGACCCAGAAGAAATTGTGGTACCTTTTACTAATGCTGAAATTGTTCCATTATGGTCAGAAAATCAGCATTGGCAAAGAGCTTGCAGTAAGTTCTTGAGAGAGATTAGTAACAAATATCCCAAAAGCAAGAAACTTCAGTTTATAAAAAGAACTAATTGTATCCTTCCTCACATTGTACAAGGAATACCAATTTCTGGAACCCTTACATTCTATATTGATGCAAATAAATCAGGAAAGGCAGGTTATAAGTCAGGAAATTTAAGTAAAGTGGCTCAAAGCCCTTATGATTCTGTTCAAGAATTATACGCTATTCTCAATGTATTTATTAGATTTTTCCCAAACCTCCTAATAGAGTTACTGACTCTCAATATGCAAAGAGTTGTCTTACACATTGAAAACACTGAACTTATTCCAGATGATTCCAAATTAACTTTGTTATTGATTCAATTACAAGAGATAATCAGAAATAGAAATTATCCCTGTATATAACAAATATCAGATCCCATATGTATCTACCAGGCTTTCTAGCACAAGGTAATGATGAAATTGATCAGCTATTGGTAGGAAATGTGCTAGAAGCCTCAGAATTTCATAGGAAACACCATGTTAATAGCAAAGGTTAGCAGAAAGATAGTTCTATCACTTGGCAACAAGCCAAGAAAATTATAAGGAAATGTCCTACTTGTACTTTGTATAACCAAACTCTGTTACCTTCAGGAAGTAACCCAAAGGGTACTCAAAGAAATGAAATTTAGTACATGGATGTGTTTTATGTTGTGGAGTTTGGAAAACTAAGTTATGTTCACCATATTATAAATATATATCCAGGATTTCAATGAACAACTGTTTTGAGTTCTGAAAAGGTTGATTCTGTAATTACACATTTATTAGAAGTTATGGCCATCGGGGTACACCTGTGCAAATTAAGACTGACAATGCTCCAGTAAGTGTCTCTAGTAAAATGAAACAGTTTTTGCATATTACAACATGAAGCATATTACAGGTACACCATACAATACTACAGGGCAAGCAGTTATAGAAAGATCTAATCATATTTTAAAACATACACTTAATAAACAGAAAGGGGTAACAAAGACACCTAGAGATAGAATACACAATGCTTTATTAACTTTACATTTTTTAAATGCTAGTGAGAAGGGAACAACAACTGTGTAGACGTTGGATAATAGGAAAAACTTCTGAATTAAAACAGCCTGTGTACCTTAAAGATGTATTGACTTCAGAATGGAAACCAAGATGTGTGTTATGTTGGGGAAGAGGTTTTTCTTTTGTTTCCACAGGAGAAGAAAAGCTATAGATACCATCAAAATTGATCGAGATTAGATTAAAACAAGAAAGGCAACAATTCATCAGAGTTGCCATTCAATCTAAACTAACTTATAAGACTAACAAATCCCTTTCATTTGATCAGCTGTAACCTACCAAAAACTCCCCAAAGTTAGGTTTAGGGTGGGTTTTTTTGTTTTGTTTTGTCTTTCCAGTAGAATAAAAGCATCCAACTAAGGAATCTGAAGACCACTGGACAAATGAGACATCTGAAGAAAAAGGATGAATCATCTAGAGAAAATATCCCCCCAAGAAAAGAGTAAATTGGCCTAATGGTTGGTATACCACATTTTCCAACAGGATAAATTTTCATAAATCATCTTAAATGATTGTTTCTGCTGTTTTCTACAGACATATAAGATAAACGGTCTTTTTGTAGTCTCAGTTCAATTAAAACTTAAAGCTGACTTTGGAGTTGGAGCATGGCTTTCTACTCTAAACCCAAGCATGCTTGTTAAAGAAAAATCCAAAATCTCTGTCTCATGTCAAAAAAGCCACCTGCTATGGGATAGAAGAAAAGCCAAAATTAAGGTACTATTGTATTGCTACTAATCTCATAATCCTTTGGTTTTATTTTGACTCTTTAAAACTTTTCTTAAGGTATAACTATTATCTCAAAAATTATAATATATATATATATATATATACATATATATTTAAACTTTCTGTCATGATATTAATAGTCATATAGAGCACCAACTAATTGTAGAAATAGACTTCTATTTAATAGCTTGCACACCCCAGATGTATTTAATAGATTGTGATCCTTTAACCTCTCTGAGATCTGCTGCACATGACATTTAAAATGTTTAAATTTTCTATAGTGAACCATAACCATTCCTAACAACAACCTTTGAAATTTCCAAAAAGGATAATGGGGCCCCATAACAATGATTCCACCTGGATTGCAGTAATTCCATTAAGCAGTTTTGGGCTACAAACTGTTCAGGACAATTTCAAGGCAGTTAGCTGAGATGGTCCAGCCTCACAGACTACCCCAGCCAGGACTTCAGAAAAGCACCACATTTCCCATTACACAGAGACTGGACAGCAAATGACACAGCCAGCTCTCCCAGGACTCGACCATTGTCTCAATTGTCTCAGTGTCCCCTAAAGATGCTGTCACCCCCAGACAACAGGAAGTAATTTTAAGAACGTGATGCCTATATTCCCAAGAGATGGGTGGGTAGTTTTTAGTTGTTCAGTGGGTTATTATAGATGTCTGTCATCATTTAGGGGTGTTGGTTGCAAATTGTTACTGGTCATGGTAAGAGAGGAAAGTAGCCAAGGGTGGTTGGATTCAGGAATCTCATTCTGAAAAGAAAAAAGAGGATATAGAAATGATACGATAAAAGGGTAGATTATTGAATGTACTTTTAAACTAAAAAAGCAACTACTAGTTTTAAATATTTTACATTAGTATGGATTTTTGTATATTAGTACAAATTTAATGTTATTTTTGTTACACTGTATATATGTTTCTACTCTTATTTAAGGTATTTTTATATTAATATAAATTTAGGGTTATTTTTGTTTTAACACACTGTATATATGTTTATACTCTTACTTAAGGTATTGTGCCTGTGCAGCTCATTTTAAAATGTAATGTAAAGTTCTAGTCCTTAAAAGTTATTATTGTAAACTGTTTAAGATAATTAAGAAATGAAGTAGTAGTTAGTCATCTATAACAATCAAATTTATGGCCATGTTAGGTATGTTCTCAATGTCAAATAGAGATGTATTTTAGATAGATAGATGGTCTTCAAGTACTTTGGAGACCTACAAAATATGGCATTTAGGATGTTTTAATAACATAAGGCTTTTCATGACAGTGGGCCACGCCTGCTCCTGGCAGCACCAATTTACTTCAAAAGAACCACCATATGGAGTCTGCTTTCATTATGGAAAAGCTAGCCACTGGGCAAAAAAAAATTGTCCTTGCCTTGACTGCTGAGAGTATGCTGTCCAAATTGGACAAGCAGGACACAAAAGAAGGCAACTACCAAACTTTGCCAAGACAAGGTGGGACAGTCCTTCAAAATTCCTGTTTCACAAAAAATGTCTGTCTGATATTCTAGTTCCATAGGCCAAAGATGGATGCCCCAACATTGCAATGGAACCTTGGGATTACTTTCTAGACAGACAGATGTCTCTGTCATTTCTATAGTTTTGGAATTTGCTTGCTATACACTCCCTGTTTACTAAGGTAATATTATATCCTTCTCAGGTCTTCGATGGGGTTGAAGACTAGATAGTTATAGTTACAATTTTTCTTGTTACCAAATTCAGAAAAGAAACTCACAAAAGAGGCATGAAGTGTATAAGGCTGAGAGACATAGAAGCTTAAATTGTTTATATAAGAAAATGTGTTGAGGTCTGAAAAGATAGCTTTGGGTTGGTGATACAAGTTAGGAAAGAAAGTGAATCAGGCACAAAACTTTGGACTCACCAAGATAGGATAGATAATGGAGTATTTTCTCTGAATTTGCCAAATGCAAATGGACTGTACATTGTGAATGTAATTCTCACCTGATAATTATTGTTATTGGATATAGTTTTACTGTGTTAGAGTTAAAACCTTCTGTTTTTATTTAGACAAAAAGGGGGAAATGTTGTGAGATATTTTGATTGTACTCTGACACCCCCAAGACTGACGATGAAGTTTACTTTGAATCAGAGGGCAGAGCTAGCTACTAGCTGACCAAAATTAGCTATAGATGTTTTGAAGGACCAAGGGCATATAGATATGTTGTTGTTTGTTTTTACTCTTTTGGAGGGCCCACTACCCAGATCCCAAATAAATCACACAGGGAGGCTTATTCTTAATTATCAAGGCCTGGCCTTAGCTTGGCTTAGTTTCTAGCCAACTTTTCTTAACTTTTTTTTTTTAGTCAAGGATTGAACCCAGGGCCTTGCGCTTGTTAGGCAAGCGCTCTACCACTGAGCTAAATCCCCAACCCAACTTTTCTTAACTTTAAATTATTCCATCTGCCTTTTGCCTCTGGGTTTTTCCCCTTTCTCTTACTTCTGTAAATCTTATTCTTACTCCATGGCTTGCTGTGTAGCTGGGTAGCTGGCCCCTGGAGCCTCCTCCTTTTCTGGCTGCTAGATTTCTCCTGCTATATTCTCTCTCTGCCTGCCAGCACCACCTATTCTTTCTCCTGCCTTGTTATTAGCAAGTTCTTTATTAGACCATCAGGTGTTTTAGACAGGCACAGTAACACAGCTTCACAGAGTTAAACAAATGCAACATAAAAAGGTAATATTATATTAAAATAATATCCCATTACATAGATAGACACAGTAGGGAACAGTAGGAAGGGGCTTAGGAAGATGCTCAGCCTTTTTAGATTGAAGAAGGAGAGAGAGGGGGTCACTGGTGGCTTCTTCACCACTTCTCTAGTCATTCAGGTTCTTACCCTGGTATCTGACTCCTGAGTTTTTATTCATAAAGAATAATTAGATAAATGCTTCACCAAACCACTCAATAGATGCCAGCACTCTTTGCCAGCCTATTATTGGTTAGCATATCATTACCATTTCAACCTTTCTGTTATGTGACAGGGAACTGTCATCACAGTTTCCCATAATTCCCTTTGTTATCTCTCCCCTCAAGTGGGGACTGGACGTTGCACTTGCTTCCAATGAATGAAACAGTGCCTATGGGTGCTTTGGGTAGGCATTCACCCCTATGGGTAGCTTTGAAGGGCTGTGGCTCCCATGTTTCCTTCTCCTTTTGTGCACTTTAGGAAATGAGCTGCTATGTTGAAAATTCTCACATGAGCCAGGCGGTGGTGGTGCACACCTTTAATCCCAGCACTCGAGAGGCAGAGGCAGGCGGATCTCTGTGAGTTCGAGGCCAGCCTGGTCTACAAAGTGAGTTCCAGGACAGCCTCCAGAGCTACAGAGAAACCCTGTCTCGAAAAAAAGAAAAAAAGAAAGAAAGAAAGAAAGAAAGAAAGAAAGAAAGAAAGAAAGAAAGAAAGGAAAAAGAGAAAGAAAGAAAGAAAGAAAAGAAAAGAAAAGAAAAGAAAAGAAAAGAAAAGAAAAGAAAAGAAAAGAAAAGAAAAGAAAACTTTCACATGGCAAGAACTGGGTGGAGCCACCTGCTGTCACCCAAAGAGGATCTGAGTCCTGCCAATAACCATATGAACTTGGACACAGATCCTTCACCAGCCTTCTGGTACTGACAGTAACTTACAAGAAACTGAAGAAGACATGACTAAATCATGCTCAAATTTCATGTCTACAAAAATTGTGAGATAATGAATATTATATTATGTCATTAGAGTGGGGCTGATTTTGTTACACAGCAACTGTTAACTGATACATGTTGGAAATTTCCTTGGAAATAGGTCCTTTTGAGGACTTCTCTTTTTTTAATATGGGCTGGTGAGAAGTGGGTACCACAACATATGTGTGTAGGCCGGAGGCAATTTTGTAGGGTTGGTTCTCTCATTCTACCTGTGTGTAGGTTCTAAGACTCAAAGTCTGGTACTCCAGCTTACAGCAAGCGCTTTACCCACTGAACCACCACACCATCCCTGACTGCTTTTCTTGATCACTAACTAAAACTTAGACTCCCCCTCCTCGACCATGGCAAGGAGATATAAGTAGAAGATAGACAGACAGACAATAGAGATGACCTAAGTAAAGGTGTATTGGTATAACAGAACATAGACTTCTGGCTAGTTCTTGAAGACAGGAGGCTGTGTTTTCTGGGCAGTTTCACAGTTTTTGTATCCCATGGTCCATTTCTCACCCTAGACACATAGCATGGAAGGCAAGTTTGTGCGACAGTAAAAGGGGGACTCAAGGGTGGATGCAACTCTGAGGTTGGGATTGCTGTCCAGCCTTGACCTCTCACTTCCGTCATGGAAGTACAGAAATGTATCATATAGCCAAGCTCCCAGCCTGCAACACATGTGCACATACGTGCATGTGTGACACACATGCATGCACACACACACAAGCACATACACACATACACACACACACACACACACACACACACACACACAAATATTACTTCTGAGAATTTTATGACATTGGAATCTCTGTCTCTTTGAGTTTCCTGTGTATAAAATTATGTCCTCTGCACCAGAAGCAACCGGACATCTTCCTTTCAAATCTGGATGCCTGTTACTTTTTCTTGCCATATTGCTCTGCCTGAGACTTCCAATATTGCATCGAATAAAAGTGGTAAGGGTGGGTACTCTCATCCTGTCCTGAATCATAGAATGCTTTCAGTCATGCCCTGCTCAGAATGCCATCAGCTGGGAGCTGTTATCTGTGGCCTTTATTATATGCATCTTTCTACACTTAACTTGCTGAGTCTTTATCAGAAAGGAGTAGGTTTTCTCAAGTGTCATTTTGGCTCCCCTGGGGTGATCCCATGATTTTTGTTATGATGTGGTAAGTCAGGCTTATTGATTTGCATATGTTAAATACCATTGCACCCTGGGCATGAATTGACTTGCTTGTGGCAAATGATATTTCATATGTCCACTGAAATTTTTTAAAAATGTACACCCCTTCAGAAATAGACAAAGTGTTCAAAACCATGGCACTAAAATGGCAAAGGGAAGGGCCAGCTGTGCTGGGTGTGTGTGGAGAGAGGAAGCCAGGCTTGTCTTCCAAAGACTAAGGGTAGAGGCCATTTGCTCGTCCCTGTTCTAGAGACAGCAGCAACTTCTGCCAACCGCATCATGGTGGTGAAGGTCACAGTTGACTTGGCTGAATTGGGTACCTTGTTACCAGGGCTGCCTTCAGCTCTGGCACAGTGGATATCCTTGCCATCAGTGACTCCTATGTTGGCCTTAACTTCAGGGTCTACATGTTCCAGTATGACTCTCCCAAGAGCAAGTTCCACAGCCACATAGTCATGGCTGAGGATGGAAAACTTGTCCCCAGCAGGAATGCCATCTTTATCTTCCAGGAGCAAGATCTTGCCAATATCAAATGGAGCTATGGTATCTTGTGGAATCTACTGGGGTCTTCACCACTGTGGAGAAGGCTGGGGCCCACTTGAAGGGCAGAGCCAAAAGGGTCATCATTTTGGCCTCTTGCTCCCATGTTGTGATGGGCATGAACCCAAGAAGTTAACTTACTCAAGATTGTGAGCAATGCCTCCTGCATCACCAACTGCTTAGCCCATGGCCAATGTCATCTATGACAACTTGGGCATTGTGGAGGACTCATGACCACAGTCCATGCCATCACTGCCACCAGGAGACTGGATGACCCCTCTGGGAAGCTGGGGTGTGATGGCAGTGGGGCTGCTGAGACATTACTCCTGCATTCACTGGTGCTGCCAAGGCTGTGGACAAGGTCATCCCAGAGCTGGATGGGAAGCTCACTGGCATGGCCTTCCCATGTTCCTGCCCCAATGTCTCCTACAACTTTAATGGTGACACCCACTCTTCTACCTTTGATAAGGGCCTGGCACTGCCCTCAGTGACAACCTTGTCAAGCCCATTTCCTGGTACAACAACAAATATGGCTACAACAACAGGATGGTGGCTCTCACAGCCCACATGGCCTCCGAGGAATGGAAAGTCCTAGACCACCCACCCCTGCAAGAACAGAGAAAAAGAGAGACCCTTGGCTGCTTGAGGAGTCCATATCCCAGCTCAGCCCCCAACACGGAGCTTCTCCCCACACAGTTTCCACCTCAGACACCCAGAAGAAGAAAGGGGGGTGGTGGCTGGAGAGATGGCTCAGCGGTTAAGAGCACTGACTGCTCTTCCAGAGGACCCAGGTTCAATTTCTAGCACCCACATGGCAGCTCACACTGTCTATAACTCCAGTTCCAGGAAATCCGACACCTTCACACCAATGCACATAAAATAAGGTTAAATAATTTTTTAAAAGAGGACGAGTTTAGGAACCCCCACTCTCTTGCATACTATCAATGAAGTTCATTGCACCCAAATACATAAGTAAGAGTAAGGCAGAGCAGGATCCACGTGGGAATGAGCAGAGTAGGATGGATGCTATGAAAAAGGCAGTAAGCATGCATGCTGTCCTGGGGCAGGATCAGAAGAGAAGAGGGGAGGGAAAAAGGGAGGGAGGGAGGGAGGGAGGGAGGGGAGGGAGGGAGGGAGGGAAAAAGGGAAGGAGGAAGGGAAGGAGAGAGGGAGGCGCTGACTTAGAATGTTCCCTGGAAACATCAGGAGTGGTTTTCCTTTCACTTTTCTACTAATCTTTTAGTCAGCTTCTACAGATGGAGGCCTGACAGGTGACAGGGTGCTGGCTTTTTAAGGGACCTTATCTGGGCCACCTTTGCTGCTTTCCAAGAAAAATACTCCCTCTAGAGCCTACCAGCCTGCACCTGTTCCCTTTGATTTAAAGCCCCCCCCCAAAAAAATGATGTTTTCAATCAGTAGATGTTTCTCTAAAGCAGATCTGAAGACAATTTTCATAGCTAAAATATTAATTTCCTCTTAGCAGCTTCCCCCACACAAAGACGTAAGAGAGAGGAGGCATCCAGGCTCCCCTTCCCTTATTAAAGTTTTCACTGCGAAATTCAGGCTTTTCCTGAATCGTGACTCCTCCTTTGATTCTGGAGTGAGCAGCAGTGAGGCTGCCTACGGCCCAGACAGCCCCAGTTCAGCAGAGGATGGCTCAGGGTGTCTTGAGTTTCAGCTTTGGCCAAAGCTCACTCCCGTTTGCTTTCCTGCCTGTCTAGTGGGTCAGCCCTGTCTAGACAGGCAGCCCTGTAGATCATTTCCACCGTCAGTGGGCTCCCTCCTTCGCCCACTCATCACAGTGAGCACAGGAGTGAGGAGATCCTGAGTAGCCTGCCTCCAAGGTGACCGGCAGGGGGCAGGAGGGGCAGGAGGCCTATGTGTTCTACGAAGGGAACAGAGGATAGCCTTGTGGACCAGTATTCCCATGCCCATCACTTCCTAGAGAGAAGAAAGCTTTTATAACTAACTGATATTACAGTTAATACCAACAGTCCTTGAGTTAGGATGGCTTACCATCTTATGGTGTGCAAAATAATACCAAAAAAAAAAAAAAAATACATCCCATAAGAATCAGACTCGGAATTTGAATCTGGTTCTGGGCTAGTGATGTGTGCAACTGTGGCTTAGATCTCAGCCTCCCCCCGAAAGCCCCTGTGTTAAAGGTGTAGTTCCCAACTCAGCACTACTGGGAGATGGTAGAATCTTTTGGTAGGCTGTAGGTCATTAAGGACACATCTTTGAAGAGACTAGCGGCATACTTGTCCCTCCTGACCCTCTCTTTGTTTCCTGAGTTGAGCCACAGTGTCCCCAACACAATCCCACAATAACATGCTGCTTCAATACAGGCCCAAAAGCAATGGAACATCCCACACAGAGCCAAAAGAAACCTTCCCTCTGCTTAAAGTGATTATCTCAGGTATGTTGTTATAGCGACAGAAGATCAATGTGTGATACAATCCTCTCTCCAAATACTGGGCAGCTGCAGCAAGCCACTATTTGTCCATGTGCTCAAAGTGGGTACACAGTAGATACTGAGGGGCGGCTGTAGCTGAGCTGGCAGAGATGGGTAGTCCATCGCTGCCTATCTGCAGCATGGTGTGGGTGTGCAGGGATGGCAGGTCATCTTTAGTTCATGAACACCTGTATTTCTGTTTGGGGCTCTTTCCCCTCCAAACAATGAGATTGCTCTGGTTCCCTGAGGTTGGTCCTGGCCAAACAGAGGTGAAGACCTAGCATTCTAGTTTCCTTTCTGGGGCTGACAAAACACCCTGACCCAAAGCAACGTGGGGAGGAAAGGCTTTATCTGGCTTGCACTTCCAGGTCACAGTCCGTGCTGGGTAGGTGGGGATTTTGTTGTTTGTTTGTTTGTTTGTTTGCCAACTTTATACAAGTTATAGTCATTTGGAAAGAAGGAGCATCAATTGAAAATGATGCCCCATCAGAATGGCCTGTAGGCAAGCATATAGGCCTGCCTTCCTTCCTTCCTTCCTTCCTTCCTTCCTTCCTTCCTTCATTCATTCATTCCCTCCCTCACTCCCTTCCTCCCTTTCTCCCTCCCTCCCTCTCTCTCTCCCTCCCTCCCTCCTTCCCTCCTTTCATTTTGTTTTTTGAGACAGAGTCTTACCATGTAGCTCTGACTGGCCTGGAACTTGCTATGTAGCCCAATATAGATCTCTTGAACTCACAGAGATCCTCCTGCCTCTGTCTCTTGGGTGCTGGGATTAAAGGTATGTACCACCACCACCATGTACTGCTGTGGGGCATTTTCTTGATTGATGATTAATGAGGAAAGTCTCAGCCCACTGCAAGAAGTGATATCCCCAGGCAGGTGGTCCTGGGACATATAAGAAAGCCAACTGAGCAAGTCAGGAGGAGAATGCCAATAAATAGCACCCCTCCATGGCCTCTGCTTTAGTTCCTGCCTCCAAATGACCTGTCTTGAGTCCCTGCCCTGACTTCCCTGGATGATGGACTACAGCTATAAGCTGAAATTAAACCCTTCCCTCCCTAAATTGCTTTCTGTTGTGATGTTTTAGCACAGTAATAGGAAGAAAACTAAGAGACGGTCTGTGAGAGTCCAGCTCCCACCTTTTGAAGGCTTCCTAGAGAAGAATGAGGAAATATCAGATAGAGAGACCTAGCCAACAAGAAGAAAGGCAGAAACACAGGATAGCTTTGGGAGGGCCTGGGTCAAAATCCAACAGCCTTGTCCTCTATTGAAAAGGGCTTTTTAAAACATGCCAAGGGATGAGGCAAAAGACCTCCCACTTGCAAGATCAAAACACACCGTACCGCCAAGTGTAGACCCTTCCAAATGCCTGGTAATCATGCCTGTAACCAAATCATCCCCTTATGCAGCCCTGTTGGGTAAAGCAAGCTCAGATTCTCAGACCCTGAAAATGTTCTGACCAGGAAGTCTCTGTGGGCTCCCACAACGGCCCACCACTGAGGGAAGTCAAGATGAGAACTCAGGGCAAGAGCTGAATCCGAAACCATTAAGGAATGTTACTCACTGGCTCCTGGTCAGCTCCTGGTCTTCTACAGCCCAAGGCCACCTGCCAGGGGACAGTACCACCCACAGTAGGTGGGGTTCTCCTACATCAATTAGTAGTGAAGACAATCTCTCACAGACATGCTGACAGGCCAGTGGAGACAATTCTGGAGTTGAGGTTCCCTCTTTCACAACGACGCAAGGCTGTGTCCAGCTGGTGATGAAAAGCAGCCATCATGGACAGGTTTCTGTCCATTACCCACTAGGGCAGGGTCCAGTCCTCGGGAGAGAGCGAGCAGAGCTAGCAAATACAAGCACAAGGTGTCTAGCCCTAGTCTAAGATAAATATCCATTTCTTCTATTAATTTTTTTATTGTGTGAAATTCAAATCTCCCCGGGCAGCCTGCATTTTAGGGCCTGTCTTGCCAATGGTTGAGTGGACGTTAGGAGGAATGGCCCAAAAGCACTTAGTGAGTGGTGGCCCTCAGCTGCATGTGAGGGTTCAAGACCCAGCACCTGCAGTATGGTGGTGGGAACACTTCTCCCACAGCTACGGGTCCAGCAGCAGCCTATAAAAGGAGCTGCCACTGAGCAGGGTCCTTGCATCTCAGTTTCCTTTTTCCTGCTTAAGGTTCATCCCATGCCTCCTCCTTGATTCTGAGAGCTTCCTGACCATCGCCTGAGAAACTCCTGCCCTGAGAGTATGTTCTTCATTGGAATTCTAAACCCATCTCTTGCCTCACTTTTCTGGAGTCCCAGCACAGCCATGACCTCCACCCCAAATGCCAACCCTAGTCCATCAAAAAGGGCCAGGGAGTGCAGGTTTGCTGAGCAAGGAGCCCACTTGTTGGGCAGAAATTCTGCTCACCCTTGATCTTGGAGAGTCGGCCACACTGCAGAAGTATTTCTGCCTGGCCCTAGCCACCTTCCTCCGTGCCTTTGTGGTTTCACAAGGAAAAAGACCATTTACGGGGTAGATTTTAGTGCAACTTAGGCGCTGTGTCCCGATGTCAGCTGCATTTTATTTGCCCCAGAAGGCCGGTGCTGGCAAGGGCAGGCCATGTCTGCTCTCCTTTCCCTCTGGTAAAGAGGCCCTGGGGTCCTCTTTTAGCTCACGGAGTTGCTCAGGCAAGTCACTAGCAAAAGAATTCTCTTTGCAGGCAAAAGTCAGCAGGGCGCTGGGCCTCTCTCTGCCTTTGCAGCTCGCTGGTGGAGACCCCAGTGTGTCAGCTCAGGACCTGCCTTGCTTATGTGATCTCAACCCTCCAGCTCTCTTTCCAGACCCTCTACTCAACATCCTGTTCAGAAGCAAGGGGATGGGGCCAGTGAGATGGCTCAGTGGTCCTGGCAACCCAATCCTAAGACCTAAATTCAATCCCCAGAACTCACATAAAGAAGGAAGGAGAGAACTGACTCCCAAAAGTGGTCCTCTGACCTCTATACACTTGTGTGCCTACATCATACACACACACACACATACACACACACACACACACACACACAGAGAGAGAGAGAGAGAGAGAGAGAGAGAGAGAGAGAATGGAGCATGTTTGAATCTGGCTGTCCTTTTCCTGACAGTATGCTCTCAATCCTGTCCCTCCTTAAGCCTCAACTTTCCATCTGTAAAATGGATGAATGATGAGTGGGTTTATTGGGTATAGTTAAGGCTACAGGGGACTGAAGGAGAGGAGAGAGAGAGAGAGAGAGAGAGAGAGAGAGAGAGAGAGAGAGAGTGCCTATAGATGTCTTGATATTGGATTCCAGCCTCTAGAACTGGGAAGAGAGGTAGTTTCATGGTCATAGCCATTTAGCCTCTGGTGACCACCCACGGACACAATGGTGGTTTGACAAAGAGGTGTCCCCATAGCCTCATGTTTGAACACTTGGTCTCGAACTGGGGGTGCTGTTTGGGACCTTTAGGAGGTGCAGCCTTACTGGAGAAAGCCTGTCACTGGTCCTGCAGGCGCCTCAGCCATCCAAGTCAACAAGCGTTTCCCCAAGAGCAGAACTTAGCAGTTAGCCTGTTTAATCGTGTGACCCATTACCCTGAGACCGCGAAACATTTTGCAACAATCAGCAGTTTTTAAGAGTAGCCCAGCTACTCCAGGAAGCCGTCTGTCTCAGGCCAGCTGACGACAGGGTACAGTCAAGGTAGGAGCAACTTCCTCATGACTTATACAAGTTAAAAACCATTTTGTCCTGACAAGTCTAGAGCAGTCAATGTATCCCCTAAACATAATGTTCACCACCACCCTGGGCACCCTTCTCTTCTGAGGAGGCCCCAGCCCCTTTCAGAAGTGGAACTGGATAGAGGCAGGTGGAGAAGATCTGTTTGCTGTGAGGCCGTGGGTAAGTTGCTCATACCTCTGTATCTAGATCCTAGGGCTATTGATAGAAATGAGTTCCCACATAGGAAGCATACATTGAGTACTGGGATGTGGATAGTGCCACCTACTGGTGTTTCTTGTTGCTTGGATGCAGGTGGGTCCACTCTTCCTTGTTGGGAGTCTGGGATTTTTTTTTTTTTTAAGATTTATTCATTTATTATGTACATAGAAGAGGGCACCAGATTTCATTACAGATGGTCATCAGCCACCATGTGGGTGCTGGGAACTGAACTCAGGACCTCTGGAAGAGCAGTCGGTGCTCTTAACCTCTGAGCCATCTCTCCAGCCTGTGGGAGTCTGGGATCTTATGAAGAAGCATTTCTTAGGCAGCTTATACTGCTATAACAAAATACTAGAAACTGGTAGCTGATAAACAACAGAAGTTAAATTCTCACGTCTGGAAGCAGAAAGCCCCAGGTTGGTGCTGAGAAAGGCCTTCAAGCATCTTCCTGCATGTGGCTCTGCAAACATCATCACTCTGGAGACTAGATGAGTGTGGGGGTGCACAAATAGTCAGAGGGAGCAAATGTGCAGTGGCCCAACCAGGCCGGAAGGGGCCGATGAGAGGCAGAGCAAATACACAGATGAGCCAGGCAGTGTGGATGGTGGCTGGGCCAGCCTCTACTCAGAGCCACCTCTGCCCTTGCCTCCTCGAAGCCCTGTCATCCCTACTCCATTCAGCCCAAATTCAAGTGTAAACCATGGGGGAAACCCAAACACTGCTCATCAGATAAATCACCCGCTTACCAACCAGGACTACCCTCCCAGTGTTAAAACACTGCTGTCTTCCCTTCGAGATGTCAGCAGACCTCCTCCCACCACCTGACACCCAAGCCATTAATCCAGGAAGGGCGGCTCTCCCCGCAGCTGGAAACCCCTTGACAGTGGAAAAACAGCCAGGCTGTGATTCAGTGGTCCCCGAGATGGCCAAGCCGTGCGCTTTCGGCCTTCCTGGCCCAGTTCGTCCTGCTTTGTCTAGGCTGAGCTTTGGGCAGGAAGGAGCCTAATAAGCATCTCCTGGGGACTCTTCCCCAGACTGAGCTAGGCCCCTGATGCCCTGAGGTTCTGAGCAGGGCATGAGTCAGGGAACAGGGCCCCTCACAGGAGAGGACAGGAAAGGATGCTTAAGGCACTGAGAGCCAGCCCCAAGCACCTGCATAACATACATTTGGCCCTGGATTTAGCAGCCAAGGAGGAGAGAGAAACACACATATTGGTATTTTTCATTTGCTGACAATAGACAGCATGTCCAGCACTGGGCAGAGGCAACATTTGAACTGGACGGCGCTGCAGGACGAGTGCTAGGGCCTCCTGAAAGACGGAACCCTCGGAGCAGGGGGCAGGTCCTGCCACGGCGGCTTCAGCTTCATCTGTGGCTCCTTGGCTCCTTCGGGCAGTAACATCTGCTGCTCCTGCCTGCTGGTCCTTGGCTGGTGGAGCCTGGAGCTCAGAGAACAGAAAGAATAGCCAGGTCATAAGAAGAGTGAGGACCTCAGTCCCTACTCACAAGCACTCGTACATTTCAAAGGCCCCACACCAGTCTCCTGGCCCTTCCCTCCACCAACAACTCAGCGCTTCGTATAATCCAGTTATTCTCAAGATTCGCAGAGTCCCTGCTATTCTAATTTATTTTCTCTCTTCTTTTTCTACATCTCTGCTCTTCTCCCTCTCTCACAGATAGCCCCGGCCTTGTTTAGTCTGCTGGGCATATTCTTTCTCGGCTCTAGGCTGATCAGATGCCTCTGGCTGTTTTCTCTCTCTCGTGTATACATTAAAGCCTTCTCTTGTGATGGAGCAGTCATGTTATCAGCTTATACACAGGAAAGATGCAAGCTTCCTCTATTCCCTCTGCCTGCCCTGTCCCTGTTCCCACCCTCAGCTGCCGAAGCAGGCAGAGCTTGCCTGAGTCCAGGTAGGTCCAGATTCCACTTCTGGAATACAGCCTTCCAGACAGGAGATGGGGAATCCTCTCCAGGACTGGGCAAGATGTGTCCAGCCTTAGGAGACGCCATCACTGGATAATCTTTATCTTGAGTGCGTCATGTGTCCCTGTTGTGACCAAGCAGATGTCTCCAAAGGTCCCTGGGAAAGTTCCTTCCTTAATAAACGGCAAGTTTCTACTTTTTACCTGGAATACAGTAGATAAAGATGTGATGCTTGGAGCTAGGGTAGCCATCTTAGGGCTAGGAGATAGTCTGTACTCTTAGAGAAAATACGTGGAGGCCAGGCGGTGGTGGTGCACACCTTTAATCCCAGCACTCGGGAGACAGAGCCAGGTGGATCTCTGTGAGTTCAAGGCCAGCCTGGGCTACAGAGTGAGTTTCAGAAAAGGTGCAAAGCTACACAGAGAAACTCTGTCTCAAAAAACCCAAAAGAAAATACATTGAGGCTGATAGAATAAAGAGAGAGTTCTGGGAGAGAGTTCTCGATGTTAACTCTGAGAAGCTGAGTCACCCTCGGGCTGCCAGTCTATGACTGCCTGGCTTCTATTAGTCAGCTACCCTGTTGCTTTCAGCCAAATGCATCCTAATAAATTCCACAGGTAAACACAACATAAGAAAATTCCACCTTGGGAAGATCACACTTCAGAGTGAATGATCCTGGCTTTCCTTGTGGACACTAACATCTATTCGTGCTGTGTTCTTGGAAATCATGTTCCCCTTCCCAGCCCCTGATCACCACTGACTTAGTGGAAAGAGGAGGTGGGTGTGAACTTTGGGACACACTTCCCAGTGGTTAGCGGCCTCCTCCCCAGCCTCTCGCAGAAGAGTGGCAAAATGCCTGCCTCCCTACCTGCCCTGAGCACCGACCAGGTGTACTGGTGGTTGATGGGACCCTTGACTCATTCTCTGAATGTCCACTGGCCCTTTGGCCTGCTCTCTTGGCCACTTAATGAACATTGTTCATAAACACCCTCATTCATTCTCCTGGCAAGCTCAGAGCAGCCCCTTTGGTTTCCCCAAGCCTTTCCTCTACATGGATGCTTAAGGTGCAGTGGGTGATGGGAAGAACCCCAGGCGTCCACTTTGAGGAGGTTTACCCCTGTGACATGAGCTTGCTGTCTCCTATCCAGCTCTGTCGTTCACTTCATGGGCTTCGATGTGGGCTCCTTCAAGCCTTGGCACTCTGATGAGCAAGCAGTCTGGGCCCAGCGCCCCTCCCACTCCATCCAGGAGCACTTCCTGTTTGCTTCAACTGCAGCATCCTCCCAGCAAACACAGGCAGGCAGGACCCAGAGCCTAGCTGTTTTGTGAGCCTGACTCTGAGCTGAACTGGCTGGAAGCCTGCATTTCCTGTGAGGAGGAGTGGGTGTGAGGGCTTGGGGAATGGAGACAGGAGAGCTAGTGATGGCTCTCCAAGCCCGGGATTTGGGCAGAGGCAGGAGGGAGGTGGAAGGGTTGAAGAAAGGTCGTAGGGGTCAGAGGCCAGGGAGGGAGGAGACACAGCTTGCAAACCGACCATCCCCACCCTAGGAAAACAGGAAGCAGGCTTTACCTCCTGACTCGGAGCCAGAAGGAGAGGAGCCACACCTGAGCATCCCAAACACAAGTTTCTAGCCTGGGGAAGCAGGGAAATCCTAGTTCCCTGCCAAGGAAAACACCTACCTTGCTTTTGGTAGAGAAATAATGACGTCCAGTGGACATCTGTGTCATCCCTAGGCTTGGGCCAAGTGGCCATGAAGGGCTGGGACCATAAATAGTAATGGGGTGGATGCTGGAAAATTGAATTCCAGTATGGTCCTTCTTTGGTAGCTGTGTGACCTTGGGTAAATCACTGTCCCTCTCTGGATCTCTGTTGATACAGGCAAAGTCTCCTGTGAACTACTGCACAAACTCTCCCATACTAGAACTTGGGTTTCTTCCTAAGACTGGCCACAAGGAAAAGGAAGACAAGTTTGAAATCAGAAAACCCAAGTTCAAGTGCACTTCCCTCCCCAATGAAGCAAGGGCCACCCCTAGGGATGAAGCTTGGCAGAATAGACTGGTGGCTGCCCTACCAGAAAGGGCCACAGCCTGTGTAGGATGAGAGCCTTCGGGCTTTGCCAAGGCAACAGCTAGAATACCGGAGGCAGACATGTCTCTACCCTGAGAGCAGAGAATTGGAATTGTGGGTACTGGTGCTTTTGGAGACCAGAGAAGGGCCTCAAACCATCACACTTCCTGAACAGTTTCCAGAGCAGACTTCACAGTACATCATGGGACCAGCTCCAGACAGAGTCAGGGCCACCTCTTAGTGGAATAGTCATCCAGGTTAGAGAGAAGAGAAGCCAGGAGAGAAGTGGACCCCATTCCCATCAAACCTCACCCCACTGCTACCCTGAGAGGGAGGGGAGGTCACACCTGAAGGGGATTGAGTTATGAACCCAAATCAAGAGGGTTTAATAGCTTGAATTTGAGCTGAAAAGTGGCTGCACCTTGTGGTCTGCCTTGAAATTCATGGCGGTGGGAGGGAGGGGGCAGAGAGGGGTGTTCAGAAGCCAGCCTTCATCTACGTTCTAGAACCAAGGCTGCATTTTCACAGGCCAGAGCTTGTAGCTGAGAAATGAACATTCCAGATGGAAGGCAGGCATCTGGATGCCACAGGCCCTTGAGAATGCTTCCAGCCATTTCTCTCCCCAAACTTGTTTCTCCCTAACCATGGCTGTAGTTGGAGAGCTTCTCTCTAGGTTCCACCAAGCCCCCGCGGTCCCACAACCCACGTATAAAATAATCATACAGACACTTATATTATTTAAACTGCTTGGCCATTAGCTCAGGCCTACCATTGTCTAGCTCTTACTCTTATATTTAGCCCATTTCTGTTAGTCTATATTTTGCCACATGGCTTGTGGCTTACCGGTATCTTTCTTTACATGTTGCTTCTCATGGCAGCGGCTGGCAGTGTCCTCTCCCAGCCTTCCTCTTCCCAGCCTCCTCCTCTTCCTTGTCCTGCCTACCCTATCCTTCCTGCCTGGCTATTAGCCAATCAGCACTTTATTTATACAGAGTGATATCCACAGCACTTCCCCTTTTCTTTTTTGTTAAAAAAGGAGGGCTAACTTTTACATAGTAAAATTACAGATAACAAAACAATTATCAAGCAAGAATTATAGTTACAATATTAAAGAAGATATCCTATCTATCTTATATTTGTGAGTTTAAGGTTTTATATCTAACTTATCTTTTATCATAACTGAGGAAATTATAACTATCTAGCCTTCAACCACATCAAAGACCTCAGAAGGATATAATATTACCTGAGAACCTGGAGAAGGATGCAAGCATTTTTTGGGAGTATTTCAGGGTAGACAGAGACAGCTGGCAGCCTAGACAGTCACCTAATGTTCCTTTGTAAAGTTGGGGCATTTGTCTTCAGCCCACAGGGCTAGAGTCTCTCGGTCACTTTTTTTAGTGTCCTGTAGAATGTCTGGCAGTTTCCTCTGCGAAGCAGGAACCTGAAGGACCATTTTGTCAAGTAAAGTTTAGTGGTCACCTTTCTATGGGTCCTGCATGTCCAGTCGATCAAGCAGTCCAGGCAAGAACAGTTTCTTGCCCAAATGGCTATTTTTGCCAAGGTGAAGATAAGATATGAAGTGTCTTTAATGCCCATCCTCCTCTCTGAAGGAAATCAGTGCTGCCAGGAGCAGACATGTCTCACTGTCCAGAAAGTCTAAATTTTAAAAGTATTTTAAATGCCATATTTTGTAGGTCTTTGAAGTATTTGAAGATTACCTATCTATCTGAAATATCTCTATGTGTATCTAGAAGACTTAACTAACATGGCTAGGAGTATGATTATCAGAGATGACTAGTTACTAATCTATTTTTAATTATCCATTTCAATTTAAAATGAGCTATACAAACAAAATACCTAAACACGAGTAGAAATATACACACAGTATAACAAAATTAACTTTAAGTTTGTATCAATAGACTAAAATCTATACCAATGTAAAACATTTTAAATGAGTTGTTGCTCTTTAGAAGTAAGTTCATTAATCTACCCTTTCATCCTATCATATCTATATCATATCCCCTTTTCATTTTTAAAAAGAGATTGCATTTATAATCAACCTGTTTTAAATAAAATATTGGTTTTTCTCTGTCCCACACCAGAGGGCTCTTCTGATTTGGGACACAAGAATCTCTTAACCTTTTATTTTAACAATGTGCTTGGGTTTAGAGAAGGAGTGAGCCAATTCCATCTCTAAAGCTAGCTGGGAATTTGGGCGTAGTTTTTTTTACTACTTCCTGCTGGAGGGGGTTGCTGTATCTTATGGGAACATAAAGAAAATTTTAGGATTACAGAGTAGTCCGTGAGGGTAAACTTTTGAGCCAGTTGCCTTGAAACCATTTTGGATGTCGGATCATCTGAGCCATGGTGTCATCAGAGACCTTTCAGGTGATATATACAGTTATATAAAGAAATACATAGTTTTAAAAAAGTCCTTAAAGAGACAGTATCTTAATCTGGAACAAATCCATAGCCTCTGGCTTTCTGTGGAAACAAAGCAGAGACTCTTTTCCAAAGCAACATATCCTTATATCCAAATTTTGAAGTCAAGGTACCTTTAAAATTTACATATTTGTTTAACTCAACAGCTTTTACGATCAAATCTTTTTTGTAGTTAAAAATCCCAAAGACAACACAAACCAGATTCTCTGTGTAATATCTATCTTTGTAAGACTGAAATGCCACTGTGGCTGCTGGCTCCGCCCACCTCAGCTTCCCAACATGGCGGTGGTACAGTTTACCGCCAGCTCTGGGTCTGGAGCCATGTGTAACATCAACTATAAGAAGCAGTTCTATCAAAGCAGTGCATAGCCCAGAAACTTTTTTTTTTAACTAGCAAAGGCTAAATCTACATGCAGCAAAGAAAAGTGCCGCTTGTAGACTCCTCATTCCCGCCACACTGCAGGTCAGACGCACATGCCAGGAACCCGCCATAGTAGCTCGAACCAGCAGGCTGCCGCGAACTTGAGAGAGACAAGTAGGCTCAGTCAGTAGAGCATGAGATTTTTAATCTCAGGGTCATGGTTTTGAGCCCCACGTTGGGCACCATTTGTAGTTGGAGAGCTTCTCTCCAGGTTCCACCAAGCCCCTGTGGTCCCACAACCCACATATAAAATAATCATACAGACACTTATATTATTTAAACTGCTTGGCCATTAGCTCAGGCCTACTGTTGTCTAGCTCTTACTCTTATATTTAGCCCATTTCTGTTAGTCTATACTTTGCCACATGGCTTGTGGCTTACCAGTATCTTTACATGTTGCTTCTCATGGCAGCGGTTGGCAGTGTCTTCTCCCAGCCTTCCTCTTCCCAGCCTCCTCCTCTTCCTTGTCCTGCCTACCCTATCCTTCCTGCCTGGCTACTAGCCAATCAGCACTTTATTTATACAGAGTGATATCCACAGCACATGGCTCCTGGTGTGGAAAGTTTACAGATATTTCTCTAAGAATGTTTCCCAGTTATTTGTCCTTAGAGAAAGGGAATGGTGAGCGGGACACCAACCTCTCTGAGGTTAGCCTGTGCTGGCCATGGGCCAAGTCTCCTATGTATAACCTAGTCACAGATCTACTGCATGCTAAGCATCTCACAGACAGCACCTCTAATCCACAAGCCTGCAAGGGAGATGTATTGGCTGGTTTTGTGTCAATTTGACACAAGCTAGAGTCATCAGAGAAGAAGGAGCCTCAGTTGAGGAAATGCCCCCATGAGATCCAGCTGTAAGGTATTTTCTCAATTAGTGATCCATGGGGGAGGATCCGGCCCATGGTGGGTGGTGCCATCCCTGGGCTGTGGTCCTGGGTTCTACAAGAAAGCAGACTTTGGACTAGGCTGTGGTGACACACACTTTTGATCCCAGCACTTGGGAGGCAGATCTCTATGAGTTCAAGGCCAGCCTGGTCTACAGAGTGAGTTTCCGGACAGTCAAGAGAAACCCTCTCTCGAAAAACAAAACAAAACAAAACTCCAACAGCAATAATAAAAGCAGGCTGAGCAAGCCATGTGAGCAAGCAGCACCCTCCATGGCTTCTGCTGCCTCCAGGTTCCTGCCCAGTTTGAGTTCCTGCCTGACTTCCTTCAGTGCAGTGGAAGTGTAAGTAGAATAAACCCTTTCCTCCTCAACTTGCTTTCTGGTCATGGTGTTCCGTTGCAGCAACAGAAACCAGTAAGTGGACTTTTCTGTCCTGCCAGCTAGCTCCCAAATAACCACACAGAGACTTTTTTGTTTGTTTGTTTTGTTTTGTTTTGTTTTGTTTTTCGAGACAGGGTTTCTCTGTAGTTTTGCGCCTTTCCTGGAACTCACTTTGTAGACCAGGCTGGCCTTGAACTCACAGAGATCTGCCTGCCTCTGCCTCCCAAGTTCTGGGATGAAAGGCGTGTGCCATCACTGCCCAGCCAGAGACTTCTTATTATGAAAGTTTAGCCTGTAGCTTAGGCTTGTCCCACTAGCTCTTAGAACTTAACCCATTTCTATTCGTCTACATGTTGTCATGTGACTCATGGCATTTACCTGTCCTCCCGCATGTCTTGCTCCTTCTCTGTCTGTCTGGCTACTCCACGTCCCCTCTCTTCTTCTTCCCAGCATCCTCTCTGTCCTGAAAATTCTGCCTAGCTATTGGCTGTTCAGCTTTTTATTAAACCAAACTACATGACAAATCTTCACAGTGTACAGAAAGATTATTCCACAACAGAAACCCTAACTAATACAGGAGGTATCAACCCCACTCCTACCCATTTGCCAGAGATGACTGGGGGCCTCCTGAGTGGTGATGTTCCTTCCTGTGTCATGACAAGAAGTTAAGGGACTAGAATTTGAGCCTAGCTTCAAGACCCTTCCACCAAGGACTCTGAGTTCAGGGGTGTTCCCTAGGCCCTGTGATGTACAAAGCCTGATGCTGAAGCTTCACAAGGATGCAGAGGAGTACATCTGGTCCACAGGACCTCTGGGCTGGCACAAAGCTCCTTGCCTCAAGTACATCATCATTTCCTGCAGAGTCACAAAAATGCGTGTCCACTTCTCCTTCCACTCTGTGCTGCGACTGAGGAAAGCAAGGCTCACTGGAGTTACGTGACTCATGTAAGGTCACTCGGCCTCTCAGTGGCAGGATCAGGACTCAGTCTCATATCCATTAATGCCAACATCAACCTTGACCACTTTGCAAGGGGAAAGAGATGAGGAAGGTTTGTGTGAAGGAGTGCCTGGAGGAATCAATGCCCATATTCATATACCTCCAAGGACTGTGGGGGACCAGCCCCACTTTAATGACCCAGGGTACTCTTGAGTAGGGAAAAGTGAGAAGTATTGGGCAGAAAGAGAGACCTAAATGACAAGAGGAAAGACAGAAACACAGGAGAGCCTCGGGAGGGCCTGGATCCTTATCCATTGGCCCAGAACTTTATTCCAAAAGGCTTTTAATGACAATGCCAAGGGGAGGAGCAAAGACCTCCCCCTTGGTGGATACAGCCAAGTGTAGACCCTTCCAAACACCTAGTACCCAGGCCCGTGGTCTGATCATGCAGACCTGCTAGATAAAGCCACTAGGAAATCTAAATGGGCTCCAACAAAGGACTTTCAGTTTTTAATCATCAAAATCAGCAGCTCCATCACCATGGGCAACATCATCAGGAATCCTATCATCATCACTGCCCCCATCACTACTGCCATCATCATGACTAAATGCCATCACTATGTTAGTTACTTCTCTTAATCACCATGATAGAATCATTTCTGACATGAGTACAGAGCAAGTTTGCTTGTTTATAAGGGATGTAGTACATCATGGCAGGGGAGACCATGGGAGCTGGGGTCCATCCATGGCATTGAGATCTTGTGGCATGGCTTGTTATAACTTGGCAGATCAGGAAACAGAGAATGACCAGAAGTGGAGTCAGCCTATACTCCTGAAAGCCTATTTATATGGCCCCACACCACCAGGCCAGAGCCAGAAGGTGCCACAACCTCCTCAAATACCACCAACTAGGAACCAAGTGTTCAAACACAGGGGATGGGGCGGTGTGCTTTACATTCAAACCATGATGACCATTATCACTGTCATTACCATTACCACCATCATCACCATCACCACATCACAATTATCACCACAATCACCATCACCATCATGGCCACCACCATACCATTATCACATGACCATCAACTATCATTACCACATCACCAACCATCATCAATCATCCAAATGCCTGAGACTATAAAACATGTCACTTCTCATCCTCTCTGCTTGCCCTGTGACAAGTTAGATGCCACCTTTCTAAGTCTCAGTGTTCTTAGGCATGGAGGATTTGTAAGTCCCATTTGCAAAAAGAGCTTTGACCAAGGAGCTCTTTTCCCACCAAGTCCTCTCCTTCCTGAGCACCCAGTGATAATGAGGTGGGACTGCAAGCCTGTCTCCACAACAGGTTAGACCATCTGCTTGAGAACACTGTGAACTCTGCCCCTGAGCCAGCATTGTAGCAGCAAGGAGTTCAAACAGAATAGAGCCAGCCTCAAGGGGGAAGTAAATGATATTGTGATCCTGTGTTTCAGTCACTGACAACTAAGGGTTCCATCAAATTATTTATCCTGTCTCTGAGACTTCACTTGCCCATCTGTTAAATGGGTGGACAGCAATGACCTCTGAGGATACTGGAGCAGATGAGGAATGACACACCACAACCCAAAATATTTGCTGTTCCACTAGCAGAGTATTGCCAATGCCTATGTCTCAAGACTGTTTATCAAGTGTGGTGCATCCTTCCAGCTAACCACAATGCCTTGGGCTCTGTCTCTGAGCAAAACAAATAGGAGTCTTGTCCTCAAGGTCATGCTTCTGGCTAGGAATTATATACAGTTGTAAAAAGCTGGGCCTCTCGGGTCACAGGTTCTGCACTTACCTTGGGTAGAAATGTGAGGCTGGGAGGGAGGTGCGTCTGTTTCACACCTGTGCAGACACCTTGTCACTGTGTCCTAAGCAGTATAGGTCACAGCAGCCTGTGTAATGCTTTTATCAGGAATCCAGAGATGAGTGAAGGCACTTGGGATGATGCATGGGTCCTGTACAAACACTAAGCCATTGTACAGAATGGGGCTGAGTATGCTGGAATTTGGGTACCTGAAGACAGCAAGAGAGACTGTGATACATCCATTGTCTATCTTCCTTTGTCATAATGTAGGTGTCATAAGGGCAGGGATTTGTTTTGACCCTTCCCAGCTCTGCATGTGGCACATAGTAGGCCTTCAAGAAGTCTATCTTGAAGCCAGGAGGTGGTGACGTACACCTTTAATTCCAACACTTGGGAGGCAGAGGCAGGCAGATCTCTGAGTTGGAAGCCAGCCTGGTCTATAAGAGCGAGTTCCAGGACAGCCAGGGCTACACAGAGAAACCCTGTCCCAAAAACAAACAAACAAAATTTATTAGTAAGACGTGTACTAAAAGCAATACAGAATGTACTAGACAGTGACATAGACTGTTGATGGACAGCACTGGACTCATGCTCAGAAAATCTTCTCGAAGGAGAAGGCTTTTAGCTGGGACCTGAACGAGAAGGAAACCACAGCCATGCACACAGCCATGCACACAGCCATGCACACAGCCATGCACACAGCCATGCACACAGCCATGCACATGCTGAGAGAAATGAGTACTAGGCAGAGGAACAGTATGTGCAAAAGTCCAGAGGCAGGGACAGAGATGGCAAACACTCCTGCAGCTGGTATGCAGGGCAGAGAAGCTTGATCCAAAATAGCAGGAGTGAGAGCCTTACAGCCCATAGCAGAGTTCCTGTGAGATTTTGAGGACAGTAGTAGCTGCTGGAGTGTTGGCAAGGAAGTGCCTGATCTCATTGGTGTATGCAAGAGATTGGCCAACCTTAGGTGGCAGATGAGTTTTCCTGGGAAGACAACAGCGAAGCTGCTCACGGAACCCCAGGCTGATCAGAGCCAATCAGGGCATGTCACTACCTCTGAGGCCACCTGGGCAATGCTGCCAGGTCCCAGCTGTGCTTTGTCTTCTGGTTACCTTTCTAGTTCTGCTCTGTGGCTGTGCCTGTCCGGCAGATCTGGCAGGCTACCCTCAGGAGCAGTTCTCTTCTTGGTTCAGGTGAGGACCAGAGACGATGGTGCCCGGGCAGGGGGAGTGTGCCCTTCCATTGCATGCCAAGGGGCTACAACACACTTTTCAAGCCTGTGCATGCTTTTACTCTGGCTCCTCCATAAGAGACACACTTTTGGGTGTGCTTTGAAAAATATTCCATATGCTAATGGAATGTCACCATCTGCCAAAGAAGGCAGAGCTGTTTTTAAAGGAAAAACTATTACAGAAATGAGGTATTCACAGAGGAACACTAAAGAGCCGACTGTCGCTGACCTGAGGCTGACCTGGGCCACCTGTATTACCAACATGAAAAGGAGCAAGGAAGTCTGGGACCAACCCCCCCTTCCACCCTCTCTCTCCATTTTTCCTCCACCCCTCCTCCATGCCCCCCCCCTTAGAGACATGATGAAATTTCCTGAAACAAAACCTCACAGCCATTCTACAAACTGCTTTTGCCTTTGGTGGAAAAGTCCCCACGGCCCCTTTTATCTCCTGTTCCTGAGGTGCAGACCTGGCCCTGGGCTGTTTGTGCAGATGGGCCTCAGGAACGTTCCCAGGGAGAGGCTGGAGGCTGCCACAAGATCCCGGAGTTCTGGAAGGAGTATGAGGTGAGATTAGGTGTCCAGTGTGTGAGCAGCAGACAGCCACTGCTCCCAGGGAGACGCCTGCACTCTGGTTCTGTCTGTACCGAGGCTTACCCTCCTTTCTCCTAAACCCCATGTCCCTCCAGACTCGGGAGCAAGCACAAGCCCCTTTTCTAGGCAGTTCTCAGGTCAGCCCCTCTGTGAACAACTCCATTGTTCAAACTCAAAAGCATTACCTGTCCACACACCCCTCCCCCAAATTTTCCTTTCTCGTTCCTAGGGTACTGGATGTCCACTCCAGGGGTTTCCTACCTCAGGGCCTTTGCATCCCCACAGCCTCATCAGGAACATCTTTTCTTGACTTAGCTTGTACCTGACTCCTTACCATTGAAGTCTTGGTCAGGTGCTCCAAACCTCCTCCACCTCTGCCCACGTGATCTGCTCACAGCTCTCTCATTCATCCTAATTTAGCTTGCCATTCTGTGTTTGACATGCGGGAGCAGGTACAGGGACTACTGTAATGCAAGCTTCATGAGAGTGGGACCATGTCCCCTTTCTGTTACAGCACCACTGAATGGTACATGGGAGACATGAAGCCAATATGGAAGGGAGCCTTGTCACCTGCTCTCCCTTGCCACAGGCAAGCCCTCACCCCCACCTTACCCCACCCCTGCCACCTCCCATGGTTTTCCTTATTATCGATCTCAGCATTCTTCTCCTGAACTGGGACAGGAGACACCCAGCTCACTAGCCCAGGACAGAGCCTGATGCCTGAGTACCCCACCCCTTGCACTCAATCACATCTTGAGCGTTGGCCCAGGCACATCACATACATTATTGATCAAGAATGTATGCCAGGGCTGGAGAGATGGCTCAGAGGTTAAGAGCACTGACTGCTCTTCCAAAGGTCCTGAGTTCAATTCCCAGCAACCACATGGTGGCTCACAACCATCTGTAATGAGATCTGGTGCTCTCTTCTGGCCTGCAGGGATGTGTGCAGGCAGAACACTGTATACATAATAAATAAAATCTTAAAAAAAAAAAAAAAAAAAAAAAAAAGAATGTATGCCAGAAGCCAGATGTGGTGGCACACGCTTTTAATTTCAGCACTCAGGAGGCACATGGATCTCTGTGAGTTCAAGACCAGCCTGGGCTACACAGTGCGACCCTGTCTCAAAACAAACAAAAACAACAAAACAAAAACAAACTGCATGTCAAGGATGTGGAAGGGAAGGAGAAGAGATGAGCAGACGGTCTGCCAGCACGAGGGACCACACAGCCTGAGGCCTGGTTCCCCTGCAAGGGATGGGGTGGGGGGGGGGGGCTCTGCTGGCATCAATGGCACCCATGGAGCATGGAGAGAGAGAAGCAAGGGCCACTTAGAGATGTCATCTGTGGCTACCAACATGACCAGAAGAAAATTCAGGCAATGCACTCTCCCATCTCTTCCATAAGACATAATGTACAGCCTAGGCCCTGCTTGCAAACTCGGGGCTCCATTGTGGGGGGAAAGTCCTTACCTGGGACCGTCAGCTCATGTTCTAGGCTGGCCTGAGTACTTGTGCCCCCTTCCATGCCATCCCAGACACCACTATGGCCTGACCGAGTCTCAGGTATTAAATGCCACCGATGGAGCTCCCAGGCATCATTTTTAGGTACAGCACTCTTAAAATACTGTTTCCTAGTTATGAAAGCTCAGGTTCCAGGCAATGAATGTCCTTGCTCACTGGCCTTCCTGTACACAGATGGCAGCTCCGGTCCAGGGGGAGGGCTCTAGGCCCAAAGCTGCCCTTTCCTCACCAGTGGCTAGCCGAGTAGCCCTTGCAGGAAGCACACAGCCTGTTAGAGAGATGTCAATTGGCACCAAGGGTATTGAGGATGGGCGGGGCAGGGGGGCCCTCTAGGACACTAGGCTGGGCTGTTCCTAAAACCCTAACCTGGGTCTTCTAAGTCCTGGGTTCTCCCAGGCCTGCCTGCTCTGAAGTCTCAGAGCCAGTGACAGAACCAAACGGCTCCTGGAGAGGATCGGAGGTGAGTGGGAGCCAGGGAGCAGTGATCCCACTCTCAACTCTCACAGCTGAGAATCCACCAGGGTGAAGTTATGCCTGCCTGCCTGCCTGCCTGCCCTGCCACGTTCACACAGCTATGCCTAAGCAGCCCTGCTCTTAGATCTGTGAACTAGATGATCAGAGGCCCAGGGCAGGCACTGTGGGGCATGCCTTTGATCCCAGTATTTGGGAGCAGAGACAGACTGCTCTGAGTTCAAGGACTGGTTAGGCTACAGAGGCCATTTCAAAAACAAAAAATTTCAAGGGCCCCTGCCCTTTCCTCAAGCAGATGCTGGTACCCTAAGACAGATGGCCATCTGTCCCGTGATAGCTGAGTACCCACTGGGTACTAGACAGCTTAGTCCAAGAAGCCTGCAGGAGTCTGGAGACTTTGGAGCTCTGCAGAGTAATGCTAGTCTCTTCATAGAGACCAAGCCAACCCACACCTAAACCCTGCCCTGCAACAGGGGCATCCCAAGTCCATCTGAAGCAGGCCCGGCAATGGGAAACTGTGGAATCCAGTTCTTGGCTCTTTGCTCCTCTGGTCTTCCAATAAATACCTCTTTACCAACACGCTGAGTGCCTATTCTATACTTTAGATATTAGGAGGCCTATAATCTTTCTTGTCCTTTTCCTCTATAATCCCAAATCCTTCACTGATACAGTGTATCAGCAGATCACTAAAAATGCTTATTAACCCACTAGTTCAGACACAAGCTGGTGGAGAGTTTGGCTTAAAAATAAAAAAAAACAAGTTGTCAAAGACTGGTGAGGTGGCTTCGAGAACCCGGGTTCAGTTCTCAGCACCTACATGGTGGCTCACAACTGTCTGTAACTCTAGTTCAAGGGGACCCAATGCCCTCTGCTGGCCTCTGAAGGCACTGCACAACTTGGTGCACAGACATAAATAGAGGCAGCAGACAGTGCTGGCTAGTTTGAGCTGCTTGGTACAAGCTAGTCATCTGAGAGCAGGGAGCCTCATCTGGGAAAATGCCTCCACTCGGTACAGTCTGGCTGTAGGCAAGCCTGTGGGGCATTTTCTTGATTAAAGATTGATGTGGGCGTGCCCAGCCCACTGTGGTCAGGGCCCCACTGTGGCCAGAGCCCCACTGTGGCCAGAAGGTCTTGGTGGAAGAAAAATTGAACAAGCCAGGAAGAGCCATGCAATAAGCAGCAGTACCCCACGGCTTCCGCTTCAGTTCCTGCCCCAGGCTCCTGCTCCGACTCCTTTCAGTAATGGAGTGTGACCCAAGAGTAGGAAACCTCCATCAGACCTTTCCTCGGGTTGCTTTCGATCATGGTGTTTTATTAGTGATAGGAACCCCAGGACAAACTAAAAATACATCTTAAAGAAAAAGTGCTTCTGCAAGTCGGGTGAGTACATATCTCCATTTCCGGGATACCGAGAAATCAGCTCTGGCATCACTGGATCTGCATTCTTGCAGAGTCTTTGGAGCTTGCCATGTGCCTTCCTGAGTAGCAAGTCAGACAGGAAGCAAAGACCTCCCAACCAAGAATGCCAAGAAACTAACAAGGAGGAGGATCATGAAGCAAATGTCCCATTGGACTCTTTATTATTTAGAAGACGAGCAGGCTGGAATGGCAGGGCAGCTATCTCTGATGGAACAGGAGTACAACAGAACCCTCAAATCCCCAGCTCGAGGAGCTGCAGCATTTGGGAAGAATGGACGGAAGGTATGGAGGAAGGGAGTCCTCACCAGCTATGGAAGAAAAGGTCAGGTTCTGTCTTTAAGAGTTTCTACTGCTGTGATAAAACATCATGACCCAAAAGTAAGTTGGGAAAGAAAGGGTTTATTTGGCTTACACTTCCACAGCACTGTTTATCAACGAAGGAAGTCAGTCAAGAACTCCAACAGGGCAGGAGCCTAGAGGCAGGAGCCTAGAGGCAGGAGCTGACAGCGGCCATGGAGTTGACAGAGGTCATGGATTTGCAGAGGCCATCGAGTGGTGTTGCTATGGCTTGCTCAGCCTGCCTTATAGAACCCAGGACCACCAATAAGAGATGACACCATCCACAGTGGGCTGGGCCTTCTCCCATCAATCAATAATTAAGAAAATTATCTTTCTAACCCAAAAGCAAAAAAACAAAAAACAAAAAACAAAAACAAAAACAAAAAAAAAAAACACACATCTTACAGGCCTGCCTACAACCTGATCTTATGGAGGCATTTTCTTAATTGAGGTACCCACCTGTCAGATGACTTTAATTTGTGTCAAGTTAACATAAAACTACCCAGTACATAATCCAAGCTACTATATACTCGCCCCCCCATCCCCCACACACACACTGGGAGTTCATCCCTTGCTGTTCCTAAGGACTAGCCCAAACCATGGGGAACAGCTTACTATATTTAACAGTTGGGCTAAAAACAAGCCAATCTCCACTCTCAATTGAACTGGCAAAAAGATATATCCTTATAACCAAATACTAAGCCACTAAACAAGAACGGCATGGAATGATCACCAGAAAGGGAGAAGTAGCACCCTGTACTCTTTTAGGCTTGTAAATTAGTTTTCTTATTCAAGCTCATGGGTAAGTCCATCATAATACTGTTCCATTTCATTCAAAAGCTTACTGTCACGGCAAGCTCACTTCCTGCACCTGTACCTCCATCACTCACACCGTTTCAAGAGGAAGGATCCTCTCACCTGGAAGTACCTGAGGCCATTTTCTTAGTTTGCAGAACTCATGCACATCCACCATGCAGATTTGATGGTGAGGAGTCCTCAGCTCTTAGAGCTTTCTGGGAGAGAAGGTGAGGTGAGGAATCCACAGGCCAGAATCATCGAGTTAGCTTCACCTATAGAGCAGATGACTTTGAAAATCTACCCTCAGGTATGTCTCTTAATTCTTGATAGTACAAAACTGTTTTTTCTGAAAAATGTAACAGAACAGCGGAATACTGCAACACTTTATTGAGAGTATTGGCTTTGAATTAGTAGCTGAAGTAACAATCGCCATGAAGCCAGGTCAGGTGTACTGCATAATACTCATCTTGATTTACTGACATTACTTAGCAATTTATTGGACAAAGGTCAAACTTTTTTTTATTAAGCACATTCCACAGTACAAAGCCGTCATGATAATATCTGTACAATTTAACAGTTTCAATAGCTGTTCAGACACATATTTATTTCAAACAGATAATTGGCAAACATAATTAATTACCAGTTAGAATTAGACTACCCCAGTGCTTTAACACATTAATATAGCAGTAATTTACAGTTGCTCAATTACGGTTAGCAAAATAAAGTCCAGAGTACAACTAGGAATTACTACTGTAATCCCAGAAGTTGGAATTCCTTGGGTACCCAAGTCCCCTGCTATAATTTAGTAGGCACAATTCAAAGGTCGTGTGCATATGTGAAGGCCATGATCTCCCAAGGATGGGCAGGAACTTCTATATTTAACATGCAAAAACAACTGAACAGTCCAATTGTTCAGAATTCACTCCCCTCCCCCCTGGCTCCCCTGGGCATTCCTGTCAAAGGGTGATGAGCTGTGAGGTGGTGTGTTCATACCTGCGCCCTTATAGACTGGGGCCTACTTTCCATACATTTGAACCCCCACCTCTGAGAAACAAATGTAGAAGCAAGTGAGAACAATGTATCTGAGTGAGAGAGAGAAAGAGGAAGAGGAAGAGGAAGAGGAAGAGGAAGAGGAAGAGAAGAGAAGAGAAGAGAAGAGAAGAGAAGAGAAGAGAAGAGACGACACCAACAAGGAAAAAGCAACATCAACCAATAAACCAATCACTGACACACACTGATGCCCACAGCATTCACAATGCCAGGGTGAGTGGAGCCCAGGGGCCTTCTCTCTCCTAGAGTGTGCTTCCATGGGAAGAGGCTCCATTCCCAGGGAGGGGCTGGTTGGTCCTTTAAAGGGTACTCACTGGCATTCCTTGATCTTTGGAAACAATGGTGAGGGGCAAATCAAAACCTAATCTTGGAAGAGGGAAATGTCGACCAAAGTCCTGTCTGTGTGCCTCTCACACCCGGGAGCTTAGAGAACTGAAGTGATGAGTCACACCAGAGCTGACAGGAGGGGAGGGGAGGAGAGGGAGGCCTGAGGCTGTGCTCCACACAGGAGGGCCTTGCCCTTCCTGTGAGCTCTGAACAGCTGACCTGCTCCGCAGGTTCTAACTCAGCAGCTTCCAACACCCTGCCAGAGTGCAGGGAGCCCAGAGCCAGGAGCCCCGTCAACGGGGCTGCCTTCTCCCTGTCTCAGGGTTACTGCCACACAGCAGGACATTGGACAGAGAAGAGATGATCCCCGTGATGAGGTGATCACTAGCTCTCAGGAGGGGTACTCATGAGGAGGAGAACAGTGACATGGAGACTGCAAAGATGCCTGTCCACTGCAGAAGTCACAAACAAACAAACATCCTGATAAACTTCTGAAGTTCCATCTGAACACAGCACACACAGGACAGTGACAAATAAAACGCAAAGGAACACTGCAGGAAGGTTCTAGGAATCACAGCAACCCTGGAGTCAGGCTCTCGGGCCCACCTGCAGCTGAGCGCGACACACTCCACAGTAGTGTCTCCGATGCAGGGGCCCGTCCGGCAACCTTGAGCTTGAATTGTTATGTACATTATATCTACATGCGGGTACAGTATTTTAAATTAGGAGGCAAGCACGTGGATAAGGGTGTTACTCTAGCAAATATCAGGAAATGATGAGGGAACAGAGAACAGTTAATAAAAGAAAATAGCCGTATCACCTGTGGAGAGGTAATATAACTCACTTATTCTTTAAATTAAAAGAAACTGGTACAGAAAGGAAGTGTAATCCAAAAATACTAAAATAATCCAGAGCTGTCCATTGTCCGACACATTCCTATGCACGTCAGAATGACAGTGACCTGAAGGTCTAAGGAGAAGCTGCTGCTGCTGCTGCTGCTGCTGCTGCTGCTGCTGCTGCTGCTGCTGCTGGAGAAGAGAGCCCTGAACCCCCAACACTTCACCAAGAATGCAATGTTGTTTTTAGTACCAAACCAAGGTTCAAAGCGATGTAAATTAGAGACAGGTCTTCTCCCACGGTCGCTTTGCTTCTGAAGAACAGGCCATGTGTCCTTCCCGTGAGCGTGTGCATCGGAAGGAAGCGTTGGGCTCTTCACTGGAGGGAGGGCGTGCGCTGCTGCTCTACTTGCAGTCGGTAGGCTAAGCTGTCCTTCTCCAAGTAGAGCCAGGGGTGGTGCTGGGAAAGTTGGGGCTTGAAGAGTAGGGCTGGTATGTCTACCCAGCATCTAGAACCAATCCCAGCCCCAGCACTCAGCTGTGAACGAACTCCCTTAGGCATGTGGTAGCCGCCATGTAGCCAGTAGTTCAAGACCAGGGAACCCTGGAGAAGAAAGGAGACCAGACATTAATTAGGCCATGGGAGAGGCACAGTAGGCAGGCTCAAGAATGGAAGGGAAAGACCAGGGGGAGGCCATGCTCTGAAGATTCCACTCAATGAATACAAGACTCTGCCAGGTGGGTCTTTCAATGGTCATATACAGAATCTTCCAAGAGAAAGGAGTGAGGGAGAATTTGACTGTGTAGGCAGACCCAGTGTTAGCACATGGGAAGAGCAGGAACAGTAAACATCTGAGTGGCTCTCAGGTCCCTGTTGGTGGCCTTCCCTGACACACAGCAGGTGTGTCACTTGGGGTCCCAGAGCTGTTCCCTCCACCAGCACTACTGGTCCAAGGGAACTGTTCAAAGCAGCACAGATCTGCCACTCTTGACGCAGATCTTTGATTCTTAAAGGCTGCATGGGAATTGGCTGACATGCCACAGGCTGTGTGTGTGAGCTCTGTCCCGACTACTCACTTCTATCACTAAAGTACAGAAGCAGCCACAGGAAGTGCAAGCCAGCGAGTACAGCTACGCTCCCATTCAACTGATCTATGGAAGGTGGAATTTTAATGTCATCTAATTTCTACATGGTGTCCAATTTTCTTTTTGATATGTTTCAAGTGTTTAAAATACAAGAACTATTTTTGGGGGCTGGAGAGATGGCTCAGAGGTTAAGAGCACCGACTGCTCTTCCAGAGGTCCTGAGTTCAATTCCCAGCACACACATGGTGGCTCACAACCATCTGTAATGAGATCTGGTGCCCTCTTCTGTATACATAATAAATAAATATTTGAAAAAAAAAAAAAGAAGAACTATTTTTGGCCTGCAGCGGGGCAGGAAAACCAAAGCATACAATGGGTCAGATGTGGTGCTTGGCTTCAGTGTGTCAGCCCCGAGCAGGGCAAACTTCTTAGTCATTCATGGGATTCAACCTTAACTCAGCAGTACCTGACATGATGGGGCTCCGGGTGACTTGGTATTAGGGGTTCTCATTCTTTCCATCCCCACAACTTCTCGATTTTACACATAGACATTTTATACTTTTTAATAAAAAAGAAAATATTAGTAAGAAGCTACAATGAATTAAGCAATGCTTTTAAATTAGGAGATTTTAACCACAAGTCTTTATATACATATATTCACAGAAGTATGGGTAGGTATTAAGTCTACAAAGTGTGACCTGTACAGAATCCAGTGGCCTCTGGTAAATCTTCAAGTTGGGAATGCTGTTCTCAGTAGTCATGGGTATCTGAGATGTGGACCAGTTGGCCATCTCTCATCCTTCTAAACTGAGCATATTGATAAGCAAAACATCCTGTCACCAACCGTGTGATGGCTATGTAACAGAGCAAAGGACCTGCTTCCCAAAGCACCTGCTGCCCTCACCACGAAAGATGGGTTTCAAGGCTCACCACACACTTCACGATCTCTCATTTCTGAGATGGCAACAGAGAGTGGGCTGTGGTGGTGGGAAGAAAAATAATTTGGATTGTCCTCCTGTGTGCATGCATATATGTGCATCTGTCTGTCTGTAAGCCACAGAACCAAAGGACCAGGAAAAAAGGTTTGATTCCTGCACTCCAAAAACAAACCTGAAGAACTATCCTGGTGTGTAACAGCCATGACCATCGGGGAGATCACTTAGGAAGCCAGTTTTTAAGACAGCAACCTCATCCATCACCTGTTAACAATGATGTGAAAGCCCACGATGTGCAGGGTTCTGTGGTGAGACCATCAGGACCTCACCTGTTAGATCCAGATGAGGCTTGTTAACAATACCAAGGAATTCAAAGGTAAAGCCCAGAAGCAAGGCCTTGAAGAGCCCAGGTAGGGCTTGGGTTTGAGCATACTCACCAGATTGGGCCAAAGTGCAGACCGCTATCTGGAGATATAGGTGTAGGTTCTGGAGGGAGAACGTGTCTCATTCTGGGCACTGGGAGGCACGTTTAAGAAATCCCAAATCAAAATAGTGTCATCATGGGAACTGCTGATGATCTGAAACTCATCAAACTGTAGCCGAAACACACGTCCAGAGTGTTCCTGCAAAGGAGCAGCTTGATTAACAGTACCATCTTTAGAGTCCCCACCTCCAGAGCCAGGATTTAACTCAGGCTGCAAAGTCAGCATTTCTCCAAGCTTCCTGCAGGACTTCCTAGCCACTGAGCTATGACTTTTCTGAGAACAAATGCTCTGTTTTGCCTTCTAGGGTTTTCTTTTCTTCCCTTTTTTATGTTATAAACATTATGTCCTACACTGTGGACTAGTCATATGTCACAGAAGAAAAGCTATGTGATCACCTCACAGAGGCCATCAGAGTTAATACCCACTTGGAATACACTGTAAAACCGGAATCAGAAGTGCAAGGTTGCTATAATGTTTCTTTTTTCTTTCTTTCTTTCTTCCTTTCTTTCTTTTCTTTTTATTTTAAGACAGGGTTTCTCTGTGTAACAGCCCTGGCCAGCCTGGAACTCCCTTTGTAGACCAGGCTGCCCTCCAACTCACAGAGATCTGCTTGCCTCTGCCTCTTGAGTGCTGGGATTAAACATGTACTACCACACCCTGCTCCTATAAACAAATTTTTTTAAACATAACCAAGAAAATCTAGTTAAACCACAGCAGATGAGCTGGGCGGTGGTGGCGCACGCCCTTGATCCAAGCACTCGGGAGGCAGAGCCAGGAGGATCTCTGTGAGTTCAAGACCAGCCTGGTCTACAAAGCAAGATCCAGGACAGGCACCAAAACTACATGGGAAAGCCTGTCTCAAAAAATTTTTCAAGAAAAGCACATCGCTGTTTTCAGATGTCTTCTTTTAAAAAAAAAAAATCAAACAGATTCAATATTAGATTTCAACAGCTTTGGTACTATTACAAAAGATTGACATATCAAAATAAAGTATTTATTTGGTCTTAAAGCAACCCAAGATATTCTGCCATTTACACTGACATGCGGATGACCCTGGAGGTCATTACATAAGTGGAATAAGGTAGGCACAGAGAGACAATGATCCCACAGACTGGATCTCACAGCAATGAGACAAAAAGGAGGACACCGGAGTGGGAGAAGGGGAAGGGTGACTGGAAAGAGAAAGATGGGTTGACTCCCAACGTCCATCAAAGGGTCCAAAGCATCAGTTAGACTGCAAGAACCCTGTCAATCATCCATGGACCACAGAGTAACCACAATAAAAAGCCAAGTGTTGTTGTATACTACAAAATTTATGAAGAGGAGTTTTGCTTTTTGTTTTGTTTTGTTTTGTTTTGTTTTTGTTTTTTGCAGGTAGGAGACAGGGTCTTATGTATCCCAGGCTGGCCTCAAATTCACTATGTAGGCAAGGATGACCTCAGACTCCTGATCCTCCTGCATCTACCTCCCAAGTGCTGGGATTACAGGTCTGAACTACTACACTTGGTTTAAAAACAGATTTTTAATATATTTCTATCAGAAAGAAATTAAAATTGATGTTCTCGTTAATTAGTTGATAATTTTTCTCTAATGTATACTATAAACAAAAATATCACATCATAGTCCTTTAACAATACACAATTATTTATTAATTCAAAATAAATTTTAAAAATTGAAGTGTTCCTATGTGCCAAAGCAATAATCCATATAACAGAGACTGAGGGAAATTCTACCTTAACAGTACACAAGTGTGCAGTTATAAAACAACACAGCCGCACACTGAAGACTCCCCCAAGGATACATGAGGTACACAGTACAAGCTATGAGGGTGCCTGCCCATCTACAGAGGATCCTGCAGTAGTGTAAAGGGTATGTTCTGGCTGGCCAAAATTACCTATGAATCTCTAAAAGCATGGTACAAGACACAAGCTTTAGTGGGTACCCCATCACCCCAACAAATCACATACCACCAAGGTGCGCAGACACAATGTGCTTGCTGGGGCCCGAGGGTCAAGAGCAGCTTGCAAATCCCAGACTTTAATCTTCCTGCAAAGGAAAAACAGACTGGGATTAACGCAAAAGTTACCACTGTCTACATCGTGGGCATATCCATGACAAGGCAGAGGGCAACTGCAAGTCTCTGTCAAACCCAGTAGGCAACATGCTGGCGTTTCTACGTTTCTGAACTTAGATTTTGAATATCTTATTTTGGAAAAAGAGCCTAAACCTTCCCAGAGTTCCTGAAACTTTGAAGGGATGTTACTGTTAAGGAGATAAATAGGCAAAGGACTTTGGGTTACCAAATTCACTTCCTAACTAGATATCTATGTCATCAAATTCATTACTTGGGGGACTGAATGCAAGATTCCCAGGATGCCTTTCTCCAAATGAAGAAATGATTATAGCACTAATGCCCAGTGACCAAGCATATATAATGCAGGACTGGGGCTTATGGCTTCCATTTGTCATTGAGAACAAAAGGAGAAAAGAGGAATTTATTATTGAGTTCAAAGGAGGGGGTAGTGGTGTTCCTGTTTATTTAGAATTAAGCAAAGACCAGAATTTCCTGTAGTGTAACCTGTGTATGCACATATGTATATTCATATGCACATAGGTCTGGAGTGAGTTCTTTCCTTACCAGGGCTGCTAGGCTTGTGCAGCAAGCACATTCACCAGGTCCTACTCTTTATGTTTCTGGTAATAGTTAGCATATAAGCTAGAACTCAAGTGCCTGGCTACAGTGTGGTTCAGGCAAGCTTTACTTCATCTTTCTGGACCAGGGCATCCACACCTGACACACTGGTATGACGGATTTCCTCACACAGAGTCCAGCATGCACAGAGCTCTTTAAGAGACAGCGGTTGTGTTCCTGACAAGGCTATACCCATGCATGTGCAGACTGAACACATACCCATCATAGGCGCCACTGACAATCCTCTTGTTATCAAAACGGATGCATCGGACCAATTCTTCGTGCCCCTCCAGGACTCTCAGACAGGCACCACACTCAATATCCCATAGCCTTAAACAAGAAGCAGTTGTCTATGAAACAGATTCTCACACATGACTCATGCCCTCCTCAAGTCCTGTACACCTGTTCCATACAGGTAAGATTTTTCATTCTCTTCAATTCCATATTCCCATCTCACTCCTGGCTCATACCACATACATACATACGTACGTACGTACGTACGTACGTGCGTGCGTGCGTGCGTGCGTGCGTGCGTGTGTAAAAACATTTGTGCTTTTAGCACTAATTTAGGCGGAAGCCTCACTTTCTGTTATATTTTGTTTGTAATTTGAAATATAAAAGCAATTTTCTTTTTTAATCAACTCAGCAAAGACACTTCAATTATGCTCCGTCCCTGGGAATTCTCTTGGTATCTCAGCGGATAAATCTACAGAGCCCAGTGGCTTCAGAGGAGCTTCCTGGAGGAGATATAGTCATGAGGCAGGAAAAGAAAAAAGCATGTAGAGCAAGATCACACACAGCCAGGGACTCCAGGCCCAGTGGTCTCCCAATCCTGATGAAACTCAGTGGTGCCTTGTGTGGACTAGATACCAGGGTTGCTTGGTTTCTAAAGGCTGGGTCTCGGACTCACTGGGTGTTCAGTGTCTTAGAAAACTGAACCAACCCCCAGCCATATTAAGCCTTCTCCTTTGCATGATCCACAGGGTATAAACTCATGTCTTCTAATTCTGGAGTAAGAGACTCTTTCGGTTTTGTTTTCTACCCATTGGTTTTTTTGTAAAAAATAAATAAATAAATAAACCAATTCCAATTTCTACGCACCGGATGGTGTTATCCGATGAGCCACTGACGACCAGCCGGTCCCGGTACTGCAGACAGGCGATGCCCCGCTTATGCCCATTCAGAGTGCGAACAAACTCACAGGTGCTCGTGCTCCACACCTGTGGACAGAAGCAGCGCTGTTAGGAAGCCACCAAACCCGCCACAACATGCCTGCCAGGAGAGCTGGGCAGGGAGATGTCCCCTACCATCCTAGCATGCAGGATGGCTGAGGTAGAAGGATGGGCAAGCTTACAGACAGTGTGGCTACACAGCCTCGAAGCAGGGGCACACTCCAAGAAAGGTTCCAAATGTCTCTGACTGACCACACTTCCTTCTTGGTTAACAATGGGCTAGGGAGGAAACTGGACAGCATGGGCTTTGCTGGCCATGGGTAATATAACTGGAGTGAAACCCAGGGGAGTTTAGAAGTCTAGACTTTGAGATCTTCACAAAGACAACATCTCCTGGAAGGCTAAGGTACTTCTGCCTGTGAAGGAAGAAGTTGGTGTCATTTTGTTTTCACACTAGCTCACACATCACACTTAATGTACTGACACACACCATCTCCACCTTCCACAGCCTCCTCTTCTCACCTGTCTCTTGAGTAGTGCCGTACATTCTGGCACAGGACTCCTAATATTCCACACATGATATAAATACTTCCCTCTTGTGGATCTGTCTGTAAGATGCAGATGCCCACAGGCGCACTTACTATGTGATGAGCCAAGTAAGGAGACACAGTGGCTGGAGTTCCTGGGCTGGTGAGCCAGCTGCATCTGCAGCTCAATGGGAAAGCAGCTATTTCTATGTCCACCCCTCCACATGGAGTTAGACCCCCAACCTCATGCCATACACAAAAACTTAATTCAAAACAGATCAAAGATCTAAAAGAGCCAGAATCACACAAACCTCGGAGGAGAGAAGGAAAGAGTAAAGCCCTATTTGGGCAATCATTTCTTAGGTATCACCACAAAAGCACACACAACACACACATAAAATAAAATGGATAACATCAAAATTAAAAGTTATTTGTGATCCCAAAGTGATATCAACAAAGTGAAAGAATGAGAGAAAAATCATTTATCTGATTAAGGAGCTCATCTCTATAATATATATAAAAAAATCTTTAAAAAATTACAACTCAACCATAAAAATAAAACTAAGTTTTTAAATGGGCTTAAGACTTAAACACATTTATCCAGAGCAAGTACACAGTGACCAATAAAACAAGAAACCACTAGCCCCTGAAGAGTGAAAGCCAACCCCAGATACTCCTGCAGTGCATCATAGCTATGGATCAAAACCAGACCAGACCAAGTGTTGGCAAGAGTGTGAAGCAATCTCACCACAGAGGTGTTTTCTAATTAGGCCCAAGTGTTCCTAACTGTCATAGTTAAGTTAATGCACACAAAATCTAATTGTTCCACTTGCAGAAACTGAAGTTTAGATAAAACAAGACCCATGATTTGTGGGGCGAGTTGCCAAGCACAGAGCACTGCCCAGCACAAAGCCTTACGCTGGCAGGACCTCAACATGGGACAGCCACACTGGAAACCATGTGGCAGTTCCCTGGGGTGTCAGTAAATTAAGAGAACTAACCGAATGTGCAAAGATGAATGGGTAAGTGTTTACAGCAACATCATTCATAATTGTCAGCCAAGGGAAACAAACAACAGTGCATCAGCACATGAGGGGGAAACAGTGTCATCTGTTCAGAGTAAAGAAGCACTTGGCCACCAAAAGCAACAAAACCCTGGTCTGTGTTAAACCCTGCATTACACAAGCAAGCTAGATACAAAAGGCCACAGGATATACAAATCTATTTATATGAAATGTCTACAACAGGCAAATTCAGAAACGGAGAGTAGACGCTGAATACTAGGAACATGTGGCTGACTCTCCTGCACAGTTAATGTTGTAGGTGAAAGTGTTTATAAACCAGGCTGGGGTGATGTTATGCAAAGCTGTAAATGCACTAGTAATACATTTGGAAAAGCCAAATCTTCAGGCGTGGAAATTATAGATTAATAAAGCTGTTAATAAATATGTAAGAAAGGTAGAAGGATCTCATGAGGCTCAACCCCTTACTGATGAACTATTGGCTAGTGACAGATTCTGAGAGAGGGAGTCCCTGTCTGCCGTTGTGCACACACCTCGGAGCCATTAGATTCCAACAGATAACTCCGAACCCATGGTACCCAGTCAACACTGGGCAAACTTAATGGATCACAGAACAAAATGAACAGAGATGAATGTGGGAAAGAGAATGTGGGGAGACGGAGAATAGGGAAGTGGGAGGCTGGGTGAAAATGGTCAGGGTGGACAATGTGTGAAATTGTCAAAGAATTTTTGAGTGAAAGCAAAACTTTAAAAATAAGTTAACACAGATAAGGGAATCGCGTGGGTCACCTTAGTCTACAATTGCTAGTTGCATTTTGCCTTTTACTACCTGACCCAACCTGGCTTCTTGAAGGCAGGAAGATGTCTTGTTCATCAGTCTTTCCCCAGCATTTAACCAGGGCCTATACAATAGCAAGCTCTCAGAAGAGAACAAACCAAGTATGAGCTCCACATGACCAGCTTGAGCCATGTCATGGTAGTGGTGTTGTGAGCTGACAAATGTAAAGCTCCTATACATACAGCATCATGCTCAGCTCAGTCTCTTCCCCTTAGGAAGGTGACTTAACAACGGGGCGGTGGTGGGCACACCTTTACTCCCAGCACTTGGGAGGCAGAGGCAGGCGGATCTCCGATCTCAAGGCCAGCCTGGGCTACAAAGTGAGTTCTGGAACTGCCAAAGGCTCTTATACAGAGAAACCAACAATGTCATCTCATGAAATTGGCAACTGTTCTCTATTGGAACCAATGACTTTTTTCTTCTTGTCTTGCCTGTAGCTCTATCAGCATATGAAATGGGAGGGTCTCGGGGGAATGCATAAAGAGCCCTTGCCACCCAGTGCGAGCCACCTCTGCCTATTCTCTGTTGTTTAGGGACAGGAAGAGCCAGGGTGAAGACTGCAGACACACTCACTTTAATGGTCCTGTCTCCAGAGGCAGACACAATGTACTTATCATCAAAGTCTACTACATTGACAGCAGCACGGTGGCCAACCAGGACACGGCGTAAAGTGATATCAGTGGCAGAAGCCATGTCCCACACAGCAATGGACCGGTCCTTGGAACAAGTCACCATCAGTCCGTTGCTGAAGCGTAAGTGCAGTACGGCTTCATTGTGATGGATGAGTGTGTTGAGAACTTCACCCGTGTTCACATCCCAGACTCTGGAAGAGAACAGAAAGCTATGACAGGGAGAGCCAGGGAAAGGGGAGGTCTGGGTTCAGTGTCATTTAGTGTACCGAGTGCATGCTACCAGCAGAACCCCCACACCCCAAGTATATTCTGCCAGACTACTGCCAGCAGAACCCTGTACCCAGGTGCAGGGTATAGGGTATGCCTATGCATGGTATGCAATAGAACCTGGGCAGCAGCCTCCTTAAAGCTGACAAGTGCTAAGTGCCTTTAAGAAGGAAGCTAACTCTGGCTGGGCTCAGGTTTATCTCACACTCAAAGTAATTAACTCAGGGATGTCTTCAGGTTTGTAGAGTGACAAAGACATCCCTCAGGTCAGGAGACTTTCAGTGAGTCTGAGACAACAGGGAGAGTTTGACAGATGAGGAGCCTGGGGTGACCCCAAGCTTAAGGTTTTCATTGGCCTCGGGCATGTTGAAGAATCTACTGCTTATATTTGCAAACTAAGCTGGGGCGTTTCATCAAATCACTTTTTATCTGACACTTGAACAAGCAAAAAAAAAAGCCCCAACATCCTAAAGGATGCACTGACAGAGCAGAAGACAACCTTGAAGGCTGAGCAGTGACAAGGCAGCAGCCTAGAGGCCACATCAGGGCGTGGCCAGTAGCTGTGCTGTGGGTGGGGTTGAGTAAAGAGTTGGGCACTGGGATATGAGACAAGAAACCCAAAGGGTATCACAGAACCCAGGGATGGACCAAGAACTACCCAGCTCCTCCAAAGTGCCTATGACTAAGCAATCCTCCCCAAGCATCTGAGTTGGCTGAGGTGAGCCCCTCCTTTCCGCTCCTCATTCCCTCCAGTCCTGAGACCCCCTCAGCCTTCGCTGCATGATGCCCTTTGGCTCTGCTGTACATGTCAGGTACAGGGAAGCGTGCTTTCCCAGGAGGATAGGGCAGATCTCGGGAACATTCCCTTTCTAGTCTTGATACCCAACTATCAGTCACTGCTTCCCTTCTGCAGTGACTCTTCCACACTGTCCCGGGATGGCAACTGAGAAGTAAGCTTCCACCATTGCAAAGGCTAGAAAGACAGTCATGAGTGACCTCAACTCAAGGTTCAAAACTGGACTGCTCTATGACTCCAAGGAAATGATGTGCCCTCCCAGTTTCCTACTATACCTGCAGAGATGAAGGCAGTATCTAAGAGAACTCAAGCAGATATCATAATCAAATGTGTTGTCTCTGGTCTCAGAACTCAATTTCCTGAGGGTCTACAAACTGCATGATTCTCAGTTCCTTACGCTCAAGAACAACTGACTTATTCCTCTCTGCTCTAGATGGCAAGAACAGGAGGCAAGCTAAAGCAGTGTGACTTTATAGGAGAATATATTACCATCTCTACAGAACACAGCAAGAACAGGATACCTTTATAAAAACTCAGCCTTCTGGACTAATGCTTAACATGTCTCCATGTTAAGTCTTGAGATACAGCAAGTAAAAGTATGTACAGAGCAGCCTGTGTGCATGTATGTGCACATACGTGCACATATGAATGTGCATGCATGCAAAAACTCCTGAAGAGAGTATGTATCTCTGTCTCCCCGGAACGGCCTTTGAGGTCAGAGAACGAAGGCTGGCCCCTCACCTCACTGTCGAATCTGAAGAACCAGTCACGATGACTCGCTCGTCATACTGGAGGCAGAGGACAGAGCCTGTGTGTCCTGTCAGCACCTTCAAGCACTCCAGGCTGGTTTTATCCCAGATCTATTGAGACAAGACGGACCACAGCAGCAATTTAGTGCCTGCACTTCCGCCAAGGTTCCTGTGCACCCTGCACTCTGCATCATGGCAGAGCACGTGCAGGGTGCGGGAGACAAGGTGAGCACCAGAGAGGGAGGGAGGGAATAACCCGAGGAAACAGGAGGAGGACACCACCACCCAGCTTCCAGAGCAGACACACAGCTCTGCGAATGTGCACACTTTGTTTTATTACAAAGCTAGGCACTTTTAGGAATGAAAACAGAAACTGGTTGTGTGGTGACGTGGTCACACCCTGAGCTATCTCCCCTTCTTTCACTCTTTTCCAAACTATCACACTCAGCCTGTACCATGAAGCCTTCCACACTGCTTCTTAGGAGCATGCGCTCACAGCTCTCCATGGCTTTCCATGGCTTGTATAGCAAATTCCTTTCAATGCTGAAAATATCCCACCCCCTGGATGAACTGCAGTTAGTTACCCATCACCACTGCAGATACCTGCTCACTTCCAAGGCTTAGCAGGTACTTTGAATAAAGCTGCTACAAGCGAGTGCGTGTTGGGGTGGACTAAGTTTTCAACTCCTCTGAGTAAATACTAAGGAATGTAAGCACTTGGTCATACGATAAGAGGCGTTCTAGGAAACTGTCAAACTGCCTTCCAAAGGAGCTGGACAGTTTCACATTTCCACAAGCCACAGGTGAAGGGCTGTTCAATTCCTCACCAGCACCAGTGCACGAGTGAGGTGGACTTGGGCACACTAGTGGAATGTGAGGCGGCTTCAGCCTGTTGTTTCCCCTTCCTTGAAAATTGGCAACATGGCCACCTTTGCAAATGCTGCTTCGCTGGCTGGACACACTCTGGAGATGGATCTATTAAGGACTCTGCCTTTCTTTGTGGCTATTGTCAGAGTTTTTTGGTTTTTCAAGACAGGGTTTCTCTGTGCAACCCTGAGTATCCTGGAACTCGCTCTGTAGACCAGGCTGGCCTCAAACTCACACAGATCCACCTGCCTCTGCCTCCCTAATGCTAAGATTAAGGTTTGAGCATGTTTTTAAAAAACATGTTTTAATTCCTTATTGTTGGATTTTTACACACTTTGGCTAGTACTCCTTTATCAGGAGTGTCTTTTATATGTATTTTCTGTCTTTCTGAAGTTTGTATTTTCAGAGAGCAGAAAACTGCCAGGCTAATGAAGCCTAGCCTTCATAGGCCACAGTCTAGTACTACATCTACAATGTCATACCCAAACCCAAGATCATTTTACCACACAAGCCAGCAATCCAGTTTCCAAGTTTTCACTCACACAGGTAAACTGTCCTTATGTTCTCACAAAGACCTGCATGCTTGTATTTCCAGAGGTTTCATTCACAATGAGGAGGGGAGAGGAAGGGAGGGGAGGGAGAGGAGGGGGAACTCTTTCTCATATATATATGAAGGCGAACGGGAAGAGCACTAGATTTCTGGGCACAGCAATAAGAAAAGGTGTCTCTGGGGGCAGGACAAGGGAGTCTGAGAGGATATCATAAACAGAGAGCATCAAATGTGAATGTGCTCAGAGCCAGGGAGAAGAAGTAAGATGAGACCAGGAAATGCCGTTTCTGGTGCTTTTCAACAACACAAGAGCTACTGATGCTGAGAACAGATATAAGCCTATCTCTGCAGAGCAGCAGAGACTAGCACACAGCAGCACTTCAGGGCTGCACATCACTCTAAACTAGCGCAGAGTCGGACGCTCACCTTGATGGAGTTGTCTCGGAGGCCACTGATAATCTTGTCATCGTCATACTGCAGACAGTAGACACCTTTACTATTTTCTGAGCGGCACTGGATCCTCTGCAAGTTGTGCCGACCACACCGCCAATTCGATTCTATGGTCTGGAGGAGGAGGAGGCAGAGAGAGGTGGCTTCTGTGAGTCAACTGCTCTGCTAGCTTTCACATCCTGGTGTTGCTTCCAGAAGCAGAACACCACGGACACCCTAATGTTGTTCTTTTCCTAGTGAGACGCTAGCCAACAGTGCTTCTTCTGAAACCCTCCCTGCCTACCTGACAGCTGTCATAGGACTTCCCGGGAGATGGGGGTTAGATCTGAAATGGACTAGACAGAATTCAGTATGTGTGAAGAACATCATTTGCCCCTAAGATACACAGAGAAATAACTCACTGAGTTACTCCCTAACGGCAAAAGACTGCCCTGTTACTCAGTCCTATCCTCACGACCCACATGTCAACTCACGAGTTGTCTAGTCTATGTGCAGGACTTGCCAACGTTACAGACTGACTGCGTTGTCACTCGCAAGCTCCAGCCAGACTGCAATCACTTAACTAAGAAGGGAATACTTTGCCAGGCGGTGGTGGTGCACACCTTTAATCCCAGCACTTGGGAGGCAGAGGCAGGGGGATCTTAGAGTTGGAGGCGAGTTCCAGGACAGCCAGGGCTATACAGAAAAACCCTGTCTCAAAAAACACAAAGGAAAACAACAACAACAACAATAAAAACAGACAACTTCAGCTCCGGGTTCCAATCCTTGTCATGCACTGTTTAATGAGCATATTCCAGAACTGAGGGTCAAAGGTCAACAGGATGCATGCTGCATTAGAGCCATTGAGCCAGTTGTGAGAGGAAACACTTGGAATCTCAGAACTGGGGAAGATGAGGCACAAGACAACAAGTTCAAGGCCTGAGCTGCACAGCAAGACCCTGCCTGTCTCAACACCAACACTAACACCAACACCCCCCCCACACACACACACACACACACGATCCTCACTTTTAATGGTTAAGCTTATTGTTTTTTCTTGGTCTTGTAATGCAAAGACAATACACATTCAACAGAAACTGTATTTTGAATTTTGACCCTTTCTCTCCCTGACTAACCACTTGGATGCTGGATGCCAGCAGCAAGCCAGTCTGCCACTAGATCACAAGAGGAGAACAGCTGGAATCCACAGTGCAATGTGTCACTGGATCAGCTTAAATATGGTAAACTTATTTCAAGCTACACTGTTTTCAACTTACCATGGGCTAATCAGCTGTAACCTCATGGTACACTAGGGAACATCTACACTCTGATCTAAATTTATTTGACTGAAAATTATGCCAATAATCTTGGTAGTATTTCTCATTGTTTTCCTTTTATAAATGAAGGATCGGTTTAACCTAAGGCTACAAAAACAGTAACTGGACTACTTAGACATCAAACCCAGTTCTGATCAGCCTAGGATTCTAATAGGAACATATTCACTGGTCTAAAGGATAGTCCTTAGGCCCTCTGCATACATGAGACAGTTGTGTAGCTTGATCTGCTTAAGGGGACCCCTGGCAGGATCAGGATCCATCCTTGGTGCATGAGTGGGCTTTTTGGAGCCTACTACCTATGGTGGAATACCTCACAACAGCCTTGAGACGGGAGACACAGACACACAGACACACAGACACACAGACACAGACACACACACACACACACACACACACACACACACACACACACACACACACACTACTGAATGTACCATGCTCTGCTGACTCCCCATGGGAGGCCTTACCTTCTTGTAGGAGGGAATGGGGAGTGGGGAATGGGTAAAGGCTGGGGGGCAAGAGGAGAAAAGGAGATCTGTGATTGGTATGTAAAGTGAATAAAAAATTTCTTGATTAAAAGAACTGCATGGCTACCTTTGGGCTATAAAATAAGTATGACTCTAAAGTAGGCTTTACTTTGTAGTTCAGGGAACAATGGAAGCACATTTACATCATATGAGAGTTTAAAGGAGAAAGTGCTTTTCATGCAGACAGAGGAATGAGAGGACTTCTCTTACACACGTTCTCACTACTCTTCAAGGTATTTTCTAGAATGGGATGAGGTGGCCATAATGTATAACTGTATCTAACCCACTGAGGACACAGAGAGGGATGAGGGAGGGGTGCAAGATGATACCACATGGTCACCTAGGTCTGAATCAGTTCCTGAAACACCTGGGTAAAGCCTTAAAGCTGAACTGTCCCATCTATTCCTGACCCTCATTGGGGAGGGCAGGGCTTCACACATGCACCACCAGACACCCTATTTTCTGTCTAAGTCAAAAGGAAATTGTGGTGTGGTCAAGCTTCTCCACGCTCACAATATTCCTGACTTTCTAGGATATTTTTAAATTTTCAGGCAAAGTTCAGAAGACTTTTGGTGAGTCACTCTGGGAAGACCCCCATTAGGGCAAGTTTTTCAATCTTTAGGTTCTTGAATCCAAGGTAAGTATAGCTTACTGGAACCCGACAGGAAGTCTCTGACGGCCATGTAGCCACCAAGGGCACTCCTGATACTGCCCTCCTTAGTTCTCCAGGCCACCCACACATAGAAGCAGCACTTGCTCCTGACTACACCTACCCAGAACACTGCCACCATGTCTGACGACCTCAATTTGTTTTCTGTTAATTCTTCTCAACCAGGTTTTCACAAGAACTAGACCTTCAAGCCTGGCAGCCCTTGGTAGTAGAAATGACCTAAGTCAAGAAGATAGCCTTGGCCAGTGGTACTGACTGAGCACTGGCTTCCACCTCCGTGTAGCAGATCAGTAGAATCTGTTCCCCCAACAATGAAGGGACCACGTGAGATAAAACATGAGATGTGCTCATCACAGCCTATGAGGAACGCTGCCAAAAACAGCCGGTTGTAATTAAAAAGGGAGGTTTCTCCCCAGATTGGAGGAATTATAGTGTTCATCTAGGCTGCTGTTTGTTGCTGGTAGCCTGCATTTCATAGTGAGCCCAGCAAGGTGCTCAGTCCTCAAATGGAATTCAGCTATTATCTGATTTCAGCAGCAATAAAGCCAGTCACTCAGGTGTCCTCTCCAATACCTGCCATACCATGAGCCATCATGTGGTACCGCTACTGTAGAAGAGAATTTCACGTGTTAGAGAGCTTGTAAAATCCCCTTACCCTGCGCAAAATTTCAAAATACTGGGAAAGCAGCCATGATATACAGAGTATACAGCGGCATTTAAATTGGCAATAGAGTGAAAACAGATGTCTGAGTATGGAGGAATAACATTATTTTTAGAAGCCTAAACATAACTGGGTGGGTGGGCAAGTTTCAGCATTTTCTAGTCAGGACAATGTTAATATCAAGTTTGCAAACCACAAAAAAAAAAAAAAAAAAAAAAGTTTTCCAGTTTCTCTGAATGAAATGTGGTTTATTAAAAGGTGTGATACAACACACCGTCATTTCCCACGGCCAGCTCCAAGGAGAGTGCTTCAAAGGCATTTACTTACCTGGTAAATATAAAGAGTCACTACTGTGAAATGGCAGAAAAGAAAAAGCCAAGTTCAGGGCATTAACATGTTGGATTGTAAGAGCAACAGCCATCTGCCTGCAAAAGCGTTTGGGGTGCGGGCTGGAGGGGGACTGGGGAGTCAGGATCCCAGTTCTGGGAGTTAAGCTCAACCAGCCATTCTTCCTGAGTGTTTTGCAGTGCACCCTGAACCACCCTGAAAACAGACTGGCATGGACTCTGGAGAACGAAGGAGGGTGTGTGACTGCCTCTTGGCAGGACAAGCCTCAGGTTGACCAGGAGTTCCTTCTCAATTTAGAGGCCCCGTAAACCCTGTGTGGCAAGAACACCCAGGAGAGGGGAACCTTTGCAGAAAGGGAAGAACGGGAACTATTCTCCACAGGCTCTGATCCTCATTTCCCCATTTTCTCAACAGCAGGAGCTAGCCACACAAAGCCAGGTTGTCTATTTTTCCTTAAAATACAGCCAATTTCTGGTGACTAGATGTGGAAGGCAAAGTTCAGAAGAACATTTTTCCTCTGTGCTCATCAAGCTGAGAATGGAAGTATTTCGGCAAGCTGTCAAAATAGAGAACAGGGGAAACCAGAGTGCTGTCCCAGAAGTGCCTATCTGTGGAGTGGAAGGGGAAAGGACAAGGGATCCGTGACACATGCCTGACATCCTCTACCTCTGGACAGTGTGCTTCGGAACCTTTCAATGCTGCCTTTGCTCTAACAGATCTGAAGCACGGCCAATGGCTCTCATCTTAATTCTTAACCCAACAGTCAAGGAACTGAGAGTACCCACACACTCAGAGGAAGACGCAAGTCTGCAGGGCTAAAACATGCCCTGCTCCTGCACTTCCTGAAATTTCCACTTTGGAAACAGCAAAACAACTAACTGTAAGCCTTGGGCTAGACAGACTTCAGTTAAAGCCCACCTCTTCTATGTAACACGTTCTAAAGCTTCTTTTAGTCTGTTTTCCTTTATACAGATACGGCTTGGGCATTGTAAAATTATTACAGTTATCTATGTAAATCTCCTAGCACAGTCCACGGTCGACTATAGAGGTGACAATGATGGTGTCACCCTGCAAGTGAAGCTTTCCCAGCAGTCATGTGGGATCACAAGAGGGAAGACCTTCCATATAAGTCTGTATGTCTACCCTGACAGAACATATATAAAGGGCCAGGGAATATGCAGATGGCTGTGGACTCCCCTACTCACTGTGCATGTCAGAGTATGTGGATGGCTGTGGACTGTACCACTCACTGTAATCCAGGGCAAGAGTTTACCTTGTCAGGCCTTCTTTCTTCAATTTTCACTGTAGACCTGACCTACTTTTCAGGCTGTCTAGGCTATCTAATGAGAAAATACGCTATAAACTGCTAAACAAAGTAAATGCCTTATTAGTGGTACACTGCTTCTGTCACTATTACTATTAGTGAGTACACCAAAGTATAAGCATCATCCTTCATACTAAGAAATTTAGCCACAAAAATCTGGAGGAGACTCTTGTGGCTGGGCAGTGGGTTTTCCTAAACCACACTTTAAGAACTACTGGGAAGACCACCATGATGCAGAGGTTTTATGTCAAACAGTGTTTCCCCAATGGCTCCATTTCCCATCACATCTGCCTTCTCTGTTAGCTCTGAAGTATTATTATTTCAGTCTGAGGAAATGGGTATGGTAACTGCCGTCATACTGTCAATTATAACGGTAGTCATGGTGACTAAATAAAATAATCTCCATCACCAAACCTCAATCTGATAAAGGTTCTCCTGAGTCGGCTTATTAATAACTGGCTTTAAACAGCATCCCCTCACAAGGAATGCCTTATTGGGACCACTCAAGAAAAGTTGGAGAGTTCCTATCAACAGCTACCCCATGCCAAGGAGTAGAAAGGCATTTCCGAGATGTCTGGTACACCTACCTTGAGTAGTGACCTTCCCTCCTCAAGTGCATAAACACTAACCTATGATGGCAGTCGCTGAGCACTGCAGGACATTAGTCCACGCTTGGAACAATAGGTCAATTAATTCCTAAACTTTATCTGGCAGTGGCTTTAAATTATTGAGCCCTCCCTAAAAGGTTAGTTTTTAGGTCATTTTATAGAGCATGCACTCCAGACAAAAGTTTCTCTTTTAAATAATGATATCCTGTCACACGCAGATGCACCACTAATGGGATGGATCCATTGGTTCACATCTGCCTGAGAAGGGGCAGAGGATGAACTCTACAAAGGCACATGTTTCTCCATTAACTAATTTTGGCACAATAATTTTTATGTTAATCACCTGGGGGACAGGATTACAGAGACCAGCTGTAACTTTATGGGAGATACAGCATTGCCCAATGAAAGCTCAACTTTTCTACCAAAGAGGCAACAGTGAAGTAACTAAGAACGCATGTGAAAGAGTTAATGAGAACTACCTGTGCATATCTTTCCTGGTTCAAGGGAAAGGCCAAGGAATAAAGTCGACCTGGAACATGCCAACAGTATCAAACAGCGCTAATGTTTCTCCTCAGCAAGTGCGCAGATCTCCACTGGTCACTGACATGACACTCAACTCCACAGCAGCCCCAAAGCACAGCCTGCTTTATAAGGCCCACTCACCAATGCTTAGAACAGCCTGAGGCGTTTTTATGAAAAACTATGTACGACTTAGAGAGGTGACTACAAGCATGCCTTCTACAGTGATGGCTCAATATAAAAGTGTGCTTGCCTCAGACAGTGGGCCTTTGAGTGTGGAGAATTTATCAAACTAGAATATAGTTTGTCTTGGATTAAGGTTTTTAATTAACTGGCAGCCTTACAGAAGAATTTCGTGTTTTTGAAAGTTATAATTCTATAAAAAGCCATGATCGGCTCTGAAGAAGAGCCACAGATTACACACTGTAACATTTATTTCCAAGGCTCAACTTAAAAAAAAAAAAAACAAAAAAAAAAGAGTTCCATGAGTTTAGAACAAAAGGACCTTTAAAACAATATAAAAAGTTGAGAACAAGACCCCAAAGGGTGCAAAACACTCAAATGAAGCAGTTACCTCTATGTCCTGGATAATCTTTGGGTATAGAGATCTATAAAATGAATTGGGAGGGCCGTCTGTAGGTCTGTTCTTAAACAGGTACTGATCCCTGGCAATGGAAACAAACAGATGTTACATTTTTGCACATAAAAGAGCAGATTTTATTTAAGCATGCTTACAAGGGCAGCCCCATGTTTCATGTCTTCCCTTGCACTGAATGTTAACAGTTCAAAAGCAGGATTTCTGACAAACTGCAGTTCCCATGGTAGAGACAATTTAGTTCTGGCATGATGCTGGTCTTTTGTTTTCTGAGTACCGTCACACAAATAATTACCCTTTCATTCTAGGCTGTCCCCTTCCCCCGCTTATAAATCTAGCAAATAAAAAACAGGACACACTGAAATTAACTAGTTGCAAAGTCTATACATACATCTTAATGAGCTTTTAAAAAATTACAATAGACATTCTGAAGCTATGGACCTTCACACTGGATTTTACACTTTCACTATCAAACATATTTTTGTGCTCTTATCCACTACAAAAAACAAAAACTCCATGCCAAAACTCAAGGACACAGTCAGCCTGCTATCCTTTGGCATTACTCATGCCCATTAGCCACATTCAGTCTTTCCTCAGTCCCTAAAACTTAGCTCTCCGTGGTCCCTCTTCCCCGTGTGCTACTGCACCCACATGCACAGAAAGTGCTAATGATGCTCAGGAGAAGTCCTATTCCCCATTCAACTTCCTCAACTCCCCAACTCCCCTCCTCTTCTCAGTCCTGTGCCTGTCTGTAGCTCCTTCTCGGCGCTCACTGAGCCAGGGCACTGACAATACACAGAACTATCGAGCTGTATTGAAGCTCACAGGTTTCTTGAAAAACCCTCTGGCTGTATTTCCATTCTTCCCATGAGCAATAAAGTAATAAATGGTGAAATGACATGACTCAGGCTGGTGGTACAGCTCAATGGTAGAGCAGCTGCCTAACATGAATGAGCCCCCAGGGTTAATCCCCAGCAATTACGGCAAATAACATTACTTGACTCTCATATTATTTTCCTTTAAAAACTGTTTTACGTATGGGGGTTTTGGTTGCACATATGTCTGTGTACCTCACGTGTGCCTGGTGCCCATGGAGGCCAGAAGAGCATCAGATCCTCTGGAAATGGAGCACCAGACAGTCGTGAGCTGCCAAGTAGGTGCTGGGAATTGAACCAAGGTCTTCAGCATGAGCAGTGAGTGTTCTCAACCACTGAACCATCTCTCTGGCTCCAACTCTCTCATTTTTTTTTCCTTATCTTTTTGTGATGGGATCATTGTCCAAGTTTTGAAAAAGCATAAATTCACAGCTTTAAAAAGATGAATGACTCACCCATCTGAGGTATTGAAAACTTTATAGTAACAAATGCATATACATTAGAAGGGGGAATTCTAAAAGCCTTAACTAGTCTTGACTAATCATTTTCCTCTTTGTTTAAGTAGACTGACACATTCACAAACAGAATTGCCTTGAGTAATCGAGCTGACTGTCCACCAAGGGAATTTTTTCCAACCAAGCAGCCCATACTTACCACCCTCTTCTCTCTGAGAGGCCCTTCCAGAGAGGGTCAGTGCGCACCATCCTCTCGATCAGCTTCTTCCAAAGCATGCCTTCTGAGATCACTCGCTGCCATTCTTTACACACCAGCTCTGCTGCACACAGAGACCTGGCATCCAGGTAGGAAAGAATGTTTTCTGCTATGTGATCTAAGCCTTGCTCTACAAGACAGAAAAGCAATGAAAAGAATGGGTAGGGCAGAGGACACAGAGCAGCCCTTCCCTTCAGTAAGAATGAGCAAACCCTGAGGCGGCAGGTGAAACACCCAGGAGCCAGCCATGGACAAGCTCATCCACACGAGCAGCTGACTGCAGTGTAGCTAACAGCTGCCCTGGAACAGGTCTGTCCTTCTCAACATGCGGAGACTCTTTCTTCCCTTCCCCATTTTCCTGCCAATGCTTCTCCGAAGTTACAGCTGAGGTACAAGAAGGGAAACTCTCAGGCTGTGCTCTTCAGCCACGACAGGAAGTCAAGACTTCTCCCTTCAAACCTGCTGTTGCCCAGTCACTGTCTTTTGCAATAAGCCCACTCCACCGTGAAGCCTTGATGGCTCCGGGGCCAAAAGGTGAGGCTGGCCATTTGTCAGGGGGTTGAAGAACTACAAGTGAAACATCCTCTTCTCACCTCCCTCTGATGAAGAACTACTTCTTGTTCTGAGCAGATGGGAAGAGCCCTCAAAACAACAGCCATGTGCTTACTCACTTTAGGACTTTGGACTGAGCTAAACAACCCACAAAAGGGTCAGCCACAAGAGTCCCCTGAGTCTGCTGACCTGAACAACCCACAATAGGAGAAAATCGACTCACAAAAGTTGTCCTCTGACCACCACAGGAGTACACACACACACCAAAAGTATAAGATAAACTCGCACAATGCAAGGGTCCTTGCAAAGAGATTCATGCAAGATCCAAGCTTTACCATGGAGATCACCATGCGAAGCACTGTTACCATCTGTTGTATTCCTTCTTGTAGTTCTAGGTGTGTCCTCTGGAGCTATAGGAAGTACAACTCATCCCCGAGAGGGCCTGGAACCTTTGAGTCCCATGTCTAAGTTCCGAACCCTGGAACATCCTTGTGCCTTGGTTTTCGATTAAGTGCTGGGCGGCAGCGTTCGCCCTTTGGCCCAATCCCTGAAAGCTGGCTGATAAAAAGATCTCCGAGTAAGACAGCATTCCCTTGGGGTGATGTTCTCTTTTTCAAGCTCAGCAGCACTAAGCTCAGTGTTAACAGCCAGGGGCAGGTGAGCACTGGCCTTCCATTGCCTCAATTCCCAAAGTATCAACACAAAGTGATACATAAGGAATTCTTTCAAGCCAGATGTGGTGGTGGTCCATGCCTGACACTTCAGTTGGAGGAAGGAGGAGGGGAAGGATTGCTTTACAAACTGAGGTTGACTGCACATCTCAGAATGACAAGGTTACACCACCAATGACAAATTTCAAAGCCCTTCATATAATAATTCTATCCTGGACTAGATCTAAGACCCAAGCTCCACCCTGATAATCAAAGCTACATGGCTCCACTGTTACCCTGTATACTCGAATTACCTTAGAGTTACATCATCCCCAGTGGCCATATCACAACAGATTCCTAAGATGGCTGCAAGTTAAAATCTTTTTTTTCTTATATACCTCTTCTATTTATTGGTAGTTTGAGCTGCAACAGTATGCATAATTTGATGTAAATAAGTACACTTGGCAATTTAAATAAGTCTTATTAAATTATTCTAGATTTAGTCACATGTAAAAATACATATGAAAATTTAAAATATCAGAGATATCTGGAAATGTTCCTAGAATATATATGAGTTTAGTTTAGTGAGTCTTATTGGCAGGTGCAAAGCAAAATTCATGTCCCAGATTTTCTGACACCTCACAGTACTTAGCTCTGTAATAACCAATTGTCTCTATTGCTGTCACAGATGCAGAAGTAGTCTAGTATTATGAATATCTATTAAAACAGTCAATCTTATCAGAAAGAAGTAAAATAGCAAATTAAAATCGTATGCCCTTCTCCCCAGTTGCCATTAAAACAGTTCCCCTAATTCTCTATTTGACCACTGGTGGAATGGGGGTGGCAACACTTGATGCTTAGCTTCACTAGAATTCAGCTTCCAAAGTTCCATATGGCCCAGCCACTTCAGTCTCTAGAACTTTGGTTTCTAGCATCCAGAAATGCGAGTATTCTTCAACAGACCTTCATAATGAGCAGACTGTCTTTCCCCCAGCTGAGAACAAACCTATGAAATGGGTCAGAACCAAGGACAGCACCCAGGACAGTCGCTTGTCCCCTGCGGGCTATTACTGATGAATTTGGTAATACTCAAGGGTCCTGACACTCAGCCACCAGCTCTCTAAGTCATCTAAACATGTCTAGTCCAATGTGTCAATTCAGGCCTCAGGCGACACTGCCATCTTCAGACCATTTCTCTGACCCTCACTCTGGTAAAAAGCAGGCAGAAGAGGAACCAGCTGAATCTGGATTGCTTGCTCACTGTCTTGCTGGTTTGCAGCCTTTCATTTGCAGGTTGGCACCAGCTGCTTTGGGTCCCTCCTTAACATATACAACCCGTTCTCAGTGGAGAAAAATGACAACACAGAGCTCTGAACCCATATCCAAGAGATCTTTCACACCCTGCATTTACCCTTTGAAGCTCACACACCCTTCCTAATCTTTTCAGATGCAAATGAACTTTTTAAAGTAAGACGTGCTAAAGAGTAGCAGCCAATGTAACAGCTGACATCCTACAAACACTTGCCCAGCTCCTAAAACCTGGAGACCTGTTCCACAGTATCTTCTGGGCACCAACAGCTGCACTGACACACTCAGTCCCTTCCTCACAACTCCCCAGTTCTCAACATCAGTCCCAAGCTCCATCACCGTCCCACAAATTTGTTTGCAGGATTTCTAAGTATATTCATGTTTTGCTTGGTCACAATTTTTCTTTCCTTTATTGCTTGAGGGCATTATTCTTAAGGACAGAAAAGAACTTAAGGTAAACAAGAGTGAAAACAGACTGTTTTTCTAGTCCCGTAAGCACAGTACCCCCTCATCCTTTCTAACTTCCCTCCAGGTGGTGGGATACTTTATCTTCAACTCTCTCTGGATAACCTGACATGATGTTGAGCTCAGTGTTCTTGAGACCATTCTGCGAAGTGCAAACACCTGTGAACCGCAAGTCCCTGTGCCCTACATCTCCTCTGTGTAGTCACAGGAGCGCTCCTCTCTCCACACCACAGCTAACACTACGGATTTCAAGTCCAGAACCTCTCAGCTGATCCCAACTATAATCACATTTCTCTAGCCCTAAGGTAACACACTTAGGTCTTCTTTGGATTTCTCTACTTCTGGGGGCTCCTACACAGGATATCAACAGTCCACTTTCCATGACTTCCACATCACTAACTAGATACTCCTAAGTGGCTATAAGCATGCTCTAACCCATTCCCCTTTCATTTCTTCCTTTCTGGAAGATGAAACAGACAGCAAGGGGAGCATGCATTAGAAAGAAAACTGGCTCCCATCACTTGTGAAGAATCAAGAGAACAGCACCCAACTTCCAGTTTACTAACAAGCCAGAGCCTGCAACCATGAGATGCTAAAGCCATGTGTTGCATTAGAATCAATTAGGGTCACTGACTTTCAAAAGCACAGTAACAAAAACAGATCCTATGAACTTTCTACTGAATCAACCACTAGAAAAGGCAGCCTAGGGCTGCATCCTCCTGGAAGTGCCTCCTAATTCTGACCATTTGGAGGCTATTGGTTTATAGCAAGGGCACCTATGTAGTCTTGGACCTTTCCTCCTCTTTGAGTCTTCACAATTAAACCACCAGTAAGTTTTTGCATAAGCAAATCGCTTCCATATTTCCTCTTTCAAATGCCACCAGCTCATTTAAACGGCGTCCTGGTGACACCTACAGCTAGGTTCCTTTCCTTTGGTTACTACTTTAAATTCCCATCATCCTCACAAGAGGCGGCATGGCATGCCTTAATCTTACAGAAGATGCAACAGCTGGTAACCACATAAACTGGCTTACATTCTGTTTCAGCCAACTGCTATGTGAATGGCCACAAGCAGATCTATTATCCATTTTGGATATCATTAGTTGATACCATAGGAACAATCTTAAGTGCTGAAGGGAGTTAGATCACATAATCTGAAAAGTCACTCTCCAAGATAAGCGCTCTAAAACCCACAGTTTACAGGGAAGGAATCTCCAAAGTCCACTGGGAGGGCTAGTAACGTAAGGGACAAAGGGCCAGATATCTAACAGATACTCAAGAAATGTCCTCAGCTGCCTCCCCCCACCCCCTGAACACAAGATTCTTCGGTAGTCATCAGAAGAACCATACAAACCTTGCAACTTTCTGGTCTCAAGTCCACTAAGGAGAAGGGAGTCACACAAGGCAGTCTCATCTTTTAGCCAGGGCTGAATGAAGAAGTGCTTCGGGGTGTTAAACTAGGTACTTTCCTAAAGCACATAACTGGCTGAGTGAGCCCCTGGACCCCCACTCCCTAAGGCACCAAGAGGACAGAGACTGCCTCAGAATCAGCCTGACACAGCACTCACAGTCCTGGGAGGGCTGCTGATGCCAATCACGGGCACCACACGAGACACTGGACAAATGTCAGCAATAAATTCAAACAATTCAAAGGTACCGATTTCAAAGTGCAATGTGTAAAAACCACCACGTCAAACAGAACTCCAAATGTGTGCTGTCGGTCCAATGACCTTGATGAGGGCCAGTTTAACACAGCTGCTTCGACCATAAGAAACCCCCAGGACTCTAGAAACCTCTCAAAGAGCGGCTGTAAGGAAATGTCCTCTCCTCCCCACCTCTGCTGTTCCTGTTCCCTAGTCACAGCTCTGGTTATAAAATCTGAAGTTAGAGACCTTTGAAAACAAGACAGCCACCTACATCCCGTGTGTCGAAGTCTTTCCTGGGAGTGCGTGGCTCTAAGGGCTACAAAAGAAAAGAAGCTTGGGTCCCAAATCCAAGGGCTTCCCGTGACACTATCCAGAAAACCAAATGACAATGCAAACACCTACACAGAGCACCCACCAGGTGCCGGGTACATATTTCTCTCCCTCTCCCTCTCCCTCTCTCTCTCTCTCTCTCTCTCTCTCTCTCTCTCTCTCTCACACACACACACACACACACACACACACACACACACACACACACACTCACACTCACAGTCTGGGTCTGAAGCCTAAGGGCCATCTAATGTCAACACACACATTCTCCACTGTGATGCTGGGCATTGGCCCTACATCCAGCCCCAAAGTCTTAGCTCATTCCTGCCCCTCTCCCGTGACCTTTGATCCAGTCTGTCACACTTTACAGTCTATAATGGTTTTCTGTCCTTCCTTGGGGCTAGACAAATGAATAACCACAGTCAGGAAGCTAAGTGCTTCAACATTTTTAATTGCACAGATACCTCACCAAACTGATCAGCGAGACCTATCATCCCTTTTGAAGTACACTCTGCCTCTGTTTGGAATGGTATAAATTTCCCCTTTAACAACCGCTCTTACAAACCACAAACTTAGCCTGCAGAAATTGACGTTGCAGACTAAACATGTACCATGATTTTTAGAAAACCGTATCATAATTATCACTTTTTCCACTGAACCAAAAGGAGCCAAAAACCACGAACATTTTCCGTTTTTCCTATACTGACAGGTACAATGTTCACAGTAATCTTTTTAAAAAGCCAAAACTATAGACAATTTTTTTAGAACTAATGTTTTTCACAATCAAAAGTTTAAAGTGATTGTCAATCTTAACAGTAAAAATTCAAACTCACTGAAAAGACTGAACAGTGGCCAGCAAAATGAGTCAGAGTCGCTCTGCACCTCACTGAACCAACATAAGCACCCACAGACCATTCTTCCCCATAGTGCTCCACAGCATAGGTCTGGACAAGAACTAACGCCAGGTTCACTCCAAGTCTACTAGTCACACCCACAATCAACTGGGCCAGCTTGTCCCCGGCTATTAGATTCTCATGTATGAAATGCACTGACATGTGTGTATATGTTCAGATAAAATCCTGTTAAAACAAATAGCATTTTAACAGAAATATTTCCATGTCCCAGCCAATAGTCCATTCATTTCATATAACATTCAATACCACAAAATTCCACTTTAACAGAGATATGGACAATGCCTTAAAATTCACTGTAATGAAAACTGAATTGTATGCAATTATCCTAACCATATTTATATACATAACACATGTTCATCTGTTCTGCCTCTTCTCCAAGGCTGTGCACTCCCCAGAAGGAGCTGCTTCAAACTACCAGGAGAACTTCAACAGTGCCACCTTGTGGCTACTCTGTAAACATAGGGGGCAATCACCCACTTCTAAACCAGCTGGAAAACCAAGTAGAGGAAGAAAACGAGAACAATGAACAGACTTGCTTGAGAGAACAGAGGCTTGCCCTCATTAGTCAGCAGTCACTGATGAGGATCAACACAATCATCAACTTGAAAGATATCCCTGACCCTTCCTGGAGCAGCTCAATGGCCAGGGCTCTGGAGTGCTATGCTAGGTACAGGAGGTACACATAAGAATCCATCCACCCATACCCTTCTCTCTCACACAGTGAAAGGCCCCTCCTCTCCATAATTAAAAGTGAATTTTATGAATTGAGTTACTGTCCTGGTTAGTTTGGGTTTTTTGCTTTCTTTTGTTTTTTTTTGTCAACCGGGCACAGGCTAGAGCTATATAAGAAAGCAAACAGCATGCGATGAGAGCAAGCCAGATAGCAGCATTCCTTCATGGTCTCTGCTTCAGGTCCTGCCCTGACTTCCCTTAATGGAGGACTGTAAGCTGCAACAACTGTAAGCTGAAATCAACCCTTTCCTTTCCAAGTTGCTTTTGATCATGGTGCTAGATCACAGCAATAGATAGTAAACTAAGACAGTTATGGTCCATTTACTTAATACTCAGGCTAAATTGAGGATTTTCCCAGGGGAATTTGAACTCTGAGTGATTTTATCCTTTGTGCTTACTTTGAACCAATGCCTGCCCGCCATCATTTTACATCAGCACATGGCAAACAAGCCACGTGACCCAAAGGCATTTCACTCAAGTTTTCTGATCCTTGCATTCTAATCTGCCTAATGAGAAATTGAACTAAGCAATCAAATGTTAGAATTCTGGATGGAAAAGGTTTCAATTTGCTTTTCTAGAGACACGACTGGAAAACAACTGTTGAAAGACAGGACAATATTCTGGCAGCAAGAGAACAGCAGAGTCAAGCCTTTCTAAGCTAACTCTCAAACATTCTTTACACTCTCAGTGTAGAAAATCAACACACAAACTCTGGAAGAGCACAAAGAAATCAGAAGCTTCCAGTCACTCCAGAACCCACACCGCTGCTCACAATCAACTCTAACTCCAGTTCCAGGGTAACCAACACTCTTCTGACCTCCATGGGCACAAGATGCACACATGGTTAACAGAAATACATGAATACAAACATTCATATACATAAAATAAAATAAATAAATATAAACAAAAAAAAGCAAAAGAAGCTGGACAGTGGTGGCACACACTTTTAATCTCAGCACTCAGGGGGCAGAGGCAGGTGGATCTCTGTGAGTTCAAGGCCAGCCTGGTCTACAGAACAAGTTCCAGGATAAGTTCCAAAGCTACAGAAAAACCCTGTCTCGAGAAAACGGAAGGAAGGAACGGACGGAGGGAGGGAGGGAGGGGAGGGGAGGGAAGGAGAGGGGAGGGGAAAAGGACACACCACCATTATTTTTTCAGTTTCTTGGCCCTTTCCTAAGTTATCCCTTCAGATAAAAGTGAACAACCTCGACTCCAGGCTTGCCAAGGTACAGACTTAAGGAAAAATAGATGAGTATGTGTGCATGTGCACCTGTATGTCTTTTGTATAGGAGAGCCCTAACTGGCCACGAAATAATCCTCCTATCTTAGGCTGATGGGTATAGGAAAGCAGGCATGAAAGGTATAGGAAAGCTACCATGCCCAGCTCCATACATCTTTTAAAATTACATGTAAAATAAGTATAGACTATGTATGTATTAAAATAAAAATGTGTATCTTTCAGAACAAAAGGCGACTAAAAGCAGCACCAGCCCTGACCGACATGCCACACAATCAACCACAGGAACAGCCTGCATTTCTTAAAACGTATATCTACTGTATTTTACTATACGGCACTTAAGGGAGGAATAAAATCTAACTACAAATACAATGGATGTCCCCAAAGTGCAGTCACAGACATCCACTCCGCTCTGCCCAGGTCCGAGGACTGGGATCTCGCTCGCACTGCCCAGCACTGTCAGCACAAGCCCGATTACCTGGTAAGGCGGTGATAAAGTCGCGCTGCAACATGGGCTTCAGGTAAGAGTTAATATGTCCATGCTGGTAATGACACATTCGTGAGATAAGGTGCTCCACAAACTCCACCTGATCTGACTCAGACCACTGGTCAAAGTACTTAATGCACAAGTCCTTCTCTTTCTGGTAGTTCCCCTCTGACGGTCTCTTTCTGGAGACAATCACAGATGATGTTCCGTTACTTATCTGTTTTGGAAAAACAAAGAAACAATAATTAGCAAGAAAGGCATTTAATCAGTTTCACTAGAAATACCTTTTGTCCTATGGATTTAACCTTAAAATGCCAGTTTTAACCTAAGCCAAATTCATTTCTTTGTTTGTTCATTCATTACATAATTAAAATGGCCTATGCATATCCTCAAATTAATGAGCACAGTAATTGCTGAAGTTGTAGCAGTTTCCAAAGCTGACTGGTGACTGAGCTCATCATTCCCCACTGTTTACTGCAACACTCCCCCCCATCATTATTAGGTAACTCATACTGGAGAGGATCATCTTAGAAGAACTAACTGCCCAACTTGACAAGCAGGCATCTGGTTGGCTAGTAGTAGTCTGTCTCACTTCCTCAAACTTAAAAGCGAGTATCTCTCTTATATTCTCAAGATATGCTCCAAGATCTCAGCTAGATGCCTAGACCCATGAATAATAAATACTAAATGCTACATGTTTCTACACCTGCATGCCGGGAAAGGTATTCTTCCTGGACGGTTTCTATATGATCAGTGCACTCCTTATAGCAATACTTTTCTCATCAATTCCATCTACCTTCATCTGATGGCCAATGAGATAGCTCAGCCTGAGTTTGATCTCAGGAACCCCCATAGCAGGAGATCAGACTCTAGAAATTTGTCCTGTGGCCTCCATACTTGTACTATAAAATGGGTCTGTTAATTAAATTAATTGAAAACTTTTAATTGAAACCATAGGAGTCTGGGTAAAGTCCTGGAGAGGGTCCAATTCTAGCACTACTCCTCCTAGAAAGAGGAAAAAGAAAACAGCCACATGTAACACTTCTGTCTCTAGAACCCATTAAAAGTTCAGGCATGGTTGCACATTCCAGTCACATTAGCATGAAGGCATGTAAACAAACAGACACCAAGAACAAGAAATGCAAGCTTCCAGTTCAGCAGGAGACCCTAACTCAAGGCAGTAAGGCTGACAACAACAGAAGACACTCAGTGTCTAGACACATCTGCAGATTCACATGTATGCAACCATACACATTCTCCCACACCACCGTAACAATAGAGTTTACACCCCTAAACTCGAGGCCACAAACACTACTAATGCTAGGAAACACAGGACCTTCTATTTAAAAACAATCACATCAGTGTTTTAATTTGGTTTGTTCTGCTCTTCAAGACAGGGTTTCTCTATGTATCCCTGGCTGTCCTGGAACTCACTCTGCAGACCAGGCTGGCTTCAAACTCAGAGATCCACCCGCCTCTGCCTCCTGAGTGCTGGGATTAAAACGCGCGTCACCACCCGGCCACTTGCCAAGCCACTGTCCACTGCTCATCTGACAGCCTACTCACATAGACAGAAAGTCAAGCAGTAAAGGGTTTCCAGACCTGAAGAGAGGAATCACAAATGTCCATTATAAACTTGTTTCCAAAGCCTTACGTGGAATGAAGTTTTTATTCATGGTATGTTCTATAATTAAACTAGACTAATCTCATTGAAGAAAGAAGAGAACCTCTAAATATTCGAAGGAAACTTCTGGCCTTCCTTGACAAAAAGCTTTTCAGTTTCATATCTCAAGTAAGTTTTTATGTCTATATTCAGAGGGAAGATCAGAAAGCATTCAGCTTCCACTTCATTTCCTTTAACCATCCATGTCCAACTCTCCAGGCCACCCCCAATTCCTGGAGCAAGGGGTAAGTCAAGTAGCACCTGTTACCACCAGAGGGCAGCATTGAACAAGCATTTCAAAGTTTTGGTTATTAAAAGACATTCCCATCTAACCGACTCAACAGAAGAATGAAACAAAGCAAAAATCCTTTGCTGTGATAAATATTAAAAGGTATAAAAGGAGATGTATATGTCATTTTAAGCATAACAATATCATAATGTTATAAGAGGAAAAAATAGAAGTGACTGTCTAACTGCAAACCATTGGTAATGCAGATTACAACACATCATCTACACAGAAGGGCTACATACAGTGTGGCCCTACAGGCCAGCTTCAAGTAAAGACTGCACTAAGGAGAGGCAGCTTTTGAAATGATGGGAAGGAACAAAGGCAGATGTGGAGTCTTACAGTGTGTGAACACAATCATCTGTGGAGAGGGAAGCAGCACAGCACAACAAAGTAAGGCTGCAGGTAGAATGTCAACTGTGAGACTTCATGGGTTCTTTCCTTACTCAACATCTGGTTGACAACTTTCCAGAACATCTGCTTTCACAACAGGTTCAACAGAATTACAGCAACGGCCTGCATCTGTACATCCCCTTTCTCATTTTTAGGCAAAAGGATTGTTATTTCATTCACCATCAAGTTCCCCACCAAGTGACTGACTAGGAGATGGACAGATGAAGACCTGGATCTAAAGAGTTGGGAGCCACTACAAACTGAAGGTCAACAGTTAAGAGAACTACGGCCATGCAGATGTGGAAGAAGGTCACAAGTTCCTTTTAAAGGTGATGTTCAAAAAGACAAGCAGGGGCACATACAGATTTAGGAGCACATTTCCCAGCTTCTAGTTCCAGTTCTCTGGCGGGCCCAGACAAACCCTGCTGGAATTATTTTACCTTGTTTCACTTCATTTTAAACTTGTGCATAGATTATTCTAGCTAACTAACCCACCTCCATCGTTTTTAATCAAATGAACCCAGGCAACTCCCCCCCCCCCACTTTTGTTCTATCTATGTTGGGCCTTTACTCGCGTCCTCACTAAAGAGAAAATGTTCACCAGAATGCTTAATAAAAACAATAAACCAGGAAGGTCTGCATGTTCCCCAGACCCCCACCTCAAATCCTGAGAGGTTGGAAGGAACAAGCAGAGAGCCTCAAACACGGACTGAAATGGAAGAAAGTGCCCCACAGGAAGAGCAGGGAGAGCAGAAAATGTGTGACCAGGAAGAGCAGCAAGAGCGGCCGATCTGAATGTGGGGCAGGACTGCAGTAAGGTTTGCCCTCAGCCTGAAGATAAGCGTTCCCACCACTCCTGGATGGAGGATTTCCACATGGTCTATCCGGGGCCAGAGTCAGTATTTTAGGTTACTGCCCTTTTGGAATCTTTCAGGAAACTCCAAAGTTATTTACTATAGTAAGGACACTTCCCTGAGGAAATGATGGTCTGGCTAACTAGGGTGGCTTCTGAATCTAGTGGCCCTGCACAAAGCAGAGGCTGGGCTCTGGTCTCAGGGAGGACACAAGCAAAAGCAGAACTTATCTACGGTAATCTGCTAGCTTATGATGCCTACCTGCCATAGAGCACTTTTCTTTGGGGACTCATCTTCATTGTGATCTTCCATAACTGAAGTGTTCTAAGGGGGAAAAACAGGTTATGTGAATTATGCAGAGTTCTGCAAAACCTAAATGACTGCAAGGCATAAACTTAAGATCTCAAACTAAATAATGGATGCAAAGCCAAGAACTCTGGCTTGCGGCTAACATGCCATTCTGGGTCAGGAAGCTAGCTGCATCTTCCATAAATCAACAGTAAGCATACAGTCTTCATTCTGGAGGCTGACCATGACTGAAAACCTGCTAACGTGTGGGGTCGGGTGGAAGTACACCTTCATCATCATTGTTGTTCTATGGCTTCTGGCAAAAAATTCAGAGATTCACAAGTTCCCAATGGATGAATAAGATGTCTCCTAGAATGCCTGCTATTCAGTAATGTACCCCATCCACCAGCAATCACAAGTGACAAAGCCCTCCAAGCACCTCCTTCCATAGCTGTTTTAGGGAAATTGTCTTGCCATCTCCCCAACAGCTATGGAGAGGTGCCCCAATGTTCTTTCTCAAGAGGACACTGTTAGTCACTAACGATCTGGCTTGCCTTCAGAACACATTTCTTTTTCCATTTTTGTATTTACTACACAAAGAAACTCTGTGTAACTATCCCTTCCGGTGACCTAGTGGCTCAACAGACGCCCATTAACTGGAGATTATCGTGACTGGGTTTCCCTTGAACTGGTATCTATCTAACAGCTAGGCGGAGCCTTGGTGAGAAGGGGAAGTGGGAGGGCTGTGATCTAAAAGAAACCGCTCACTAGTGACCAGGGGCTATCTCTCTAAGGTTCCTTCCCAAACCTAGAACTCTCAAAGATTGGAGCACAAAACTTAACTCCAACATCGGTCCCACAGCATTTTCCGGAAGGTTCATTACAGATCTATCAAAGTTATCAACATTACGGGATCTGGTTACATCTTCGGGGCTAAGCTTCTTTCTCAAACCCTCCTTACTTTTCCTTTACCTTTTAAGTCCTGAAATGTTTGGGCTCCACCCACAGAGAACTTCCCAACAGACCAATGGGAAATCCCCAAAGGTCACCTTGAGTCACCACAGAACAGGAATCACTACTGTCTGTCTACCTTGGTGGCACACAGTAAGAGAGCCAGAGCAAGCTAGACTACTGACTTGGTCACTCAGTGTGGGACTTGGGGGGAGGGAAGTCACTCATCAAACAGAGAGCCACGGGGTGTGGTGAGCCCACCAGTGCTGTGCCTGGTGCTAATCTCTGGTCAAAGATGCCCTCCTTCCCTGCGTTGACGCTACTTTCCCAAGGCTACCTTCACATATTTATAACTTCAGTGACCTGGGCACAGTAGAATGGAAAATCTTCCACAATAAAATCTAAAAGTCCCAGAATGTCAAGGCCAGTGACAGGGTGCAGGAAATGGGGATAGGGAGGGGAGTCAGTGGTCAACCTTGAACCAGAAGAAGAGGGAGAAGAAGCAAACGAATGCTATGCTTGTGGAGCACCCCCATGTCATTACCCTTACAGCCACCTGGAACAGCCCTGGAGACTAACACGACCATCAGCTTCCCAAAGATGAACAGGCAAACTGAGAATGTGACTCAGGACCTCCTCCCTGAGTATGAAGTTACAAAGTGGCATGTCACAGCAGCAGCAGCAGCCAAGAATGACAAGGAGATGCCAGGCAGTGGTGCATGCCTTTAATCCCAGAACTGGAGATGCATGGGATCTCTGTGAGTTCAAGGTCAGCCTGGTCTACAGGGCAAGATCCAGGACAGCCAGGACTACACAGAGAAACCCTGTCTCAAAAAACCAAGAAATAAAAGGCTAGGAGACAGAAAAGCATGGCTGGAAGAGGCACAAGCAGAGGGTAGAATGATGGAAAGTGGAGAGCCAGGCTCCTCATAACTGTCTGTAGTACAGTCTAAGCTTAAACTTTCTGGAACTGAGTATCTTGGTTCCTTACTGCCTGAGTATGGCAGTTACAAAGAGTGGTTCTGACCTAAGCAACATGTGATTTGAATGAATTGGCTCCCACAGGCCCATAGAGAGTGGCACTATTAAGAGGTGTGGTCTTGTTGGAGAAAATGTGTCACTGGGGGGTGAGCTTTAAGGTTTCAAAAGCTCAAGACAGGCCTAGTAGTTGATGGTCTCCTTCTGCAGCCTGCAGGTCAAGATGTAGAACTCTCAGCTCTGGGGCTGGAGAGATGGCTCAGCGGTTAAGAGCACTGGCTGCTCTTCCAGAAGTCTTGAGTTCAATTCCCAGCACTCACATGGTGGCTCACAACCATCTGCAATGAGATCTGGCTCCCTCTTCTGGCCTGCAGGCATATATGCAGACAGAACACTGCATACATAATAAATACATCTTAGGGGAGAAAAAAAAAGAACTCTCAGCTCCTTCTCCAGCATCATGTCTGCCTTCACAATACTGCTTTTCCACCATGACGATAATGGACTAAATCTCTGAACTGTAAGCCAGCCCCAATTGAATGTTTTCCTTTGTAAGAGTTGCAGAGGGTCATGGTGTCTTTCACAGCGATAAAACCCTAACTAAGAATCAAAAATATCAGGGGTCCTGAAGATACACCAGTAACAGCCATCATTACAGTGGAGGTTTTGATTCATCTGTTTAAAGTAGCAAAAGCAGTATTTGTACAGCTGAGAGGAAGATAGCTCCTCTGAAGAAATGCCAACTATTCTCTTCAGGCTGGACTACAGAAGCTAACTGATTACACTTCAGTGATCCCCTCTAGAAGGCCAAACAAGCTCCCCCTCCTACATATTTTCAGCTCTCTTATATAGTTGAAAAAAACTACCAACAGAGGACAGTACTAAAGCTACATGGATGAGGTTGGTTATCATGACTTCCCCGCAACTCTACAGCTCCAGCTCGGGCCCTCGTTTTGCTAAAAGCACCTAATTACTGGACCACAGTCCCAGTAAATCACTTCCAAAGAGTATTTAATTCTATACAGCATGAGAGATGTCAGGAGAAAAAATGACCTGGAGCCCAAGGAAGGCTGAGAAACGCTGCCTATGCACATGAGCGTGTACACACATCACCTGCTAGAGTTCTCACACATCCCAGTAAGTGACCGACTCCTCGCCTTCTGTAAGGAGCTACAATACAACTCTGAGTCAGTGTAGTACTGCTTCCCTCAAGCAGCTCCCCAGGAGTAACATCTGCTGTAGCAGCTCAGCACGCATCTGCAAACACTGCACTATGGCACAGTCTTCGTCTTCCCACTTCCACAAAGGAAAGAGCCACTCTGACAAGTGCAAGCAGAAGCCACTTCTCCATCACCTTTCTCAACCTGCTCTGCAGGGTTGTGGGGAAGTGGTGACGGCAACAGTGCAAACGTCTCAGAAGAGCTGTTTGTGACATGTCGGCACCACACACACGCACACATGCACGCACACGCACATGCTAACTCACTATATCACTGAGTTTGACTTCTTTTAAGGTCCAGGGTTCAGGCGGAGTCAAGGTTAGTGACACACATCCAAATTCTCAGGTGAAACCATGGGTCAGCCAGTCAGAGAGGTTGAATACCCATCTGGCTCATCCCTCATCCCTGCCTGCTTGTAATCACTTCTTGTCTCCTACATCTACCTGCCAGGAGCACAACGTGCAAATATGTAAACACATAAACCTACTTACTCTGAACCCACCACCAAACAATACCATCCAGGAAGCAGCAGCTGAGATCTGGGGAGGCTGGCCTGGGTACTAATGGTATTTAGGGACAGAAAATACCTTGTTATAGCAGCTGCATTATGAGACATAAGAGGCATCTCAGGCCTCTACCTAGGCCTGAAGCATGGCAATGTGACCATCAAAACTGTCTCTAGATTGCCACTTGTCCAGAGAAGAGGAAGGAAAAATCACCCTGCCCACTTGAAGGGGAAGTCCTCGAGAAGTGTCTGCTGCGCACTGGCCTTCAGAAAGCACCACAGACCCTCTGCTTGGCCCCAGGGACAGTATGTGAGGCTCTTCTCATACGGTGTAACTGTAGCATGGCAGAGTAGCTCTTTGTGGAGTGTGAGGAGATTATATACACACCTCTAGGCTAAGTCCTGCTTACCATAGCCTGCTTACCATCAAACTAGTTATTTGAGAGTCTTTAATAACAAGAGTTCTTATTAGAGATCCATGGGCTTTAGGAAAACTTTTATAAAAGTTCTTTGAGTAATTTTGATTTATGTCTCTGTTTAAATCTCACTGCTATGGCAAAACCGTGTGGCTATGTGGCATCAGGAGCCCAAGGAAAGAAGTTCCACTGATGCCACAATGTACCCAACCCAAAACACAAGACTCCAGAACTGCCAAATGCCACTAGAATCGAAGGCATTGCTGGTATCTTCTGCAAGTGATATTCAATTACATTAAAAACAGCATTTACATACCTTACCTGACAGCTCCCCCAAGGGTAGAACTACCGACAGTTCCATTTTAAAACCATGCTGTGCAAGCACCGTGGCCACGTGCAGAAGGCAGAGTGCCGTTTGCAGTTGGTCGTCTCCTTTTGCCTACTGTGCGGGTCTCAGGGACCAAACTCAGGTCCACAAGCTAATTCACCTTTACCCATCAAACATTGCTCTGCCAAAAAACATTACTGCTCAATGATTGCCCACATCAGTCAGGCTTTGAAACTTTGAAAACTTTATGTGAATTACCTCTATTCCTTACAACAACCTATATGACAGTACATATATTACATTCTATTCTACCAATGGCGAGAACCATGACTCAGACATACTATGCAATTTGCCTGATGTCTCCCATCAGTAAGTGTCAGACGTCAAAGTCAGCCTCTTACTACACACGAGTACCCCTCAGCAACAGAGCGAGTACCCCTCAGCAACAGAGCGAGTACCCCTCAGCAACAGAGCGCACACAGCAGCCGAAGCCTTGTGAAGACCCCAATCTTGTTCTGAAGACACATTTTCTACTATCACAACAAGCAAACTACAGGCACTGAGGATATATGGCCTTCAGAAACACCATTCTGTACAGGTCCCCAGTAGAAGGACTGCAATCTCAGGTTTCTGAGAGGCTGAGGCCGGGGGATCACTGGGTTTGAGGCAGCTTAGGCTAGAGGGTAAGTTCCAAGCCACCAGGGACAATTTAGCCAGACCATGTGTCTCTGGACTACAAGTAAAAAGAAGGCCGGTACACCTGGGGAACAGAGTGCTGGCCTGGCACACACAGGTCCTGGGTTCCACTCTTAAAGCAGACCCACCAAGCATGCCGAGCATTAATCAAGCAGTATAAATTTTCATCCTGAGGGAGAAACATGGGCTTGATTAGTTGGATCAATTAGTGAGATCTCCATTAAATGTATCCAATCAAAGATAAAAGAATAAAAACATTACAGTTTTTTTTTTAAAAGCTACTTTTGAAAATGTCCTAAGATACATACAGTAGTCAGTCTATGAAAAAGGCTCAGGAGAGGTAGCCACCTTCTCCACAGTGACTCTGCTGACACTTCTCTCAGACTGGAACAGGAAAGCTCAGCAGATGTCAAGTGAGTGAGTCTCAGCGCTTGCTGCCTTCTCAAACAGTCCTGACAATGCAGTCTGGTGTGAACACCTCAGCTCGTTCCCCTCAGCTTGCACATGAGCAGGAGTGACGCCAACCAACAAAGAATATCTTTCACTTCAAAACTTCCCTACTTTGAGAATCATCTAAAAGGAACAGTCATTATTTTAAAAAACTGCAATTCTGCAGTAAGTAAAGACACCCTGACAACAATAAACTTTCCATACAAAAATAAGTCTCTTGTATGCTTTTCCAACTGCCGGTTGTAGCCCACGAATCAATTTAATGGGCTACAACCAGCTTTTTGTTTTGTTTTGTTTTGAGACAGGGTTTCTCTGTGTAGCTTTGCACCTTTCCTGGAACTCACTTGGTAGACCAGGCTGGCCTCGAACTCACAGAGATCTGCCTGACTCTGCCTCCCAAGTGCTGGGATTAAAGGCGTGCACCACCACCGCCCAGCCTTACAACCAGCATTTTTAAATTTGAAGAAGAGGAGGAGGGGCAGGAAGGGCAGGAGGAGGAGATGACCACATTAGGCATTCACCTAACCCATAGAGTAAAGCACAAATTCCCAGAAAAGGCTCTGGGCACAGTGGATGGGTGAGATGTGTAGGAAAATCCAATTAAACAGAAAGCAAAGATTGTCACTGCAAGCATCATAATATACAATCAAACTCCTGAATGACAACCACTTTCTAAGTCTCTGGGAAGTAGAGGTCAAAAGCGGATGAAATGGGCTTTTACATACTCAGAGTAAAATTTCACAAAGGACACCCAAAAGTTATTAATACTTATTACCGTGGTTTTCAAGACCTTTCTCTGTCTTCTCCAAGGGGAGAGGGTTTAAGTTGTGTCCGAGTTCTGTGTTTCTGAGACAGGTCTCAGCTGTCTGCCGGCCGGCACAGGTGCTGCACACCACCATACCCAACTCTGTGGCTTTCACTGGCCCTCCCTAGTGATTAGTGCTTCATTTCCACCAGAATTCCACTATATTAACTTTCCCAAGTCTGGGTTCCTCTGTTTGTCACTGTATCACTAAAATTCTTAAATACAACAGGAGTTTGTTCATTTTGTTTCTGTACATTATTCCTAGAATTATTACCACTGAGGATGGAGCTCAAAAGCAGAGTGTATACCTGCAATGAGGCCCTGGGTTCTGTCTCCCACACTCCCAAATGAAGCCATGAATGCACTCAGTCACTCCCACCCCAGCTTTCCTTTCCTCTCTTCTCCCTTGGTGCTTGGGGCCTGGTGCCAGCGAGCCAGGCACTTCTGGGCCACGCCCCAGCCCACTTTCAGCATTTAAAAATAACTGCCGTGTCTCTGGTGTGCATGTGTGCAGTACCAGGGTCTATTTACAAGTGCAGCCAGGTCACTGCAGTATCTATTTGACATTCCCCCAAAGTGTGTGCCTGGCTACAGTTTCGAAGGGTCTTCAATCACAGTATTTCTTTTTCCCTAGCCTGTTCCTACAGGGCCGTTGATTTTCCAGCCATAAGGTTCCCTTTCTGACTTCAAGTGTAATTGATAAACATGTGAAATAAGTAAAAGAACACATTACAGTATGCAGATACACAGCTGTATCTAGGTATCCATGTAGGCCTGATCTCGGGAACCTCCCCCAAACACCAAAATGGAAGGACAACTGCATGCTTGCACTTAAACTCCACACATGCTCTTTAAGTCACCCCTAGATGCCTCACAAATCTGCCCATGAAATGCTGTCTGAACAAGGAGCCATCACACTGTACTGTTCAGTGGACAACGACAGCCGGAAAAGGGTGTACACAACCATTACAGACAGAAGTGGGGTTTTCCTTTTGTTTGTTTTTAGTGTTTTTAATCTGAGGTCAGTTCAATCTCCCAGGGCAGGTAACCAGCCATCTGTATACCACAAATTGTGAAGACAGTCCAACTATTACAGATTGGTGAGAATTTTTTGTAAAATTTATTTTTATTATATGAGTGTTTGCCTCCATGTATGTATGTGCACCATATGCATGCCCTGACCGGAAGCCCTGAACTGCTGCTATAGACAGCTGTGAGCTGCCATGTGGGTACTGGGAACTGAACCCGGGTCCCCAAAAGTAGCAAGAGATACTTAGAGATACTAATTTAACAATGAAAAGGGCCTGTGCCGCATTGAATTAAGATCTTATCATGCAAATAAAACAAACTTAAAGAATAAATAAACGAATAAATAAAATGCACTTAAACATTTACTTAGATAGAAATGTATCTTCCTTAAAATAGACAGCCAGGAAAAGCAGGAGATCCATGCCAAGACCAGACACATGCTCTAGTCTTGAGGAAACAGAAACCAACTACCAAACTCTCCAGCAGGCTCTCCACTTGGCATCTCTGTGCCGACACACTCCTTCACAAACCAGGTGACAAGAAGGTTGGAAAGGACCTCCCCGGAAGAAAATTGTCAAGCACACTCCCAGCACTCAGAAGGGCTCTTTTAACCTGTAACGGGCACAGAATGGATATGGTGGGTCTGTTCACTCTACCAGCTTAGCACTTAGGATACTGACATCTGTAAATGCAGAAGTAAAATATATGACCATAATAAATCCTAGCTACTCTCCCATCTTCTAGAAACCACGCATACAGAAGTGGCGACTTCATAATCCTTGTTCCTTTCCTCTATTTCCATGTCCTTTACAAGACACACAGGAAGAAAGCCATTCCGCCATTTCTGACCCTCCCATGCTAGAAACAAAGTCACCTCAGAGACAGTCACCCTTCTTTTCCTCAAGCGCTGGTTACCTAGGCAAAAGACCTCAATTGAAGTGTTCCAAGGGGCCAGACTGTAGCTGGAGTGTAGTTCAGTGGTAGGGCTCTTGCCTATACAAGGTCCTGAGTTTGCCTCCAGCATGGGGTGGGAAGAGAATTCTGGCATCTCCCTGAGACAGCAGACAAGTCTAGAATGTACACTTAATTCTTCAAGAATGCCTTTAAAAGTAAAACTTTTTAATTCACTCCAAGAAGCCAGAGAGGAGAGGGTTTCTGTAGAAACAGCAACAACAATGGCTTAGAAGCTTGTGGCCATGAGGAATGCGCCACCAAGGGAGTCATCTACTGAAGTGCAAAGACGGACCCAGAGAGCAGGGACCCCAGCACAAAGCCTGCGCCCCGACTCAAAGCTGTCAAGTTACAAACTTGACTCCGACTCCGGAAAGTCACTGGACCCCTCTCTTGGGTAGTCCCTTCTTGTTATAAAACAGGGAGAAATCCTGCCTGTGTTGCTGGCATAGAAAACATGAAAATATCTACAATAAAACACTAATCATGAGTCAAGATAATTCAAAGCTTGCAAAATGGTTCTTTATCTAGGTTTGCTTATGCTAAAAGAAAATAAGAAGCACCTACCAGTGACATCTACCCAAGTTAGAAATACCATACCACATCACAATCACTACTTAATAATTACTGTCCAACTATAGCTTGTCAGGTCTACCTAAGATTAAAACAAAAGACCAAAGAAGTTACAGATTATATCCTGATGGTTACATTTACAATATGGTAGCTACCATTTGCTAAGTAATGAAAACTGGGGAAGAAAAAAGAAAACAAAAACAAACAAACAAGGTCCACCAAAAGCTGACCTTAGAGAAGAGAGATAGGCCAGATGGTGGTGTCAGCCAACATCTTTAATTCCAGCACTCAGAAGGCAGAGGCAGGTGGATCTCTGAGTTCAAGGTGAGCCTGGTCTACAGAGCAAGTTCTAGGCCAACCAGGGCTACACAGAGAAACCCTGTCTCAAAAACAACAACAACAACAAAAAAAAACACGAAAGAATAAAGAGATAACAGATTTAACACAATGGCAGTCAAAGTACCATGAGGCTTCTGTGGGCAAGCCTTCCCCCCCTGCCCTCCCTGCCCTGTCCCACCATCCCCCGCCACAGACACATTGAGCTGATTTAAAAGTTCATAGAGAAATATAAAGGGCCCAGGAGAATCAAAGCAATCTAACAAACGAAGCTAGGGGATCCACACCATGGAATGCCAAGCACTAGTATGTAACTATAATAAAGGACAGTTCCGCAGACAGACATGTAGACAAATGATCAATGGAAGGACACTAATCCAAACACAAATCCACATATTAAATTGACCTGAGTAAGCACTAGTGACCCTTTGGTACAGTAGGAAGAGAATTGAACTTTTTAGTTAAAACACCACAGCACCTGTTATTTTAAAGATATCTTAAGCCTTCTCCCACACAATCTATTCTACACCAGATCTAAATGTAAACAATAAATAATAAAGCTATTACTATTTACCTACAACACATTCTTAGGATCTTGGGATGGGCAAATTTTCTTAAACAGAACACATTTATTTACTGTCAAGATAAATGTGATCATTTATACTATAGTTAAATAACTCCATCCATAGAAAGCATTGCATGTATAGTGTGCACATGTGTGTGGACGTGGGTGGAGACCAGAAGTCAATGTCAGCTGTCTTCCGTGATCTCTAATTTATTTTTGAGACATTCTCTGAATCTGGAGCTCCTGTGAGGCTGGCTGGCCAGTGTGCTCCAAGGAGCCTCCTGTCTCTGACTCCCCAGAGCTTCGGTTACAGACGTGCACCACTGCCCCTGGCTTTTTATGGGTTCTGGTATCCTCCTGCTTATGCAGAGACACTTCACTGGGTGAACCATCTTTCCCAGCCTCTGACAGCATTAAGTGAGCAAGAAGTCTGCAATTGGTGACAGTGACACACGTGACAAGGGACTGCACTGCACATGACAATGACACATCTTTATAAAACTTAAACTCCACACACAGATTAAATTCCAAACAGGTATTTTACACACACACACACACACACACACACACACACACACACACACAAATAAACAAATATATATTTTTTAAAAACCAAATAACCACAGTACTGCCTCATAGAGATACAACTACAAAATGTGTATGCACACACATGAAAACCATTTAAGGCACTCTCTAGAAATTGTCTGTGCCATGTGTTGCTGTGTACCTCTATTTGTGTTTTAGAGGCTACAGTCTACTCCAGCCCATAATTTGTGAGATGAACAGGAAGTAAAGGGGTTGGGGATTTAGCTCAGTGGTAGAGTGCTCCCTGGGTTCGATCCTCAGCTCCACATACCAAAAAAGAAGAACAGGAAGTAAAGATGCTATTTTTAGCTCAATTAAGTATAACATAATAATGAACTTTTGTGCCTACAACTGCCTCTGATTTGGGTTCCCAGAAACCCAGCAGATGCCTAAGAACCTGTATTTCATAAATGGATGACCAAAGACTTTGATTCTCTAACTCCTCGTGTGTTTTCCTGAAAACAGACTTCACATCCTTTATCAACAGTCACTTCCACTCTCCACATTTCCTGCTCTGTGACCAGAGAGGACACTTCTTCCTAACAGTCACTTGGAGTCTAGGAATAGTCACGAGGCCAGCTTTAAGGTTCTTCAAACAGATTAATGACACCAGAAGAAAACTCGGGAATCTGAAGAAGAAATGAAGGAATAAATGCAAAAAAGAAAAAAAATGATAAAAATCAGACTATATACACATTAAGTTTAACTAACAAACACAAGATGTTGCTAAAAGAAACTAAGATTGAATTAAGATTTAAATTGAAAGACAACACAGTCAGTATAAGAGTCAGAAACACAATGCAATCTCTGTCACAATCCCAAGTGCTTTTGGAATAAAGAAAAATCCATTCTAAAACTTTCATGAATCTCCCACAAGACCATAAACAAGAAAAAAAAAGTGTGAAATAGGAACAAAGTTGGGTTTCCAAGAGTCTGAAATTCAAGCTCACAGAAGTAGTAATCAAACGTGGCTCCTCACAAAGACACAACAGAACAGCCAGCCGTAACAGACATGCTCAGAATACCTAATTTCAAGACCCATCCACTATTAAAAACTGCCAGGCAACACTTTAAACACGATTGCCTCTGATTTAATTCCCAGAGCCCCAGAAGATGCTTGGGAACCTGTACATAAGACCATAAGGGATACTGAAGTTAAGACTTTCAAACATCTATGCAATCCCAGCCCCCTGAAGACAGAGGCAGGTGGATCTCTGTGATGTGGCCTGCCTGGTTTACAGAGTGAGTTTCAGGCCAGCCAGGGGTATGTAATAAAACCCTATCTCAAAAAATATTTTAAAAAGTAAAAAATAAAAATGTACCTAACACATTAGTTAATTAATGTTACAAGATGAAATATTTCCCTCACACTCAAGAACAAAGCTAGAATGTCCATTCATGTACCAGAACAAATTTTACTAGTCACAGCCAGTGTAGCAGAGCAAGAAAACACAAAACACTAAAAGTATCACTGGCAGCATACTTGTATAGGAGGAGCTGGAGGAAGAGGAGGAAGAAGAGGAAACCCATACAACAAAGTAAAAGTAATACACGACACTAGCAAAGCCACTGGACACAAAGAATGCAATCATCAAATAGTAACACGACACCCAGGCACTCGGCAAAGCCAGAAGGCACAGACAGCAGCAGCAGCAAATGAAACGAAGCCTGGTACTTGGGGGTGCCTCCACAAGCCATAGGCAGCACAGACATGACATCAGAGTTTGTGTCTGAGTGTCACAACTGATGGGGTGTAGGGTAACATGGTAAGAGGCAGCCAAGACAATTCTTAAAGACAAAACATAGCTCTGGACAGCACTCTGTAGGAGAAAGTCCTTACTTAATAAAGAAGGTCTACAAAACTAACACCAACCACACTTACTGGAAAAAGTCAACTTTCTGGTTAAAGTCAGAAACATCAATACTTTCAGTAGCATACTAGAAATCTGAGCTAGTAGTGCAAACACAGGATGGGAGGATGGTAAAACTTTTGTTCACTTAGGACATGGCTAAAAAAAAAAAAAGAAAGAAAAAAAAAAAAAAAAAAAAAAAGACTGAAAAGGGGCCTGGAGAGGGAGTTCAGGGTTAAGAGCACTGTCTGCTCTTTCCAGAGAACTGAGTTCAGTTCCCAGTACCCACAGAGCGGTTCACAAATGTTTGTAACCATCATTAATTTTAATTGACAACCACAAGATGTTGCAAAAAGAAAAGACACAAACATTTAGACACCCTGTTTCCACAGATCACAAGACTTAAACTGTAAGTATTACCACAGAGTCAGAAACATAATGCAGTCTCTGTCAGAATCCCAAGTGCTTTGGGAAGAAAGAAAAATCCATCCTAAAACATCTGTGAATCTCTAACAAGATCACAAATAGAGGGGAAAATTTGTGAAAAATAGGAACAAAGTTGGGTTTCCCAGGGCAATCAGATTCCAGGGCATCTGATGCCCTCTTCTGGCTTCTAAGGGCACCAGACACCACGCACAGACATACATGCAAACATCCATACACACATTTTTAAAAAGTAAATAAAGCCAGATGGATCTCTCTGAGTTTAAGGCCAACTTGGTGTACAGAGTGAGTTCCAGGATGGCCAGGGGTACACAGAGAAACCCTGTCTTAAAAGCAAACAAAAAAGCACCCACCCCAACGCCAAAACCTCACAGAGGAAACACAATACATCATGGGTAGAACCTAACAGACCAGAGTCCTAGAAGGAAAGTATCTGGGATCTAGCCCAGGAGCAGAAAGCTTGATCAGCACACACAAGGACCAGATTCAATCCCAACCACTGGGTGGAGACAAAGAAGAAAACAGAATCCTGGAATGATTCTCCATACACTTTTCTCAGGACAAGACAGCTCAAGAGGACAAACTGAAGCCTAACTGATAAGGTGGGCAGGTCTTAGAATTAGGGACCAAACTTCACACTGCCTACTAAAGAGATTTAAAGTAATCTGCTTTTCAACTGTGCCTAAAATGGACAAAAGCTGACCATATGCCAAATCATAAAGAAATAAGCTCCAAAGCAAGAAAGATTAGAAAATGATAGTTTGTGATATAAAGAACATCTTAAAACTGGGATTTTTTTTATAATTCCCAAAATAGTAATTCTTCAAAAACTAATGCTACAGGGCCACCCAGTGTTCAGGAATAATCATCTGTGGACTGGTTGCTCTGGACTTCTCTGGTTTTTGCTTTATAACTTGCTGTTGGAAAAGATAGCTAAACATTATACAAATGTTTTCCCCCAATTTATAAGTCAACACACCTCAAACACACACACACACACACACACACACACACACACACACACACACACACAAACTTCTCATGGGGCAAAATAAGTAGATGCTCAGGCTCACAAGGAAACATGAACCTGTATGAATACTCAGGAAAGAGGAAGGGAGAGAGGAAGGGAGAAAGAGGGGAAGAGGAAGGGGAGCTTCTTGGGGGAGGGGGGTCACCAAGCCTCTCTAATGGAGGAGCTTCTGGAACACTGAGGCAAAGGAAACTTTCAATGTTTGCAAGCCTCAGTCTCTGTCCCGAGTACTCCCAGTAGTTTTCTGCACAGTATGAAAGCTAAGGCATCAAGTAAACAGCAATGGTTGTGTCCACGTGACTGTGTTTACACAGCCAGAGCTGGATTTGGACTGTGGGTCAGTATGCCAAATTCTGGGCTAACAGTAGAGAAAGCCCAGAAATAGACCCCAGTACTCATGAAAACTTAGCCCAAGATAAACAGTGGCATCTCAAAGACTGTGTAGAAACTCTGAACAAGTGATGTGGAGACAACTGGCCAGCAACTTGGGAACGTAGAATTAAATCTACACTTCACAGAACCTACTTCAACACATATAAATACTGGAGGGAAACATGGATTAAATTGTTATAACCTAGGACAGCATGTACAGCCCTTTGGGAAGAAAATCTGGTAACATGTACTTATTCATCTAACAATACTACCACTAAGAATTTTCACTAAAGAAATACTAAAATTCAACCATACTATGAAAATACTTGTAGTACACTGTTTCTGGGCATCAGCGTTACAAGGCTGGCACCGTTACAAGTTCAACTATCTCATCAGCTCAAGTTTGTTGTTTTTTAAATAGTAAAAAGTGTTCACTTAGTACATTTACCTTTCAGTAATGTATTTCCTAGGTCCTAAGACTAAACAAAGGAAAAACTGGAAAGTCCAAGTCATATTTCTGTGTTTGAGAGTGAATTACAAACTAGGCATGGTGAGCCATGCCTTCAATTCCAGCACCAGAGAGGCAGAGGCAGGAAGATCTCTGAGTTCAAGACCAGTCTGGTCTATAAGCGAGTTGAGTCCTAGGACAGTCAGAGCTACACGGAAGGAAAAACCCTGTCTTGAAATGTCATAAACAAACAAGCAAACAAATAATGATCAAACAACCAAAAGGAAGCTACAGATATAGAAAGGTTGTCTAGTTGGGTGTGGTACCTCAGTGAGGCTGAAGAGGTGAGGAAGAATGCCACAAGTGTGAGGTTAACCTGGATTACACATGAGTTCCAAGAAAAGTAAGGACAATTTGGAGGCAGTGGGTACACATCAGCAGTGTAGCACATGCTTAGCATGCAAGAAGCCCTGGGATCAATCCTCAGCACCAGTACCACCCCCCACCAGCCTCAAGACAGGGTTGCTCACTATGTAGCTCTGGCTGTCCTAGAACTTATTACATAGACCAGGCTAGCCTTGAACTCACAGAGATCCTCCTGCCTCTTAATCCCAGCACCAGGCAGGCAAGGTGTGTGCCACCACTGTGTGAGCCAAGTTCAAAATTTTTAAGAAGTGAGCACTCAGTTCCCTAAAAAATGTAAATTAAGACACCAATTTCTCTTGCTGGGTTACTACCCACCAATGCTCCGGAGCGGAAAAAAAACAAAAAGGTTGCCAAAACCCAGTCCTCACACGCATTTGGAAACTAATACTCAAGCAACTGTAAAGCTGGATGTGGTGACCATACCAGTCAGGAACTCCCAGTTTGGGAGGCTGAGCAGGAAAGACCTTACCGAAGGCTAAATGTTAGAATGGGGCTGTATGTACTGGGGCTGAGGACTGAACTCATGGTGGTTTCCATCCATAAAAAAGTGGAGGTTTCCAGAGGGAAACAAACTCTATTTCCTAGCACTCTGGCTGGGCCCAGAAGCAATGGCATCGCAACAACACTAAGCATGAACTCTTGTATCTGAGTATCGGAAAACCCAAGAGTCTGGAACGTGTTGCAAATAAATGTACAAAGCACTTAAAACAATGATAAAGGCAGATCAGATACATGAGCTGCCCTTGAAGCACCACTAGCTAAACTAAGCAATCTGACCATCAAAATAATGGCTAGCAGACTACAGCCTACAGAAGAAAACCAACTATCCTGATAATACATGAAAATGAAATGCCAATGAGACCATACACCTCCATAGATTCAAAGGACCTCTCTATGAAACAGTGACTTACAATGAAGTGAGCTTGCTGGGCTCTATTTAAATCAAGTAATCACTGTGTAGAAGATAAATCAAAATTACACATCCATATAGGACATTATGGGGAGCTTTGGTGAAACTTAGGTAGGGCCTGAGGCCTGAATGTCAACACTGTGTCACTGTTTACTCAGTTAGACTGCAGGACACTCTCCCTGCACTAAGACAGAGGGCAAGAAGGCAGCCAGCTTTGCTTCCAAGTCTTTGGAGACACTTTTTTGTAATGCACCTGCAGCTGTTCAGTAAGCCTAGGGCCAACCCAAACAGAGAAGAGGCAACCTTGCAAATGGCTTGTTCACATTCATACCCAGCACTTCAAATTAGGGAGCATACCACTAAGAACGGATATGATCAAGCATTTGAAACACCCTCCCTCCTTTCAATGTAAAAAGAATCAGGTTTATCTATTTACTTGTTGATTTACGCAGTGCGAGGGTCTTGCACATGGTCAGCAAGCTATCGCTACATCCTCAGTCCTAAGAGTTTTTCTCTTTATTAGGGTGTAAAAAACCACTTTTTGTTTTGTTTTTAAAACATTAAATCTGGACTAGGGAAATAGCCAAGTAGTTAAGTGCCTTACTGGAACCCATGTAAAAAGCCAGGCAGGCATGACAGCCAATCCCAGCATTCCGGAAGTAGACAGAAATCCCTGGGGCGAGATAGCTAACTAGACCTACCAGAATCGGGAAGCATCAGATTCAGCAAGAGACCCTGCCTCAAGAGTGGAAGGACAGCCAACATAAACTGCGGTTCCACAGTATATCCATACACATGTGAACATTCAAACAGATACCTGCACACACTTACATCCTTTCTACAAGTTTTTTTCATCCCTGGGGTCCTTCCTTGCCCCACCATCCTCTTCCTCTTCTGAACTAGTTCTCAACCCCACCACATCTTTTCCTTCCATTTTGTTTTTGGTACCCACTGAGATGAATGAGGGCACCTTACCAGCAGCTACCCCACTGAAGAAAATCTCTCTCCATTAATTATTAACTGCACTTGTATATGGTGATATTTTATTTGTGCTGAAATGTGATCTTATTTGTATGTTAATAAAGTTACCTGGAGGTCAAAGCTAATAGCAAGCCATAGCAGAAGTCTGGCAGTGGAAGCACCCTTAATCCCAATCACATGACAGACAGATCTCTGTGTGTTCAAGGACACCACCAGCTTGGAAACACACGCCTTTAATCTCAATACCAACCATAGAGACCTGGAGGTCTTGTATAGACAGGCAGTGATGAAGAAGTCATGTGGTTGGGTTTACAACCAATGAGAAGGCAGAACAGAAAGTCAATAAAAGACAGATACACAGGAAGTAGTTCTCTTTCAGCAGGACGGATGGCAGCGAGGGATAAGAAAGGGTTTTAGTCTCAGCTCTTAGCTACTGCTCTGACCTCTTGGGCATTTGGCTCTGTTTCTAATTTAATAAGACTGTTACATCTACACTTGTATCTGCCCGAGGAATGGGGCCTCATGGCCCCTCCTCTGACTCCCTCTGGCAGAATGCTAAAGGCCCAATGTTGTGAAGGTCTGATGCTGATAATCAGGCCTGCTGGAGTTCAAGGAAGCAATGGCCACCCCTTCTCCCATCTCTTGGTTTCTTTCAACCTCCTCTTCTACAATGCCCCGAGCCGTGGCAGCATGACGAAGCTGTCTCATTGGAGTTGAACTTTTCAAGAGTCAGTGCTTCTCAGCATTCTGACCAAGTATGAGGCACAGCAATTACCACTCACTGTGACTAAGGCTGATGACGGTGCTGGTCCCTGCGCAAGAACAAAACTATTTTCAAAGGTGCATCAGGTGCACTTAGCAAAAACCACAGCAGTGGCTTCTCCCACTGAGGCCCATGGCCTCCCAGTCAAGTTCTGACCAGGTTTACGGTACCAGAGGTGGAGGAGGGGGTGTGGCCCATGGCCTCCTCAGTCACCTGCTTCTAACCAGGTTTAAAGGAGTTGGGGATGAATTCCCTCCTGAAGTGCCAGCCTCATATCTAGTCAGAGATTAACAGTTACCCCTGAACACTCCACCCCCTTAAACTATTACTGTCCGATTTTGATCTTAAGGAGAATCTGGGGCCAGCAAGGTGGCTCTGCAGGTAAGAGCACTTGCTCTGCGGGCCTGATGAGCTGAGTTCAATCCTGTAAAGGTGCAGGGAGAGAACCAACTCCACAGAGCGTCCTCTGACCTCCAGGTGTGTACATGCGCGCGCACACACACACACACACACACACACACACACACACACACACACACACACGAAAAGAAGCACCTCGAGGCAGTGCTGACTGAGGACACTAGGTTCATGTGTCTCCCCATCCATGACAGTAAGAAGTGCATCCCTGATACTTCCTATGGTGACTACAAAATTCCCTGGAGCAATTTTTCTGTGAAGAAAGTCTTTTTTTCTTGAAACTCCTTGATTCCTTCCTTCCTACCTGTCAGCACAGATACTATTACTGTAACTCTTAATTCCTTACATAGGGTAGTGCATGTTTACAATCACCTGTCTAGGACTGCCAGCATGATAGACTACAGGTGTCCCCACATTGGTACAAAATGGAGGAGACAGTATAGCATCTTAAGTATTTGTGAATGATGCCATTCTAGTTGAATCATCAACACAAAACTCTAGACACAGTGCCCAGGTAGCTCAGTCAGAAGGCCTGGGCTAATGCTGGCACAGCTGTGTGCCTGAAAATGTCTCTGGGGCTCTTTCTCATGGCCAAGTGTATCCAAAAGATCTTTCACAGGCCATGACTTCAGCTGACTCAACATATACTCAAGCTGCTCACAGTGAAGAGCTGCCATGTGTTATTAAGTCTGTCAACTTTGATGCCACAGGGTAACAGGCTTTCCAAACTTCTCAAAATAATCATGTGCCACCTTGGTGAGGGTTTGGTGAAATGTGCTCACAAGCAGAACCAGGTGGCAAGCTCCACCCAGCTGGCCCTGTGCAGTCCCAATGAAGGCAATGAAGAGGTGACCTGCATTCTACAAAGACAAGACTCCAAGTGCCAATAAGTACCAAATCGAGGGATGCTTTTAAATTACATCATGAGAAATTATAGGAAAAAGGCTAGAATAAGCATACTAAGTAGGCAGGAGTGATGGTACACGCCTGTAATCACAATACTCTGGAGGAGGGACAGGAGGATCTCTGAGTTCAAAGCCCACCTGGTCTACATAGTGAGTTCCAGGACAGCCAGTCTACATAGACTCTGTCTCAAAACAAACAACAACAAAACACCTATTCCTAAGTAAGTGTACAAGACATGAAGAAAAATGAAGCCTGTAAACTCATAAAACAGTCTCAACTACATGTAAAGCATGTATATAGAGTCAAAACTAAAACAGAAAAGGACAATATGAAGTATGTCGCCTCCCTCACTTTCCATTTTTACCCCAATTCTCTACTATAAACTATATAGTCAGAAAAGATTACTTTTAAAAGCAAAACAAAATTATAATCTGGCTTACAAGCAAAATCAATTTTCTTTTAAGGTTACTTTCCAACTCACGGAAATACTTAAATTTACAGAGCTCAGAAAACCAAGTCCAAAGTGGTCCTGCTTATGCAACCCAGTGAAAACCAGACCACAGAGTCAGAACCCTTCCCTTTCATTCCAGTTGACTGTGCCCACTCCTAAGTCATTGAGTAATTACAGAGTACCTGCCAGGAACTAGTCCAGAAACAAGCCTGTTTACCAAGCAAGAAGCAGGAAAATATGAACGGTTTATTCTCAGAACCTGGATTGTGATGGGGCAGGTGTGGCAAGAGACAGAAAAAAACAAACCAACAATCTAATTTCAGCCAGCACTAAGTGCTACAAAGAAGAAGAAAAAAAAAAAAAAAATCAAACAGTGAAGAAGCAGTGGACAGCAGGACAGCAGGGTAAGACCTCAGCAGAAAGGCTTCAGAGCAGACACTTGGTCCTCTGAGCTACCTACCCACAGTGACCTAGAAGCACTTCTCATGCATGACCAGCCTAAGACTTTGAAAAGCCTGTTTACAACCTAAAATACAGACAAGACTGTCATGACTGTACTTGAACAAGCAAAAAGGTTCCTAAGAACAGAGATTAGCCTTCCTTCAGTCCTGGCACCTCCCTTCCTCCTCTTGGCTGCAATTTTCTCACATATAAAACAGACATTAACAGGACTGGAGGGACGGCTCAGTGGTTAAGAGCACAAGCTGTTCATTCAGAGGACCTGAGTTCAACTCCCAAGCACCCATGTGGCAGCTCGCAACAGTCTGTAACTCCAGGGGATCTGGCACCCTCACACAGACATACATGCAGGCAAACATTAATGCACATAAAATAAATCATTAAGATTAGCTAGGTGGTGGTGGCGTATGCCTTTAATTACAGCACTCAGAAAGCAGAGACAGGTGGATCTCTGTGAGTTCAAGGTCAGCCTGGTCTACAAAGTGAGTTCCAAGACAACCAGAAATACACACAGAGAAACCCTATCAACAAAACCAATAAATAAATAAGTAAATAAGTAAGTGAGTAGATAGATAGATAGATAGACAGACAGACAGACAGATAGATAAAGAAAGACGGAGGGTGTAAGGGGCCAGCTCAGGAACTTGTGTATGCAGGTACATTCATTGACTGTTGAGTTCTCCACACACTGAACGGATTTTCCACCAATAACTAGACTATACTCTGAATGATTCTCCACTGCTGTAAGCAGAGAGTTCCATCTTCGGGGCCAACCACAGTCCCAATCAGCTCTAAATTCTCATCAGATACTGGCCTTATAAAAGACACTAGTTTGACCAGATTGACAGTGTGTCTGCTAAAGTAACTCTCTCCTTCCCCCCCTCCCCCACATCACAACTGTCTCTGTCTCCACTTACCTAGAGCCCTTAACCTAGCTCCCTGTGGCACCCCTCCCCCAGGTGTGGTTTTGTGATCCCCAGTTCTATGTATCCTCTTGCCTAGGCTATGGTGGTCATTTGTCTACTAGCACTAAGCCAGCTGCTGCTGGGAAACACTTTTTCAGATATGATTAGCACAGACAACCAGTAAACTCACGGTAAAGCTGACTTGTTTTCCCACATTCAATCAATGCATAGCCCTGGGGTAGAAGCTAAGGTTTGCAGGGGAGACAGCAAAATCCTGCCTGCCTTGCAAAGCTCAAACTTGTCAGCCCCACACTAAAGGCGGCAGGTTCTTCACGCCTCTTTCCTGCCTCCTTTAGTGCCATGGCTCTGGAGAAATGCTGACCTGCATGCTGGTCAGTCTAGAACTGGTCTCCCTGATTCCTTTTTCATCTTCTGGTGACAGTAGCCAGAGGGAGCCTGCTGGGATGTTAGATGGCTTCCTGGTAAAAATTCTCTGATCATTCCCTAGCTGATGATTGGTGCTTCCAGGACGGCCCTGCCTTCCATCCTCAGTGCACCTCTTACTGCCCCTACTCCACACCCCAGCAGCCTCTGCTGCTCTCCCAACACAGATGTTCCCACTCAGACCTGTACACTTGTGGGATTCCTCTCACCCACACCCTTCCTGTCAACCTGCTCGCTTATTTCCTCCAATGCTCACTCAAAGGCCCTCTCAGGAGCTTCTACTCAGTCCATGGGAAACTGAAGCCATTTCCCAAAGCTGAGCACACAGTCCCTTCCTCCTGTTTCTCTCTCACTAACATGAAGAGAGGTTTCTGGCTGGGACCGTAGCTCAGTGGGAGAATGCTTGCTAGCAGGAAGGAAGCTTCAGCCCCTTCCCTGGCACTACAAACAAATACATACAATAATGTGCTTCTCAAACAATAAGCCTTTTGTCTGTTTCACACATTCCTGTTTTCTTAGACCCTATGATAGTAAGTTGCATAAGTAGGAATATCATAAATATTTACTGCTGGGGAAAAACAAATAAAGTGTGGGTGTTTGTTTGTTAGTAACTAAGGGTTTGGGGTTTTCTATTTTTATTTATGTGTGCATATATACCACACGTGTGCCTGTGTGCCCAGGAACCAGAACAGTGTGTCAGATCCCCTAAAGCTGGAGTTACAGGCAGTTGTGAGCCACCTACTCTGGGTGCTGGGAACGAAACTCAGGTTCTCTGGAAGAAACAAGTGCTCTTAGCCCCTGAGCCATCCAACTTTCTAGTCTCCAACAAAGGGTAGTTTTCAATTTATTCTTCATGAGTTCCTAGGTTTTCAATAGTTCACACTAGGCAGTTATTTCTGTACAATCATATTAAACAACCTTTCCACTGAACTTTAAACCTGCTAACAGGAACTTTTGGAAAATTCAAATTTTTCCAGTAAGTATCTTTAGGAATTAATCATGAATACACATTAAAGTTTAATGACCTCAATGTTCACCGATAAGAGACTGATTAACTTATTATAACTTAGATAATAAAGCCAAACAGTTATTTAAAATGTGGGCCTGGTGGGTCATGCCTGTAATCCCAGCCTCAGGCAAAAGGATGCTAAGGCAAAAGAATCAGGAATTCAAAGACAGCCTGGATTACATACCCAATAAGACCCTGTCTCAACGAACAAGCAAAATACATAGAGGTACTAAAGTTCACGAAGATGTACCATATTTTTCAGTTAACTATATTTAAACGTAGTTTATTATTGAGAATGAATTATAAAACATGAACATTCATAAAATATATGTAACATAAATAAAAGGTCAAGGCAAAAATATCACAGAATGAACAATAAAATAAAGAGATATAGCTAAATTATTTCTGTATTATTATTTTATTACCTATTTTCATTATTATCTATATCTATTTATTATTACCTACTATCTAAATTTCAACAGAAAAGATGACACTTCATAAAATAAACAATTATAAACCACCAAGAGAAATAAAATCAGCAGTTTTACAAACAACACAACAAATGGCTATATAGTGTGGTTTATATCACAATTTTTTTTTCAAAGAGGAAAAAAAAAACCCACTTTCATGTAGTCTTAAGGCCCATTTACTTATTTCCTTGCCCTAAATTACACTGTAAAGCTTTATTCACCAGAATACTACTCTGGAATCCACCAGTTGTCACCAAAGAAAAGCAGGATGCAGTGTTCCTGTCTCCCTACTGACATGGAGCGGTGGGACTGAGCCAGCTGAAGAGGGTACCTGAGTGTGGCCATCTGCGTGTAACTCAAAGTACAATGGGAGGTGACAAATCCTCAAGTAAAATTTGAGGTGGTTTTAGCACTAATTTTCTGAGTTAGAGACACACAGAGTTAAAGGGCAGCTTGTGGGAGTCAGTCCTCTCTGTCTAAAAGGAAGCAGATAGAAACAAGCATCTTTAACCCCACCCACCCACCCCCACCACCCCCACCACCACCCCGCCATCTTGCCAGCACTATATATGCCAGCTTTCTGAGTTAAAGTTTAGGTAGTCCAGGCTAGCCCCAAACTCCCTAACAAACCCAGCTTCCCTGAGCAGGGGGGAGGATGCCACTCATGCTTAACACTGGAAAGGCCTGTCTTTCCATCCTTGCAACAATGGAATGAACGAGGAAAACGAGATTTCCCATACCTTCCTACACTTCCCAGACTCCCGAGTACTAAGATTATAAAAACACACCACCATAATCTGGGCCTTTTTATAGCCTTCAGTACCAACTGTTCCTGTTCATTCTTAACTATATTTTTAGAAGTTTAAATGCTGACAGAAACCAGTTATTTGTCAAACTTTCCCTCCCAGTTACAACATCTTAGGTTTGCTTTAAAGTGTCCCAGAAAAAGGCAAAGTTGGAGGTCTGAAGACTGCTCAAGATTAAGATGAGTGTCTGTATATACTTAGGAAGTTTCACAGCAAGAAGTTTTCAAATAAAATCCTCTGGAGAAAAGATCAATCCAGAGGTATACTGGGTAAGGAAGAGTTGAAGCTGAACACAATGCCCAGCCTCTTCTAAGCCTCTGCTGACTGGAATATCAAACTGGGCTCCTTGGAATGTTGGAACACAGCCATCATCATAGCTTCATGGCTGCAGGTGAAATACAGGTGACTGGCAGTAAGGTCACAGATGGACTTGGAAGGGAGGTATCTGTTTTGTTTGACCTACTCGGAATTAGCCCAAGGCTTTGTGAGAGCTACAGACATCCAGCTACATCTGCAGCCTGAGCACTTGTGTTTTGCAGTTTCCTACAGAAAGGGAAAGTGGTTTGTTGTTCTTGTTTGTTTTGTTTGATTTGGGTTTCTGTCTGTTTGTCTGTCTGTTTTGGTTTTTTAAGACAGTCTCTCTGTGTAGCCCTGGCTGTCCTGGAACTTGTTCAGAGACCGGGCTGGCCTTAAACTCACAGAGATTCACCTGCCTCTGCCTCCAGAAGGACTATGCCACCAACACTGGGCTGAAAAGTGTGCATTAAAGACTCTAACACTTAGAAATTCCAAAGGTCATCCCAAGCCTCCATATTTTCAGACCTGAAGTACAATGAATAATCATAAAAAATAACAAATCTTCAATGTTTAACAGAAAAAAATCAGGGGAGTCCCCTGTTGGACCAGAGGCACAGGATCTGAACAAGAGAAAAAAAAAGGGCCACATCATCTGCCTGGTCTTCTAGCTTCCCTTTAACTTGCCCTGAACTACAAACACATGGTTTCTTCTTCAACAGAGAACTCCCTACAAGCAAAGAAAGGGCTTTCACCCCTCGGAAGCAGGCCTTCTGCCTGAGGCGTTTGGTATTGTTCTCTAGTTGGTCAAAAAATTAAATAAATAAATAAATGCTAGGTAAAGAACTACCTTCCTCCCTTCATTTAAAAGGAAGACAGGCTTGGCTCAAGGGAGCAGAAGGTGAATCTGGGTTGACCAACTTGGAGACCACCTGCAGCTAAGGCACCTCACTCCCTACAGTCCCAGAAGCTGTGTCCAGTTGAAATGCAGCATTCCCAGCCCTCAGGCTCACCGCTGAGTTCTTTTCACACAAAGGCAGCTAGGAAGGAGGCGACGAAATCTGAGTCACATGATCCTCACTGAGGTTTCCAACAAACATTCCTACCCTAAGGAACGCTGTCACTTCTCAGTCTACCGCAGACACTCGGGTTCTATACTCAGTTTCTAGCTTTTCAGTTTGGACATTAAAAATAAGGGGAATTTGTTACAGTTCTAAAACGATTGCTGCCAAGTTAAAGAGGCAGTTGGCACTGCAGTCTGGGGCAATCGTGCAGTTCTAGACTCATAACCCAGTTCTGTTAAATAAATATATAACTTAGGCAACTCAATCCAATTCTTTAACTTCATACACAAAGCAGCACCCAGGTCACTTCTCCACAGAAGATCCAGTGAAGGGGAGGGCATGACTCAGTGGGAGAATGTCTGCCCAGTATGCGTAAGGCCTGGGGTTCAATCACTCCTCAGCACCAAAAATCAAACAAGAATACTAGGTTACATACAACACATAGAAGGGAGCAAATAAAAGGTATGGTCATCAATGTTAATCATGCCAGAGCCCTGGCAAATCAGTGCTCTTGGATTATCTGATCTAAGAACCAACTAGTCAAACCTGGACTACTGACTCAGCTCAGCTAGATTCTGAGATTCCAAGCCAACTGTTCTAGAACATGGAGAGTGGATCAAACTTACACTGTTTAACATGATTCTATGAGCATATGTAGGGTTAGCTACCTTCAGAGAGAGCGCGCTCGCGCTCGCTCGCTCGCTCGCTCGCTCGCTTGCTCTCTCTCTCTCTCTCCTCCCCTCTCTCTCCATCGGAAGTTCAGTCTGGGTTTTCTCACTTGTGGTCCTACTTACTACAGTAGGTTCCTTGACAGCAGGAGACAAATCTGTGCCTCTCATCTACACACTGGGGAACAGTCCATGCACAGCATACCAAAAACATAGTCATCGCATTAAATTCTCAGAAGTCCACTCAGGCTTCCTAGCTTTAAGATTCAGGAGTGTTCATTTTGGCAAAGGGAATATCTAAATTTAGCAAGCTTTTCTTCTTTTATGTTAAAATAAATGACTAAACAAACCATACATTATATATTAGTACAATTTCCACAAATGAAGCTATGTTAAAAAACCAGAAAGAGGGAAATTTTAAAAAACAAACAAGCAAACAAACAAACCCAGTAGTATAGAGAGAAGAGTCTGCGCCGAGGCAGCCTGGATCTCAAACACCTGTTCCGGCACTTCGCGGCCCTCTAAACCTAAGGCAAGTCAGCACACAGCATCTCCGTCTGGTGGCTGCATGATCTGCCTCAGTTGCCGCATGAGGAAAAGGCGACAGTAACACCTGCACCTCACAAGGCTGCCACAAAGCTGACAGATGTGAAGTACACAGCGTTGGTAAAAGACTCTGCTAACCCTCTCCACCATCAAAATGTGCAATCGCTGACATACGCCTAGCTACAATGACTATATTCACGCCTGCTTTTTCAGAAAGTACAGCAGCCATGCAGGACAACAGGCTGAAAGCTGCAGTTACTACTGGATCCAGTGTGTCAGCTTCAGCCCTCTACAGCCCAAGCAAAGTCAACAAGGCTCTCCCCTCTTCCAGAGCCTTTTTCAATGACCTCCAGCGCCAAGGAAAGCCATCTTTTAATCAGAACAAACACAGAGCCCAGCAACAGGTGCTGCCTGGAGCAGCAGCAAAGAACAAGGGGCCAAGGCTGCAGTCAGTGACACAGGCTCTGAGTTCGAGCTCCACCACCAAAAATTAATACAAGAACTGTTACATTTTAAAAGAAAAGTACAAAGTAAAACTCTATGTGCACACTTTTTGTTTAAAATAGTGACCAACAATAATACATAAAACAGTAAGTGAAAAGGAAGGAGATGTTCTAGGTTCATTTTCACACGGAACAAAATGACTTGCTAACTCCAATCAGCGAGGCCCTTGATTCATTTCACTAAGCTGCATGCCCTCTATTATAGGCTAGTACAAGTAAAAGCTTAATAATCAAAACTCCCTATGTGCCTCTAACAGCAACATTGTTCCCAATCATTGAAACAAGGTCCAATGAAGGCAACATTTCACCTTTTTTCCTCAGAGGAAGGTGACTTTGAAGGACTTTGAAGGCATTTCCCTATTTTCAGGAACCCGTACTTCCTCCCCATCCCAAGCACTTCCAGAGACCCCGAAACACCAGTACCCACACATAGACTGGTGCCTATGCCGCCTGATTACTTTAACTGAATACAGCAAAGAAAACCTCCGATTAATAACTTCATAAGTACAATTCTTCCCTACTTGTACTGCCAGCTCTGGCTAAAACTGGGTCAGCCCGCTGCCACAAATCAAGGGCAGCCCTCAAGCACCCATTGAAGAGACAGACTTTTATAATGCAAATGCCCATCCGTGGTGCTAAGGAGAGAGAGCTCTGCACTACTGTCTGCCCTTTCAAGGCAAAGAGCCTGAGTGAAAGAAACACTGTACCCTAGACTTCAGACCTATCTTCTTCCGTAGAACCCCAGCTCTGTTAATGAAGTGCCAGCACAATTTTCTAAAGATAGCAATTTCAATCAATTACCACACCAGTGCTATTCAGAGGCTGGCAATAAGCAAAGAAGAGCCCAACATCAATATAAAAGAAACGTCTTCCTTCCAAATCCCTAGCACCATTTAGAGACTGTACACATGAACAGAAAGCCTTGAGAAGGAACAGTGAAATCATCCATGGCATCAATATCCCTCTAACTCGTTTCCTAAAATCTGGGCAGTATCAGCAGAACACCAGGAATTTAACACTGCTTTTAAAAGAGCACTAGACCAAACTGTATGAGCTGCTATACAGTAATAAACGCTGATGTTGCTACTGACACATTTAACTAAACACACTCTCTAAACACATTTTCCCAGGCAAAGCCATGATGGTTTGGGCCTTGGTTTCATCAGAAGTCAAGAGAGGTCACCAACTACACTCCTGCTACAGTGTTAGCCTAAGCAACCCCACTCCCACCCCTCCAACAGCCCCACCCAATATTATTTTTATCTGTGGAATTCTCTGCTGGCCTTGGCCTGGAAAACTGGGTGGACTCTGTGGACAGGTATTATATCTGGCCATTTTTTTTTTTAATTGGCTCAAACAGATGGTTCCCAGCAGCATAAAGCTGTGGTCTTCATAAACCTCAATTTGAGGTTTATAGAATAATGTTAACTAGTGATTCCCACCCCCTTTTGGATTGGAGAAGAAAAGCAAACCAAAAGATACTTCAAAATAGAAAAATCATCATTTAAATTATGAAAACCTCCCAACTCAAATCTGGTAAAGGTGCCAAATGGGAGATATCAGAACAGTCTGTTTTGTTGTTCAAAGGTTTAACTATTAACCATGAGAATCACAACTTTGAAGTGGGGCAGAGGGAGAATTAAAAGGCAGGAGCCGAAGAGGGGAGCAAGAAAGGCCCCTGGAGACCTGTTTGCCCGAGGACCTCCTAGTACTCCTCACGGGGTGTCCAGGCTGGAGGAAAGCAGAGGGTTACACACAACATTTAGCAGACTTAACATTGGATTAAACACACTACTGCAAGTTTCAACAAATGTTCATGGCATACGTAAAAACACATTTACAACAAGAAAGAAGAGAGGCACCTGGAGACATCTGACACTGGGCATGCTCTGCAGGCAACTCAGTGCGCACATGCTCTCTACCAGGTTGGCGCAGCCTAGCCACAAAGACCTTGGCACAGAACACTGCAGGATGACAAAAAGGAAGGAAGAGAAGAAGCAGTTAGAGGTCGCAACAAGTCACTCCTTCACACAGGCAGTGTTAGTCGGGGCAGGGGCGCACCCATGCAGTTTAGAGGGCAGGGATGGTCCTGAGTTTGCTGAACCCTGGGGAGCAGGGCCCCTTTCTGTCTTACGGACAGAGATTTTGTACTGCGAACCATTCATTTCACAGGATACAGTAAACAGAATCAAGAGGGAGAGAATGCTTACATGAAAACCCACTAGAGGGAACTACGAGTTTGAGAGTAAAGCAAGACCACTCAAGAGAGTGTGACAACTCCCTAACAGTAAGGGATTCTGGTCTCTCTCATGCAGTCCCAATTGCTTAAGAAACTACTATAGCAGGCCTTCTGAATGTACCCCTACCCCAACACTACACTATAAAACCATGGAGACTCGGGCGTTGAATAATTTGCACAAGGAAACACAGCCTAGGAGGGAAGAGTCAGGACTTTAAGGTTCAGTTTATTGGCTATCAAATCCCACATTCTTTCCATAAGAGCAGGATGCCTCTATGGAAAACCTTTGGTGACCCCAACATTCTTCATTATGCCAATTCAGTTTTACACTTCTCTACATTATAACTGCAGGAGACTTAAGAGAATGGGGCAAAGAAACAAGACAGGTAAGTGATAGATACAGGTAATTAAAACTGCTTGAAATACATGTCATTCTCAGTGTCATCACCATCTCTGCATTCTTCTGAGTTCTGTGACCTGGAACTTTTCATTCTGAACTTTACAGACTTGGTGACAAGACTACAAATTAAAGCTTAACTCACTGGCTCCATTCCACCCTTAAAACAAACCCAACAAGAAAACGTGTTGCTTTCAAAGGAAGTGAGAAAATGTAACATGAAAGTGAGCATATATTATAGCTAATATATAGTAACCATCAGACTATAGATTGGGGTGGAGGGGGGGCAGAGGAGAGGAGAGACACAGGGTTTCTCCGTAGCCTGCCGGTCCTGGATCTCGCTCTGTAGACCAGACTGGCATCAAACTCAAGTGATCCTCCTGTCCCTGCCTCCCGAGTGCTGGGATTAAAGGTGTGGGCCACCACCTCTCCTAGGCTTACACTGCCAAATGCTCTATGATCAGTACAAGTGGATTATAAACTAAGAGAGCTTTGCTTGAAACAGACTGTCCTGGGCTCCAGCATTTCCTGCTCACTAGTTACAGCTCACTCACAATGTAGAGAATACTGAGCTTATTTAGAAAAGTCCTGTGAATCCAGGACACAAAATCAGAGAAAACAAACGGAGGAAGCAACGGTGCCATTTCCCTAAGCAATACAAACACCCCATTTCCAGCCTGAGTATTTATTAAAGGCTTAGCATGGTCAATAGAGCGGGAAGCGTCTGTTGCCCCCGGGACAGGCTTTGTTGCTCAACAGTTCACAATGTAGAAAAGAAACCACAGAAAGAAAGACTGAGCACATTTTATAACATACGGTGGAAGTGGCTGCCATTTATGAGCTCCTCTGACCGGTTCCTATTAGGACAATTGTCATGGTAAACTCTCAGGTCACTCCTGAAGGGCAGATCCTATCTCGGTCTACAGGTGATTTACAAGAACACAATCTTGTCTAAGGTTATCAGGAATGCGGGCTGGTTCTACCACAGCAAGTTCTCTACCTGAAGGAACTATTTAGTGTGCACACTAGTTCTATCACATGTGTTCCTGTGTGGTCAGAGAAAAGCCCCACACCACATGTTCATTACATAGATTAGTTAAGGTAAATAAATTCCCAATATCCTCAATAGTTCAATTGAGGATTGTCTTAGCATTTTTGTTGTTGTTTTTCCTTATTGGCAGTCCTGGGGGATAGAACCAAAGATCTCTGCATTGCTAGGCAAATGATCTACAACTGAGTAGACTCCCCAGACGCAAATTTAGCTTTATTTCTGGAATATTTAGTTTGCTGGATCACAGAGTCTCTCAGCTTCTAGGCAAGAGAGTAAAGACCATATCCACATTCTCTCACACCAAATTAACAAAGCTCGCTTGCAATCAAGTTTCATTTATTCAGTAAATAATCACATTCCTCTCTAAAGCTTTCTTTCTGCACTTGCAGCGAGGATTGAACTCAGTCTCACGAGTTCCAGGAAGCTTCCTGAACTATACCCCCAAATCTGCTTCACAACTTTGGAAAAAGTATTCCAGAGAAGACTTGTTTGCTTGCTTTGGCTTCTTTTATTATACTTTTAATGGGGGGGAGGGGGACGACACATGCCATGGCACGGGTGTAGAGGTCAGGGACGGCTTAGAATAGTCAACTCTCTCCTTTTACCCTCCACATGGTTGAAAGGGTTCCCAGGAAGTGCAAGCACCTTCACCTACTAAACCATCTTACTCACCCCGTTTTTGTTTGGTTGAATTTTACTATGCAGCCTAGGTTGACCTCAACCCTGTGAGCCTCCAACCTGAGCCTCCTCAGCGCTAAAACTACAGGTTGTTTGCTGGCTCGTCCAACTCCAGTCAGGGAAAAAAATCCTCTAAAGGACTCACAAATGATCTGTTTCAAGAGTTTACCTTCCTATCACCCACAGTAGACACTACAGAAGAATGGTAGGAATGTTCCCTAAGCGCTGACCGTGTCTCGTGGTGCTAACCACAACTCAACACCATTTCAATCTTTACACACAGTACTTTTCCCGATATTCAGAATAGGAAAATGGGTTTAAAGAGATGCAATTTTCTTGTCTAAAAACCACACAGTGAGAGGTCTGAGCTGGGGCTGATCCTAGTAATCCTAAATTAGAATGCCAGCTCCCCAGCTGACAGTCTGCTTGAGAACAGGAGCTGCAGAGACAGCAGGCTCCAGGCACCGCCCACCTGGGGCTGTAAAGCAAGTGCCAAAACCTAGCTAGCAGTCAGAAATCTCGACTTTCAGCTCACCCAGGTCTGCCATCTTCCAGGTCAGGATGAGGGCTAAGACAGCAGTACTTAAAAGGCCTTAGAAGTGTTCCATCCCCACACCCAGTTGTCCTGGAGACAGCTGACCGAAGTTTACACTGCTGAAAACAGTCTTTACTCAACAGAAAGGGCCACTGTGGGAAACGCAAGCACCTTATAATAATGTAAATGAAGTTCACATATGCTGCCCTAAGCACCAGGAAGATAGGGAGGGGCCCAACCTGACAATGGGCAAAACCAAAAACGTCTACATTCACTAACCTAAGAACACCAAACACAATGCAACTAGGACCTTAACAGTAATTGACTCTTGATACTTCTAATTTAAATTTTAGGACTTGATTGGAAACTCATGTTGTCATTTATTTTTAATAATGAAAAATGTCTTCTTGTCAGCTATGTTCACAATGTAACTTTTTAAGATAACAGTGAAATATCTTATCTACTGTCATAATAGGTCTGAGAAATCTACCCTGAATAGCAGGCATATTTACCAATCTTAACAAACATGCCTTGACCCAGTCACTAACCCACCAACACCAGGCAAGCCTTTCTTCTTGCAACTATAGAGTAGCATCAACCTCCAGAGACTCTCACAAGGACTGTCCCAGGGGCCAGAAACTCTCCACTAGACATCTGTTACAATTTCATATTTAGCTGCTTATAATGTCCAGGATTCTAATTTATGATTACTCATATTCATAGAAAACATAAAATTATTCATACTAGGTATCAGGAGGAATACATTTTCCAACTCTAAACTCAAATAAAACACTGGCCAAGGAAGCCAACAATGCTTATTAACTCTGCCACACTCATCACCATCTGGGAAACACTTAAGTCAATAAAAAACAGGAGTAATAGCTCTTTGGCACTTTTCAAAAGCAGAAAGTTTATTAAAGGAGGAAAGAGATGCACGTCCTAGGCTCTCTCTATTACCAAAGGAACCACAAATGAAATGACAAAGTAGTTGCCGCAACCTCGTCTTCTTACTGGCCAGCTTGCACAAACGCTCACAAGGCCACTGCTGGTCTAGTTCTAGATGGCTAGATTGTTCTCAATCTCCTGCCCTGACTCCTTCTCAAAGAGGGAATTCTTTTACAGCTGTGTACGGAGGTATGTTCCATCATTTCTCTAATGTTTCTTGATTTTGAAATCTGCTTTGTTATTATTGGTTTCCTAGAATCCCCAAGTATTTTTCTTTAAACCACTTCCCACCAAGTCAAATCATTAACTTCATCTAATTCCTATCAAGATGCCTAGGGGTTGGGGATTTAGCTCAGTGGTAGAGAGCTTGCCTAGCAAGCACAAGGCCCTGGGTTAGATCCTCAGCTCTGGCAAAAAAAAAAACTATCTGAACTTATATCTATCTACACAGAAAAAAACTTTCCTCTAGACACAGGAAGGAGGAGGCAACTAAGCTGAAAATGATGAGTAGGGCAGCCAGGGAAAAGAAAAGATGAGTTTCCAGCAGAGTAAAGAGCATAAGCTTAACTAAGAAAAGGCACAGCTTCTGCAAGGGCAGAAGCCAGTGGAGCACTTACACTCAACTGAGGGCCACCAAGATGGCTCAGCAGGTAAGAGCACTTATGCTCTTCCCGGATCTGAGTTCAAGTCCCAGCACCCACACTGGGTGTCTTACAACTACCATTTACTCAAGCTCCAGAAGATTTGACACTTCTGGCTTTAATGGGCACAGGTACTCATGTGCATATACCCCTGACATAAGCGCACGTGTGCGTGTGGGTGTGTACACACACCCACACACCCACACACCCACACACACAAATTAAATAAAACAAACCTTTTTAAGGGTCATGGGTTCTTAGCTAAACAAGTAGGTAATGGAGCACACTATCAATCCAAAGCGGCTTCAAAGGAAAAACAAAAAACAAAAAACTGTTTCTAAAATGTGTAGTAAACACACAAGTATGAAAAGTCTATTAAAAAAAGAATCCAGGGCTGCAGAGATGGCTGAGTGGTTAAGAGCACTGTCTGCTCTTCAAGAGGACTGGGGTTCAATTCCCAACATCCACATGGCAGCTCACAACTGTCTGTAACTCCAGTTCCAGGAGATCTGGCATCCTCACACAGACATACATGCAAGCAAAACACCAGTATGCATAAAATAAAAATAAATTATTTTTAAAAAAATAATAATCCAATGGTTAACAGGTAGAAACAAATAGTACAAAACCACACCTGTCTTTAGAAGATTACTGTAAATTCTGTTAAAAACTAAGTAAGTATGAGTGCTTGGATCATTTACTTCTGTTAAGCAAGATATTTAAAAATTTAATAATCAGGGACAGGAGAGAAGGGGCTCAGTAGGTGATGTGCCCACTGCCCAAGCGTAAAGACCAATAATGTGTTCAGATCCCCAGCACACAGAAAAGCTATGTGGAGTGGACACACTTGGAAACCCTCGCACTGGGGAAGCAGCAGGAAGAACCCTAGAGGTCTCCTTGGTCAGTCGACTAGCTCATCATTGAGCTCCAGGTTCAGGGACCAGCTGTCTCAACAGCTAAGGTAGAAAGCATCTAGGACGGCACTGCCTCCACACGCTGCACAGGCACTCATGGACGGACACACGCACGCACATAAGCGCATACACACACACACACACACCACAGAAAAAGGAAAAAGCACAATTTGAGGAAAAGTGAAAAGGCTATCATCTCGGGGAACTACATGCCATTCATTCATTTTCACTTCACACAAACTGCTCAGTACAAGAAGGGCAGGAGGAGCCGGCACTTACCAACACTCATAGTCCGTGCCCTTCCTCCAGACTTCCATTATGCCCTCTTCCTTATAGAGGGAAAACAAGGGTGTCATGGTAGTGAAATGGGGATACCAGAGAGAGGAGGAAATAAAACACCCATTTCCGGGGAGGCAGTGGCAGTAACCTGCTCTCCTGAACTTTAGAGCTTCAGCACTCACTCAAATTTCTCTTCAAGACTTCATTCATCTCAAGACAAGCAGGACAAGCATTAATATTAATCACAATTAGGAACTATGCTATGTGTCTAACCACCTGACTTGTCAAGAAACAGCGGTGTCTGCTATAGCAAAAGACCACAAAGCTTTTCCAAGTCTCAAGACTTAGCACCTAGGTTTCTAATGTTAAACAGTGACCTGTAAGATATAGCAAACAGCTGGGCAGTGGTGGCACACTCCTTTATTCACAACACTCAGGAGGCAAAGGCAGGTGAAACTCTGAGTTCAAGGCCAGCCTGGTCTACAGAATGAGTTCCAGGATAGCCAGGGCTACATAGAGAAACCCTGTCTCCAAAAACAAAAAACAGAAGACACAGCAAACATTCAACAAAATAACTATTATTTTAAAAATAAGGCCTGGTAACCTGAGTTCAGTCCCCAGATCGTACAATGGAAAAAGAGAACCCACTCCCCAGAGCTGTCCTCTGACTACCAGTCACACCATGGCCCATTCACACACACACACACACACACACACACACACACACACACACGCACGCACGCAGTAGTAGTAACAATAACACTGTTAATTCACAATTTAATTACATTTTCCATACCTTTAAAAAAAATACAATACTGATCCATACCTTCATGTGTTAACAACAGTCTTTCAAATAGAATGACACTTTGTTAAAACAAACTTGGACAATACTGTGTCACGTGACCATGACGGGTCCCATTTAATTCTTAGCAAGTGTACTTTAGAATTGCATACTTACAAAAGACTATTTTCAAGCTGGTATTATATACTGAGATACACAATGAGGGAACACAATAACAAGGGGTAAAGGAAGACGTGGGGAAGAAAAGGGGAGAACACAATAAGGAAAATGGAAATTTACTATCTGCTGAGTTTGAGAGACTCAAACAAGGCCAAACAGAATTAGAGCTCAAAGCCAGAGCCCAACTTATTCTTACCCACTAGTCTCTCAGTTCTGAGTGGTGACCCAGGAAAGACACTCAAACCCCAAAGCTCATAAAACCAGCACAATCTGCACGAGCATCTCCGGAAGATGGGGAGATGAAGGCTAACGAATGTGTTTGTTTGTTTGGTTGGTTGGTTGGTTGTTCATTTTACAGCGCTAGGGAATGAACCCAAGCGGCACACATGCTAGGGAGGTACTGTCAACAACCTGTGCCCCAACACTTCTTTTTGCTTTAGGAGTAGCACAGAGTTTAATTAAGGTTGCTACAAGAGCTTGAGTGATGAGTTATGTACAGGAGCACTTGCAACTAAACTGTCAGTGCCTACACCACTTAGGAAAATGTCTCTCAGCCGGGCGGCGGTGGTGCATGCCTGTAATCCCAGCCTTCAGGAGCCAGAGGCAGGAGGATCTCTGTGAGTTGAAGCCAGCCTGGTCTACAGAGTGAGTTCCAGGACAAGCAGTGCTACAAAAAGAAACCCTGTCTCAAAGAGTCTCTCCTCTTGCCCCCTCACAACCATGAACTGAATTAGCAAGGTGGAACCAGGAGAATAAGGGACATCCTCTACTACGTAGTGAGTTCCAGGCCAGCCTGGGATATATGAAAACCTGCCTTAAAAAAAAAAAAGTAGATCTAGAATTCTGACTCCAAAACCCCTGCTCCCTTTTATAATTTCCACTGCCTATCATTCTCTGTTAATACTAGACTTTCCAAAGTGGCACGCCCCTGGGTTAGTTCACATTTCTCAAACTGCTGCTCACCTCTATCTTCATGGACTGTAACTGAGGAACTGACAGGACATAACCTCTGAGGTGCAACTGCACAACATGGATCACAGTAGGAAAAGCATGAGTATCACTGACTCATCGATTTACAAGTAAGATATATCAAGGGGAAAAGACAAAGACATCTAGGAACACAAAGATGTCCATCAGATCAGATCACTATTCAAAATAACAAAGAAAACTCCAGCAACAAGAACCAATCAATAAATTACAGGTTACCCATAGGAAAGGCATGTTTCTGCCACATAGGACCATCCAGCAGAAGCTTATTTATGATCCAGACAGGTGTTCATAGTAACATTCCAATACACAGAAGTAATTTGAAAAGCTTTACATGAATAAAGGCAGTAACTCAGGACTTACAACTATGATCCCATTTTAATATATATAAAATCTTATTCTAAGATGCAGTTATTTTTATTTTATTCTTTCAGTCAGCCACATACAATTGGAAATACAGCATCCATGCTTCTGGATCCTATATCCTGAGTGCACTTCATATGCAACATTGGCCATCCTCACTTCGGAATCTGATCACAGCAACCCGTCCCTTGACTGCAGGCCCCTGACCTTCAACAAAGGGGACAAGCAGATGGGGATCAACAGCTGTCAGTTAGGCTACACTCTTATTGGCAAAGGCATTACCGCAGCTACAAGATAACTGTGTTCCAGTCAGAAACCCAGGCTTCCATCTACGAAGAACAGTACCACACTCTACCATGTTCTACACCACAAGGACTTTCAGCTGACAGGACAAAGTGGCATCTTGTTTGTCATATTTGACCTAGAAACCAAGACAAGCTGCCATCGGCTACTTCTTTCCTTCCCATTGGCTATGGCTCCGTGGGTTTGTGCCCTCAGGGTCCTTGTGTGCTGCAGACTTGCTAACCAGCTTGGCACTACTACAAGGTGGTGGATGCAGAAGGTGGTTAGGTCACAGGGAGCATCCTCACATTGAGAATAATGTAGTTCATGAGCTCTCAGCTGGTTCCCAAGAGAGGATGTTGTTATAGAATGAGCAAAACCTACCCCTGCCTAGTCTCCACGTGGTCTCTTCTGAATGAACTCCTGCCATTCTAAACACATCTCTCACAGTCACAATATCCTCACTGGAAACCAAACAGACGGAGCAGCAGAGCCTGGACTGTTGGCCCCCAAAACTGTCATCTACACAACCTCTCTTCTTTCTAAGTACCCAGCTTCGGGTATTTCGTCATGACAACAGAAAATAGATTAATATACCACCCCAGGCACAGATGCAAGCTTCATCCATTCCAGGTCCTTCACAAACCAAAAAACTTTGAGTGTCTTTGAAAAACTCTACATAAGATTCTAACTGCCTTCTAGCATACCAAGCTTTCATGTCAGAGAGTGCAAAATTTATCATGTTTTTTATAGAACAACAGAACATATGGGAAGTCAAAAACTTTCCCCCATATGATAAACACTCTTATTTTCTCCTAGGAAAAGAAAGCTATTTCAGGAATATGGCTGGAGAACAATTAACCTTTTCATTTTAAGTTGTTTATTTATTCAAAACTATTTGTTGTACAGGCCAGTACACTAAATGCTTCGGCAAACAAGTAAAAAACCATTAAACCAAATATTCTGGTATCAAAACTATTTATGCAAATAAAGCTATATTTTCCAGTTTACTAAAGGGAGAAATGTAGCTAATTCCTTACAATACAAAATGCAAACCTCATCTCACTGTCTTAGCACTAAAATTAGTTGATATTTGAAAAATCTTTTGTAGATCAACTGCAAAAGTGATTCCTGCCCCTGCAAACTATGAATCAATGCTTAAAATGGAAAGCGAGGGGCTGAAGAGATAGCTCAGTGATTAAGAGCACTGACTGCTCTTCCACAGGACCCAGGTTCAATTCCCAGCACCTACATGGCAGCTCACAACTGTCTATAACTCCAGTTCTAAGGGACCTGACACCCATGGCAAAACATCAATGCACACAAAATAAAATAAGTTAATTTAAAATTTTTTTTTAAAGGAGAGCAGGGGTTGGGGATTTAGCTCAGTGGTAGAGTGCTTGCCTAGCAAGCACAAGGCCCTGGGTTCAGTCCTCAGCTCCGGCAAAAAAAAAAAAAAAAAAAAAAAAAAAAAAAAAAAAAGGACAGCAAGCTGGGCATGGGACTCAGGCCTGTAACCCCAGCACTCAGAAGGCAGGGTCACTGTGCTGAGCTACACAGCCTAGGTTATTCATTAAGTTCCAGGACAACCTGGACTATACAGTAAGTTCCCAGACAGCCTAGGTAAGAGCAAGACTGCCAAAAAAAAGAGGACAATAAAAACCCAAAGAAAAGCAGTGGTGGTGCACACCTTTAATCCCAGCACTTGGGAGGCAGAGCCAGGCGGGTCTCTGTGAGTTTGAGGCCAGTCTAGCGTACAGAGTTCCTGGACAGGCACAAAGCTACACAGAGAACCCCTGTCTTGGGGGGAAAAAAAAAATCAAAACAAAACTAAACTAAGGATTCTGCTAGCAGCCTTGGGAATTCAAACCTTACACCATCATCTAAACAAGCCTCTCCAAGCTCTAAACATTAATAACTTTCAGGAGTTAAGCAGTCTCCTCCCCCACAAATACATACATACATACATACACACACACACACACACACACACACACACACACACACACAGTAGGGCCTTGATACCCACGTTTTTACAGACAACAGACTTAGCAGTGCTGATCAAATCTTGCTTCTTCAAGAACTCAGAAGTGAGGAAGCACAAGCTTGGTTAGCACGGGGCATGTTTTATTAGACCTTAATTTTAAGACTTTTATTGCATTTCTATTGGTTTATTTTGTGCATGAGACAAGTGTGTGGAATTCAGAGAATAACTTAAGGGAGTGGGTTCCCTCTTTCCCCCTGTGAGTCTCAGCAGGATGGAACTCGATCCTCAGGGCTCCACCTTGGCAAGAGGTGGCTTTGCTCCTCAGCCATCTCACTTCATACTTGGTCTTTCCCATATAGCTATTCGACACACACCCTAAACTGACCGTGATTTTAAGAAGAAAGCTGCATGCTTTACAGCCCACTAGGCACCCAGAACAACTGAGCTACCTTTCAGGCCAGCCCCGGGAAGATACTCCTGGGCTAGTTGTGAGGGCCACACACAACCACATCCCCTCCTCCCCTTCGACACACACACATTGTCCACTTCCTGCAGGTACCCAGGTAAAGGAGACTGCTGCTCTCTTCTTGAAGCCAGGGATTTCACTGAATGCTGGAGCTGAAAGGGCCTTTATAACCACTGTGTTCAGCACGTCCTTGCGTTGCTTTTCCAGCCAGCTCCTCCAGCCAGCTTCTCCACACCCCGAGCCTTAAGCTGTTAGTATGCAGCCATTCGAAACACAATCTTAACAGCAGGAGACAGTTAATGAGCATCTAAAAGCTAACAGGTGATTTTGCAGGTGTGGATGTTGCTTCAACACTGTTCTCACATGGACGAAGCAGAGAAGCCATGCAAAGGCCCTCCATCAATCTCAGATGCCGGATGCCTAGCATCTCACCACAAACCCTTTTAGCACCACTGTTTCAATAATTCTATGACTGATTTAGCTATAAGCAAATAATCAGAATACTCCACGAAACAGTAACACAGATGTCACCAACATAATGAATTGTCCAATAACTAAGCAAACACAGAATGAAAAGGTGTGATGCAGAAGCAGGCCTGCAAGTTCCCGCTCAGCCTGCGCCATGAAGAACAACTTATGAGGCGTACAACGTTTAAGTAGTGGGTTAGCAATCTGTAGGAAGGAGCTGGGACATGGCAAGTCAGAGATGTGCTTGCTTTGCAAGCAGAAGGACCTGAATTCAGTCCTCAGAACCCATGTAGAAATGCCAGGTGTGGTGGCACAGCATGTAATCTCAGTGCTAGGAGGCAAAGACTAAAGGACACCTGGGCTTGCCAGCCAGCCAGTTTAGTCTACTTGGTCAGCCCCAAGCCAATGAGAGACCCTGTCTCAAAAGAGATAGACAAGCTTCCTGAGGCTGCCATGCAAGATTGACTGTCCTCTGGCCCTGATTCACACATACACACACAACCACGCACATACCAACTTTCATTCAAAGGTGGTGGAAAGAAGCTGGCTTAGTCAGTAAATTGCTTGACTTTGATCATGGGGACTTGAGTTTGATCCTTATAACCTGTGTGTGTGGTGGTGGGGGGGGGGGGGGTTGATAATGTACAACTGTAATCCCAAAGCTGAGGAGGCAGATACAGGCTCCTCCCAGACCAGTCAGCCTAGCCTAATCAAGTTCCATGAGATTAGAGATACAGTCTCAAAAACCTAGGTGGAGAGCACCTGCGAAAGGACAACCACGTCTGACCTCTGGCCTTCATACACATCTACATGGAATCTGTAGAAATAGAAACAGCTACCACAACTGGGAGGTGGAGACCAGAGGCAATGATGAAATGACTGCTCTTGGAAAATAATCAGCTGGGCGGTGGTGGTGCACGCCTTTCATCCCAGCACTCGGGAGGCAGAGGCAGGCGGATCTCTGTGAGTTTGAGGTCAGCCTGTCTACAGAGGGAATTCCAGGACAGCCAGAGCTACAAAGAGAAACCCAGTCTCAATTTTTACAGACAGAAAATTGCTGGGCGGCGGTGGCGCACGCCTTTAATCCCAGTTGGCAGGCAGAGGCAGGCGGATCACTGTGAGTTCGAGGCCAGCCTGCTCTACAAAGCAAGATCCAGGACAGGCACCAAAACCACACAGAGGAAACCCTGTATTGAAAAAAACGAGAGGGAAGGGGAGAGGAGGGGAGGGGAGGAGAGGAGAGAGAGACTGAGACTATACTAGTTATAGCCAGGTGTTTTATATCAAGAACCAAAACAGATTACTAAGCAATTGGCAAAACAATAAATCAATTTATAACTTGGTGTTCTCAGGTCCTTACAGTACCTGTATACATCAGAAGCTCAAATACCTGCTGAGTGAGCAGCAAGCCAACTCTAGAAAAGTCTACAGGGCAGGCTGGAGAGACAGCTCAGCAGTTAAGAGCACTGGCTGTTCTTCCAGAGGACCCCGGTTCAATCCACAGCACACATGTGGCAGCCACAGCCGCTTTTAGCTCCAGTTCCAGGGGATCCAACAGACAGACACGCATGCAAAATACCAATGAACGTAAAAAAGAAAAGTCTACAGGTGAAGTAAAAATCTGACCATGAGGCTTGGTGAACAGCTGCAGTTTTTTTGCTACATCATCCAATCACAGTGACTGCTCACACACTCCAAAGTTGAAGCAGAAGACTTGTGTGGGAGACAGAAGAGAAATTTCTTCCCCAGTGAGCTGAGCAACAGACATGAGAAGAGCCTAACCTCACTCAGTCCACACTGCTGTAGTGTGCACACCTGCAATCCGGGCACACAGGAGACGAGGGCAGGAAAATCACGGCTACCTCATTTACATGACACCCTATTTCCAAAAAATTAATTAGAAATAAATTTTTAAAAGCCCAGGCTGTAAAAATCTGGTATTCTACAGTTGAAACAGTCTTAAACCTCTATTTCTCTTCCTATAGAGTCATTAAATTTGCTGACACTGTAAAACTAAAGGGTCTAAAACCCCATCCCTGCTAGAACTGCAGATGCCAGAGCAGGAAAGAGCAGTGAGAGATTGAAGAACCCAAACTCTAAGAAGAGTACAAAAGCAAGCACAACGGAGGAGAGGAGCCCACACTTTCCAAAGACCTATGGAACCCACACTGAGCAACAGGACCTCCCTCTGCACGGCAATGGGGCTACTAACCACTGATGCAAACAGCCAGTGTCCTAAGAGAGAGCGTATTTACCACAGAAGACACAAAAGTCTACCAACAGAGCACAAGCTGGCCCCTTCTCTGACAGCCAACATTGTCTGGGTTCTAACTTCACCTCACAACCCTAGTCTCTTCCTCCTCCTCACCCGGGTTTTATGCCATTGTGATCACACACTACAGTTTAAGTCAGTCACTACATTTGTGAACTGAGAACAAAACAAATATTTAAACGCAAACTATATGACTGGGACTGGAAAGAAACTCAGCAGGAAGTGAGCTTTTTGCTCTTGCAAAGGAACCAGGTTCAGTTCCCAGCACCCCCATCAGGTCGCTCAGAACTACATTGTAACCCTAGATCCAGGGGTTCATGCCCACTCCTGGCCTCCTCAAGCACTGCATGCTCATGGGGCATATACACACATTAAATTTTAAAAGATTTTTTTATTGTCATTCATACTAGTGTGTTATGACTGACTTAGCCAAAAGCAATCCATACCTACCTACTGTGGGTGAACTGTACAGATTTTCATTAAGAAGTTCTATGTGGTATCAATGACCACTTAGAAAGAATACACCTGCATATACATTCACACAAAACACACACACACACACACACACACACACACACACACACACACACACTTTTTAAGAAAGAATGAATGAGTCTAAACCCTGCTGAACAAAGCAAGGCAAACATATCTGAGTACGCAGTGTATTCAATGTTATGACTCTATCCCCGTGGCATTCCAGAAGAGACTGAATTAACCAACAGTTACAGAAAGCAGGACACTGGGGGTGGGGGTGGGAGAAGGATAATGACTGTAAAGGGAAGTAAGGGAGGTTTTGAAGCATGGAAACGAACCATATGTTGATTATGGTGGTGGTAATATGAGCATATGTATTTCTGAAGACTCAAACACTACACTTAAAATAAGTAGTACATTTAACTGAACACCAACTCCAATAAGTTGATTAAATAAAAAGCAAATCAAAGCTACAATAACAATACCAGCACACAACCTTTAGGCTGACTGACAAGGATGGCAAACAAACCATCAGTGTCGGATGATGATGGAACTCTACCTCAGGGAGAGAAGCTTCAACTGGATGGACCACTTCAACCCCTGTGCTCACCCACAGCCCAGCTCTCCTACCTCAACTGTCTTATCTAAGTCCCCCAGTATGCCCAATAGAAACATGGGATCCTGTCTAGTTAGAAGTGTTATCAGCCGGCAGTGGTGGTGCACGACTCTGATCCCAATGCTCAGGAGGCAGAGGCAGGCAGATCTTTGAGTTCAAGGCCAGCCAGGTCTACAGAGCAAGTTCCAGGAAGACCACACACAGAGAAACCCTGTCTCAAAAAACAAAACAAATTTTAAAAAAGTGTTATATAGGAGCAGCCAAAAATTGGAAGCAACTCCATTATTTATCAACATTAGCCAAGTACTCAGCAACCCTGTTAGTCTAGCCACCCAGTAAAAAGAGCAATGTACTAGAAATGGAAAATGCAGAAGGTAAATTACACATGCACAAAACAGAACTTCAGACATAATAATGGGCAGAGAACATGAACAAATAACTGACAAAGAGATGCAGCTAACCTATACATATCTTTGGGAGAGTTGGCTAGCAGTGGTAACTCTTCAAGGGCTTGGGAAGTGGTCTTTATCACATTCTGATGGCAGTCATAGTATCTGTTATGAAATTCACTGAGCTGTATAGTTAAGGTGTGTTATTTACTGTATATAAGCTACTTACAATCAACATCAGCAATCACACACATGCACACACACACAATCATTTTTAATCTATCATTGTTCACTTCCTTTGTTTCCCAAGAGTATCCCTCAGAGTGTCTGGGATGAAACTGCTCAAAACTGACACCAGCCAACCAGAGAGAACTTCTGACAAAATGCTGACAATACAAATGATCTGGAGATGGTGTTTTTAAATGTATGTAACAGAGGTTGTAGGAAATTTAAATAATACATTTTAAAAGAACTACATAGAACTACTAGAATTTAAAATTTTAACACAAAGAGATGTCACATCAAAAAATAACAAGATAAATATTTATGTACAACTTTCAAAAGTACAATCCATGTAGAAATTACATTTCTTCTAATATAGTGTTGGGACTCAAATGCAGGGCCAGGAGCACACTAAGCATGAGATCTACCACCGCACTACAGGCCTTAATGAGGCCACGCATTTTGCTACCTACTAATAGAATTAACTTTACACAGTGACAACAAAATACTAATATCTACCAAATAAATCAACAGATTATAAAAATCAAATGGCCAATTTCAAGAATGTGATCAGTGGAAAAAAAATTATATATATATATATATATATATATATATATATATATATATATATATATATATATAAAATCTTGGCTGTAAAAAGCATTTTAAAGGTGTTTTTGTTTTGTTTGCAGTGCTAAGAACTGAACTCAGAGCCTTGCCCATTTAGGCAAGAGCTGGCACTACTACTGAGCTAAATTAGTTATAACCTTAGAAAGATATATCATCTACCTCAAATGCCTCACTCAGCTGAACTAAGCAATCCATGGGACTCATCCTTCCTCATAGAAATCACACACTTTTGCCAGGCATGGCTGACACATACCTGTAACCCTAGTCCTTGAGAGGTCCAGGCAGAAGATTGTCATAAGTTCAAGGCCAGCCCAGGCTACATTAGCTATACTGTCTCATAAAAAATGTGAGGGACAGACCAGGTGGTAGTGGTACACACCTTCAATTCCAGCAGAGGCAGGCGGATCTCTGTAAGTTCGGGGCCAGCCTGGTCTACAGAGCGAGTTCCAGGACAAGCTCCAAAGCTACACAGAGAAACCCTGTCTGGAAAAAACAAAAACAAAACAAAACCATGAGGGACAGCAGGCACCTGCACCCACATGCACATAATTAAAAACTAAGAGTTGGTGTGGAGTGCAGAAACAGATCAACAGTTAACAGCGCTTGCTTTTTGCAAAGGACCAGGGTTCAGTTCCCAGGACCCACAGGGTGATTAACAACCATCTGTAACTCCAGTTCCAGGGAATCTGAAGCCCTTTTCTGACCTTCATGGACACCAGGCACACATGTGGTGCACATACATACATGCAGACACTCAGACACATAAAATAAAACATACAAAATCTAAAAAATTAGAATATTAAAAAGAAAATAAGACAGACAGCCTTCTTCTAGCCATTGTCACTTCATTACCTTTGCTATGACAGCCCCCTGTCCCAGTACATCTATGGCCATGTCTAATTTCTGCCAAGCCTCCAGCCTACGTAGCTGGAGAGAATGATGGCTCAGTCTTGCTGTGTAAGCATAAGGCTGAGAGTTCAGATCCCAGCAGCCATGTAGAAGCTGGGTGCATCCTGCACATGCTTTAACCATAGCGTAACCTAGCACAAAAGGTACAAGCTCCATGCTCTTGAGAGATCCTGACTTAAAGAGCAAGGCCTCAGAGAAAGACACCCAACACCTCCCTGGGCCTCCTGTGCACACATACACCACATATAAAAACAACATTCACACACAAAATAAGCAACTAAACATCCGTTAGGAAAGGCCTTCCTTCTAACTCCCACACCACCAAATAAATTCATGTCTCCACACAAGACTGCAAACTACTAGAACAATATACATGCTTGACTCTACTCTGTATTTCCACATTACCAAAGAGGACATGCTCAATAATGAATGAATGAATGAAACTACTTACCTACTTAGGGAATAATGTGCACCTCAATTTGATGGTCATTGTGTTAACAAGATCCCTTAGGTTTTTCAGTATCGAGACTATCAAGGTCAGAGGGAGGAAACTGTAATATTAAATGTGAATGAGAAATAACATGAACTCATAGTTCTTTTTTAACGTATTTCTTAGCCTGTTTACCACAAGGGTCTACAAACAGTGACAACAAATAGTTTCTAGAAATATGCCCCTTAAAAAGCCACAGTGTCACACAACATATACCTAAGACAATTTGATCCAAAAAGCCAAGAAATACACACACTGGTGTGTGTGTGGGTTGGGGGGTGTGCACATCAAAATAAAGTGGGAGCTACCAAGAAGGGGCTCTCATTAGCCAAATCTGGGACACGGAGAATCAGTAAAGCTGGTAATTGACTGTTAACACACCAAATAAACAAAAGCCCACGAGAGTACTGCGGCACAGATAGGGAGGTGGAGAATCAGGCTAGTTCTGTGAACACTAGCTAATAAAGAGAAAAGAATGACATCTAGACCACCATTTTGTAACTGTAAGGAGAGACTTCTTGTTCGGGATACTGCAGTCTCCAGGTGAGGAGCAAGACTGTGAGAAGGTACCAAACAGTGCCTTGCAGACAACTCACCAAGAGCAGAGGCCAAAACTGTAATGATTACAGAGATCTGGCTGCTGCCACCCTAACTAAGGGGCAATGCACAGCTCCTACTGCCTCATTATGCGATTGATGTGAGACACATTTCTCCGGTGATGAAGCATTCCTACCAAAAGCTTAGCTTGGATGCAGCTCACCAAAGCTCCAGTTTACAAGAAGTAACAGATGCTTAAGAAGCAAGTTCAATGACACAAGTAAATACTCAAATGAATACAGAACGTTGCACATCCCTGCACATAAGGCAACTAACTAACCTGGGCTCTTCAGAGAAGTCAGTGGGGAAAAGAAGGAAAAATAAATAGCCTGTCCTAAATTAAGACACTAAAGAGACGAAGTACAAACTTAGGGGCAACAATACCATAATGCTTGCAACCTACTTTCAATTTTTTTTTTTTTTTTTTTTTTTTTTGCAACAAAGGAAAGATTTGCACCAGGGTAAGAAAGGAAGACATAGGGGAGGAAAATCAGAAGAGAGAGGAAGCAACACAGAAAGTGCCAAGGTGGTGCTGAGCCCAGGGAAAAGAACGCTTGCTCCTGATTGAATCTGACCCTACGTGCTTATGCTATTCTCATGCCAAGGCAGGAGGCTTACCTCAGTGCCAGAGCAACTACCAGGCAAACAGAAAGCCCTGGGGGTAGGGTGGACAGGCAGGAGGACCACAGTTTTTAAAACTTCACTTTAGAAGGCCACTTACCACCATTAAGGACTCAGGGGATAAGTGCAGCCCACGGCAAAGCCTGCATGAGGTGCAGTGCTGAAGACCACATTCAAGTCTTCGAATACGCTGGGCAAGCCACTGGCCTAAACCCTTGCCCAGGGCCAGCCCTTTCAAAGGACCTACCTAGCCCACCTTCTCCTCAGAATCTGCCCTAAAGTTACACTCTTCATATGTGAACTGGCATCTGCACAAAATCATTTTTGTAGCATGTTATAGCAAACATAAGACTGGAAATGACCCACATACAATCCATCATTCCAGACTAGTTACACAAATTACAGCTTATTTATACAATAAATCAGCTTGCATTATTAAAAGTAGTCCCTCAAAAAAAAAAAAAAAAAAAAAACCAGAGCCCTTTGGGAATTGATACGCAAAATGATCACATCATATTTTACATTAAAATAGGTAAGATTCAGGAACTAGACACATGGCTCAGCAATTAAGAACACAGACCTGGATTTAATTCCCAGCACCCACTCAACTGTCTATAATTACAGTTCCAGGACTTCCAATGCCCTTTTCTGGCTTCCTTGGTTACCAGGCACATGTACTGTACACAGACATGCATGCAGAAAAAAAAATTACACATAAAATAATATGAAATAAAATAATTTTATTTTAAAAAAAAAAAAAGGTTCAGGCTATGCATGACAGAGCATTCCTTTAATCTTGGCACTCAGGAGGCAGAGGCAAGCAGATCTCTGAGTGTTCACAGGCAAATTGGTCTACATAACAAGTTCCAAGCTACCCAAGACTCTAGTGAGACCCTCTCAAAATAACAATAAAAACATTAGTAATAATAAAAATTATAGACGAGCCGGGCGGTGGTGGCACACGCCTTTAATCCCAGCACTTGGGAGGCAGAGCCAGGAGGATCTCTGTGAGTTCAAGGCCAGCCTGGTCTACAGAGCAAGATCCAGGAAAGGCGCAAAACTACACAGAGAAACCCTGTCTCCAAAAACAAAACAAAAAAATTATAAAGAAATATAAAAAGATGATGCATGAATGCAGAACAAGAGCCTTGCATTTTCTTTTGCACTATGTACTTTATGGTTCATACCACACATATATATAATTTACTTTAAAATGTGTCAAGTACCGATGGCCATCTCCATCAGTCTTAAGTAATTACGGGAGAAATAACATGTAGTTAATAAGAATTGAGTTCAAAGTCCCTCAAGGAGGGCAGGAGCATTTGATAGTCTTACAGAGGACCCATATTCAGTTCCCAGAACCCATTGGTAGCTCATAACCATCTTCTGACTCCTCCATGGGCACTGCACACATACAGTACACATACATACAGGCAAAACACACACACACACATAAAAAATAAATACAACTTTTTTTTCTAAGTCCCCTAAGGAATGGCGAATTTGAGGCCAGCACAAACTACGCAAGGAAACTCCTAATGAACTCTCTGAAGAAGTGCTGCACCAGAGACCAGCCCGGCACCAACTATTCCAACACAGCTCCTTTTGACTCCAGCACTGAACAGCTGTTTCTTTGACTGACACGGAAGTAAAAGAGCTGACTTGTATTTAGGCTGCATGTGTGACATTGAAAATGTCTTAAAAGTACCATGTTGTACTCTCCAGAGCTAGGGAGAGGCATTCAGAATTGAAGCTGGCTAGGAGAGTGGATAGTACTTTCCCTTCCCTGCTCAAGTTACTATTCTCTTGTTTTAGTGAGCAGATGTAGATCTGAAACTGTGTGAACGAATGAAGGATGTGCAGTGGCTTTTTGAAAACACACTTTAAACACTGTGCCTCTATTGATCAGCCAGTTAGAGTAAGAGAGAAGACAGCAAGCGAATGCATGTGATGACGTCATCTGGGAATGGGAACAGGAAGCAGGAGTGAAGAAATCAGGGTGGCTATATCACAGCCCATCCCTGTGTTGGCATTCTCAGACAAAGTCTGGGTTTGAGTAATCTCATAGCTCTATTAATAAAGGCAGATAACATGAAGGCAAAGGCTCCCAAATTTCTCTATTTGGTGAGCTCAGAGCAATATTACACATAGATACCTCTACCCTTAGATCTTCTCATCTCTAGGCAAATTCATTAATACTCTCAGCCAACATAAACTCATTCTTTCTTCTCCCCTAAGCTCGTGCTCTATTACAGTATCACTCATCCTGAGGAAGAAAGCAAACATCTACCCAAGGGCCCAAGGCAGAGAGAAAAATCTAAAACTAATGATATTACTCAATTCCTCTGATACTAAAACCAGCCCTTAAACTCTATAGATCCTGCACCTGTAACTTCCACAAAGCCACAGCCCCCTAAGCAGGCCCCGCCCCACAAGCACTTTGGCTCACTTTTATCACTGGCCATAAAGCCCAACAGATCTCTGCCTTCGGTCTCTTCATCCTGCATCTACTTGCCAAGCTAACTTCCCCAATACCATTCACTTGTGTTACCTTTTCTACTTCAAGAACAGAAAGAAAACAAAATGAAAGCAATGATGCAGGAGACTAAAGCAAGCTCCATGGAAAACCACGCTGTAATGCAAGAAGGATGCACTATTTATTGGGTATGTGGTCCTCGGAGTGTGCTCCTAGTTACAGCATACTATGTGGTCAAGTTACATAAGCTTAGTAAGTCAACTATGTCCTTAAGAGTGGAAAATGGACAGAAAATGGGTCACAGCAGTGACAAAGGAGCTCATGCAAAACCAGAGGCCAGGGCTGGGGAAATGGCTCAGAGGAAAAAACTCTTGTCCTACAAGCTGGAGGAGGGGCGTCAGAATCCCGGCACAAGAGGGTGAAGCCTCCCAAGGCTAGGGAGGTGGAAATGGGATCCTTGGAGCATGCTGGTTAACTAGACTAGCCAATCAATGAGTTCTGGACTCAGTGAAGTACATTGTAATGAGAACTGAAGCAAATAAAGTGGAGAGCAATGGAGAAAGACATCTGGCATCCACTTTGGGCCTCTGCATGAACACACACGGACACATACACACAAGCCACACATGAATGAATGACACATACACATGCAAGATGAAGAAGAAGAGGAGGAGAAGGAGGTGGAGAAAGAGGGAGAGGAGAAAACAAGAACCTCTCAGACTTCTAGGTAAAAAGTCCATTCAAGCTGAATATGTTAAATGATCTAAAAGCAAGTGCTCTGAAGCAGGTGTGGTAGCATGCAGCTATAATCCCTACACCCACCGAGGGTAAAGGAGGCCCACAAGTTCCTGCCCAGCCTGGACTACATACAAAACCCTATTTCAAAAACAAAGAAAGCAGAGGTAGAGAAGAGAAAATTTCAAAACCCCAAATGCCTTAATTAGAAAAGGGTTTGGAAAGTGAGGTTTTGATATCAAGAAATCTATCCACTCCACAGGAAACCAAATCCATCCAGCAGATATCTTACTTTTAAAAGACTGAGTCCATGACATGACCTGCTAAGCAAAGTCTACCTACCACAAGAGAATGTTGTAGTCATTTTGACTAGAATTGGCAGGCCCTTCCAAATTAAACTAACATATAAATTAGCATCTAGCAAATCTCTCTGTAAGAATATACCTTAGGTGTCAGGTGGTGGTGGCGCACACCTTTAATTCTAGCACTAGGGAGGAAGAGGAAGGTGGATACCCATGAGTTCAAGGCCAGCCTGATCTACAGAGAGAGTTCTAGGACAGCTAGGGTTATACAGAGAAATACAGTCTCCAAAAGAGTATACTTAGACTGATCCCAGTATACTCTAGAGTAATACTTGCCTAGCACACACAAAAGCCCTGGGTTTGATCACCACCATAAAATAAAACAGTATAGTTGTGCACGCCTGTAATTCTCAGTACTCCCAAGGTAGATGCAGAAACATCCCCAGTTCAAGGCCATCCTCTGCTATATAGTGGGGTTCAAGGCCAGCCTGAGCTACATGAGACTGTCTCAAAAAAGGAAAAAAAATATATACTAAACATGCCAACTACATATTATCACTGTAAATTTATAAAATTAGTTTCTGGCCTTACACAACAGTATTGTAAAGCTTCTGGTGTCAACCCATCCCTAGGATAACGACGCACTTTGAGCACACTGAATGGGTCTGATTTCTGAGGGTGCTAAAGGCATCACCTTGGATGATGACAAATTCTAAAGTTACATAAGCCTATTTAAACATAAACTGAGTTAGGTACATTACAAAATTGTCATCTTTGCCAATACACTGACACACACCTGTAATCCCAGCACTCCAGAGATCTACACAGGAGATCAGAAGCTCAATGTAGCCAGGGCTATGGGGCAAGACCCGGTCTCAAAAACAAAAAGCAGGAAGCCAACACTTTGACATCTACTGACTGCTATTCTGAAGAGAAGAGGTTTCAAACATCTTGACCATGCAGGGTTTAGCACACAGCACTGTTCTGAAAGACCACCTCAAAATCACTATTGGGGTTTGCTTGGGAAAGAGAGAGCCCGCATGGCTAACGGGACCTGAAGACTAGACTTTTTTTAAGAGAAGGGCAGAAACGTATCTTCAACAACTGCTTCCTTTTGTTTCTTATTGAGACAGTATCACACTCTATAGCCAAAGCTAGCCTGGCACTCACAGCCAGACTCCCAATACTAGGATTGCAGGCTCATGAGCTGCCACACATTTCTGAAAGAAAGAAAATTGTACACCCTGTTGGAGGAGACTTCTGCCTGTGTACTTGTGGAGAGCAAAAGATCGACACACTCCTAAACCAGACTGCCTGGATCCTCTCTTGCCTCTGCTCTTGAGCACATTGTTCAGCCACTGTATACACTGGTTTCCTTGCAATGAAGCACAGGGGCTCTTGCCTCCCCCCAGGTTGTTGTAAAGACACAATGAGTTCCTATCTACACTGTAACTAGAGAGTAAGTGCCCAGTAACTGTTACCTGCTCTTCTTCCTTCTACTACAGCCACTGCCCACCACTCATAAGGTGGTATGGGAAATGATTACCTAGAATATTAGCAAATGCAAAGAAATCCAACTCAAACAGGTCAGAATGCCAGTGTATGACAGAAAATTTTCAAGCAGTATATATAGGGTGCAGGCAATCTAGAGGAAATGTTAAGTAAGGAAAAGACTATGTTTTCAAGAGTTACCGGACAATATCTATGCTGTCAGGCTGACAGATGACAGGTCAAAGGAAGTGTACACATTTGAGCTATAAGCTATTTGAGTAAAGCAACAATAAATACTAAGAAGGAATGGGAAAGATGGAGGGTTGAATTCTGCTAGTTTATGTCAACTCATCACAAGTCAGAGTCACTGGACAAGAAGGAGCTTCCACTGAGAAAACAGTGCCATAAAATAGGGCTATCAGCGAGCCTGTCAGGTTTTTTCTTAATTAGTGACTGATGAGAGCCTAGCCCATTGAGAGTGGGGCTACCTTATGCTAGTGCTCCCGGGTTGTGTAAGCGCAGGCTGAGCAAACCATGAGGAGCAAACCAGTTAGAAGCACCCTCCATGGCCTCTACACCAACTCCTGCCTCCAGGTTCCTATCCTGTTTGAGTTCCTGTCCTGACTTCCTTCAATGATGAACAGTGATATGAAGTGTAAGCCGAATAAACTCAATGGTCCCTAACTTTTGGTCTTGGTGTTTCATCACAAAATAGTAGCCCAAACTAGGACAAATACCATGCCAACAATGAGCTAGCATGTCCTCTCCAGTAAAAATCCACTGTGAGGGGCTGAGGAGATAGATGCTCAGTCAATGAAGAGCTTGCTGCACTTCATGATGACCCAAGCTGTTCCATTAAATTTTTTTAAAAAACATCAAAAATAAATAAAAGTCATCTCAAAGCCTGAGGTAACACACCTATTATCTGAGCACCTGCCTCCTGCCAGGGTAGCAGAACCAGTGAGTTGGGGTTCATCAGGAGACCCTGAATCAAAGATAAGGTAGAAGAACTATTGAGAAAGACACTCGCCATCAACCTGGCCTCCACATGTACAGACACAAGGAGCACCTATACACACCTACATAAAATCACACACACACAGACATACACACTTACTCCACTGTAAAAAAAAAAAAGTGAAAATCCAGAAGGCTTAAGTTCAAACTTCACTGGACAGAAAGGTCCAGGCCTGAACCCAGCTCTGCCATTTCCTAGTCGCATGGCCTGGGTTACCTGCACATCCTCAGTACTTCTGAGCTTCATTCCACTACCTAAAACCCAAGTGCAGCACGCACCAAGTAAGAAACATGCCAAGTGCCTACTGACAGTGCCTACAAGTTAGCAATGCTCACAACAGCTGCTAAGGAGGGACTCTTCCTGAGAAGACCCTCTAGGAATCCTCAGCAGATTGCTGCCTCACATGGTCTCTACAAAAGTAATCTGTCCACCAGGCGGTGGTGGCTCACGCCTTTAATCCCAGCACTCGGGAGGCAGAGCCAGGCGGATCTTTGTGAGTTCGAGGCCAGCCTGGTCTACAGAGTGAGTTCCAGGAAAGGCACAAAGCTACACAGAGAAACCCTGTCTCAAAAAAAAAAAAAAAAAAAAAAAAGTAATCTGTCCAGGTGGCAGTTGTAAAGGATTCTGTCCCTAATTACGTCATCAACCTGCGATGGTGGCCCAGCCTAAAAAGTGGGTGGGCCCTCTGTGTGTTCCTTTTCTCTTTCTGCTCTCTTCCCTCTGCACGGTCTCTGTTTCTCTGGTCCATTCTCATTCTCTCATTCTCTCTCTCTCCCTCTCTCTCCCAATAAAACTCTAGAAAGGTAACCATGGCTCGTTGACATTCCTCTAGCACTCCCCTCCTTTAGCATGGCTGCTGCTGGTGACAGCCAGCCCCGAGCAGCGCAGCCATAACCAACAGCAGTGGCATATGCCTTCAATCCAGCACTCAGGAGGCAGAGCCAGGTGATGTCTGTGAATTCAAGACCAGCCTGGTCTACAGAGCAAGATCCAGGACAGGCACCAAAACTACACAGAGAAAAAGAAAAGTAATCTGGCCTGGTAGCAACAATAAATGCAAGAAAATGTCTCAAAATGGTCACTCCCCAGAACCCCCAAATCCCTGCTTATTCTCTATTGAGATTTTGGCCGAAAAGATATTTAAGCCTACCGCTGTACTGCTGACACTTAGGCAGTTTTTCCTGGTGATTCTGCCCAGCCCCTTCCTTGTGAAACCCACACACACACACACCACTAAGCACAAATACCCACTGTGTCTTCCACCCCAGCAATGGAAAAGCTAGGACTGGGGTTACAGGTGTAAGCCATAATACCCAACTCTACAAAGACTTTTTTATTTTTGAAATTTCTTTCGGTGAGGTGAGTCCCACAAAACAACACACACAGGGCAAGGCTTACCTGGAAGTACTCTGCACTTCAGATCCACCACTGACTGAATGGGGCATCCCCTTTCAGACTAGTCTGAGAAAAGACAGCGGTCAAGCATCTTCCAAGACTCTCCGTTTACTGTATCCAGCTTTCTTCAACAAAATCCCAAACATGCACTTCGGTAACTGTTGAAAGACAGAGAGCAATCCATACACCCACCATGGCACCAGCAGCAAACGACAGCCACCAAGAATGGCAAGAAAGGCCGATGGGATGGTGGATCTGAGGACAGCCCTTGGACATGAAGGGCCTGGGGCTGTACCCCTTAGCCCAGCATGAGAGAAATAGTGAAATATAGCTAATATTAACATTTACTCATGATAAATAGCATACAATCTACAACCGAGAGCAACTAAGACTCACTTAGCCATCCATGTAAGCTGTCCCTGATCACTCAATACAGTGACAGTAATGTCAGTTTTCTATGACCGTTCTTCCGCCATTACAAAAGCAGTCTGCCAGTCAAAACGAAAATAAGCGAGGGTTCAAATATCCCCCAATATTTACTAACATTCCTATCAAAGAAATCATTTGGTTTGCCGCTGAAAAGGCATCAAACCTACATACATTACTCAACTCCTTGATGTTCAATCGGAATCCAGAACATTCTTAAACATGACAATCAAGGTAAGAGTGAACTTACAGTTCACTAGAGGCCAATACCCTACAACAGCTAATCATCAGGTAAACCAAAGAGACAATAAAGAACACTAATCAATAATTTACAAAATGACATTCATAAATATTACAGCCAATCCAAATTCTGTTTATTCTTTTTCTACCATATGAGTTCCCCATTAGACTGCAAATCCTAACCAACCGTAACAAAAAGAGAAAAGACATTAAATAGGATGGACAACCAGAGAGAACATGAAGATTCAACTTATTTGCCACACTACTGCCAAAGTGTCCCTGCAGTACTGAATACCTATGGGCAGCTGAAGGGCATATTTAATTCTCAAGAATGTCTCCCAAGTCCCCTTCTACAGGAGGTGACGCCATGCCATTTTCACAAAGCACAACTGCCTGAGTGCAAGGGTCAGGAAACTAACTACTTTGGGGATAGAAGACATAAATACTCTCACAAGGCCCTAGAATCATGAGAATTTCATCCTGGTTGACACAAAGAGCAAACTCCAGATTATTCCACATAGAAAGGCATCCCATTACCAAAGAGCCATGTACTTGCAAGGTCCCAAGCACTAATGTCATAGCAAAACACACACTAAAGATGCCTTAGCCCCTCTTAGCAGCAAACCAGATCCTCCTGATAAGGACTTTCTAATCCTTCTGAACTCTGACTTCTAAGATGCAGTAACAGTCCACAGGCGATGGTGACAGTGCAGACATTAGCACTCTGGGCACTGAAGGAACTGGACGGTCATCTGAGGGACTGCATCACAGTGACCAGATACACAACCTGCAGTCCTCACAACTTAAAGAAAGCATGCAAACAAAGCACGCCAAAAAAAAAAAAAAAAAAAAAGTTCAAATTGTTCCTCACTTGTTGATGTTCCTAAGTCAAGAATGAATTATTGAAGCCGGGCAGTGGTGGCACACGCCTTTAATCCCAGCACTCGGGAGGCAGAGCCAGGCAGATCTCTGTGAGTTCGAGGCCAGCCTGGGCTACACAGTGAGTTCCAGGAAAGGCTCTAAAGCTACACAGAGAAACACTGTCTTGAAAAACAAAAAAATAAAAAAATAAAAAATAAAAAAAGAATTGAAGGCTGAGGATGTGACTCTGTTGGCAAAGGGTTTGCCCAGCATTCAAAGTCCTAGAGCAGTGGTTCTCAACCTTCCTAATGCTGTGAGCTTTTAATACCTCCTAATGTTGTAGTGACTCCCAGACATAAATTTATTATTTTCATTGCTACTTTCATTGTAATTTTGCTACTGCTATGAACTGTAATGTAAATCTGTGATTTCTGATGGTCTTGGGTGACCCCTGTGAAAGGGTCATTCCACCCCCAAAGGGGTTGTGACCCACATGTTGAGAGCTGCTGTCCTAGAGTCCGTCCCTGTCACTTCATTAACCTGGCGCACATCCTGGTAAGCCCAGGACTCCAGATGTAAAAGCAGGAAGATCAGAAGTCAAGGGCATCTGTAGCTACACAGCAAATTCAAGGCCAGCCTAGGATACATGAAACTCTGTCTTAATTAATTAAATAAACTGGAAATCCAGGTGCGACAAAAGTATCCAGTGAACTATGCTGGTAGCTAGTTACTAAAACAATATAGTCTGCTTTTTCAGAGGAGCTTAACATCCACACTGCAGGACAGGACATAGCAAACAACACTTCTCCAGCCAACCCATTTCTCACCCTACTGAATCCTCTGGCCTTTCCTTGTACTGGTGAGTTAATTTTTCACCCTTCCCTTCAAAGAAGTATCTCTGCAATGCCTAACTGGCCGCAAGCTTGGCGAAGATTAACAGATGAAGGTAAGAGATCGAGGACTAAATTCTCCCTGTCTCTTCTCAGACAACCGAAGTATACTTTATCATCAGTTCTTAAAAGCGGCTAAAGGGTCTCAGCTTTGCTCCTTCAAAGTCCAAAGGCATGTGTAGAGACCACTCTTGGCTTTCCCTTCAGGAGAGCAGAAGCTTTCTGCTAGAGACCAGCTCTCCCACATTCATGGGATTAGCACACTTCTCCACTCACAAGCTAGTGCTTTTCTTCCCACCATTTTTCTTGTTAATGTCCCAATTTCTACCTCACTGCACTCTGGCCTGTGAAGGCCTTTATGTGGACTAACCATGAGAGGGAATCTCATCAACAATCTTCCTGCTGACATCACAAAACTCTACACAAAAGTTAACATTTGTTAAAACAGTAAGGCCAAGGTGAGACACACCAACTGGACTGTCAGGTCCTCCCAGTCTGTCTCTCATTTGCCTACAAAGACAAACTTCCTGTTAAGCAATTGTGATCAAGCAGAAACTTAACAGAAGGTAACAAGCTCATTCTTGACCAACAGGTTTTCCCCCATTGTCAACTAATTCAATTAAAAACAATTCAACCCAGAAGGAAAGCTTGCTTATTCATTAATGGCCAAAATCACCTGGTGCTTTGCCAAGAATGAAATAGCTTCATTTCCCAGAACCCCATAAACCCGTGAATGAAACATTATTCAGAATATTCAATGATCACATACACTAACCACCAGTCTCTTTTGCTGGGATACCCAACACAGGGCTGGGGTGAAGGTAGGGATTTCTCTCTGGAGCTACAGCAGAGTTCTGATCAGACAAACCAACTGATCGTTCCCACTAAACATCATGGTACCTCCCATATTTTCCAAACCATTGTGGATACTGTAAAATGTTATCATTTCCCTCACAGAATGACTCATGGTATCTACGGGCTCAAAGCAAATGAACAGTAAGCCTCTAAAAATAAAAGCATAGACATGTAAATAGCTTTACAAATAAACACATGCACAACTCATGAGGAAAAAAAGCTACCTTTCTCCACACCATCTCTTCTGAGCTTGCCTTATAAAATGTAGGTCCCTGAAGGCCTGCCATGGAGGCACACACTTACAATCCTAGCACTTGGGAGGATAAGGCAGGAAGACATCAAGTTTGAGGCAAGCCTGGGCTAAATAGTAAATTCAAGGCTAACCTGGGTTATGAAGTGAGAACCTGTCTCAAAACTTTTAAAGTAATTTAAAAGAATTTATAAACACGGGGTTTGCAAGACGGCTCCACTGGTAAAGAAGACTGCCATGCAAGCCAAGCCCATCAATTTAAGGTCAATCCCTGGAACCCATACAGTGAGGGCAGAAATGACTCCAAAGTTGTCCTCTGACCTCCACACTAACACCCATGGCTTTACAACACATGCACGGGTGCACGCACACACAGTCACACACTCACACACAGTAACACAATCACATACACACACACACACATACAAATACACACTTCAGACATGTACATACACATAATGAAACATTCCAGGTGCTGTGGTATACACCTGTAATCCTAGCACTCAGGAAACACACAGGAAGACTGAGTGTGAATCTGGCCTGGATGCCTTAGTAACAAGTCAAGTATTAAAATGAAAAAGGGTCCCTGCATTTGCAGGTACAGTTAGGAAGGCTGTCCCCCTGCAAAGTCCTTACATATACATGTCTCTTGAAGCCTTCCCAATAACTCAGAGGAGAGCCAGGTTTCTGTATGTGTGCAGTTACACTGCAATAAGCCTTCCTTTACAGTCACATGGCAAGTACAGAGCTGTGGTAAAAAAAAAAAAAAAATCAGGTGTTTCACCCTGCAGCCTATGCCCTTTCTGCTAGTTAAATCACAAATTTTAAGGTCAGGAAACCCTTGCAGCTTATCAACTATTCTCACCAACAGATATAAAAAGAACTTGGCTTCATTTCTTGGCTAATCACCAGTCTAGGGTGCATATAAATCAATCTGTGTATGTATAGGTCTGCACATGATGGGTAAATGTCTATGCATATCAGGTGGGCCACACACTAACTTCCACTTTCCCTCACCAGTCTTTTTCTTGTATATACATCTTTGTGTTAAAGTTATCAAAAAGAAAATCTAAAAGGTATCATGGTACTCAAAAAAAAAAAAAAAAAAAAAAAACAGGGCTGGAGAGATGGCTCAGAGGTTAAGAGCACCGACTGCTCTTCCAGAGGTCCTGAGTTCAATTCCCAGCAACCACATGGTGGCTCACAACCATCTGTAATGAGATCTGGCGCCCTCTTCTGGCCTGCAGGGGTACATGCAGACAGAGCACTGTATACATAATAAATAAATTTAAAAAACAAAACCCTAACATTAATTTAAATTAATAGTCACCAAGCACCACACACTTAGCACACGGTGAGGGAAAAGGATCATCAGCTGCAGCTTCTAGCACGGTTGTTTAAACACAACTGCAATTCTGTATAACATTCAGTAAATGATGTGAAGACGCCATAAAAGTTAGGACTCTTAGGAGAACTGGTACCAGGTGAAGTTTCCCAGACATGAAGATCACTAAGACACAGAGAAGAGTTCCCACTGAATGAACAGCTATTACTTACAGAGCACACTGTGCATGTGAAGGAGCTGTGGCCAGAGGAAGGGAGGAAGGTCTCCTCTCCTATGTAAAGACCTTATCGTTTAATGGGGGACACAAACAGGTAACTACAGTATAGGCATAGACTAGTCTAAGTACCACTAGATAATTCATTTAAGGATTAGTCCACAAAGATTGGGCTATGCAACCAAACAAGATGCTATCTGCCACCCACCTTACAAACTGACATCAAAGAGGTGGCCTCCATTAGGTCTCCTGGGCTGATAGAGGTTTATCAGCATTAGCAGAAGGGAGGGTTGCTGAGATGTGACCTAAGCCAATTTGGCCAGAGGCTGCTCAAGGATGGAGTTCTTTCAGTAAACAGCAGCTGCCTTCAAAAACTGTACAAGGCACTTTATCCCAGTGCTGACAGCGGAAGGAGTGTGAGCAGAGTATGCAGGACCAGGATTCCCCAAACTCCGGCTGAAGCACAGCAGAGAAGCAAGCAGGAGGAAAGGCTGAAGGGAGTCAGATTCAAAGAGGGAAAGGAAGTGGCAGGAGGGAAAATAGATTGGAAGATGGACAGGAAGTAGAGTCAGCAGGCCTGGACAAGCTTCTTCCCCAGGATCCCAGCATGCTTCCAGAACTCACAGCCCCAAAAGCACTGCCCAACAGCCACATGTGTGCAGGTCTAGAAATCTGTGTCAATGGCCTAGTTAGTGAGTATCCTGGGCTAGCTCTCTACTTAGTAAAGGACAGGCACAGCAGTCAGGGCCACCCTGTCAAATCTGAAAGGAACTTAGCCTACTGCAAATCCTCAGACAGACTGTGTATTAGAGCCATGGTCTCTACAGACAGGTCAAAGAGCCTATAAACTCACGTGGTTTCTATCATTTGGGCCCTGCTGAAACCCGCGTCTATTTGTGCACATTTGGTGAGTTGGCAGCCTCTAGAGAGCTATGAGGGAGAGCTGCAGACATCCAATTCCTTGACAGAGTCACTGAACAACTGAATTTGCCTCACTAAGTCAAGGACAGGAAGGGAGGAAAAACAAAACAACTGAATCAAAAAGAAAACAATTTACCTTATCAGTTTCTTTCTCCAGTTTTGTAGACCGCCTATAATAACTCTAAAGATAGCACTATACTGCACCTTCTTAAGAAGGACCACTATATTCTAATCTGCATTACTTCATCCACGTAAGAGATAAAAACAAAAGGAAATTACTCACTTAAGGTCTATTAGCAGAGGAGAATCTTTCCACAGCTAATAACTCAGTAGAAGTGTAACTAGGCAAATTTTGTTTTGTTCACACCCATGAGACAGAAGTATCATCCTAGCCAGGTGGTGGTGGCACACGCCTTTAGTCCCAGCACTTGGAGGCAGAGACCAGCCTGGGCTACAAAGAGTTCTAGGACAGCCAGGGCCACACAGAGAAACTCTGTCTCAAAAACAAACAAAAAAGCAACAACAAAACAAAACTATCCTCAGAGAAATCTTGTCTCAAAAACAAACAAAACCCGGGAGGTGGTGGCACACACCTTTAATCCAGAGCCAGGTGGATATCTGTGAGTTCAAGGCCAGCCTGATCTACAGAAAAAACAAACAACAACAACAACAAAACAAAACTATCATCCTTAAACTTGTTTTTGTTTTTCAAGACAAGGTTTATCTATGTAGCCCCATCTGTCCTGGAACTCACTCTGGCCTTGAACTCAGGAGATCTACCTCCCTAGGCTGAGATTAAAGGTGTAGGCCACCACTACCCAGCAACCCTGAAACTCCTTTAAAATTACATTTATGTGAGCTGGTGTGGGAGGGTGTTTTCCCGAGGTTTGTTCTCTCCTTCCTCTGTAAGTCCTAGGGAAAGAAATTTAGGTAGTCAGGCTTGGTGGCCGGCACCTTTACCCACTGGTTTGTGTCCTAAAACCCTTAGCCGCATTTTGCTATCTTTTCATGGGAGAAAGACTAGCCGCCTCTCTGTCACTCCGCAGCTCTTACGAGCGCTTCCTAAGGAGTGCCTGTACATCAACTCATGCTCCCAACTGAACGTGATGCATAATGCAGTTTGCATTCTTCCCAGTGAAATCTGCAAACCAGACACACAGCCTGGTGAACTCTATCCAAATGGATCACTGTTGTTCTAACTCACTCATAATAAAGATGATTGTCACAAAGAAGTTTAGAAAACAGGTCCATAAAGCTGGCCCAACACTGGACCATTATAAAGTCATGAAAGCAACATGGCAATTAAATTATTCACCATCAGCAACTATAAATTCATTGTCTCTATCAAGAGTTTATTTATCACCTTGCTGAGGATGGTGGCACAGACCCATAATCACAGCACGTGGAAAGCAAAAGCAACAGGATTGGGAGTTCAAGGCCAGCCACAAAGTTCCAGGCCAGCCTGGGCTACAAGAAACCTTAGAAGAAGGCAAGGAGTCAGTAAAGGTAGTGTGTGTTAAGAAAGAGAGGGGGCAGGCAGACAAGAGAGAAAGAGAAAGGAGAAAGTGGAGGGGGGGGAGAGCGAAAGCACTCTTTACGGTTTTTATTAAAGTCAGAGTCCTACGCAGAATGCCAGAGACATGCAAGCACCTTTGGCAGACCCAGGCCTCAAATAAGGATAAAAGTCACCAAGTGAGGAACTGGATTTTGAAACTTTAACTATTCCACTATTACCATTGTTGTCCTCCAACCATCTCCTTGCTAGAGAGCAAAGTGTGCACTGTAGTAAACTATAGATATAGTCTCCACTATAACTAGTTTTCAATCCTCCTAAATGTTTAAAATAAGTACAAAAAATGGACTGGGGGGAGGTACCTTAATGTAGTTACCTAGCATGAGCCAAGCTTGGCTTTTAGCCCAAGCACTGTAAAAACAAACAGAAAAAGGTATATAGTGGCTCACACCAGCACCCAAGAGGCTGCCAAGACTGCCATGAGTCTTACCAAGTGCAAGAGAAAAAGATGCATCAAAATCAAAGTAGAAGCTTGACAATTAAGAACAGAAGCTGACACTAAGTCAGTTTCCTCTTTTTAATGCAGTGCAATCTAAAACGGCACAAACATCTTGTCAACCATTAGGTACCAAACTCAGAGGCACCAAAATCACAAATATCTGAGTCCAGAAGAGGACTCAAAAAATTTGAAAAATTTTATGTTCTAGGCTTCCAAAATACCATCAATTTAACCAGTTTCTCCTCTTTCAATCATGTTATTTTGAAGTCATTATTATATGTATTTTCAACCAATCTCTGGAAACTATAATTGAAATGTAGTAATACAGACACCAGATGAGCCTGGGTTTTCAAGGCCTTCTGATCCATCCACTGATGCTGGACGTCTTCAGTAGCTAAGCACTCGAGTCATCCATTACACTAAAACCAACACCCACTGTTCATGGAAAAGATTGCCCAGGGGTCCTAACAGATTCCACCATTGATGGACAAAATCCTTAAAACCATTTTAAAATTCATTGTGACTACTACACCTTTTATTAAATGTTGGGTTGACATCTCTTCAGCATAACAGCACATATTATCACACAAAATCTAAGCTACTCACCATGGCTTCATGGTTATAACTAAGCCTGTGCTCTACCACTGAGGTGCACCCCAGCATCCAAACAAAACTTTTTAGTTATAAGCTTAGAAAGCAAGCAAATGTGGGACAGAGTCTTTCTTTAGTCACATGCTAACAGACCATGCCTTGGGTTATACTGTATTTCTTATAAATCTTTTAAAGAAGACCATGTTTTGGTTGTTTTAAGTGACTGTTTCAGTATGAAGCACTGGCCACCCTGAAAGCAGATGTACTGTTTATCTTTAAGAAGATGAAACATGTCTGAAGATACTTTGCCAAAATAGAGGTCAGCAAGATGGCTCGGCCAAGGGCATTTAACCCTATGCAATTCCCAGGACTCAGTAAAGGCGGGACAGAAGTGACTACAAGTTGTCCTCTGACTGCCAAATGCCCATGTGCTGCATGTATCCATTCACAGCAATCCATAAACAACCATTTTGAAATGATATTGTTAAAATGACCCACTTCAAACGTTTGCCCAATTCCTCAGTACCTAAAAAAAAATCAAAATCCCACAAGTGACAGAATCCCTTTGAACACACAAACATACATACACACACACACACACACACACACACACACACACACACACACACCCCAGGAACTACCAGAGGTGTCAGGTCCGTCAGTGGTCCGTCCGTCCCCATGCCCCCACCCCGCTAATGTTCAACAAGTTCAGTTCTGCACGTTGTGCAGAGGCCAGCAGACATGAGACTGCCTCGGTATTTATTTTATGCTACTATACTACCATTTTAAACCGTGTACCTCAACTCCCTGGATAACATCATCCACAGAAACCATGAGGCTATCCAACAGACTTTCAATATCACCATTTATTATTTATAGCATTAAATGGGGGAAGTGGCTCTGATGTCACCAACCCTACCCGGTGGAATCACTGACTCAATAAGCATTTTCACACTGGAAAGAATCTGACGAGGAAAACGTTTTGCTAAGTTCAGTAGATCTTGTAGCTTTCCTCGCTACCATGGGGCAGATACTAGTTGTTACTGTATTAGCAGAGATACAAAGAAACTATCAACGGTTTCCTTTGTATGGCCATTTGCAGAGGCTGACTGCCACCCCACTCTCCCAAGCCCGGTCTGATTTCCCTCACATTCAAATTGGCATGTAATACCAGCCATATTTTATTTCTTCCACCAATGAGCAAATTCCTCACTTTTCCCAGCCACTCACTCATAGTCCTGTTCCCAAAAACCCTTCTGGAACCAAATCTGAGGTCAGAAAGGGGTTAGGGGGGTCCAGGGAGACCTCATCAGTCTGGCTACCCATGGTTTCTAACAGTAAAGGGGATCGTTGCTTTTCTGTGGGTCAAGAATGATGCTTTTTTTCTCTTTAAGAGAGGGGAACGACCCCTTCCTCCTCCCCTCTCATTTCCCAAATGATAAAGTTATGGTTCCCCTTTCCTGGGGGATGGAATCCAGAGTACCTGGGGCCTTGCTATACAAACATCCTTCACGGCAGGGTAGGAAACCCTTTGTCCAAGAAGCCTGACACCACAAGGGCCCAGAAAAGAGGCTTCATATCCCGCAAGACTCAGACTCGAGGGCACCCCCAACATCCCAGCCCTACGGGGCCTATGCCGGCATCCATACAGCCGTAGCTTGGGGAGAAGGTGCTGAGAGCCCCCCTAAACCCCCCCCCGCCCGCATGCCTAGGTTACGGAGGCCGAAGCGGCCCCAACTGGTCTCGGACTCCCTCCCACCACCATCACCCTCGGCTTAAGCGCGGGTGGGAAGCGCGATGCGGGCCTGCCTGGAGGAATGGGAAGGGGAAAGAAATGTTCTAAAACAAGTGCGATGGCGAGGCGAGAGTGAGCGGAGGCTCCCGGAGGAGCGAGGCAGGGGCGCCCGAGACCGGTCAGAGCCCGGCAGGCGGGAGCGGGGGGGGGGGGGGAGCGGAGGCCAGGACAGCCCGGGAGCGCGAGGCGTCAGCAACGAGCCACAGCAGGGGGCCGGCCGGGCCCGGGCGGCAGGGAACGAGGGCTGGCCTGGCGCGGACGCCGAGGTGGGCAGGCCCCCGGATCGCCAGTCGGCCGGAAGAACGGAGGGCCAGCGGGCCGCACTCACCATGAGCTCGATGGTCTTGTCCTCAATCACCGAGTCGGGCTCCATGGCGGCCCCGGCGGCCCCGCCTCGCTCTCCCCGCTCAGCAGCGAACGGCCCGGGCGGAGGAGGCGGTGGCGGCGGCGGCGGTGGAGGCGGCTCTCGCACCCACTCTAGCTGCCAGCCCGCCCGGGCCGCCGGCAGCTCCGCCCTCCCACTCGGCGGACGCAGGACGCACAGCGGGGACTATAACTCCCGACAACCACCGCGGCTCGCGCGGCCTTGTGGGAGCAGGAAGCCGTTCGACCCACTTTGCCGGGGGCTCGCCACTGTAGAGGGTCCCCTTCGAGGAGCACAGGGCTGGGAGTGAGGGATGTGCAGACCTGGAGAATCTAGGGCTTGCTCGGGGTAGGGCCTCGTGAGTGCCGCGACTACTTGTCCCAGAAATCCCCGCGCGCAAGGTCTCCTTCCGGCTGGTCGTTCCTGACTTCCTGGCAGCCTGGAGCTGCCCGGACCCGGACGGAAACTCGAAAGCAGCTCCTCACTTAGCTCTGAGATCTTTGCGGTGCGACCGATTTCCGCACATGCGCCCTGGGTGTCTGCCGTGCCACTCGCGTAGGTGGCTGCGCCGCCGCTCCGAGTGTGTTACATTTGGTAGGGACAGGTGCACTAGGAAGTGTGGGAGAAGGCCCGAGAGCCCGAGGACGCAGCCAAGGGAAGATGGACGTCTCTAGAGGAAGTATTTGGAAACTGAGTTGGGAAATAGGTGTATGAAGATCTGCTACACTGACTGGGAGGAGCTGAGCCATGAGAAGGAAGCTGTTCGTTCTGAAAACATTTATTTTTAAACATTCAGTTTCTACCGAGTACTGCCCTAAGCACTGGGAATCAACTTCGAACGTAACAGGAGAGACCCTTAATTCTAGTTAGAGATGCTATGAAAGAACACAACTGGAGACTTCCAGGGAGCTCTGCCTCTAACTCTGTGACCTTCTTCAAGTCTGTCAGTACCCTGGAACCAAAATCCTCCAGGAACACGCTGGTAGTTGAACAAGGTGGGTTTATTTCTAGCTGAAGCAGAAGAGAACATACGTCATGATGAATCGTGGACGTCTCAGTAAGAGACCTTAGGTAATGTAGAAGAGGATTTGAAGAGGCCCTGGAGCTAAGAGTAATTCTAAGATTGGACATCGCAGTCTTATCTGGGGGAAGTTAGATTGACGCTAATGCAATAATTGGTGACAGCCCTTCCTTCATGTTAGCCAGATTCAAGTGTTTATTGTTTGTACGTGTGTGTGTGTGGCTTGGATGATGCTCATGTTTTATCTGTGTTCACAAATGATTATGGAGTGAATGGTCTTGTTTTTGTCATGATCCATAAGATAAGGCCACAGAATATCCTTGTGTGGTGTTGGTAGTCTGTGAAGTTGTTTATGTTTTACAGGAGACCTAGCAGTAAGGGCCAGGCTCTGGCTATCATCAAGGGCCTGGATGATTGTACCCAGCCCACTTCTCAATGGCAGAGACTGCTTTCCCGTTTCTCAAGTGTTTTTCAATTCTCTGCCCCAGTGCAGTGGATGACTTTCGAACTCTTTCCATTTCCAGAGATCGGTATAAATTCCCTGCCGTTAGAGTTTGAAACTTTATGACCTTTATCTGGTGGCTTTCACCAAGAGATTGAAAGAGTTCCTGCCATCACCTTGCTGTCTTTATTTTACCAGATATGAGGGCCGGTTAAATGACCTCTGTTTCAGTTACCTGTTGTAACATAACAAACCCTGCCAAGGCTCGGTAGCCTAGACTAACAATGGTTTATTATTTTTTATGATAGCATAGTTTGGCCAAGCTCATCTGGATCAATGTGATATAAGCTGAGGTTACACATAGGGCTGTAATCAGTTGGGAACACATTCAAAATGTTTTCTCATCCTCTGGAGCCTCTTTTCCACTGGCTTCTTACCATTCCAGCCTCTGGAGGGTGGCTTGAAAAAGGACAAGACCAATCAGCAAATGCTTATCAGACTCTGATTGCCCCGTTAACCAAATCAAGTCACATGCACAGTGAGTGTGGGATGTTCTGTGGATCCTGAAAGATTGGTTCGTTGGAATTCACCAATATAACAGCCAGCCAAAGACCTTGAAGGACCCAACTTATCATACAGTATAGCATGTAGAGGTCACGTGAGGTTTAGCCTACACCGCCATCTTCGTTGTTTTAATAATTGGCATGCCAGATCTGGGCCTGGTGGGGCACAACTTTAATCTAAGCACTCGGGAGGTAGAAGTAGGAGGATCTCTGAGTTCTTGGCCAACCTGGACTACAAAGCGAGTTCCAGGACAGCCAGGGATGTTACACAGTGGGGCCCTGCTCAAAGAAAAAAAAAAGAAACCAAGAAAAAAGGGGGGCAGCATATCCCTAACCTGAAGGCCAAAATCAATCAATTAAAAGTTTCACGTTTGCAGGGTGGTGGTGGCACACGCCTTTAATCCCAGCACTTGGGAGGAGGCAGAGCCAGGTGGATCTCTGTGAGTTCCAGGAAAGGTGCAAAGCTACACAGAGAAACCCTGTCTCCAAAAAAAAAAGAAAGAAAGAAAAAAGAAAGTTTCACATTTTAGGAGGACTGGAGAGAGGGACTCAGTGGCTAAGAGTGCTTTCTGCTCTCACAGAAGACCTGAGTTCAGTTCCCAGCACACACACACTAGGTGCTCACAACTGCCTGGAACTCCAGTTCTGGGAGAACTGGCGCCCTCTTATTTATTTATTTATTTATTTATTTATTTATTTATTTATTTATTTATGTGGTTTGGTTGGTTGGGTTTTTTTTGTTGTTGTTGGTTTTGTTTTGTTTTGTTTGTTTTTTGAGACAGGGTTTCTCTGTGTAGCTTTGCGCCTTTCCTGGAACTCATTTGGTAGCCCATGCTGGCCTCGAACTCACAGAGATCTGCCTGCCTCTGCCTCCCGAGTGCTGGGATTAAAGCTGTGCACCACCACCGCCCGGCCTTATTTTATTTTTTTATTATTAAGAAATTTTCTATTCATTTTACATACCAATGACAGATCCCCTCTCCTCCCCCCTCCCAGTCTGCCTCCCCTAACCCACCCCCATTCCTGTCTCCTCCAAGGCAAGGTCTCCAATGGGGAGTCAGCAGAGCCTGGTACATTCAACTGAGGCAGGTCCAGTCCCCTCCCCCTGCACTAAGGCTGTGCAAGGTGTCCCACCATAGGTAGTGGGCTCCAAAAAGCGTGCTCATGCACCATGGACGGATCCTGATCCCACTGCCTGGGGGCCCCCTAACCAGTTCAAGCTAAACAACTGTCCCACCCATCCAGAGGGCCCAGTCCAGTCCCATGGGGGCTCCACAGCTCTTGGTCCACAGGTCATGTGTTTCCACTGGTTTGGCTGGCTGTCTCTGTAGGTTTCCTCATCATGATCTCGATGTCCCTTGCTCATAGAATCTCTCCTCTCTCTCTCATCGATTGGACTTCTGGAGCTCAGCCTGGACTGGCACCCTCTTCTAGCCCCTGTAGGTACCTGCACTCATGTGAATATACCTCATCTTAAACGACTTCACATTTAAAAATCTGTGTTTTAATTTCTCTTGAAAAATTAGAAAATCTTTAAAAAAAAAAAAAAGCCTATCTGGACAGCCATTCTCCGGACTTCAGGTACATTTTTGGGGCTGGAGGGATGGCTCAGAGGTTAAGAGCACTCACTGACTGCTTTTCCAGAGGTCCTGAGTTCAATTCCCAGCAACCACATGGTGGCTCACAACCATCTGTAATGAGATCTGGCACCCTCTTCTGTGTACATAATAAATAAATAAGTCTTTAAAAAAGAAAAAGAAAAGGAAAATTAGAGTATCTGGCTTTGAGATCTATGATAACAGTATACAGTTGTTCTTAAACTAAACTCAGTCTTACAATTTTACCAATAAAGACTTGGAAATCAGGTGTGGGGTCAAAACCTGCCAGCTCAGAGAGGCCAAGGTGCAACCAGCTGACCTTCCTCTTTAGCCAGTGTCTCAGACAGAAAGAGTGCTTCTCTTCTGCCAACCCAAACCAAAAAAGCCACCAAACTCAAAGTGTCCATCCTCCGACATCCCTCTTAGTCTTTACGGCCACTGCCTGTCAACTAGTTGCTAGCTCCACCTCTCGACCCAAGGTTGATTTTATTTAACAAAATCTCAGGGTTCACAGTGTGATCAAATATCCTGCAACATACGGTGGTTCAGTAGCAGCTACCTTTCTTTTAGAAAGTGTGCCTTTGTATAAATAATGTCCTTGTAGTCTGTTACTGTCACGATCTATTGTTTGCTGCTGCAGTAGAACGTGTGAGAATAGATGGCTTACAAAGAAAGAAACTAAAGCTGGGCAGTGGTGGTACAAACTTTTAGTCCCAGCACTTGGGAGGCAGAGGCAGGTAGATCTCTGAGTTCAAGGCCAGCCTGGGCTACATAGTGAGTTCCAGGACAGCCAGAACTACACACACACACACACACACACACACACACACACACACACAAACAAAAAAAACAAAAACAAACAAAAAAAACCCTGTCTTGAAAGAAACCAAAAAGAAAATAAAAAAGGAATAAAAGAAACTGCTTTGGTTCATAGCAAGAACATGATGCCAGGATCTGCTAGGCATAGGTGAAAGCCTTCTCTTGGGCCATGGCAGACAGTGGTCATTACATGGCAAGATACAGAGCAAGCTAACCAGAGAAAGCTCACTTCTATAGCCAAGCAACTTCCTTGTTAGCCCATTAATCAATGAGAGTTAGATAATTTATGAGAGTAAAAGTCCTCATGACACAAACACCTCTTCACCCTCACAAAGGGGTTCCATCCATTTCAACTGGAGCAATCTGCATGCTCCTCATTTGAATATTAAATCCCTATAGATACCTGAGTTTGCAGCCCTGGCATCAGAAAACCTCAAAGTTTGGGTCCGTTAATTAAAATCTTATGCGTCCTGAAAAGAAAAAACTGGTGTTGTTGGCTCGAATTCCAAAAGCTCAAAGGGATTAAAAATGCATGTTTATGACAGAAGTCTTACATAAGCCGAGCCAGGCTTACCTCCTAGCTCTGGCCTCTTAGACAAGAACCTGAGTGTGCAGGTATTCTTGCTGCTTCAGGCTTGGTGCCTCTTGGAGATCAGATCTGATCATAGACAAAGGCAGAAGAAAGTCCTAAGGCAGTTTGTCTCCAGAGCTTCAGACAGCTCTGGACCAAGATTTGCAAGGCATATTGACAATGAAGAGGTTAGTGCAGATCTATGCCCCTGTGTGACACCAAGATCCTAGTGAATGTCACATTACCGTGGCAGAAGGTGCGTGTATCACACAGTGTAAGGTGTGACGCCAGTTGGCGTCACATTCCATAGTCAAATGTGTTCATATCCCTGCAGTGGTTTGTATGTGCCTCTTGGCAGTCAGCTCCAAAACCACCCTTCCTAGCTGGACCCTGAGAGGCTGGACTATGTAAGCACCACCACCCTAGCTAAGATGATCTGCCCAGTGGCACCTCAGTAGGATACCAGCTTTCTAGTCCCAACTTGTATTCCTTCAACAGACTTGAACAAAACTTGCTACTCCTGGGTTCCTGATCCTCAGAGACTAGTGAGGTCATGTTTGTTATCTTCAGGCTGTTCTGAAGTAGATGTTACATGGCTATAGATGGCTAGGGAAGCTAGTTAGTATAAAACAGTGGACTCTGTGAGATCACTTTGAATCAAAATAACACAAACTCCTGATAGAATTTATTTATTTGTTTGTTGTTTGCTTATTGTGTGTATTATGTCCACATGTATACACAGGTTCTCTCTCTCTCTCTCTCTCTCTCTCTCACACACACACACACACACACACACACACACACACACACACACAAAGGAAGATATCAGATGTCTTCCTTTCTCCCCTTTTGGTTTGGTTTTTCGATACAGGGTTTCTCTGTGTAGACCAGGCTGGCCTCAAACTTGCAGAGATTCACCTGCCTCTGCCTCCCAAGTGCTGGGATTGAAGGCGTACGCCACTGGCCCACTTCTTTTTTTTTTTCTTTTTTTTTTTCTTTTTTTTTTTTTTTTTTTTTTTTTTTTCTGAGGCAGGTTTTCACTAACCCTGACCTCAGCTGACTGGCCAGTGAGCTCCTGGAATCTGCCTGTCTCTACCTTGGAGTTATAGGCATGTGCCGCCATCTCTGGCTTCTACAGAGGGGCTAGGGACTCAAACTCAGGTCATTTTGCTTAAATAGCAGGCACTCTTGCCTGTAAGCCATCTCTCCAGTCCTTTCCCTTTCTTTTGACTCCTATTGAAGGTATTCATGGGGTGGCATTTTAAAATACTCTTGATCCATGTGAGTTTTCTAAACTCAAGTATATTATACAAAGTGATGTTTAACATGAATCTTAAAGGGTCTTATTAATAAAATCAAACCTGAAGCCAAGTTTTGGAGTGAACGCTGGAAGATCAGAGAAGCAGAACAAGCCACAGCCACCTCACCTCGACAGCTCCTCAGCTGATCCTGTTTCCTCAGACTGGAAGCCTCTGTGTCCTCATATCCAAATGCATCTCAGCTGAACTGCTGCTCTAAAGCCTAAAAGCTTAACCAGCTCTAGTTCCTGGTCCTCATGCTTTATATACCTTTCTGCCATCACTTCCTGGGATTAAAGACGTGGGTCACCATGCCTGGCTGTTTCCAGTGTGGCTTTGAACTCACAGAGATCTGGATGGATCTCTACCTCCAGAATGCTAGGATTAAAGGTGTGTGTGCCACCATTTTCTGGCCTCTATATCTAGTGGCTGTTCTGTTCTCTGACCCCAGATAAGTTTATTAGGGTGAACAATATTTTGGGGAACACAATATCACCACAGTGATGATTATATGGAGTAAGATTTTGATTCAGTTCTTTTCCAACTAACATCTTTCAAGACCATTAGCAAAGAGTATTAGTGAGACATATTAAAAGCAATATACTCTATTTTACCCATATGAAGATAACTATGAGAAAGACTGCCTACTCTGGCTGCCTAGTGAATTATGTATATGAGTATCTGTGTGCACATGAGTGCAGGTACCTGTGGAAGCCAAAGGCATTGCTGGACATAGGTGCTGGGAACAGAACTCAGGTCCTCTGCAAGAGCAGTACCCACTCTTAACTACAGAGCCATCTCTCCTGCACCGGAAAAATGCATATTAAACTACGTAAGTAAAAACATTATTTCTGTCAGTTTACTGGCAAATATGTACTGAAATTAATATTTGTATTTTTCAAGCTCTTTTTGGGCTTATCACATTTAATAGGACACCTGCAAATGAAAGCATGAAATCAGTCGTAGAATTGACTGTGCCACCATCACAGACTAATCCTGTGCATTAGTCAGAACTCAGTCGGGAGCTGGGTAGAGTAGTACATGCCTGTAACCCCAGCAACAGGGAGACAGCAGGGTTAGGAGTTCAGAGCCATCCTCAACATCCTCAGCTACACTGTGACTTCCAAGTCAGCCAGAGCTACATAAGACTGCCTTAAATAGATAGATAGATAGATGGATGGATGGATGGATGGATGGATGGATGGATAAATAAATAAATGGATGGATGAATGAATGAATGAATGAATAAATAGATAGATAGATAAATAAATGGCATTAAGATGGCCTCATGGGTAAAGCCACTTGCTACCAACCCTGACAACCTGATTTCAGTCCCCAGGATCCACATGGTAAAGGAGAAAACTGACTCCTGAAAATTATCCTCCAACCTTCCTATGTGCATCCTGGCACACGTAACCCACACACATACAAACACAAATTAGTTTTTGTGTATGAGTATCTGCATGTGTGTATGCACACTCCATTTATGCCCAGTTCCCAGGAGGCCAGAAGAGGCATCAGATGCCCTAGAACTGGAGTTGTAAGCTACCACACAGGTGCTGAGAACTGAACCCAGATTGTCTGCAAGAGCAGCAAGTGTTCTTAACTGCTCAACCCCCTCTTCTGCCCCAATAACTTTTTGTTGTTTGTTTGTTTTGTTGGTTGGTTTGTTTGGTTTTTTGAGACAGGGTTTCTCTGTGTAGCCTTGGATGTCCTGAAACTCACTCTGTAGACCAGGCTCTCTTCAAACTCAGAAATCTGGCTGCCTCTGCTTCCCAAGTGCTGAGATTAAAGGCGTGTGCCACCACTGCCTGGCTCTGCACACTTGCTCTTTGAGTACCATAGAAAACAGAGAATATAAAGCCCTGGGTTTCGTGTCTAGCTACAAAAAAGAGGGTAGGGAAGGGATTGATAAACCATACATGATTGTTTCTACTATACAATATCCAGTCACAGTTCACGAGAAGGTGCAGGGTAGTACTAGCAAAGAGAAAATCAGCCAAGGCTGGAAATCCCCCTCATTCTGTGGGCTGATCTGTATTCTCAAGGGAATGGCTCAGCTGAAGCTGCCCACACAAAGGCTGGGGCAGAAGAAGGAAGAGATGAAGGGAAAGTACCAAGAGGAGACAGCCGCTGGATCGCAGCACCCTGATAGCAGCATCTACAGGAGACAGGAGTCATCATTCAGCCCCGCGGAGAGGGGCTCAGATGCTCCTCTAACCACAAGATGACCAACACCAGCACAACTAACACACGGCAGTTCCCGCTGTGTAGTTTTTGACATAACTTAGAATTCCAAGAGGTCTCGTTGAGACAAGTTACACTTGTGCAAACAGGTTCTCTCAGTACTAAGAGAAAAATAAAAATAATGCAAATTCTATCCGCAGCAGCAAGTGACAATCATGCACAGAAATGTCATGTGAATGATTTCAATGAATCATGCATTTAAAAGATATAATTCTAGCAGAATCTGTACTTATTTGACCAATTGTGTTTAATAATTGGAATCACATTTTAATCCAGAAAGTTCTCATAGAGCCTGTGATCATACAAGGTAAAATTATAATACCACTCAGGAGAGAAATATAATACAGTGGTAAAAATAAAGATTTTTGTTAGGGAACATTATTTTAAGGTGTGTTGTTTTTGTTTATGTTGCATTTGTTGAACTCAGTGAAGCTGTGATGCTTTGACTGTCTAGAACACCTGATGGTCTATTAAAGAACTGAAAGGCCACTAGCAAGGCAGGGGAAAGGAAAGGCAGGGCTGGCAGGCAGAGAGAATATATAGAAGGAGAAATCTGGGAGGAGAGAAGGAGCGAGAGAAGGAGGAGGATATCAGGGACCAGCCACATAGCAAGCCACAGAGTAAGAATAAGATTTACAAAAGTAAGAGAACATGAAAAGCCCAGAGGCAAAAGGTAGATGGGAAAATTTAAGTAAAGCTGGCACGAAACAAGCCAAGCTAAGGCCAGGCATTCATAAGTAAGAATAAGCCTCCATATATGATTTATTTTGGAGCTGAGTGGTGAGCCCCCCAAAAGAGCCAAAGACCAAAAACATCCAATAACAGACTTTCAAACAAAAGAAATATGTAATAGCATTGTCTCAATGTGCTTGATGTAAGAAAAAAAATAGGGCTGGGTGGTGGTGGCACACACCTTTAATCCCAGCACTCGGGAGGCAGAGGCAGGCGGATCTCTGTGAGTTCGAGGCCAGCCTGGTCTCCAAAGCAAGTTCCAGTAAAGGCCAAAGATCCACAGAGAAACCCTGTCTGGAAAAACAAAAAGAAAAAGAAAAAATAGGATCATAGCACTTAGGAGGCAGAGGCAGGTGGATCTCTCTGAGTACTAGGCCAGCCTGGTCTACATAACAAGTTCCAGGACAGCTAGGACTACATAGAGTCTCTCTCTCTCTCTCTCTCTCTCTCTCTCTCTCTCTCTCTCTCTCTCTCTCTCTCTCTCACACACACACACACACACACACACACACACACACACACACACACACACAAGATTTGGAAGGGATCAGGTAGCAGGTGAGCACACTGCTGTGGCCAGCTTCTGCCCTTCCAGAGGGGGTGTCAATGAGGGGGTACTGTAATTTAGTTGTAAAAACAGACCTGAGAAAAACTCAAGAGATTTTGGCAAAAGGAACAGAGAGTAAGAGAGTGACTCAGAGCCAAGCACAGCCTTGGCACAGCGTGGTTGAGGGGTGAGGCAAAAGAAGGGGGAGAAACAGAAAACAATGCAGGTCTCAGTGCCATGCAGAAGAAGTGCAGCCTGAAGAGACAAGAGCCCTGAATCAGCACAGTCCGTGCCACTGGGTACCCAGTGCAGTGTCCAGGAGCCATCTTTCAAAGGTTTTGCCTCTGGCTGGGCAGTGGCAGTGGGCACCTTTAATCCCAGCACTCAGGAGGCAGCAGCAGGCAGATCCCTGAGTTGGAGGCAAGCCTGGGCTACACAGCCAGGGCTACTCGAGAAATCCTGTCTGGAATAAAAGAAAAGAGAAAAAAAGGTCTTGCCTCTGCTTATTGCTTTGGGAGTCAAAGGTCACCACATTTTCCTATCTCTTGGAACGGTAACCAGAGTCAGAGCTGACCCACCAAATGTTGGTCTTAAAAGAGGGTGTCGACAGAGTCAAAGATGCTAAGTTCCCTGTGGTGGGAAGCTGCTTTGAGATACAAAGGGGACTGTCGGGCTAGGATATAGGAGGCCGCAGGCAGGCTCTTATATGGGAGTTTCAGAAGAGGAAGCAGTACCCAGGGCCCCCGTACTTCTCCTTGAGCCTAGCCCCACAGGGGTGCCCTGGCCCCTGAGCGGGCATCTCAGAAGGTACTAGAGACCTAGATTGAAGGCAGAACCTCCAATACCAGCACTGCCATAGGAGTGCGCAGACGAAATAAGCCCCCAATAGACAGGTGCTGTGGAAGCTCTGTTCCACCCCAGCACGGTCTGGAGCAAGGCAGCCAAGAGTGAAATGGCTGTGCCCACAAACCCCTCCCTCTGGTGGCTAGCCTAGTGACACTATGAAGAGGGAAAGGTAAACAGTGCATGACCTGTGACCTCTCCAAAGGGAACTGCAGTCTCAGGAAGGAACGGTAAGTGTCCAGTCGGCTAGTAACCTTCACCTCTGCTTCGGACACAACTGACTCTGATGGGAAGGAAACTGGTATGTTTTTTTGTTCATATCAGTAAATTTTTAAAATGTCATACTTGTTTGATTGAATAACTACATTTTTCTTTTACATCTCACCTTATTTCCTCACCTTCTAATGTTTATTTTTAAGATTTATTTATTTTTATTTCATGTGTATGAGTGTTTCCCTGCATGTGTGTATGGTGTGTGGAGTGCCCACGGAGGCCAGAAGAGGATGCCAGATCCTCTGGAGCTGGGCTGCAGATGTTGTGAGCAGCTGTGTGAGTACTGGAGACTCAGACAGGTCCTCAGCAAGAGCAGCGGTGCTCCCCACAGCTGAGCGGACCCGGAGCCTATTCCACCCTACTCTTCTTGCTCATCTGCTTTTATAAGCTTTAATTGGCTTGGTCCACTCCCCTTTCATTTTTTCTTCCTTTCCTTTTTTGTATTATTTTATGGTATTTTTTCTGTATTTTTATTCTTCGTTAACTAGTAGTGTGTGTGTAACACACCCTCCACTCTTTCTTTCTAACATTTTCTCACCTATGATCATTTGTTGGCTTTAATTGACTACAATTGTATACATTTCTGTATCTGGTTGGTTTGGGTGTTATTACTGCTAGAGAAATTTGTATTCTCTGAGTGCTACTGGAGAGTGAGCCCCCAAAAGAAGGCTGTTCACTGAGGTTACCAGATAAAACTGAGGAAGAGTCCCCAAACAGGAGTGCAAAATACAACAGAGAAACACCAGGACTAGGCAACACAGTGCCTCCAAGAGATGGTAACTGCTCAATCACCAACGCCAAGAGTCCTGGAGTGATCACAGTCCCAACAGAGAGTCATAAACCTACCTCTAAAAATCACCAGATTATCAGTCCGGGGCTGGTGAGATGACTCAGCGTGTAAAGGCACTTGTCGCCAAGATTGACGACCTGAGTTCGATACCTGCAATCCACACAGTGGAAGGAGAGAACCAACTCCTGCCAGTTGTCCTCTACATCTGCACCGGAGCATGCGTGCACACACGCTGTGACAGTTTTGTTAATTTAGCACACATTAGTGTCACCTGGAGAAAGTGAACCTCAATGGGAGAATTGCCTCCATCAGATTAGCCTGTAGGCAAGTCTGTGGGAGCCTTTTCTTGATTAATAATTGATGTGGAAGGGTGCAGCCCACTGTGGGTGTTGCCCTCTCTGAGCAGGTGGTCCTAGACTGTTTAAGAAAGTGCGTAAGAGAACTGGCTGCTTTTCCAGAGGACCTGAGTTTAATTCCCAGCAACCACTTGGTGGCTCACAACCATCTATAGTGGGATTTGGTGCCCTCTTCTGGCATGCAAGTGTACATGCAGGCAGAACACTGTATACATAATAAATAAACCTTAAAAAAAAAAAGGAAAAGGAAGGAAGGAAGGAAGGACTAAACAAACCATGGAGAGCAAGCCAGTAGCCAGTAACCAGTGTTCTTCCATGATTCTTCAGTTCCTGCCTCGGCTTTCTTGGATGGTGTACTATAATCTATAAGTGAAACAAACACTTTCCTCTGCAAGTTGCTTTGGGTCCAATGCTTTATCACAACAGAGACACACTATAACACACACACACACACACACACATAAATAAATGTAATTTTGAAATTCATATACATATGGAAGACAAAAGCAAGTAGGGCCAGCGATGGTTGTCTCTGATAATGTAGTCTCCAAACCAAAATTAGTCAGCAGAATACGTGAGGGAATATTTCACAGAGGTTAGGAAGATGGCACACTCCGTGTGCCAGACTCTGCAGCGGGTAACCCAGAGAGAAACAGCTTTCAGAAAAGGTAAGTACCAGTGAGAATCTGCACTTAAGCAGCAAAATACAAAACAACAGGAAAGACTCCAGTCTGTCCTCGAGGGACTGGAATGTTCTGGGGAGCTCTCCTTTCCCGGTGATTGTGCTCATAGCTTAAGAGACCCTCAGAAAATTGGCACTCTGTTCTTGGTGCTATATTTCAAAGAGAGCGGTAAAGGGGAGAGGGGAGAGAAAACTTGCACATCGTGATGGAGGGGGGGGAGATGCTAGGAAGCCTCTTTCTGTTCAACTCCCAGAGTAGTGGTGAGATGCCATTTAAAAAAAAAAAAAAAAAACCTCAAGAGCCAGGGAGATGCTTCAGTTGGCAAAGCGTTTGTGGAAAAAGCAACAAGGCATGAGTTTGCATCCCTAACACTCATGTAAGAAGCCAGGTGCAGTAGCACACTCCTGAATCCCCATGTTAGGTGGAGACAGGAGGAGGATCCCTGGGAACGGCTGGCATTCAGGAAGTGACCCTGTTTACAAGACATGGCTAATTGGGTAAAGATGTCACTGTCATGCCTGCTTCTCCAAATTTGATCCCCACAACCCACGTGGTGGTGGGAGAGAACCAGCTCCCAAGAGCCATGGCACACAGACAGACAGACAGACATGCATGCATATACTATAAATACAAAACAAAGAGAAGACTGGACCTCGAAAGATGTCAGCTAACTCACAGTCACAGTCTGCCAGGATATCCAGAGACTAACTTGGGAAAGGTGGGCAGCAGCTATCAGAAGAGCTGAGTGACACCCAAGCATGTCTAGCTTCAATGGCAAAGTGACCTCTACAAAGCAGGAGACAATGTCCATTTTAGAAGGTCTGAGGTGGTGAGAAGAGCGCCCACCTCGAGAGGCAGACCTGGGAGCCATAGTTTGGTTGAAAAATAGGCTCCAAAATCTGCATTGTGTCTTCAGTAAAGAGCATTTAAGCCAGGAGGTGGTGGCACATGCTTTTAATAGTACACAGCACTCTGGAGGCAGAGGCAGGTGGAGCTCTGTGTTTGAAGCCAGTTTGTCTATACAGTTGAGTTCCAGTACAGCCAAGGCTACACAGAGAAACCCTGTCTCAAAAAACAGCAAAAGGCATTTTAAATTGCCTACAGATGAAGGCAGTGGTCCAGGGGGACAGAGGAGATACACCAAGACAACCCGCATCCAGACTGGAACAGCCCCAGGGAGTAACTTTTAACACATCCCTGCTTAGCTGGCCAGCTGGCAGCTACACTCTGGGAAACTCAGAGTAAAAGTGTATAATTACACTGAAACCCTGCAGCATAGCCATTCTCAAAAGAATAATTCTAACCAGTGTCTGTGGGATGGGAGGTCTCTCTAACTGTCAATGACTTTTTCAATTTTTTTTCCTTCCAAGTTTTTTTTTTTTTAAGCCAAAGTTTTCATTGTAGAGGTTTTTCACTCCCTTGTGTTCCAAATATTTTGGTTTTTTTCCCCTCAGTGTTGAATGTTTTTTGTTTGTTTGTTTGATTCAAGATGTCTTGTAACTCTGAAACTGAGGGAAAAAACTAGGGAAAACTCTTAAAAATACAAACATAAAGAATGTTCTAAATGTAGGCACTCACATACACAACACAAACCTATAGACAGATTCCCATGGTGAATATTAATGCAAAAGTTCTCAATAAAATATTTGCAAGTTTAGGGGCTGGAGAGATGGCCCCGAGGACCTGGGTTTGAGTCTCAGCACCTATGTGGGCTCTTACCATCTGTAACTCCAATTCCAGGGGATGCAATGCCATTTTCTGGCCTCTGTGGGCACCAGGCATCTACATGGTGCATAGACATGCAGGCAAACTACCCACGCACAAAAGAGAAAATAAATTTTGTTTTGTTTTTTCCAAATAGGATTTCTCTGTGTAGCCCTAGCTGTCCTGGAACTCACTCTGTAATCCAGACTGGCCTTAAACTCAGAGATCCACCTGCCTCAGCCTCTCGAATGCTGGGATTAAAGGTGTGTACCACAATGCCCAGATGTATGGCCCTATTTTCAAAGGACATGATCCTATACTTAAAAGATGATAAAGACTCCAAGGGCCAGCAAGGTGGCTCAGCAGGTAAAGGCAGAATTCTTTCTTATGAAAATAAACTCCGGGGGCTGGAGAGATGGCTCAGAGGTTAAGAGCACTGACTGCTCTTCCAGAAGTCCTGAGTTCAATTCCCAGCACCAACATGGTGGCTCACAACCATCTGTAATGAGATCTGGTGCCCTCTCCTGTATACATGATAAATAAATAAATCTTAAAAACAAAACTCTAATAAATAAATAAAAATTAGCTGGGCATGGTGGTGCATGCCTTTAATCCTAGCACTCAAGAGACAGAGGCAGGCATGAGTTCGAGACCAGCCTGGTCTACATAGTGAGTTCCAGGCCAGCCAAGGCTACATAGTAAGACCCTGTCTCAAAAAAACAAAAAACACAATCAGCAAAGTAGCAGGATACAAAACAAACATATAAAAATAACATACATCAGTAACGAGCTTGTTGAGAACTAAGTCGGGGGAGGAGTTCCCCGTTCACAATAGCATGAAAAAAATAGAATACACTTGACACAAGCTCACCCCCTTTCACTTTCCCCCTTGCCCTCTGAGCTGAGCACTGAATCCAGGGCCTTCCCTGTGCATACTATGCAAACGTTCTTCCACTAAGCTAAACCTCCAACCCCCGCACTCCCCCCAACCCCCATTTCAAAGGGAATAAGAAACAGGTTCTTCTGAAACCAATTATGAGTGACCATGATCTGGGAACACAAATTTAGGGTACCCTAAACAGCTGCTAGTTGTCACATGCTCCAGCCCTGGCTGGTCCTCTGGCTGTGACCCTGTTCAGCAGGCTGTACAAAAGGACTGGAGAGAAGAAGTAGTGTTTCCTCCTCCTGAGGACTTCGTAATCCTCAACCATCACCCTCCTCCCCACCTCTGTAACCCCTCAGGTATGCAGATTCCATACATAAGAGAGTATACAGCATTCCCCTTTGGGTGCCTGTCTCAGCAATCCCACCGTGTTGAAGGAATCCCTCCTCTTTCAAGGCTGAACAGTATTCCATTGTATATCTAGACCATCTTTTCTTCCCCACCCATCTGTTGATGGACACTTATGTCGGTTCAGTTTCTTCACTGTGGTAAACAGTGTTGTGATGAGCATGAGTGTGAACATCTCAGCTGGGCAAATCCCAGCACTCAGGAGGCAGAGGCAGGTGGATGTCTGTGAGTTCCAGGCTAGCCTGGGCTACAGAGAATTCCAGGGCAGCCAGGACTGTTACACAGAGAAACCCTGTCTCCAAAAACAAAACAAAAGTGTGGACATCTCTGACAAAATGCGGTCAACTCTTATGGGAAAATACTAAAGTGGGATTTCTAATTGATGGTAGTCTTTCTGAAGCGGCTGAGGAGACAGACCTTCTGGCTTCCACATCTTGCCTTAAATTGGTGACTGTCTGACCTGTTTGCTTTTTTCCTCTTCCACATAATAAAATCAATAATATCCATCAACAACGAATTAACTCTATAGTTCTTTAAATCACCGCTTCCTGTCACAAGCCAGAGTGACTCCTTCCAGCCACAGCCAGCTCTAATTTCCCATAAGGCAGTGGTATCCTTGCTACAGCACTTAGGTGTGATTTTACCACTTACCCTCAGTGACAGAGTCCTGCTGCCTCCTGGCCAGTGTGCTCGGATTCCAAAATCTCACTCACCCGGAGTCCATTTCTGAGACATACCAGCTCCATGTGTCTTAAGTAGTTCTTTGAGAGCAAGCTATGAAAGGAAAAGCTGTGTACAGGTGGTCTGTTAAGGAAACACTCCCAGGGAGACTGGAAACTGAACAGCAGAAGCCAGAGAGGGAGGGGAGGCTGAGCCAGGGGACCGGCTGCTCAATCCCACAGGGAGATTTGGAGTGTAACCACACCTCGGGGTTTGTCCTGACTTGTTGCAAAGGAGCTGGCCTTTCATACTCCCACTCCACTGGGTCCCTGGCTAAGACCCATGGCAGGGTGGGTGGATGTTAGTTCCCAGGCACTTTTACCTCTCGGTGCCTGTGGGCAAAGGGGCCTTGGTAGCCCCGACACAGACCTTTGAAGGGAGTCTCTGGTGTGCACGGCTAAGACAAAAGCCGCACAAATGGGTAGGGCCAACCACAAAAGGGTATCCAAGCTGCAGTAGAGGGGGTTGGGACTCGGTGATAGGGCTTGTGCATAAGGCTCTGGATTCAGTCTCCCGCACCACAAGCCAGGAGAGCCTGGAGGAGCACCCACTGCCTTGCCACATGCTCCTTTCTTCCCTCCCCTTCCCTCCTTAGCTGCCTCGCATCTCCAGTTGCAGGGGAGCCAGATGCAACCTAGTGAGTGGTCTGCCGAGAGACCTCCACAGCTTGAAGCCTGTCCTTTGATCAGACCCCGTGTCCTGTGCTCTCAGGGGGCTATGCTCTGAGAGGGCAGGAGGAGCTGAACTTGGGAAGAGCTACCGTCTCATCCTTCACTGGCTTGAAACACAGCCTCTTTCGTGGGGTTGCTTACTGGAAAGCGGGGGAGGGGGACCGTATGTTTGCTGTGCTGTCTCCACCAGGTGGGACAGTCACATGCCATCGGGCAGACTGACAATTTGCTCTGTCCAGTCACTAGAGGGGGATTCAAGTGAAGTGGTATGTTTAGTTGAATATTGCCCAGTCATGCTTTCCTTAAAAAAAAAAAAAAAAAACAGGGTTGGGGATTTAGCTCAGTGGTAGAGCGCTTGCCTAGCAAGCACAAGGCCCTGGGTTCGATCCTCAGCTCAAAAAAAAAAAAAAAACCAAACACACAAAAAACAAAAACAAACAAACAAAAAACCAAACACACAAAAAACACTGCAGCGATAGAACTCAGGGTCCCACACACGCTAGGACAGCATTCCTCACACTGAGCTTTCTCACACATAATAGGACAGCATTCTATTGCTGGGCTATGTTCCCAGTCTGCTTTCCTTTCACACTACAGGCTTCGGAGTGTAGCACCAGCTTGAACTGAGTGAGAAGTCTCAAACACACAGGTAAGGTCTGGCAGCTGGATTGGACTATCATCACTATCACAGTTTTGTGACACTTGGTTCTTTCAGCATCTCTTGGGTTCAGCTCTCTGCTGAAAATTTCAGATCATCTCGTGTTTCCTAGAGCCCAGGGAGTTTGTGGGAGTCAGGCCACTCCAGTATCGAGGCCCCTATTTGTCTGTTTCTTCCCCTCCCTTCCCCCCTCTATCCCTCCCCTTATTTCTCCCTCCTCCTCTCCCTCCTCTGATTCTTTCTCCCCCAGCCTGACCAGTTCTGATGCCTCCGCAGTCTGAGTCCAAGGGAAATGGCTTCCCCAGACCCTCTCACTGTGTGCTTGGTAGGCTCAGGGTTCATTGACTCGCACTTGTAGCCCTGGAGACCTGTCCAAAGCCCAGCTCTGCATTTCTTTTGCTCCTTCTAGGCCTGGGAACCCATGAAAGGTGAACCACCCAACCCCTTCCTAAGGCCCCCATCCCTGCTTGAATCCCGGCCAGGCAGCTCTTCATTACTGTGTGGTCTCACATGCCTTCAAGTAGAATTGCTTATTTTACCCAGCTTTACTTTCTTCTTGGAAAGGTTAATTTTATCATTTATGTATGTATATGTGTGTATAGGCATGTGCACATGTGTGAGAGTGCCCACAGAGGCCAGCAGAGGGCATTGGATCCCTTGGAGCTGGAGCTACAAGAAGTTACAAGCTGCTTAATGTGGCTGCTGGGAATCAAACTCAGGTCCTCTGCAAGAGCAGCAAGCGCTTTTAGCCCCTGAGCCCCTTGCTCAGACTCTCTAATTGTCCAATGCTAGTGCTGGTCTGGATGATCACTGGGCACAGAAGTTCTGTCTCAATGGTTACTAGATGGACGTCTTGTTAACCAGATCTAATGGACACCTCGGGTTACCACAGAGCTGAGGTGTGGTGTCTCAGCAGCCAGCATTTAAGGCTCTGCTGAAAAGTCTAATTGCCTAGAGACCCTGCAATCTTTCCGTTCCTTCTAAAATCTCAAAGCTCTGTTGCCAGTGCACTCAATAGTGCCCCAGTCCTTCTCGGCCCATTCTTTGCCGCTCTTCTTGAAGCTCTTGGGGTAGGGCTGTCTTGGCCTGGTATTGTTCGGCCCAATCTCTCTCTCTCTCTCTCTCTCTCTCTCTCTCTCTCTCTCTCTCTCTCTCTCTCTCTTAACCTCATGTCTTTAAGCCATTTACTCCAGGTAGCCTTAGTGCTTGTCATTCTGGAATATACTGGTTTATCCTCCAAGACAGTGTGGCTCTTCTAGAGGATGTCCCCTGTTTCTCCAGGGCAGCGTCAGTCTCAACCAATGCTCTGTTTCCAGTCCCGTCTCCCTGAGGGTGAGCATGCTCAAGAGTGTCCAGGCATTACTCATGCCTGTATCTCCAGCACTGGGTGCATTAAGAGGGGTCAATTAACATCGGATGATCTCATTTCCTCAGGCTTCCACATCCCTTAATGCACTAGGGGGTTTTCTCAGTCACCTGAACTCTTAGAACCTCACTTTTCTAGCCTTTAATGGCTAGCATGCCAGGTGTCTGCTCATTTGCATCCTCCAGACAGAAGCAATCAATGATGTGTCCATATCAACAGCAGTCCAAAGGCCTGTGCAGCACCATGGCCAAGGCCTGCCCTCTGCTGGTCACAAGATTTCCAGGGCAGCAGCAGCTCAGTACTAAGCAGAAGTAGACTCTTCCTTCTTTTGTACCTTGTGAAGTCCTGTGGTATTCCACAACAAATATGAAGTCCTTTTCAAAGTAATATTGTAAAATATGCAACAATGAGGTATATTGATTATAAATAAAATTGATCATAATAAAAACAGGTATCAAGGATTTGGAAAAACTGTAGCTACAGTTTGTAAATGACAGGAGTAACATGACAGATACCTGTACACTGTAAATCGGATCTAGCCATACAGGCCTTGTCACTACAATTTAAAAATGAGGACAAGGGTGCACATGGAATGTCCATGATTCCTGCCTTTAATCCTAGCGCTAGGGAGGCAGAGGCAGGCAGATTTCTGAGTTCAGCCTGGTCTACAGAGCAAGTTCCAGGACAGCCAGGGCTACACAGAGGAACCCTGTCTCAAAAAACCAACAAAGAATGCTGTGGGAAGCTCCTTCTGCACCCTGTGAGTATGTATTGCTGTTATTGGTTGGTAATAAAGCTGTCTTGGCCTATGGCAAAGCAGGATAAGGTTAGGCAGAAGAATCAAACTAAGGACTCAGAGGAAGAGGGGTGGAGTCAGGAGAGACACAAGGAGAGGCTGGAGAAGCAAGATGCCAGAGAACCGGTATGCCATGGACCATATGGCAATAAACAGATTAATAGAAATGGGTTAATTTAAATGTAAGAGCTAGTTAATAATAAGCCTGAGCCATCAGACAAACATTTATAATTAATATAAGCCTCTATGTGGTAATTTGGGAAGCGGCTGCAGGTAGAACAGAAACTCCACTCCATTTATACAACAACAGAATGATACTGAATGGCCAGAGAGAATGCTTCTTTCCTCTCTCAACTTAAAGAAGAACCTGCAAAGTGTGACCTTCTGCCTGATGGAGGGGGCTCTTAACACTTAGAGGACAAACCCTTCCTTGCTAGGCAAACATGGGCAGCACACCTGCTGTCCCACTCCAACCAGAAAGAAAGACAATGCATGCAAATTACCTTGTTATTTTATTAGAAGCATATTTACATTTTTTGTTTGCAGAGAACAGTTTACAAAAATTTTACATGATGGTTGGAAATGACATACACATTACATCTATCCTTCATGAAGGGAAATATAAGTTAGTTATATTTACTCAGCTAAACATATTTCTGCCTGTCCCTATACAGAAAATATTAGCACAGAGCATGAGGAATACTGTGTAGGCCATGTCCGCAGCAGGCATTGCACATATACTACATGATGAGGTTGGAAGACTAGGCTAGACCCCACTCAGAAAGGCACAGTTGAGTTACCAGGGCTCAGGTGGCACTAATTGTGGATGCAACCATTGCACAAAGGACAAGGACAGTGTGAATGATAAGTCAGGGTACGATCAAAGACTTTACCTGAACCACAAAACTGGCATTTTGCCTAAAAGCCACCGTTCCCTAGATGCAAAACAAGCAGATTGTAAACAAAGACAAGCGTCCCTGCCCACTTGCCATCTCTGGGTCCTTCAGGTGCACTCTGCCAGTTCATGTTTCTCAGTCACTGTGCACCAGAGAGAACAAAGTCAACTGTTCCTAACCACCCCTCGGTTCGAGACTTGAAGGCAAGCTGATGCTCACTACCCTGAGAACGATCACCCTCCTGGACTCCGTGAGCTTCTTCACTGCATACGATATCTGGGAGCCCTGAGACTTGCCTGCCTATTTTTCTAGCCCAATCCCTCCATAGCACCCGGTTATCATCTGGGGAAACTTTCCAGGGAATTGCCTCAGCATTGGGCAGCTGATGAAGACATCCTGCTGAGGTCTCAGCCACTGACCAGACTCAAATGTCTGAGTCTTCAGCAGCAGCAGCAGCAGCAGCAGCAGCGGCGGCTGCAGCAACATCATTGGGAACCGGCATCTTCCTGAGGCAGCCCGCCATTAACGTGTTCTGTAACGGAGCACTTAAGGCATCAGAGTCAAGAAAGGTTTGCTTTATCAGTGGACGCAGGCTGGGTGGAAGAGCCTCTTTCCTGTCATGACACATGGTGGCCTGTGGGGCTTAACATCTCAGGAGGCCACCTGAGCAACCCAAAGGCCCAGAACCATGGAGGCTCAGCATCGATTCTTCTGCAGGTTCCTGCAGGCAGGAAGCATTTCCGGGGGAAGAGTGAAATCCAAGGGACCGCCAGGTTTAGTTGAAATGTACAGTAGGTCTCCAGAACAGGATTAGGGCAAAGGACAAGAGCCTTCCCAAGGTACCCACAGACAAGTGGGCAAGGGTGAGATTGGAATGTGCTAAGCAGCAGAAGTTGGCTGTGGAGGGGAGTTTACCCCTGAACACAGGATCCTGTGTGCAGCCAAATGAGTTGCAGGCTGGCAGTACAGCTTGTGCCTTCTCTGGGTCCTGGTGCCAGCACTCAGCATGTCCCCACCAGCTGCTCCACCTGACGTGCTCAGTGGCCCAGGATCAGGCTCAGGAGGCAGCAAGCAGGTTCCATAGAAGGCCAGGTCAGAGGCAGCCGGGGTGGTGTCAGGAGGGGAAGTCGTGTGTGTGTGTGTGTGTGTGTGTGTGTGTGTGTGTGTGTGTGTGTGAGAGAGAGGGGGGGGGGGGAGGGAGGGAGGATATGTGTGTGCACAGGGAGACAGAAATGAGATGGGATAAAATGCCAGGAACCAGCAGGATGAACATTTCTGGCCTCCCTCCCCCCATGTACACAGTCATCAAGCACAGAGTAAGCTGGGGTAAGCAGGGCAGGAGGAGACCCCTGAGAGCTGACTGCTGAAAACCGAATGGCTGTCAGGGATGTTTTCCGACACTGTGGGGAACTGCTGAAAAAACCCCACAAGGATTTCAATAAGGATGAGTTCCCAGTCACATCATTGGTAGCATTTGTGCCCACACACAGTAGAGCTGGTGTTTTGGCAAACAGGAGGGGGTACACCCATCATGCCCCCTGACCCCAACAGCCCAAATCACTTCCAGGTGATGGGAAACTGAGTCCTGTTGAAGTCATCCATCAGAAGCACTGGGGCTGTTCTGTGGACAACCAGGGCACACCAGGGTGGCTCTGGACAACCAGGGCACTGCAGGCTGAGGGGCTGGTTCGAGCTGGCACAGAGGAAGAGGTCCTGAGACACTTGTTCATAGACCCTTGGAGGCCCCCTGAGGCCATGCTGCCACATTGCCCACCACAGCCCAGGGATGGGCTGTTAGGAAGCATCCCCAGAGCTATAGGGGAAGAACTTGCTGGCTCTGTTGGGTGTGGTGGGTCTGGGCTCTGCCTCCTCGCTTAATTTGAAGAACATTTCCTGCTCCCGCTTCTTCTGGTTCAAATCCTCTTCCAGGGCCTGGGGAAGAGAGAGCAGATGGTACTCAGTGGGATGCCAAGGATGCCAATCATTCCAATCATAGAACAGCATGGCCTTCTCTGGACAGCTCCCATCCAAGCTCCAGGGAATGGGTGGAAGGTCCATCCTTCCTCTCCCTGAGGTAATCACCCTCACCCCTTGCCAGGTGCCCTGTGAACTGCTCAGTGTGAACAGACCAGTGTAAATCCTGAGGAAACACTTGTTAACAAGCAGTCAGGGAGCCTGGCAGTGGTGGCACACACCTTTAATCCCAGCACTTGGGAAGCAAAGGCAGGAGAATCTCTGTGAATTCGAGGCCAGCCTGGTCTACAGAGTGAGTTTCAGAACAGCCAGGACTGTTACACAAAGAAACCCTGTAGTGAAAAACCAAAAACCAAAAGAAGAAGAAGAAGAAGAAGAAGAAGAGGAGGAGGAGGAGGAGGAGGAGGAGGAGGAGGAGGAGGAGGAGGAGGAGGAGGAGGAAGAGGAAGAAGGGGTCAGGGGCACAGACTGGGCTCTCCTGGGTGGAAAAGAGCCAAATGAATAAAGGGAAATCAGGGGAGAGGATCTAACAGCAAGAGAGACAGAGAGGGTAGACTGACGCCACACTCCTTATCAGGACACTGCCCGCTGGGAAGATAGGCCCCTCTGAGGGTCTGATCCTAGAGATATGTGGGGGGTAAGCTCCTCAGTCCATGGGAGGCAGGACAGGTGCTTCCTTTGGGCACATGCTCATTTCTCCAGATAGACCAGATTCTACCAGAAAAGACTTCCCAAAGGTGCTCAACTCAAGCACCAGCTCAGAAAGAGAGAGAGGCAGTGAAGAACACAGACCAGACAACCTGTCGGAAGAGAAACTGTATTTATGAAATCTTCACGTAAAGGCTGGCAATTAAAAAAAAAAAAACTGAAAAATGACTACATTGGCTCAATGTTATGTAATGCATTTGAAAACCACATGGCGGGGGAGCAGTGTGTGATCCCTGGTCGGGGGATCACGAACAGTCCTACCGCTGTGTAGGCACAGGATGGTTTAGCACATCACCTAAAGCTAAGAATAGATGAGCATCCCCACTCCAAAAGTCCAACATGTTCTAAAAATCTGAAAACTTTGAAGTTCTAGTTTGATGCCACAGTGAAAAAAATCCCACTTCTGACCTCACAGGATGGGTGGTGATCAAAAGGGTAGGGATGCCAAAAATACCTTCTGGCTGTGTACAAGGACTTGGGAGACACAGCTGAGTTTACCTAGACTTGGGTCTTGCTATGGGGTGAGTGTGAAATGTCAGCAGAGGCCCGTGTGTCTGAATACTCAGCCCCCACGGTGGGGTGGGAGAAATGGCCGTCGAAGCAAGGGCCACGGGTGGGGGGGACTGGAGGGATATAGTTCAGCCTTGCTTCCTGCCATCTGCTTCCAATGTAACCAGTGCCTTAAAGTCCAGTGTAGCCAAAATAAACCTGTCTGGTGTTCTACCTACCACAAGACAAGAGAAGTAACCACTGTGGTCTTGTCCCCAGACATCTCATTATACATATGCAAATATTCCAAACTAGGAGAAGGATCTGAAACCCCAAACCACGCATCTGCTGAAGCGCTGAGGGACCGAACCTGCAACTCAAGCCCTGCCTGCCTTCTACTCACTATAAGCATTCTTCGGCGAAGCCTTCAAAGGCCACAGGCAGCAGCCTGTCTCCTGCTGTGTGCCAGATGGTAAACATTTCAACTGAACTTTTTGAGAGTGTCATACATGAGTACTGTTTACCTCACTTCTTCCATCTCTCCCACATGTCCCCCTCTTGCTCTCAAATCCATGACCTCTTCTTCTTTGTTACTGTTGCTAAATATATGCAGGTGTGTAGATGAACAGAGCCGGCTGAGTCCATTGACCGTGGCTCATATGTATACGTGTTAGAGATGGCTGCTCGGGGTCAGCTAACTTCTCGGGGAAGACCGGTTCTTCTCTCCGCAGCCATTTAATTCCCTCTAACTCTTCACCGAGAGTGGGGCCATGAGGGATTTCCGCACCCATGTTGGACTGTTGATCAGTGTTGCCACTGTGCAGGGCCTCATTTAGGTGACATTGGTGAGATTTCATGGGGCCGGTGTCCCTGTCCTATATGGGAGATGCTATGCTTCGCAGACCAGAGTTTCTGAGGCAATGCAAAGCCACCCCTGCAGAAGGCGAATGAGTGAGTGACTCTCTAATCACCCTTATTTACAAACAGGTAGTTGGGCAGACTTAGCCCACAGGCAGCAGCCTGCCGACCACACTTGAAAATGCAGATGACATGGCTGCATTTTACAGTCTAAAAAGGCAAGTCGAGGAGGGAGGGCCTCACTCTGTCCTCACAGTGACCCCACCAAATCAGGAAGCCTGCGCTCACTTAAAAGGAAGTCATCTGAATTCTTCTAAAAATACTCCACAGGACATGATATAAGGAGAGGACGGTGCTCAGGGCTGCTGAACATAATGCAAGGGCACAGAGGACCATCACCTCTGGGCCACCGTACCAGCAGCCACTCAGGCATCTGTGACAGACTCCTGCCCCGAAGCGGTCCCACAGGCAGAGTGCAGGGCCAGCCCACCAAGCACATGTGGTTGGTGCTTCCAGAAGCCCACGACACCATCTAAAGTCACGTGCCGCTGCTGGGGGAGATGACTGCTCGGTTTTCACAATGTGCCCTGGGAAACAGATGCCTAGAGCTTGTCAGGCAGATGCAAATCCACTTCCTGATGCAGAGCCAGCAGGAACACTGGTTACCTGTGGGTTTAGTGTCAGAAGTCCCAACAGGTCACAGCCTGCCTCCAGTCCAGGTACTCAGTGGTTACAAACTCCTCAGGACATCAGGCCATGAGGGGCACAAGGTCAAGGGTAACAGGGGCAGCTCTCTCCTCAAAGTCTAAGAACACTATGCCTTTGACATGTGCTGTGAGCTAAGGACTCTTAAATGGCCCTACCATCTTATCTCCACCATGACCTCACTGAGGCCTGCAGTGCCTAACTGCAACAAAATGCCTGTCAAAGGCAATGAAAGGAAGCGTCTGTTTTGGTCCACAGTTTGAGGGTACAGCCCATCCCGGGAAGGCCTGATGACAGGAGCGTGAGGCAACTGATCACACTGCATGTGCAGTGAGGATCCTGTCAAAACTTCATTGACCTAGGAAGGGTTTCTTCCCCACAGCTAAGGGCCCAGGTCAGCCTGACTCCAGCCGCGTGAGACCCTGGAGATGCCCTGGAGAGACCCCCAACTTTCCAACCCTATTACTATAGAGTATGACAGAGAATGTGGCTTAAGCTGCTAAGTATACGGCTGTTTGCTTGCTTTGGTGCTGGGGACGGAACCCAGAGCATTGCACACTCTGTCCCCGAGCTCCACACTAGCCCAAGCACACTGGCTGACACATTAGGAAACCAATTCGGAAAGCAAACCAGCGGGTCCTGGCCTTTGACCTCAGAGTGACTTCCTGAAAGAAACTCCTCACAAACAGGGCTCCCAGCCTGGCAGCATAACTGCCTGCTGCTTGTGGTAGGCCTTCTGCTTCCACAGGGCAGAAGTCCTCTGCCTCAGGTGCAGAGGGACCAGTGCAGGAGGAGGCTGTTATCCCAGGATGCAGAGAGCTGCCAGGGTTCAGCACAAGCAGATGGGTTCTGTCTCTCAGGGACAGACCAATTTTAGGGATGCCACGAGGCAAGGGTCCAGAAGGAGGGAGGCTTCAGCTGTCCTAGGCAGGTCCCTGTGGCATGGCACCCACCAGCCTAATGTGGTACCTTCTTGCGTGGCCGCAACTTGTCCCGCCACTCCTTCAAGCTCTGGTTATGGCTCTCATCCAGGGCCTTCAGCTTCTGGGTTTCGTGCTCTACCAACAGATGACACTTTTCGTTCTGGAACAGGCAGGAAAGAAGTGAAAGTGAGGAAGCGGAAGCCTGGGGAACCAGACCCCGCACCCTCGAAGGCACTGTGGCCACCATGGGCTTATGCCTTTGCCATTATCCACAACTCTGCATGAAGTAATATACTTGCACCCAGCAATGCCTAGAGGGCTATTCCAGAACACTAATGGTAATAGTTCTGAGTGGGTAAATTTACAGCCATTTTGCAACTTTCTTCTGTGTGTGTTTTTTAAGATTGTGTATGTGTGTGTGAAGCGTGTATGAGTGGGCATGAATGCCATGGTGTACCCGTGGAGCCAAAGAACAACTGTGGAGTCAGTTCTCATTTTCCATCCTTGCATGGGTTCTGGGGACCACACTAAGACTGCTGGGCCTGTGCAGCAAGCACTTTGGTCACTGAGACATCCTGTCTCCCCTTCTGCGGACCACTGACATTGTCTACGTTGTCTGGGTTCTTGTTGTTGTTGTTTTTAAAGTTTTGGGCTAGTGATATGGCTCAGTGGGCTAAGCACTGTAAACCTGACAATCTGAGTTCGATCCCCAGAACCCGGAGGACGACAGAACTGGCTCCCAAAAGTGGTCCTCCACACCACACAGGTGTGCCAAGGCATGCACTTGCCCAAATGCATACATATATACAAACATATAGTAAGTGAATGAATAAACTACAGCCCGCAACTCCTGGTCCGAAGCCATCCTCTTGCTGACACTTTTCAAGTAGTAGGACTATAGGTGTGTACTACTGCATCCAGCTACAGTATAACTGTGCATTGTGTCTAGTTACATAACAGATGACATGTGTAACTAATATCTCTTGCCTTGTGTCATTTCCTCAGGAGAGATCACTGGCAAGGAACAAGGCTGAGGCTCTCCCCATCTCCATAGCGTGTTCTGAGGTAAGTCAACTGTTTTATCAATTTTACCTGAAGTCTATCTGGTAGACAGGCGTGAGGTCCCTGCTGACTCCCTGCAGGGACTCAGTTCTGTTACAGGACCATCTAAGGAAGGATAAGGCCTTTATCCTAACCCTTCACACTGGGAAAGGAGTGACCTTTGGAAGGGCTTTATTTTGGGCCTCAAGCTGAAAGCTTCTGGGAGTTTACAAACTGGTCTAGTCAGGAATACTGGGAGCAGCCCTGTGTTCCTGTGAACAACTGTGTGTGGTGTGTCAATTTATGTGGGTCTCTCAGTCAATATTCACATAATGCCATGAGAGAGGAATGCAAGTGCTTGACTAACGCCCACGTGGAAGAGTCCCTGCCTGGCAGCCTCGGAGGCTGGCCATTTCTCCGGAGCCTCCCTGCCTCTCCACACATGTCCACAAGGGCCCAATGGCCTGAGCAACTTCCTGAAGTCCAGAGGTTGGAGTCGGGCTTCATTTGTTAAGTACGACAATGCCTCACTCCACCACAAGGGGGCGCCAAGTACCAGTTCCTGGAACTGGGCCTTCAAGAGCACCGCTGCAGAAGTCCAGACCGGTGCTATCTGTCGGGTTCTGATGGACAAACATCTCCTGATGCATGGGGCCAAACTAGGGGCAGGGACACCCCAAGCCAGGATTCCCACAGAAGCAAAGAAACCGTGCCGCGTGGCAGCTCAGGCCCCGGAGTGCAAGGCCCTTTCAGCTCGTTCACAAACCCACACACCAATCCTGCCGAGTCACCTCCACCCTACAGCTTTTAGTAGAAGTATGTCTAGGAGAGTCGTGAGATCTATCCAGGGTAACGTAGCCTGAGAGCAGCTTGGCAGGCTGGAATCGGCTCCCTGGGCTTCCGTGTTGCCCTGCTGTGGAGCCCTTGGCCTCTGAGCACTGCCGGCCAGCCTCGGGGGGAGCGGAAGCGCAGGGCGGCTGAGTACCTGCAGCTGCTGCAGCTCGTTCGTGTTGCTCTCGCACTGGGCCACCATGTCTCGCATCTGGTTCTCGTGTTTCTGCTGCTGCTGCAGCCTCTCTGCCTTCTGCCTCTTCTCCTCCTGCTGGGAGAACTGCCGAGAGAGGATGCTACTGTGGGTGCTCGCCTGGGTGGCTGGGGAAGGGGGACTCTGCCCACCCAGCCTGAGCCAGCGTCGGTGGCAACGCCCATCCCAGGAACTGAGCAGCAATGCCCAGAGCCCAGCCCAGCTCAGGTTATGCTCTCACTGTTGAAACCCTGGTCCTGGGTGGAGACCCAGCCTCTGTCCCCACCCAGGTAGGGGCCTGACAAGGTGAGGTGACATGTGCTAGGACAGTACGCACAGAAATCACGGGCCTATGTCACACAGGAGACATGAAAGGCGGGTCTTGGTAGGTGAGAACAGAGAACGTGCACATCAAAGCGTGGGATCATGAAAGGGAGCAGAGCATGAGAAACTATCAAACAAGGATCTGCCTGTCCCCTAGGGGAGGATTCTCCTGGGCTGTCGAAGCGTCCAGGCCATGACTGACTGACACATCCCCTCCCAGGACCCTGTGCCGTATCTGGTATTTGACATCCCCCCATGCTGCCATCAGGGGTCCAGGCCTTACCAAGCTCCTCCAAGACCACTCCCCATAGCCTAGCAGGCGCAGTCCCCACCTGCTTGATCTTCTCGCGCTGCTCGGAGGCACTGCCTGCCCCATTGATGTGCAGGCTCTTCTTGTACATGGCCATGCGTGTCTTGCCGTCGCTCCTCTGGATCTTGGGGAGCCGCGCCTTCTCCTGCTGCTGTCTAACCTTCAGCTGCTCCATCATGCGCTGGTTGTAGCGCTGCATCTGTTCCCGTTCCTGGAGGGACACCGGGCAGAGGTCAGGGGAGCTCCAGGCACAGAGGGTGCCCGGGAGCCGAAGGCCACCCCAACCCAGGAGCCCAGGGCATCAGGACAGCACAGCTATTAGTCCACAAAAAAAACAGTATCTGTTCTTTGAAACTCTTTCTTCTCACATTTACCTATTTTATTGGGGGGGGGGGGTGGGGTTAAGCACGAGCATGGCACACAGAAGACAAGTCCGGGAATCAGTTCTCCTTTTCCACTATGAGGGTTCTGGGAACTGAACTCAGGTCATCAGGCTTGGTGGCAGGCTCCCATTCTCTCAGTCACTTCACCAGCCCTGCTGTATTTTAACATCACAGTGTCTCCGACTGCTAACGATCTGACTCACAGCTTTCTGACTTCGCAGTGGCGTGAAAACAGTGTGACTTGGCTGAGCCCATACTTTGAATTTGGATCTTTTCCTGGGCAAACAAATCTAGTTCAATATTCTGGATACTGGGCAGTGGCAGCGAGCCACAGCTCTGGTTGGCCACCCGCTCCTGAGGGGAAATACCCTATACTAGGCTGCCCCAGAGCTGGGCTAAAGCTAGGAGCCCGGAGGGCAGGCGGCTGGCTGGGGGGCATTTGTATTGTTATTTTCAATTTAGGATGGGTGTCAGGGACAGAAACCCCCAACAAGTCAAGAAGTATCACCTCTTTCTCTTTTCTTTCTTTTTATTTTTTTTCTTAGGGGGTGGGGCAGTTTCAAGTAGGCCAGGCTGGCTTTGAACCGAGAGAGCCAAGCCCGGAGGTGTTGGGGTGAGCAACGGAGCTACCTGCACCATCCGTGGCCCTCCAAGTTTCCTTTGATTCCTGTCCCTTAAACAGGGCACCCAGGTCTCCGGCCCTCCCTGGGCTGCAGCAGCCCCTCCGGGGGGCCCGCCATCAAGCTGTCCCATATCGGCCCCGCCCCGCTGGCCTCACCTTCTCATGCTTGCGCAAGAGTTCATGCCGCTGCAGGAAGTACTGGTCCTTAAGCTGCTGCTTCACCAGCTGATGCCGCTCCTGCAACTGGTGCTCCTCCATCTCCCACAGGGCCGCCTCACGGTCTGCGGAGGACACGCCACCCACGTGGTGAGGAGCGGACAAGGCCGGAGACTGAGCAGGTCTCCCACACCCTCCCCTCCGCCAGGCCTCCGGCTGGGACTGATACCCCCCCCCCCCCCCCCCCCCACTCCCCCCCCCCCCCCCACCCCGGGCTCAGCGCAATGGGCACCTGGACTAGCTCATTAGAGCACGTTGGCTGGGCTGAGTGGGGCCCTAGAAACTAAGACTGAGAGATGACAAGCCCCAGCAGCCTGGGAACATAGGAGGAGCTGCTGCAGGTCAGCAGGCAGGGAGTGAGCTGCACCTGGGATGGGACCGGGGGCTTCCTCCTCCACCAAATGGCTCCAGCATACCCCTAAGAGGGAACGTTCTTCGAAGACGTTATTACGGAGAATCTACATTAACGCCCCTTCGTTTCCACTGGGTAAATGGAAAGGGTTCTGATGGAGAGCCTGGGCAGAGACGACTGGGCTGAGAAATCCTATGAGGAAGCAGGTCCTTGGCCGGCACTGAGTGTGCTGGAGCCTTGGCCTTGGCCTTTCACCGCCTTTTTGTTGCCTCTAAGCCGTTTGGACTGTGGAATCCCCTTGCAGCAGCGTCAACAGAGCAAGAAGCACAGGGACTCTCCCCAGTGCGGTTTCCTCACTACTCATAGGATCCTAGCAGGAGCTAGCTGTCTCACAGGTGAGGATGGACGGCACCGGGTCAGGTGTGAAACCCGACTAGCACACAGCAGGGCAAGTGGCGGCCATGCAAGCCAAGCTGCTGCTGCTGCCGCTTCCGTGTGCTGTGCTAGCTAGCCACTATCCTCGACTCACTTCCTGGGGGCGGCGTGGGAGGGCTGCCTCTACTTCCACCATTCAGGGTGACCCGGAGCCCCACCTCGGAGGAGCTCCTGCTTCTTGCTGAGACACTCTCGCTCCTTGTCACAGATCTCACGCCTGTTTTCTATGGTGAGCTTCTTCATGGCCAGCTCCAGGTCCTCCTTCTGCTTGGCTACAAAGTCTCGGTCCTGCGGGGAGGGAGGATGAGGCTTTACAGAGATGGCTTCGTGTGTGTGTGTGTGTGTGTGTGTGTGTGTGTGTGTGTGTGTGTGTGTGTGTGTGTCTGTCTGTCTGTCTCTCTCTCTCTCCCTCCCTCCCTCTCTCTGAAGATAAGGGCCTGTCTGCCTCTCTCACCAGCCATGGTTTTGTTTGTTTAAATGGTTTATTTTATGTATGTGAGTGCTGACTGGCATGTATGTGTATGTATGTATGTATGTATATATGCAAACATGTGCCTAAGGAAGGGTCCTGGATCTCCTGGAACTGGAGTTATATGTGGCTGTGAGCTGCACATGTGTGCTAGGAACCAAACCGCTGGCTGGACCGTCTCTCCAGCCACTAGCCCTGTGTTTTAAAGTTACCTGCTCCTAGTAATTGTAGGGATGCAGGGGTGTAGTGTGCGGTTCCAGTACACGTGTGCCTGTGTACTGAAGAGTTGGGGGGAATTCCTATGCCTAACACCTCAGATATTTATCATTTCTTTGTGTAAAATACTGAAGCCCCTCTTCTCGCTGTGTTGAAAATATACATTATTATTAGGTATGGTCATCCTTCTATGCTACTGAACACAAACCCCATTTCTTCTACTAAGAAGCAACCTCGCCTGGTTAGAGAGACAGGTTGTGAGATACTGAAAGGACCGGGAAGTCTGGAGTCAGCTCAAGCACGAGGCCTCACCCCACCGCCCTCAACTCTGCAGCATCACCTTTCTGAGCTGTGATTTCTTCTGCAAATGGGAAACCAAATAGCTCCTACCCCAGGTACCATGGACACTTGACCAGATCATATGTCAAGCATCTGTAAACATGGGCTCCGACTGCCTGCACCCAGGGCTGAGGAGGCAGAGTGTGCAGAGACCCCTCAGTGAAGAACACAGGAGCATCCCAGCAAGGGGTGAGAGGCTGAACCCCGAGGGGTGGGGTCAAGCTGGGAGGGGTGGGGAGAGGCTGGGGGAGATTGGGAGGGGCTGGGGGAGCTGGGAGGGGCTGAGGGGGGCCGGGAGGAAGGGCAGCCAAAGGCACAGTGAGGAGGGCCTCAGCTCATGGACACACGGAGAGTGCTGAAGGGTTTTAAGGCCCAGAGCTGAGGGAAGAAAGGATGGCAAGGCCAGATTTGGATTTCATATTGACAATACCCACTGGTCTGAGAGAAAGAAGTGCAGGAAAGCAAGAGGAAGCAGGGAGAATAGCTGGGAAGCTGGGAAAGCTGCACCAACGGTGGGGATCTGGCAACAACACTGGCAGATTCACGGGTCCAAAGAGTGGAGAAAGATGCATGCATGGATGGATGGATGCATGGATGCATGCATGGATGGATGGAAATATGTGTGTGTGGTGTATATCTGTAGTGCGTGTTTAGTAAGTATGTATGTATGTTATATGTTGGGACACGTGTGTTGTGTGTTTATATAGTGTGTTATATGTGTGGGGAGCATGTGTCCTGTGTGTGTGTGTGTGTGTGTGTGTGTGTGTGTGTGTGTGTACCACATTTCAGGAGGTGATGTGGAGGGAAAGGATGGGTCAAGAATGGCAAAAGTTCTGGCCTACAAACAGGCTAGAGACAAGTTCCTCCTCAGGACATCAGAACAGAGCCAGGTCTGGGAGATGAGGACACCATGTAGGCAGGTACTGATCTTGGTTGAGAGGAGATGTGACATATAAACAATTCGCAGTAGGAGGCTGGACTAAGGAGGCGGCGGCGGCCAGAGACGACAGGGCTCACTCTCGGGGCACAAGGGTCAGCAGGGAGGATGGCCAGTGAGTGGTGGGCTAGATTTAGGCATTCGGAACAGGAGGTGGCTGATCAAGCGGCAGGCCTGGGCAGGTAAGGGGGTCCCTGCTTCATGGCTGCGGCCGAGTGACCGAGGCTGGGACTCACAAGCAGCTGCTTCTTCTGCGAGAGTTCTTCCATCTTCTGCCTCGTGCTCTCTTTCCTCTGCTGCCGGGGCAGTTTCTCAAGCTCGTTCTTCACCTGCAGCAGACAGCAGAACACCTTACACCAGGGCCCCTCCGACTCTGGATGCACTATGAGTTTCCGTCACGCTTGACCCATGAAATAGCTATCCCAGAGATATGCTGTCAATCTCTAAGGCCTGTTTCTGCTTCTATGAGAGCATGTCCCTCTGCTGAGACGCTGCTGTCCCTGAGGGACAAGGGGTGGACTCCCTCCAGCTTTACGGGGCTCTAGGCTGGCACAGGATCCAACACTATCAGCCTCAACATCAATGTCAGCCTGACATTTACAAAACACTCCATCCAGCACACAGAATAACAGCCTTTTCAAGCATGCATGGAACATTTACTAACAGTTCTAAAGCATAAAAAGAATCTTAAACTTTAAAAAATTTCATAGCAAAATTTTAAGTAGCACATGGGACAAAGAGGAAGTTGCAGAGTACATCAGAAAAGAATCTGAGTCAGGCTGTGGTGGCGCACGCCTTTTAGCCCAGCACTCAGGAGGCAGAGGCAAGTGGATCTCTGGGAGTTTGAGACCAGTCTGTTTTAGAGAACAGTTCCAGGACAGCCAGGGTTATACAGAGAAACTCTGTCTCAAAAAGACCAAAACAGAATTTGAACTGAATAAAAATGAAAATACAGACAGCCCTCCAAGTTTCTGAGATAAAGTTAGTACATAGAGGTAAATTTGAGCATTAATCCTCAGAAAAAGAAGATAGTCTCCAATCAATTATCCAAGCTTCCACAGTAAGTAATCTTATAACAATAAAAGCAATTTAAGTCTAAATCAAATCTAAAAGCAGAAATCAATAACAATGAAAACAGAAAAACAGCAGTGAAGATTAGGACTGAGCAGAGGCGGCGTGTTTGCCCTGTATACACGTGGGTCTTGGGGCCCACACTTCCAAGTCACAAAACCAAGAACAAAACGAAATGTAAAGAAGGAACAAATAGCAACCAACCCCTTTGAAGAATCTGTAGAATTAGTCGCCTTCTGTTCTGGTCAGTGGAGAGGGAGGGAGAACAGTGGAGGAAGAGGAAGATGAGAAAGGGAACGAGAAGAGAGACATTACCAAGCCAGGAATGGAGAGCATCAGTGGAGATCCTACAGGCCAAAGAGATGCTAAGAGAGCATTACCAACAGCAAATAGAGCCGTAGACAACAAACAAACACCTGGAAAGACAGAAAGTACCAAAGCTATTCAAGAAAGCGTAGCTAGCTTAAGCCACACAGGCATCATAAGAAAACCAAAGACCAAGGCCCTTATTCACAAAGATTCGAGATTCCTTCATAAAATACTGGCAAATTGAGTCTTGTATTTTATAAAAAAGAATAATAGACGATGACCAAGTGAGGGTTTTTTGTTTGTTTTGTTTTTTTAATTACTATTTGTTTTATGTATATTGATGTTTTGTCTGCATGTTGTCTGTACATGCCTAGCCAGAAGAGGGTGTTGGATTCCTTGGGACTGAAGCTATGAATGGTTATGAGCTGCCATGTGGGTGCTGGGAATTGAATCTAGGTCCACTGAAAGAAGAGCCAGTAAACTTAGGACTGAAAGAGCAGGCAGATGCTTCAGCCCTCTGGGTTTTTTGTTTGTTTGTTTGTTTGGTTGGGTTTTGGTTTTTCAAGACAAGATTTATCTGTGTAGCCTTGGCTATCCTGGAACTCACTCTGTAGACCAGGCTGCCCTTGAACTCAGAGAGATCCTCCTGCCTCTGCCTCCCAAGTGCTGGGATTAAAGGCCTGCACCACCATGCCTGGCTTGTTTAGTTTTTTTCAGACAGGGTCTTACCATGTAACTCTGTCTGGCCTGGAACTTGCAATGTAGACCATGCTGGCCTCAAGCTCACAAGAGATCCACCTTTTTCTACCACCTGAGTACCAGGATTAAAAGTATGTGCCACCGGCACCTGGGTATAACCAAATGGGTTTTATACAAAGAATGCAAAGCTAGTTTAACATGTAAAAATCAAACAATTCATGTCAACAAACTACAGAAGAAAAAAATCATATGATTATATCAACTGATTGATACAAAAATCAAAATATTCAACATTCCTTCTGATAAAATCTATTCATAAACTAAGAAGAGAGTTCATTAACTTGGTCTGAAGGCTTCTACAAAAACAAAACAAAGCCGGGTGGGGCTGCAGGTCTTTAGTGCAGCACTCAGGAGGCAGGGGCAGGGGGATCTCTGAGTTTAAGGCCAGTCTGGTCTATATAACCTGTTCTAAGCTGGCCAGAGTCACTTTGTAAGATCCTGTCTTTAAAAAAACCAAACAAAAAAAAAAACAAAACCAGAATCAAATCAATGCTCTGGTGCTAACATCAGACATAATGAGGAAATATTGACTGTGTTCCTTTTGAGACTGGGAACAAGGAGGAAGGACATCCACTCTACTATTTCTAGCCAACTTCCTGCTGGAACCTGAGCCAGCACAATAGAGCAATAAGAGGCGTATCATTTGAAAAGAAGAAATGAAACGGTTTCTGTCTATACAGAAAACCTCAAGGGCTCTACCAAAGAAAAAGTACTAGAATAAGAAGGCTAGATACAGGACCATTGCACAAAAGCAATATGCCTCTATACACTAGTAATAGCTGAATTGATACTTTAATTTCTATTTTACTTTATGTGTATGGGTGTTTTCCCTGCATGTATATTTGTGTACCACTTATGTGCCCGGTGCCCACAAAGGCCAGAAGAGGGAACTGGGACTCGCCAGAACTGGAGTTACATACAGTTGTGAGTCACCATGTACATGCTGGGAACTGAGCCTGGGTCTTCTAGAAGAGCAGCAACTGCTCTCAACTGCCGAGTCATCTCCCCAGCCCCCTAAATTGATCATTATAAAGTATCTTATGAAAGTACCCCCCAAATGGCATGTGTAACTCTAACAAAACATACGATGGACTAGTATACTAAAAATGAAAAATCACTAACAAAAGTTATCAAAGAAGAGTCAAGAAAACACGCGTGTATAAAATGCCTGTGGCAGAAGGCTCAGCCTTGCTCAGATGGCCACTCACCCAAACTGACCCGATCAGAGCCCTGCCCGGCTTCTTTACAGGGTTCAGCGAGGCGATGCGACAATGTGTATGACAAGGCAAAGGGGTGGAACTGCCAGCAACAGGGCTCATGCCACTTGACGTCAGGCTGACTAGGAGTTTGGGTCCCTAGACACTGGAGCACTGGTGAGGTGAAGGACAGACAGAAGAACCTGCGTGACATGCAGACCCAGAATGCACCACACCAGATCCGCTTATACATGTTTGATTCCTTTTCCACAAAGACAATTTAGCAGAAGAAAATGAGCATTTCCAACATACAATGCTGGGGCAGGCCTCCCTAGCCAAACCCATTCACATCTCCTCCAGACCTCCCTAACCAAACCCATTCACACCTCCTCCAGACCTCCCTAACCAAACCCATTCACACCTCCTCCAGACCTCCCTAACCAAACCCATTCACACCTCCTCCAGACCTCCCTAACCAAACCCATTCACACCTCATCCAGACATCCCTAACCAAACCCATTCACACCTCATCCAGACATCCCTAACCAAACCCATTCACACCTCATCCAGACCTCCCTAACCAAACCCATTCACACCTCATCCAGACATCCCTAACCAAACCCATTCATACTTCATCCAGACCTCCCTAACGAAACCCATTCACACCTCACCCAGACATCCTTAGCCAAACCTATTCCCACCTCATCCAGACCTCCCTAACAAAACCCATTCACACCTCTCCAGACATCCCTACGTAAACCCATTCACACCTCCTCCAGACATCCTTAACCAAACCCATTCACACCTCATCCTAGACGTCCCTAGCCAAACTCATTCATACCTCATCCTTTACAGAAACTCAACTCAAAATGCTCTCCCATGGAAACAGGAAACCAAACATGGCAAACTGCTAAAAGACTGCATCCCATAGGACTGGGGAAGGATTCCGTGGTTTCTTAGATAAGCCACTAAAAGAATAGATGTCCCCCCCCCAAAAAAAAAAACCCAAAAACAACAACAACAACAAAAGCCCAGGAGGACTGTAAGACGAGCCATGGGCAGAGAATACAGACATGCCAAACAGTATCTCACAAAGTACTTGCAGTCCAAACATAAAGAGAACTGTCTGACTTCAGTCAAAAGAAACCAGTCTCCCAGCTAAACGAAGGAGTAGGAGAGCTTTGGACAGACATGTCACCAAAAGTGACATAGGTGCCAAAGAAGCAGTGAAGAGACTCCTGTCCCTAGTCACAGGGAGACGCCACTCCACACCCATCAGGGTGGCTAACATAAACAGTACAGCTGACAAGACCAAGTGTCGGGGAGAAGGAGCAACTGGACCACTCCTGCATTGCTGTGGACACAGATCGGATTCAGAGCATCTGGAGGAGTGTGACTTAGCATCTGAATCCCAAACCCCAACAACTTAGCCTGCTTCACCCTCTCTTCCAATTCCCAGGTTTTTATAAAATGGTCTCGGGTTTTGCAGGCTGAGTCTGGTCCCATGTTTTCTGGCCTCTCTGCTTTAGAAGGACTTCCCATCTGCAGCATGACACAGTCTGGGAACCTGAGAGAGAGGAGGCTGTCCCATGCATTTACAGGATGTCAGCAGTGTCTCTGGCTGTGACATCAACAGACTGCTCCACTCCATCCCCAAGCTGTGACATGCCCCAGATGTTTGTAGACACTGCCAATGTCTCAGAGAGCTGGGGACAGAAGACTCATGGCTGAGATGTACAGGTTTACATAAAATTCCTAAAGGAATACTTCATCTGTGCACCTTGGCCTCTGTATCAGGTGTGGCGTCCCATCCCAGCTCAGTGACCATGAGAGCTATCATACAACTTAAGGGCTGCAGACTTAGAACTGTGCTTTTACAAGCTAATGGATTTGATTTGGTCTAGGGGACAGAAGGTCAGAAGCAGCAGTAGAGACAGAGCCCAGGCTCTGAGCTTTCTGTTAAAGATGTGGAAGACACATGTGACATTCTCACCTCTGGTGATGGACGGAGGAAGCAGAGGAAAAAAGGCAGAGCCCTGAGGGGCCACTCCTCAAAGAGGCAGACCCAAGGACTCATGGGACCTTTACATGCCAGCACTGCTCTCTGGTAGAGCTGTGCAATGGCTGGCATGGAAGGGCAGGAGACGGAGTTCCACACAGATAAGCTGCATTCCAGGACAGTGACGTCCTTGAAGTTACTGGATGTATTGGCGTTCCATTTTTTTCCAACCAGAAAAACAATCTAGTTTTTAACTGAGAAGTTCCCAGGGTTCCTTCCAGGGATATGGTGTGCAGGGCTAGGGAACTCTTGAACCACTTAATAAACTTGCTACATGACGGGGACATGTTCTGAGAAACATGTCATTATACATTTCATCAACATGCAAACTGAGGAAAAACCTTGGGTAAAACCTAATGAACTGATGTTCCCCCTCACCACAGCTCCCTGGTTCAGCACAGCGACCACTGGCACAGCATGGGAAACTATGAATGACCTAGAGGTGACTGAAGGCGCTCAGGAAGGTGTGTGCGGGTTTACACTGTTGTACAGATGCAGCAGCAGTGAACCTGTGGGTGTCCCTGAGTGAGTCAGTCCCTGAGGGGGTCCTGAGGAACATCTATGTGGTTCACTGAACTTAGTGCTGGAACACCAATGAGCTCTGGAAAGAGAGAGTAAACAGGAGCCTACAATGAGTTGCTGAAAAGAGGGCCATCCTCAGACCACAGCAATCAAGCTTTGCTGCTTGGAAGAATGGTTCCAAGGATGCAAGCTTACTAAATGGCATTGTCCTGCCGAGAAGCTGAAAGGGCACAGAGGTCAAGCTTCTTCTTCTCATGAAAACTTTCAAATAAAACAACCAAGGGGAAAAAAAAAAGTCAAACTAAACCAGGAACGTTGGTGTAACTTGTGTGGTAGGAAACCTGCACATGCTGCCAGGCTAAGGGCCTGGGAACCTGGGTCCTGTCACTCAGGGCCATGCATCTCCTTACCTCCCCCTTCCAACTGAGGGCAAGAAGACAACCAGAAAAGAGCAGAGCACAGGGGATGGAGTGTGCCGGGCCTCTCCTGCATCGCCTCCCCTTGTGGGAAGAACAGTTTTCGAGGTCACTGTCTCTTTCATATAAGAGCATGTGAAAGGAACTAACAGAAGCCACTGAGGAAGGACCCAGCTGCGGGGAAAGCCAACACAGGAAAGTGGCATCCAAAAGACAGAGAAAGGACTAGTGTCATGGCTCTGTGGCTGGGGCACTAGGGTCCCAATGTGGCTGCCCAAAGGACTTGGGGTAATTGGCGCCATGCAGCCCCCCTGTTAGGAAGGGAGGCTGTGCTGGCTATTTTTATATCAACTTGGCACAAGCTAGAGTCACTGGAGAGAAGAAGGGAGCTTCAATTGAGAAAATGCCTCCTTAAGATCAGGCTTTATGGGGTTGGGATTAGCTCAGTGGTAGAGTGCTTGCCTAACAAGCACAAGGCCCTGGGTTCAGTCCTTAGCTTAAAAAACAAACAAACAAACAAATAAACAAACAAATAAATAAATAAATTCGGGCTTTAGGCAAGCCTTACTTAGTGATTGATGGGGGAGGGCCCAGCCTATTGTGGGTGGTGCCAGCCCTGGGCTGGTGGTCCTGGGTTCTATAAGAAATCAGGCTGAGAAAGTCATGAGGAACAAGCCAGCAAGCAGCATCTCCATGGCCTCTGTGTCAGCTCCTGCCTCCAGGTCCCTGCCCTGCCCTCCCCAACGATGGACTGTGCAGTGAAGTGTAAGCTGAAATACACCCTCTCCTTCCCAAACTGCTTCTGGCCATGGTGTTTTATCACAGCAGCAGAAAGAGCAGAGGCCCTGACCCAGGCCCCCAAGCACCCCATCACACTCTATCACCTCCTTCTTCATCTGCTTGAGCTGCTCTTGGAACTTGGCGTAGTCTCGATCCTGCTCCAGGCGGATCCTCTTGGCTTCCTCCTTACGGCGCACGCCATGGTCCTGCTCCATCTTCTCTACTTGCTGCTTCTGCTGCCGCTCCAGGTTCTCTAGCTCCACATCATAGAATTTCTTCTTGGCCTGGAAGATGCACAGACTCAGAGGCGTCCCGCAGAGCCACTTCATACCTCAGAGCCTATCCTAGACCCAGACTTGGGCCCCAGCCCTGTCACCCTTTGCTGTGTGACCCGGGGCAAGTTATTTAACCTCTCTGAGTTGTTTCCTTGTCTCACCTGGCAGGACAGTGGCATGCCACTCCACCTCTAGAGGTGTCCCTGTGTGACCCAGGGTCACCGGGACCTAACCACCCCCTTCTGCCACATCTCCACCTGAAGAAAACATGAATGCCAGAAGCCCCTGGGCCTGTCTCTTCTCACTCACGTTGATTTCTTGTTCAAAACGTTTGTGCATTTGCTCCAGCTGCAGCTCGTGCTTGCTGCTCAGCTGGGTCTGGTTCCGATGTTCTTCTTTCTGCAGCAGCCGAAGCTCTCGGAGTTCCTGGCGCCTGCAGATGAACAGACACAAACATTTCCTAATGAGAAGGGGGCCTCTGAGACCACAGTGTTCACAGCCTGGGCCATGGAGGGATGGATTGTGGAGTAGAATCCCACTGACTCAAGCAGAGACGCAATCAGGATTCAGGCTTCATTTGATATTCTGACAGACAAAAAGGTGAGCATCCTTCATATATAAAGAGCATTTACAAACCACTAAGGAGGAAGGAACTAACTGCCAACCCCAAAATAGGTACATAACATGAAAAGACATAAAACAAACAAGTACAAAAATAAGAAGAAACTTTAAAATTATCTATATGGTATGAAATACAAATATGAAAGAAAAACATTTCATTAAACAGACAAGCATATAGGGGATTTCATATTCCACTAATATAAATTAGTAGAACATTTTGAAAGATACTGGCACTACCTTTACACCTTTGGCACCCTAGTTTCACTTCTGGATTGGATGAGGATGTTTGTAACAATGTCATTTATAATTAAATTTCATCCCACTGGTCCAAGATGGAGGAAATATCCCTAGAACACTCCAAACTATTTTTTTTATGTGCATTTGTATTTTGCCATGAGTGTCGGGTTCGCTGGAAGTGGAGTTACAGACGCTGTGAGCTGCCATATGGATGCTGGGAACTGAACCAGGGTCCTCTGGAAGAGCAGTCAGTGCTCTTAACCACTGAGCCCTCTCTCCAGCCCCCTTTTTAATTTTTTTTTACATTTGTTTATCTATGAATGTATGTATGTATGTATGTATGTATGTATGTATGTATGTATCTATCTATCTATCTATCTATCTATCTATCTATCTATCTGTTTTTCGAGACAGGGTTTCTCTGTGTAGCTTTGCACCTTTCCTGGAACTCACTTTGGAGACCAGGCTGGCCTTGAACTCACAGAGATCCACCTGCCTCTGCCTCCAGAGTGCTGGGATTAAAGGCGTGCACCACCACTGCTCGGCTTCCCAAACTGTTTCTATTCTGGAATGCTAGAAGCTTCCTTCAAAGCAATGATGATGCCTGCAAAGCCCTGCCCTTGGGGTGCTCTGAGCCTCCTCAGTACCCAGCAATCCACTCTTGGCCAGCAGTCCCAGGAAACTACAGTGCACAGTGGGAACTGGAGGGATTCTCAGGCAGAATCTCTGTTCTGCTCCTTGTCAGCTAGAGACCCACTGTGCGCAGCTTTCTATCAAGAAACATGGTCTCCTCATGTGCACATGAGGAACAGGGTACCTGAGGGAGGGCTTTTGGAGACAACTGGAGTGTGTGAGGCTCTTCTTTCAGGCAAGTGGCTTTGCCTTAGGCTTTCCTTCTCTGTCCCTCTCTCCTCTTACCTCCTGGCCACTGCCCCAGCCTAAGCCAGAGTCTGATGGTCCTGGACAGTCTCCCCACCTCCAAGCCCATTTTACCCTTCTAACACTTATACAGTAGCCAGAGAAAATGTCCAGACAGGACATCAGGGCCCGTCACATGCGCCATCCCCCTTCTGCTGTGCCTTTCCCTCACAGCTCACAGACCTCCACAGCCTGGATCCTGCCCCCATCACAGTCCCCAATCCCACCCTCCTCTGTCCTGGCATTCCATACTGAAGTCCTGTTCTCTAAGATCCTGATACAAATCAAAAGGTCACCCGCCAGGACCTCAGCAACCACAGATTCTCTCAGGACTTCCTAGCTCTGGATTCACCTCATCTTTCAGCTCAGGGTGGTGATAATGAGGTCTCTATGAGCGATCTCTGCACAGTTGTATCATTCCTTCCTTCCTTCACAGTGTGCAGCACAATCAAGAATTAGCTTGTGTATTGTGTTTGGGACCCATATATATAAATTCAACATGGGGAGGGTGGGATGAGGATTTAACTCAGTGGTAGAGAGCTTGCCTAGCAAGCACAAGGCCCTGTGTTCGATCATCAGCTCAAAAAGAAAATTATTCATGTATCTGGATTTCCATTATGTCCCACTTGGTAGATGATGCAAGAATCAATAACTGGGTGGACGTATGGGTAGATAAATGGTAAGTGAATAGGTGGGTGAGTGGATTAAATGGGTGACTTGACAGATGGGTAAACAACCACAAAGGGAGGTGGATGAACAGATGGATAGCTGGGTGAACAGGTGGATACAAGGGTAGATGGATGAGATGGATGAATGGATGAACAATTAGATCAGTGGAAGGAAAAATACAACAGTTGGGGGTTCTGTAGATGGGTGGGTAGGCAGATAGCTGATGAATGAGTGGATAGATGAGTAGGCTGATAGATGGATGGATGGATGGATGGATGGATGGGTGGATGGATGGATGGGTGGATGGATGGGTGGGTGGATGGATGGATGGGTGGGTGGGTGGGTGGATGGATGGATGGATGGATGGATGGATAGATGGATGGATGGATGGGTGGATGGATGGATGGATGGATGGATGGATGGATGGGTGGATGGATGGATGGGTAGATGGATAGATGGGTGGATGGATAGATGGGTGGATGGATGGGTGGATGGATGGATGGATGGATGGATGGATGGATGGATGGATGGATGGATGGATGGGTGGGTGGATGGATGGATGGATGGATGGATGGATGGATGGATGGATGGATGGGTGGGTGGATGGATGGATGGTGGGTGGATAGGGATCAGGTAGACAGACAGAGCGCAGACATGGATATGCAGATAGAGTTGGGCAGATGGGTCACTGGGCATATAGATGAGTGAGTAGATGGACAAAAGAGGGTGACAGATGGGCGATGGGTGGGTAAATGAATGCAGGACGAGGGGTCTTAAGTGAAACCACTCTCCTTTGCCCCAGTCTCCCACTTCACACTGCAGACGGGCAGCCGACCCACCCAAAGGTCCATGCCTAGCCTCTCAGGGCACCACCACCACCACCCCACCCCACCCCTGTTCCCACACTGGTGCCTCCCGGACTTGCCTGAGAAATCTCATCTCCTCATCTTTCTTCTCATCTTCACTGATGATCTTGGAGGTAGTGATGCTCACCTCCACACCGTCCACCACAAACTTGCGGGTCCGCTTCAAGGTCTTGTTGTGCAGTTTTGAGCCCTGGCAAGGAGAACGTGCCCAAGCTCAGCTAGAAATCCACAGTGGGGACAGGGTGAGGGCCACAGTCTGGGCGCAGGAAGGATGAGGCCACCCACTGTCCCCTTTCCTGAAGCTTCCCAAACAGGGCCTAAGCGGCTGGCCTTAGACCCCCTTCCTTTGGCTGGTGTCAGCTTCAGACACTTCACAAGGCTCTCACCTCATTGAGGCATTCTAGAGGAACACAGTCTCAGCATCAAAAAGGGCTGTGTTCATCCTCACTGGCCACTGCCGGCTTTGTGCCCCTGGTCTTGCCTGCATCTCAGCTTTCTCCGCTGTCCATGGAGTATTAAAACAGAACTTGCCTCCCTGGGTGGCCATGGAGATTTGATGAGAAGCACATGGGACACACATGGCATGGGAGTTACTTCTGTGTGCCAGTCAAGATCACAGACCATGGATTTGGTGGCCTCAGCTAGCTAGCCGCAGCTCATAGGCAGCTGTGCTTGTCCAGAGCCTCATGGGACCATTCCTCTCTTTCTGTGAATAACCACACACTCCACAAAGCTGCTTAGGCAGGACCTCCTGGCCCTGGGAGGTATCATGGTGGAAGTACTCAGTTCTGACTCAGATGAGGGCTTAGGGGCCTACAGTGGTTATCTGACGACCTCTGTCCTGCCCCCTGCCTCAGGATTTTCTGCAGACTCCCTTCCTACAAGAAGGTAGCTCGGCCTCTGCAACATGGCCCACAGGACTTCCCGCCCCATCAAGAGGAGTGGGCATCCCAAGGTGGCTAGGAGTTGGCTCCTTGGTCTGTATGCTGCTGCCCAGCACAGCTCACCTGGGCCCCAGGCACTCAGTGCTTTCTTTTTTTTTTAACAGTGCTGGGGATGGAACCCAGGGCCATGTTCACATACAGTAAGCACTCTAGCATCATGCTACATCTCCAGCACCACTTAGTGCCCTTTTAGGAGTAAGTACAAGATGATGCTTCTCCATAAAAGCCGCTGGCCAGGCCGGGTGGTGGTGGTGCACGCCTTTAATCCCAGCACTTGGGAAGCAGAGCCAAGTGGATCTCTGTGAGTTCGAGGCCAGCCTGGTCTACAGAGCAAGATCCAGGACAGGCACCAAAACTACACAGAGAAACCCTGTCTCAAAAAACAATAACAACAACAAAAATAAATAAATAAAAATAAATAAAACCCACTGCCATAGCTGGGCAACTACAGTTCACGACAATCTGTGTCAGTTCTGAGGAACAGGAAAGCTTCCATGGACACATCTGTTTGACGGAGCCTCTTTCTGATTCAGAGTCTACTGTGGGGCTGGCAGGCTGCTTTTGCCTTCGCTGCCTTGTACTTACCTGGTGTGTGACTCTGCTCTGCGTGCTTTACACTGAGTAAGTCTTAGAAGGCAATGCAGAAATGCACAGCTCACTTCTGTCCCCTGGCCCCCTAAGTCAGTCCTGTTTGGGGGTTCAGGTGGCCAACAGTAAGGTTAATAGTATCACACAACTTCTGGGGGCGGATAAGAAAGAGGGTCATCCCTCTTAGCTGCTGGAAGAAGAGAAGGCTAAAGGCACATGAGGCCAGAAGCCCAGCCCCAGGTCTGACCACCTCCCTGCTTCCACTCACATAGCCTTGTGCCAGCTGCCAACTTCTTTTAGTCTCTATTGCCCACCTGGAAACCGTGGGAGGAAGCAGCTTCAGTTCTGTTTAAAGCACTTTGCACAGAATGGCTACAGTCACTTAGTGTCACCCACTGCCAGAGAGTGGGCCCAGTTCCCCTCATTCCATCTACCTGTCGGCCACTGGTCACATAGCTGACCCCCAAACAAGAGAACTTTCACTTCTGGAATTCTCTTTCCCAATTTTAGGCCCTTTAACCAAACTTTAAAATTTAAACATGTAACATTACTGTCTTATACTGACCCAAACATGTGGGGTATTAAACCATGAGGTGGGCTAAAATCTTTAAGAAAGAGCCAAACCCATGAGCCATTTAAAATAAGAGTGTGTGTGTGTGTGTGTGTGTGTGTGTGTGTGTGTGTGTGTGTGTGTTTGCACACATAGCATGCTCTGGGTTTACCCCTAGCACCTCTTATGGATACACAAATCAAGTACAATGTAAGTAGCTTCCGCACGCTTTTGAGAATGGAATCAGAGCATGGTATGCTGGCCAGTATGACTGCTCTGGCCCCCAGGGTGACCGGTGAAATTACCTTGAGAGACAGTGAGCCCGTTTCTTTGTTCAGTGACAGGTCAGCAGACAGAGAGGTGCCATAGTCCGTGCTCTCCGAGGTAGACAGGCTGCTGCAGTCTGAAGCCCTCTTAACATGGCTTGGAGCTCCAGGGCTGGGGAGCCCCAGGCCACCGTTGGTCAGCTTCTCTCCACCCAAGGTCTCCAGGGCGCTGCTGTTAGGGCGGCTCTGGCCTGCCTTTTGGGACTTGCTGGCCACAGGACTGGGGTCCTCAGCCTGGCCAGTGACTTGTTTCTCTTCGGCTACCTGAATTCCAGCATCCATGGACAATGGTCGGGACTTCCGGAGGGGAACAGGTACCTTTAAATCATCATCACTTTTGGGGGCCACATCTGCATGGCTGGTGGTTTGGAGGGATCCACCCTCTGAGGGTTGGCTACAGGGCCCGTTCACGGGCTCCTGAGGCTGACCGGGAGGCAGGGTGGCACAAGAATCCTGGGCAGGCTTGTCAGAGTTGAGGCTCAGCTCAGTTGCACCAGCAGAGTCCTGAGTGTGGTTGACCAGGGGCTAGAAAAGAGTCAATACTGAGCTGCTGGGCATCCAGGTGACAGGCCAGCAGAGCAGAGCAGGGACCCCTGAACCCAATCTCCATCACTTCCCACAGCCTCTCTTCAACAGCCTACCACTGGGGTGAGGACTCACCTCCTTTCTCTAACTGTAACTTTACCCAATGCCCACTCCCATCCTATGAGGAAAACAGGCTGTGGCCGGCTGTAGGGAGGCCCAGCCAATTGTCACAGTGTGGGAAATATCCCTTTCTCACTTGAGGCCAGACCTCCCAATTTATCAACACACATGGCAATCTGATTTTTTTTTTTTTTTTCACGATAGGGTCTCAAGTAGCCCAGGCCGGCCTCAGACCTGTTGTACAACCGAGGATGACTATGAACTCACGTTCCTCCTGTTTGCATCTCCCAAGTGCTGAGATTACAGGCGTGTACTGCCATGCCAGTGTTATGTGGTGCTGAGATGGATCCCAGGGTTTCGGGCATATTCGGCCAGCATTCTACCAACTGAGCCATATGCCCATCTCCGTAATCTGAATTTTCACATAATTGTCTGTTGATTTCTAGATGGCAACTACTTTACATTAAAAAATTACATAAAGTGCCAATCAATCCTACCCAGGGGCTGGATTCAGCCCACCTAACCCTTGTATTTTAGTTTTTGTGAGGTAGAAAGTACTGGAAACTTTACTTTCTATCCTGTGAATAGAAAGTAAATGTCTGTATGCAGCATGAATGTGGAAAAGAGGCCATAGGGGTACAACCAGGAGAGAGGGAGAGGGGCCAGGGACATCTTCTGTCTGAAGGAGAACCAAAAACAGATCTTTATTTAAAACTTTTTACACTGAAGCCTGATTCTAATTAAAATGTTTAAAATTCAAAATAAAAAGAGCCAGGCACAGTGGTGCACACCTTTAATCTCAGCATTCAGGAGGCAGAGGGAGGCAGGTCTCTGTGAGTTCCAGGCCAGCCTGGTCTACATAGTGAGTTCTAGGACAGTTAAGGCTACACAGTAAGACCTTGTCTCAAAATCCAAATAGACAACAAATGTGAAGGGCCTGGGGGTTCAGCTCCATGACAACTCAGCCCTGACTTCCTGGGGACCCTCTAAGATGAGCAATTTCTCAGGAGAAGCTCCTGGATTGAACCGTGAGACCAGGGACTGTAGGACAGCTCTCAATCATGCACACTCGAGAACCCGGATCTGGCCAACAGCAGCTTAGACTCACTCTGGGCACAGGTGTTTGGGGCTCCCAGCCAGTTGGCCCCAAGACTTACCAAGGTGGCATCCACAGCTTCCTCCTCTTCTGCGTCATCCTTGCCATCATCCTTGCCGTCATCCCTGGCATCCTCAATCTCCTCCATCACCTCGGCCTTTGCCTCAGCCACCAGCTCCCGAAGAGCCTTGTTGCTGGTGACAGTGCTGACAAAGGGATGCTGAGGAAAAGACACAGCTGTGTCAGAGCCATTGGGAAGCTGTTATAGGGTAGGGGTAGCCGCAGGAGTTGAACCTCGAGCAAAGAGGGCCAGCTGTGGTCCAAGGCAACACACGAACTTGAAGTTGGTAAGGGGAACTCAGGAACCCCGTGGCAGATCAGAAAGCCCAACATGTAGAGGGAAGAGCAACCCCCAAGTCTGTGACTCAAGCTGTGTGACCCTAAGCACGCCATCCCTCCTCTCTGAGCCACAGGCTCTTCATTTCCAAAGGACAGACGGACACGCTGAAACCACGGGGAGTTATAAAGATGAAAAGAGACAGCTCACTTGAAAGTGCCTTGTCCAGCCCATGTGTTTTTATGGGGTGGTGGTGCCATTTGTGTATGTGTGTATATATATATATATATTGACCCATGCTTCTCTGCTAGCCCTCACCCATTCAGCTGCTTCATTCCATCCAGTTCTGTTCCTTTAGAGAACCCTGACAAATATAGACTAAATACAGTTTGCATTCTGAAATGGCCAGAAGCCTGTGGGGGCCAGTGGAATGTGGCAGTTTGAGAATGGCCCCCATAGGCTCATATGTTTGAATACCTGGCCCCCAGTTGGTGGAACTGTTTGGGAAGGATTAGGAGGTGTGGTCTGTTGGGGAGAGTGTGTCTCTGGGGCTTTGGAGTTTCAAAGGACCTGTGCCATTCCCAGTGTTATTCTTGCTGCTTCATGCTTGAGGATCAAGGTTGAACTCTCAGCTACTGCTCTGCATCATGCCCACCAGCACACTGCCATGCTCCTCACCACGATGGTCATGGACTCTAACCCTCTGAAACTGTATGCCCCAAACAAATTCACTCTCCTATAGTTGACTTTGTCATGGTGTCTTATCACAGCAATAGAATAACAATTAAGGTATCTTCCCACACCCAGCTATACCATGTACCTACAAAGGCACCTCAAGGACAGAATTCTGCAAATAAGGAGTATGCCAGCACATGCTGGCCCTGAACTAGTTGCTAAATTTAAGTTGCTTCACATTGTATGGGCCACTACCCTTAGGGTCTTAGGTATGTGTCTCTCACAGTCACATGACGCCATCTAAGCAGATATTCTCTTCCTGCTTAATAAGTTTGCTAAACTTTGTTTCACTTTGACTTATCTTAATTTTTTTCTTTTGAAATAGGTTTTTATGTAGCCCAGGCTGGTCTCAAATGCCCTATGTAGTCAAGGATGACCTAGAACTTCTGATCCTTCTGCCTCCACCTCCCTAGTGCCAGGATCACAGGCATGCACCAATATACTCAGTTTATACAACACCAGGGGCTAAACCCAGGACTTTGCACACACTAGGCTTGGATTCTACCAACCGACCTATACCCCCCAGTCCCCAAGATTCTATTCTGTGGCAGATGTGAGGATCCATCCACTGCCCTGAGCAGAGGTCCTGAGGCTCAGCTCACTGCCAGGTCACATACTTTGGTGCTGGGCACAGATGCTAAGCGACTCCATGCTACTTTCTGTCTCTAGTGCACTGTGCTGCTGGAGGACCATGTCACCGTCTGTTAACCCTCCTGCTGCTGCTGGGCACGTGGAGGTGTGTCCTGCTCTGGATGACGACGAAGTAAGCAGCTAAGGACAGTCTTGCATCTGCTGTCTCTGGGTAGAAATGTGTGCTTGGTTTCAGAAGGGCAACACAAAGGCGTGTGGCAGGAGGCCGTACTCTACCGCAGACTTTTATACAAATGGCACTTCTCAAAAGTGAGTGCTCCCTTATAGACCTTGCAAAACCCCAAGGCAGAAGAAGATCTGGCGATGTTTGGTCAGCCTGAAGCACCCTGGAGAAGCACCGTGGAGACATCATGTGCAGGTATCTCCTCTCTGGCACAGGGAGTGGCCAGGGTGGGATTCCTCAGCTCCTTCGTCACGATGGGCAGAGAGAAAGGAATACCAAGGGTTTAGGGGCCTCGCTCGCTCGCTCGTTGGGTTGGAATTTGCTCATCTGGGGTTTGTGGGAAGGCTCTGATGAAACAAACCCAGAGGACTCAGGTTCAATTCCCAAGCATCCCCATGGCAGTTCACAACCTTCTTTAACACTAGTTCCTGGCGATCTGGCGCCCTCCTCTGGCCTCCATGAGCACTGCACACATGTAGTACACAGACACTCAGGCACTGACACGAATGCCTGGTGACCTAAGTTTGATCCCCACAGATGATGACAGGAAAGAACTGACTCCCACACGTTGTCCTCCCACCCCCACACTCTGCCATGGCGCAAGCAGGCCTTGCCCAATACACACAGTGAATACAAGTTTCCCTTGGGTCTGGGACAGAGTAGGAGCAGAGTAGGAGCAGAGTGCTTGTCTACCATGTGTGAGCCCCTGAGCTCCACCCACCCCCAGCACATACAAATCAGCAAGGCAGTTTACTGGTGGACAGCCAGCAGGCCGCTCCCTACTCAACTTGTCCCCTGAAAGCTACAAATGTCACTTCTTTAATGAGCTGTGTCCGCCACACCTGCTTAGGCCAGTCTGAACTCAGTTCATCTAATCTGGTGGAGCTGAGAATTTTCCCATCCACACCCTGCTTCTCTGCACAGCTACGCAGCAGCGACTCCAAGGATGTGACCTCATGTGCAGGGGCCTGATCGGGCCTTTCCCCAAGGAGTCAGAAGGCCCACCAATTGTGGGCAGAATGATAGCCAGGAGGCTGGTGAAGTTTCCTATGTCTTTGGGGGGCCTTTCTGAGAGGGGAAGTGTCACATTCAAGCTGGGCCCCAAGGGATCTGTTAGGGAAAGTGAGGGAAAACTCCAGGTATAGAGTGCTGGGCAAAGGCATGGCCTTCAAAGACCCTGAGGTAGCTTGGAATTAAAGGGTGGAGGAAGAGCTGGAGGGCCTCCAGCTGTGCCTGGGGGACAGACCAAGGGAGCCAAGGCAGCATGCATGGCCTGCGGCAGTGGGAAGCTGTCCCTGTTTATTCTCAGCTCTGCTACCCAGTAGCATGTTACTCTGGCTGCTGCATGCTTCCAGAGGTCCTGAGTGGGCTATTCACAGAGCTGACCAACAGGTCACCAGGATGTGCAGGTCAAGTGAGCTAAGTGACAGAGCCAAGCCACATGGGTAAAATCCAGCTCCCACTGTGAACATGGACCTGTCAAGAGACCCTCTCTGTGCCTCAGTTTGCTCATCTGTGGAGTGGGGATAATAGTATGGCTGTTCTATATACTATAGTGAGTGTTCAAAACAGCATACCTCTTGTCATCACCAGCACTACCACCACCACCATCACCATCATCACCATCACCACCACCATAACCATCAACCACCACCATCACCATCATCACCATCACCACCACCATCACCATCATCACCATCACCACCACCATAACCATCAACCACCACCATCACCATCATCACCATCACCACCACCATAACCATCAACCACCACCATCACCATCATCACCATTACCACCACCATAACCATCAACCACCACCATCACCATCACCATCATCACCATCACCACCACCATAACCTCATCATCATAATCACCATCATCACTGCCATCACTACCAACACCACCCCACCACCATCATCATCACCATCATCACCACCACCACCATTATCACTATCTTCACCATCATCACCGCCATTGCTATCACAACCACCAAAGCCACCAGCACCAGCGTCACAGCAGGTCAGGAGAACAATCCGTGCAGCCTCTTCATACTAGTAACCCTTCCTCTACCAGAGCACACTTCTCTGGGAATGAGGAGAAGCTCCAAGATCCCCAGAACTTCTGAGCTCTGTCACACATGACCTGAGCAGGAGCACCACAGGGCACCGCACCACAGCAGCTAAAGCAGATGAGGCAGAAGCCAGCCAGGCCAGCCTTCTGAGGGCACGAGGCTTCCGTCAGGGCACCCCACATATTGACCAAATTAGCAGCTCTTGAGCAGAACCGTCTGCTCCAGATCCCTGGGGGGTAGGGGGGAGGGCAGCCTTTCACGATGGCGGGCCAGTTAAACAGGGCAGCTCCCCACAGGGGGCCCAGGGCAGGGGGCCCATGTGTGGGCAGCCCTGCCAAGGCAGACCAGGCCTTGATGCATGTCAAAGCTCTGAGACACAAGTAACAGGCAGTGTGGCCTGAGCTGCATCAGTCCATCCCCTCTGTGGGTGTAGAGAAGCCCTTCTGTTTAACTCATACGCTGAGGCCCTCAGAGCGCTGGACCTGAGAACCTCCCAGTGTGGCAAACACTGGGCAAACACTGCATGTGCTGCACCAGGCAGGCTGGTCCAGGTATTCACGCCCCCGAGGAAGGGCAGATCAGAGCTGGCCTCATTGTCTGCCCCTCCAGGAAGGCGGATGGCTGCTCAGAGCCAGCTCTGCTGAGGGCTTAGGCTGCCAGCATGGAGGTGGCAGCCAACAGCTTGCCAACTGGCACCTCTCTTTGGCCAGGATCTCTGCTATCACTGAAACAGATGCCCTTCCCAAGTGAGCCTATTTTCTTCCCATGCACTTAGAAACCACTAGCGTGTATGTGTGTGGTGTGTGTGTGTGTGTGTGTGTGTGTGTGTGTGTGTGAGAGAGAGAGAGAGAGAGAGAGAGAGAGAGAGAGAGAGAGAGAGAGAGAGAGAGAGAGAGAGGAAAGTATGTCCCTCCCAGACTGTACCCTTTCTCTGTTTCCTTTTCAACCTTTATTTTCATTTTATGTGTACAGGTTATTATTATTTGTGCATATCTGTGTACCATGTGCGTGCAGTGACTGTGGAGGCCAGAAGAGGGCGACAGATCCTACGGAACTGAAAAAGTTGTGAACTGCCATGTGGATGCTGGGAATTGACCTGAGTTCTAGGGACGAGCAGCCAGTGCTCTTAATCACCGCGCCATCTCTCCAGCCCTTCTTTGGGCCTTTTTTCTCTCCTCTACCCACTAGAAGCAGCTTTCCCAGAGTGGTCAAGAGCACTGACTTCAGAGCCAAGTCACCAGGACACTAGCTGTAACAGCTGCATGACCTTGTGCAGGCTCCTTAGCTGTCTGATGGAGCATGTTCAGCTCCTACTACACAAAGCTGTTGTGGGCACTGCCTTAGTTAACATCTGCTAAGCGTCTAGAACAGCAGGTGACATGGAGAAAGTAAGTGTCTGAGACTATTAATCAAGTAAACATTAAGTCAACTTCCATAGCAAATCCGAGCTGAGGGCTCTCTACATGCCAGGGGATGTGTCTGTGAACCAGGCCGTTGTCCTCAGAGAGTCAACAACTCTTGTCAGGGTTTGAGTCTAGAAGGTTCCTCACAGGTTCACATTCTGAATACTTGGCCCCCAGCTTTGTGGTGTTGTTTTGAAAGCTGTGGGACCTTTAGGGGTGCAGTCTGGCTGGCAGAAGGTCACCAGAGGTATCCCTTGAGAGGTCTCAGCCACCGGCTCACGTGGCATTCTCTCACTCCTACTACCCTGCAAACAGCTCCCCATGGCCAAGACCAGCGTCCCCTCCAGCCGCTGGACCTTACCCACCCTGGTGGTCTGAGACCCTCCACAACCAGGGACCAGAACAAATCCTTCCTGTACGCTGCCTTCAGCTGTTGTCTCTGTAATGAGAAGGGCAAGTCCAAGCCGTGCTAACCAAGGGGCTCTGTTTAGGGGGAAGGGCGCGAATCCTGTTCACAAGGTCCCTCTGAGAACACAAGGTTCCTCTGAGAACAGACTCAGAAGTAGCGAGACAACCAGTTAGGAAGCCATGGCCTGAGTGAAGGGCAAGGCAGTTCTGACAGCGGCCCCATGGAGGTGCTGGGCCCGTTCTAAAGGCAGAGGGAATAGTACCCATGATGGGAGATGAGGAGAATGAGAGAGAGTGCCAGGCTGCCAGGGTGGCGAGGGACAACCACTGTGGAGTGTGCGGAGGCGGCATCTGAGGGCTCTGTGTGGCTGTTGGCAAGGCTGAAGTGGCTCTGGGCATCCGAAGATCCAGAGACAAAGGTCTGAGGTCAAGGGTGAATGAGCTGGAGATGCAAAGCCAGGGCGCCCCCCACCCCCGCCCCACAGGCTGGCTTTGATCATCGCAGCAAGCTGAAGGGAGCAGAAAGCCCCAGTGCTTACCACGTTCATCAGTTGTGTGAGGGAGGCGGGTACTGAAGGAGGCAGACAGAGAGTGAGCAGTGGGAGGAACAGGCAGGAGCCAGCCAGGGTGGGCTGATGGAGTGACAAGGTCTGAGCTCACGGCCACTTCCGAAGCCACGGAAACTGCTGTGGTGGTGGGTGAGTGTCAGAACAACGTGAGCGAGGGGAATGTTTTTTCACGTTGAAAATGTGGCACACAAATCCTCACTGGCTAGCCATCTGACCAAGGGAGAAACTGAGGCACAGAGAGAACTCCTCGCACACCCAGTTGGAGGTGCCTAATTTCAGAGCTGAGCTAACAACAGCAGCAGGACACTGGCCCAGGGACATGGGTGCAGATGAAATGACTGAGACATCAGTCACTGGGAGCAAGAGTGCCTTAGCCATGTGGGGCACAACAGGGCAGAGTAGCAGCCCCCCAGAAACAACAGACACAGGGCCCAGGTGCCCACAGCCAAGACCTGCACCAGTGTTGGTACTTTAACCAGTGTCCTTGGGTCTGGTAGATAGATCAGTGTGTTCTTCCAATCCTATACTGAAACAGGTGCCGGGGAATCCCCAGCAGGTCTGAGAGCACCTGGGTAAACTGAGGTAGAGCTCCTTTCCTCTGCCCTGTGCTCTCTTCCACTACACACCAAGAATCCCCTGGCAAACACTGCTTCAGCTAGGAAGTGGGAATTCCTGGCTCCAGCGAAGGCTCCAAGCTGCCATGTGGGATGGGACAGCTGGTCTCTGCGCTGACAATGTCAGGCTGGCCGGATGCCCCAGCACAGGAGGTGCTGTTTACAGGAAGCAACTGGCCCCAAGTGGCTTACAGCCTTTGTGCCTGACAGTGACAGCAGCCTTATCCCACAGATAAACACGACCCACTGAACACGGGCCTTCAGGAAGACCACGCATTTGATTTTTGAATCAAAGTGTGAAAGGAGCCGGCCGTTGGTGGCACACGCCTTTAACCCCAGCACTCGGGAGGCAGAGCCAGGCGGATCTCTGTGAGTTCGAGGCCAGCCTGGTCTATAGAGTGAGTTCCAGGACAGGCTCCAAAGCTACACAGAGAAAGCGTCTTGAAAAAACAAACAGACAAAAAGAAAATTGGAATCTCCCAGCACATAGGGCTACTTCTCCCCCCCCCCCCCCTTTTCTTTGAGATGCTCTTGCTGCATAGCTCTGGCTGGCCTAGAACTTGCAGTAATCTTCCTGCCTCTGCCTCCCAAGTGCTCAACTTAGAGGTGTGAGCCTCTGCATCTCGTCTCCTTTTCATTTTAAAAAACACACTGGACACATCCAGCATTCTTTGAGCATAGTGTCTCCTAGCTGAGCTAGGACTTGATTACATGTCATGTTACCCACAACCACCCTTCAAGGGTCCACTCACCTCCAGCAGCTGCGCAGCACTGGGCCGGGTCTCTGGGTTCTTATCCAGCGCTATCTTCAGAAAGTCTCGGAACTCCACGGACCTGGGAGGACAGGTGTTAGGAGTGGGCCATAACACAGTCACCATGTGCCCAGGATGTGGTGTTTCCCCAAAACAACACTCCAAGAACAAAGGGGCCTCCATTGCCTAAAAGTGGAGACAGGGTCTATATGACATCCTTCTTACATGGATATCATTGTCCAGATCAGGACACAGAAGTCAAAGAGACTGAACCCAAGTTCCTATTCCTAGCCCTGAGCCATGTGGCTGCTGGGGCCCTGTTTAGGTTCTCCATGTCCTAGGACAAAATGGAATCTCATACTGGCTAAGCAGCCTTATTCTCAAGTTCAGGTGGGCAGTCCAGAAAGGCCTGGAGGTGTCCCACCCTCCACCCCAGCTCTGACATCCCTCTGATTTTGGAGTCAGATACCATGCACGCGCACACACCCCCGGTGCCATATGCCTCATGTCCCCCTCGAGTGCTTTCAGCTCTGTAAGTACCCAGCTGTCCTCTCTCCTTACCACTTGGAGGGCGTGAGCAGTGTGGGAGGGTCTGACTTGGCAATCTTGAGCAGGACCCGCATGGGGTTGAGCTCGTGGTGTGGCGGCTCGATCTGCGCCATCTCGATCAGCGTGATGCCCAAGGACCAGATGTCAGCCTTGTAGTCATAGGGGGCATCCTTCATGGTCTCACAGAGCACCACCTCAGGGGCCATCCTGAGCCAACCAAGGAACAATAGGGGCTAAGAATTGGGCCCTGCGAGTGCTGCTTGTAGCCTCGGGGTCTGGAACACCACCAGCTCCACATTGGAGGTTGGCAGCATTTGAAGCCATGGTTTGAATTACTGGCATCCATTTCTTCCTCAAGGGTCTTCACGAGCCCCTGCCACGGCCTGATGCAGTTCCTGGCACCTACCACAAGGTGGCAGCAGCAATCCAGAACAGAGTCCTGGGGAAGGGGCAGGTGGGTGAGGGCAGAGGGGGAGGTTCCAGCAAAACAAAAACAAAAACAAAGTGGGACCTTGGGGTAGACGGAACAGGACAGCACCGAGAGAAAGGGGGATGGGAGGGAAGAGAAAGGAATAATGGGTGGGTGGGAGAGAAAGAGTTAAGAGTAATAAGCAAGCAAGGAGGGGGCCGAGCACCAAGGGGAGTTGTAAAAACAGGACACAAAGCAATCAGGTGTGAAATCGAGTAAGAGAGCTGTGGGCTTGGGGTGATGCCCACAAGCGGGCACTGCACGTGTGGGAGAGTGGGTGCTCAGCACCACATGTCTGCAGACTGAGGCAAAGCAAGGCCTCGGGTGTCTTCTTCCACCAGAGAGCTTTCTTTTCATAGATGTTTTTAAGTCACAGTTTTGAAATAGGAACCACAACAGGCGAGAGAGGCCGGGGAAGATTTCTCTGAGGACAGGAAGTGAATCTACATTGTTCTTCTACCCCCTCCTTCCAGCACCCACTCCGCACATGTGTTAATCACACCAAGAACTGGAGCCCTTTTTAGGGACTCAGTTTATTAATGGGGTGCTTTCCACTGTAACCCCAACATATAGATGAGGCACGGGGAAGGTAAGCAACTCATCCTATGCAGAGAAGTGGAGGCTGGACCCACACTGACTGGGGACCCTGAACTGGCGGCACCCTGCCTCCCCCACACAATCCACCCAGAGGTAACCATGTGGTTAGGCTTGATAACCTGTCAATCAGTTCCTCAGAGGCCTCACAACTCACCAGTAAGGCGTTCCTATGAAGGAATCTCGCTTTTGCAGAGTTTTCAGATTCTTGGCAGACACGCCAAAGTCAGCTGCAAGACAGAAACCTCAGTTAAAGAGCTGAGGGCCTCCTCTCTAGCCAGGGCCTAGGTGTGGACTAGAGGACGCTGGTGGCGTTTTCCATCCCACAAACAAGAGTTTTAAAATGAAAGTGAGCTTGCTGCTCAGACGGGCATTTCCTCACCACTGGGAGTATGAACTGGCCAGACCCTTCCATAAGAGCAATTTGACAATAAGTCACAAGAGCCTTTTAAAAAGCCAGATTCAGGTGGGGCAGTGGTGACGCACGGCTTTAATCCTAGCACTCCGGCCCGGTCTCAGTATAGCCAGAGCTACACAGTGAGACCTCTCTCTCTCTCTCTCTCTCTCTCTCTCTCTCTCTCTCTCTCTCTCTCTCACACACACACACACACACACACACACACACACACACACGATAAGGCAGGAAGTTGAGAGGTAAACCAGCCCAGCGTGCTGAGTGCTTGTAATCCCAGCACTTGAGAGACAAGCAGGGGGGTTGAGAGTTGGAGAACAGCCTGAGCTACACAGCAAGACTCTGAACAAAACTCTTAGCAGAGCTACAAAAGTACGTGTCTAGCACGCGCAGCACCGTGGATCTGTTCCCCAGCACAGCGGTTTCAAATATCACGAAGAACTCTCCACTTAAAGTATTTTATTTACATACTTATCAGGATGTGTTTAACATGATCAGGTTAATGGAGAAGAGGAGGCTGCACACTCGTCTGTGCTGCGTGGTCACAAACACACACGCTGAACTACCTGGGAGGAAACACGACAAACTGCTTCACTGGGGTAGGGTGGTTAGACTGGACGCGGCACTTCCCACTTTCAGGATTATGAAACTTTGCTGTGATAAATACATATGGTTTTCAGGACCAAGAAAAATAAATCAGTAAGCTTTATCTTTAAACACACCCAATACATCAGCATGTCTTCGCACCCCCAGGATGAAGAGAAGCATCTCTGAGGGGAAATGTCTCCCAGGCCACATCTCCTGGTAGCCAAGCGGCACTCTGGAGATGGTGATCAGCTGCAAGATGACTTATCCCGGGGACTCCACGGAGCTCCCATTGGACTCACAACTTCAAACCAGAGGGGAGCCTGGCACAGAGTGGGTGCCGGTTCCTCTTGAGCTCATTCAAGATTCCCCAGGCACCATCAGGAGCCAGGCCGGCTGGAGCAGAGCCACAGGGACACAGAGGCAAACCTAGCCCCGGCCTTCTATACCCAGCTCAGGGAAACAGAGAGCAACCAACCAACAGAAGCTTCTTCAGCCGAAGGGAGTGAGGCAATGGAGGGGTGAGGGACACAGGGATGTAGTAGGGGTGTGACCTGGGAAGCAGTCAGGGAGTGAGCGAAGGAAGGGTCACCTGGAGGAGGCCCAGGCGAGGACCCGAGGCACCCATTCATTTAAGACCAGCGTATAAGAGCATCCTGATGTGCCAGGTGCCATCCCAATGCTGAGATGGCCTTCCCGGCCAGCAGGCTCAGACAAACCTATCACCTAGTGGGGCACATTCTGTCGATTACGGAACTGAGGTGGATTCCTGGGAGCACAGTTGGGGGGCAGTATTCTGTGGGGCAGGATTAGAGAGGACACCAGTGAAGGTAGGATTCCTGGGAGCACAGTTGGGGGGCAGTATTCTGTGGGGCAGGATTAGAGAGGACACCAGTGAAGGCAGGATTCCTGGGAGCACAGTTGGGGGACAGTATTCTGTGGGGCAGGATTAGAAAGGACACCAGTGAAGGTAGGATTCCTGGGAGCACAGTTGGGGGACAGTATTCTGTGGGGCAGGATTAGAGAGGACACCAGTGAAGGCAGGATTCCTGGGGTAGGGCTCCTGGGGCAACAGTTGGGGGGCAGGGTTCTCGAGAGCCAGGATTGGGGAAGTAGGATTCCAGGGCCGATGAGTCAAGGCAAAGGGCCAATTACTGGGGCCATTGGGGACAGTTGGCCATGATCTGAGGGAGACACTTCTGGGGCAAGACCGAAAGGCAGGGGAAATTCCAGGGACATGAGAAGAGGGAGAAGAGCCCTTCTGAACCATCTGGTGGGAATCCCGCACCAGCAGCTGAACAGAAACATTCCGGCATAGCTAACTAACTGGTCAAGGTCTTCCTCCCGTTCCAACAAGAACAGTCGGTTTTCTAGGAATCTCACCAGAAGGCACATTTACGGGGAAAGACATGCACCAAACCCTGGTATAGCCTTGGTGGCGCCTCATTTCACCTATCCCGTTCTGTTCCCATCCAAGGAACCTCCAGAGCCACCCCGTGCTGGTGAGGGTTCCGTTAACTTGACAAAGTCATCTTGGAAAGAGGGCCCTCAGCTGAAAAAACGCCTCCATTAGGTTGCCTGTAGGGAAGTCTTCAAGGCATTTTAAAATTAATATTAATGATCGATGTGGATAGGGAAGGATTGTTACTCCTCTCTTCTGGGGTATCAGACACCCCTGAGCAAGCTATGTTGAGCAAGCCAGTGAGCAGCACCCCTCCACGGCCCCTGCATCAGTTCCTGCCTCCGGGCTCCTGTCCTGACTTCCCTGGATGATGGACTACCGTAAGATGAAGTCAACGCTCTCCTCCTGAAGCTGCTTTTGGTCTCAGTGTGTTGTCACAGCAATAGAACTCTAAGACACACCACACAGACCTCTCTTATCAAGAAAGAGGAGGAAATTCTTTTTCCCCCTTTTTTTTGGAGCTGAGGATTGAACTCAGGGCCTTGCACTTGCCTAGCATCTGTGAGAGCTCTCAAACGCTCTACATGTAGAGGTCAGAGGGCAACTTGTGAGAGTCAGTTCCCTTGCTCCGCTACGTGAATTCCAGAAATGGAACTCAGGTCGTCAGGCTGGCAGCACGCGCCTTTACCCACCAAGTCGTCCCTCCTCTGTTGCCTCTCACGCCAACACCACTCCAAGCGATCTTTATGGAATCACAAACTCTACCATATAGATGGACTAGTCCTGAAATTCTTCTCATCACTGAAGCCACGGACCTATCTGTCCTGAGTCAAGGTCCCTAAAGATCTAGGGGACTCTCCGAGCTATGGAGGGTAGGGTACGGAGCCATCTGTCCTCTTACCACTCAGGTTTTCCAGGCCCAAAAAACACGCAGAAGCTGGTGGGGGGTGAAATAAGCTAGGTAGAGGGCCATGGGGGACAGGATAGTGCCCACCCACGCCCCCCCAACTTCCCCCTGTGACACAGGGGTGCTAACCCTTGATCCTTTAGATTAAGTTGAGACATTTGCAAAATGACTGCTCCCACCCCAGGTCATCATGAGGGCTCCATACAGGAGCCCAAGGAAAGGCCCACCCTGAGAACCTGAGGCCTCGGAAGGCCGAGATTGAGATAAACAAGCTTCTCCTAAGAGTGGCCATGAAGCAGCGCTGTGTGTGTATGTGTGTGTGTTGACCTGAGAGAGGGGTCTGTAGGTTATCTCCTCCCAGGGCAGGACCAGGGCTGCCAAGAGTGAGAGGTTCAGACACAGGCGAAGCCCCAGCCTTCTTAGAGAGTGGTTCCTCAAGGGCCCCTCAAGAATGTGGACTGGGCTTTCCTTCTTGCTGGGTCAGCCTGGGTACCCGGGAACCTGCCTCCCCACAAACGCTCCTTGGGGTGAAACTTCCAGAAACTAGCCATCAAGACTCCCACCCCATCCCCCTGCGCCTTGCCACACCTTCTTCAAGACAGAAAGGGAAATGGGAAACCACCCACTTCCACAATGACAAACTGGCCCCATGCCGCCCCGGAAGCAGGCACCAAGTCAGCCTTAGGGTAGCCGTTACATCTTCCTCTTCACAAAAAGGGGCCTAGTGGGGGGGGGGGCTCCATAGCCAGGACCTCAGGCTTTTCCTGACTAGACACTGATGGGGGGTGACTTGGATGGAGTTCAAGAGGGAATCCCCTGAGGGGGTAGGGAGGCCATTTGGGTTAAGTCAAAAGTGTTTTGACTAGCCTCTTCTCATAAAAGCATGATTTTCTCTCTACTTTTAAATGACTTAGAAACAAGGCACGAGGGTCACAGACTCCCTGATGGACTCTTCAGGGACTCTTTGCCCTGACCACACATCTGGAGCAGGAAACCCAACAAGTTTACAGAGGGAACATTCTCATAGTCACAGCTGCGGGAGCACAGCTAGGGGAGCACAGTCGCAGCCAGGGGAGCACAGTCACAGTTAGGGGAGCACAGTCACAGCTAGGGGAGGACAGTCGCAGCTAGGGAGCACAGTCACAGTCACAGCTAGGGGAGGACAGTCACAGCTAGGGGAGCACAGTCACAGCTAGGGGAGCACAGTCGCAGCTAGGGAGCACAGTCACAGTCACAGCTAGGGGAGGACAGTCACAGCTAGGGGAGCACAGTCGCAGCTAGGGAGCACAGTCGCAGCTAGGGAGCACAGTCACAGTCACAGCTAGGGGAGCACAGTCACAGCTAGGGGAGCACAGTCACAGCTAGGGGAGCACAGTCGCAGCTAGAGGAGCATAGTCACAGCTGGGAGAAAACAGTCACAGCTCGGGGAGCACAGTCACAGCTAGGGGAGCACAGTCGCAGCTAGAGGAGCATAGTCACAGCTGGGAGAAAACAGTCACAGCTCGGGGAGCACAGTCACAGTCACAGCTAGGGGAGCACAGTCACAGCTAGGGGAGCACAGTCACAGCTAGGGGAGCACAGTCACAGCTAGGGTAGGACAGTCACAGCTAGGGGAGCACAGTCACAGCTAGGGAGCACAGTCACAGTCACAGCTAGGGGAGCACAGTCACAGCTAGGGGAGCACAGTAACAGCTAGGGGAGCACAGTAACAGCTAAGGGAGCACACAAACTTTGCTGGAAAGTCTGTTCACATACCCCCTCCCAGCACACATAGCTTGGCTTTCCATGGTTTTGGTTACCTGCTGTCAATTCCAGTCTGGAACTATCACACATAACATCTAGAAGTAAGTCATAAGTCTTCAATGGCATTCAGTATAGTACATTATTATAGTGATATTTTACCACCAAATGTTGTTGTTACTCTCTAACAGGTCTAATTTACAAACTAAACCTTTTCACCATATATGGACAGGGAAAAACATATGTAGAGGGTTCTGAACCACCTGCACTGGCAGGCACCCACTGTGGGTCTTGCAGTGTCTCCCCCACTGATAAGCAGGGACTGCTGGATATTCGGCTTTATTATTTGTGTGTGTGTGTGTGTGTGTGTGTGTGTGTGTGTGTGTGAATGTTTGCCTGCATGTATGTGTGTGCACCCCTGCATGCCTGGAGTCTCTGGAGTGAGAGAAAGACCCCCCTGGAACTGGAGTTGCAGGTGCTTGTGAGCAACCATGTGGGAGCTGGGAACTGAATCCAGGTCCTCTGCAAGAGCAGTAGGTATTCTTAACCATTGAGCCATCTCTCCTGCCCCAAATTCATTATTAATTTTACTATTTTTGGCTTGGGCTGTGAGGGGAGGTAGTGTCACAAGTGTGCACGTGGAGACCAGAGAACAAACTTGCAGGAGTCGGTTCTCTCTGTCTACCATGCAGGTTCTGGGGAAAGAACTCAGATCACCAGGCTAGGCAGCAAAAGGACACCTGTACCAGAAAGCCATCTTGGAGGCCCACTGTATACCTTTGGCAGTCATCCAGGTCCTGGCTACAGATGTCTACTAACCAGATTTAGAATACGGACAGATGTTTCCAGAAGCATCACTCAGAAGACTGACAAGCTGGAGCAGCTGAACTCATTGCTGGAGTCTGGAGGCAAGCTCTGCAGCTCCTCAGCTATGAAATAGCATGCAGCCTCAAACAAGGAGCAAGGCTCTGCCTGGATGTCCCAGACCAGCAGCTCACCTGCAACACTCTGAGACAGACAGCACATGCAACCTGATTCCAGCTGCATTTAAAGAACATTTGTACATTACATGTACCAGCCTCCCCAAACTCAGCTGCACCCCAAACTCACAGCAGTCACCTCCCCAAAGGTGGGGTTTAAGAGGGGACAGAGCACAGAGGACCTTGGTCTATTAATTGTTTTTCTTTACACAATTTTATTCTTTAAAACATTTTTGATGGAGTGCCCTGTTTTCGCTGTTTAGAGAACAGAAACACATCTAGCAGCATTATTGGGGGACTTTCTCTTATGTAAAACACAGGATGTGGTAAGGAGTCTTCACGCTCTGCCTAGGGGTATACACGGCTGGAGCAGGAAGGAAGGAGCTGAAGTACTTGTGAGCTAAAGGAGACCTCACAGCCCAGCAACTCCCTCCAGTATGGAGCTCCAGGAGCTGGCACGCACCTCCTGGGATGACTGGCTGGCTGGAAACATGATATGACACATTTAATATGCAGCCCAGAGCTAACATGGGTAACCTGTTCTGCATGCGTATGAAATAATGATGCCTGTGAGCAACACTGGAGGATGCGGCAAAACAGGCCAGTACCGTCTAACTTTAAAAACCAGACAAGAACATCCTGCCAAGCACAGAAAGACAAAATCTGCACAGTCCCACTCATATGACGATCTCCCAGAAGTGGGGGATGGGGTGGGAGGAGCCAGGAGGGAGGAGGGGTAAGAGTGGGTAGGCGGTGGAGCCTCTGATGCTCTAAGGCAGGGATTACTGTTGACAATAACCAACTGCCACAAAATCAAATCAATTGAAAATGTTCTTCTAAGAAACACTGAGCATCTGGGGTGATGGCCATGGCAATCACTATCTGACCACATCGCCCTGCACTCCACAAGTGTTTCAGCTAAAAATAAAAATCATACATAGAGCTAGGCAGTGGTGGCACACGCCTTTAATCCCAGCACTCGGGAGGCAGAGGCAGGCGGATCTCTGTGAGTTCGAGGCCAGCCTGGGCTACCAAGTGAGTTCCAGGAAAGGCTCCAAAACTACACAGAGAAACCCTGTCTGGAAAGACAAAACAAAACCAAACAAACAAAAAACATACATATATTTAAAAAGACAGTCTAGGGCCAAAGGAGACAGCTGAGTGAAAGTGCTTCCCTCTACCCAGCATGCTAAGCTCGGCATGCCCTGGGCTGGAGCCCCAGCACCACACCAATATAAAACAGAACAAAATCACATAGATATCAGCTCTCCTGGGTTCAAACACAGGTCATTTCTGACTTCTCACTAGCAGAGGTGTTATGATGAATACCTTGAGGTTCATAAACACTCCCCTCTCCCTGGCTCCACCCCCATCTCTTTCTTTGAGATCTCACTATGTAGCCCTGGCTGGCCTGTAACTTGCTATGTAGACCAGGCTAGCTTCTAACACTGCCTGCCTCTAAATCTAGAGTTTTGAGATTAAAGGCAAGTTCCACCACTCCTAAAAATTTGAAGTACTTTTTATACACATGTAAATATTATCTTCTCTTGAGGATAAAACCATTACACACACACACACACACACACACACACACACACACACACACACACACGAAAACAGTTAAGTAGAAATGTTCTGGTTGCTTTGACCCTAGAGGATCAATACAGATACAAAACACAGCAGTTTCCCACCAGAAACCAGAAAGTGTGGAGGGGATTAGGTGCCCGGAAGGGCTGGGGTGACATCCTAACAATTCCGCACAGTCACCTGGAACCTGAAGGCTCCTGCCACACTGCACGGTGAAAACTATCCCATCTAAAACACCACATGACAGTAGCCAGGTCCCTCACGGGGCTATCAGGGAAGCAAGCCTAGAGGAGCAAGGCTGTGGCCTGCTGGACCAGGGGTGAGAAATGGAAACTGTGGAGGCTCCTGCCCTGCCCAGCGCTCCCAAGGGCCACCTTCCTCTGGATCCTGGACAGGGATGCACATAGCCAGTGGCCTGGCTGGCTTCATTAGCGGAGGTGTCTCCTAATTACAGAATGGCCTGCCCCCTAGGGGGTGTTTTGGCAGCCACAGTACCAGGCAGGGAGGTGACAAGATGCTAACGTGATGACAGGCACACTGTGTCACTCCTCCGGGCCTCAATTTCTTCATCTGTTAAATGGAGCCTTTGTTAGCCAGCCAGGAAACTGGAAGGACTACTCTGCTGTGACAAGTTTTCTACTTTTTTTTTTTTTTTTTTTTTTGGTTGTCTGAGACAGGGTTTCTCTGTGTAGCTTTGGAGCCTGTCCTGGATCTCACTCTGTAGCCCAGGCTGGCCTCGAACTCATAGAGATCCACCTGCCTCTGCCTCCCAAGTGCTGGGAGTAAAGGTATGTGCCACCACTGCCCGGCAAGTTTTCTACTTTGTTTTCTGTAGGTTTGGGGGCAACTACAAGTGACGTCTTGACAAAGCCCGTTTGCTCACAGGCTTCTCCTTATCTCCAGCTCCATGGTGTTGCCTTCTTTATCTCTCTTCTCCCCACATCCCCACAAACTGCAAACACAGTCTTCTGTGCTTGCGTCCTGCTCTGTACCCTCACTCCTACATGATTCTCACAGGCTGAGAACAATGCTTGTTTCTCTGGCCAAATCCTCTCTTCCTCTGAAAAGGCCATCTTGCCTACTACAGTAACACTGAAAGAAAGGAGGACTTCCATATTGCCCACCCCCCTCACTCCATGCCAGAGACTGATTAGAAGCTGAGCCAATCAGAGCCCTTCACCAGCATAACTGACCTTGAAACCTCCAATGGTTTCTAGTTTATCGTACAGGTGATGGTGGGAAATGTTGAACTAGATCTTGTCAGAATCTTTCAAGATTGGGGTTCCCTGCAAAGGCAGGGACCAGGGAGGCCTAGCAGTGCTGTGTGTGGCTCCAACCAACCACATACTCCTAGCTGCCTCTCCCCCGCCCTCCATTTGGTCCTAGGAGACAAGCATTGGGTCTGACTTCACACACGGGAGATGGCACATTTTCCACATGCCCCGAAAGAGTCTACGAGAGGGGAGTGGCTTGTATGTCAGCTCTGCAGCCAGATGCTTTGATTGGAACCTCGCTGCCCCCCTTGCCAGCTGTGTGAAACTGGGTAAGAGAATTGACCTCTCTAAGCTACACAGTCCTCCTCTGTAAAATGCAGTCGGTGGCCTTGGAGGATGAGGTGAGCTCCCAGGTACTCAACACTGGCCCACAGTGCAGCAGTTACTGTGCCACTGATGGCAACTCAGCTTTGTGTACTTTGGTTGTTACTCATGGTCAGCCCAAAACATTATCAGCCTTGCTCAGAGGGAGGGAGGGAGGGAGGGAGGGAGGGAGACCATGTGCTGGCTAGTTTTATGTCAACTTGACACAAGCTAGAGTTATCTGTAAGGAGGGAATCTCCATTGAGAAAAATGCCCATAGTCAGAAGTTTCCTGTGTCCTGCCTGGCCTGCGATTGGGACAAATCTCTTACCTACAGTTCTGCAGCTTTTATAAAATAATCACACAGAGGCTTAATATTATTTATAACTGCTTGGCCATTAGCTCAGGCTTAATACTGACTAGCTCTTACACTTAAATTAATCCATAACTCTTATTTATGTTTAGCCTCATGGCTTGGTACCTTTTCTCAGTTCTGCCTACACATCTTGCTTCCTCTGTGTCTGGCTGGTGACTCCTGACTCTGCTCTTCCTCTTCCCAGCATTCCTTTAGTCTGCTCACCCCACCTATACTTCCTGTTTTATTACATTTTAATAAAATTTAAACTTTATTAAACCAGTGTACAAAAGCATTATCCCACAGCAAATGCCTCCACAGAGGCATTTGGGGAGGCAGAGGCAGGTGGATCTCTGAGTTTGAGGCCTGGTCACATTTCCTGAATTGGTGATTGACTGGTGAGGGTCCGTTCCACTGTAGATGATGTCGTCCCTGGGCTAGTGGTCCTGGGTTCTATAAGAAAGTGGGCTGAGCAAGCCATGGGGAGCAAGTCAGTAAGCAGCACCCTTCCATGGCCTCTGCATCAGCTCCTGCCTCCAGGCTCCTGCCCTGTTTGAGTTCCTACCCTGACTTCTTTCCATGATGAACAGCACTATGGAAGTGTGAGCCAAATAAACCCTTTCCTCCCCAAGTTGCTTGGTCCTGGTGTTTCATCATTGCATGTTAACCCTGACTAAGACAGACTACGCTCATGTAACCTTTGTTACAATAACCCCGTGATAACCCCTGCTGTATCATTTCTTGTTGCTGATGTCTAATTCCTGAATGAAACTTGGCTGCAGGTGTGTGTATAGGAGAAACCTAGTCTACAGGAGGTTTGGTGCTACCTGGTGTTTTACACCCTCAGGATCTTGGGTGTATTCTTATGGAAAAGTAGGGAGGGGATACTAGACAGTAAAGACCCAGGACCCCAATCTGCTGGAGCAGGAGTCAGGGATGCTGGGTTGAGGTTAAGAAAGGGGTGAGAAGTAACTGGCTCGGCTGGGGCCATTAGGCAGGTCTCCAGCACAGCAGGGGGCCTTTCTGAGTCAGGACCCTTAAGTAACCAGACTGAAGGAGCGTTGGGAATGATGGACCCGACTGTTACCATCTTCTAACTGCTCTAGTCTTGGACAGGGCATCTGGACCACTGGACAGTTAGCACTTCTTCCTGGCACTTGAAAGACCCTGGAAGTTGCAGGATTTGCCTCATCTTCCCCAAGGGGCACCTGGGCGAGGCATGCAGGGATGTGGAGAATGTGGAGAACGGAGACCCTCATCTCACAGCAGTTAGCAGGACAACGGTCACATGTCTGCTGGCCTCTCAGCTGTGCGGGGCCAACAGGGTGGGATCTGCATTAACTCACCCCCAGTCCACAGCCCTGAGTGTGGGAAACCAGGCTCAAAAGTAGTAGGGGACCTGACTCTTCTGGGACAATGCAGATCCTTTAGTTCCAGGGCCACACCCTGCCAATACCCAATATCCTAAGGCTGCCGATTTTCTCTCTGCACAAATCCAACTGTCAGTCCAGAATGGGGCAGCTGGAGCCATGCCGGACTGACAACAGAGAGAACCTCAGAGGAAGGAAACCCGAGACAGCCGCAAAATATTCATCACAAGGCAGGAGCAGGTGCCCAGCACCTGCCCAATGTGACAGTACTGTCACATTACCCTTACAGCCACCATAACCCTTCCAGGAGGATCCACTTTTGTACCCACACTGCTAACGAAAGCTGGGGTCTTAACGGCTAATACTCATCTTCAGACCACACAACAGAAGTGGCAGAGCCAGGATTTGAACCAGGCCCGTCTGAGTCTGGCTCCTCCACTCTGCAACTCTCTTATTCTTCTCACACATGGCATGTGGGACAGGTGTCATCTCCTACACCCTTTCCTGGGAGAAGGAACAGCCAAGCACTTCTCCAGGACACTCTGAGTTGCATAAAGATATGAGGGTAGTAAGAGGGCCCCAAAGAATTCCAAGTCTGGGGTAGACCTGGCTTTGTTCTCGCCAGCTGTGTGTCCCATCACACTCATGGGTGTGTCCGTGGATTCAACCAATATGTATTGACAATATTCAGGGGGAAACAGCAAGATGGCTGAGTGGGTAAAAGTGCTTAGATACAGGGTCTTTCCCATTTGAGTTTGTCAAACTGGAAGCTAGGGCCAAGCTCTGGCATCATGGGCTACTGCATATACTGCACGGTGCTGGCCAGCACCCCACAAGGTTCAAGCAACACCTTCACCTCCGGTTGTCTCCATGCTGCCAAATGTTCCCTGAGCGTGGTTGAAAAGTACTAGAACAGCCTGTGGCTACACACACACACACACACACACACACACACGCCCCACTGTTGGAACCTTGGAGGCTGTAGTGGTGGCTGTGGGAGTGAGCACCCCATACTCATTACGAGGCCGAGGCCGAGGCCCCCTCCTGCTGCAAAGGCCGGATGGCACCACCAGCCAGGACACTTGCAGTTAGTCATCTCTTGCCCCTCAAGCCCTCACCCAGAAGCCCTTCTTACCCAGCCTGATGTCCCCCTCAAGGGTCATGAGCACATTGCCGGCTTTCAGGTCGCGGTGGATGATCCTCTTGCCATGCAGGAAGTCAAGCGCCTCCAGCATCTGGCGGCATACGACCTGAATCTGGGGCTCGGTGAGGCCTCGGTCTAGCTCTGGAAAAGAGGAGCACTCTGTCACTGAGTAGCACTCACCAGGCCAGCACCAGGCCCTTTCTAGGTTGTCACCTGATCCTACACCAGGCCAGCAGTGGGGAGCATCTCCAGGAGTCTGTGGGCTCAGAGACAATCTTGTCCCCACAACACTTCCATGGGGCCAACACCGCTGTTCTCCCTAGTGCACAGAAGTGGTCACCAAGGAGCAGAGTGGATCCTTGCTGAAGGTCACTTTACAGACCCAATGCTTCAGAATTTAGGTTCACAAACAGCACACTGAGATGTAGAGCAGTGTGGTAGGACTCAGAGCATGTTGGTTCATTTTGCTGTGGTAACTGATACAGAAAGGGCTCATGGTTTTGGAGGCTGCTCTGAAGACACAATATGATATGAATATCAAGTCAGGCTGTATGTCAGGGAAGGTGGCAGAGGCTGGAGGCCAGCAGGGCCTGATAGAATAGGATTGTGTGTCCTTTCTGTGATGGCTGCACACTACTGGGTTCAATATGGAATCCATAGGTGGGTCTGGGTGGGCAGGCATGCAATTGGGTTTACACTTAAAAGTATCCCTCAAGGAGCTGGAAAGATGGTACACAAATGAAGGTCCAGCTTGGGGTGGGAGCAAGACCATCAGAATTAGTTAAGCACACCACATACACACCACATAAACACATATACACACATACACACATACAGCCACACCCACACCCACCACACACATATACACACATACACACCACACAACATGAATAAACAAAGGTAATATTTCCAGATTTACAACCAAAGGTAAATGAGCTGTATCTTAGGCATGCAGGGACCAATCACAAAGCACTCTGGTTTGGGGTTTGGGGTAGGCTTGATGTTGTCCCCCACAGGCTCATGTGCTGGTCTCTGGTATGGGAGTGTGCAGTTGGTAGAGCCTTTATGAGGCAGGGCCTAAGTCAGGGTCATTAGGTCAAAGGAGCCCCACTATCAGAAGGAATAAGCCTGGTCTCAGGTGGTACTTGCTGGAGCCAGATGTTATAAAAAGAGCAAGGGGCTGGCCACGGTGGCACACACTTTAATCCCAGCGCTCCCCAGTAAGAGGTGAGAGGATCTCTGTGAGTTCAAAGTCAACCTAGTCTATATAGTGAGTTCTAGGCCAGCTTGGGCTACATAGTGAGACCCTATCTCAACAAACAAACAAATAAATAGAAAGACAGACAGATGAAACAAGGAGGCTTCCCCCTTAAGCTCTGACTTCCTTCCCCCCTTCTCCCATACCATGTCTTTTGCATGTTCTCTCCCCATCGTGACCCCAGCCACCAAAAGGCCCGTGGAACCCCCATCCCTCTCCATGGTCAACTTTCAGCTTCCAGAACAGAGCTTCACAAACCTCTCTTCTCTACAGAACCCAGCCTCCGGCATTTTGTTGGAGCAGGTAGGAACAAAACTAAGGTACAACATTTTATTAGCATCGATATCAGCCAGCCTTGCCAAGGACATTGAGACCTGATAGCCTTCCTCCTGAGCACTTACATAGGGCTGCTGGGAGATCACTGTCTCTCCCTAACGAAGGGGCTAATGCTGTTGAAGAGGTAGGTTTGTTCTCATGGACATGGGCTCCAATGATGCCCTTCTGTTTCTCTCGCTGCCTTGCCGGGACACCTGCCTTGCTTTTGGACTTCCCAGCCCCAGAAGCATGAGCCGCATCAGTATCTGGTTTGTTTTGTTTTGTTTTGTTTTGTTTTGTTTTGTTTTTTTGGTTTTTCGAGACAGGGTTTCTCTGTGTAGCTTTGCGCCTTTCCTGGAACTCGATTTGGAGACCAGGCTGGCCTCGAACTCACAGAGATCCACCTGGCTCTGCCTCCCAAGTGCTGGGATTAAAGGCGTGCGCCACCACCGCCTGGCAGTATCTGTTCTTGTTTGCTTGTTTGGTTGGTTGGTTTTTCAAGACAGGGTTTCTCTGTGTAGCCCTGGCTGTCCTAGAACTCACTCTGTAGACCAGGCTGGCCTCGAACTCACAGAGATCCACCTGCTCTGCCTCCCGAGTGCTGGGATTAAAGGTGTGTGCCACCATTGCCCAGCAATATCTGTTCTTGATAACTCATCCAGCTGCAGGTGTTCTGTGAGAGCAGCAGTAACAGACTAAGACACTTGGGTGTCCCACTCAGCACCATGTGGAAGGCATCAAACATTCTCATAATCAAGAAGGCTCCAAAGGGTAAACAGCCGATATAAAGACACACAGCATCTTGAATCTTCCAGTGAAAGGCTAGTGCTCTCTCCATACCCCGAAAAGGGGCAGGGAGCTAGAGGGGAGGAGGGACTAGACAGACTGGCCAGGAGTACATACAGGGCTCAGGGCAAGTCCTGCATACCTAGCAGCTAAAGAAAGACTTACCCATGCTTCGGTAGCACATATACTAAAATTGGAACGATACAGAGAAGATTAGCATGGCCCCTGCGCAAGGATGACACGCAAATTTGTGATGCATTCCATATTTTTAGGAAAATTTCATAGTAAGTCTCTAAAATCAGGAACCTTTGTTTTCATATCATCAGTAATAAACTCAACATGTTTATGCAAAGGCCCAATAATAATTAAAATAATTGAATAATTAAATACAAATTAAATTTAATAATAATAATAAAAAAAAAGACTTACCCAGCATGATGGCATCCACAGCGCCCCCAGGGCAGAACTCAATCATGATCTGTAGGAAATACAAAGGCAGCAATGAGCAGGGGCCCTGTGCCTCAGAGTCTGCCCCACTCTACCCCGCTGCCTGAGATGCATCCATCTGCCCATATCCTCCCTGCCATCCCACCCTCGCAGAGCCTCTGATACCCACAGAGGATGCCATGGGCACTTCATCTTTCCAGAAAAGAAAAGCCAAGTTGCCACAAAACCCAAAGCTTCAGCAGCAGCTTCAGCAGCCAGGCCTGCTGTCTTACACGTCCCTCCAGCCCGCCCAGACTCAACCCTGCTTCCTCCACCATCCCACTTCCTATGCTCTGAGGCCAAGGGCCTTAGAGAACCTCCTTACCAATCCAGGGTGGGCATAGCCTCACAGAATCCTGTGCCAAAGCCACCTACCAGTGCCCTGCTCTAGCTGACTCAGACCATCAGAATATCAGGGCTTGGGGGCTGGGGAATCAGCTCAGTACAGTTAGAGGCCCAGAAAGAAGTGTGTCCCACCAAGGCCATAAAGACTGGTACCAGATCCTAGACTGGACAGCAGGTTTTCTAACCCCCAGGACATTTGTCCATCCATCCACCCAACTATCTATCCACCTATCCACCCACCTATCCACTCATCCATCCATCCACTCATCCATCCATCCATCCATCCATCCATCCATCCATCCATCCATCCGTTCATTCATCCATCCATCCAGCACTCAGACCTAAATGTACACTTAACAGGTGGCATGCCAGAGGAAAACCAGCAGCAGCTAGTGCAGGGGACTGAAGGATAGTACACAGGTGATCTCTTCCTATCCACTATCATGGATACTCTATGGACACCTTCCAGCTTCCAGCTCCAGTCCCTGTGATGTGACTCAGCAGGGACAGAGCCAGGATCACGGGCTGACAAGGAAGCTGGGTCCCTCTAAACAGGAAAGCTACATTCAGCCATCCCAAGGTGGTGCCAACCAGCTCTCCAAACGGAGAAGGCACTGCAGGACTATGATGGGTGCCGGTCTGTCCTTCTAGAGCAGGGCTTCTCAACCTTCCTAATGCTGTGATCTTTAACATGGTTCCTCATGTTGTGGTGACCCCCAAACATAAAATTACTTTTGTTGCTACTTCATAACTGTAATTTTGCTACTGTTATGAATCGTAATATAAATATCTGTGTTTTCCAATGGTCTTAGGCGACCCCCGTGAAAGGGTCATCTGACTTCCAAAGAGGTGCGACCCATAAGTTGAGAACTTGAGAACCACTATTCTGGAGGCTTCCAGGTGATGTAAAGATGAGGATGGAGTGAGAAAGGGCTTTGGTGACAGCCACAGCTCCTTAGGGTGCCTTCAACTCTCTGGACTCATCTCCTTAGCTCTAAAGGGAATCCTGCAGTTCTTGCCCACAACTGTGGCCAACCACTGGGTTGTATTGAGGGATGAGCCAGGATGGGATGCAGGGACCCACAGGCCAAATAAGGCCAGACTGCATCAAAGGGTGAGCAGTCCTGGAATGTCAAGTGGGGCTGTGAGTGGGGCCAGCCACATGAGAGATACCAGGTCTTAGGAGCAGCAGACAGTTGACCCCACCAGCCCCACCACATGCCACAGAGAAAGGGCATGTGTCTGCTTGCACACCGCTGCCCACAGGAAGGGAGCGTGTGGTCTGAGACAGCTAGCTCACCCTGCCACTGCATCAACAGCAAACTGACCTCTCTAATCTGACAATAACGGCTCAAGGAAGTATTCACCTGCACATCCGGTATACCAGGGAAGGAAAATCACCACACTCACCCATTCACTCACTCACCCACACACTCACTCACCCACTCACTCAGTCACCCACTCACCCACTCACTCTCTCTCCTCCCAGGCATCAGAAAATTGCATAGCACCCTGCAGGTAATCCTTCCTGGCTCCACAAGAGACCCAGGGGCTCCTATCAACCACTGGGAAAATCAACCCTAGAGCAGTGATAGAAGAGACAAAAATCCTAGTCACCAGGCAGGGACAGCAGGTAAGATGGTCAGGTGAGTGGCATACCCCACCCTCCCAGGAACACCAAGTTGGTCCCCCTGGTCAGGGCTCAGCCAATATAAGCTGCTACCGTGACCCTTCCATGGAGCTTGGGATCTGTTTTATTTTATTTGTTTTCAGACATGGTCTCACTCTATACCTCTGGCTGACCTGGAACTCGCTCTGTAGACCAGGCAGGCCATGCACTCACAGAGATCGGCCTGCCTCTGCCTCCCAAGTGCTGGGATTAAAGGCGTGCGCCACCACCGCCCGGCTGTGTTTGTTTTTGAGACTCCATGAAAGCTATATGTGATATATGTCAAGTTACCGCTTGACACATCACATTGGAAATCACATGGGAAAAGGGACTCAGTGAGGGACTTCTAGATCAGGGGGCCTGTGGACGTGTCCATGGAGGGCTGTCTTGACGGTGTTAACTGACGTGGGCAGCACCATCCCTGGGCTTGGCCACTGCACTGTGCAAGAGTGGAGAAAAAACGTTGAACACAGCCTGCATGTGCTCACTCTGCTCTGCTCCTAACTTGGCTGTTCCGTTGCTTTAACTTCCTGCAGCGACGAACTGTAACCTGGAATCATGAGCTGGAAAAACCCTTTCTCCTCGAAATTGCTTTGGTCAGGGTGTTTTAACGGCAGCAACAGGAAACAAAACCAGGCCACCATCCTCTTCTTCTCACCCAGAAAGATCAAAACAGGGCAATGTCTGCCAGCAGGCAGGCCGACCCCCTACGCCCCCAGAAGCCTCTGCAGGGCTTCTCTCCCCTCAAGCCACCAACAGAACAGCCTCAAGCCACTTGCCAGTTCCCCGTAACACAGGCGACTACTGGCTTCTAGATCTTTCGCAAGGATTGAAGGAGTTACCGCCTGGAAACCAACAGGCCCAGACTGCCATGCTGTGCACAGTATCAGGGCCGGACACCCCCCTTCTCTGCCAGGTATCATCAAAAAAGGAAAGGTAACAGCCCCCCCCCCCCGGTACTCCATTAAGGGACTGTGATTGGGAACCTCCCCAAGTCTCAGTTTTCCTCATCTGTCAAATGGCACTGAGCTCTGCCACCAACGTCATCGGGACACTAAGCAACCCCTGGCTGGAAGGTCCAGCAGGAACACCACACCACTGTTACACCTCTCCGACGCCTCGAGCAAATCAGCAACTGCCCCTCGGGGACCATGGCTGCCCATAAACATAGGATTTCCCAGAACCACAAACTGTTGGCACCCTTGGGGTTATCACAAGCCACTACGAGAGGTCGCCAGGCCTAGGCGGTCCCTGTGCCTCCTACCTCAACCTCCCTTGCACAACACTCATACACAAGGGCCCTCCACACTCAGCCTTCTGAGGCCATCCCTGGGAAAGCTGTGCACTCTGAGAGTCTGGCTTTGTTCCTCTTCAGAGTTCAAGAGTTCAGGACTCCTGTGCTTCCTTTTTATCTGTATTTTGCCTTGGCTGCTGGGAAGCTCAGAGTTCAGTTAGCCTCCTTGGCTCTGGCTGGAGTCTCATGCCTCACTGGGTTTTTGTAGCCTCTAGGAATTCAGGGATTAGCCTTGGCTTTTCAGCAGCACAGGACTGGAGGGGACTTGGATTATCATCACCCAGGGCTTTCACACAGCTACATGGAGTTTAACTAGGAAAAAAACAAGACCAAAAACCAACAGTAACCAAGTTTGTCCTCTAATCTACTGGCTGGCATTCATGGAATCCACCAACCTTTGGGCTGAAAAATATGAGGAATAAACATGTCTGTAATGGTCATTTTTCTTATCACTGTTCCCTAAACAATACAGTGTAACAACTATTTACCCAGCAGTTGCACACACAGTATTGGGGTTTGTGAGTTTAGAGACTGTAGGTTATATGCAAATACACTACTACAGACCAGAGTCTTTGGTGAATGTTGATGCAAAAATCCTCAAGATGGAGCAAATTATCAGCCAATTACAGGTGGGATTAGACCTCAGCCTAGCAGGATTTACTCTATGAATGCAAGGATGGTTCAGCATACGATAATCCATTAATGTACTACTTTGTATAAACAGAATGCAGGGAGAAATAACACGTGGTTGGTTCAGTGATGCACCAAAGGCTCTGGTCAGACTAGACAGCTTTGTGAGAGACATTCAGCATGCATGGTGAAGAACATGGCTTCATCAGCCCAGAGTGACCATGTGCTAGAGGGCCTCAGATGACCCTCCCTGGAGGCCAAAGGTGGAAACACAGTGGTGGGGAACACCGCCTCAACACAGCAAACCTCACAGCTGAAAATCTAAGTTGGCAGGGTATAAAAATCATGTGGCCAGGCGGTGGTGGCGCACGCCTTTAGCCTCAGCACTATGGAGGCAGAGGCAGGTGGATATCTGTGAGTTAGAAGCCAGCCTGGGCTACAGAGTAAGTTCCAGAACAGGCTCCAAAGCTACACAGAGAAACCCTGTCTCAAAAACAAACAAACAAGCAAACGAACAAAATCATGTGAAAACCACAGAATGTCCCTGAAAGAAAGGAAAGATGACACAAGAGAAATGGAAAGACATCCAGGTTCACTGACTGTAACCTAACCTTGTTAAAATGGGACACCACCCCAGGGGCTGGAGAGACAGCTCAGAGGTTAAGAGCACTGCTTGCTCTTCCAAAGGTTCTGAGTTCAATTCCCAACAACCACATGGTGCCTCACAACCATCTGTAATGAGATCTGGTGCCCTCTTCTGGCTTGCACTCATACATGCAGGTGGAACATTGTACACATAATAAATAAATAAATCTTTAAAAAAAAAAAAAAAACTGGGACACCACCCACTGCCGTCTACAGACTCACTACCCACTGCCTTATACAAGCTCACCACCCACTGCCATCACAGGCTCAGAAATCTCTAGCAGTCCGAACAAATCTTTTATACAAATGGAAAAACTCAGCCCCAAGTTCACAGGGATTTTTAAGGAGTCCTCAGCAGTCAAAACAACCTTGAAAAAAGAGACCACAACTAGAAGTCTCACACTTTCTGAACTTGATCTCAGCTCAAAGGTTAAGAATCCAGAAGTCTTACACTTGTAAAACATACTCCAAAGCTACATAAATTGATACAATCTGGCAATGGCACAAAATGTAAAGATGAACAAAACAGTGAGCCCAGAAATAATCCCTCATATATATGGCCCAGTGACTTTCAGCAAGGATATCAGAGTTGGGGTGTGTAAAACTGGACACCTGCAAGAAGAGAGAGAAGCAGACTCTTACTATACATAAACAGTAATGGAAATTTGAAGAAAAGTTGGCTATAAGCAGAAACTGTAAAGGGTCTGAGAGAAGCAATAGAAGCTTCATGACACTGGTCTTGGCGGTGACTTCATAGAAATGACACCAGACATATAGGTGCTGTGACCAGAAATGAGCAGATGGGCCCGTCCAATGCAAACGCTTCTGTGGAGCAGAGGACACACGGTGAAAGGTGGCCTGCAGCCCAGGGACACACCTCCAACCACCACCACTTCCTAACAGGCCCATCTCCAGACGAGTCCCTAGAAGCCAGCAGCAAAAGATACTCCAGCCTCCCCACCAAGACTGGCTAGGACAGAACGGACATGTCTCTAAAGACAAGTGTCAGGGCAAACGTGTTAAACACCAAGAAAGCCCGCCTGCCCAGTGGTGGTGGCGCACACCTTTAATCCCAGCACTCAGGAGGCAGAGGCAGGCGGATCTTTGTGAGTTCAAGGCCAGCCTGGTTTACAGAGCGAGATCCAGGAAAGGCACAAAGCTACACAGAGAAACCCTGTCTCGGGGGAAAAAAACAAAAAAAACAAAAAAAAAGAAACCAACAACAACAACAAAAAAGAAAGCCAGCCTGTCAGACTGCTGTTATCAGAGACAACGCTATCAGTGCTGTCAAGGGGACACAATGTGGAGCTGCTGCTACAGAACACAGCGTGGAGTCGTGTGGTAATCAGAATTCAAGAGGCTGAGGCCGAAGATTGAGCTCAAGGCCATCGTGGCGTTTCTCACAAGATCCAAAATGGAACACAGGATCCAGCTATCCAACACCTGGGCATTTATCTAAAAGGACTGGAACCAGGTGTGGTGGTGCAGGCCTTTAATCCCAGCACTCAGGAGGCAGAGGCAGGCAAATCTCTGAGTTCGAGGCCAGCCAGGGCTGTTACACAGAGAAACCCTGTCTCAAAAAAACAAACACATCCCCCCTCCCTGGCAAAGAAGGATTGGAACCAGGGTCCCAAAAAGGCAAGGTGTGGAAGCAAGCTATGTGTCCATGCCAGATGGGTGACACACACGGAGTACGTCACACAAAGAAGAAAAGTCTGCAGTAAGGCAGAAGACAGGCATGTACCTGGAGGATGTTACCCTAAGAGAGAAGCCAGTATCAGAAAGACAGACACTGCAGACTCATTTATGCCAGGGACCCAGCACTGACAAACAGATCCCAGAGCAGAACCAGCCGCCCAGCTGTAGACAGAGGGCTACTACTAAATGGACACAAAACTCCAGTTACTCAAGCTGAGTGGCCCTGGAGCCTGCTGTCCACACTGTAGTAATAATCAACAGCAATGTATATTCTTTTTTTCAGCTTACTTATTTTTATTTTATGTGCACTGGTGCTTTTGCCTGCACGTGTATCTGTAAGGGTGTCAGATTCCCTGGAACTGGAGTTAGAGACAGCTGTGAGCTGCCATGTGGATGCTGGGAATAGAACCTGGAAGAACAGCCAGTGCTCTTAACCACTGAGCCATCTCTCCAGCCCCAGCAATGTATAGTCTACACTTAAAATTTTGTTAAGAGGGCAGCTCTCATGTAATGTCTCTTCCTCAAATAAATAAGTAAAGTTTTGAAAAAACAAGGAGGTACAGAGAGATGGCTCAGTCAGTAATTTGCATGCTGTACAAAAACAGAGAGAAGTTCGGATCCCCAGCACCCAGACAAAAAACTGGGTGTAGTGATGAACGCTTATAATCCCAGACTGGGCACTGGGGAGATGGAGGATCTGTGGGGTTTGCTGTTTAGTTGGTCTAGAAGAATCAGTGAGCTCCAAGTTAGGGAGAGACCTTGTCTCAAAAAATAAGGTATGTGAGTAGAGGGCGGGGTAGAGAAAGATACCCAAAGCTGACCTCTGGCCTTAGTAAGCATGTGCACAGAAACGCAAACACACCCTCACACATACGCCAAGAAAGTAAGACAAAACACAAACAAGCAAAGGCCAGCCTCCCCACACAGGGATGGGAGTGGTAATTCTAGCAAGGCCCTTACTGTCCCTGGCCCCTCTTGCTGGAGGCTTGTCCCCAGCACAGCTGGTCTCCTTCCTCAGTACCTAGGAGATCCCTGTTGCCTTGGCGACCTCTGCTTGAGGGCGCCTGATGGGGGATGTGACAACAGCCTGGAGTCACTAGCTTCCTTGTGTGGCTGAAGGCCAAGGAAACTGGAGACCACTGTGGACCACACTGCCCTTGGTTAGGCTAAACAGCTGTCACGAGGCAGGCTCTGGGGCCTCTGGGCTCCACTGTTCTGGCCATTTATGAATGGAATGGCGATTCATGGGACTTGGGCCCTGCACCAGGTGCTGTTTCAGCGACCATGACAGAACAGGGAGAGAACAGTGAGAGGCCATCCCTGCCTCACTGTACATTCTTGGGCAATCTAATCATTGGCAGGACACCCTAGCACCCACGGGTCACTCTAAAAGATACCCTGCTTCCCAGACAGCATCCTCTCTGCTGCCCCGAGCTGTGCATGCCAAGAAGCTGGAACTGTGCATGCGCAGGGCTGGGGGACCCAGAAATGCAAATGCTTACATCTCCACCACACACTCCCCTTCCCAACTCAATGCTGACCCCAAGCAGCTGGCCAGCTAAGTCATAGTAAGTTCCAAGTGTACAGGCCCTCCACACGCTGTACCATTCCATCCCAGCTTCCCCTCCCATGACACCTAACCCAGCTGAAGTGCCTCCCTGATGCCATCCCCTAAGCATATGCTCTGCATGGACAATTGCTCTTCAGCGGCTTCCCTGTCAGAGGCTGGCCTCTTAGATAATGGGGTGGAGCTCACTGTAGCAGGGATCCAGCACATATGCCTGATATATGGTAGGTAGGTATTGATAAATGTCACCTTCTATGATCAAAATTAGGTGATATTTTATTCACATTTTAGATATGGAGAGACCTGAACCTCAGAGTCAGGTCCATGTAAATAGTAAGTAGCAGAGCCAGAACCAGGATGGGGTGGGGGCTAGGTGGGCTCTGTGAGAGATCTAGTGAGCATCCATCCCCTTCCTCTGCCTCAAGGAGGAAGCCACAGGAAGCTTGAGTCACAGGCTCTGGGTCAGTAAGAGACCAGGCCCCTCGGCCTCTTGGCTCTAATCCTTGGGCCCTTCCAAGCTACACAGGGACTGAGCAGGCTGCTTACTTGGAGATAAGAGGCCAGGATGTCCCAGCCCAGATAAGAGTGGCCTGGCCAGTCCAGGGCTTAGACATTAACTTTTACAGCACTCAGGCAGCACCACCAGGCACTGCCACAGCCCTAACCATCCCCCCAGAGACAACTGAGGCACAGACAGTCCAGAGGTAAGCCACCACCCTGCTGACCTGCCGGACTCTGGGCCTCAATACTCCACCCCTAGCCTTTCCTGAGGCCACTACCACATACACCGGCCAAGACTAGGAGCTCAGCTGACCAATCATGTGAAACTCCTGAGCACAATGAGGGGGTCTGGACATGGCCCCACAAAGTGCCACTGACATTCCACAGACTATCTTAACCCTTTCTCTGCCTGAGCCTCGATTTCCCTGTCTGGAAAAAGACCCTTCGCAGTGTCAACAAGTTGAGGTCTCAGTGTGACTGCAGTCACTAGATCACAGAACAAGCAGTTTATGTTTGTGAAAGTTGGTTGGTGTTACCCTTTTGCAGAGCCTGGGCCTCATACAATTGTCCATCAGTCTGTGGGAATCTGGCCAGGACCCAATGGATAGAAATCTCCCAATGCTCCAGTCCCTTACTGAATGGCATTGTGTCTACACGGAACCCACACATCCTCCCACGTACTTGAAAGACTCTAAATGAGTGACAGCACCTAATTCAATGGACATGCTGGGTGAATGGTTCTTCTCTTGTGTTGTTCAGGCAACATTGACAAGGGAAGATGTTCGGTACAGACGATGTCGAACCCATAGGCACAGAGGGCTAGCTGTGTATGATTAACACGTGTCTGCTGAATGGCTTTAAGAGGTCCAGAAATTAGGGCAGAATCACTGACCAGGGCTGTGCTAAGCATTTTATAAACATTCCTTAAGTCGCGAGCAGTCATTCTTACCCCTGCTGTACAGATGAGGATCCCGAGGTCTGGCAGGTACGGGGCTGCCCCAAAGCCATTCAGCACATAAGTGAAGAATCAGGAATAAACTCAAGCTGACATTACTCTAAGACATAGGGGACAGCTGAACCCTGCGGCCAGCCATGAACAAGCCGCCTTTCAGGGCTCATTTCTCCCTGAGGAAGCAAGGCCAGTAACTGCATCTAGTCCTAAGTCAAGGGCTGGGGGCCTCCAGGCTTTCCAACACAGTGCGGAGACAGAAGCTCATGGTTAGTCAACCAAAGCCTGAAGGAGGAAGTCAAGAGAAAAAAAGAAAAATCAAGAGTCAACATAAACCCAGCCTAGCCCGTCAGCTGCTTGTCCCTGTAGGTGGAGTCCCAGAACCTACCCACCTCTGAGTCGCCAAACAATATGGCCATTGAGTAGGGCGCCTACACTCACTCAGCTTCCTAGGACCAGCCTTGTTCCTCTATGCCAGTTCCTCCCACCACCCTGCAGCAAGCCTGGGTTAGGAATCCAGCTTTCCCTGGTCCTGGCAGCCTTGGAATGAGGCCTGAGTCAGAGTCAGTAAGGCAAGTTCCTGAATGCATGCAGGGGTGGAAGCGGCAGTTCTGTGATCCTGCTCTGCCCTCAGCCACCCCCACTCCATGCTCATACCCAAAGGTGTTTGCCCAGGCCCAAGGCATCCCGCCAATGGACCTGGGGTGACTCAACTACAGACATGCCTCACTCCTAGATTGTCTGTCCCAGAGGTTTGGGATTCCGGCTGCAGGCTCAGAGTCTCCTGAGCTGCAGTCCTGGCCACTGGGCAGGAAATGAGAAGTCAGAGCAGGACTCAAGCTCTCTAGGGAGGGACAACGGAGTCCCTTTTCTGCAGAGAGGATTTGGTTTGGCTGGCTGGCTGGCTAGCCACCATTTCATAAGGCTAGCCAGGAACAGTACTGGGCCCAGAAAATAATAAACCAGAGCTATTGCCACGCATGGCCACCAAGGACTCAGGACAAGGGCATGGAACCCTTCAGACAGGGCACACGGGAAAAGAGCCATATCAACACTATAGCAGGCTCCTGCTCAGAGCTGGCACTCCCGATTATATCATTTTCTGAAGGCTTTGTAGCACTGAGTCTCTGAGAGGCAGGCAGGGTTGTCACCAAAGAGGAGTGGTGACGTGGGACAGTAGGTATAATAAGCTGATACCACCTGTCAGCTCACAGAGCCAGAGAAGTATGCAGGGGCAAGGTCCTATGTCCCACCAGTGAATAACCAGGGGCTGTGCAGTCTTTCCACGCCTTCGCACAGCACACAGTCTTCCTGGAGCCGAAGCATCTATGTGACCAGGGTGTACCTGGGCCTCCACCTGGGGCATGCCCCTCTGCCCCTAGCTCATCTCAGAAACTGCAACCTTATCTATCACGTTTGGGGAACTGCAGAACCTACCTCCAGGTCACAGTCAGATGGCTGACACAAGGGATAGATGCAGACGTAACACCCAAGTCGCAGCCTCACAGGATGCTTGCAGTGACCAGCCCAGCTCCAAGCATGTGTGGCCAACACCTAAAACTTCCTGGCCCACTATGACTGATTCTGTGTGTGAACCAATGACAGATAAGTGAAGAATGGCCCTGCTTGCTCCAGGGGGTGGGTGTCAATCCCATGAGACTGGCCTGTGGAATGTCAGACCCACATAAGCAGTTTCACAATGGGGCAGAGGTCACAGGGTAAAGGTTCTCTTGGGGACAACCCTGTTAAGGCCTCCTGAGAGGACAGCAGGGGAATGGCCAACAAAAGCAGACACCCAAAATCCAGGAGAGCAGAAGGAGTAACACCTGCCTGGCTTCCTGCCTTGGACTTATGGGTAATTATGGGTCCCTGTCAGGCTCAGCAGGACTCTGCTGAAGTGAGAGCAGGTAGGCTCAGTTGCTGCATGGGGACCCTTAGGGATAGAACCACCGTCAGCTGAGCCAAGTCAGACATCTGGGTTCTCCTACATAAGGTGCTTTCTTGGGAAGGTTCATGCTAATTCTGAGGCCTGGGCAGCTAGGCTCACCCTCCTGGTGGGAAGCTACACACTGCAAGGCCTACAAGGACCTACTCACCTTTCCCTGGGCCTGCCTCTTACAGATTCTCCCGCCTTTCACAATATCACCTTTGGGACCAAACCGTAGTAACTGAATCCTCAGGGACAAACTTCACCCAAACCACAGCACCCTCCTTGAGCCTCCAGGAGCCCATGTGTAAAATGGGGATGGCAAAAGGAAATGGAGAGAGAGAGAGAGAGAGAGAGAGAGAGAGAGAGAGAGAGACTCAAATGGTAAGCAGAAGTTAGTGACTATGGGGAGCTCAGGAGGAACAGACACTCAGTGCCCTGCCCTGGGGCCACAGACACCCCCCCCCCCCCCAGAAGGACTGCCCTGGCCATTCAGATGGCATGGGATCCAGAATTACGAATTACAATAGAAGGGCAGGCTCATTCAACAACAGAAGGGGTGAAGGCACAGACCCAGCTGCCTGGGCAGGGGCACCTCCTGTCAGGTCATTGAGTCAGGAGAAGGAAATAGAGACCTTGAGGGAGGGGTGGGGCAGAGGTACTTGTCAATAGGCCTGAGTCTTGGGAGTCACCCAGCGCAGCCTCCTCCCACCCACCCCCCCACCACTCCCACTCAGCATGCCTTGGGCTACATGGAGCATCTTTCTCTTTGGTTGACTTATTTTACTTCATTCATACTGGGGACTATGCTATGGACTGCAGCAGGTGTGTGACCACCTCAGACAGTTATCACTCTGTGTTTAGAACATTCAAAGTCATCTATTAGTGATTCTGAACTGTGCGCGGAAGCATACCACACACATCCCCTCACTGGGACTTCCCAGGGCTGGCCTCCTGGCTTCTGAGCATCCTGGCCTTAGGAGCAAGCCCTGTGGGAGGAAATGGCTCTTGGCACCCTCTTCTGGAAAGGCAGCCTCTTAGTCACCTTTATTCACCTCGGCTTTGGTGAAGATGTGGGATGAAAAATATTTCATTTCCTCTCACTTCCACCCTGAGAGAATCGGTGCAGGCCGACAGTGGAAGATACTGAGGTCTGCAGCTAGCTGAGGGGCACATCCCAGTCTGAGGACCATACCAAACAAAGTGTATCTGCTGGCACACGTGGCCTGGGGCTACCAGTCTGTGTCCTTGCTCCACCAAGGGCAAGTGTCTCCCCACCACAGAGGCAAAAGGGTAGGGGAGGGAGGGACTGTTGGCTCTTACCCAGGGCCAACTGTCCAGGGATACTTGGCAACATCTGGAGGCAACTTGGGATGCTGTATCTTGGAAGGAAGGTGTCCCTGGCACTGCTGGATAGAGGCGAGGGGTGGTGCCAAGCCTGCCATACCCAGGACAGCCCAGCAAGGTTCGTCGCCTCCAAACTGCCCATAGTCCCAGTGTTGACCCTGGCGCACACTAAACAGTCTCAAAAACTCAGGGTCCTACTCTGGGGCCACACAGGAAGGAGTGGGTGGGTGTCTTCCAGCAGCCAGTGTCATCTTCCCACACAATGTCTGTGGAAACGTCATCAGAGAGGACTCCACAACTAAAAACATGGGGTTCACAGTGAGCAATGAGAAGTCAGCTCCAAGGTGGGAGAGACAGTACCATGCCCAGGCTCTGCCTGTCTACCCCACAGTGACACACACAGGTCACTCTGGTCCTTCACCATCCCAACCCAAGAAAGAGGCCCTCCTGACCTAGTGTGGCTTGGTCTGGCCAGATGTCCTTACCACAGGACAGTTCCCCCACGGGGGCCTGGCAGAAGGGTATAAGTATCACCTTGTATTGAGGCTGCACATTGTCTTTCCTCAGTCTTTGCTTGCCCTCCCAGGGACCCTTTGATGGAGCAGGACCCAGGCCAAGGTTTTTCATAAGGGCAAAGGGCTCAACCACAGCAGAACATCTTTGTTTTGTTTCTATGGCAACGGACCCAGTTTTTCACCTAAGGTGGTGATATGAAAGCTTCTTTTAAAATAAGCGTCTTTAATGTCTAAAAAGTGAGATGCCTTTTTTTAAAGCCGCAAGTATTGGGGCTGGGAAGATGGCTCACTCAGTCTGCCAAGCAGGTGTGAGGACATCCTGGCACTTACATAAAAATCTGGGTACAGTGGTCCGTGCACTTACAATTCCAGTGCAGGAGGGGTGGCGATGGGTGGATCCTCGTAACTCAGAGGCTAGCCAGCCCAACGGAATCAATGAAAGCCAAGTTCTGTGAAAAATGGTGCCTCAAAATTAAGGCGGAAAGTGATTAAGGAAGGTCTGCAACATTGATCTCTGGCCTCCACACACACATGAGCGTTGTGGAAATAATGGGGCTACCTCCTAATTAGCTGTTCTCCCTGTTACAAGGCTGCCTGCTCACTGCTGAATTTCCAGCTGCTAGAACAGGCGCTGTGGACAACCTAGTCCCATTTCATTTCACTCTAAGCCAGATTTCAGCTGATGTAGCATCAGTTTGGTCCTCTACGGCACCTGCCTCAGTGCCTTTGAACTTCCTACTGTTGCTACCAAATTTGCAGAGGTCTGCCTCCATCTAGCCTTCTGGGATCAGTTTCAATGTCCCCGCCCCTTCCCTGGAGGTAGGTTTTCTCCTATTGCAGGCCATGGCTCCTGACCACACACCAGAAATCTATGTCTGGGGCACTTCCCCATTGGATTGCTCCACCTCACTTGCTCAAGTCCTCCCACACACCTCCGTGTTTTAGAGTGTGTTTCCACTCAAAGACTCTGAGCCCAGGGAGAGTAGGGACCTGCCAGACTGACCCACCGCATGACCCCTGAAACTGACCATGAATGGAACATTTACACAATAGAAATGGGCATTAGCTAGAAGCCTGAGTGTTCCGTCCAAAGAGCCTCTGTGCACACCCAGAACACAGCTTCCCTTCCAATGTTCTAACCAGTACATGCTGGGAGAGAGGTCCAGTGTATGCTGGGAGAGAGGCCCAGTGCATGCTGGGAAAGATGCCCAGTGCATGCTGGGAGAGAGGTCCAGTGCATGCTGAGAGAGAGGTCCAGAGACTGCCATCTGGTTTAGGGGTGGGATGGTGGGGACAAACACGTGGCCAAGGCCCATGGTCAGCCATGGTAGATGAACTGGGAAGCCAGGGACCTGTCGGGTTCAAGGAGAAAACTGACCATTGGCCACTGTACTCACTTCTAGCTAAGTTAAATGTTCAAATCCACTCAGCTCAGCTACTGGGCACACCAAAGAATACAAGGACACTTGGGATGTGAATCCTATGGGAATTTTGTAACATATGACTAAATAAAGGGTTTCTGATGGAAGTTTAAAATCTTTTTTTTTTTTTTTTTTTGCATGTGCAGAGGATTCACATTTATTGGTTCAAATACAGTACCTAATGCTTGCTAAACATGCATTTCACACTAATTGGTCACATTTCCACAGGTAGTCAATTCACAGAACAGGGCCCACCCCTTGCCAGCAGGCAAGTATGGGAGGTAGCAGAGGGCCTGAGTAGCCTACAGAGCCAGCCAACTATCATTTGGTCATGCAGGGTTGGTGGGGCCAGGCTGGCAGGCAGCCCTTGTCCGGCCCTTTGGGAACAAGGGCTCAGAGACATCACTTGATTTCTACATAGGACTGTGGGAGGACTGTGAGGTAGCCTAAGGTAGGCTCATCACTTTCCATCAGAGACCCTGAAATCCAAACCATGGAACATAGGAAGGCCTCTTCCAGGGGTGGCTTGTCCCTAGCTGGGCAGGTGGAAAGAACTCCCCAGACACTGTCCAGACATTACAATGCAGCCACAAACCCCTATCACAGGCCTGGGATGGCAACACAGACAAAACCACCAACAGTCCAGGGTTTCATTCCTGACAGAAACATGTAAACAGCACGGGAGCTACAGTATTCTTTTCCCACAGGAGTCCTCAGAGAGGTATCAACCAGGCTGTCACTCACAAGGTAGTTGTTTTTTTTTTTTTTTTTTAAATGGGAATTTGAGTCAAAAACATTATCACCTATTATATTTTAGCTAAGAAAAAGGTCATCCAAGAGCAAGAGAACCCTTTGGCTGGCAGAGCTGGCTTCGGGGTTTGGGAAACTAGCCTCCACTAGTGGAAGCTTAAAATCTTTTAACTTTTGGGGTTGGGGATTTAGCTCAGTGGTAGAGTGCTTGCCTAGCAAGCACAAGGCCCTGGGTTCGATCCTCAGCTCTGGCAAAAAAAAAAAAAAAAAAAAAGGAAAATCTTTTAACTTTTAAAAATATGCCACAAGTCTCTGTGCAACGTTTTTTTGCCTCCTGAAATTCATTTAGCTCCCTTTGAAGATACCTTAAAATTTGTGAGCCTGAATGTAGCCAAAATGAGACCATTAGTTCTGCTCCTTGTGAGCTGCCTGTTTTTTCTTTATGGTTTGTAGTTGTTCTTTCGCAGAGCTGCCAGCTTAAGTCGTGCTGGGATCAAGATAACTGGGCCTCAGCGGTTTGTGTTCCTGGAGTTGTGTCCATGCCAGTGGATGCCCACATGCTCCAGGAGAGAATTTGACATCGCTGCTGCCATTGTTGCTGTTATAGTAGTGGTGGCCACCACTACTACTGTTTCTGGGATTGCCATTTCATAATTGGTTACTACAGCTAGCACAGTGGAGACCCTGACAGCAAAAGTAGCTACCACAGTTAATTAATCTTTTATTCTATTGGGCATGACAAATTTAAATCAATAGTTATATACATTTCGATTGGCTTTGAAAGTTATAAATTTACAAACTCAAGTTCCATTTGCTCTCGGGATACCATCTTACAAGGACTCCAATTTGCAGTAAGGCTTGTTAAGGAAGGGAATGGCTCAGTTGCCTTTAGCCTACTGGCTATTGGTGGGTTAAGACTTCTGTTGGTCTTTTCTGTGTCAAACACACAGATTGCAAGCCCAGCACCACTTAGAGATTTTTGGCAACAGTTAACTGCAGCTCTCTCATGAGGGAGCCTGTATGATAATGAGTATTCAGAGATGGGTAATGCCTGGGGTGGGGGGGGCTCACCAACCTAAGACAGAATGCCTGTGTGGCCTGGACAGATGTCTCCATGATGGGAAGGTGACCTGCTGACGTCCCATGCAACCTAAGTCAGAAGTTCATTTTTTGGTAAAAGAGGGGACCTGTAGGGCCCTGGCCCCCATTTTGGGTAACTGTTGCCTTGATTGCTGACCTTGACCTTGATATCCTCCCTATGCTAATTCCCTGTGAGATTCTACCCTCCTGAATGCTTAAGGGAAGTTCCTTGTCTGTGTATCCTACTTATTGGGCGTTAACAGCTTAGATACAAGATTGTAAAACATTGGAAGCAAACTTCTGCCCACTGGGGTTCTCCCATTGTGCTGTAAGCCTGTATTTGAGACCTCCTCCCTCCTTCAATAAACAGCATTCGGCATTCAAAAAAAAAAAAAGGGAAGAAAGAAATTGAAGACAGCGATGTTCTAAAACAGGAAGTGGTGATAGTGTCATGGGCCTATGAGGATGCTGGACTAAAGTCAAATTGTGCAAACAGGAAAATTGAATACTATGTGAATTATCTGTCAATAAAGATCTTATAAAAAATGTGTCACAAGGACAGAGCACACACAGGATTTGAAGACAGAATAAAAAAGCAAAAATGTCTTGCTAATAACTTCTATATTGATCATATTTCAAAATGGCCTTTTAAACTGGGTTAAATATTTTGTTTTTGTTTTTTGAGACTAGCCCTGACTGTCCTGGAACTCACTCTGCAGATCAGGATGGCCTCAAACTCAGAGATCCTCTTGCTTCTGCCTCCCAAATGCTGGGACTAAAGGCATTGCTCCACCACCACCAGGCATCAAATAAATTCTTATTTAAGAAAGACTCCCCACCCCTACCCCTGCCTGCCCCTTCAAACATAGCTCTCATGGGTCTGCAGCCTGCCCTTCAAGGTATGTGGAGCCAGGTGTGTGTGTGTGTGTGTGTGTGTGTGTGTGTGTGTGTGTATGTGTGTTGTCCACCACTTGTACCATTAAATATTTAAAAGCAGAAGTGGAAATGAGGAGCAGCTAGAGGGATTTGCTAATCTGTAAATTCTGGACGAAAGTGACCTCATGTTGTAAGATGTAGGCAGAGGACTACTCTGGGGCAGGAAAGGTCCATCTTGCCTGTTCGGGTTGCAGGAGCTCGGCTAACAGCCAGCTCTTCAATGTCCACCCCTGGGAGCAGCCCTGACTAGTTCTGGTACACACCTACATGGGAAAGCTGGCTCCTGAGACCATGCAGGAAGCCTGGGCCTCAAGTTACCCCACAGAAGTATGGCCCCACACCCCACAGTGTGGCCTCCAAACTTCAATCTCAGAACCACACGGTTTCACACCTTGCTTCTTTCTAACTCCTATGCATCCTGAAAGGCACAGTTCAAATGTTCCTTCTGCCGAAGCTGGTCCATGTTCTACATCACATCCTTAGGCTTCTGGCCAGGTCCACTGCTTCCTGACAAGATTCAATGCTTTACCTCTTACCCCCAAAGCTGACGTTTTCCTACAACACAGAATGTACTTCCCCTGAGCAAAACTGCAACTGGGTTGCCAAGGTCTAAAATAGATGTTTTCAAATGTAAACCACCATGACTCACCTAGAAGGCTCTCAAACTACAGGCTGCTGGGCAGCACCCCGCCTATGACTGGGGAGGCCCTGGTGGGGCTCCATCACCGACGTGACTGATTGTTCCAGGAGGTGCTGAGCCTGCTGGTCTGCAGGCTGACCTCGATAAGGTCAGATGTAAAATCTTACCCTTGGCATCCAGGCCTTGCACAATATGGCCTCCAATTATTGTACCAGCTGCACCTCTCCCCAGGGGTCACCCCAGTCCAAGAGCAGCAACGAAGCAATGAAGTTGCCAAAAGAAGTCATACCTACACCAAACTTTCTATAAAAGCTGACCGATGGGCTGGAACTTCAGTGAGAGGGGAAGTTTGAATGTTGCAGCTCCAGAGCCAAATTATCTTAGGCCATCTTGGCCCCTTCAAAAAGCTATTCATTGCCCACCTCTGTGTGTGACCTAATATCCTGTGAGTACTACTCAAATCCTTTTGGAATGCATAAACAGGTCCCTAGCTTTCATCAACCCAAAAGCTAAGAACTGTCAGCATCTGAGGCCTATAGGAAAGATTCCCCCAATTTGCTGTAATTGCCTACCTGATGTTTCTATCAATGTGGGATGGTGGATGGGGAAAGATGGAGTGATGTGGATGGGGAGAGATGGAGAATGTGGATAGGGAGAAATGGAAGAAAGAAAGAAAGAGAGGAGAGAACATTTTGAATGTTACCAGTGGGTCCTCTGGCAAAAAAAAAAGAATTCAAGTGGTTTTTAATTTTTGCTTTTCCATATGTTCCCATTTTTCTTCAGTAACTACCCAACTGATGTCATGATGCATGTGTAGAGTTCAAAGGTCACTTTGAGAGTCACTCCTTCCCTATCCATACATGAATTCTGGGGACTGAACTCAGGTCCTCAGACTTGCAGAACAAGTATCATCCAGCCTAGAAAAACAGTTTTCAAAGCAACTCCAGGACGTCAGCTGAGTCTGTTGTTCATCTGCTGTATTTTCTGCTGAATGAGTGAAGAACACTGAAGCCCTGAAACAAACACCACCACAGCAAACACCACAACAACAAACACCACAGCAAACACCACCACAAACACCACCACAACAAACACCACCACAAACACCACCACAAACACCACAGCAAACACCACAACAACAAACACCACCACAAACACCACCACAATAAACACCACAACAACAAACACCACAACAAACACCACCACAATAAACACCACAATAAACACAACAACAACAACACACAGAAATCGGCCCCATGAATCAAGACAGAAAACAAGAAGTCTGGCTTCATGCACGCTCGGCTCTGAGCAGGAGGCTCACCTCTCCATGCTTCTGTTTCTTCCTCTGGAAAAGAGAGACCACCTAGTGACTCTCCCTGTCCTGCTCCACCTCCAGGGCCCCAGGGGACAGACAGGACTTAGAAATTTGAAGTTGGCTGCGTGGCTTTTAGTTCACTACTCCTGACCAAGTGGCTCCCCAAGAGATGCTCCAAGCAGTCAAAAGAAAGATACAAGTGACAAAGGACAGAGCCCAGGGTGGGGGGAGTGACAGGGGGCAGAGCCCAGGGTGGGGGGAGTGAAAGGGGGCAGAGAACAGAGACTTAGGGGTACAGCAAGTGACAGGGGACAGAGCCTGGGGGCAGTTAAGCCCAGGGTGAGGGGAGCTATGCCATGGCGCGCGCGTGCGTGTGTGTGTGTGTGTGTGTGTGTGTGTGTGTGTGTGTGTGCGTGTGCGCGTGCGCGTGCGCGTGTGCGTGTGCGTGTGTGTGTGTGTGTGTGTGTGTGTGTGTCCCCGTCCCACAAGAGTTCAGGCACTGAAAGCCTGGTCCCCAGTGTGGTGATGTTAATGGGAGATGTCATCCCCTTAAGAGCGGAGACTAGTCATGAAGTCACAGAAACAGGCCCTAAGGGACTAAGGAGAGAGGAGAGCTTTTCTGGGACCTTAGGAGTTTTCTGGCTCCCAATATCACTGTGAGATTTTCTTCAACAAAACCCTCCATGACTCCCACTGACCTGAGCCCGTCGTGAGAGCCCAGCCAACCTTGGCACCACAGCCCTGAACCTCTAGAGCTACATGCCAACTAAATGTCTTGTGTTAAGAAGTCCTTCCTCGGGCATCTCCCAGCAATGGGCACCAGCCTAATACAAGCTGGGAAGGCTAGCCCCTGTCCTTCAGCCACTGACTTCCTCCTGCTGGCTGCCATTCCTGCCTGTGAGGTGAGAGAGCATGCGGCCTTGGGAACTCTGTTTTCCTAAGCAGCCGGATCTCCTTCTCCAGTGAACCAGGTTTCTCTATTTGGTACCAGTAAGCCAGGCAGTCTGTCATTGTAAAGCCATGACTCTACTTCCCATGGGGCATGAAAAATGACAAAGCTTTCCTGGCCAATACCAAGCTCCCCGGTGTTCTGAGACCTAACTAGATATGGAAACCCCTCCAAACACACCAAGCCGCCACAGTAGTGAGCACCATGCCTGAAACATCCCTTTCTGAACAAGGCATGCTTCTGAACACCCCTCCCTCCCGCAGTGGTAAGACCTGGGCTCACACAGCCCCAGGAATGGCTGAGATGCCTGGCACCTGAGGACCCTCAGCCATGCCTCCAATGTCTGCAAGGTTCTGACACTGCCAGCTGCACCCAGAACATACTGGAGATGTTTCTTACACACACATCACTTCGCTTCCTTGGTGTCCAGAGGCAGAGGGGGATTATTTACATATGTGTCAGTGTATGTGTGTATATAAATATGTACGCTACGGGACTGGAAATTTAGCTCAGTGGTAGAGCACTTGCCTAGTATACACAAGGCCCTAGACTCAATTCCCACCATTGAAAACACACACACACACACACACACACACACACACACACACACACACACACACACGAGACTTGGCAGACTTAGCAAGATGCACATTCTAGCGCATCTGCGTTTTGCCAACTGAGAGGTATCAACCTGATGACAGGCGTTTATGCAGGGTTGCCTTATCTTATGAAGCCAGTGAGGTCTCCAGGACCCTTGCAGGAGCCAAGGGTGATGCTCAGGAGAGAAGTGCTTAAAAGTGGGAGAGATGTGAGTCCTGCAAATGACCCAAGATCAGCACTCAGGCGCCCTGTCCACACCAGGCCTCTGGGCATTCGTCCAGAATTCACCCACTGGAGTGTTCCATGTCCAAGGCACCATGAGGTGAGAATTCCTTATGGGGTACCATGCTCAGGCTCAAAGGATCTCAGACCTAGCACACACAAAGACTACCAGGGGAGCTGCCCTAAGCCTCCCCAGCTGCTCTGAGCAGCAGCACCCTTTGGATTGTTTCAGATTTTGAGATGAGGGATGCTCATCCGTCCACTCACGGAGTGTTGGTAATGGGTCCAGCCTTCTCTAGTTCATATGCTACAGCACAGGATTCAAGGACAGCACAGACTTTGGGGACACTTTTCTGCTTCTGCGGCCTCAGCCTGAGTGTGGGAAGTGGGGTGAGTGTGAGGTGGGGGGCAAGGACTCAGCAGCCAACTTCACCTTCTCCCTGCTGTGGCCCTGACCCACACAGCAGATGCCGAGTAAGCATGGCGGGGGGGGGCCCAGGTGGCACACTCTTACCCACAGCTTCCCATCATAGTAATAGGCCCCCAGGAGCTTCACGATGTACGGGTGGTCGCAGGTGGCCAGGATCTCAATCTCCACAATGTAGTCCTCCAGTTCCTCCTCACTCTTGGTCTCGATGACTTTGGCTGCTGCCAAAGCACCAGTCTCTTTGTTTTTGGCCTGGAAAGTGGAGACACAAAAGGTTATAAGACAGGCTGGGCAGGAGACGGCCCTGGGAGGCTTCCCTGCCCCCCATACAAGTGTGAAAACAGAGGTGGCTATCTAAGTCTGAGACACTGACCTGACCCAGACACTTCCCACCAATGCCCCAGCACATGAGGTGTCGACAGAGGGGAGCTCAGACCAGAAAGTACATTCCACGTGCTTAGTAAGGAAGTAAGATATAACCATGCTATGGAAGACATACAAGAATAGGCTAGTGCCTACACACAGACACACATAAAAATAAAGTTGTTATAACACAAAAAATGAAAAGAAAGAAGAACAAAAACTCTGAGGAAAACTATTCCTGACAGCCAGCCAGGAAAAGCCTGAAACAGGAGACTCATGAGCATTGTCACTGTGCGCTGTTTAAGGTGTGTGTGTGTGTGTGTGTGTGTGTGTGTGTGTGTGTGTGTGTTGGGGGGGTTCCTGTGTATGTGTATGTAGGGAGGTTCACGTGCATGTACTTGTGGGGGGGTTCATGTGCATGTGCCGGGGTTCACACAAATGTGCCTCTGTGTGTGTGTATGTATGTTCCTGTGTATGTGCATGTAGGGGGGATTCATGTGACTCCTTGTGTGTGGGGCGGTTCATGTGTATGTGTAGGAGGGTTTGTGTGCATATGCCTCTGTGTGTGTGTGTCTGTGTGTGTATGTGTTTGTATGTGTGTGTGTATCTGTGTGTGTGTGTGTTCCTGTGTATGTGGGGGTTCATGTGCTGTGGAGGGGGTTCGTGTATATGTGTCTGTTGGAGGGGGGTTCCCTCTATGCATCAGGGCATAACTGCCTTCTGGCTACATGTCACCTAGGCAGAACACTGCTTCTTATCTGATGAGAAAGAGAGAGAAAGCTTTCACCAGCTAGGTGACACAGTCAGGAAACAGAAACGTAACAGGAGCTGCTGAGGGTGTGTGAAGGAGAACTGGAGGGTGTGGGACGGCAGCAGGCGGCCAGCACAGAGCGCCTTACTCCAGGGACCACCACATACATGCAACGCCACTACAGGCTCAGAGCCAAAGGAGCCCAAAGTAGGGGTTCCAGCTTGTCAGCACACCACACAGCATCCCCACAGCCAAGGGTGAGACCCACCTGAGGGCTACCAAAGGAACTAACACATCCATACAATAGTCTGTTGTTCCACCACGAAATCCGCAACTGTGACAAATAAGCCTTGAAAATGCTGTTCTCTGGGGCTGGAGAGATGGTTCAGTGGTTAAGAGCACTGGCTGTTCTTGCAGAGGATCTGGGTTCGAGTCCCAGCACTCACATGGTGGCTCACAACCATCCATAAATCCATAGGAGGGGGAAATCTAACGCCCTCTTCTGGCCTCCTCAGGCACCACATGCACATAGTGCCCAGACGTACATGAAGAAAACACCCACACACATGAAAAAATAAAAGTTAAAATAAAGGAGGAAGGGGAAGGGAGAGAGGGAGGGAGGGAGGGAGGGGGAGAGAGAGAGAGAGAGAGGGAAAATGAATGAGAATGAATAAAGGTTTCTGGTCTAAGTGAAACAAGCCAGGCACAAGACCTAAATAAATACTTCATGATTCCACAGGATGGTCAGAGACAAAAATTCAAACAGAGATTACCAGGGACTATGTGGGAGTGGGGTGGCCTTTTATCAGATCCAGAATTTGTTGGAGATAATTTAAAAACAAAAGCAAAACACAAAAAAATTCTTGGACTAGACATGGTGACACAGGCCATGAATCTCAGCACTCAGGATGCAGAGGCAGGAGGATCTCTGCAACTCTGAAGCCATTCTGGTCTACACTGAGTTCCAGGACAGCCAGAGTTATATAGTGAGACAGTGTCTCAAAAATAAAATAAAATAATAAAACAAAGCCTTGAACTCACGTGGGAGCTGTAGGCCTTGGAAAAGCTTATGTGATAAACAGGTTATTAACTCTATTTTGCCAAAATTCCAAAAAGAAAGAGTGAAATAAGCAGGAGGGTGGAGGCAGTGTCACCACCACCCCACCTCACAAGGGGGCCCCCAAAACAGGACACAAGACCCACAACTCCCTTTGTGTCCTTCAAGCTGTGAAGGAAGCTGCTAGAACCTTTACCCTCCCCCCCCATCCCCGTGCTCACAAGGGCTGTGTTCAGTGTTGACAGAGGACACACTGTGATGACACAGCCCTAGACATCAGCAAGCAGCACAGGGGCAGTGGGTAGCCCAGGGCCGTGAACACCCGTGCTCCACCCCACCCCCACCCCGCCTTCTTGAGGGTGCTGTGACTCCCGCCCACTGTGACCTTTGCACACCCAGGACAGCTCTTCCTGTGCATCTTTGGCCCCCGGGTGACAATGCACATTCACCCAGAGGGTCAGGGTACAGCAACCTGCAGCTCAGACTCCCCCTGCAAGGTTGAGAAGCAAGGCCAAGTCCAGAGCGGAGACAACAGGCCTGGAATTTGAACCTGGGTCATTTGCCGTCACAGATTCTCCACATTCTCTAGGGCAGTGGTTCTCAACTCCTAACACTGTGACCCTTTAATAGTCACTCGTGCTGTGGTGACCCCCCAACCATAAATTATTTTTGTTGCTATTTCATAACTGTAATTTTGTTACTATTTTGAATCCTAATGAATCTCTTTTCTGCTGGTGTCAGGCCACCCCTGTGAAAGGGTTGTTCGACACCCCTCTCAAAGGGGTCACAACCCATAGGTTGGGAACCATTGCTCTAGACTATACAAATCCATAAATCCCTAGCACTGAGAAGCCTCTATAACCTGATGACCTTTGCCATGCCTCAGGCAAGACCCCTATAGGGTGACACCAGACAGCTGCCCTCTCCCTGGCCTCAGCAATTAAGGTCTGGATGGAGAGGTGCTACCTATCCTGCTTATGATGGGCATGGCCCCAGAAGGTACCAACCTGAGATGGAGCCTTGGAGAAGGAAGTGGTGGGGAGGATGCCAACAGGCCCTTTCCTGTCTGTTCTCAGCTGGGGTCCTCCTATCTAGGTGGCCAAGAGCCCTGGGGCCCCCCCTACAGCGATTAGGACAGTTGATTTATAGGGAGACAGTGTTTGCTCACCCTTGGCTTATGCTCCTTAGGTGTGCTATCTCAACCATCCTCCAAGGCAGTGCAGTCAGATGGGGAGACTGAGGCAAGGCCCAAGAGCAAATTAGCAGGGTGGGTCTGGACCTCTGGAAGCCTGCTCCCAAGCCTGCACGCTCCCACTGACCGGTCTTCCTCCACCAAAGTTTTTTTCAGACCAGAAGTCATGAGACCTCCAGCACCCAGCCCAGGAGCCCAGATCAGCAGTGTGTGTGTGTGTGCTAGCGGGGAGGGGCTCTTTTCTCCTCAACTCAATTTCAAACACTTGTTCAGAACACCTTAAAAATCTATTAGATGAGCAGCTAGAGTCTCTCTCTAGAAGAGACTTAAGTTAGGTACCTCTGGGCCTTTGGAGAGGCAGAGAGGAAGGGTGAGGCCTTTGGGGGTGGCAGATGGAGGGTCAGGTGACCACAGCACCTCAAACCACAATGAGCTAGGCAGAAGCCACCCGTTCATCACTTTCAGTGCCGAGGGTTCTGGTGAAGAAGGCTGGATGTCACCTTTTCCTGAGTTTCCTGTCACTGTGGGGGAATGGGGAATGTTCTCTAGGAGTGCACAGAACCTGCTTTGCCCACACTGTAAAAGCAGCATTGAGCAAAGGGCGGGGGGCCTTCAGCAAGGAGCCAATGTCAACACCAAGACTGCTCAGTCAGTGCCCAGTGCCTCACTCAGATTCCAGAAGCCAGAGCCCACCAGGGAGGGGCTGTGCAGACACTGTGCCAAAATCAGATTCCTTAAGAGTCTGGCAGAGGCGCCAATCCATTCCCAAAAGGCACCAGAGGATGTTACAACAGCGATGATTGGAAACAGACAAACAACCAGTGCTGACCACTGCCACTCGGACCTGGAAGGCAAATGCCGTTCTCAGGCAGCAGAGGAGGAAGCTGCCAGTCAGACGGTGGAGGTCAGACCTGTCACAAGCCTGTCTGCTCTGAGTACCGAATCACTTCCAGAAGCTCAGTCGCCATGAGCTAAAGACGAATAACAAGCACAGCCAGCACCAAGCCTCCCCACCCCCCAGCAAGGGGACCTTGACAGGTGCAGGCACGGAGCCCCCCCCCAGGCACTGAGGCAGGTACTGGCTGCAGGCCCACTTCCCAGATGGCAGACTGAGGCTTAGAAAGGAGAGGATGGAGTCCAGGACTATGGTCTTGACTTGGATCTTGGGTTCAAAGAGAACACTGTGCTTCCTGGAGACCGCTTGTTTGCTTGTCTGTCTGTCTGTCTGTCTTTCTGTTTTATGTATAAGAAAATGGAGGAACAGGTATGGTAGCTGTAGTACCAACTGCTTGGAAGTCAGAGGCAGGAGGATCACTTGAGCCCAGGAGTCCTGACCAACAGAGTGAGACCCATAAAAACAGAAACCATATGTTCCCAGGGGTGAAGCCAAGACCAAGGACATATAGCTGTAACTAACAGACTTGGGCCCCTGGTGTTTCAAAGTCCTTGACCTAACTGCTTTTCAGAGTTGCCTGTACAGCCAGCGTGAGCCCTGCCGGGGCCTCCATTTTCGCTCTGTACAGTGGAGGGTAAGGCATGATGCCCAAGCTCTCTCTCTGGAGAGCCCAGAGAAGGGTGAGAGTCTGAACAAATGAGGAGGTGAGCAGGCAGGATTCCCATAAACACATAGCACCAAGGCTCCCAAAGTCCATCTCCACCAGTACTGAGGCCAGACCAGGAATGAGGGGGATCCCCAGCCCCGCTGCTGGCTGGCGGTCTCTAACCTTGGAGCCCACACCTGGTGAAAGCTGACACAGTGGCCCCTTGTGTTTTCTGGCCCAGACACTCTGTGGGAACAATCCTCCCCGTTGTGACAGCCTGGGGCCCAGCCTAGAGGAGGTGGGGCCGTCCTCCCAGCCCAGCTGGGAACCCTGACCTCACCTAGGGGTGCAGCAAGCCCATTCAGGAGCTTGGGGGATTACTGAGAGCTGGGAACATGGAAGCCAGCAAAAGCCAGGCCCCAGACCCTTCCCTTCTCTGGCTGCCAGCTGATCACTCAGTTCCTTTCCTTCTCAGGAAATGGCCAAGATCCCAGAAGGCAGCAGGCCTTCAGCCACAGCTTTGAACTCTCAAGTCCCTCATCCCATTCTCCAGATGGGGAAACTGAGTCCACACACACAAAAAGAAAGCAGAAACCCAAGCCTGAGCACAATAACTGAAGGAGAACGGGGTGCAGAAGATAAGCAAGAGCCTTGGAGCCTCCGCAGCTGCCCGAAATGAGCCCTGGGACATCCCATTCCCACTGTCCATGCAAAACTCTGTCTTTGGGAACATCTCACTCTCTCAGCCCACGGGTCCAGAAGGGCTGACCCTCCCTGGTCCAGGAGCACATCCAGGCCAACCAGTCAGGGCCAAGCTTTGTCACAGCTACTGGTTCAGGGTTGGGCATGAGACCCAAGGAAGGCAAATTGTCCCTGAATGGTTTCTTGTCTGTTTTTGGAGTTTTTGTTTGTTTGTTTGGCACTTCCTTAAGGTTACAGAAAAGCAGCTTTTTCTTTCTCTAGGATGGTTAACTGGCAGAGTGGAAGGGTGGGGAACTGGGGACACTGCCCTCACCTCCCCGGCTCCTGTGCTAGGGCTCAGACCTAAGGCTCATACATGCCAGGCAAGGGCTCTACCACTGAATTATGTCCCTAGTCCTGCATTTTAACCAGTCTAAAGTGGGTTTTGGTTTTGTGGCATGTGTATGTATGGTGTGTGTGCATATGTGTTTGCATGGGTGGACATACATGTTTTTATACATGCATTCGAATGCCTGAGGTTGATGTTGGGTGTCTTTCTGCATCACTCAGAGTTCATGGTTTTGCCTAATCTAGCCAGTTTGCCTCATGGGACTGCCTGGCTCCAACTCCCATATGATGGGATTACCAGCTTTTACATGGGTTGGTGTGGACCAAACTCTGGCCGCCATGCTTGTGGAGTATTTACACTGAGCCATCTTCCCAGCTCTGGGCTTTGTTTAGTGATGCTGGGGATTGAACCCGAGGCTTTATGCATTCTAGGCAAACATCTACCATTGAGCCATATCCCCATCCAGATAGTCCATCTTGTCACTTCCTCAGAGAGTCTGCTGGAGGGTAAAAACAAGACGGAAGCGGAAGCAGGGCCCACCGAGGGCGGAGCCAGAGTGCACCACGCAGCAGTAGAGCCAGCTGTGCCCAGTGGCGCCTACTCTTAGGTTTCTGGGTTATGTGAGACAATAAACTCCCCTGAGGACTCAGGAACTGAGTCTCCCATCTGGGGATGTTCCCACAGAGAGCAGGCATGGACGGAAGTGTTTCAGCATCAACCACACATGTAACAAAGGCCATCACCGCCACCACCCTGACCACGGAGGGACAGTCACAAGATGCCCAGGAGAGATAACTTGAGATCTGGGGACAAATGTAGAGAGTATCACTAAGACCACAGGCACCAAAACTATTCTGCCAAAAGAATCCTCTAAAAAAGGGAAACAGATTGCTGAACACTTATTGAATTAGCAAAAACAAGCAATAATGACCAGACGCTGGTGACTATGTAGTATAGAAGTCCTCATTACAGGCGAGAATGTAAACAGCTTCAGTCTTTCAAAGGCAGTAACTGGCCACAGCTGCTCTGTTCTGTTTTGTTTTGTTTGAGACAGGTTTAAAATACCTTTTAAGCCTATTATCCCTCATTTCTGGGAATTTAGAGCCAAGAAATAATTCAAGAAAGACAACAAAAGAACCATACAGGATCACACTCCGTAGCCCCTAACAACAGAAATTAAGTAGGAGAGGCCTAAATGCTTAATGGTGAGAAAACTATTCAATTGCTCTAATGGGACATTAGCAGCCCTTTAACACGGTAAGCGAACAATCTCGCAGTGAGGAAAACCAGCTAAGCCATCACAGTAACGAAATGGGATAATGAAATTGCCCTCAGGAAGAGTGCATGCCTACAGACAGAGATGAGCCGAGGACAGGCCATGGCAAACAAGTGGTTCTCATCTGATGCCAGCTGGCAATTACGCACCGGAGTCCCAGTGAGGGTCAGGGGGTGGGACAGCGTCTCCTGCACAGGTGAGCACTTGCCCAGACCTGGCCGTACAGGGTCTTACAGGCTGGCAGATGGCTGCCCTAGCGTCTAGGGAGGTATAAATAATAAGGGAAAATGAAGTGAAGCTTGAGTTCCTCGGTGGCATCTGCCATGTGCCAAATGCTTCCTGACCAAGAAGAGGTGACTGCCATACTGAACACAGCAGACATGCAGAACAGCCTCATGTCTGCAGAAAGTTCCAGGCTTTAACTTCCAGCCCTCTGCAGTAGAAAATGTCCTCTCAGAGGCGAGAGCATCTCTTCAGTGTCCCAGGCTCCAGAAAAGGTTGCTTTTCCAGAAAGAGAAAAAGGGATGGGGATGGGACAGACACTCCCACCCCTAGACACAGCTGTTGCTCAGATCTCCTAGCAACCTGGCTAGGCCTCAAGGTGTGAGGAAAGGATTCCAGCTGACCTGTCCATGAAAGTCTATGTGTGAGTAATGGCTAAAATCTGGAACAGGCAAGGCTAAGGTTTCTACTTTCCTGTCTCTGGCTGCTGGATGGTTATGCTGGGCACGTGTCAGATGAGGTGCAGGCCATCTTGGTCTGGGTCATATGCAAGGATGTCGAGAACGGTGCTGAGCGCTGCCAATCGTAGAAGGGCTTTGGTTCAGGGAGTGGGGAGAGGGGTCCAACTCTGGAGGACCAGGTCACAGAAGAACTGGCTACATTCAAGGAAAGGAAGGAGACCGGGGACAGTAGCCCTAGAGGCTAGTGAGCAGCAGAGAGGATCCGGGACAAGGCTGCAAGCCCAGCAGCTAGGAGTTGGCAGGGAAAAAAAAACACCCAAGGGGGTCCGCCATCTAGGAGTGGCAGCCATTGCAGCCTCAGGATAAGGAAGTCCTACAGCAGGTCTTCAGGGGCAGGACACTGAGCACTGGCCTTGGCCCAAGAGGAACAGAGATGTAAATCCCCTCCTTCTATAGAAGAGAAAAGGAAAGCCCAGAGAGAGCAAGAGACCTGCCCCAGGTCACACAGCTCAGCTGTCAGAACTTGAACTCAGGTCCGGCTCTCTGCCCAAGTCTTTACCTTAGTAGGCATCCACCTCCAGGGTCTCCATCCCAATGGCACTGGGCCCTAAGCCCCCTTCACCTTCTCTGGCTCCACTGCCTACAAGCACAGACACTGAGGGTAAAGCCTCAGCAGCTCCCTGAAGCTGACCAGACACAGCCTGAGCTCCCTGGCTAGCACTCCAGTCCCTGAGGCCTTGCAGATGCTTCCACTACAAGCTGTTGATGATCTGGTCATGCACAACTCAGACCTGAGCAGGCTGCAAGTTATGAAAGGCCCAGCCCAGGTCTGATTCCTCTCGGCCTACACCCCACAGAGCCTGGCACAGAACAGCCAGGGAATGGGGTGGGGAGAACAGGGAGGGAGCCTTGAAGATAGGCATGAGGGAGGGTGGATGGATGGGTAGGAAGATGGATGCAAACGAGCTGTGTGGTGGTTTGAATGAGAACAGCCCCTACAGGCTTCACATGCTTGAATGCCTGGTCCCCAGTTGGTGGAACTATTTGGGAAGGATTAGTAGGTGTAGCCCTGTGGGAGGAGGTGTGTCACTGGGGGTGCCCATGACACTCCCAGTTAGCTCCCTCTAGCTCTGCCTTGTGCTTATGGATCAGATGTGAGCTCTCAGCTACACTGCTCCAGCACCATGCCCGCCTGCCTGTGGCCATGTTCCCCACCAAGATGGTCATTGATTCTAACCCCCCTGGAACTGTAAGCCCTCGATAAATTCTTTCTTTTATAAGTCACCTTGGCCAATGTGTCTCCTCACAGCAACAGAAAGGCAGTTAAGAAAGTGGATAGGAGGGCGGCTGGACAGACCCGTGGGTGGGTAGGTGGGAAGGAGGAGGAAGGGGGCCTCTGCTCCCTACAGGGAAGTGAGATAGTCCACTTAAAAAGACCAGGAAGTGATGACAGTCCATGTGCTCCTGGCTCTCCATTCGTCCTGTTCTAGTTTTGGAAGATGGCACCCGTTTGCCTGAGAGGAGCCAAAGCCCCCGGCTACGCCAGGATATACACAGTTAACCAGTCCTGCCAAGTAGAGAACCACTTCCCCATCAGTAAGTGCCCTGCCAGGCTTTAACTTGGTGATGAATGAGCCAGCCAAGTCTCAGAAGTGACACTTGAGGACAGCAAAGATTATGAGGCACAAAAGCGGAGGAGTGACAGCCCCACGGACGGACACTCAACTCTCCCTCAGAGGAGAGGCCTGGTGGGCCAGCCTGGCACAGCCAGGAAATGCTAAGCCTCCAAGTCTTTCTGGCCTGGGACCAAACTCAAACAGGATCAGCCTCAAAGATACCAAGCCGTGGCCTTGGCCGAGGAGCTGGGCAACCCATCCAACTTGGCCAGGCATGTGGGAACCTTTGGATCCCAGCTTTTCAGACATGGCGAGGAGTCCAGCCCCAAGATATCATTGATAATGGCGGGGAAGGTAGCATGGGCCTCCTCCTGGGAGGCCGAGTGCCCACCTCTGCCAGGCTGCCTCCTGCCTGAAGGGAGAATCTGAGGGAGAGTGTGTTGAACTTTATAATTACATCTTGTTTAATCCCTATAACTCAGGGATCTGACTCACCTTATTTTCCCATCCCAGACCTCGAAGAGTTATTATAGTCAGTGCTTGTTTCTAACCAACAGTACTTTCCATGTTATTTTCTATTATTCTAAAAATAACACAAGCACATGAAAAAAGAATCTTAAAAATAGAATGAAACAAAAAAGAAAATCAAAATAACAGCATCTCAGAGACGCTGCTCTACGCATCCCTCATGGCACAGCCATCCCAGGCTGACACACACAGCTGTGTGATGCAGCAACTGGAGTGACCCCGAGTTCCTCACTCTCTCTGCATTTCTACACTGAGGACATGAAGAGCCCCTGCCTGAGAGCATCCACTGAGCTAACCTGAGACTAGTGCTTAGAACAGGCCCAGCCCAATTAGTAAGAAGAGACTCACTGGTAACTCCAATTTCTCTACATCTTATTTAGCGTACAGTAATTGTATGTGTTCATAAGGTTTAGTGAGGTCTCTCAGCACAAGTGCAGTCTGTGGCAACCCTGCAGTCCACGTGTCAGTCATCTTAGCCACTTACCACTGCTGTGTGTCGGCAACACCGAAAAGCCCTCTGCGGAGCCAGGTATGGCAGCACAAGCCTTTAAACCCAGTACCCAGGAGGCAGGAGCAGGTGGATCTCTGTGAGTTCAAAGCCAGCCAGGTCTACATAGAGAGTTCCAGGCCAGCCAAGGATTATAAAGTTAGACCCTGCCAAAAGCAAACAAAACAAAACAAAACTCTGACTTTAAAATGTTAGCAAGTGTGGTGCAAGGCAGCAAGACTGTGGTGAGTTCTGAGGCTAGCCTAGGCTACAAGTGACACTGTCTCAAAATGCTGGGGTTTGTTATTCTAAAATTAATACCCACTCATCAAAGAGAATCTAAAACAATAGAATGGTACTTACTACACGCACACACACATGCATGCACGCACGCAGGAACATCATTCCCCACCTCCACCATAGCTGCACTAGAGCATTTCAAGCTGGTCCTCCTATCCAGCCTCTCTCCGTACACATTAGCCAACCTCTCTCTCCCTGGGGGAGAGTTCCGGGATCCGGGGCACAGGTCGCTAGCATCCTTCCCTCTCATTCTACGAGAGCAAGTCCTCAGTACTCACATGTGCACATCACCAATGATCTCAGCGCACAAAGCACTCCCCAGCAGCATCCCCAACCACTGCTAGCTAGTCTACAGGACAGCTCCAGATTCTGCGGGACTGGGTCAATCCTGGCACCCAGGGCTCTAAGCTCCTCACTAACGGTGGTACTCAGCTATGGTCGCTCCTCAGGTTTCCTGTTGCCTCAGAAGGTAAGTGGGGCCGTGGAGGAGAAACCCTTCAGAAAGAGGCCAAGACTCAGAGCAAAGGTAGGAAGATTCCCGAGGACAAACAGCATGGCCTGTCGGTGCAGGGGGGCCACCATATCAGAAGCACACCAGCCTGGACAACAGCACCCATTTAAAAAGGTCAAGAGTGGTCGGACAGTGGTGGCGCACGCCTTTAATCCCAGCACTTGGGAGGCAGAGCCAGGTGGATCTCTGTGAGTTCGAGGCCAGCCTGGGCTACCAAGTGAGTTCCAGGAAAGGCGCAAAGCTACACAGAGAAACCCTGTCTCAAAAAACCAAAAAAAAAAAAAAAAAAGCCAAGAGTGGGCTTGGGATCCCAGAAAAGGCAATCTAGAGCTTTCTAGAAAGGAAAACAGAAACAAGCAAGACCCAACACTGGTTCCTCCTTCCAGGACAGTCACACTGTCTCTCTGATACCCAGAGTTGCTTTCAGCCCCCCTGGACTCTCCCACCATGGGGCAGCCACAGAGCTGGGGCTTTGGCAAGCCTACAGAAGCCCTGACATCCCCAGACTCTGGTGGCCTCCCGGTTTGGGTTGTTTGCTGTGCTAGGAATGGAAGCTTAAGCCTCGTGCACACCCCAGCTCCAGGGTGGCCTTCTTATCTCCACTGAATCATGTTTATCCTCATACCACAGAGAGCAGTAAACGCACACTGACCCCAGGAACCTTCATGGCATCTAGCCAGAGCAGCCTCAGCACAAGTGAGGACAGGCCATGAGGGACCTTCAGGGAATGTGTCTGCTATTCCCCAGGTATCCACAATCATCTGAAGTCAGGAGAAACCCTTCAGAAAGAGGCCACAACTCAGAGCAAAGTTAGGAAGACTCCCGAGGACAAACAGGGTGGCCTGTCGGTGCAGGGGGGCCACTATGTCAGAAGCACACCAGCCTAGACAACAGCACCCACTTTAAAAGGCCAGGAGTGGGCAACAACAGCTGCCCACCTGGCCTTCTCTGTGTGAGCTGGCAGCAGCTGCCGGCTGGCCGGCTCTACTCCACAGAGGCAAGCCCTGCTCTAATTGATAGCTCACAGCTCAAAAGACAAAGCCAAAGGGCTGAGAAAACAGCTCAGCGGTGAAGCGCACATACTGCTCCTGCAGGACCACAAGTTCAGTTCCCAGGCTCACAACCACCTGGAACTCCAGCCCCAGGGCATTCGATGTCCTCTTCTGGCCTCCTGCAGCACACGCACTCATGTTTACACACACACACACACACACACACACACACACACACACACACACACACACACAAACACATTAAAAAATAATAAAAATACAGGGTCTAGTGAGACTGTTCAGTGATCAAGAGTGTGTGTTGCTCTTGCAGAGGACCCAGGTTCAATTCCCAGCACCCACTTGGTGGCTCACAGTCTCTCGTCACCCCAGTTCCAAGAGATCCAACAGGCATGAAGGTGGTATGTAGTGGATAGCCATCCCAGCACTGGCCTGGAAGTTCCAACCCCCATTGAGGCTTCGGTAATGGTCACACCCACAAGGCAGGGCAGGGAGGAAGCAGAAGACCAAGGATCGAGAGGAGGTCTCTCTCTTGGTTCTGGGACCCTGGACACTGGAGGTAGACCGAGCAGAGTTCTCCAGAGAACACCGCCGGACTGCGCTATACCTTTGCCAGAACCTACAACCTATCCCTTCATTTGTAAGTTAGCCCACAAAATAAACCTCCCTTTTAACTACGTGGAGTGGCCTTAATAGTTTCACCAATAGTGGTACATATACATGCATGCAGGCAAAACATTCATGCACATAAAGTAAATAAGACTAAACATGTTTTTAAATATGAATTTAAATCAACCTTAAACAAATGGAGGGTGAGGTGACTTGTACAGCACAGTAGGGAAAGTCAGGAGCTGAATCCTGAGTTCATTCTGAGTGGCATTTGCTCTTTCATTCATTCTAGCTGTTCTGTGAGCATCGTGTGTGTGTGTGTGTGTGTGTGTGTGTGTGTGTGTGTGTGTAAAGCCTCTCTACAGATGGCTCTGAAATATACTAGTGACATCAGCCACCATGGCCAGTCTGCTGAGCTTCAGCCAGAGAAGTCAACTGCTTCCTGTCCAGTTAACAACCCCCTCTCCAGCCAACCTGCTCTGCCCTAGGGACTTTACACCCACTGGGGAGGGCGAAAGGACATAGGACATGTACACGGGAGCCTGGTGTGGTTCTGAATTCTGAAGGGGAGATCCTGGCTGGGATGAGAAGGGGAAGCCAAGCAGGCCATTCTGAGGAACAGGAGGAGCTGGCTGCCAGAGCGCCCAGGACTGCTGCAATAACAGGAACCCCTTGCAAAGGTCCGCGTGTCGCAAAGCACTGCCTTCCTTCGGCACTCCTTGGAGGCGGGAGAGTCCCCATCTCCTCCACTGTAGGTCTCTGCCGGAGCTAACCCTCTAGTTAGTTACCAGCCCGGAGCTCCATCTCTCGCCCTCCCCCTCATCCTGGCTATGATAAAAAGCTGTTGGTTTCAACCAAAGGATCACTAAGTTGTGGAGGGAGGAAGAAGAAAACAGCAACCAGGGGAAGCGGAAGCGAAAAGGGAAGGGAGAGCAGAAGTGGGAGGCGCCTGTGGAGGGAGGGCAGGAGGCCCTGGGGTGTATCTCCCCATGACAGGTCCTGCCTCCCAGCCACCCCACCCACCCACCAGGGCCCTCAGAGGCCCCAGCCACTTCCTCTGCTGTCCTGCCCACCACCACTTCCTGTGCAGGGGAGGCCCCCATCAACATCCACTCGAAGCAGGCTCTGAAAGAAGGTCATGTTTCTAGACACAGAACCCACAAGGCCATGAGGAGACATCACAGGGAAGCAAACTTCTCTAAGATGACCTTTGGCTTTTCTCCTGTTCTCTGGAGAAAAAAGGTACAGGCCCCTGGCCAGAAAGACCTGGGATTAAGTCCCAGTCCTGCTATGGAAAGGCTGTGTAACACTGAAAAAGTCACTGGACATCTCTGGGCCTCTGCTCCACCATGTATAGAATGAGGAGACTCTCTGGCCTTGTCCCCTTTCTCCTATCCACAGGGGGTCCTTTCTGACATTATAGAGGCCGATTCGAAGGCTGATGACAGAAAGGACATTATTTAAGATGAAAACTGCCATATTTAACTTTCTCAGTGTGTCACTTGAAGCCCTCTTAACTCAGTTCCTGCTATGATCTGAATGTCTACGCCCCCTCAAAAACCCGTATGTGGAAATCCTAACTCCAAGATGACAGCATTAGAAGACGGGGCCTTTGACATGGTGATTAGGTTATAACAGAACAGGCGTTGGTGAACAGGATGAGCCATGGGCACTGGGCAGGTCCTTGCCAAACACCATATCTATGAGAGCCTCGATCTTGGCCTTCCCAGGCTCCAGCTCTGTGATCATACTTGTCTGCATGTATTCAGCTTCGGTATATGGCTATGCAGATCAAGTGACTAGCGGACATAACCTTGTCCTGGCAGCGCCCGGGTATGCCCAGCTCAAATGCTCAAACCCACCAACCAGTGGGAGGAGAGGAGGCGACGTGGGCAGGGTGGACCAGGGGGACACAAGGCCAGGCCAGCTCTACGGTACTCAACACAGAGCACCAGAGATCAGGCGGGCCTGCACACAGGCACACTTGAGTACTGGGACTTCAGGAGAAAACTCAAGGCCTCTCCATGTTTGTCAGATGTTAAAATGACCACTGTACTACACAGTCACTCTTTCTGGTAGCCCTGTGTGGCTCCTGTGGTCTGTGGGACATTTCCGGGACAACAGCCAGGCTCCTCTGCTCCTACAGATGTGACCCTGCAAGAACACAATCTAGAAGCTGTCAGTCAATGGGATGCTTCCAGAGGAGACTCACCACTGGCCTTCTAGGAGCAATTTCCTGGGTTCAAATGTCAAGGTCAAGTGGCACTGAGTTTAGCCTGGGGAAGCCACACAAACCCACTCTCAGGTAACCAAGCTCAAAAGCTGGCAGTGGGCAACCTGGGTCTTCATGTCTACCCACTTACCTGCCCAGCTTCCTTCTCTCTGCCTTCTGATTACCGTCTGGCTGCCCTGCCCACAGGCAGCTTCCTACTACCCATGGCTGTCGATCCTCTGCTCCCTGTACAAGCTCTCTTGATGGGCAGCCTTCAGCCCATAGTGACTGCTGGAGCCTGCTGTCTTCTAAGCACCTACTCAGACCTCCTGCTGCCCTCTGGTGCAGGCTAACTCCCACGACAGCTCTACTCACACATGGGGACACTGAGGCTCTAAGGCAAGCCAGTCACTTCTCTCATCACATGGTTGTATGGTGGGGCGGCCAAGATTTGAATGCTCATCTCTCTGATGCCAAGGTTCAATTCTTTTCTTATATAACACAGGGAGATAACAGGCACAGCAAGCCCTCCACACCTGTGGCTTCCACATCCTACTTTGGGTTAAGAAATTTTTTTGCCAGGTGGCAGTGGTGCACGCCTTTAATCCCAGCACTCAGGAGGCAGAAGCAGGTAGATCTCTGTGAGTTCGAGATCAGCCTGGTCTACAGAGCAAGATCCAGGACAGGCACCAAAACTACACAGAGAAACCCTGTCCAATGCCCTGGACAGTGCAGGTGACTTTACTCCAGCTGAACTATATACAGTTATGACCATCTGATTAGCTGGAGAGCTCTGCCTCCCCTCTCATACCCCGGAACATGTGCCAGTGTTCAGGACAGTCTTGGTGGCCACAACTTAGGTGGGGGTTTACTGGCATCTGGAGGAGAGTGGGTAAGAGCTGGAGATGCCGAGAACATCTATCTACAAGGCATAGGGCAAGCCCACAATTGTGAACTGAAGTTCCCAGGAGAGGGGGTTGGGGGAGTAGGAGGGAGGGAGGGAGGGAGGGAGGGAGGGTCAGGCTATGCCTGTGTTAATGATTCTACAAGGCCAAATGACTAAACTTGAAGATTAGGGAGAATTAAAACATTGCAGATAAAAGACATGTCATGGGCTATTTTGAGTCCCTTTGAGAACTAACCATCCACTGCCCATCCCTGTTCAAACCTAACATCTCTGCAACTACCAATGCCAAGAATGTCCTCAGAAAGCACCTGAAGCCCACAGTGGAGTCTCCCCCCACCCTGGCTTTGTTGTGGCCCTCTTACCCGTGGCCCCACTTACATATGGATTATGACTTACTTTATTCTGTGACTAATAAAAATCTCACCTAGCTACTTCCACACTGGAGCATAGTCGATGGGGAAACCCGGGTCTGTGTTCTGGGCACCAGCACTCCTATTTGGTCCCAGGACTAACTTATCCCCTCTCAGTGAAGACCGAGCCTGGCACCAGTGCCAACAGTGCCCAGGCAAGAAGCCCAGGTACCCCGGCTGAGCTGCAGGGGCCGCAGTCCCACCGCTTTGCTCCCAGTTAAGTGGCAGTGCCATGTCAGGACCTTCTCAGAAGCAGCACCCAGAGTGTCAACAATCATAAACAACCCTGGCACTGCCCCGAGGGGACCAGGGATAAAGCTATTTCTCTCTGTGGATGCCTCCTCTGAACTGTGGACACCTACTCACAGACAGCTGAGGCACAGAAAAAGCCACTGGCTTGGGGAACAATGGGGCCAGGATGGAACACAGACTCTATTGCCCTCCACAGGTGTCCTAAGATACCCCCAGAGGATGGCCCTGGGGGTTTCTCTCTCATCTGGGTAACCTCAAGAGATGGGGATTGCGTGAGCGTTAGTTAGCCATGCTCACACCTACCCCGGCCTACTCTGAGGTTGCTGGAAAACATCCAGTGTGGTGGGAGCTGACCAAGGCCAGCTGCAATGCAGATGGATTAGCAGTAGCCGACCCTTGCCAGGTGCCCTCGAGGGACAGGGTACTATGACGAGTGAGGAATGGCTCACAATAGCTTGGACTTGAGTTTAAAAATAAGAGGCTGAGAGGAAATAAGGTTACTGCCTAGGGGCAGATCTCTTTCCGGAGTAGGAGGAGAAGGGGGCAGTAAGGGAGGAGAAGGAGGAGGAGGAAGGCGAGGAGGAGGATACAGGAGGCTCTGGACAGCCCCAGGGGAGCCAGGCGGAAACCCAGGCTTTCCAACTCTGAGGAGCAGCAGAAGAGGTAGAAGGGAAGGCCTGGCCTGGAGGGTGGAGGCCTCCAGCACTGCCAGCCGGCTCTGCCTAGCCAGGCACAAAGAGCTCCCAAAGCCAGCAGAGCTGAGGGCACCTGAGGTCTGGGCACAGCTGCCAAAGTCCCCACACTCTGGGGATCCACACTCTGGGGCTGGCTGTTGGGGTGGGGGGGGGCGGCAAAGGGCCTTCCATAAATTTATCTCATTGTATTTTCAAAGTCACCCTCAAGCCAGGCATGCCCTCTGGCCCAGTCATTCCTATCTGGGAGTCTGGTCTAAAAATGCATTTAAAACAGAGAAAGAATTCTCCAAACAAGCTGCTCATCGACCTGGCTCAAGTGTCAGGCAAAAAATGGCAAATGACTGTTGATCAGAGCAAATCCAAGGAGTGCAAAATGCATGAGGACACCTCCAAACACACTGTGGGCCAGACAACAGTCCCTCCCCCAAACCATCTCCAAGCTGAGACCTTCCTGCATTCTCCTGCCCACACCAGGTCAGCCTGCACAGATCTGTGCTTCTGAGGACATGTGTCTTACATTACAGAGGATGTAAAAGTGCCCACTATGTACCTGACAGGATAAGAACCGATAAATTTTAATTTGTTAGTAGTTTTAAAAAAAATGAAGCTGAGAGGGTGGTGGTGCACGCCTTTAATCCCAACACAGGAAGAGTCAAAAGGATTTCTGTGAGTTCAAGGCCAGCCTTGTCTACAGAGTGAGTTTCACGACATCCAAGGCTACACAAGAGAAACCTTGTCTTAATGTACCTAAATAAATAAAATGAAGCGGGCGGTGGTGGCGCATGCCTTTAATCCCAGCACTCTGGAGGCAGAGGCAGGCGGATCTCTGTGAGTTGAGGCCAGCCTGGTCTACAGAGTGAGTTCCAAGAAAGGCGCAAAGCTACACAGAGAAACCCTGTCTCAGAAAATTTAAAAAAAAAAAAAAAAAAAGGATAAATAAAATGAAGAAAGACAGCCAGGCACAATGGCCCATGCCTGTATAACCAGCCACATAAGAGACTGAGGAAGATATTGTTTGAGACCTTGAAGGAGTTTGAGGCCAGCCTGAGAAGCAGAGCAAGATCCTCTTAAAAAACTAAAAACAGACACAGAAGTCCAGGCTGGGGATACAGATCAGTGTAGGATGTTTGCCCGTGTGCACAGGGTCTGGACCCAGCACTGAAGACATAAATAAAAACAGTGATCTGTGGGACTCAGGTGACTTCAGTTTTCTTTTGAGTTCTTTTACTCTCTCTCCCACAATCTTGATTTTACAAGTTAACCTTTTTGTTTGGTTGGTTTGGTTTGGTTTTTCCAGACAGGGTTTCTCTATGTAGCCCTGGCTGTCCTGGAACTCTTTCTGTAGACCAAGGTGGCCTCGAACTCACAGAGATCCACCTACCTCTGCCTCCTGAGCACTGAGATTAAAGGCCTGTGCCACAGTACCACCACCTGGCTACAAATTAACTTTTTGGAAGCTCAAAGACAAAGCAATCTCCAGAAAGCCAAGAAGTGACCTCAACCACTAGCCTGACCCTTTCAGGCCTATACTCTGTGGCCCCTCAAAGCACGGGGCCCATGATCAGCCAGCGCTCTGCATGGGACTCTGCTGAGGGCAGATTTCCACTGCAGAGACTAAACACTTCCTCTCCTCCCTACCCCACCTTAGAGAGGATGAGGGTTCGCGATAAGAACTCTGACAACATGCCACCCATAAGCCTTATTTTGAATTCGAGTAATGAACTTGAAATGGTTTTCTTTCAGAAGCAATTTTCTATCACACAGGAACGTGGTGAGAACGGCCTTGATGTTCGACTCAATCAGTCCTCTCCCCTGCCTCCTGAGGCCCATCAGAAACCTGAGGGGAGAGGGACTCCCCGATTTGGAGACTGCAGACGCTTCCACGCTCACGGGTCCATGGGAATCCTTTCCTCACCATGCTGGGGAACAGAGCCTCCCAAGAACTCACAGGCCAGGGAGGCCCCAAGAAGGTCCCTACCGAGGAGGCTGTGCGGAGAAGCTCTGCTCTTTAGGGGGTGGAGGTGAGAACTAGCATCTTTCTCCACCCTTGGCCCATTGCTTTCTGGGTGCCATGCCAACCGGCACCAGCTAGTCCCAGCCATTTAACCAAGATCAAATTTCTCATACTGCCTCAGTGACGCGGCCAAAGAACCAGGAAGTGGATAGAGGTCATGGCCCTTGATGAGAGGGTCTTAGTTTAAAAAAATAAAAAGTCTCTGTAAGTGCTCTGGGAAGGGCCGGGGAAGCAGCAGCCCTGCAGGACAGGCAGGCTGGCGACTGTGAACAGGGACACCAAGGAAAAGGTATTCAAGCAAAGCCTAGCTTTGTGGGTTCTAATCCCTCCACCCCCTAGAATCCAGTAATCACACACACATGAACTTTAGTTAGAATGGCATGTCAGATACTAATGTCAGGGAGGCAGCACAGATGTGTCACTCAATAATAGGGACACGGTCTGACAAATGCATCATCAGGTGATTTAATCACTGCAGGAGGTACAGCATGTACTTACACAATCCTTACATACATACACAGTGGCATGGCTTCCTTCACCTGGGCTCCAAAGTGTGTCTATGTATATAACACATATGCATGGTAAGAGTATAGCCTGTTGTATCTAGGGCCATGTTAAACAAAATAGCACAAAACTAAGGACTCCATCACTAAGGGCTTGCTGCACAAGAAAAAGCCTGAGTTCAGATCCCAACACCCACAAGAAAAAGCCGGGGATGGGAGTTCAAAGCCTATAATCGCAAGGCTGTGGAGGCAGAGGCAGGAAGATCCCCGCTTGCTGGCCAACCAATCTAGCTAAATTAGTGAGCTCCAGATGGATGGTGGCTCTGGAAGAAACCCAGTGTCAGCCTCTATCCTCCACACACATCTGCACACAATGTGCATGGGCACCTGCACATATGTGAGCGCACACACAAAACCTTAAACACAATATGAAATGACACTTAATCAAGAGACAGGGCATGGGCTGGAGAGATGGCTCAGAGGTTAAGAGCACTGACTGCTCTTCCAGAAGTCCTGAGTTCAATTCCCAGCAACCACATGGTGGCTCACAACCATCTGTAATGAGATCTGGTACCCTCTTCTGGCCTGCTGTCATACATGCTGTATACATAATAAATAACTAAATATTTTAAAAAAAAAAAGAGAGAGAGGGCAAATTAGAGACAGATGAGGCTCTGCCAGCCCAGTGGGACACTTCAGGGGAAACTTCAAAAAGCTGGATTATGCTCTGTAATAGAGCGCATCACATAGTAGGCACATGACAGTGACAGTCACTTGACATCCTCATCAAGTATCTGGCGATGTAAGTCACCCTACATGCCACATTTCTATATGCATGAAGCACAGGTTTGCTGTGTCAGCGTCACAACATGTGAGGAATGTGTTGCATGCAAGGTATGGCACTGGGCTAAACAAGAGCCTCAGCACCTTGAGTCTCATGGGACCATCTTTGTCTATGCAGTCCATCACCAACCCTGACAACCTGTTCAGTGTACCAGCTGCCATATGACCCTCTCGGTCTCTCTTTCCCTTCCCCTGCCTTGGAGCCATCTCCCAGCTTTGGGAGCTGGGGCCACTCTTCTAAGGGGTTTATATGCTTTGGAGAACCAGGAGGCAACAAAATGCCCAGTGATCAGAGCTCCCTTAGTTGGAACTAACTGCCTGGGAACAGTGGAGTTTTACCCAGCCAGCAGAAATGACAAGGGAGACTCTTCGTCTCTGGAAAGCAAAGCTCTGCATTTGAGTTTAAATAAAAATGAACCATATAAAGCCAGAACAGGACACTTGGGGATGAAGGGCCATAGAGACAGATGAGGTTCCGCCAGCGTAGCAGGATACTTCACAGGAAACTTTAAAAAAAAAGTTCAAGTATGCTTAAAAGTTACAACAGAGAGTGTTACACGGTAGACACACAAGAAGTGACTGAAAGTCTCTAACAGAGAAAAACAAACATGGAGAACTCAGGGCAGGCACTCAGAAACAGCTGAACGTTAGAGACCATGAGTGGAGTGGGGAGGGGAGCAGACAGTGCTCAGGACACCTCTGCAGGAGCAGACAGCAGAGAGAGCTGAGAATGTCACCAGGAGAATGCATCAGAAGAGAGGACATGAGGACAGAAGAAAGGCTGGCCGGGCCTGGTAACCCTCAAACATGGGCAAACCCCTCAGCCAAGGGGCAGCAAAGCCATTCAGGTGGAATTCGGGATGACCTCTGCCTGACTCTCCCACCGGGGAACTTTGCTCTCCTTGGGGTTCCTCCGCCCTCTGACAGGAAGTGCAGCTCAGAGAGGCGATCTCAGTGGGTCTGACTGGCCTCCCAGCTGCCACTGCTCCAAGCCTCTAGAGCACTCTGAAGGGCTGAGTTGGGCCTCAGTCTTAGTTTATTTCTTTTTGCTTGTTTTGTTTGTTTTTCTTTTCTTGAAACAGGGTTTCTCTGTGTAGCACTGGCTGTCCTGGAATTCACTCTGTAGACCAGGCTGGCCACGAACTCAGATCTGCCCGCCTCTGCTGGGATTAAAGACCCAGCTGAGAGTCTTAGTTTCTAACAAGCTTCCCAATGATGCTAATATACCGCTCCTAGGTAGCACACTTCCGAGATGAGGCTCCAGCAGACCAATTTCAAGTCAAGGAGAACAAGCCCTGACGTGGGGAGCTAGAAAAGCCCTTTCTGGGGTCCAGCACGCTGAAAGGGCAATCCTAGGGTCATTGAGCCCTCTACAGAAGCCCCAAGGACAGTGACTTATGGCTTAGGTGGGCAACTAACAGCAACTGAACTATGAGAATCTCCCAATAAAAGTAGGGGTGCCAGACTGCAGTGGGCAAGCCTACAGTCCAAGCTACTCCAGAGACTGAGGCAAGCTGATCGCAAGGTGGGAGGCCAGCCTGAGAAACATAACAAGACTCCATCATGAGAGGTTGGAGGGGGAGACTCCCCCGCCCTGGAGGAAATGAGAGGGGTGGAGTCAAGATGTACGAGCTAGGTACCTTAAACAACAACCCAGGCACTCAGAACTTGCTCAGAGGACCAAACCCCAGGAGCTGTCCGTCTGCACACGTGTCTAAATGGAATCATCTCTGCCCCACCCACTCCTCCGCACAGCCTCTGCCCTGTCTTCCTCCAGGGGAGAAGTAACTGCTAACAGGGAGCCTCCGGTGACTCAGGCGTCCAGAAGCCAAATCTGTGCCCTGCAGCTGCAGTCACAGGACCCTGTTCTCGCCTTCCGCTGAGTCCTCCAGCCCCAGCCTGTCCTCGCTCACTCCAGGGCCCCTCTGTCCTCCCTGAGTCCCTGTCCTGAGCTCATCTTCAGGAGTGTCCCTAACTCCCATCCCTCCCAGGTACAACCCTGAGCCTTAACGTTCCCACAACATCGGTGTAGCCCCGCTTTAAAAGATGTGCCATTATCACCGTGTTCCCGGGGGTACCTCGGGTAGCCCCCTACGATGCTGAGGTCCTACAAACGTCCCTTTGTGTCCAGTGCGGGACACACAGGAAGTGCTCAGAAGCAGCTGCGCGGGGGGTCAGGGGCTTGCAGGGCCCGGCAGACGCAGCCAACGGGACCCTCACCTTGTAGACTTTGCCGAAGGCGCCATCGCCCAGCTCGCCCACAATCTCCCACACGTCGTTGGGGTCCAGGTCCCGGCGGACGTGCTCATATTCCCGGGACTTTCTCTTCTCGAAGGTGGACAAGCGCAAGATGCGGCGAAAATTGGCGAAAGCCATGCTGGGTCCGGAGCGCGGCGGGAGGACTTGCGGCTTCGCAGAGCCGCCCTCCCCGCAGCGCAGCGCCGACCAAGTGCGCCGGTCGCTGCCGGGAGCTGCCGGAACCGCGGCCCGCCCGCCCCGCCCTCTCCGCCCCGCCCCCTCCTGGACCCGCCCGCAGGACGCCCGGCACCCGCGCGCGCGTCGGTCCCTGCCGGCTCCACCTGCTCCGCGGCGCCCCGAGACCCCTCAATTGGCTGCGGGAGCTCCCGGCTCCGCCCGCGCCGCGGGGCACTCTGGAGACTGTAGTCCGCCGGATGGCCAGCCGGAGGGCCCGTGGCGCCTCCCGGAACCCCAAACCTTCGGGGTTCGGCTATCGCCCTGCGATCGTCTTCGGTGCCAGACTTGTGTATCAACGCGTAGAATGTGCCTATAGCGGCCTGGCTCGCCCTTTTCCCGTGCGGGACGCCTGCGCCTCTCGTCCCGGGTTTCACGCTGGTCCTTGGTGCTGCTCGCCCCAGGGTTCACGCGAGTCCCAGACTGCCTTCACCCCGCTTCCTACGTGGATTTCAAGTGCGGTGCTCCCTCCAAGCGTGCAGAAGGCAGAGCCCTGCGGCCGCGTGCCCCCAAATCCTGGCCTTTCCCCGCCCCCGCCAGCCACAGAGGACCAGGACTCAGAACAAGGAAAACAGTCCCTATAGGACCTATTAGGCTTCGTGGTAGGTTAGCAGATATAGTCCTTATTAAGTAAAACTTTGTAGTTCTTTTACCAATTTTTTTTTTTAAGCCCGATTAGACGTAAAACCGGAGACATGGTACATTTCTTCTCCATCCTGGCTGCGGGACGCTCGTCGCTCCACCCTAGCTGCTTGCTAGTCGCCTTTGCTTGGTATCAGGACGTAGGTTCTAGTGCACAGTGCTGCGGTCTGAGCAGCTGGAGAGCCTGTGATGGTGACCCTCCCCCATGAACAAGTGAGTTTCACACTCGGGCACCCTAACTTCGAGAAAGTTGCTGCTCCCCTTCCTCAGGACTCTGTTCGAAAATATTCCTGGAGCCGCGCGCAAGCGCCAAGTGCAGTTTCTCATTGGGAAAGCCAGCTGGAATGCGATGCCCCGGGGATTCCTGCAAAAGGCGCCCCCGAATAAAGGCTGCCCCAGTTTCGATTGTTCCCGCCACTGAATGAGTGTGGGGGAATTTTATCATTGAAAGGAGGAAATGTCATGTAAACTTGCTCTGGTTGAGTCAGCCTGTGAACGAACCAAAGGGTAGGTCTGTCACTGGGTTCAGTGGGACCCGCTGAAATCTGTGCAGCTGTACGGGGTAGGGAGCGGGTCAGAATGCGCTGACCAGTCGCGAGAGCTCCAGAAGAAAACAGTGAGCATAAAAATAGAAAGGTCCTCTCAAAAATGTCATGCTACGTGAAGGAAGCCAGACTGCAGGAGGTATGACTGCATTTATATGACCGGCCCAGAAAAGGCAAAGCTGTGGAGAGCCGGTTAAGGGTTGGCTTCCAGACGTGGGGACTGGCTGGAAAGAACGATATGGAATCTCACTGGGGTGATGAAAATGCCCGGAAACAGAACTACAATGACAGTTCTACAATTCGGGAAACTCGTCCCAAATCACTAGAGGTCTTTTGTTTTCATAAGGTGTTGGGGGGAGGGAGTATGTAAATTCTATATAAAAAAACGCAGCAAGAAAAGGAGGCTCAAGAGAGCCAAAGGTACTAAAAACTTACATTAAATTGGGTTTCCGTTCTTCTGTCTCTGGCTTCAGGGTCTCAGTGGCCTAGTGATGCATGAAGACAGACAGAGGGTTGTGCCCCTCCCCCACCCCGCTTTCTGGAACAACTTAAACTGGGAATTATCGATTCCTGTAAGTACGATAAATAATGCTTTTGATGTGTATATCCCAATTAACAGTCTGAGTTTGCATAATTTTGCTGTTGTTTGTCTGTCTGTTTCTGGACAGGATTTCTCTGTGTAACAGCCCTGGCTGTCCTGAAATTCACTTTGTAGACCAGGCTGGCCTTGAACTCAGAGTCTGCCTCCAAAGTGCTGGGGTTGAAGGTGTGTGCCACCACTACCCTGGCAAGTTTGCATAGTTTTATTGGAAGCTTTTCAGCTTCTTTGAATTGCCAGTCCACGTTCTTTGCCATTTTTGTTGTTGTTGGGTTTGGGGAGGGGGGTGATTTGTTTTGTTTGAGACAGGGTCTTTCTATGTAGTCCTAGCTGTCCTGTAACTTGCTCTGTGAGCAGGCTGGCCTCGAACTCACAGAGATCCTCCTGTCTCTGCCTCCCGAAAGCTGGGATTAAAGGCCTGCGACACCACCCATGCCCCACTCTTTGCACATTAAAATAAGTCAGATTTCCGATCTGTTTTGATTCTAGGAATTTTGTTTTTTATTTATTTGTATATGCATTCATGGTGTGTGTGTGTGTGTGTGTGTGTGTGTGGGCATGCATGCTTGTGAGAGTATTCAAGAGCATGCACATGGTGCACAGACATACATGCAGGCGAAACACCCATAAACATTTTAAAAACTTTTTTTTAGGCCAAGCATGGTTATTGGTGAAATTATTAAGGCCACTCCACGTAGTTAAAAGGGAGGTTTATTTTGTGGGGTAACTTACAAATGAAGGGGTAGGTTGCAGGGTCTGGCAAAGGTATAGCGCAGTCCGGCGGTGTTCTCTGGAGAACTCTGCTCGGTCTACCTCCAGTGTCCAGGGTCCCCGAACCAAGAGAGAGACCTCCTCTTGATCCTCGGTCTTCAGCTCCCTCCTCTGCCCCGCCTTGTGGGCGTGACCATTACCGAAGCCTCAATGGGGGTTGGAACTTCCAGGCCAAAGCTGGGATGGCTATCCACTACACATGGTCATGCACATTCATAATCCCAGCACTGGGGAAGCAGAGGCAGGTGGATCTCTGAGTTCAAGGCCGGCCTGGTCTACAGAGTGAGTGCCAAGACAGGCTCCAAAGCTACACCTGCCTACAAAGAAACCCTTTGGCCTCAAAAAAACAAAGAAAGAAAGAAAGACAGAAAGAGAGAGGGAGGGAGGGAGAGGGAGGGAGGAAGGGAGGAAGGGAGGAAGGAAGGAAGGAAGGAAGGAAGGAAGGAAGGAAGGCAGGCGTCCCTTAAGGCTCACTGTTGAGTGAGTTTTGTCAGGACGAGGCTGTCACCACAGTCAGGGCGGGGAACATCTCCATTGCCTCCTCAGGGAATTCTGATTCTCACTCCTTTTAAACTTTCCCCCAGTACTGGAAATTAAACCCAGGCCCTTGTGCATGCCAGGCCAGTGCTCAGTCGGAGCCACACACTGGCCTCTGTTAACTTCCAAGCCAGCCTGTTTCCGAGATTCCCTGTGCTGAACGTATCCATTCATCTTCATTGCCAGGTAGTAGTCTACTGTGTGGATACACCGTCGTCAGTAACACCATCAACTGCTGAAGGACAGATTCACTGTGCTGAATGTATTCATTCATCCTCATTGCCAGGTAGTGGTCTACTGTGTGGATACACCGTCGTCAGTAACACCGTCAACTGCTGAAGGACAGTTGGTGTTGGGATCTATCCATCTGGTTATTATGAATAAAGCTGATGCAAACACATGGTGTCAGAGCCTTTGCATGGAAATGATGGAGCTCAGGACATATGACCTCAAAATATGTCACTTTGTCAACCTTTATCCGGTGGGTCCCTTCCCTGTCCTTGAAGGACAGGACAAAGACTGAGAACGAGTCAACTGACCTTACAACCATTAGGTTGTCCTTTCTGTCCTCCGGCCACACATCCTACAACTGACTCTCCATTCTTCAGCAAGTCCAGACATCACACAAACACACCTATTTCTTTGGGTCTACATTTCCTTATGAACACTCCCATCTGCATACAACTTAACTAGCAGTCAAGATGCTGCTCTCCTGGAATTCCAGCATCCATGAAGCAAAGCCACACAGTGAGCTGCAGGCAGTCTGAGGCACAGTAAGACCCTGTCTCAAAAAACAAAAAATAGTCTGGTAGTGGTGGCAGTGGTGCATGCCTTTGATCCCAATACTCCGGAGGCAGAGGCAGGTGGATCTCTGAGTTCAAGGCCAGCCTACAGAGTGCCAGGGCTACAAAGAGAGACCTTGTCTCAAAACAAACACACACACAATACAGTAAACAAATAAGTAAACATGTGCTCGTCTACTATTACTCTGCCTTTGATTTTACTAAATGTGTGGGAGTTTTTGTCACATCAGACAATTCTCTGCAAACACAAGTCATTTTAATTCTAACATTGGGTGTTAGTTAGCAAAGACCCCATAGCATAAGGGATCCGTCCCACAAGACTGCTCCCCACTTGTCACACTTCAACCGTAAGTTCAGGGTGTCTTCTGGGTTTCTGACCAACCAGTCCTAACATCAGAGGTTCCCATGATTTGTAAGGTTAGATAGAACTGTGTGTATGTACACACATATATGTCCATCACATATACACGTATATCAATGCACAGATGGATGCACACAGATAACCAAATATGAATGGAGTGGTTGTGATCTGGAGGAGATGGGCCAGTGCCATGGCACACGTACACACTCACACAATAACCAATACAATTTTAAAAACACAAATGGTGGGGTTGGAGATTTAGCTCAGTGGTAGAACGCTCGCCTAGCAAGGGCAAGGCCCTGGGTTCAGTCCTCAGCTCTGAAAAAACAAAAAACAAAAAACAAAAACACCACAAATGGTAAGAAAAAGGAACATACAAGTTTGAAAACTGAAATGATTTATGAAACATGACAAATGATACATAGATCTGGTATTGAGGGTGTCAGATGACCACCCACAGGTGTGATAACATTGAAGACTCACACTCTTTGGAATATATACTCAGATATTTGCATATCGGCTGTTTTGTCAGAGACTTGCTTCCAAATACCCCAGGAAGTGCGATGAGGTGGAATGGATGTGGATGAACGGGACTGGTCTGAACCGTTGACTGGAGTGAAGACTCACGAAGCTTGAGCCTGCGGACCTGTTCCTCTTTGGATAGGCCTGGAACTGTCCTTCATGGAAGACGGAAGAAAAACAGCAGAGACTGTGTCAGCCGGGCATCCTGCTTTGGCTTCTGGAGCACTGCACTTTGGTCTTTCAAAGATTCCTTCTTAGGCCAGGCAGTGGCTGCGCATGCCTTTAATCCCAGCATTTGGGAGGCAGAGGCAGGAGGATCTCTGTGAGTTCAAGGTCAGCCTGGTCTACATAGTGAACACCAGGTGGGCTAGGATGTTGGTAATGAGACAATCTCTCTCTATACACACACACACACACACACACACACACACACACACACACATACATAGTATGCTTGTTTTCTATATATGTATGTGTGATATATATATATATATATATATATATATATATATATATTAACCTAAACATTTATATACACACAATATACACACAAATTCCTTCCCTTTGGCTTTATATTAGTACACTTGTTCGAGGCTCTTTCAGTACTTGGGTGTTTTTCCATTTTTCTTCCTAATAAGCACGGCTTGACTGGGTGGCTCCAAGAGCTGCTTTGGCACTCAGCTCAGGTGGCCCCTCCTGGTCTAGAAGTCAGACAGGAAACATCCACACACAACAAAGCCAGAGAACTGTGAGAGACCATTTCATCCCCTCTCAGTACCCCTCCAGGTCTGCAGGGTCATCTCAGGACCCTGTCCAACATTCTAGTTCTGAGGCAGAATTCTCCATTCCGTGTCGGGTTGCCAGAGCCTCCGGCTGAGAGCTGCTGAGATGAAATTGAAGCCAGGGTCTTTTCTGTGGTACCTTTACCTGGACAAAATCTACTGTTTGTTGTCTGTGAGAAATGTGAAGGCCTTGATGGAGTATTTTCACCTTCTGGACGCACACCGAAGGAACACCTTGAATGGTCAGTTCTTTCCCATAGAACCCTAAACTATCGCCTTGCCGTTTATTTTACCTTCTCAAGGAAGCCGGAGAGAAACTGCCAACAGAGCTGAGACCGTCGGCAATTTAGTGCAGAGGACGAAACCACGGGCTCCGGGGTCAGGCTGGGCTTTACCCACAATCCCTTGGTGATCTGATGAGCATGTCATCTCCTCTTTGAGGCTCAATTTCTTTTTTTTTTTTCTGTTTACAATTATTTAAACAGGAGGAAGATTCACACTTTACTCCTGCCTACTACCCTGCCCATTTTTATTTTTTTAAATATATTTATTATTAAAATTTTTTTTTCATTTTACATACCAACCCCAGTTCCCCCTCCCTCCCACTTCTACCCCCATCCACTCCTCAGAGTGGGTAAGGCCTCCCATGGTAGTCAACAAAGTCTGGCATACCAAGTTGAAGGAGAGCCTAGCCCTGCCCATTGTGTCAAGGCTGGAGGCTCAATTTCTTCTTCTACCTTCTCATGTCTCTCCCAGCCCTTGTCACCCCCCTCCTCCCCACAGGGTCCTTTTCCACGTTCATGTTATTTTGTTTTGGGACTCAAAACCAGGGTTTAACCAGGTTTAACCAGGGCTGTCTGTCTAATGGTGCTTGTGAGTCACCACACATGTCTGTCAGCTCTGTCACCAAGAGTCCAGTTGCTAACAAAAGGCTAGGTAGAACAGCCTGGCTTCTTTTTTAACCTCAGGGTAGAGAAGATTTTCAAGCAACCCAACCATCACTCCCATCACAGAGGAGAACGCCACAGTGAACAAAGATCACTTGTAAAGGTTGTTTTTTTCCCTCTGTGTAGCTTTGTGCCTTTCCTGGAAATTACTCTTTAGACCAGGCTGGCCTCGAACTCACAGAGATCCGCCTGCCTCTGCCTCCCGAGTGCTGGGATTAAAGGCGTGCGCCGCCACCGCCCGGCGCTGTTTTGTTTTTTTGTTTATTGGGTTTTTTTTGAGACAGGTCTCACTATGTACCCTTACCTAGCTTGGAGCTCACAGAGATCCTTCTACCTCTGCCTCCTGAATGCTGAGGTTAATGCTGAGGTGTGCACTTGGATTCTTGTCTTAAAAAACAAACAAGCCAGGCGGTGGTGGTGCACGCCTTTAATCTCAGCACTTGGGAGGCAGAGGCCAGCGGATTTCTGTGAGTTCAAGACCAGCCTGGTCTACAAAGTGAGTTCTAAGAACCCAGGACAGGCTCCAAAGCTACACAGAGAAACCTTGTCTCAGAAACAAAACAAAACAAAAGCAAAAATAAAAACAACAACAACACGAACAGTAATGAGGAAGGGGCTGTAGCTCAGTAGTAGACATATTTATCATGGACTCAGGCCCCGGCACTGAAAAGAATGAAATAAAACCAGTGGACCCAAGAAACTTCCTTTTCCTCACAGTGTCATGCCTCATCTTCCTCTGTGCATACAGATTGGCATGGAATGTGATACCGGTCCTCCTCAGCCCACATAAGACAGCTGCAGGACACCAAGCTGTCCCTCAGAAAGCTAAGCCACACTGTCTCCCTGGGACGTTTGTGGAACAGTCTCATCTCCCTAGTAACCAAATAATTCCCAATGACACAATACCCTGGAGGTCCAGGCCTGCTATCTGATCACCAAGGGTAGGGACAGTGACCTGAAAGGAGACAGCACAGCTTTATGGTTTGCTTCTTGGGAGAACAACCTCAGGCCTTGGGGACTTGGGTGACTAAAGTCGTCTTGCTGCAAAACAGCATTGATTCCATAGCTACCAAGTCCCCCAGGACACACCTCCCGGAGCACCCTGCCATTCCTGTGTGGATGCAGTATGTTGCTATGAGTGTTCACACCTGGTTGGGCACACAGAAGGAGCCACCAAATGGCCACCAGGCCAAAGCTGACATTGTGATCATAGGCTCATTGTGTCCTGGCTGCTTCCCGCTGGGATTCCAAAGGATTTTATATACTCAGTGGAGCTAAAAAATAGGTTTTTTTTTTTTAAAGCATTTTCAAAAATATTTCATGTGTATGTTTGACTGCATGTATATCTGTATACCACTTTTGTGCCTGGTACCTGTGGAGGCCAGAAAGGACACTGGATCCCCTGGAACTGGAGTTATAAACAATTGTGAGCTACTATATGGATGCTGGGAATTGAACTTGAATCTTCTGAAAGAGCAGCCAGTGCTCTTAGCTGCTGAGTCATCTCTCCAACCCGTTTGTTTTCTGAGACAGCATCTGACTCTGTAGACCAAGCTGGGTTTGCACTGATAGCAATCCTTCTGCCTCAGCCTCCTGAGTGCTGAGATTATTGGTGTGAGCCACCACACCCAGGTCTGGAGATAGCTTTGGTAATCCAGAGGCAAAGGGGAAGCTGGGCAGGATGGCTGCAAATCTGAGTCCAGCGTAGTCTTCTACATACAGTTCCAGGCCAGCCACCAGTGAGATCCCATATCTCAGCAAAACACAACAAAACCAACCAACCAACCAGCTAACCAAACAAAAACAATAGTGGAGAACCACACATAAAATCAGAGTTGAAAAATCTAGCTGGATTTCTTTTCTTTTCTTTCTTTCTTGGTTTTTGTTGTTGTTGTTGTTGTTGTTTTTTGTTTGTTTTTGTTTTTGTTTTTGTTTTTTGAGACAGGGTTTCTCTGTGTATCCTGTATCCTGGATGTCCTGGAACTTAATTGGTAGACCAGGCTGGCCTCGAACTCAGAGATCTGCCTGCGTCTACCTCCCAAGTGCTGTGGTTAAAGGTGAGCGCCACTACTGTCCCACTCAATTTTCATTTAAAATTTCAATTTGCTTCTGGAACAACAGAAATAACAGAAATGCAACCACAGACACATGTTAATAGAGAAAACAGTGGATGCAGGTGTGTGCTCCTGTGTCTGCCATCCATGGTACCAACAGACTATGTATTTAATTAATTTTTGAACTGGAAAGAGAAAAAGGCTTCTGTGACTTACACGCCAGGTCACAACCTATCTGTGTGCTGCTCCTGTCCTGCCCCTACTGTAATGGTTGGTACATGGGATGACAAGTAGGAACCTTCCTGTTCCTTTAAGTTACAGTACTTTCCCTGGATGTATCTGGTTGAATATTTGTTAACTCATGCACAAAAGATGTGGCTTCATAGTAGTAAGTGCAGGGCCACCACAGGCTGACTCACACGTGAGCCCCAACTCTGCCACTCAAAAGTGAGCCCCACAGAGCAGCAGCAGCCACATCACACCGAGCTGAGAGCAATGTGGAGTCTGCTCCGTGTCACATTCCCTGAAGCAGGAACTGAAGTTTGACAAGATCCCTAAGCAGCTGATGTACTGGCAATGAGGTGTGCGACCACTTCCCAGTCGGGTTCTCAGGGTTTGCTGACACATGGCATTCAAAAGTGCTTAACAGCCAGCCGGTGGTGGCGCACGCCTGTAATCCCAGCACTTGGGAGGCAGAGGCGGGTGGATCTCTGCGAGTTCGAGGCCAGCCTGGGATACAGAGCTAGTCCAGGCTCCAAAGCTACAGAGAAACCCTGTCTCAAAAAAAAAAAAAAAAAAATGCTTAACATAGGGAAGGCTCCCTCCCTCCACAGCCAGATGCCCTAGCTCTGTGGAAGCATGAAAATTCTAGGGGCTCTCTCAGAGGAGAGCAATGATTTTAAACTTCCCATCCTGATGAAAGGAACCATGGGAAAGGCCGAGGAAAACATCAGGATCTTTGAAAAAATATTTTATGTGGGTATCTGTATGTGCATGATGTGTGTGTGTGCACATGTGTGCATGAGGAGGTCAAAGGGCAACCCTGGGGAGTTCATTCTCTTCTTGTTCTTTTACATAGGTTCTGGGGATCAAACTCAGGTCTCCAGGCTTGCATGACAAGTGTCTTTACTGGCAGAGCTCTTTCCCCCACCTTAACATCTCCTACCCACTCCCCCACCCTTAACATCTCCCACTCCCCCACCCTTAACATCTCCCACTCCCCCACCCTTAACATCTCCCACTCCCCCACCTTAACATCTCCCACTCCCCCACCTTAACATCTCCCACTCCCCCACCCTTAACATCTCCCACTCCCCCACCTTAACATCTCCCACTCCCCCACCTTAACATCTCCCACTCCCCCACCCTTAACAAAGTAAGATTGAAGCTCTCCTTCCTGGAACAAAGAGAACCTCATTCGTCAGCAGCTTTTCTGTCATTGGTGATATGTCTGTAACCAGGGTCAGGAGCCAAGCACTGACCACCACCATGTTGTCTGGGCATGTATGTCAATTGGTCATACAGCGTCCATAACTCGGCACACTGCTTCTCCACAGCAAGGGCAATTAAAGACTTGAGGAATTGTGGAAGGTTCAGTGTGGAGCCAGAAACAAAATACTGTCATTCTTCTCAGTACAGTAAGCTTCCAATACTCCAATACTTCTGTTTTTTTTTTTGTTGTTGTTGTTGTTTTGTTTTGTTTTGTTTTGTTTTTTTTGAGACAGGGTTTCTCTGTGTAGCTTTGCGCCTTTCCTGGAACTCGCTTTGGAGACCAGGCTGGCCTCAAACTCACAAAGATCAGCCTGGCTCTGCCTCCCAAGTGCTGGGATTAAAGGCATGCGCCACCAACACCCGGCCACTTCTGCCTTTTTATATGGCTCCTGATTTAGTATTTTGGGACAGTTCTAGAGCAATCCATCTCGTCCTCTCTTGTTCAGATGTGCTGTTCTTTCATTTTCTCCACCACGTGACTAACATGAAAATCACACAGATCAAGATGATATTTGACATGCTGGACTGGATGGCTGTAGGAGAGATTGGTTTTGACCAGTTCTATGTGTTGGTTTGCATTGTGCTGTCACATCAGGTGAGTGTCAGGGTTGGCGGGGGCAGAAGAGAGGGCTGGGCTGTTCCCCATCTTGATAAAGCTGGCACTGAAGTAAGAGCACAGTGGATCGCTTTTCTATCACTACAAATGGGTGGATGGAAAATAAAATGGGATCTTCATTGTTGGTTCCTTAATCAACCTGGACATTCTAGCACCTTCCCAGCTTCTCTCTGCAGCCGCCACTCATCTCCAGTCCCCCCCCCACCCACACACACATTGCTTATCCTTGTCAGGAAAATGTTGCCCCTGCCCACCTGCCCAAAATGTTGGTCTGCCTGTCCTCCAACTGGCTGATGATTTTCAAAGCACCACCATCTATCCCAAGTACCTCACTCACTCCTGCCCTGGTCCTTGGGTCTTTTCTGCTGAAGCCGAAAGAAAGGGAAGAGGGGTATTGTTCTCTGGGTCCTACCCTCACCATGAGACACTAGTTGTTCATTTGCTAGCTTCTGCTCCTTGAGGAAAGGGATCTTGTGCTAGTACCAAGGTCAAAGCTTCCTGAGATCATCAGTGCATGGTGGCAGAGAGGGTTGTTCATTAAGCAGAAATGATCATCACAGAAGGTTCCCTTGAATGCGGGCCTCATGTGGGCCTTGTCCCTCTACACACAGCCCTTTCCCCAAATTTGGGAGTTTGCTTTTTTGCTCTGAGCTCTCTAGGGAATGGCTGGTAACTATGTAATTTTTTTTTTTTTTTTAGATTTACTTATTTATTATGTATATAGTGTTCTGTCTGCATGTATTCCTGCAGGCCAGAAGAGGGCATCAGATCTCACTACAGATGGTTGTGAGCCACTATGTGGTTGCTGGGAATTGAGCTCTTCCAGGACCTCTCTGGAAGAGCAGCCAGTGCGCTTAACCTCGGAGCCACCTCTCCTGCCTCCAACTGTATAAACTTTGGTGTAACACCCTTACAACAGGGTAGCACCAGTGTTCTCACACATTTCTCTCCAAACAGAACCATCTGGAAAATCAGTTTATGTACCGCCATTCCCGGCCAGTTTTTGACCTGCTCGACTTGGATGGGGAGCTGCAAATAGATGCATCCAATTTCGAAATGTACAGATTTCTCTTCAATATTAAAAAGCAGGAACTCCGAGACCTTTTCCATGACTTTGACATCACAGGTGACCGAGTAAGTACAGATTTGTGAACTGTGCGGCAGAGGGTCATGTCCTCCTGCACCAGTGGTGGCGATGGTGTGGAGGAGGCTGGTAACAGGCTGGGGCTGGGAAAAGAACTGAGTCAAACAGGCCCTGGCAGAGAAAGGATTGGCTAAGTGCCACGTCGGGTGGTGCAGGCACACAATTATAGAGGTTTCGAGGAGGCAGACGAACATGGTGGTCAGGGGAGCTTTTATAGATTTGAGTAAGCAGAAAGGAAGAGACTCTGTGATAGAACCAAGTGAGAAAAAATCCTGAAAAGGCTCCGGGCGGCTTCTGCCTGTGTAAAGGGAGCAGGTGACCTCAGCGGGAAGAGGACATGGATGCAAGACAAGGTCACTCTGTACCCACGATGGTTGGCAACAGACTTCACTGTCCCTGGGTACCAGGCCCCAGTCAGCCTGTAACTGTCCTAATTCCTATAACTCTAAGTTTCCAAGACTCTAGAGTAAGACACGATTTCCACCTTACTAAACTTTCTATTTTTCTCCCTCCTCCCCTAATAAAAGCTGCTTAATTACAAGGAATTTAAGCTGTACACAATCTTCTGCACTGACAAATCCACAGACAGGAAGAAAAGGAGGAAAGAAAGAGCGGAAGAGAAAGGGAAAGAAAAGGTGAAAGATAGAGAGAAGTATCATCATCTAAAGAAGATATACTCGACTGGGATGAGCCAGAGGAGTCGCAGTATCCTTTGATATCAAAGTGAGCATGACAATTAAAATTAACATGGCCACAATGAAGAGAGTGCTAAAGCACATCTTTATTTTGTGTATGTCTGTCTGTATTGTTCATTTATTTATTTACTTATTTATTCATCGAGACAGGGTCGCACAATGTAGCCCTGGCTGGCCTGGAACTGGCTATGTAGAAGAGACTGGCCTCAAGCTCAGAGATCTGTCTCCTGAGTGCTAGGATTAAAGGCTTGCACCATTCATACCCAGTGTCTTAATCTTTTTGAGACAGGGGCTCATGTAGCTCAGGCTGGCCTCAAATTTACTATATAGTTGAAGATGACCCTGGGCTCCTAATCCTCCTACCTCTATCCCCCAAGTGCCAGGATTACAAGGTGTGTGCTTCTGTTTCTACACAGGTTTCTATACCTGAGCTACACTCTGTCCCCAAGCAGCCATTCTGTCCATGTGGTCCAGTTTTACTTCTGCATTTTAGCAGGCTATGCTCACAGATACCTGATGACTTAGGGAGCCCAGCAGTTGATGGAAGTGAGACTTTCCCACTCTTTGCCAGTGGTCCAATGCTCTTACGATTCTTTCTAGGCTAAGCCCACTTGGCTGCCAGACTCAAGGGGCCAATGGCGACAAGGCGGGCTCACTTTAAAGGACATGGAGCTAGTCTTTTTGTTCCTTTGAGATTAGGTTGCATGTTGCCCAGGCTGAGCTCCAACTTGCAGGATGAAATGATTCTCCTGCTTCAGCCTTGGGTCAACTGAAACTGCAGGAGTATGTCACTGTCCCAGCTCAAGCTGTGTATTCTTTAGAGGTTGAATTACTCCAACATGTGAAGTGCTTAGAAAACAGAATAAGCCGGGTGGTAGTAGTGCACGCCTTTAATCCCAGTACTCAGGAGGCAGAGCCAGGTGGATCTCTGTGAGTTCGAGGCCAGCCTGGTCTACAGAGTAAGTTTCAAGAAAGGCACAAAGCTACACAGAGAAACCCTGTCTTGAAAAACAAAAAAAAAACCAAAAAAACAAAAAAAACAGAATAAAACTTACTAGGGCACAATATTATCATATGCCCTGTTTTGTTTAAACTTTTCATGAACCACGCAAGGTCGCACATACTTTTAATCCCATCACTTGGGATGCAGAGGCAGGAGGATCTCTGTGAATATAAAGGCAGTCTCATCTACATAGTGAGTTCCAAAATGAAAACAAAGACCTAATCTATCAAAATCCACAGTTCTGGAAAGTCTCTAAATGTACTAACCTTGCTTTTTGGCTTTTGTAATTCTGCTTCTGGCTGTTTTTGTTAACTGAAGTATGTCAACCCAGAACATGGTTTTTGTGCTTAAAAGCTCTCCCCGAGAAAGGCTCAGGACTACCATGGGATCCAGAACATTCAGTCTAGTCACTGGCTGGCTAATAAAGACTTTCTATTGGTTTAAATCATGTCCGGGCAGTCTTCATCAAAAGCATGTGCTTGGCGCAGGTGAGGTAGTGATTTAAGACACAGAACTTATGCCTTCAACCCTGTCAACTAGGTGGGGCTATTTTGTTTACAAAAGGGGAAACTGAGTCCCAGAGAAATTTAGAAACTTAACCAAACAGGTCTCACAGGAAGTGGGACCAGGAAGCTGGTATTCACAGTCTGGGGTCCAAGATGTCTGGACTTTTGGCAGATTTTTTAAATTTACTTTTATTTTATTGGTGTTTTGCCTGTATGTATGTCTGTGTGAGGGTGTTGGATCCTGGAGTTATAGTTGTGAGCCACCATGCAGGTACTGGGAATAGAACCCAGGTCCCCTAGAAGAGCAGTCAGTGCTCTTAACCACTGAGTCATCTCTCTAGCCCAGGCAGATTGTTTTTGTTTGTATGTTTGGTGAGGTGGTTTTGTTGAGACAGGGTCCCTCTTTGTAGCCCAGGCTGGCCTCCAGCCTGTGATGTTCCTGCCTTAGCATCTATGTGCTAGATGCTGGGATTCGGCATGCTCTACCAGGCCAGACGTCTCTTTAAATTTGAAGCTAATTGAAATCAATAGTTATATACATTTCAATTGGCCTTGAAAGCTATAAATTTACAAACTCAAGTTCCACTTGCTCTCAGGACACCATCTTACAAGGTCTCCAATTTGCAGTAAAACTCGTTAAGGAAGGGAATGGCTCAGTTGCCTTTAACCTACCGACTATGGGTGGATTGACTTCTGTTGGTCTTTTCTGTGTCAAACACACAGATTGCAAGCCCAGCGCCACTTAGAGATCTTTGGCAACAGTCAACTCTGCAGCTCTCACACAATTGAGCCTGTATGATGAGTATTCAGAGATGGGTAATGCCTGGGGTGGGGGGGCTCACCATCCTAAAACAGAATGCCTGTGTGGCCTGGACAGATGTCTCCATGATGGGAAGGTGACCTGCTGATGTTCCATGCAACCTAAGCCAGAAGCTCATTTTTTAGTAAAAGGGGGGACCTGTAGGTCCCTGGCCCCCCCGTTTTGGGTAACTGTTGCCTTGCTTGCTGACCTTGATATCCTTCCTATGCTAATTGCCTGTGAGATTCCACCCTCCTGAATGCTTAAGGGAAGCTCTGTGAATCCAGCATATTGGGCGTTAACTGCTTAGATGCAAGATTATAAAACATCAGGAGAGGGGTGGGAGTAGGTGCGGATTTAGCTCAATGGTAGAGCGCTTGCCTAGCAAGCACAAGGCCTGGGGTTCGATCCTTAGCTAAAAAAAAAAAAAAAAAATCAGACTTGAACTTCTGCCAACCAGGGTTCCCCCATTGTGCTGTAAGTCTGTATTTAAGACCTCCTCCCTCCTTCAATAAATGACGTTCGTCATTCCAAAAAAAAAAAAAAAAAAAGAGGGAGCCAAGAACATGATGGGGAAACCCACAGAGACAGCTGACCAGTGCTAGTTGGAGCTCACTGACTCTGGACTGACAGCTCAGGAACCTGCATGGCACTGAACTAGGCCCACTGAATGTGGGTGACAGTTATGTGACTCGATCTGTTTGTGGGGTCCCTGGCAGCAGGACCAGGACTTATCCCAGATGCATGAACTGGCTTTTTGGAACCCATTCCCTGTGGTGGGATACCTTGCTCAGCCTTGATACAATGGAGAGGGGCTAGGCTCTCCTTCAACTTGGTATGCCAGACTTTGTTGACTACCATGGGAGGCCTTACCCACTCTGAGGAGTGGATGGGGGCAGAGTGGGAGGGAGGTGAGGAGGCGGGAGGGAGGGGGAACTGGGGTTGGTATGTAAAATGGAAAAAAATTTTAATAAATAAACATATTTAATAATAAAAAAGAACCTGAATTAAAAAAAAACTGAAAAAAAAAAATTGAAGCTAATAGCCAGGTGGTGGTGGCGCACACCTGTAATCCCAGCACTCAGGAGGCAGAGGCAGGCAGATATCTGTGAGTTCAAGGCCAACCTGGGCTACAGAGTGAGTTCCAGGACAGGCTCCAAAGCTACACAGAGAACCCCGGTCTCTAAAAACCAAATAAAATAAAATAAAAATAAAAATAAAATAAATTTTAAGCTAACAAGTTCAATTGGCTCAGAAATCCCTCCTGTTTAATGTTTATTACTGCATCTCTCTAAGTTTCTGTGGAATATGGTTGAGATAATTTATGACATACACCCAAGATTTAAGGATTCTAACTGACCTCAAGGCAACCAGTGAGTTTGAGGGTCCTCAATATGACTGATATGATACTCAACACCATAAATCACCTGATTATGCTACCAACGAAGGGGCTGGTATCTGTACAAGACTTCCCAAGACCAAGTTCTCAGCACAAAGGAGATGTATTTGCCCCAGAGGGACAGAGGGCAGGGAATAAGAGACAGAGAGAAGAGACAGAGGACAGGGAGAAGGGGAAGGGAACGAGGACTACCTCTGGATAGACAGGAGACAGATGTGGCACATAGAAAAATGGCAGTTTATCAAGGTACAGGGGAAACTCTGTTAGGATGAGGTGTTTAATTTTGATTGGGCATGTTCATTAGGTGAGCCAAAGTGGGCTTCTGATGGCTAGACTGTATTTAATACTTTGATAGCTGGACCTTGGTAGTCAGCCTCAGGAGGAAGTGACCAAATAAGGGAACAGACCTTGGTGGCTAGCTTTAGGAATGTAGTCTAGGTGTTTTTAGCAAGGCAGAGGGAGTGGGGGATGTACAAGAATACTGCTTACCTAAGCTCGTTATCTACAAGTCAGACTGGGAATTATGAAACCTGTTTATTGTGAAACATCATTAACAAATGGGAGATTTGGCTAACAAGCTTTTGAGCACCATTAATGCAATTGGCTATAAATACTTATCTCCATGGTGCTACACCACAGTGAGAATGGGACCAGCAAAACCAAACCTCAGGTAAAACTGGTCACTTCACTTCATTTTTTTTTTTTTGTATGTGTGTATAGTTTTGTTTATTTATTTATTATGTATACAGTGTTCTGTCTGCATGTATTCCTGAAGACCAGAAGAGGGCACCAGATCTCATTACAGATGGGTGTGAGCTACCATGTGGTTGAACTCAGGACCTCTGGAATAACAAGCAGTGCTTTTAACCAATGAGGCCTCTCTCCAGCCCGCCCCCCTTTTAATGTGCACTGATGTTTTGCCATGGGTGTTGGGTCCCCTGGAACTGGAGTTATAGGCAGTTGTGAGATGCCATGTGGGCACTGGTAATTGAACCCGGGTCCTTTGGAAGAGCAGTCAGTGCTTTTCACCACTGAGCCATCTCTGCAGCCCCTTCAATCCTTTCTATAGAGACAAAGGCACTGCACTGAGGGAATTGCAAGCATCTCTCATCACCCCCCATGCCCTTCCAACATTAGGAGTCTGTGATCACTAGTGTTTGTACCGGGCAGGCAGGAACACTAATGCAAAGTGCAGGCAGGCACTCCAAAGTGAAAAAATGGCATTTAGAGAATGGCCAAGCCAACGGGCCTCACCACTGTACTCATCTTTACGGGGTTTTTGAGGCAGCCTAGGTTGCTTTTGTCAGGCAGCATCTTTAGGGAATAGGTGTTATTCTGGAAAGACACTCCAGAGGTCTCTGCTCCCAGAGCAGATGCAGTACTAAGTTCTTCACTCAGAACAGGGATAGGGGAGGAAAGCTGAAGAGAGCAGGTAGTAAGTAGTTAAGCTGTCCTTTTCCCCATAGGGGTCCGGACACACTGTAAAGGGATAATGAATAGAACATGGGATTATTTTTAAGCACTGTGTGTGCCATAGCGCGCACACACACACACACACACACACACACGCACGCACGCACGCACACACACGCACGCACGCACGCACACGCAGGTCAGAGGACAACTTGTAGTTGGTTCTGATGCTTCAACCATGTTTTAGTGATCAAACACACTCAGGTCCTCAGGCTTAGGTACAAGTGCCTTTACCTGATATCTTGACATGCCATCAGATATTAAAACTTTTCAAAGCATCTTCATCACCTGGAGGTCCCTGTGGGTCAGCAGCACATGTATGTGCAGCATCCATGGGCTGAGGCAGGAGGACTGGAAGGGCATTTTGGGCTTCACAGTGAAAGGCTTGGTGGTTCTAGAGGTTATCAGGAGTTTTCATTGATAAATGAGATTCTGTATACAAATTAAAATTCAAACAAACTAGTAAATTGATTCTGTGTTGAGACTAGGCATATAAGACACTAACCAGGGCTGGAGAGATGGTTGAGAGGTTAAGAGCACTGACCACTCTTCCAGAGGTCCTGAGTTCAATTCCCAGCAACCACATGGTGGCTCACAACCATCTGTAATGAGATCTGGTGCCCTCTTCTGGCTGCAATCATACATGCTGTATACATTAAATAAATAAATCTTTAAAAAAAAAAAAAAAAGACACTAACCAATACATGCTTGCTTCCTTCAGGGTGTTTCTAGATTTATTTACTTCATTTCATGTGCCTGGGTATTTTGCTTACATGTATGTCTATGCTTGGGTGCCTGCTTGTAGCTGGAGTTTTCCTGGTCTCCTTGTCCTGCCTATACTTCCTGCCTGGCTACTGGCCAATTTTTTAATAAACAATCAGAGCAACACATTTGACATACAGAACATCCCACAGCACCTGCTGCCCTCAGAGGTCAGAAAACAGCATTGAAACTGAAGTTATGGTGAGTTGTGAGCTGCCACGATGGTGCCGGGGATCGAAACTGGGTCTTCTGCAAGAACAAGTGGTTTTACTGCCGAGGCATCTCTCCAGCCCCTGTCCCTCTTTCCCCTCCAGTGACAGTTTAAAACATGAGTACATAGGGCTTGGTATGTGAATCAGCAGTAGGGGTATGACATATGTGAGGTTCGGGGTTCCGCTCTCCATGTGTCAATGCTTTCCAGTCTGTGGTTTTCATCTTGGATTGCAAGTGTCTAGTTACATGAGTGTTCTGGGGCACGGGCAACGGGGAAGGGCAGGTGCAGACTGTGGGTGGAACACCGGCCTGGGGAAGGTTCCAGACTAGGGCCACAGGCAGAAGATTCTTCCACACCACTGTCAGCTAGCAGGAACTTTGAGGGAGCCCTAAGTTAAGCAAAGTGGGCATGTCTCCCCCTTGCTTGGATCTCATATCTCCTTACCATCCTAGGCCTCAAGCCTCAGAGCAGGCAAGACCAAGTCACCTGTGTCCAACCTCTGATGGAGTCACTTAGGCTCTTGCCACAGAACTAGAAATGACAAGCTGACAGGCTTGACCACAAGAGACCCCAACAGCAGTCATAGGATAGATACTAGCTGTCTCTGAAGACACTGTCAGCTGGATTCCTTTTCTAAGTAAAATACATCACAGGACCAGCTGAGTGATGCTCATTTGCTAGGAGGGCTACCTCCCCACCATGGAGAAAGATGGATGAAAACGACTGAGTTTCTTCAGGAAAAGAGGCCAGTGTCTGTCTGCTCTCATCGAGAAGCTGGTATCACACCAAATGGGGAAGGCCCTTAGAAGAAACCCAGAGGCCCTAAGAGGTGATCATTCTGTTGTTGTTAAAGACAGGAACTCACTAGGTAGACCAAGGTGCCCTCCAGCTGAGTTTGCCTCTACCTCCTAGTACAACCACACCTGGTGAGAATCAGATTTTACTGCTCAGCAGCACTCAAGCAGTATGGCTGAGTCACCTTCCCCACCCTGGTCAACCCATTCAAGACCAAGAAAGACTACAGTGCTGATGAGTCACACCTCTCAGTGACCTGCAGCATGTGGTGGAGCAGGGCTTAAGTTTGGTGGTCATGATCTCACTACCAGTTTTAGAGAGGAAGAAATCTCCCACTTCCTCATAGTAAGAGCTGGGTAGTGGTGGTGCATGCCTTTAATCCTAGCACCCAGGAGGCAGAGGCAAACAGATCTCTCTGAGTAGTTCCAGGCCAGCCTGGTCTACAGAGCTAGTTCCAGGATAACCAGGGCTACACACAAGAATCCTCACAAAAAACCAAAACAAAACAATAAACAAATAAAAAATAAAACAACACAGAAACTCAGAATAAAGGCAGAGACAAAGAGAAAAGTTGAACTTTTTTTTTTTTTAAAAAAAGCACAAAACCCCTACATACTAAAATTATACACATCAAGTATTGATCCAATCTTACATCAGTCTATTGACAATTACCAGCACCATGTTTTTTTCTCACCTAGGTTAAACACTCCTGGAGGATCGTTATTCAAAGTATATGTTCCTATAAAATAAAAAAAATTGGTTTTTGTTTGTTTTTTATTGAGACAGGGTTTTTCTCTGTGTGTGTAGTTTTGGTGCCTGTCCTGGATCTCACTCTGTAGACCAGACTGGCCTTAAACAGAGATCTACCTGGCTCTGCCTCCAGAGTGCTGGGATTACAGGCATGCGCCACCACTGCCCAGCTAAAATAAAAAACTCTTTTAGAAAGGTCAACCCTCAAGAAACAAACAAGACCTTTTACCAAACATAGATTATTGGTGACACCATCAAATTTCCTTTAGAAAAATAATTGGTTTAAACACTCTTTTCCAGTTAATGGACTTTGAGATATTGTTACTTGATGTGGGAAATGAATCAACCCTCTTGATGGTAGGCCAAAGCACTGAGATGCCCTGGAGCCTCCACACAGGAGAAATGTGAGCACCTTTCTTGTTGCTAAAGCTGTGTGCTTCACCTGAATTTAGACTCAAATCACCATTAAGTCTAAATTAAGTGTAGTCACAAACTTTAAAAATGATGAACAGAATTAGGGAAGTGGTTAAAAGTTCTTAGGAACATAAGTTACAATTACAGATATATTTAAACAGGCTATAGGAAATTTAAAGCCATTTTAAACATTACATTTTAAACTACTTAGCAGTTTCATTTTGCCACTAAAATTATGGTGTTTTATATCCAAATAGGTGTTGAAGGTTTGGTACTTCCCTATCAAGAAGACCACAGAGCCCTCTTTCAGTCTACTGTTCACAGATCACAGACTCTCAAAGATATTGTGTGTCAGATTGGCCCCCTTCTCACATAATCAATTTATTTTGGAGACAGGGTCTTGCTATGCAGCTCCAGCTGGCCTAGAACTAGCTTTGTATTCCAGACTGGTCTCAAATTCTCAGATCTGCATACTTCTGCTCCCAAGGCCTAGGATTAAATGCACATACGACCATGCTTGGCAGAGAGGCTTCAAATTAAACACAACCTTTGACAGCTTTCTTCAGCCTTCTCCAGAGGAGGTAAGGCTGGCTTCACTGTGTTCCAGTCCCTCAACCTCATGTGCAGATGGTGGTTGATTAATCTTTTTGTGGGAAGGTCCAGGAGGAACACTGCTACCCACAATGACTAAAGTCAGAGTGAAGTGAAGAGCACTCAGGTCTAGAGCCAGGGGCCACCATTGTTCTCACCAGTTCTGTTAAGTGACACCAGTAACCTTCACACTTTAAATTTTTGAGTTGGAGTTTTCTTCAAGGCTGAGAATAGGCACAGTTTTCCCAGGAACAGGCAGAGAAGGTTTAATTACATCCCCTGCGAGGTGGGAAAGAGAGGATTGCTTTGTATTCTGAGTGGCAGCAGCTATACTCCATTTCCATGTTGCCTGGCCCAGAAATATAGATGGCTCAGTCAGCTCCAGAAATGGCCACACAGAGCAGCGGGACTAGTGAAGGCATTACATAGTAGCTAGCCACCTGGGTACCACAGACATTTTAAAACTACTATGCAGTAAGACAATTTCCCAACTGAGGATTCTGAGGATTACTAAATTGCTGTCTAGTGTTCCAGAGGGTACCTGCTGCCAGTGTGCTGGACGGCAGCAGGACTGAGTGAATGTGAATGAGGAGCAGACTTGGGGGAGGGGGACACTGTCAACTCCCAGTCTCCACTGCTTCCTGGTGGAGTATGAACAGAAACCCAGAGAGAAACATCCCCTCTTTAGGTTAAAAAAAAAAAAAAAAAAAAAGTTTTGTAACTATCATTGATGGTTCTGGAAACAGAATTTGACATATACATTTTAAAAATTCTATATCCAAAAGGTGGTTGATGCTGTTCTTGATGAGTCTGGTGTCTGTTTACACTTCAAATCATTTAAATACAGCCATTACATAGTCAATAAATGTTTTAAAATAAATGCTTATCTATTTCTTAACTGCCTCTCAAATTAGAAATTGTAATTAAGAGTCCCAGAGGCTGGCTCTGTGTGTTTTATTATTTCTGTTGGTCTCCATCACAGATGGAATTTTTCACTGGTAATTCCTCAGAACTAAATCCATTCATTGGGAATTCCGAGCAGTGAAAATAAATTTCACGTCATAGAGTAGGAAATGGTAATAAAAAGGAGCCAAGGGATCTGGGAAGCAGGCAAGCCCAGCTCAGTTTTCCACTGGTGTTGGATTTTGCACAGGCTGGCTCACAATAACCTGTACCACATAGTCCTTTGGGATCTTCAGCTCCTCCAGCTTCATCTTATCAGTGAGAGGCCTGCCAGAGAAGAACCACCGTTGGCTGCCTGGCTCCACCCCCTCTGTGGCATGTAAGCGCCTCTTCATGTGGAACACCGTATCTGTGCTGCGCACTACAAGCTTGAGGTCTTTGCCTGTGGAGAGGCGCAGACGGAGCTGAGATTCATGTCCAGAATTGGGAGGTGGCTCAGGGATGTCCAGAGTCTCTATGTCACTCTTTTCCTCTATCATGTTGATTGGTGGGGCCAAGCAGTAGACTGGCAGCTGGTATCGGTTCCCCAGCTCATCATAGCACTCTGTCAGTGCACCTGCAGAGAAGGGTGGTAAGAACAAGTTCAATGAGCATGCCTCTGTCTACAGTGCACTCTCCTCTCAAACTGCAACAGGTATACTAGAGAATCAGAGGAGGAAGTGGATGCTTCCACAGGGCAGACATCAGAGGGAAACTGCATCAGGTGCAGCTAGACATGTATCCACATTAAAAGGATAATAAAAGTACTATGAACAACCCTATGCCTACAGATTTGATCTACTAGATTTGAAACACATTATGTACTGAAGCTTAAGAACAGAGAGTTAATCCAAATAGGGCTTAGCTAACAGAAACTGAATCAATAACTAATAACCTTTTAAAACAGAAAGCACCAACTTCAGATGGGTTCAATGACAAATTCTACTGAACATTTAAGGAATTATAACAACCTTCTATTTTCACAAGACTGAAGAGAAACTTCCTAGTGCATTCTATGAAGCAAACATTACCTTAATGTTAAAGAAAGAAAGAAAGAAAAATTAGGTAAAACAAATATAACACTTTAGAAAAAATAATTATACCACTTCAATGCAGAATTTATTCTAGGTATTCAAAACTGGTTCAATTTTCAGATATTAACTAATCTATAGTATCAGGGTAAGTAAAAAATATATATATATATATAATCATATCAGATGAGGAAAAACCATTTAGCAAAACCTAGTACTTCTTTCTGATAAAAATTCTCATTAATTCTACTAGAGGGATGATTCCCTAGCTTCATAAAGAATAGTTAAAAAACAAAACAACAAACCCTAAACCACTAAACTTAAAGGTAACACATTTGAAATTTCCTATTCAGATCAGGAGTCAGGCCATACACAAAGAAATATCTACAGACTGGGAAGGAAAAAAGAAAAGTCTTTACTCATAGCTAATACAACTATCTATAAAATCTCAAGAATCAAGAAAAAAAATCTCGGATTCAATAAGCGAGCATTCCCATTAAGGTTAACACATAAAAACCAACCATTCCATAGGTACAGCCAACAGGTGGAATCTGAAATTACAAAACCAAGTACATTAGCACACCCAGAGGGGGACAGGTAAACTTATACTTAGCAAATGTGTAAGACCTACAAGAAAATGACAAAATGTTAAAACAAAGAAGAACTAAACTGAGACAGTCTATGCATTAAGAAGATATTGTTGGAATGCCAGTCAATTCTTCTTTAATTTACAATTTTAATGCAACTCCAATCAAAATCCCAGTGAGTTTTTGGTAGATACTGGACAAACTTCTCTAAACTGTACGTAAGGTAAAAAATTAAAAAGGACTGGTTTATGGTAATCATATAGTAACCAAGATGGCATGGAGTTGGACAGGGTAGCTCAAACTTGTAATCCCAGCACTTGGAAGGGTGAAGCAGGAAGACTGCCAAAATTTAAGGCTAGCCTATATATACACAGTCCAGGCTATCCCAAAAAGCCTAAAAAACCAATACTCAAATATAAATGTGATGAATGAAATAGCTGAAAGTCCAGAAATAAGACTCACATAAACAGTATCAACTGATCTTTGTTAAAGAAACAAAAGGAACAGAGGATAGAAAAGACAGTCTTTCCAACAAAAGGTGATGGGTTAATGAGCCATCCAAAGATTAATTTCAATACAGAACTTACCCTTGTCACAAAAATTAACTCAAGGGTTGGGGATTTAGCTCAGTGGTAGAGCGTTTGAACAATACTCTTAAAGTCCCAAAGAGTAAAGAATTTTAACATACTTCAACAAATTATGGTGCAATTTTGTTATTAAAATAATCTACTTCTAAATGAAAAAAGATCAGATTTATGGAAAAAAATACTATTCAGTTAAACATTTTGGAAGATAGAGATGATGTTTGCTCAAAATCCATACTTTGCTATCACAGGAAGTTAACAAGCCAGATAGTATAAGTTTCTTGCCTCTTAGCAGGACAATTAAAATATAATTATTTCCTCTTTCCCACCCCTTCCATATCCCCCTCAAATTACGACCCCTTTTCTTTAATTACTGTTACATATACATATGTAAATGCATATGTATGAATTCAGCCCTTTAGTGTTCTATGTATAGATTTCAGGGCTGATCACATTCTATTAGATTACCAATTAGGGGAACCTCCCCCTAGGGATGGTTCTAATTCTCTCTTTTTTCTTTTAAACATTTATTCATTTATTATGTATATAGTGTTCTGCCCACACGAGTCCTTGCAGGCCAGAAGAGGGCACCAGATCTCATTACAGGTAGTTGTGAGCCACCATGTGGGTGCTGAGAATTGAACCCAGGTCCTCTGGAAGAGAGGTCAGTGCTCTTAACCATTGAGCTATCTCTCCGGCCAGCCCCAGGATATAATTCTCTAATTCTCCTTCTCTCAGAAATCAACAGATGCCTGCATGGGGTGGGGCACCCTGAGATTTCCCCCTTTCACATAAGCATGTTCAATCATGCTGTCATTGATTAGGTCTTATTCAGGCAGTCAAATTCAATCTATACACTAAACACGAAAGCAAACACGTGAAAATGCTCACCAGTCCTAGGCTTAAGTATGTTATATATGTAAACACACACACACACACACACACACACACACACACACACCACCCATCCCTCAGATAATAAAACAAAAAGCAATGTGTGAAAACAAGAAAGTGTCTTGATACTGGTGATGGTTTCATAGTATATACATGACAGTGAATCAAGTGTTCACTTTACATCGCCATTTAACTAAGTTCTCAGTAATGTGTGAAAAGGTAAATATTTAGATCATACCCATAACAAGAAACACTATCCTCCCCAAAGTAAATAAAGGGCGACATTTTATAATCCCAAAGCTTTGTTTGTTTGTTTCTATCACCAAGTTTTATCCATATCCTCACTGTTAACTTCTCTGTTCTAAAGGACACAGGAGGCTGGAGTTCTACTTTTTGTGGTTTTTTTTTTTTTTTTTTTTAAGATTTATTTATTATGTATACAGAAGAGGGCACCAGATCTCGTTACAGATGGTTGTGAGCCACCATGTGGTTGCTGGGAATTGAACTCAGGACCTCTGGAAGAACAGTCGGTGCTCTTAACCTCTGAGCCATTGTTCTACTTTTCAATAACCACAACTTCCTATGTTAAAGAAAGGCCTCAACGGTCAAGTGAAGTGGACTTAGCTAAAAAGATGAGAACACCAAAAGCAGAGAATTCAAGTAAGGAAATGAAACACAGAGGCTCAGACCACATACACACAGGAACCTGAGGGGTTCCAAGGACTAAAAAAGTAGTGCAATCTGATATGAGGGACAGGGTCTCTGCTCATAGCCAAGTTTGGATGGAGACCCTAATTTGGGACATGCTGATTATCTCCCCGAGGATTATATTACCTACTTTTACAAAGTTGCCGTAAGGATTAAATCACTAAAGATAAGTGACACTGCCTGATACAGTATATACAAAAGTCCATGGAAAACACTCAATAATGTTGGTTCTCTCTCACAGGTTTTAAATTTCAAAATTATACACTCGGGAGAGTATTTCACAAACAACAGTGTAATAAATAGATCACAATTTTATGAAGTTTCAGCCCTCTACTTTATATTCCATGGGCTTCTCTACAAACCTGAATCACAAAGTCAAAAGGCCACCAGCAGCCCTTGGGAGCAGTCTTTAGGACCACAGGTTTTCTCTCCCAAAACACAGTGCTGAGAATCAATCCATCAAGCATGGCTGTAGAAGGCCTACAGTTCTGTCATCCACTGACTCAGCCAGCAGACAACTGGAGGAAGCAGGGTAGCACCCCTCATAGCCAGCAGAGGTCAAAACAGCTTAGCTGTACACCTATGGCTGGAGTCATGTTGTGATAGACAAAACAGCATTAAACACAAAGCAACACTTCGCTGAATTGCTACAGAGGACATTTCATCTTTAGTTCTAGGATTTCATTTTCTTAAGGGGGCAGAGGAGCAAGGTAGAAGCACTTGAGTCTGGTGTCTACTGAAAGCCCAGCAGGCCTTATAGAAGTGGTAGTTGATAAAGCTGCACCTTGGGATGTGAGAAACCCTGCTTCCCCCACCCCCACCCCCAGAACAATATGGAAAGGAGGTTTTCTTCCGACAAGCCTCCTGGCTCAGGAACAACCTCCCACATAGCTCTTTTTAAGACTTTATCACTCTAATTCAAGAAAACGGATGATGGCAACAGAGAGGCAGACACATTCACATTTTGTAACTCTAAGCCATCTGTCTCCTAGACGACAGAAAGCAGAAATGATGTAACATTTGTGATTAATCAGTCATCAGGCTCCTTATTAAGGTCTCATTTCATTTCTAAAACACTATACCAGCTAAGCAAAAATCATCTGTGTAAAAAATATCTATCTGTATTATAGTTATGCATCCATTCTTTAGGACCTTTATAAAGCAAAGGAATTTGATGAAAAAAAATTTTTTAAAAGATAGGTTCTTGCTATGTCGCTCAGGCTGGCCTTCAACAAGTGATCCTCTTACTTCGGCCTCCCAAGTGCCAGGATTACAGGCATGTATTATGCCTGGCTCTTGGCTATTTCTTGAAGTTTTGGGTTGTTTTGTTTTTTTTTTTTGTCCTATTTTTAATAAACAAATATATATTGTGAGTGTGTGTGGGTCAGGGACAACTTTCAGAAGTCAGTGCTTGTTTTAAGGCAGGGTCTCTTGCTCCTGCTGTTCCAAAGTATACTTCATGTAGATGTGCGCCACTACATCCGGCGTTAACATGGGCTCCAGGGTCAGACTCAGGCTACCAGGTCTGCCTGGTTGAGTGCTTTTGCTCACTGAGCCATCTCCTTGGTTGCTCTGGATTGCCTTTAAAAAATTATTTATTTATTATGTATACAGTATTCTGCCTGCATGTGTCCCTGCAGGCCAGAAGAGGGCACCAGATATCATTACAGATGGTTGTGAGCCACCATGTGGTTGCTGGAAATTGAACTCAGGACCTGGAAGAGCAGGCAGTGCTCTTAACCACTGACCCATCTCTCCAGCCCACTTTTTATTTATTTATTTATTTATTTATTTTTATTTATTTTTTGGGGGGGAGCTGAGGATCGAACCCAGGGCCTTGCGCTTGCTACACTCTGCCAATGAGCTAAATCCCCAACCCCCCCCCCTTTTTTTTTTTTTAAAGTTTCTCGAGACAGGGTTTCTCTGTGTAACCGCTATGGATGTCCTGTAACTCGCTTTGTAGACAAGGCTGGCCTCAAACTCAGAGAGATCCGCCTGGCTCTGCCTCCGGAGTGCTGGGATTAAAGGAGGGCACCACCACCGCCCGCCTGCCTTTTTTTATAAGACAAAGTCTCTCTATGTAGCCTTGGCTGGCCTGGATCTCACTACGTAAGACCAGGTTGACCTTGAACTCACAGAGATTCACCTGCTTCAACCTTCTGTGTGCTGGGATTACAAGTGTATGCCACCATGGTAAGCATCCTGGCCTGTTTTTGACAGTCTTAAGAGATACCTAAGAGAAACAGAAAGGCCTATACATATGTATTTCCTGTCCATTTGTGTATTGTCTGTTTGCCTTTAGTATTAATAAAAGTCTATTGTTTTAAAGTATTTTAGGCAACATGCAAGGTCCAAAAATATCAGACTTGTGTAATCTTGCAAAATATCAATGAAGAGGACTTGTGTAATGGCTTTACAAATTCAAAGATTTGAAACTGCATACTGGGAAAGAATCAAAGATGCTTTTGTTAGTCATAGTTCAAATCTCAGTTCCATGATTTATACCTATAAAGACAATCTCTCCTTGCTTCAGTTTTTTTTTTTTTTTTTTTTTTTGAGACAGGGTTTCTCTGTAGCTTTGGAGCCTGTCCTAGACTAGCTCTGTAGACCAGGCTGGCCTCAAACTCACAGAGATCCACCTGGCTCTGCCTCCCGAGTGCCGGGATTACAGGCGTGCGCCACCACCGCCCGGCTTTGCTTCAGTTTTTTTATGAGTAAAACAGGGATTGCTACGGATTTTTTTTTTCCAAGCATGAGAGTTCACACACCCACCCACTCACCTACAACTAAGTAACTTAAAAAAAAAAAAAGCAAACATGTTTTTAGCACTTTTACATAATGGCAAAATAGCAAACCGTGAGAAAAAAGGAATTTAAGGCAATTAATTTTTAAAAATGCTATAAAAACTATGAGGGAAAGGTTCTTATAAGACTAGGAGGTTATGAGAAGGGATGAAGACAAGGAGTCCTCTAAAGCAAACAGAGGCCACAGTGGATACAGCCTAATCAGGATCTGTAAGTCAAGGTCGGTGCAGGGAATTTAACCTGTTAGTGCCAGAGTCCAGTGTGAAAAACTAAACTCACCAACCCCGGTATGTATTAAGTGCCTTTGGTAGACTAGGCATTATGGTAAATGACTTATAAGTATCAGCACACTGAACCCATGCAACAATCAACCAGACAGATGGTTACCACAGTCCATATCTGACAAAGAACTGAAGGTTACAGATGTGATTTGTTTAACATCACACAGCTTTAATTACTACAGAGAAGCACAAATGATGTTGAAAACTACCACTGAGGTCTAAAAACATCCAGTTAAGCAGCTGAATCGTAATTGATGGCAAATTAGGGATATATGACATCATAACTGACAGGCCCACCCAAGGGCCTGAAACATCAGTGCTAAGCTTCAGAGAAAAACAAATACTCAAGGGTACCAAATGACAAAACATTATTACCTACAAGTCTGTTATAATTCATTTAAGAAAGGAATGCTGACATCAGCACGGTTCTTCCATGCTTTTGCAGAATATATCTTTCTTTCTTTTGGTTTTTCGAGATAGGGTTTCTCTGTGTAGTCCTGGATTTCCTGGAACTCACTCTGTAGATGAGGCTGGCCTCAAACTCACAGAGATCCACCTGCCTCTGCCTCCTGAGTGCTGGGATTAAAGGTGTGCACCACCACACCCGACATAACATTTTTCTTTTCTTTTCTTTTCTTTTTTTTTTTAAAAGATTTATTTATTTATTATGTACACTGTGCTCTTCCTGCATGTAGGCCTTCATACCAGAAGAGGGTGTTAGATTCGATTATAGATGGTTGTGAGCTACCATGTGGTTGCTGGGAATTGAACTCAGGACCTCTGGAAGAGCAGTCCGTGTTCTTAACCTCTGAGCCATCTCTCCAGCCCCACCTCCATGAACTTTTAAATGAAGCCACAATTTGGAGAACATAATTAGCTATAGGTAACTATGTTAACTATAAAATGAGGAAGTCAAAGTTCCAGAGTTCTAGATTAAAACAATCATATAAACACGACTCTCCTTACAGCCACTTGCAGACCTACACAACAGATTCTGCTTGGGAAATAAGGAATGTAAGCATCAGAAATAGGTACCAACTTTATGAAAGTGGAACCTTCATTCTCTGTCACAATAATGGGGTAGCTGAAGGGGCAGATGGAAGACCTTCTAATCTATAATCATGGAAGAACTAGGACTAAGTGGGCATGTTAAAATGACACTCTATTCAGATACTTCAAATATAGGAGTGATCATTTTTACGTGTGGGAAAAGTTGGTGTTCAATAAATATTAGTGATATAAGCCCATGCTAACAAGTGTTCCTAATAAGTAACAGTTAGTCAAACAAGGAATGCTTCTTAGAAGCATGACTAATTAGAGCAGGGGATTTGGAAAGTTGGCAAGGCTCATGAGTAAAACATTCTGCATTGGACAAGGAGTCAAAGGACATTCTGGAGATGATTAAATTACTAAAGCATTGCTTCTCCACAAATGAACAAAAGTAAAAAAGAGACATTGGGGAAAACAATAGTGGCATAACAATGAACAGAGAACAGTAAATGTAGGTGGTTATCCCTTACATAGGTCAGAAGAAACAACCTAGAAAGATACTAACTTGCAAAGCTGAAGAGAAAAACACAAATACATAAAGCAAAAGGACGAACAGTACATATATAAAACTGATACCTAAGCCTCAATGTGAAATATTTAATGTTTCGATCAAAGAGGCCACAGAAGGGTATGTGCACAAGTTTGGCATCTATGTGTTCATGGATACAAATAAATTATGGTAGTTCTTAGTCATTTTCTCAAAGCAAGAAAGGTTTCCTTTAAGGCTCATGGCTACAGTCATGGAAAAACTACCCTTCAAAACTTTGAAGTTGGTGCAGAAAAGGTGCTGCCCTTCCAGAGGACATAGGCTTGTTTCCCAGCACCCACATGGCAAAAAATACTCATGCATAGAAAATATAAATAAATACATCTTTTAAGAGAGATTTTTATTTTTATATTAATGTTTACCTAAACATATGTAATTATGTATGGATGTATGCATATGTACCATATACATGCAGTGCCTGCAGAAGCCAGAAGAGGGAATCAGATCTCCCTGGAGCTGGAGTTACAGACTCTTGTGGGCCACCAAATGGTTGGTTGGGAACTGAACCCAGGTCCTCTGCAAGAGCAGCAATAACGGAGCTATCTCTCCTATGGCTCTCCCTGCCCCAGAATAAAAAAAAAAAAAAAAGAACTTCAAAGTTTAGGTCTGCTCCCACTAAAAGATAGGAAAGCATGATGGCAATGGGGCATCCATGAAGCCTCTGCACTTTATAAAACCTAAATTGAGAGTCCTCAGCTCTGCAGGACAGCAGTTAAGGCAGCAGCAACAACTATTGCTGGGCAGGGATGTACATTGTACAGACAAGAGGGCTTGTGTCCACAGAAAACTAAGTCACACAGAAACTAGAAATTACAGCTTATCACATGTTCTCTTTTCTGAGATAAAGAAACATAAAAATGAACCAAGACATAAACTACCACCAGCTGGAAAATATAAAAAGAGGAATGCTATTTTTCACTCTAATAAAAACAATTAGAATACTTATAGAAGAGAAACAGAAACTTCCCCCTTAGTGGTCCCCTGCTATTGAAGACAAAGTGACTATGCCCCTTTGTCATCAGGATGCCAAACCTACCATGTGGTAGTGTTATGTTTGCACCATCAATGATTGCCTGTGCCAGTTCATGATCATTGCTTTCAAAAGCATGTGCAGCAGCCTTCAAGGCATCCCAGATCTCTTTCCGGCCTTCAAAAGCTGGTGCGGTGTCCCAAAATTCATCCCTCTTGCTGCGCAGTTGTCCATCTGTCATGGGATAATCGCTTTTCCATTTTGGTTTCTCCTTTTTCAAAGGCTGGTTACGACCTAGAGCAACTGAAAAAAGAAAAGACTGACATCAATATTCATTAAAAAAAAAAAAAGTCCCTATTTTCTGTAAGGAAAGTTGTGTGGTTATATTCCTGTTTCGGATTCTTTCACCACAACGACAGCTAGACGTCTGCCTATGTGCTGATTCCTGCCTGAAATTCTATTAACTAATCTAGAGCAAGTGGAGATAGCTAGACGCAAGGTCTTATTTTCCGTGTTTTTCTTTCTTGAGACAGGCTTCACAGTGTAGCCCTGGCTTCCAGCTCATAGCAATCTTCCTGCTTCAGCCTCCCAAGTGCTAGGATTACAGGCATGGGTCACCGCACCAGGCTGCATAGTTTTCAAGTAGTCAATAGCTTTTTTCCATTCAGTATATTTCCAAAGGATGATTAAAAATAATTCCAGGGGCCTAGGGAGGTGGTTTAGTCAATAAAATGCCTGTGGTTTACACAGGAGAGACAGGCAGGTTTCTGGAGCTCATGTGGTCAGCCAGTCTAGACAAAGCAGTTAACTCCATATGAGAGCCCATATCAAAAAAAAATCAAGTGAGGATACCTGAGCAAGACACCTACAGTGACCTGTCTTCACATGCATGCACACATACACACAGACAAGAAAACTGGGTTGGGAACATAGCTCAGCTGGTGTGGGCAGCACGTTTGCAATCCCAGAGAGACCTAGCCCAGAAAACAAGATGGATGGCTCCTGAGGCTGACCTCTGGCTTCCACAAGCACACAAGAACCACCACCTCCATAAACACACCACCTCCATAAACACACATACACACAAGCATACTGACCCATACCCACCCAGGCCTACAAGCAGGATTGTAACTGCAAACTAAGAGTGGTGGCACATGCCTGTAATCTCAGCACTTGGGAGCAGATACAGGAGAATCTCTGAGGCCAGCCTGGTCTACATATCAGAGTTCCAGAATAGCCAGGACTACAAAAAGAGATTATGTCTCAAAAAAAAAAAAAAAAAAAAGTAACTAACAAATGAACCATTCTGGTAAGGGGTGTTTATAATGGGTAACTATGAACAACCCCAGAAAAGAAATATGAATTAAAGTTCCATTTTGTTTATTAAAACATGTGCACACACATGCATATATACCAGAAGTCAAGAAGTGCAGTGTTTCATCAAAATCACAAGGGAGAGCAAGGGGCAGATGCTGCAGCAGAGACACAAGGGACAGTAAACAGTGTGAAATAGTTTGAATCTCAGGATTTTTGGACATATAAAGCCAGGAAGTCAGAACTTAGCAAATCCAAAAGGCCAAAGGCTACTTTTCAGTGTCCAAGGAGGGTGAACCAGACCACCTGACCCAGGAAGAAACTGTCTAGAGGAATACTTCTTCCACTTTCCCCTCAGAGAGCTCAGAATACCTTTCTCTGAAACTCAACCAAGAGCTAGTTTGGAAACAAGTGGTGCAGAGATGAAATTCACTTTTCTTTTTTTTTCTTTCTTTTCTCTCTCTGTCTCTGTCTGTCTGTCTCTCTCTCAGGAACCAGCAACCAAACAGGTTATACTCGGTCAATGGATAAGCTTTCAATTACAAACAGAAAAGAACAGCAATGCCATATTCTAGTGCCAACCCTAAGACAGGAAAAGGGCAAGAAGCCACTCCCTTTGGCATGCATCTCCTTAGAGAATGCTACACAGCAACAGAGTTAGAACAAGTCTCAGGCAGCCTCTGTACCAGACACTTCCACAGCCTACATGATTACTGGTCTATTTTCTATGGGTCATACTGACCTACACTGCTTTCTTACCTATGGGTTTGTCTTTAGGTTGTACAGTGCCAGGCATAAGAAAGCTTAATAGAGAAAAGTAAATGGGAAGTTAAATCATGATGAAAAGATAAAGAATGTTAGGGAAGAGTAGGTGGGTAAAAAATGACAGTGCAGGTGGGAAGCAGAGAAGGCATGCATCAAAATTCACTGTTCCATACTTAATTGCAGGAAGAATATCAATTTAAAAGAATCTAAAATGGTACTAAAGCATGCATGAAGTTAATGACCCCCTTACTGGCCTGGGGCGGGGGGTCAGTATTACTATATTATGCATAATACAAAATAAAATGACTCTTACACCCTGGGAAATCTCTGTCTTTCCCAGGCTACATTCCTATATGACAGGGCTAGCTAATATGGATAAAGTACATTTGGTTTGACATCTGAATTAAAATAAATTCTTTTCACTAGATCTGACCATTGATCTCAAGGCCAAACATCCCAGGTCTCTTCAGTCTCTTACATAAAACTTTCAGTATTGACATGTGACCATGTTCTGGGCCCCTAACTTGTCTAAGTGAAATTTAAAGCAGGCAAGTTCTAAAAGGATGGGTATAACAGAACAGAGAACACATCCATTTAGTAGCATAGCTGAAAACAGAATCCAAATCTCCTTATGTAATTAACAAATAGGTACTGCCTCCTCAGAGTCACACTATAGCTGTGTCTATGAGGTTGTTTCAAAACTGAACACTTCAATCCATAGTAATGGCTTTTGGCTACCTATGCCAAATAATACTGACAAGGAATGTTAAAGCACCAATCTCAAAAGGTGCCTGAAATATGTCCAATCACCAAGCCTGACCGACTGGTCCCACCAAGGTAAAAATGCAAAGGTAGATTTCAGTTTCAGCTGTGTTATCCTCTACATGAAGAGAAAATTTATGTTCAACACTCAGTCACTGAGCAGGAAGTGAATAGCAGGGCATGGTAACAAGGAAGTAGATTCTGTGCCATCTACTTGAATAATGCATCAGGTTGACCTGAGCAGTTCTAGACTCTCATATATTTTAAATATTCTAAACATGTAACTTGGTGTAGTTTCTTGTCACTGTGAAATAATCAACAAAACTTCTACAATCTCACTATCTAATATGAGCAACTTAAAAGGACCTCCAACTGGGTATGGTGGTATCCACATACAATTCCAGTTACCCAGGAGGCTGAGGCAAGAAGATGGCAAATTTGAGTCTAGCCAGGCATGAGACATGGTGGCGTACACTTTTAACCCAGCACTTGGGAGGCAGAGGCAGGTGAGGCCACTCTAGTCTACAATGCAAATTCCAGAACAGTCAGGGTGACACTGAGAAACCCTGTTTCAAAAAATCAAAACAAGCTAGGCAGTAGTGGTATACACCTTTAATCCTGGCACTTGGGAGGCAGAGGCAGGCAGATCTCTGTGTCTTCGAGGCCAGCCTGGTCTACAGAGTGAGTTCCAGGACAGTTAGGGCTCTTACACAGAGAGACCCTATCTCAGGGGGGGAAAAAGTCAAAGCAAAACAAGCTTTCAAATACAGAAAACCAATAGAAAAGTAAAAACCTTTATGTATGTGAATTACTTTCCTTACCTATGTGAGGTAGCTTTATTTCTGCTACTCATATTTGCACTAAGTGCAAGAACAGTCACACACAGACACACAGACACACACACACACACACACACAGACACACACACAGACACACACACACACACACACACACACACGGCACACTTATGATGGTAACCATCATTCTGCAAGTGTTTAAAACCACATCATGTAAAAAGTTCCATGATAATTCCTCTGCAGAAGTAAATAATACAAAAGTAAGTATTCACCCTGAAGACTAGGCTCATCTTATTTCTGTCTAGGTCTCTGAACATACATGACATAACATAACATACATACTTTAACATAGTATGTATCATCTGAGCGTAAAACACCCATTATTAAAATGACCAAATCTCAGTGGGAAACATTACTATTTGGAAAGCCATAATTTTTTTTGGGGGGGGTGGTGGTTCAAGACAGGGTTTCTCTGTGTAGTCTTAGCTATCCTAGAACTCGCTCTGTAGACCAGGTTGGCTTTGAACTCACAGAGATCTGGCTGCCTCTGCCTCCTGAGTGCTGGGATTAAAGGCGTACACTGCCACCACCCAGCAGAAAGTCATAGATTAAAAAAAAATTATATTTACATGTGTGAGTATTTTGCCTGCATGTATGTGCATCACATGTGATCAGTGTCCACAGAGGCTAGAACAGAGTGTTGGAGTCCCTGAAACTGAAGTTATAGACAGTTGTGAGCTTCCATGCAGGTGCTGGGATTGAACACAGGTACTCTGGCTGAAGAGCCAGTGCTCTTAACCATACAGCCAACTCTCCAGCCCTAGTATAGAATTTTTACTGCACTATCTGATCTTAAAAGTTTCATGCTGGGTTCAACAGAGTAAAACAAGTTAAAAAAAAAAAAAAAAAGCTTCATGATAACCTAAATCAGAGACACTGCTCACTGTGTCTTTAGTTAAGTAAACTGGAAAAAAAGCTATGTCAGCAAATTAATTCAAGCCATCATCTCATTAAAACATGAAAATGGCTTGGGTGGGTGGATAGGGACAGACCTGGGTCTTCTGCAAGAGCAGCAAGTGTTCTGAACTGCTGCACTATTTCTCCAACTCTTTTCCTGTACACATTAAACACTGTTTTCTCACTCTGTAACATATTTAATACTGAAAAGTTAAAGGCCTGCTTTTCAGATGGAGCTAAGTAGAATATGACTTTAAATACATGTACTACACAAATAAAAGCATGTTACCAGAAATCCACTTAGACATTCTGTTTATAGGAAACAATGATCTCTGGGAGACAGCTCAGGTAGTAAAGTACTTGCTATGCAAACATGAGGATCTGAGTTCCACAGAGAACCCACATAAAAAGCTGTGAGTGGCATAATGTCCTTGTTATTCTAGTCCTGGAGAGGCAGAGACCAACAGGGACTCACCAGCCAGTCAAGCTAACCTAACTGGTGAGCCCAGGCCTGAGGAAAGACATCTGAGGGTGGCTTCCATATATACCCACCCACCGAGAGAGAGAGAGAGAGAGAGAGAGAGAGAGAGAGAGAGAGAGAGAGAAGAGAAGAGGAGGGAGGGAGGGGAGGGGAGGGGAGGGAGGGGGGGGGAGGGGAGGGGAGGGGAGGGGGAGGGGGAGGGGGAGGATAGGAGACAGACAGACAGGGACACAGAGAGAGAGACACAGAGTCAGAGTGAGAGATTTTAAAAAATGACTTATGATTATAATTCTTTTCTTCCTTTTGGTCCTTCTTTGAAAATCCCTGACTTAATGTTTGGGACTCAGATAAAAGAAAGGACACAATACAAAGGCAAGATAAAAATATCAAGATATAGGCTGGGCGCATGCCTTTAATCCCAGCACTCAGGAGGCAGGGGCAGGTGGATCTCTGTGAGTCTGAGGCCAGCCTGGTCTACAAAGCAAGTTCCAGGATAGCTAGGGCTGTTACACAGAGAAACTCTGTCTCCAAAAACCAAAAAGAAAAACCAAGATATGACCCTGGTAATGTTAGTTGTAACAGACAGAGATCTGGAAAGCATCCACTTCCCTAATACAACACCTGTGGGTGGGGACGACTAAAGAGATCACCATCAAAAGACTGTCAAGTAATTTTCAAGTACTTAAAGCAGCAAAAACCAGGACAGAAAATTGCTCCTATCTGCTACTGGCTAGAGCACCAAAAGCATAAAAACAGGAGAAAAAGCTTCTTGTCACTTCAGAGCTGAAGACAGTGCAGAGCTCTGACAGTGGATTTTGCCACCCTCCTGGAGCTGGCAGGAAGTCTACAAGTCCATAGGTCTCCAAGAGGGGAGGGTCCATAGGTCTCCAAAAGGGGAGGGATCTTTTTTTTTTCTTTAAGAAATTTTCTACTCACTCCACACGCTATCTACAGATTCCCCCTCCTCCCTCCTCCCACCCCCCAGCCCCCTTTCCCAAGCCATCCCGAATCCCACATCCCCCAAATAGAGGTCTCCCATGGGGAGTCAGGAGAGCCCAGCACACTGAGCCTAGGCAGGTCCAAGCCCCTTCCCACTGCACCAAGGCTGTGTAAGGTGTTACACCACAGGCACCGGATTCCAGAAGCCTGCCCACAGACCAGGGACAGATCCTGGTCCCCCTAAACAGCTGGAGCCAAACAACCTTCTTCCGTATCCAGAGGTCCTAGTCCAGTCCCATGGGCGCTCCACAGCCACCAGTCTACAGTTCATGGGCTTCCACTAGTGTGGCCGGTCATCTCTGCACATCCTCCAGGGGAGGGATCTTTGATGGCATCTAACAAGATTTTTTATTCAGTCCTACTATAGCCCAGCAAAGCCGGTTTCAGAGTTTCTTCAAGATAGACTTCAATGAATATGAAACCATTGCTGTTTTTATTAATGTTATTATGAACAAAGATTTTCAGATAAAGTTTTTTCAGGGAAAAAAAACTCACAAAAATGGGGGGGGGGAACCACCTCATTAACTCTGGATTGGAAATGTCAATAAAAAGCTTTATGACCTAAAGATCCTAATAAAAAATATTTTGTATCTCTGTGACTGAATGCCTGGAGTGACAACTTAGCAGAGCTAGGAGTAACTGAGGTCCAGAGCTTAGTTCTAAGTGACAATCTCAACTTAAAGAAGGGAGACACAGCTTCTTAAAGCAGTGGTTGTCAACCTGTGGCTCATGCCACAGGTGTCATCACATCAGACATCTTGCATATCAGATATTTACATTACGATTCATTTTCTTTTTATTTTTGGTTTTTCGAGACAGGGTTTCTCTGTGTAGTTTTGGTGACTGTCCTGGATCTCGCTCTGTAGACCAGGTTGGCCTCAAACTCACAGAGATCCGCCTGGCTCTGCCTCCCGAGTGCTGGGATTAAAGGCGTGTGCCACCACCACCTGACTCTACATTACGGTTTATAATCATAGCAAAACTAGTTATGAAGTAGCAATGAGATAATTTTATGATTGGGGGTCACTACAAAATGAAAAACTGTATTATAAAAGGGTCACAGCATTAGGAAAGCTAAGATCCATTGCCTTACGGAAACACCTACTTTTAGACACAGAAAGCTAAGCCAGGCTGTGGCATCTCAGTGACATTAGTATTTCAATAATTTCACACATACACAAAACCCCGTAGGTAGTAAAACATGAATGTAATGCGCATGGCATTCAGCTCTAATCCTATTACTCACTATTGTGTTTATATGATCACTTTAGTGTCTCTTTATCGGCTGCTTGTATCCCCTCAAATCCCTGTCAAGCCACAATATCCAAAGCATAGTATCTGGAGGAAGAGCCTTTGGGAGTTAATGAATTCATGAGGGTGGGACCCTCCTGGATGGGATTAGGAGAAAGAGAGAACACTACCAGGGGAGAACAGATAGAAGGCAGTTATATGGGCACCAAGAGGGACCTTACTAACCACTAACAGTCACCACCTCAATATTAAGAGATCCCAACTTTCAGGATTGTGAGAAATAAATTTCACAAGTCAGTGACCTGACTTGACTAAAACAGTGTCATCCATCAAGAAGCAGGCATTGTGCTGAATACCTAAAGTGTACAAGTGGCTGTGCAAGGAGTGGAGGCGGCGGCAGAGGGGAAGCCAGCATTGCCACTGTAACCAAACACCTAAGAGACTCACACAAAATGAGGAAGTGTGTGTGAACAGACCCACGCCGGGGGAAGCACCTGGCTGATACTGATTATCACAGCCTGAGCAAAGAGGCAAGAGACTACGGAGACTGCCAGGGTAACATTATCACCTTCAAAGTCTTGAAAGTCCTAAAGACCTGCCACCAGGTCCTAGAACCTCCCCAAACATCATCCTGGGGTTCAAGTCTTTAAGACATGGAACTTTAAGAGGACATTCAAGTTCTAAACTATAGCAAATATTTCTGAGGTATGTGCATGCTACAAAAAGCCAGCGTTGCTGAGAAGAGACTGCTGAAGGCAATCCTGCGGAGTGTTCTAAAAGAAAAGAGGGACTGGTGAGGAGGCTCAGCAGGTAAAGATGATTTATCACTAACCCTGCTAACTTGAGCTCCATCCTGGGACCCATAAGGTAGAAAGATAGAACTGACTCCTAGAATTTGTCCTCTGACCTCCACATATGAGCTGTGTAAAGTGTATGCATGCTCTCACATGCACTCACAGGGTGGGGGAGAATAAATAAACGTAATAAAAAATTTCAAAGGAAGGAAGGCCCTAAATCATCTATGTTCTGGAGAACATATGAATAGTCATGAAAAGGACAGTGATGAAACACAGAAAGTAAAAGCCAATGTAATACAACGCACAGAGAAACAAAGAATCTGTTACTGGACTGGAACAAAGGTGATCCTGGTTATAAAGTGGCAAACGATGGGCTAAACTGTGCCCCCATTTCAGTGTTCTGTGGGAGCAGTGAATTGCTCACCGGCATGAACTGGTTCTTTAGCTAGGGTGACTTGACAGATCTGTGAGCTAAAGCAACTTCTAAGCCCAGTGCTGAAGAAGCAGGTTGGCCTCCTCTGACTGACTATAGTTTAAAGAAGTAGGGAGAATGAAGACACAACTGTTTGGCAAAAAGGGACCAGAACTCAGTGGCTTTACAAAAGCCACTACACTCTGCACTCATTACAAAAACAAATGGGGGTGGGGGAGGCACAGCCACAACAGCTCAACTCTCAACAGGCCAGGCAGCCTAGCCTCTACACGCCTTCCGATTTCTATTTATGTTTGGCTTTTAGGGCTGCGTCTAATCTCCTACATATTCTCATGTTCAGTGAGCAGTAAAACTACCAGGCCCAGCAGTAAGCGACCAGCAACAGAAGGGAACTGTGGGGGAAACACTATGGGATGGAGCTTATTTAGAACAAAGACTAAATAACTCAGTAACAATACTTCAAAGGATGCTTAATTCCTCTTAGTAAATTGCAAGATCACTTTTTCTTTCTCCCAGCTCTTACGGTTAAAATATCCTTGGACATGTGGTATAGGCCAAAATGTAAGACCACTGAAGTTCCTCTGTCTCACTGACTGTAGTAGAAATCTGGGACAAAATGCAAAACACAATTAACTAAGAGTTCTGAAAAGCTGATGATAGTGGCAGACAGGAGCCAAATCTAAAGACGCACTCTCACTGGGCTAGTTATGCTTCCACTTTTTCTTTTTTTTTTTTCTCTCTCAGCTTTGACCTACGGCAGCTTCAGTATGGAAATGCAGTGAGATGTACTAAACTATGAAGCGCTCTGGCTTCTGGTAGGGTAATTGGAAAATGAATTCTTAGAAATGAGGGGCTGGCAAGATGACTTAGAGAAAGAGTGAGACCTAAATTTGGATCCTCAGCACCCATGTTAAGAGTCTGGGCCATGCCTCTGTAACTCTAATTCTTGGAGGACTAAGACAGGCAGAATCCAGGCACTCACTGGCAGCCAGTTTGGCAGAAACAGGGAGCCCCAGATTCAGAGAGAGTTCATCTTTTCTATTTTCTTTTTTTAAAATTTATTATGTATACAGTGTTCTATTTGTATGTGTGTCTGCATATCAGAAGAGGGCACCAGATCTCATGGATGGTTGTGAGCCACCATGTGGTTGCTGGGAATTGAACTCGAGACCTCAGGAAGAGCAGTCAGTTCTCTTAACCTCTGAGCCATCTCTCCAGCATTTTTTTCTATTTTCTAAGACAGGCTTTGATGTAGCTCAGGCTGGTCTTTAACTTGATAGGTAGTCAAAGATGACTTTTAAACTTTTTTGACTTGGTTTTTCAAGACAGGGTTTTTCTGTGTTGTTTTGGTGCCTGTCCTGGAACTTGCTCTGTAGACCAGGCTGGCCTCGAACTCACACAGATCCACCTGCCTCTGCCTCCCGAGGGCTGGGATTAAAGGCGCATGTCACCACTGCCCGGCAACATTTAAACTTCTGATCCTCCTCCCTGTATCTCCTGAATGCTGGGATTACAAGTATCCACCTCCATGCCTGTTTTACGCAGTGCTGGGAATTAAACCCAGGCAGGGGCTTTGTGAATGCTAGGTAAGTATTCTTCCAAATGAGCCACATCCCCAGGCAGAGACCTTATCTTAAAATAAGATGAAGTGGCTGAGGAAAACATTCTGATGTCAACTTCTGGCCTCATACACACTACACCCTGGCTCAGGCAAGTACACATACCACACATCGACACAGGGCATGGGGAGTGGAGGGGTGGTCACCAAAAACTTAAGTCAGAAAACCTGGTTTTGAGACAAAGCAACCAGCAAAAAAGTAATACAACACGAAGAAAGTAAGGTTATTTCTTCTCTATCCTTTTTGTCCCTCTCATCAAGTTATCTTAAAAGGCAACCCTGACTACATGGAAGTATGGTTAATGCTGGAAACAGCTAAGAGGAATCTCTTTCCAGTTAAAAGGTCGAGAACAATGGCCTTTGGGAGTGGAGAGATGAATGGATGGACAGATAGCCAACAGTACTCCAAACAGCTGGAGAATAACCTAAAATTATGTGTGTGAGCTAAGCCAAATCTCAGATTCATCTATGACCTGCATGGGCACTGGCCATAAAACAGCACAGTAATGGCTCTGATATAAACAAACTAGCAGTTATCAGGATGTGCTGCCATTAAGCCTAACAAAGGCTTTGAAAAGCAAATTGACATCAGGAAACACTAACAAAAAGAACTGTCTGAAACAAGTAGGCTGAGGCTAAAACTGTGAAACAAAGTAAAGCAAACTAATACTCTTCAGAAAATTTAATAAAGACCTAGAACCTCAAATGTCCAGGAAACAATCCAGTATTACTCAATACAAAAGAAATATGTGACTAATTTTCAAGAGAAAAGATGATAAACAAATGGAAAGTTCTGAGATGATCCAGCTGTTGAAATGATCAAAGACTTTAAAAGCCACAATCATGTTTCATGAGATTAACAACAAACTGAAATAAAAAGCCCTTCCTCTTTTCTTTCCTTTCTTCTTTCTTTTGGTTTGTGAGACAGGTCTCACTATACAGGTCAGACCATCTTGAACTCACCATCCTCTTGCATCAAACTCCTAAGTACTAGGGATACAGACACATGTCACCATGGCCAGCACAAAAAGAAGTTCTTAAAAGAGAAATGAACTATCATCAACAAACAAATGTAAATTCTAAAAATGAGGCCAGATGTGGTGGTGTATGTATGCCTTAAATACTAGCACCCAGGAGGCAGGGGCAGACAAATCTAAGTTTGAGGCCAGCCAGGGCTATATACTGAGATCCTGTTTCAATAAACAAACAAGCAATCAAACAAACAAATAAATCTGGAAATGAAAAGTACAGTACTTAAGACTTAGGACCACCCCTAGAAAGCAGAGAGAGGACTTAACTGAATGAAGAAGTGCAGTTGAAAGAACTCTTAGAGATGCTGGACAATTATTCAGGGCCATAATGTCCCATCCCATTCCTTCCTGACCAATTAATGCCAGGGTGAAGCATGCAGGCTGGAACCACAGCTCCAGACTTGCCTATCTTCAAACATGTGTTACGAGACCAGGGAAACACCTGGCACAGCTGCCAAACACCAACCAGGTCTTGACATGTTAAGCACAGAGACCAGATTGAATATCTACATGGTCAGCTGGATTACATAATTTTATATTCTGTAAGAGTGGTCTCCAGTTGTCAGAGCAGTCGTATGTATTCAACAGGGACTTCATGTTTCAAAGCAAGGCTTAGATAGAAATCTTGGGGGTTCACTTTTGAGTTTGAGGTTAGCCTGGTCTACTGAACAAGTTCCAGGACAGCCAGGGGTACATAGAGAAACTGTCTTGAAACAAATAAACTAACTAACTAACCAACCAACTCACTCACTCACTCTTGGGGGTTCTTTTTGCCTTATACTCCAGAGTTCCATCTTTTAAAAAAAATAATTCTAAGCAAGATCCAGGAAAGGCAGCAAAGCTGCACAGAAAAACCTTGTCTCGAAAAAAAAAAAAAAAAGGAAAAAAACAATAATAATTCTATTTATTTATTTACTCGCTTACTTATTTATTTGTTCATTCATTCATTCATTCATTCACTCATTCCGAGACAGGGTTTCCCTGTGTAGCTTTGAGCCTTTCCTGGAACTCACAGAGATATATGCCTGGCTCTGCCTCCCGAGTGCTGGGATTAAAGGCATGTGCCACCACCGCTTGTAAAATTTTGTGGGTTTTTTTTTTTTTCTTTCTTTTTTCTTTTTGGTTTTTCAAGACAGGTTTTCTCTGTGTAGCTTTGCACCTTTCCTGGATCTTGCTCCATAGACCAGGCTGGCCTCAAACTCACAAAGATCCGCCTGGCTCTGCCTCCCAAGTGCTGGATTAAAGGCAGGAGCCACCACTACCCGGCTTATTTTTTTATGTTTCGCCTGCATGTATGTCTGTGTGAGGGTGTCAGGTCCCCTGGAACTTGAGTTACAGACAGTTGTGAGCTGCCATGTGGGTGCTGGGAATTGAACCAGGTCTTTTGGAAGAGCAGTCAGTGCTCTTAACTGCTGAACCACCCCTCCAGCTCTCCAGAGTTCCATCTAAATAACACCATGAAAGCATATGGGGAGAGATGCATAAATATCAGATGAACATTAAGAAAACATAAGAACTCTTCAAGATGTACTTTTGGTTCCTCTGGCTAATAAGAAAGTCCTATTTCCTAATGAGGTGTCTGCTAGGACTGACCTGAAGCTTTTGGTAAACTAGACCTGTATAATAATACTGTCTGTACCAGGAAATGTAAAATGAGACAATGAGAAACAGGTGAAGGGAAAATGTCCACCTGACAACCTGTGCAGACACTTACCTGGTTCTCTTCCCCAACACCACCACTCCCTTCTGCCTTTCCATCGCACCATGACAAGAAGTCCAGAAAGCTGGCAACCTTTAGTATTCCCTGCAGCTCTTCTTTGACTGGAAGGCACTGTCCTGGAAGATGCTGATGTTCTCTGGACCTAGAGCTAGTGCACTGTTTCCTCGTGATTAGGAAGCCTTTGCCCTTGGCCTCAAAAACAGACCCTGATGGTAGAGAGCTACTGGAATACTCCTGAGGAGTGTAGGCAGGTTGTAGACATTCTGTGGAGTGACTCATGACTATGGAGAGCTTCCAGATCAACACTATTTGAGAAGTTTGTTGCTTTAGGGCTAAGGTGATGGAACAGTTAGTCAAATATAAGCTGCAATCTCTGAACCAAGCTATGCATTCTGTCACAACCACAAGGTATTAGCCATCTTTTCTGCCTCCAGTTACTGTTTGTCAGTACTAGAAGAGCCTGCATCAAACTGGGGTCAGCACATAACATGGAGTATCATCAAACCAGCAAGGCAACCCACAGAGTGAGGCAAAGGATTAGCAAGTAAGAATAATTAGCTGAGAGCTCCATGAGAAGTTATATGCTCATTCCTCAGACCTCTTTGGTACTAAAGAGGAGAAAACTGATTTGATCACACCATATTTAAGCGGACAGCCACTGTGGAGTTTACTACCACAGTGGATGCTAAGGTCACAGCTGGTGAACAGCTTAGCAGACACACAACAACACAAGTCCTGGCTGGAGGACTTGGCCACAGAACTACTGATTCAGGAGAATATATAGTCCAGTTGGAGAAGGGCACTATAAAAACAAAAACAAAAACAAAAACCAACTAATCTGGATTATTTTTTGGATCAAAGACAGCAATCATCCATCCAGGGTTCCTCTCACTGGATGAATCTGGGGAGCCTTGGGAGACACTCAACTCTCATATAAATACTGGCATTATATAACACTACATCTGTGACCTTGTCCAAAACATCAGTTCCAACAAGGATGGCCACACTGACACCAATAAATTCCTTGAGACACTGTCTGGAGCAGTCCTGTTCAGAGGGAAAAACCTCAGCTTACCCACAATTTACAGAAGCCCAGAGCTGCAGTTTCCAGGCATATGAGAGAACTTGGTTTTTACTGCCCATGGTACCTACTATATAAGCAAGGTAAGCTTACTGCTTCTAAAACATCTAGAACTTTACACTCAGAACTTGCCTATCATGCATCAGAATCACCATGTATCTGGGTGTATGTGTGTGACATAGGTGCCACCATCTCAGTCCTTACAAAATATACTTGTTACTTTTAAATTCTGAAATCTACTTCTAGTTAAGAACTATGATTCAAACACCTCCCTGTTTTCATTCTATATCTTTGTTTTAATAACATGTTAACACATGCTATGTAGTATTTTCACATAAAGTAGAAAACAAGCTACTAGAGAAGAAGAGGTTTAAAGGTATCAGGAACAAGACAAGTTGATGGATGGCTGGGCATGGTGGTAGACACCTTTAATGGCAGCACTTTGGAAGCACACACACAGGTGATCCCTGTGAAGCCAGCCTGCTCTACACATTGAGTTCTAGGCTAGCCAGGGTTACACAGTGAGATACTAACAATAGATTAGGTTAGGTTAGGTTAGGTTAGGTTAGGTTGATGGATGGATGGATGGATGGATGGATGGAAGGAAGGAAGGAAGGAAGGAAGGAAGGAAGGAAGGAAAGAAAGAAAGAAGGAAGGAAGGAAGGAAAGAAAGAAAGAAGGAAAGAAGGAAAGAAAGAAGGAAAGAAAGAAGAGTTGATGGAGGGCCATCAAGATGGCTCAGCAAGGAAAAGCACTTGCTGCCAGGCTTAACAATCTGAGTTTGATTCCCCAGAACCTATGTGAAGATGGAGAGAAACAACTCCACAATGCTGTCCCTTGCCTCCCATACATGTGCTGTGGGGACACACACACACACACACACACACACACACACACACACACACAAACAAAACAAAACAAAACAAAACAAAACAAAAAAACCAAAAAACTTTAAGGCCTGGGGTCATGCCATAGTTCAGGGGTAGAAAGCGCTTTTAACATGACAAGGGCCTAGATTTGAGCCACAGCACAGGGGATGGGGAAAGAGGCCTAATGTATTGCACCAGAAATTCAGACAGAAAGGATGACACTAGTATTTTAAAGTGTGAGCTGAGACCTCCCATGTATGAGACACATTTGGTTTCAAAAAGTTCAGTGAACCCCAAAGGGAAAGCTAAAAAATCCCAAGTACGGCTCAGGAGATGCTGAGCAGCTAAGAACATTGGCTACTCTTCAGAGCACTACGCGATGTCTCACAAACATATGTAACATCACTCCTAGGGGATGGCACCCTATCCTGGCCTCTATGAGCACTAGGCACACATGTGGTTGATGCACAGACATACATACACACAAATAAATACAATTTTAAAAAAACCACAAACACACACAGCATAGTCAAACTTCTGAAAATCAAAACTGAAGAGCACTTGAAGCAATTAGAGCAAAGTCATGTATTACATACTGAATGATGGCTCAAAGGACAGTGAATTTTGTTGAGAGGTTAGAAGGTAAGACAATGCTAATAGCAAGCATCAAGTATCAAACTGTCACCCTCAAATTCTGTATCCAATGAAACTATGTCCCAGGCTGAACAACAAAATGATGGACCACTAGGAGAATTTATTACCAGAAGAGATGCAAAACAAAACAATAAAAAAAATGTTAAGGAAAAGTTCTGACAACTGATGGGCAATGATAGCCAAGGGTTCAGAAATAAAGGACAAGTAGATAAAGCCAAATTGTATGAGAAAGCAAGAATGAATTTTCTCCTTTGTCTCTTAAAATAGATTATGACTACAAAAAGCAGAACTAACAATGCCCTGTAAGTCATGATGGATGAACAGCCAGGGTCCCTGCTATGGGATATTAAAGTGGTAATGAGCTCTTTAAGAGGTGGGGGTCACTGGAAAGTGGTAAGGGGCACAGAGGGTAATGCCCTTTCTTCTCCAAGTTGGTGCTGGTCAGTGTTTTATCACAGCAGCAAACAGCAAACGAGGATACCACACAATCAATCAACAAGCTGGCAACCCCACCAAAGGGATATAATGCCCTCTTCTGGCCTCCAAGTGTGCATAACACACACACACACACACACACACACACACACCCCTTTTTAAAAATGTTAAAGTAAGTAAATTGTGATATTGCACACTGTCTACCAGAATCTCCTGTAAATATGCTGACACAGAAAGGCTAAGAGTAATAGGACAGAATTCAAACACCAGGGAAAAGAGTAAGTGGCTATATGAATAGCTGAAGTAGATCTTAAAGCAAGGGAGCACTCCAGAGATAAATGTTGAGTCTATTCATCAGGAACACAAGCAGTCAGTCATAAATATATCACTAGCATGGAAAAAAAAAAACAGAAAAATGTAACAAATTGAAAGCAAGCTTAAAGAAGTAATAAAGAACAGAAATCAGAAAATCAATAGAAGAAAGATCAATAAAACCAAAAGCTAATTCTTTGAAAATATTTACAGAGTCAACAAAACTGCTGGGCTGACCAAGACAAAAACTGTCAGTATTAGGAATATGTTACATGTTGTGTCACTACATAATGACATAATTCAATGCTAAAACACTTTCCTGGCACTAGCCACCAAGACCTTCAGTTCTTTCCCTCAGCACTATGCAAGAGGCCTTGATCCCTAGCAGGCCCCACATTCCACCGTGTGTGTGTGTGTGTGTGTGTGTGTGTGTGTGTGTGTGTGTGTGTGAGAGAGAGAGAGAGAGAGAGAGGCGGGGGGGGGATCACAGGGCAACCTTGGGTGCCATTCCTTGGGCACTATTCACAAAATTTTCCAGACACCAGGTTTCTCAGTTCTGGTCTAAACTCACCAAGTAGGCTAAGCCTGCTGGGCAGAGTTCCAAGGATCCACTTGTCTCCAGCCCTCTGGTGCTGGCATTAAAAGGATGTGCCACCACCATGTCCAGCTTCTTTTGGAGTGGGTGCCAGGGATCAAAATCAGGTCTTTCAAGCATACTGACTAGTCTTATGTGTGTGTGTATGCATGTGGAAGCCAGAGACGGGCAGGACTTTCTTAGGTTACTCTCCACCTTATTTTTTTGTGATAGGATCTTACACTAAGCCTGGAGCTCAATGACACAGCTAAGTTAACTGCCCAGTGAGCTTGGGATCTCCCTCAGCAATGGGAACACAGATGTGTACTGCACTCTTGGCTTTTTTCATGGGTTCTGGGAATGTGAACACAGGCCCTCGTGCTTATATAGAAGCACTTTACTAACTAAAACAACTTGCCAGTCCTTCCTCAATTTTTCTTCTTCTTTGAGATAGTCTCAAACTCTAGCTTGGGCTGGCCTAGAACTCACTATGAAATCTAGGCTAGCCTTGATCAAAGCAATCCTTCTGCCTCAGTCTCTTAAGTGCTTGAATTACAGGACTGAATGAGCTACAAAATCCAGATTAAATTCTAATATATAAGTATTTAAAGATGGGTTGGAGAGATGGCTCAGAGGTTAAGAGCACTGACTGCTCTTCCAGAGGTTCTGAGTTCAATTCCCAGCAACCACATGGTGACTCACAGCTATCTATAATGAGATCTGATGCCCTCTTCTGGCCTGCAGGCATACATGCAGACAGAGCACTCATACATTTAAAATAAAATAAGCAAGTAAATATTTATAGGCATACAGATACACAACTATACCTATTTCTATATAGAATTTCTCCCCCCGCCCCCCTCTTTCTCTGTTTTCAAGACAAAATTTCTGTGTAGCTTTGGAGCCTGTCCTGGAACTCACTCTGTAAACCAGGCTGGCCTAGAACTCAGAGATCCGCCTGACTCCCAAGTGCTGGAACTAAAGGCATACGCCATCATCACCTAGCTCAACTTTATCTCTTTGTAAGAAATCATGCCAATCCATCATTGTCAATCTCAGAAAACAAGCAAGAAACCTTCCCAACTCAATTTCTAAGGCCAGCATTACATTAATAACATAAAGCAAATGTTACAACTATAGATAATACCTCACAAACAGATTAAAAAAGAAAATAAAAACTTGCCAGACATACGGAAGCTGAGAAGACTTACTACCATAGATCTACATCACTACAAACACTAAACTGAAGGAAAATAACAGATGTCCAACTCCACAAATGAGTGCAGAGTATGGTAAGTAGTTAATGATGTAAGTACATTTACAAGGTGTTTTAAATCATCATCTAGAGACTACAGAAGTGGTAAGACAGTCAAGAGCACTGACCGCTCCCTGAGGAGGACTCTGGTTTGGCAGTTACTTCAGCAGCTTACAATTGCTGAGTTGCCTGTAACTCCAGTTCCAGAGGATCTGACACCCTCTCCTGGTCTCCATGGGCACTGGACAATACATAACATACATGCAGACAAACACTCATCATCATAAAACAAAAATAAATAAATCAGTATCTAAATCTGCTTAGAGCATAATTAAGTGCTATCAGAAAAACAAAGGGACTTTCAGAAATCCCCTGCTTCATAAATGCAATGAAGACGCTGTCAAAGCTGTCAAAATAAACTTCAGTACTAGCAGATCAGCCAGAGGTTTGTACCACATTTTTTCCTTCTTAACGGAGCAGCTAAGTCAGTGGGCGCTTTGGCACTTGTCCCATACCCTTGACTGCCTCTTCTCACTCACTGCATCAAGACTGGGGGTAACAGATGGGAACCACAAGACTGGACTTCTTTCTAGGTCCTACCTGTAGAACTGGCATTATTTAGCCGATGTGGAAGTTCTCTGGAAAATGCCACTCATGAAGCTTCATTAGTGTCTTCCCTGAAATCTCTCCTATGTGGACACTTTTTTTCTGAAGACATTTGTCAAAAATAAGCAGGAGCTAAAAGTACAAGTCAGCGGTAAAGCATTTGTGTGAAGTCTTGGGTTTGGAAAGAAAAATGCAACAGTTGTTTAACATTGCACCTGTTGGAGACAGTGAAGCATTTAGGTCAAAGAAACCAGTTGCCAGGCAAGATGGTATACACCTATGACCTCTGCATTCAACTGTGTGAGGCAGAATGACAGTGAGCTTGAGGCCTGCTTGGGCTTTGCACAGCCAGACTGTTTTCAAACAATAAAAACAAAACACAACAACAACAAAACCAAATTAACTAACAATAGGGAATGATATGTCCAGCAAACCTAAACCTCTATGTAGGACTCTAAAAGGCCAAACAGTGCACACCTAGGACAGACACTCATCAAAAATCAGAAAAAGTTGTAAACCCCTATGTCTGATGGCATTAAGGCATAAAGAAAGTAGGAATTAAGGTCTAAGGGAGTTCTAAATTACCAGAATTTTAAAGGCTGTAGCTCAGTAACCCAGAGACTTTCATTAAATGAGAGAAAAAGAATGGAAGACTTACTAGTTTCTGCTGTTCCAGAACCACCCAATTACCACATGTGAACTGGCCTGATCTTTACTATGTGGAGACAGATGCCAACAGACATCCCTAGCAAGATGAATGCCCAGAAGGTAAATAATAACCTAACATGTCCATCCCAGAAGGTACCATTGGTGTGTCTCCATCAGCACTTAGATCCGGGCAAGAGAAGTGTGACCATCCAGCACATGTTGAATAATAAGAGGGTGGGAAATACACCCCCCACCTCACCCCACCCCACCCCCCCAAAAAAAACCAAAAACACCCAAGCCATACTGAGGGTTGGGGAAAACGCAAGGAAGGGCTGACACCTACTGGTGACCGAGCACAAACTCAACCCAAAAGGTACTTGAACTCCACTAGGACACTGGAAACCCACAAAGAGCCTGAACTTGAACTGAGACTGCAAAATGCACTTCCTCCACCAGCACAGTTCCCTGCATGGAGCCTAACAGGGAGGGAGAGAAAAGATTAAAAATCCATCCCACCAAGGAAGAACTACTGGCCAACGCTATGGTACACCTTTATCTACTACTATTTCACTTTCTACAATGTTTAAAAACCTTTACCCTCACATAAATGTTTCTAAGTGGTTTTGGCTTCATTTTTATATTGTTTAACTTTATAAGTATTTTGATTCTGTGCCCATGCTAATGTGTACTCTATTCTTGCTCTCTACAACCCATCCTTCCCCTTTCATTTCTACCTCATTTCCTGTCTACCTTCCCCACCAAATCCCTCTACTTTGGGTTTTAATTGTTAACACTCGTAGTCTAATCTTTTAAGTTCTGTAAATCCTAACAATATCACTATTTCACCTCCATCTACTTCCCTCTGTGATGTTTTCTGCTTGGATGATATAGTACTACCTGTTCTTGCTCAGACTCTGCCCCTTCCATTCCTGACTTTAGTAGTTCCCATCAGAATCTAGTACACAGGTTTTTATCTTCCATCAGTTACTGCAGGTAAGGTGACTTTTTAACTGTCACAGTATTTGCTCAGTGGGCCCAAATCCACTTCTATAGTTAATTTTCTACTCTCAGAGGGGTGGTGGAGGCATGCCCTGCTCCCTGAGCATATAAACTGAGGATTTATCTATTGAATACATGCCCAGCCCAATGGGCCCCAAGGTCAAAGAACTGCAAAAACTTCAATTCAAAAAAATACTGCTGGGTTGGGGATTTAGCTCAGTGGTAGAGCATTTGCCTAGCAAGCGCAAGGCCCTGATATAAAAACAAGCTGAAACTTGAGAAGTAAAAAGCTCACCAACAAAATTGAAACAGAAAACTTCACCAACAAAATAGATCAAGGAGAAGACAAAATACTAGGGGCTAGAAGACCAGCTAGATCTGTGGTTCTCAACCCGTGGGTCTTGATCCCTTGGTGGGGGTTGAATATCAGACATCCTATATAACATATATTTACACTGTAAATCATAATAGTAGCAAAATTAGTTATAAAGTAGCAACAAAATACTTTTATGGTTGGGGATCACCACAACATGAAGAACCGTAATTACATGAAATACAAGCATTAAAAATTCCAAATTGGCCTGGAGAGATGGCTCAGAGGTTAAGAGCACTGACTGCTCTTCCAGAGGTCCTGAGTTCAATTCCCAGCAACCACATGGTGGCTCACAACCATCTGTAACGAGATTTGGTGTCCTCTTCTTGCCTGCAGTCAAACATGCTGTATACATAATAAATAAATAAATCTTAAAAAAAAAAAAAGTGGAAAAACAATCCAAATTATACCACCAGGCAGAGGTGGCACATACCTTTAATCCCAGCACTCAGGAGTCAGAGGCAGGTGGATCTCCGAGTGCTAAGCCAGCCTGGTCTACAGATCAAGTTCCAGGGCAGTCAGGTCTACACAGAGAAACCCTGTCTCAAAAAACAAAATATCCAGATTATACATCCAAGATAGCCATAACCTTCCTGTAATGTCCACAAGAAGCACACTTTTTATTTATGTATGAAAACAGAAGATGGAAACTATATAATACAGAAAGTAGTCAAATGAAAGATACAACACCTACATTTACAGCAGATCAAAATACTTTAAGACAAATTTTTACTAAAATGTAAAAAATAAGCCGGGTGGAGGTTGGGGATTTAGCTCAGTGGTAGAGCACTTGCCTACCAAGTGCAAGGCCCTGGGTTCGATCCTCAGCTCCACAAAAAAAAAAAAAAAAAAAAAAAAAAAAGCCGGGTGTTGGTGTCCCATGCCTTTAATCCCACCTGCAGAGGCAGGTGGATCTCTGTGAGTGCAAGGCCAACCTGGTCTACAAAGAGAGTTCCAGGACAGCCAGCCAGAGTTGTTACACAGAGAAACCCTGTCTCGAAAAGCAACAACAAAAAGGAAAAGTCAAAAACAGTGATACATTTGAAGGGAAAAACAATCTCATGTTGTGTCCCGTTCCGTCCCCCCCTCAACCCTGCCTTTTTTTGAGTCGCTGGCTGCCTCACTAGGTAGCCCAGGCTGGCCTCAAACTTGTGATGATCCTCTGTTCTGCCTCTAGTCCTTAGGATTACAGATGCGAGTCAGTGCAGCTGCTTACTGGAGAAATAGTTTTACAAAAGGGCTGGAGGCTTTAAAACTCAATTCTTTTGTGGTGGTGTTGGGGGGAGGGTCTCACTATGTAGCTATGGCTGTCCTGGAACTCACTATGTAGACTAGGCTGGTCTGGAACTCAGATATCTGCCTGCCTCTGCCTCCTGAATGCTGGGATTAAAGGCATGCACCACCACACCTGGCTATTCCTCTATTCTTAATAATGTTTTAATAAAACATCAAAACAGTATTTACCAATAAGGAAACAGAACCTAACATCATAAACTGACAAGACCTAAAAGACATACAGCACATTCTATCTATCACACAACAAAATACGTGTTTTTATTCTACTTACTGGAATATTCCAGCATGGACTATCTCAGTAAACCACATTTATAGAATAAGAATCAAGAAGAGAAAGATAACTAAAGAACTTGTAAACACAAAAATTAAACATACAGAGGCTACAGCCATGGCTCAGCAGTTAAGAACACTTGCAGTTCTTGCAAGAAGACCTAGGTTCGGCTCCCACATGGCAGCCCACAACCATGTGCAACTCTAGTTCCAGGGGTCCCAATAAACTTTTCTGGCCTCTGAGGGCACTGCACACATGTGGAACTTACATTTCATGTAGGAAACCATCTATATACATAAAAATAAATAAAATCTTTTAAAAAAAATTAAATATACAATCACATGAATCCATTTTGTTACCATAATAAAACACCTGGGGCAAACTTATAAATAAGCTTATTTACCCTGGACTGGTAACTTATGCCTGTAAATTCAGGAGGCAGAGAGGCAAGAGGATCACCACAAGTTCAAGGCTAGCCTAGTTTATCTAGTGAGTTTCAGGTTAGCCTGAGCTACATAATTAACACTCTGCCTCAAAAGAAAAAAAAAGTTTATTTAGGTCAGTTTGGGAGATCCAAAAGCATAGCACTGGTGTCACAGCGTAAATGTCAACAGCAGGAGCACATAAAAGAGGAGATCTTACTGCAAACAAGCCTGAGAACATGCCCAGGGCCAGCAATCCTAACAACTGGCTTACAGGATTTGTTTGGGAAACCATATTCCCTTTCTAGGGCACAATAACCCTCACAATGACCCCCTCGTTAGTATACCCCACATTTTGAAAGTCCTACCAAACTTGGAACCAAACTCCTAACACAGATCCTAGAACAGTTCTGAGGATCTCTAAGATGGTTCAGCAGGTGAAATCACTTGCTGCCAAGACTGACAATCCGACTTTGACTCCCAGAAACCACATGGTGGAAGGAGAAAACCAATGCCTTTTTCTGGCCTCTATGGGCTCTTCCTGCACATATGGAGTGCACATAAACTCACACAGGCTCACACATATACACATAAACAGATAAATCTTTTCTGAAAGATGACTTGTAGATTGAAGCTTCCCTTAGCTGAAGACGGAAATAGTGACGTGGAGAACTCATGTCTCGCCCTGAAAAGTTCTGAGTGTGCCTTCTCTAAACCACCCTAAGCTCTTCAGGAATAAGCAGGATGTTCCAAAAGGAACGTCCTTAGTGCTCTAGTTGTTACATCATGTGTAAGTCAGTAGTGGCTTGCCACAAATTTTTTGTTTTCTTGAAAAAAGTAATAGCCAACAGAGACTACTTACCAAGTGGAATGCTATTACCACCTCACTAAATCCCATGATAACCTTACTGTAATTTCTATTTAAAAATGAGTGAACATGCTGGGTGGTGGTGCATGCCTTTTAACCCCAGCACTTGGGAGGTAGAGGCTGGCAGATCTCTGAGTTTGAGGCCAGCCAGCCTGGTCTACAGAGAGAAACCCTGTCTCGAAAACAAACAAAACAAACAAAAAATTAACCATAAAAAAAAGAAAGAAAACTTTACTGAGAGATAACTAACTTTGGGAAGGGATTTAAAGATACAAAGGACTTGGACAGGGGTGAGAAGAACAAAGACATTTCACAGGATTGTTACCAGTATTTAATATAATTGTCACTTTCCTGATAGCTCCTTAAGACAAGTGGTCTGTTCAGGTTCAGCTTCTGGGTCTACCAATCATGAGAAGGAACACAAGGCTGTTGGGGAGGCTGGAGCTTGCAGAGAGAGCTTACAACGTTTTGAAAATAAGGTGCAGAGAGAGACCAGTCTGGGTCTGGTGGCTCATGTCTGTAATCCCAGCACTTGGGAGGCTGAGGCAGGAAGACTGCCATGAATCGAGGCTAGTCTGGGCTACGTAGTAAGTTCCAGGTCACCCCTAAGGAACAGTGTGGAAATCCTGTCTCAGAAAAGAAAAAGAAGAGGAAGAAGAGGAAGAGCAGACACAAGAAATGGGGCTAAGTTATAACACTTAAAGGTCTCTGTCCTGTGACCCACCTCTGCAAGTCAGGCTTGCACCACCCAACACAGCCAAGTGGGTAGTAGGTAATCAAATATACGAACCTGTAGGGACATTACATCTTTAATCACAATACTATCTTTGTTGATTTCAAACTGGCAATCCTCCTGTCTCAGCCTCTTTAGTGCTAGATGCTAGTGCTAGTATATGAAGCAGTGTTTTCAAACTATTAAACAGTGCCCAACACATAAAAAGCAACACATAAATGTCCATCAAACTATTTTAGACTATGCACACATGTTGTACAGGGTGGAGAACCTTAATTGTCCTCCTCAGGAACATGTTCATCTCTGAAATGATCTCTTATTCTGCAGCTGACCAACTAGGGTAGCCCATCCGGTCCAGGGCTTCTATCTCCATCTCTCCAGTTGAAATCACAAGAAAGCACCACATGGACAGCACTTTTATACACTTTGGAATTGAATTTAGATCCTCATGCTTACAAGAGAATCACTTTACTGACTGAGCCATATTCCCAATAGCCCCACTAAATTTTAAGAATTTTTAAAAACCATACAGCTAAATGAGACTGACTCAATCCAACTGAGTTCCAAAGTTCTGGTTTGTTAGATTATTGTGCCTCACAGTTACAGGTATTATGAGAATAAATGTCCCACAGACTTAGATCATTTAGGTAAACCCGCATTATCAATGCACCTGCAAAATCTGAGAGATCCATCAAGTGTTAAAGGTAGCAACTGATGCTAAAGATGGTACAGGAAACTAGAAATGACCTAACCACAAACTGCAGCCCAAACAGCTCATGCCAATTACCAAGAACATGTTAGTGGCTTATACTGAGCCCACCAAGGAAGAAAATTCTGTTTCCTAAGATAAACATTGCAAGTTTACAAAGCTCTTCAATCTGAAACTTTTCCTGTTTGAAGAATTCCAATGTCCATTAGAGTCCTAACAAAAACACAGGTAAATACATTTACTTGATGTTGTATTCACTTGTCAGACCTTCTGAAATGGGTTTCTAAGTGCAGTGGTAGAATGCTTACTTAGCAAATAGAAGGCCTTGTGTCAGATCCCCCAAGATGCAAAATAAATCTCAAAGATGACAATAGAGCATTAGCCTTAAGTTTTTATATAAAGCAGGCAAAGAGGTTACAGGTAATTTATCTATATAATATACATTATATGCATTCTATATGTATGTGTATACAAACAGCATGTTTTATATATATGGAATCAGTTTCAATTATTCTTTATCTAAAAGGAAAAATGATCTTACAAGTAGTTCAGTGTGAATATCTTATCCAGTATTGATTTAATTTAGGAACAGTACAATATGCTTTTAGGCTGTATCAAGAGTAAATGCAAAGACATCATTAATCAATACTTTCCTATTAAAAATTTATAGCGTTCAGGCTGGCAAGATGATTCAGCCGGTAAAGCGCTTGCCATGCAAGCCTGACAACCTAAATTCAATCTCTAGAACGCACATAAAGGTGGAAAGAGAACTGATTCCATGAAGTTGTCCTCTGACCTCCACATGAGCACTGTAGCACATACATGCCCCACACACATTATATACACAAAAGAATAAAATAAAATTAAAATTTTGTAATACATAGCATTCTGAAATTTCCTACAAAAACATACCAAATGCTTTATATTTCCTACTTGTTACTAAGAATTACTTATTATTATCAGAACTCTGTACAGGAAATGGATTTTGTTCTTCATCCTAATTTTCTCCCCTAAATATTTTATTTGAAAATTTATCTTTCACTGTACGTTGATAAATAGTGAAATGTCCTAACACTTCTATTCTAGTATTCATTCTTGTCCCAAGCTTTACAGTCTACTTTCACCACCAAAGTACAAATTATGTCACTATCACTTCTTTCTTGGAATAATGAAGGATCATATACTACAGGAAGGTTATTTTCAGTTATTTATTTGCTTTATTCAAGTTATAGCATAACTCTTGCCAGTAGCTTTAGTATTTACATGAAAGAATGTGGCTTAAAATGAAAAGGGCAATCCTGAACTACAAACAAGATCCTATCTCAAGAAACCCTAAATAAATAAATAAGTGAAAGTAGGGATGTAGCTCACGCAGAGCATTTGACAAGCACACATGAGGCCAACACTGCATCAATAAATTAAGTAATGAAAAAATAAAAGACTAGTTCTGTTCCCTAAATGACTTTTTAGTAAAAATGTCAAAAGACCATTCCCAAAAGAGAACTTACCCTGATTTCTGCCCATCTCCAGTATCCATAAAATGTCTGTGAATATGTAATATATGGAAGAATATATAAAAATTTCAGAGAACTATTTTTAAAGATAGAGGCTCATACATCCTGGGCTGGCCTCCAACTCCTGATGTAACTGAGGATGACTTTGAACTTCTGGGCCTCTTGCCTATCTCCTCAGTGCTGGGGTAATCAGTGTGTGCTACATGCCCAATTTTATGCAGTGCTTAGGTTCTGAGAATCAAACCCAGAACTTTGTGCACAGTAACAGAATTCTATCACCTAAGATATATCCCCACCCTCAGAATTACTGAACAGTGCTTTCCTAACTGTTATTTATACAATACTCAGCAAAGGGTACATATGAAGCCTGAATTTCTACTCCATGTAATGTAACCACAAAGTTAGCTGAAAGACAGCTAACTAGAGTCTACTTCTCCACTGAACTATGTAAGCTATAAGTACAATTAACTCTCTGTTCATAGCTAAAGCAAGTAAAAGCATCACCAGGTTTCCTAAGGATGACAGAATAACATAAAACAACATAAAATAAGCAGAGAGACCTTAACAAGCAAATTAGATCACTGCTTCCGTCATCAAATGGGCAAACGTATCCCAGACTTAATTACTATGAGGGAAGTATCTAAGTAACTAAGAAACCAATTAGGAAAATAATTTCAAAACCCAAATGAAATAAAGCTTAGAAAGCTTTTCATTTTACAAATAATAATTAAGTCACACTGTCCACCTGTTCTATTAACTATATATTCCGTACAGCTATCCTAGAACCTACACAAATTGAGGAAAACAATAAATAGGGCAAATTGCTAACCTTATAGAGATTCTAAGGGGAAATAAATTATGGGTTTTGTTTTTGTTTTGTTTTTTTGAGACAAGGTCTCATATAGGTCAGGTTGCTCAAACTTAGTATGTAGCTTAGGATGATCTTGAACTTCTGTTTCTTCCTGTCTTCACCTTCTGAGTACTGGGATTATAGGCAGCACCACCAAACCCATATGCATTGCTGAGGATCAAATCTGCGGCTCTTGCATATTAGATAAGAACTCTATATAAACACAAACATATACACATACCCCTACACAACACAAAAAATGTAATTAAAAAAATTTAAAAATATATCACAGAGATATGCGTCTTGTTGTTTTGAGGTAGTTTTCCTATGTTGCCATAACTGACCTAAAATTAACTATATAAACCAGTTTAGCAATCAATTTTTAATCTTTTTGCCTCTGCCTTCTGAATGCTATTATACCTGCCCAGTATAATAAATGTAATAAGGGCAATGGATGGGTATGGTTGGTGGCATAGGCAGGCAGATCTCTCTGAGTTCCAGGTCAGCCAAGGCTATATAGTGAGACCTTCTCTCAATCCACCCACCCCATCCCCAAAAGAGCACCAGATGGGGTAGTATGGACCCTTTTAGTCCCAGCACCCTTGAGGAAGAGGCAGGCAGATCTCTGAGTTCATGGCCAGTCTGATTTATAGTAAGTTCCAAGACAACAAAAGCTACATAGTGATACCCTGCATAAAAAAAAAAAAAAAAAAAAGTGCTGGAGAGATGGCTCAGTAGTTAAGAGCACCAACTGCTCTTCCAGAGGTCCTGAGTTCAATTCCCACATGGTGGCTCACAACCATCTGTAATGAAATCTGGTGCCCTCTCCTGGTCTGCAGTCATACATGCTGTATACATAATAAACAAACAAACAAATAAATAAAAAAATCTTTTTAAAAAAGGGCACTACATCATTTCTATTCCAAGTAAAACTACAAATGTCTTGAGAGGAAAAGGCCATTCTTTACTCACTGGAAGGTAGAGAGCTCTGCACACACCTGACATCCCTTTGTTTCACTCAAGTCTTACCCCTCTCTTCAGAAGCCATAGTTGGGTTTTAACAAACATGGCAGATGTAAAACCTCTGGAATCTCATCTGATTCTGTCCTCAGTGCTAGGAATTGAAGCATTCTACCTCTGAGCTACATTTCTAGCTCTGGTTCTTCATCTCTATGCTACAGACAAACCTGTCATAGGCCTCTAATCCATCAGGCCTTTCTACGAAGTACAAGTTATCTGAACTTCCTGAGGGTAAACATAACACAAGCTTTCCTCAACTACAGGCAAAGAACTAGAAGAGTTTATGACTGAGAAGAGTGAAGCCAGGGAAGAGGTAGAGAGAGTAAGCTCCTAGTGTCAAGTTGCATTCCAATTCACACCATAAATAATGAAGCAATTGCACTTTATGAAATACATTACGAAACCAAAGTTGCTCTGGAAGAGAAAGACTGTCTGAAGAAGGTTTGTTCTTTATCTGTTGACAAAAGTCCTGGGGAAAGTGAACGGAGGGCAGGGGTGGAAAGGAGTAAAGAAGCTTCCAGAATCTGTAAGAAGACTGTGTTTAATGGTACAGCGCTCATGGCTGTTATTTTTGGAGACAGAGTCCTTCTATGTAGACCTGGCTGACCTGGAACACTGAGATCTGCCTGCCTCTGTCTCTCCAGTGCGGCACTACAAAGCTCTACAAAGTCAAATCCCAAACATAAAGGCCATCATGAGGCGGGGTAGCTTCTGCCAGTCTGCCAGACTCACACTGTGCAGACACTAGATTGAAGCTTCTCTTGCCTCTACAAACACGTGAAACTTAGAGAACTCTTCGAACATGCTGATTGTGGTACTTTTTGATAACATGGTATATAGTTACCTGTGCATGTAAGGCTAAAGTGAGCAGACTAACACAGCACTTGAGCATCTAGGTTCCATCAAATGCCACCAAAAGCTCAGCTGTATCTGCTCAGTCTATGCTCTCACCAACACTGCAAGAAAACAAATAGTGCTCAGGGAAAACAAGATGCTCTATGACCTATCTGTCACATACATCTCAACTGTTGAATACATCTCATAGTGAGGGTGATTTAAACTTTATATGAGACTAAATCATTTCTTTTTACCTTTTTTGAATGAAGAATTTACTGACTATAAAACTAGAATAAAAGTAAATTAATGCTGAGCCTAGCAGGAAAGTTACAACTAATATGTTAAATGTGACATATACCTAAAGAGAAAGCTCCACTGCCAAAGAAATTTACTGATATTAGCCAACATGCTAAAAAGCCAAGGAGCTAGGAAGTCAAGTGATTCACCTAGGTCATAATGAGAGAAAGGGGTAAGTGGATTTGCTCTCAAGGGTCTTCCCTACACTATATGGTCCTATTAAACAAAGCTCCTGTTCTTCAACTAAGGAACTATTACTTTCTTTTGAACACCATTGTAAGAAATAAGGGGGTTGGAGATTTAGCTCAGTGGTAGAGCGCTTGCCTAGCCCTGGGTTTGGTCCTCAGCTCTGGCAAAAAAAAAAAAAAAAAAAAGAAAGAAAGAAATAAGTTGTGCCACACAATGTACTGGAGCCTTAAGAAAACAGAACTAAATTCTCTGTCAAGTGCAGCTTACATTCTAAGTGAAGAAATATTCAAAAAAGTTACAATAGATTTTTTTAAAAAATAGGAGTAGGAATAAGGACACCACTGTAAGTAGTGAATGGAAGTTGTGAAGATGACAAGAGGTAAGGGCTCAGACTTGGTCAATAATGCAAATTATCCTAATGTTGAAGACAACATGTAGCCTGGGTACATTATAATCATCTTCTGTTCAAAATTAGATCTACCTAACTTGCAGTGTTTATTAATAATAATGATTAATAATCCTCTATCAAAAATCAGATCTATCTAATTTCTAGCTTAAGGGAAATTACAGAGGCTAGAGCACAAGAAAATGAAAACCAGGGTCACAGACAATCCCAGACTGTGATCCAACTCTAAGACTCTAAAAAAGTTAATGCTGTCAGATGTGGTGTCGTACATCTTTAATCCTATAACATAGGAGGCAGAGGTAGGTGGATCTCTGTGAGTTTGAAGCCAGCCTGGTCTACAAAGTGAGTTCCACTACACAGAGAAATCCTGTCTCAAAAAGCCAAAAGGGGGAGAGTTTTCAAAAAGTCAATACCAAAGAGGAAAGAGGGTGCTTATAGATTTAAAAAAGATTGAAGAGAAACCATATGTAATGCCTAAATACCAACAGGATCCAATTTTGAAAAACAAAGGTTAAGTATTTGGAGAGAAATTGGGAAGTCTAATTATGGACTAGATCTTGGAAACACAAAAATAGTTTGAAGTTTTAAGTGTGATCATAGTACCATGGCAGGAACTTTATTTTTTAGAGGTACATGTTGGGAGTGCCATAATGTCTTGCTTACTTTCATGCAGGTTAGAAAGAGGGGGAGGGGGATTTAGCTCAGTGGTAGAGTGCTTGCCTAGCAAGTACAAGGCCCTGGGTTCGATCCTCAGCTCCACATTAAAAAAAAAAAAAAAAGAAGAAGAAGAAGAAAAGAAAGAGGGGGAAGTCATGTCATATGAAGGAAATACAAAGAGATGAGGATGTAGCTCAGATGGTAGAGTACTGGCCTAGCATGCTCACAGCTCTGGGTTTGATCTCCAGGCCTGTATGAAACTGAATGTGGTGTTGCACCAACAGTCAGGAACTAGAAACAGGAGGTTTCTAGGTTATCCTCAACAATACATCAAGTCACAACCAGGCTGAGCAACAAGACCCCCATACCTCCCCAAAAGAAATACAATTCATAATTTGTTTAATCTAGATTGCAGACAGCAAGTATTTGTTGAACTAGATACTTACTGTCTTTTATAAAAATTTGACTGGAGACATGGCTCAGTCAGCAAAACATGATATGATGTTCAAGCATGAGGCCCTGAGTGATACAAAAGCCAGATAAGAAAATCCAAGGGCAGTAGCACTTGTCTATAATCCCAGCCTTGGGCAGGTGGAGACAGGAGGACTCCTGGGGCTTACTGGCCAGCGAGTCTAGTGAAATCAGCTAGCTCCAAATTCTGCAGCAAACCCTGTTTCAAAAACTAAGAACTCTGTATTTTACCTCTCCCCTCACAAGCTTTAAATGCTCCTAGAAAGTCATTTGCTTTCCCTGGATCAGTCTCCTCTGCACAGGGAATAACAGTCTGCCATTTCTTCATGGAAACCCCTTTAAAAAAAAACAATTTTCTTTCTTTTTTTTTTTCCCCAGGGTCTCACTATGTAGCCTTGGTTGGCCTCAAATTCTCAGAGATCCACTAGCCTCTTCCTCTTGAATGCTAGGATCAAAAGTATGTGCCACCATGCCTGGCATTAAAAAACAACTTTTTATACCACCTCTGTTTTGAAGCCTTCTGACCCTGCTCCCTGGTATTCTTTGAACTTTCCTAATACTTTTCATTGCCATGGAGATTTTAAAAACCTTAATTATTTAAATGTATGCCTCCTCTAGTAGCCATAAGCTACTTGATTATCACAGAGATGGTTATAAACATAGCTTCATGTACACAGAGTCAGAATAATGGAGGCCTGCTCTTTTATTTAAATCTTTCAGAAAAGTCAGGGATGGTGGCACATGCCCGTAGTGTTAGATACCAGCCTGGGCAGTATACAATGACCCTGTCTGAAATAAGGAGATTCTTAAAGAAGCATCTTAACTCCCCTAGGAAATAAAATATCTACCCTAAATGCATACTCAACAACTAAATAAACTAGATATAGCCCATAAACATGGATGCTATGTAAGCCAATCAAAGCAATGTGCCCAGGTAGATCTCAAGTCCAGTTTACAATAAACACACAATATTCTAATCATTTTCCTGGGTTAGTAAGCACTTAGTCAGAAAAGCCCCAAATCACTCCAACATCATTCAATCACAGGCTAGAGCTACATTTCAGCTAGAAAATGCTTACTTCATATGCACAAGGCCCTGTCATGAATTTCCAGTACCACACAACAAAAATATCTATCCCTGAGCCAAGTCTTGAGGAAGTATTTATCAGTAAGATTCCACACCAGTTAAATGTTTCAGTTTCCTATGTGTCTAACTTCACAGGAATTCCATTTCTGAAAGCAGCTGTTACAGCTTCGGGGTGAAATGTCCCCTAGAGGCTTAAGGTAAATGCCTGCTCCCAGATTGTGGTGCTGTTCTAGGAGGTGGTGGAAACTTCAGGTGATGGGGCTAAGAGGCAGAAGGTGCAGGTTACCCCTCACCCTCCCCTCTCTGCTCCCCGTCTGCCATGAGGCAAACAGCTGCCTTTACACCATCTCGTTAGTGAAGATGTTCACCGTCACCTCAGGCCCGAAGTGAGGAAGCAGCCAGCCGTCCAAATGAATCCTTTCTCCTGAAGCTATGTCACAGAAGTACAACAGTAACTGACATGGAGGCTATGGTGTAATTTCTAAAATTTTATTGTACACATTCAAAAATATGATATTTTGTATTACAATACCCAATGCATATTCAACAATATTTAACCTCTCTCTGCTCAATGTCAATATATTTAAAAAACAAAACAAACCCTCAGGGCTAGCAAGATTAGCTCAGTGGGAAGGTATTTAGCACCAGACAACACAAGTCTAACACCTGAGTTCATGTCATAGACCCACAGATAGGAGAAAGCTGACTCTATGAAGTTGTCCTCTGACCTCCACACACATCACCCCACAACATAAGTAAATAAACAAACAGATGAATAACATGACTCTTGTCAAGTAGCTGATGTAAGGATAACACATGCTGACTGCTCCTGGCCAACACACATGCACCTTTAAGTACAACTGCATTAGAAATTCTCAAGCTACGGTCCCTGAACTACCTACCAGTCAATCATAAGGACTTGGTGACAGCCTATATTGCCCAATAAGCAGGAACATGGCAAGGATAGTGAGGGGACAGCAGGAAGATCAGGTATAGTACCCACCAAATGAAGATTAAACCACACAGATGGTCTGTGGTAAGAAAAAAAAAAATGAATCACTACACTGATCACGTCTAACTAACTTAACTATATTCCTTAACCTAAATCAACCCAACTTTCTTCAGCAAGAATTCATGTCACCCAAAGCCAAAAGAGATAGCTAATTCATTAATGCAAAAGTTTATTACTAGTAATTAGTATTCAATAGTCACTCTCATTAAATACTGCCTGAGTAAAGTGCTTCCAGAATGAGATATGAAAGCTTTCTACTTACAGCAGGAAAACCAAGATTCAACTAAAAGTCCCTCCATAAAGATTTGTCCAAAAGAAAAAGCAAGCATAGATTCAGGCAATCAAAGTGAGGAATACACACAACTGTCACTTCCAATGGATCAGAACTTCGGTTAAGAGGTTCCTAAATTCAAAACTAGACATAAAAACCAGTTGGGCAGGGGCGCCTAAGTGGTAGGTCACTTGCTTTTTTTTTTTTTTTTAAATTAAATTAAAAAGTAAAAATAGGGGTTGGGGATTTAGCACAGCAGTAGAGCGCTTGCCTAGCAAGCCTAAGGCCCTGGGTTTGGTCCTCAACTCTGGCTAAAAAAATAAATAAATAAAGATAAAGACCTGAGCCTGACTTTTGGTAGAATTTTGCTTAACTGTCCAAGTTGGCCTCAAACTTACAATCTTGCCTCAGCCTCTCAAGTAGCCTGGAATGTGAGCATGCACTACTATATGTCTAACATGTTCCCAGGTAATGTCAATGCTGTTGGTCCAGAGACCAAACTTTTTGAACAACAAAGTATTAGAACATAAATTCTTCCCTGGACAGATTTCCTTGCTGTGATCTCAGTAAGTACTTCAGTTAGATGACAGTGAACCCTTTCCAGGAACCCAGAGTAGCATCCTATACACTACCAACTCAGTCTCACCATCATTTCCTGTCCACTCCCCAAGTGCTGGAATTACAGGTGTGTGCTACCACACCCAGCTTCTGACCACTTAAACAGCTTCTCTTCCCAGCCCCATGCTGCTGAAATGATCACTTTGTTTCCCTGCTATTCCCTCAGCACTTGAGGTTACAAGACAGTTACATTATCTGTCTACATTTCATTGCAGTTGTTTCATATGTGTATATTATACTTTCCTAAAAACGGCTTTTGAAATATTCAAGAAAAAGATCATGATTCCTTTCTGGACCAATGCCTTTGTTGACCCCAGAAAACACAACCGTCATTTTAATCAAGAAGCTGAAGTGGGACTGGAGAGATGGTACGGTACTTAACACTATATGGTGGTTTATATCTATCTGCCAATTACCTCTAGTTCCAGGGATTTAGCCATTTTCTGGCCTTTGCCAGAACCAGGCACACATGCAGTGCACATATGCACTACGCAAGCAAAACACTCACACATGAAATAAAAATAAGTGTTTTTTTTAACGAAGCTGAAGTGGAGCCAGGAGAGGGTAGCATACTCCTCTCATCCATACATTCAGGTTACAACATGAGGCTCCTCAGTTCAAGGCCAGCCCGAGCTACATAAAGAGACTCTTGTCTCAAAACAGCCAGTGCTGAAGATGTAGCTCAGTGGTAGAGTTTACTTAGCATGTGTAAGGCCCTAGTGCACTGAGGTGGAAAAGCTGAAGTGAGTTACTGAATGGACCCCACTACTAATAGTCTCCCCAGATCAAAGGGAGTAGAAGCCTGAGGGTTTTCTACTACTAACTGAGAAGATAAATGTTCCTTGACGGACTAATGAATTACTGACTACAGATCTATGTATTTATTTATAATCATGGGACAGATATATAAATATATTTAAAACTCAAAGTAGAAGCATCGGCAATGAAAGAAAAAAAAAACAGACTTTATTAAAATAATAGACATGTGTACAAAAAGGACACTATCCAGAAAATGAAAAGATTCATGCATAGAATGGGAAAAATATTTGCACAGATGTATCTGACATAAAAACCCTAGTCTCACAGAGGCAAAGGACGTGAACAGACATTTCCTCCCAAAAGTATATAAATGGCCATCAATGGCCATCAAATACATACAAAGATGCTAAATAATGGAACTCATCAGAGAACACAAACCAAACCTCAAGAACTTGAGCACTTCACAAACCCCAGAGTTATTTTCCATAAAAAAAAAATAATAATAAATAACAAGTGTTGGTAAAAAAGGGAGAGAAATTGCAGAAAGATTTCAGGTAGGAATGAAAAACAGTATGGCCTTCATGAAAAATTTTAAGTCTGGCAGGTACTCAAAAAAATAAATAGAATTGTCATAATCCCCCAACAGTTCCACTTCTAGATATCTTTAAAAAGGAAAATAGAGGGGTTGGGGATTTAGCTCAGTGGTAAGAGTGCTTGCCTAGCAAGTGCAAGGCCCTGTGTTTGGTCCACAGCTCCAGAAAACAACAAAAAACAAAAAACAAAAAGGAAAATAGATATCTATGCAACCCAAGTTCACAAATGCATTATTTGCAGCAAAATGTAGAAACTCAAATACAAACCAACAAATGGCTAGGTAAAAAAAAAAAATGTGTACATACATACAACAGAATATTATTCAATCATAAAAAAGATTATATACTGACACTTGCCACAACTTGAGCCCAGAAAAGGAATAAACCACAAAGGAAAGAATATTATGAGATTCCATTTATATGAAACATCCCAAACAGGTAACTTCATAGAAATAATGTATATTACATTATTTACATTATTAATGGTTATCAAATATTGAAAAGAGAAGGAAGAGAGACATACTACCTGAAGAAAAAAATATGGATGTGGACAGCGATGATGGATTATATAACACTGCAAACTGCACTCAAAATGGTTAACCAGGTGTGGTGGTATCTTTGATCCCAGTACTCAGGAGGCAGAGGCAGGAGGATCTCTGTGAGTTCAAAGCCAGCCTGGTCTATATAGAGTGAGTTCCTGGACAACCAGGGCTACACAGAAAGACCTTGTCTTAAAAAGCAAAAACAAACAAAAAATAAATAAATGTTACTAACACCTCTTATGTGGTATATCATATGGTAATTTCTTAAATAAATCAAGAAAAGAGGAGGGAGGCTCTTTAATTTCAGCCATGGTAAAAAGTCCTCACTGCCATTATAAGCTGTATGTTTCCTTGGGCTTCAATCTTCACCTACAATATAGAGTTGACTGACATCTAACTCAAAGAATTGTGGGTTCAATACATCTATCAATCCCTTAGCACAGGACCTGTTACATAATAAATACCAGATAAACGGCAGATTTTATTATTCCAAAGTCTTTGTTACTCACTGAGTAGGTGTCTGTAAGGCTGCTATAAATGGGTACCTGAAAGAACTCCATGATGATGTTGAAACATTCTGAAGGAACGAGTAAAGCAGCACATGTCCAGCATTTGGCTGGCTTCTTGTGAACCTAGGAACGTGCAGACACCAGGCCCCATTCTCATGGGGTGTCACTCACTAAAGAGATGAACTAAGAAAACACTTGCTGCCTTCAATTAATTGTATTGATGGTCTCCATAAATATTTATTTTAAAAAAAAATCACAAAGGCCAGAATAAAGACTCGATTCTATCTCTGGAACCAACATAATGGAAGGAGAGAACCAAAAGTTGTCTTGATATCCACCACATACGTGTGCAACACACATACACCCTTGTCTACAGGTCCTAAGTATCAAGTCCAGTTTTACAATGTCATCATAAAAAAGCAGAAAATATGTTATTTTTTTTTTAAAAGCCACAACCATGGCAGACTCAAGGAGAATGAAAGTTGAGAGTACTATTAGATCTTGCTCTGTAGACCAGGCTGGCCTTGAACTCATAGAGATCCTCCTGGCTCTGTTTCCCAAGTGCTGGGATTAAAGGTGTGTGCAAAGCATTTTTTTTTTAAAAAAAGGCCTAAGAGGCTTAAAACACAAACCTGAATTCTAGACAAGGTAGACCAGAGAAAGAACTATAATTAATATCAATACTCAAAACAATAATACAAATCTTAGTGTGAGAATTAAGCCATCTTCTTAGTTTTATAAAAATTCTCCAAATTCCTTTACAGAAGTAATTTACCTAATAAGGTTTTCTTGATATTAATATACTCATAGTAAAAATATCTGGATTCAGCTGGGCAGTGGTGGCACAGGTCTTTAATTCCAGCACTCGGAAGCAGAGGCAGGCAGATATCTGAGTTCAAGGCCAGCCTGGTCTACAGAGAGAGTTTCAGGACAGCCAAAGCTATGGAGAAACCTTGTCTCAAAAAACCAAAAAAATAAATTAATATAGAAAACTAGATGCAGAGGGAAAAGGAGAGTACAATATCCAAGTATTTTAAATCTGATTTATTATGAACCAGCTGACTTTTGGAAAGGCCAGAGTAATTCTACAATGGTGATCCTCACATAGCACTGTAAATATAAACTGTCAGGAAACATATCTGAAGGCTGCACTATATACATCAGGTTGATGAAAATGTTACAACTCAGTATAACCAGGTTAAAACTACTAATGTTTGAAAAGCTAAGGATCTTTGCCAACACCCTTAGGGAAGTCACTCCCTTTCAAACAACAAAAAAGAACTGTTAACACATAAACCTGAAACACATACCACAATAACTTTTTGTTGTTTTTGGAGACAAGGTTTTGCTGTGTAGCCAGGACTGGCCTGGCACTAAGAGCCTCCAGCTCTAGTCTCCCAAGTTGCTGGCTCCACAATGTGCTCTCACCTCTCATGACAGTAATGGAAAATAAAGGCTTCCAAAATGAAATTCCAGAAGAATTTTGTCCCCCACAGACCCTTCTTCTTCCAGCTACATCAGAGCTATCCCATGCCTTCTCCCCCGAAGAAAAAAGGAGGCACTCCCCTTTTTAAAAAGGTTTCTGTACAAAAACACAGCAGTTTATGGTCTAGAAAACGTAAGTTCTCGCCGGGCGGTGGTGGCGCAGGCCTTTAATCTTGGTAATCAGGAGGCAGAGCCAGGCAGATCTCTGTGAGTTCAAGGCCAGCCTGGGCTACAGAGTGAGTTCCAGGACAGGCTCCAAAGCTACACAGAGAAACCCTGTCTCAAAAATCCAAAAACCTAAGTCCTGAAAGAAACAGATACTCTAGCTATCTAATTGGATGCCACTGGTAGTAATTATCTAAAGCTAGGATTTCATGCTTCTAAAAGCCCATGCTAGTAATGTGAGTGGATCCTAAATTGCACCGCCAAATGGGTTAAACTGGTTCAATCCGACTACAGAAAAAAGGAGTATTTATTATAATTTTAACATACATGAAAGTTAAAACTGAATGCTAGTAAGTTTCAGCATACTTAAGCAGTACCATCTGACCACCAATCTGCCCTTAACCCAGTGTTCTTAAATCACTCCCTTTCTATACTTTGGCTTTGTTGTCGCCGAGGATCTCACCAATAGGCTGTGACATGAAATGCACTACAGAGGACTTTTTCAAGGCCACTTTCACTGAATTCTCAAATTATTAGTCCAACATTTAGTGACAGGGAATACCGATAGATTTTAGTGAAGAGGCATGGCTAAACATCACGTAAACCGGGAAATCTCTAGTACAAAGATGAGTGCACAGGATTCAAGGGCAGAGCTTAAGCGTCAGGGCAGGTACCTGGTCTCAAGGTGCCAAAAGGTGTGACCCCGCCTATTCTCAAGCAACGCAACAACTTAAAAACAGGCAATCCAACTTGAAGGTACCCAATATCAAGTCCGTATCAAATCAAGTTCTCTTTGCCTCTCCCCGGTGGCTCTTTTCTTCAACGTTCGAACTTCTACACGTTCTATATAATGAATGGGCTCGGCACTGTTGAGGTCACTTAAAAGTAGAATCAATCTTAACTGTTCTGCCCCTCTACGATTCCTGAGAACGGAATCAAGAGACTTCTCACCATGGTTACTATAACCGAGAAGTGCGATCCGCGTTGGAAAACTTTTACTCAAAGCACTATCTTATACTGGGGTACTTTTCTCCTGCACGTTTTCCTTTTACGTAAGACACATCGGAATTTGACTAGTGCGCCCCGACGGCACACAGGGCTAACGCCCCTGGCAGCAGCAACAAGCCACGTTTTCCTCGGGCCGATCGTCTCCCCCCTCCTCCTTAAAACACTGCCCATGGCCACTTGAGACTTCCCCAGCCCAGCTCCAGAAACTGGAACCAACCGGGGCAGCTGTCATCCGAAACCCGGGAAAGCTGAGCCCGGCCAACTCTGCCGACGCGGGAAGGGCCGGGGGTGCGGCGGGGCCCGTCGGGGGCACTCGGGGCAGCCGCCCCTCCCCGGCCCCGAGAGCCGCCATCCTGCCGCCGAGGATTTCTCCGGGCTGGAGTCCCCCTAGCCAGGCCTAGGCCCGCGGCCCCGCGTGGGGCCCGAAGCGCGTGGCAGAGCCGCCGCGGAGGAGGAACGACAAAGGGGCGCGGGGTCGGGACAGGTGGCCGCCGCCGCGAACAATGGGGGGCCGCAGCCGCCCCCTGGCGCCACCTACCTCCAGTGCCGTCCGAGTTCTCGTTGAGGCTGCCCGAGGAGTCGTGCTGGGCGCCCACGCACCCGCCCATGGGGCCGCGGCTGCCACCTCAGGGCGCTCGTCCGGGCCGCCGCTTCAGCCTGCTCGGGCGCCGCCGCCTCGGGCCAGGCGCCGCTTTCTCGCCGCCCAGCCTCCGCCCCCTCGCCGCTCCTCCCACCGCCTCGCCCGGCCCCTTCCTCCGCGCCCACCTCTACCTCAGCCCCCGGGCCGCCCGGCCCGCAGGCCCGGCCCGCGTGCCGCCTTCGGCTCCCGCTCGGCCCCGCCAGGCCGGGCTTGGCCCATCCCGGGTGGGCCGCAGCACCCACTCGTCTCTCGCCTCCCTGCGCCCCCCGCGTCTAGGCGAACCCTGTCGCCGCCGCCGCCACCGCCGCCGCCGCCGCCGCCCGGCAGCCAGGCCCCATTGCCCCCGCCCGCGGCGCCGCCCTCAGCCCGGCTCGGCCTGCGCTCGGCCGGCCCGCCTAGAACGGCCGCGAGGGGCGGGGCCGCGCGCTGATTGGCTGTAGGCTCCGCGGGGGCGGGGAGTTCCGAGCGAAGCCGAGTGGAGCCGAGCGCCCGAGGCCGGGAGAGTAGGGGGCCCGCGGAGGAGGGCCGGAAAGAAGGGGAGGAACCCTAGTGAGGACAAAGTGGCCTGCGCGGAGGTGGGGCTCCTTCTGGTGCGGCGGGTAGGAGAGAGTACTGCGAAGGAGTCGTGAGAGACTTGGGTTGTGGGCCGGCCGGGGCGTGATTGAAGGGGTTGGCCTGACAGCAAATCCCCGCACCCCTTGAATTTGTGGAGGCAGCGTGCTGGCCGCCAAGCGTGGGCTTCCCTGGCCTCCCAGTCCGCAGCCCCTGTCATCGCTGTACCCGCTTGGTAGAGGTGTTCTCAGATTTTCGCAGGCCTGCTGTCCCGTGTCTGCAGCGACGGGCCACGGGTGTGTGTCGTTCCCACAAGCTTCATTTTATAGACAATACAACTTCTCTAGATCCTGGCGTTAGACATCTTAAGCCGTCCTTAGAACAAAGTGAAGTATGAATATTCTGCTTTTTATAAACTAGAATTTGGTACATCGACCACGCCCAAGATTCTTGGCGGTTACCATCCTAACCTAAGCCAAACTGTTAATGGCCTCTTTGGAGCTGTGCTGCCTGCTATGGCGCCTGGACATTTTTATCGGCCTGCTTGGGTCTTTGAAAGCTTTTTTTCCCCCCTAAGCTGTTTTAACTATGTTCCACTTTTATGCCAGACTTTCCTTTTATAAAACCCTGGGTCAGCTTTTGCTTAGCATTAAAAAAAAAATTTTTTTAAGTGAAATACCTAAGAAAGAGACACTCTGCTTCTTGGGATTTGCATTTAAATATATTCTTGTGCACTGCTGGTGGGAGTGTAAATTGGTTCAATCTTTTTTGCAAAGGTTTGGCAATGCCAATCAACAGCTTTAAAAATATTCATACCGTTTGAATGGGGGGTTTTCACATCTGGGAATCTAGCTCACAGAAACAGTCCAAAATAAGGTTTGGGGCCTGGTATTTATTTGATAGGCAGGCAAAAACGAAGGTTAAAAACCAAAACTCTGAATTTATATGAAAGCACAGAAATAGAAGTCCACTCTTTTGGACTCAACGCTGAAGAAATTAGCTTTACCCTCACTGTAGTCCTGAGCACACACACAAAGCTGTATACAGTTAAATGTTGTTAGGGATTTTCAAAGACTGCTCTTCCGCCAGGGCCTATGTCACAGAGCCATCTATCTGATCATTCCCCGCTGAACGTTCGCCTTGTCAGACACTTGTCACCTTATCTCTTCCCTGAAGGAGAGAGGCTGCCTGAGTATTTGCAAAGAGATTGCTTTGTCCTGAATTTCACTCGAGAAATTACAGCAACCAAGATTTCTACGATGTCTATTAAACAGATGGTAGGCACCCAGATGCTGAGGGCTTTCTGCTGAGCAGCACACTGGCGCCAGCAAGAGAGAGCAATCTTGTGGAAAGATTCTTAGCAATGCTTGCTCGTCATCCTGCCTGCATCTTAGAACAGAGAGACACATGTTCCCAGGAGCAGAGTCATGTAGCCGTAACACGGCCCCAGCTCTGCTATTAACTTCCTGGGTTGGAATCTGGCTTCCATCTTGTACTCCCTGTATGACTTTAAGTTTCTGTAGAGCCCAGATTTCTTGCCTGTAAAACTGGGCCAATAATAATGCTCCAGGCTCTGTAGGGGCACTTTATTAACTCTTCTGTTTACTTCATATCTAACATCACCTATCTGACCCAGTCCATCGAACATCTAAGAAAAACATATATACATTTATATCTCTGTGGGTACATTCTTTGTAGATAAATGACTGGTATATATACCCCCCCTTTTTTTTTTTTGAGATAGAGTCTCACTGGGTAGCCTTGGCTGACCTCACACTCACAGATACGCCTACCTCTGCCTCTTGAGTGCTGGGATTAATGGCATGGATTATCATGCCCAAATGTGTGTGTGTGTGTGTGTGTGTGTGTGTGTGTGTGTGTGTGTGTGTGTATGTGTGTGTATGTGTGTGTACACACACATGAGCGCACATGCATATGTATATGTGAGTGTCTGTGGAGACTAGAAAACAACTTTGGGTGTTATTCCTTAAGGATTGTCCACCTTGGGTTTTATTTGTGTGGGTACATGTGTGAGTGCCTATAATGGCCAGAGAAGGGAATTCACCCAGGGTCAACCTCTGTCCTTCACTTGTATACACATGCACACGCAAACAATGCACACAGGCATACACCCACACTAATAACTACATATACAACATATACTCTCCTACCATTTTTAAAGTAACAAATGTTAAAAAAATTAAATCCATGGCCATATGTCTCCAAGTTTATTTCTGTACTCTGTATTGCTGCTGTTTTGAGATACCATCTTACCATGTAGCCCACAGCCAGCCCTGAGCTCTCAGTTTGAAGCCATTGGTCTTTATGCCATAATTAGTCAAGTACAATGAACTTGACTACTGTAGCTTTACAGTACGTTTTGACTTTGTTCCTTTTCATTTTTTTCCTTTAGTTTTCTTGCTTGGTTTTGTTTTTGTTTTTTGTTTTTGTTTCTAAGATGGGAGTCTCTCAGTTTCTTTCTGTAGACCAGGCTGGCCTCGAACTCACAGAGATTCACCTGGCTCTGCCTCCCAAATGCTGGGATTAAAGGTGTGCGCCACCACTGCCAGCCTAGAGTCTCTCAGTTTCATTATGTTTCTCAGGCTAACCTCAAGTTCCCAGGCTCAAATCACACCCACCCTCCAGCCTCCAGAGGGGCTGGAACTACTTATATTTGCCACTGCACATGGCTTGTTGTTCTTTTCCAAGATTGTTTTGTTTATTCTGGGTGCCTTGGATTTCTGTGTGAATTTTAAGATTGGCTTGCCCATTTCTGGAAAGACAGCAGCTGGGATTTTGATGGGAAATGTGTTGACTCTAGATGACAAGTACCCGAGTACTGCCATTCTGACAGAGTTAAGCCTTCAGTTTGGAGTGTGGATGTTTTCCCACATATTTGTGTCTTAAATTCTTCTCCATAGCTGTAGTTTTCTGTGTCAAGTCTTGATTTTTGTTAAGTTTTTTTTCTAAATCTCCTTTTGCCGTGCTGCAGTAAATGGATATGACATCTTTTTGTACAGATCATTTGTGGCAAATGTACAGAAATACAATTGGTTTTGCATTTTGGTCATGGATATTGCAATATGACGGAACTCGCTTCTTATAATCATCTTTGCCTCACGTTATTTGGGGCATCTATGTTGTGATATGTTTAAGATTGCTATGTCCCCATTTCCATCTTTACTCAGCCATTTCCAGGGAGAACCAGCAAGAATGGGATGGGGGGGGGGATAGGAGAAGGGAAGAGACAATGAGGTGCCATAGTGACAAGCCTTGGAATGGAGTCAGTTTCGTGGGCAGCCTGTGACAATCGTTTTTCCAGAGGTTCTGATTCAGTTGGTGTGGAGCGGATCCCAGGAACCACTGTTGTAACCCACACAGCAGGCATTTCCTATTGGAGTTTGGTCCACAGATGGACTTTTTGTCCAGAACAAACTTTAGTCCTCACCCTCTATGCCAAGCTGTGTTTTGCTTGGGAGTTTTTTTCTCTTTGCCATTTGTTCATTTCCATAAGTCCTAAATCTACAAGTTGCAGGCCATTTATCCATCTCTGTCCTTTCCCACACACACTCAAGCCATGGTCAAGCCCCTTTTCTCTATTCAGAGAACACTTGGTGAATCTCCATTTGTTCTGGCTAGCTCCTGCACCCTCTCCTGCCTCCTCCTCAATGTCTTGACTTTATGGAAGACAAAAGGATCTCCAAATAACAGGAATGGCAGAAAATAAGCAGTCACTCTGTCAGCCTAAGCCAGCATGACAGACAAGGAGACCCCTGTAAGGAGAGAGAGACCTTAAAGAGAACATGGCTTGGTGAGCAGCAGAAGTTCCTGGTGTGCTACATTAGTAGAAGTTGCTGGAAATCCATCACTTGGAATTAGCTGAAGATTTACCTTGTGAATATGGAGCAGCTGTTGGTAGGATAGGCCTCCCTGGAACGAGTCTTTTGGTTATGAGATGACACCAAGCCACTGGTTGTTCATGGTGTTGCTTCTGAGCATTGAAGGGAGAAGCAGCCATCACTGAAGAGCTGGGGCTGGAGCAGCCACATGGACTGCTTACCAAAGAAGTTCTCTCAACCTCGTGGCAGGCTCTGGAGAGGCTGTCCACATCCAGGAATTTGGTAACAGTGAAGCCACCTTTGCTTCAGAAGCCAGGGAGCTAGAAAGTGAGCAAAGGAGACAGTGCCCTCTACTGTCAAAGCTAAACATGTCATTTCCACATATCAGACAAGCAGAATTCAGACCTGAGATGCAAAAATTTGATAGCTGGTATATTGTTCAACCAGAAAATTTTAAAACGGTATACCTCACAATCCCTGTATATTGAGACTTTCAGAAACCACAGGTCCGCTGCAAATTGGAATCCATGAGCTAGCCCAAGAACATTTGCAGACGCAAGGAAAATTTGTGGCCCCAAAGCATGCAGCAATCAAAATTAAAGTGAATTGAATTTTAATTAATTGACTTCTCAAGCTATAAAGAAAAGAAAGGAAAGGAAAAGAGAAGAAAAGGAAAGGAGAGAAAAGAAAGTATAGCCAGTCGGTGGTGGCACACGCCTGTAATCCCAGCACTTGGGAGGCAGAGGCAGGTGGATCTCTGTGAGTTCAAGGCCAGCCTGGGCTACAGAGCTAGTCCAGGACAGGCTCCAAAGCTACAGAGAAATTCTGTCTCGAAAAAACAAAAGCAAAAAACAAAAAGAAAAGAAAGTATAAACAAAATAATAAAGACAAAAAGGAAGGTAAAAGTAGAGAATTGAAAAAAAACCCAGTGGACCAAAATAAATCAAAAGTGGTCTTCTTTGAATATCACAAAATAGACAATCTAGCTGGGCGGTGGTGGCACATGCCTTTAATCCCAGCACTCGGGAGGCAGAGCCAGGCGGATCTCTGTGAGTTTGAGGCCAGCCTGGGCTACCAAGTGAGTTCTAGGAAAGGCGCAGAACTACACAGAGAAACCCTGTCTCAAAAAACCAAAAACAAACAAACAAACAAAAAATAGACAATCTACTAGATAATTCAACTTTAAAAGTGTGCATGTGGTGGAGGATAAAGCCCAAATATATGGAATAGGAAATGGCCAGGGAAGAAGCTGTTATTGTGAGGAAGCCAGAAAGTTGACTTCATCACACACCAACTTTATCTTGGTCCATTTGGATGTTGTAACAAAACACTTGAACCTGGAAAGTTTACAGATGCTAGCAGTTATGAATTCAGAGTAGAGAGGGGCCACTTTCTGGCTCATAGATGACACCTTGAACTTGCTATGTATACTAGGCTGGCCTTGAACTTTCAGAGTTTCTCCTGCTTCTGCCTCCCAAGTATAGTGATTATGGGCATGTGGTATCACATCTGGCCAGGGGTCTTTTTTATAAGGTTATCAGTCTCATCCAGGAGGCCTTGGCCCTTTGAGCAGATTACCACCACCCCATAGATCATTCCCCAATACTGTCAGCCTGCACAACATTTGTGAAAACCTAATGGAATGATAAAAGAAACCCCCAGGGCAGGGGACAAATATAATGAAATGAATGTCTTAGGAAAATACAGTTGACAAAACTTGACCTTACCAAAGATGAAAAGTTAAATCAATTTCAAAGGACTACTCCCCATGGCAGCAGACACCACACTGCCATACTCAGCCTCACAGGAGGATTGTGTCTAGTCACTAAAAGTCATATTGCTACATAAAGTGTTCAAGAATAGAGTAAACAAGGGTAAATTTCCAAATTCTTTTTTTTTTTTCCAGACAGGGTCTCACTATGTAGATCTGGCTGTCCCGGACCAAATTCTTTTTATTAACCAGGTAGACACTAACACCTAAAGCTAACAAAAATGGTATATACAATAATTTCTTAACATAAATTATAGTCCCCAAACATTACAACCCAGGAATAAAGCAAGAACACACTCACCTTCACTACTACTTAGCATTGTGATGGAGATATAAACTAATGCAATTAAATAAGAAAAATTAAGCTAGAGGGCTAGATAGATGGCTTGGCTGGGAAGATCACCAGCTGCTTTTCTAGGGGACCGAACATGCTTCCCAGCGCCCACGTGGTGGCTCACAACTGTAACTCTAGTTCTAGGGGATCAAACTCCTTCTTCTGGCCTTTGTGAGCACCAGATATGCCCATGGTGCATAAACATACATGTAGGTAAAACATCCATATACATAAAATAGAAAATTATTAGAAAGTTAAGCTAAGCATAAAAATTGATTGACACACGGGGGATGGGGGGGGAGGAGAGAGGGAAGAGCAGTGGAGTGGGGATGTATGGGAAAGCCATAAAGAAAGGAGATCAACTACTTTGTTTTTTGTTTTTTCAAGATGAGGTTTCTTGGCCAGGCAGTGGTGGTGCACGCCTTTAATACCAGCACTGGGGAGGCAGAGGCTGGTGGATCTCTGTGAGTTCAAGGCCAGCCTGGTCTACAAAGAGAGCTCTGGGACAGACAGGGCTACGTAAGAGAAACCCTGTCTTGAAAAACAAAACAAAACAACAACAAATGGAGTTCCCTGATTATCCTGGAACTTACTCTATAGACTAGGCTGGCCTGGAACTACAGAACCATGCCTGTCTCTGCCTTCCCAGCGCTGGTCCTGTACGAGTTCTCTGTGTATTCTCAGTAAGTCCCTTACAAATGATATTCACAAATATTTCCACCAACATTGTTAATGAGGTGATTAGATTGGCATTGCACTGTACATCATAAAGATGGAACTTTGTGTTTTGCTTTGTCTTTTAGTCTCACTTGGTAGCCCAGGCTATCCTCAAACTCCCAGTCAATCACTTCCCTCAGCCTCCCAGGTGCTGGGATTACAGGTGTGAACTACCAGGTCCAGGTTCAGCTGGAACTCTGTGTGCGTGTGTGTGTGTGTGTGTGTGTGTGTGTGTGTGTGTGTGTGTGTGTGTTGATGGCTGGGATGGAATCTGTGAGAGCTAACATTATGTTTTAAGTTTAAATTACTGTGCTTAAGAGATCTATTTTAAACACAAATGCCTCTAACCTGTAAACCCTACTTGCCCAAGGACAGATCACTTTCTGGAATGCTGGAGGCTGTTGTTCATGTAAGATAATAAGCCCTGTGTGTTTGCTCTGTAAACAGGCTTGGTGGCCCCAACTGCACAGGATGTGCTTGATCACATGTAAGTGGGAGGTCATAGGCAAGACCTATGTATCAAGATGTATGCTTGCCCTGATTGGACAATGGCAGAAAGGATGTAGCCTCGTGTGTTGTGCCTTTATAAGCCCCTGACTAATGTAATTTGGTGCCATACTCTGGGAATCCTGGATATGGACCAGGCCATTATTTAATAATGCTAACATCAAATTTGGCTCAAAAATTGTGGTAGTGTTGTCTTATTCTTGCCCAGTGGGATTAACAAACCTGAGTCCTGAACAAATATATTCTACCACTGAGCTACAACCCTAGCCTAAAGGTGGCATTTTAAAATATAACTTCTCTAATTTTTGAGAATTTCGTACATACATACTATGTATTTTGATCATATTCATCCCCCACTCCTCCTCCTAACTCCTCCCAGATCCAGGCTTTCCGCCTCCCAACTTCATGTCTTCTTACCTTTTAATAGCCCACTAATTCTGATTTGTGCTGCTCACATAGTCATGGGTATAGGACCACCCACTAGAGCATGATTGATCTACCATAGATTGCACCAAAGGTGAAATTTTTAATAATATTAGGATAAAGCAGGTGATGGTGGCGCATGCCTTTAATCCCAGCACTCTGGAGAAAGAGGCAGGTGGATCTCTGTGAGTTCGAGACCAGCCTGGGCTACCAAGTGAGTTCCAGGAAAGGTGCAAAGCTACACAGAGAGACCCTGTCTCGAAAAACCAAAATAATAATAATAATAATAATAATAATAATAATAATAATATTAGGATAAGTGGAAAACCACTTAAAAAAATTTAAAATTAGAGTCGCTCCTAACCTCACAAACAAGGATAACTTCCAGTTGGATCACAGCTTTAGTCACAAAATAAAATATAAAGCTAGATGTCTGGCAAGGGCTATATGAAAGGATGGGTGAACTGTTCTGCAACTTGGGTGCAGGAAATGGTATTAAAATATGCCTGCTCAAAACCAGGTATGGCAAAAGTAATTGATTCACTTGATTACAAAAAATAAATAAATAAAAACTTTTCACATGACTAAAACACATCACAATCCAAATCAAAAGGTAAGTGACCAACAGAAAGACACTACTTGAACTTTGAGTCACAGATGAAGGATTTCTAATATTTGAAAACCTTCAGAAGCTCAGAAGGAAAAAAGATCCGCAGACATCCTGTTAAAAATTTGGCAAAAGCGGCAATCAGACAACTCACACACACACAGCAAATTAAAATAAGCTTTACACAAAGAACTTAAAATGAAAGAAGTACAAGGTAATTAAAACTACACCAGGAGCTGAATGCCGAGAAGAAAGCCCTGTTGTTTGTGGTCAACTGAGCATCCACAAAGGAGCCAAGACAATCCAGTGGGAATGGGCAGCCTTTTCAACAAACAGAAGGATGGTTGGAAAAGAATGAAGTTGAGTTCCCGTATCTCATCATAGATAAAAGTTAATCCAAGGGGCTGGAGAGATGGCTCAGAGGTTAAGAGCACTGACTGCTCTTCCAGAGGTCCTGAGTTCAATTTCCAGTACCCACATGGTGGCTCACAACCATCTGTAATGAGATCTAGTGCCCTCTTCTGTATACATAGTAAATAAATAAATCTTAAAAAAAAAGAAAGATGTTTTAAAAAATTAATCCAAAATGAATCAAAGAATCTAGAAATAAAAGCTAAAACCTTGGGAGTCTAGATGAAAACAAAGGGGTCACTCCCTATGACCCAGGGCTGGGTGATGGTTTCTCAGATGCTACATAAACCTTAGGTTCAACTCCCAGTGAAAGAAGGGGAAAAATGCAGAAAGGATTAAAACAACAACAACAAACCAGATGGATTGGCGCCATCAGAAAAGGACATTAGGTCTCAACAATAGGCCACCACCCTGCTTGTCTCAAAAATTAATTTGGAGAGAGATTAAGGAAGAAGCTGGGCAACGGTGGTGCATGCCTTTAATCCCAGTACTCAGGAAGCAGAGGCAAAAGAATCTCTGTGAGTTCGAGGCCAGTCTGATCTACAAATCAAGTTCCAGAACAGCTAGGTGTGTTACACAGAGAAACTTTGTCTTGAAAAAAAAAAGTAGCTGTTCTTCCTGGGGACCTTGGTTTGATTCCCAGCACCCCTTCATGGCTCACAAACATCTGTAATTTCAGTGAAGATCATATACTCTCTTCTGGCCTCCGAGGCCACAGTCATGCATGTGGTACACAGACACACATGCAGGCAAAAAATTCATGCACAGAATAAAAATAAATCTTTTTCTAAAAGAAAAATGCATATCAAAACCACAATTAGATACCATTTAAAACACATTATGATGGCTAAGATTAAAGAGATACGTGGACAATACAACTGTCAGTAAAGATCTGGTGAAACTGGAATCCCCTAACGAAGATGGGTACAGCTTCTTTGCAAAAGAGTTTGCAAGTTCCTCAAAAATTTATAGTTGTTGTGTGAACCAGAAGTTCCATTCCTTTGTGTGTGTGTGTGCATGTGCGTGTGTGTGTGTGTGTGTGTGTGTGTGTGTGTGTGTGTGTGTAACACGAATCCACACAAAAGCTTATACATGAATAGCAGCTATCTATACTCAAGGCAACCAAAAGGGGAAAACCATCCAAATGGCCTTCCAATGATGAGAAGTAACAAAGCATGGTCTCGCTGGTAAAAGCAGCTGAGTATGCCACAACTTGAATGAGCCTCGAAATACTATGCTTAGGGAAAGAAGTAAGTCACAAAAGGTCACCCGTTTTTTTCTTTTATTTATTTACCTTGTGGCTTTTTTTGAGACAGTGTCTTGCTTTAAGTTCAGGACAGTCTTGGACTTGTGATCCTCCTACATCATTCAGCCTGTGGGCCTTACAGATACAGCCCTATACACATCCAAGACCACTTCCCAAATGACTCCACCGATGAGCAGTGTTCAAAAGCAGCCGAGTCTAAACAGACCAAAAGCAGATGGGTGGCTGCATGTGACTGCAGAGAAGGGAGAAATGACTGCTAATGGGTGTGAGTTTGTTGATGAATGTTGAAAATAATATAAAGTTATAGCAGTGGTGGCACATACCTCAAATCCCAGCACTCGGGAGGCAGGGGTAGGTGGATTTCTGAATTTGAAGCCAGCCTGGTCTACAGAGTGAGTTCCAGGATAGCCAGGGCTATACAGAGAAATCATCTTGAAACACCAAAAAAAAAAAAAGAGAGAGAGAGAGAGAGAGAGAGAGAGAGAGAGAGAGAGAGAGAAAGGAGAGAGTTATATATACCTAATGTCCTAGTTTGCCTTCTGTGGCTGTAATAATACACACAGTATGGGGGAGGTTTATTTGGCTTAGGGATTACAGTCTGTCATTGAGGGAAATTGAAGCAGGAACTGAAGCGGAGACCCTGGAGAAACACTGCTTGTTGGCTTGCTTCCAGGCTCCTGTTCAAACTACATTTCTTATACAGCCCAGGCCCACTTGCCTAGGGACGTTAACCACCCACAGTGGGCTGGGCCCTCCCACATCGAATCAGCCTACAGGCCAATCCGTTGGAGGCAATTTTTCAGTGGAGGTTCCTTCTTCCTTGGTGTGTCAAGTTGACACCCTACATACCACAGAGAAGCTACCAACAACATTGGATCGTACACCTTACATTTTAAGTTGGTTTTTGTCACTAGAGGGGAATCTGGAGCCTCATACACAGAGCTAGGCACATGTTGAATGGAGCTATGCCCCCTAGGCCCGAGCTGTAAACGTTAAATGTAATTTAATTGAACAGAAATACCTCCACAAAACTGCTTTTTCTTGATCAAGAGAGAGGCCCTGTTTTTGAAGGTCATGGGATTTTTAAGGGAAGGTCTTGCTGGAGGCAGAGAGTTGCTGAGGCAGGCCTTATGGACTCCCTTCCCTCCCACCTCTAGCCAGATTTCCCTCTGCTTCCTGGCCTGTGCCATGGAGCAAACAGCTTCCTCACACTCACATTATCCTGAGCCATGTCCTGCCAAGCCTTCTCTGCCAGGATGGAGTTCACCCTCTCCAACCATGAACAGAAGCAGTCCCTTCCCCCTTAAGCTGCTCGATGTCAGGTATTTGATCACAGCCTGGAGGAAAGTGACACACACAGCTGGTGAACTCCCCTGGCACGATGAGTGAGTGGCTTCAGTTTTGCTCCTGGGCAGTTGAGGCAGTAGAGACACAGGCACCGTGTGTCAGCCAGTGCTCTCGGGGAGAAGGGCTTGGTGCGCCCGCTGCTTTCACAAGCCAGCCAGGCCAACAGAAACCGCACCTCAGAGCTTGTCCATCTGGAATCACACACCCTCTGATGATAGGACAGAGCCACAGCCAAGTCCCGTGGTCTTCCTAGGTGGGCAAAGGACAGGGTCTCTGCCAGCACCCACTGGGTGCCCTGCTCCTGGAGGAAGACTGCTCAGGTATTCACACCGCAGGCCCGCACATACACTAAGGCGACAGGAAACCCGTTCGTTCTGCACAGGTAACACTGGAACACACCAGCAGAGTGTGATTACAATCTAATTGAAGTAGGAATCTTGAGAGTGGCTTTCAGAACCCAGGCCAGAGAACACTATTAAATGCAAATTCTTTCATAATTAAAGCACTCTCTAACACACATCTAGATAATACCCTAGCAGACGTGTTCTTCCTACCTCCCGGTTTTGCTTTGTTTTTTTTTTGTTTGTTTGTTTTGTTTTTGTTTGTTTTTCTTTTTTCTTTTTTAGATAGGGTCTCATCTAGCCCACACTACCTTCAAATTCACTACATAGTGAGGCCGGTCCTGAATTCCCGCCTCCACCTCCCATGTGCTGGAACTATAAATGTAAGTCGTCACACCTGTTGCTGGTTTGGGGTTGGTTGGTGTTGCTGGGTTTTGGTAGTGTTGAGCCTGGCAGGCCTTGCTCATGCAAGGCAAACACTCTTCCCCTGAGCTGCATCTCCAGCCTTGTGCTCTTCTACTGGGCTCAGGCTCCGCCAGTGAGTGTCATGGCCTGACTACAAAACAGAGTTGCTTTGTGTATATTCCCTTCCAGGGAACCTGAGGATAGAGACCATTCTCTTCATCTTGTGGTCCCTGTTTCCTCCACGCATCCCCACAACACCCTTATTGCTCAATTGTTGAACTGAATTGTTACAACTTGTAATCTCCAAATGGGTCTGGTCCAAAAACCAAAAGATTGAAGATAATCGAAATCTCTGTGTTTATCGTGGTTCTTTGGTGTCCAGTGACAGAAACTTGCCTCAAACCGACTAAAGAGAAAGTGGCTTACCAAGGATTCATCGACTGACCTTCAGCACAGCTAGACCAGAGTTTTACATAGTGCCACTCAGATGTTATGCTTGGGTTCAGCTTTTTCTCTGGCAAAGCTCTGTCCTTGAAATGACAGCGTAACAGCAAGTAGATTTAATCCTGCTGGCTTAACAGACCTCGAAGCAAAAAGCTCTTAGCCAACACGGCAGCAAGTGGGAAGTTGAGGCAGGGAGATGATCAATGTAGTCCAGCCTGCACTACATTCATAGTGAGACCCCATTTAAAAAGGAGAAAATAAAGAATGATTTCTCCCCCATCAAACTCTGCAGCAAAGGTCCCAGGATCAAGTGCTGCCAGCATGGCTTGAGTCTGCAGTGAGACCAGGCTATACTGATTGGCAGGCTCTAGGTAACATATCCATGCCATTCAGTGAGCCAAGCTAAACAGCTGAAGGGAAAACTCACAAGTGTCTGCTGTATACAAACAACAGCTCACTCATTATGTGTGTGCACACATGCAGAAGTGGAACACCTTGACGTTCCCGAGGAGTCTGAAACCTGAAATACTCTAACGTCATAAACGTCTTGAGCACTGACAGGATGCCACAGCCAGTTAATTCCACACCACAACACTGTTTCCTGTACCAGGAGGCAGGTGGGGAGATGACTTAGCAGGTAAGAACACCTGCTATACAGCATGAGGTTCTGAGTTCAAGTTCCTAGTATCCACTTAAAAAATTGGATGTGTGTGTGTGTAAGGGATAGAGCTGATGGTAGTGGAAACATGCTATCACTGGGGTTTGCTGGCTGCCAGCCTCCCTCCAGGTTCAGTGAGAAATCCTGTGCCAGTTTTAATTGCTGACTCAACATAGTCTAGTACCACCTGGGAGAAGGGCCTCTGAGAATGTCTGTGAGAGATTATCTTAATTACATTAATTGATGTGGGAAGCCCCACCCACTGTGAGCTATTCCATTCTGTGGGCTTAGGTGTCCTATTTAGCTTTGTCAACTTAATACAGGAGTAACAGGAGACTTTTGCCTGGAGGGTCCCAGTGGAGGTGACAGTCACATAAATGACAGGATCACAGTACAGTGTGACACATGCCACAGCTACAGCCTCTATAAAGAATTCTTCCTTTAACTAATATAAACACATTTTATGTATTTTGTCTCAAACTTTCTATATAGAGCAGGCTGGTCTTGAACTCATAGAGATCCACCTGCCTCTTGGTCCTGGGATTATAGACACACAACACCATGCATTTTAATTCTTAAAACTAGAAGCGCTGTATTCACATCAGCTTTTAAGTAATAGACACACTACGGAAAACGTGGAAGGAAATGTGTACATTCTTTAGGTATGTACAACTATATGCTTTTGTGTGCCTTTCATTCTATAAAGAATTCTTGTTTTGTTTCCTTTGACACAGAGTTGTGTGGCATTATGAAGGATAGTCAAATAATTTCAATTAAAATCAAAGTTATCTCAGCCATAGACTTCACTGAATACTTCTCTCTTAACCCAGAAAAGGTGTTTTAAATGGGTCTGTCCTGTTCGCCTGTCACTTGGAGATTCTGAAATAGACTTGCTGCCCCAGGCTGCCCTGCTGACTTCCAGGGAGCCATTTCCCTCTGCCTTATTTTCTACTACATCAGGCTAATGGTTGCATTGCTTTGACTCTCCAGACCTGACCAAGGCATGGAAAGGAATCCAACATATTTTCAAGTGTGGGCAGGTGAATTTGGTGACATTTTCAAAATGCAGGTGTTGGTGTCGAGTTTGTGTATAGTTATGGCTTTGCAGTGATCTTGCCATTCTTTTGTTTTAGTGATGTATACAATCTGCATTTGGTGGTAACTTGTCTTTAACACCTCCTGGACTAGGCTAGCTTCCCTGTCTCTTGACAGAGAACAAGCAGGCCTCAGAGTCAGAACCCTTAATATGCAACTAACCCCCTAGCTGGAAACATGATGCCAGTCATTTTCACTGTACTTACTTAGATTTTTTCCAATTTATGGAAAACTATATGAAGTTTTTCAATCTTTGTCATGGATATAAAGCTTCCTGTCAAAGTGAAACATTTAACACCTAAGCTAATCTATTTAAAATACAATATCAAAAAAATGCTGTTACAGGGGGGGATGTGTGTGGTATTATTGTTCCCCAAAATATTGTGTACCATAATAAACTTATCTGGGGTCAAGAGACAGAATAGCCACAATATTAAACATAGAGAATAGGCAGTAGTAGCACAGGCCTTTAATCCTAGCATTCCAGAGGCAGAAATCCATCTGTTCAAGGATACAGCCAGGCATGGTGACTCACGCCTTTAATCCCAGGGATTTGATGGTAGATATAAGAAGGGTATATAAGGCGTGAGGACCAGAAACTAGAAGCATTTGGCTGGTTAAGCTGGCAAGGCGAGGAAGCTGTGGCTTGTTCTGTCTCTCTGATCTTCCAGCGTTTACCCCAATACCTAGCCCGGATTTGTTTTTATTAATAAGACCTGTTAAGATTCCTGCTACAGATGTGGAAACAGCGGTGACTGGGACAGGGCCACTCAAGTCAAGTTTTTGTTTGTTTGTTTTTGTTTTTTTCTGAGACAGAGTTTCTCTGAGTAGTTTTGGTGCCTGTCCTAGATCTCCCTCTGTTAGACCAGGCTGGCCTTGAACTCACAGAGATCCGCCTGGCTCTGCCTCCTGAGTGCTGGGATTAAAGGTGCTTGCCACCACCGCCCAGTACAGGTCAGGTTTTAACAATGAAGACATCATGCACTGGGCTTTGGCCTTTCAAGCACTGTACAGATCCTTCTTTCCTGCTTTGTGCCCCTCGGTCATTTTACACCCTTTTTGCGGCTGTCCTATAACCTCCCCCAGGTCACTTGTCCTTCGTAGCAGGGCTTCCTGGCTACTCTAAACACACCTCACTTTCCCAGCCACACCTCTGACCTAGAGAAGACTCCAGAAAGAAGATGGTTCTTCTGAACTCACACAAATAGAAGTTCCAGGGTCATCCACACAGGCCCCAAGCCTAGGCCTTGCTTTCCAAGGCAGCCTTGCTCCAGGAAGTCTGCTTTTGAGTATGCTGGGCCTCCTCAGGGGACCTGCATTCCTAGCTGGTGTGTGTAAGAGGGAAATGCCCAGCCAAGAGCATGTTCTCAGCAGATGTTACTGACTCCCTGTTGGAGGGGAGGGGTAAGCTCTGCCTCTGATGGGACACAGCACCAGGCCTCATGGCATGGGCACACAGGGGCCATCTTTAGAGGAGGGCTTCTTTGCTGGTCTCTCTGTCAGCCAAGCCCCTTGTAATCTCCACAGTGTAGCTTTGTCTTCAGCCCAGTAGGAAGATAACTTTAGTTGATGCAGAAACTGATGTGGGAAACACACACCTTCCTGAAAGTGCTTTCCTATGTAAGATGGAGAGCTCTAGATGGGGAGATGGTTGATCCAGTACAGTATCTGACACACACACACACACACACACACACACACACACACACACACACACGGGCCTGCGGTCAGATTTCCAGACCCAAGTCAAAAGCATGGCAGCACAGGCTTGTAGCCCCAGCCTTAGGTGGCTGGAGACAGCAGATCCCTGAAGCTCATTGGTCAAGCAGCCTAGCTCAATGGAGGTGCCTCCAGGTTCAGTGAGAAACTTTGTCTTAAAATATAAAGTGATCAAAAAAAGACTTGAGTGGGTGTCTCAAGCCTTTGATCTCAGCACTGGGGAGGCAGAGGCAGGCAGATCTCTAAGTTCAAGGACAGCCTGGTTTACACAGCAGTTCCAGATCAGCCAAGGCTACATAGTGAGGCCCTGTCTCGAAAGAAAGAAAGAAAGAAAGAAAGAAAGAAAGAAAGAAAGAAAGAAAGAAAGGAAGGAAGGAAGGAAGGAAGGAAGGAAGGAAGGAAGAAAGAGAAAGGGGTAGTGGGGGAGGAAGAAAGAAGGGAAAGAGGAAATGGGTGCTAGTCTCTGATGGTCTTTTCTCTCCATTAAATTTGATGTTGGCTGTTGGCTTGCTGTATATCGCTTTTATTATATTTAGGTATGTTCCTTGTATCTCTGACCTCTCTAAGACCTTTTAATGAAGGGGTGTTCAATTTTATCAAAGGCTTTTTCAGCATCAAATGAGATGATCTGATGGTCTTTTCTATTCTTGTCCTGGTTCTGAATATCAGAAGTACATCTTGGGGATGGAGAAATTCTCAGTGGCTCTTCCCTCTAAAACATGTATTCCTTAACTAAAAACTTGCCAAGGGTTAAAAGAAAAGGCAATTAAATACAGGCACTACTTAATAGAGGTGTGCACCTCACTCTCCTGCCTTGGGGAGCAGAAGGGCTGAAGTGCCTTTGTTTGTTTGTTTGTTTTGACATGGTATCTCCTGCTTTAACCCTGTCTGGCCTGGAACTCAGTATGTACATAAGACAAACTTGCAGCAATTCCCCTGTCTCTGCCTCCTGAGTGCTGGGATTATAGGCACGTGCCATCAAGTCCATCTGAAGGAATGTATGTGTATGTGTGTGTGTGTGTGTGTGTGTGTGTGTGTGTGTGTGTATGTGGGAAGGAGGGAGGGGGAAAGGGAGGTTGTATACATATTGTGTAGTGTGCATTTGGAGGCCACAGTTCTGCCTTGGGTGTTGTTCCTCAGGGTTTACCTACCTCATTTTTTGAGACAAGGTCTCTCCCTGGGACCTGAGGCTCCCAGACTAGGCTAGCTGGCTGGCTATCAGCTTGTCTCTTCCTCTCCAGCACTGGATTGCATTTAATGTGGGTGCTGGAGATCTGGGCTTCAGTCCTCATGCTTGTGTGGCCGGCGCTTTACTGACTGAGCCTCTCTTCAGCCTTGAGTTGAGAAAGTTTTGAGAAGCCCCACTTTCTTGGAAGAATTTGCTTTTATAAACAAACTCCTTCTTCATCAGCCAGGAAGGCCAGTAGCCTTTGAGAGGGTCACTCACTTTTTTCCTGAGCATGCTGGGCAGAGGCAGAGTGCACCCAGCCAGAGGAACACAGCTGGAAAGCGTGTCTGCTGATTGCTGGTGGCCTAGCGACAGACTGTTTGGTTCTCTTTCCTGTCTCACTTTGCCTTCTGAGTCTGGCGATGGGGCTCGGTCAAGCAGCCCACCAAAGCCAGTATTTCTCTGAAATCCGTAGTTTTAGCTTAAAACATTAGGTCAGGTTCCTATTATGCTGCAAGACACATTCTTTGTTTTCATATGGTGATATGTGAATTAACTTACTGATTAAATTGCCTGACTGTTTCTCACTTTATTTTCTATTGTCTATTTAGGGGTAAGAGAGAAACTGCAGGCGGAGCTTCGTGTCTGTCTGTCTGTCCTTCCACACTGTTCCTGTGTGTCTCTGGGGAACCAGTTCCATTCCAAAGTAAATCCCAGGTGGCCTGGCATTTCTGCATCGCCCAGAGCTTGCACAAGCTCCTGTGCCTCCCTTTCCCCTGTAGAGAGGGCACCACACAAAGGAGGGAGGTCCCTCAAAGAGTTTCCAGCTGGGGAGCCTGCATGTTCCATCCCTGGCTTGCATGGCTAAGCAATGGTCAGGAATAGCTTCCCAGCAAGAATGGTGACATTCTTTCCTTTTCCTTCCTTCCCTCCCTTCCTTCCTTCCTACCTTCCTTTCTTCCAGACAGGGTTTCTATGTGTAGTTTTGGTGCCTGTCCTGGATCTCGCTCTGTAGACCAGGCTGGCCTTCAACTTACAGAGATCCACCTGCCTCTACCTCCTGAGTGCTGGGATTAAAGGTGTGTGCCACCACTGCCTGGCCTCCTTTTTCTTTTTACAGCTTTAGAGATTGAACTCAGAGCCATGTGTGTACCAGACAAGCAACCTATCACTGAGCTATACATTAGAGAATTGACTTTTCTGGATTTTCATTTTGATGACATTAAAATAAAGATGGATGGGTAAATTCTAAAGAATCTGCATGTTGGCCCCAGTAACCAAGTTCTACTATCAAGTGAATGGGGACCTCAGACTGGTACTTCAAATTTCCTGGGCTGAGAAGAAAAGATCCAAGTGTGACTTTATACCAAAGTGTTATATTTGTGCCAAATGAGGGTAAAATGTATGCTACCTTACCAAAGTTTCCCCAATATTTCTATGAGAGTAAGGTGAGTCATATAGTACAACTTATCTAGACAGACTCCAAACACTTTGCCCCCCATGAAGGCTCTATCTGTCAGTGTGCATAGGGAGATAATTACAGCAAAGCTGGGGAACCTAATATATGTACACACGTATATGTAAATATATAAACATGTCTGTGTATACACAAATATTGGGGGTAAGTAGCAACATGGATGCTGTTAGTGTTGTTAAGGTGTGCTCTTAGTTTAGTAGATATGTAGATAGCTCCTAAAGGTGCTCATATTTTAAAAAATACTTTTTATGTTTATGGGCATTTTGCCTGCATGTATGTCTATGCACACCATATGTGTGCCTGGTGTTCTGGGATGCCAGAAGATGGTACTGGATCCTCTTGAACTGGAATTACAGAAGGTTGTTAGTGGCTGTCTGGATGCTGGAAATCAAACTCATGTCATCTGGAAGAGCAGCTAGTGCTCTTAACTGCTGGGCCATCTCTTCAGCTCCAAGGTGCTCATATTTTATTTCTACTATAATTTCAAGAAGGACATGTGTGCCTGATTTGTACAGATGCCTATTTTATATTGGCACCATAGTCAAAATAATGTAAGTCTAAATACTTGGGGTCTATAAGTACTTGGCTAACTCTAGGTGGGTACAAACTCAAATTTGAACAACCATTTTAATTCAAGCATGTGATCAGAAATTAACGATGGAAAGCTATGGAAACAAACACTTCCACACAGGGGCCGGAGTGATAGCTGAGTGTGAAGAAATGCCTGCTGTGGGAGCAAGAGGATCTGAGTTCAAACCCCAGACTCTGCACAGAAATCATGCATAGCCTTTAGTGCCTGTAATCCGAGCACCGGGATGGAAAGAGGCAGATCCTAAGAGCTCATTGCTCCGGCTAAGCCAAAATGGGTGAGCTCCTGTGTCACTGAGAGGCACCGTCTCAAAAAATAAAAGGAGAGGGAGGGAGGAAGAGACCTGTTTGTGGTCACCTGAGCATCCACAAAGGAGCCAAGACAATCCAGTGGGAATGGGCAGCCTTTTCATCAAACAACAGAAGGATGGTTGGATTTCCTCATGCAAAAGAATGAAGTTGAGTTCCCATATCACATCATAGATAAAAATGAATGCAAAATGAATCAGAGATCTAGAAATAAAAGCTAAAACCATGGGAGTCTAGATGAAAGCAAAGGGGTTACTCCCTATGACTCAGGGCTGGGTGATGGTTTCTCAGATGCTACATAAACAGCAAGGGGAACCTTAGGTTCAACTCCCAGTGCAAAGAAGTGGAAAAATGCAGAAAGGATTAAAAAAAACAACAGCAACAACAACAAACCAGATGGATTGGCGCCATCAGAAAAGGACACTAGGCCTCAACAATAGGCCACCACACCTGCTTGTCTCAAAAATTAATTTGGAGAGAGGTTAAGGATGAAGCTGGGCAGTGGTGGTGCACACCTTTAATCCCAGTACTCAGGAGGCAGAGGCAAGAGAATCTCTGTGAGTTCGAGGCCAATCTCATCTACAGAGCAAATTCCAGGACAGCCAGGGCTACATGAAGAAACTCAGTCTCGGAAAAACAAACAAAAATTATTATTATTATTATTATTATTATTATTATCATTATCATTATTATTATTGTGTGTGTGTGCCATAGTGCCCAGGTGAGTGTCAGAGGACAATTTTGTAGAGTTGGTTCTCTCCTTCCACTTTCTGTGGGTTCCAGGGATTGAACTCATGGGGTCACCTCACCAGGCTTATGTGTTAAGCTCCTTTACCTGCTGAGCCATCTTACTAGCTCTTGTTTTATAAAAAAGATTTATTTTTAATTGTGTGTGTGTGTGTGTGTGTGTGTGTGTGTGTGTGTGTTCAGGTCTTAGTGGATGCCAGGGTCACGAGACCCCCTGGAGTTACAGGTGATTATGAGCTGCTGTCCATCATGGTCACTGGGAACTGAACTTGGATCATCCGCAAGAGCAGTACATACTCTTGACTGCTGAGCCATCTCTCCAGCTCCCCTTTGTTTGGGAGAGGGTTTCATTCTGTAGCCCAAGCTAGCCTAGAACTCATTATTATGTAGTACAGAGTAGCCTAGAACTCTTGGCAATCTGCCTGCCTCAGCCTCCCACATGCTGGAATGATAGGTGTGAGTCATGTACCTGGCTTCACACTTGTATGCACAGCAGCATTATTCACAATGGCCAAAAGACAGAAACAACCCATGTGGTCATTGATAAATGGATAAAGAAAGTGTGAACTGATGCATACAGTGTTGTTATTTAACTCTAAAAAGGAAAGGAATTCTGATAGGTACTACAGCTAGACAGACCACGAGGACACTGTTAAGTGAAATAAGCCAATCGCAAAAGGACAACCATATGATTCTAATTATGTGTACCTAGAGAGTTGATATTGCAGACAGAGGTAGAATGGGGGTTAGGACTCGGAAGGGGAGAATAGAAAATTGTATTAGTGGGTATGGAATTTCAATTGCATGAAAAAGTTCTGCAGATAGTGATGGCTGTGTTAACGATATGCCACCAAGCTACACCAGAAGCAGCCAACATGGTAATTTTTAAGTTTTCATTTATTTTTTTAAGTTTTTATTATTTATTTATTTATCTATCTATCTATCTATCTATCTATCTATCTATTTATTTATTTATTTACTCTCTCTCTCTCTCTCTCTCTCTCTCTGTGATGTGCATGTGTATATGTAGATACATGCTTACGCCACGGTACATGAACGAAGGTCAGAGGAAAACTTGCATTTGCATTACTCACATCTCTCTTTGTACCATGTGGGTCTAGCCTGGAACTCAGGTCATTGGGCATGCTGTAAGCACCTTTACCCACTGAGAATTGTCCTTTAGAAGGGTATCATGTTGCCTTAATTTATATTCTATAGGTAGGCCTAATCATATTTTTGTTTTATTTATTTAGTTTTTGCATCCCATAGATTTCAGCCAGCCATGGCATATCAAGTTGCGGTGAGACTGAGCACCTCCTCTCCTATTAAGGCTGGAGGAGGCGATCCGGTACAACATGGTAAACTGCACATTACTGTGTGATGTGCCACTGTAAACACAAGGAAGGGACTGTAGTAAGTCCATTTTCACAGCAGCCTGAGCACAGCCCAGTGCAGCCCTCCAGGATCATTAGGTCACTGCACACTTCCAAGGTAGGTGCTTTCAGACCTCTAGAACCTTCTCTGAGGAACTTGTACAGGGCTCTCCAAGTGAGCATTCAGAGGGGTCTGGGGAAAAATCAGTGATCTGCTGTTTTTTTTCTAAATAGAAGCCATGACCCAACCTCGTCCATGTTGCTCTATGGGGGCAGGACATGAGCAGGAGGCTTCAGACAGGGACGTAGGTGCAACAGTGTACTATGATACTGTAAATGATGAACACAGGCTCTGCAGCAGCAGTTTGCTCTGTGTGGCATTCTAAAACGTCTTAGGAACAACAGGACTCTCTTCCAGTACATTTTGGAAACACTGGGTTGAGTTCCATCAGGCATTTGATGCCCTTTCTCCTTATCTGTGCCCAGGGGACATGGAAGGGTCCTCACAAGAGTTTAGAGTCATATAAAACTGACCACAGAACACCTTCTCAGGTCATTTTGAGAGGCAGATAGTGCATAAACACACTTTGGCACACTTATATTTTATGAAAAATGATTAAGATGGAAGGGCCAGGGGTTGGGGATTTAGCTCAGTGGTAGAGCACTTGCCTAGCAAGTACAAGGCCCTGGGTTCGATCCTCAACTCCACATACAAAAAAAAAAAAAAAAAAAAAAGATGGAAGGGCCATAAACACTGGGCCAGACAGTGGCAAATGTCCTTGGGTTTCCTCTCAAGACTTTCCCTTGGTCCTGCCTTTGAGAAATTCATAAATACCACTTGTGAACAGAGAACATGGGTGTTCTGTAGCCCAGCAATGGCTGCGTGCTTTCCCTACGTTCCTACACTCTTGCTCACCAGAAGGTAGTATCAGCAGGGGCAAGACTCCCTGGCCCTGTGACATTTCTAATCCTCAGAACTGAGATTCCTGCAAATATAATGTGGCTTTCCTTTGTGGGTTTTGTTATTGTTTTTGTCTTTTCGAGACAGGGTTTCTCTGTGTAGCCCTGGCTGTCCTGGAACTCTGTAGACCAGGCTGTCCTCGATCACAGGATCACAGAGATGACCACAAAGATCACAGGATCACAGAGATCTGCCTGCCTCCCAAGTGCTGGGATTAAAGGTGTGCAACACCTCTGCCAGGCTGTTTTTTTTGTTTTTTTTTTTTTTTTTTACATCATAATTAAAAGATTGAATGTGTGCCAAGGCCCAGGGAAGAGTCACTACTGTTCCTGGGCAATGCCCAAACAGCTTGCATTCATTTCTATTCTTCATACACAAAGACCTCAGGTCCAGATACTAGGGCATGAAGCCATGCATCTCCTTCAGCCAAATGAAATCCACAAACACTCCACCTTTACAATGAAGCTTGAAACCAGTCAAGCTTTTTTATTTTTTATTTTAAAAAAGAAAGTCTAATGGTGTACAGTCTCTACATGCTACAGCTAGGTGTTCATCCCCTGCCCCCTCACATTTAACACTCACGGGAAACAAAAGCCAACACCAGGATCTGTCAATGGGCCTAGGGGGTGTGAGATGGGCTGAGAACCCAGGGGTCTCCAGCACCATCTATGGACAGACACACACAATGAGCCATGCTGCCCAGAGCCCACTGTTCCTAGAGGGGTGTGAGAACCAACCTAGCTCCTCAGTGGCCCTGAAACAGGAACTGGGTATGGCTAAGGTGACCTCAGTTTACCATACTTCCCCAGTAAGAGAGGTGCTACTAATAATTACAGGGTACAAAGGCATTGCAGGCATAATATGGACACCTCCATTGCATTAGAATTGCTTATTGCTGTAGTAAGCCTGGTGGGCACCTTTGCTGTTAAAAGCATAGACGTGAGAGTGAAGGCCGCTGGCAATGGCACCGGGTCTGTCTTGATGAAAGCTGAGCCCTCATTCTGACTGTGGAGAAGAGGATGGAGACAGGAAGGAAGATGGGACACTCACATATGAGGGACTTGGTACCTCAACTAGTTAGCACCGGAGACCAGGCATCACCCCAGAGCAGGGAGGTCTGGTCTGTGGGAAGTTTGTTCAGAAGGTGGCCCATGAGCAGGTGAGGAGCATGAACCACGGTCTTAACTCTATAGCTCTGCTTGGGGTCAGGTCGGTCCAGCTGCTAGAACCCCAGCAAGTCAGGAGCTACTCTTCCAAGCAAAGGCAAGGCCTCAGGCCTGGAGGCAAATTAATTTCCTACCCATTCAGCTCACACCGCTCTGCTTCAGGGAATCTTTGGTCTGTGGTAGGATATGGCTGTCTGTAGGATACAGAAAAACCCTGAAGGACAGTTTAGGCAGCTAGCGAAGGAGCCGAGATTGCCATGCTATTCAAAGACATGGCTAGGCTTCCCAAAGTGCAGACTATGACAGCACTGAAGAGCTCAAGGGTAGGACAGGAGCTAAGCCATTCATGTTCTTGTTTATCTGTGATGCTGGGATGGGGCTGGGCCCCAAGAGTGCTGGCCAGTGCAGCACCTTCAGTCAGCAGCTTTTAGACGGTAGGGTATTCCTTTCTCGCACTTGGAGCATGTATTTGGGGATAAACACTGGACTGTCCTTCTTAAGTCTTAGGGAGATCTGGCACCTGTTCTTTACTGAGGCACAGGTGCTCCCCACTTTCCACCTATTACCCAAGTTCCCAGTGGATTTAGAAACAGTTTAAGGTCAAGACCTGTGCTACAGAAATCTACTCTATGGAGAAGCCTGGTGGCAGAGGCTGAAAATCACCGTGAATGCCTGACATGGTTCTAGCCACTTCCTCCCTCCACTGGTCTTGGCCTGGTGCCATGATATAAACACAAATGACCACGAGTGACCCTGGCCAGAAAATATAAGCAAAGTCTCATTTTACCGAGTGGCCGTTTTCAAGTCCAAGTCTCTACAGGTCAGGCCACTACACTTGCTCTCAGGCAGAAACAATGCGGTCATGGAGCCAGAGAGCAGGACCCATCTGCAGGGGTCTGTGACCAATGTTCGGCCAGGGTTGTGGGGGGAACACCTAAATTCAGAAACTAGGTCACCTGATGGCCTGCAAGGACTATACACATTTCTCTGCTGGTGACCAGTATCTGGACAAGGCTGGATGTGCCATCACCCTCCACATCTTTCTCATTACATGTTGGGGCTGATTCTTGGCATCTAACAGGGCTGATGTGAAGATTAGTTAAGTGGGGCGGTGGCAGGTTTCTGTTGGTGATCTGATCTGTGATTGGTCCAGACATTGCTACCATGGTCTTGGAAGTTTTCCAAGGCAGGGATGGAGGGGAGTCTGGTACATGCTTCATCCCAGAGGAGTGGCCACATTCCTGGATGTTGAAAAGCTTAGTCCCAAGTAAGGGAAGCTGGGTGAGTCACTAGCTCTGCAGACCAACTCACTTCCAGTTGACCAGAGCAAGATGGTTGATGGAGCTTGCCACAGAGATCTCCAGGCTGTGCATGTGACCCAAGAAAAGGACAGTGAGCAGAGAATGCACCTTGCATACCAACAGTTCACCTCAGCACAAGTATAGAACAAAAGGCAAATTCTAGTACCTGCTGCAAAGTAGGGACGTGCAAACTACTGGAAAAGGTTGCAGAGTCAAATGCAAACAAACAAACAAATAAAAAACAGGGTTGGGGATTTAGCTCAGTGGTAGAGCACTTGCCTAGCAAGCGCAAGGCTCTGGGTTCGATCCTCAGCTCAAAAAAAAAAAAAAGCCAAAAACCAACCCCCTCAAAAGACCAACCAAACAAACAAAAATCTTTGCCTCTTCAGAGACCTATAAAACAGCTTCATGAAAGCTATCCAAAGGAAGGTGTTGAAACTCAAAAAACAAAAGCTACCAGGCTTCCTGCACAGTGGGGTGTATGTAGCCTTGAGGGAGTGCTAAGACTCTGAGCCTCCCCTCTCCCTAACCGCCTCTTTCTCCTGAGGCCCTGGGCATAGACTAAGCAGGAATGTCCTTCAGGAGGGGCATCATACCCTGGCCCAGTACTCTGGGGTGGGGGGCAGGGGGCAGTGGGGCTGAGCAGAGGAAGAGAGCCATGGTGCCACCATGGGTCAGAGGAAAGCAATCAGAGGCAGTGGGCACAGAGACTGGGCTGGGAAGGGGTGGGGGCGCAGAAGAGATCTGCTTGCACACAATCTTTGGCACTGCAGGTAAGATGCAAACATCTTGAGGAAGGGGGCTTTGCGGTTCCCAAAGCACAGGTTAAAAAAAAAGGGTGTGGTGTGAGTGAGAGATTTCTGGGGTCGGTGTAGGGCAGGATGGGCGGTCTCTTCTGCAGGGTCTTTGGGATGAGATGGAGTTCTGTTCTCTCAACTCCACCCCTCGTTTACAGGAAGCCTCTTCATAGGTACAAATTGCTGTGGGCTGGGGGCTAGAAATCTGAGTCCTGATTTTAGCCCTGCAATAGCTAAGCAGACCTTTTGAGGTCCCAGTCAAGTCTAGTCAAAATAGGGAAGGGCTGCCCTGGGCTCCTCCCAGAGAGAGTGTGCCCACACTAAAAAGCAGTTATCCAGGAAGCCACACCTGCTGGGGCAGAGTCTTGGCTACTGCAGGGTCTGGGCTACTACTGCTCTGCTTAGTTTACCACAGACCCAGCTGCTGGTTCTTGGCCACCAGAGCCCTCTTTAAACCACCAAGAGATACTGCCTCAGCTCTCTGTATTCCCCTTCCCCTCACGGGGTACCAGCCTACAAGCTCTGTGCCAGCTACCAAGCATACCCTGCCCCAGAGAAGCAGCCACAAGTCTAGGGCAGTCACTACTGTCCCCTTGCTCATACCACAAGGAAGCCCCAGACCATCTGCCCTGATTCCCAGTCAACCCGCATCTCCTCCCTCACTGGCTTGTTCTCCCCAGGAGAAGAACATGGGTGTTGGAATCAGGCAGGCCTGGACTCCAACCTCTTCCCTCCTCTTCCTAGCTGGTACGTCCTGGGGTGTGACAGAATAGTGGGGGCTGGTTGAAGGTTTGGATATGAAGGCAAAAGGCCAAGGGCAGTTTGGCACCTACTGGGCAAAAAAGCTCTCACAGGCTGTATGCCTTGTGAAGGGCCCCTTATTTAAACAAACTTGGAGACTCTTGTTTTAGGGACTGGGGTCGGTGGGACTGGGAGGCTTTTGTCATTTAAAAGTCCTGAATGGACCAGAGGCTGCAGCTGTGAAGTGATGCATACTCCTTTAGGACTGATCACTATCTGAGGCAGATGGGAGGCAGGATGAGTGAGTGAATCTTCAGGATCACCTCATGGAAGCTGCATCTGGTCAGGACTTACAAACGGAAAGCCTGGAAGCTGATTCCATCAGGGCACGGTTCTTCTGGCTACCAGGCATTCTGGGGACACTGAACAAAGCCACTACCGGGCTTCCGGAAACATTGGCGATGTCAGAGCGAGTTGTCACAGGCTGTGTGGGCTGTCCCACTATGCCACATCTGAGCACTGAGGTGCAGTCTGGAAGCTCTCCAGGTGACAGGTCTCAGTCCTGGAGATCCGAGAGTGTCACTGTCCTGCTCCTAGGTGACAATACTATTGACTAGGAGGATGGGTGCTACTATAGAGAAAGATGTTGATGTGATTTCTACCTAGCAAAGGCCGTGGCTTTCGAGCCTTTTGGGGGTGCCACAACAGGAGAATCAGACCCCAGGTGACAGGATATCTCTGCACCAAGCATTCTCCACTCGGGGAGGGAAGAAGGCACAGCACCCCAATGACCTCCTTCCTTGAAACTGTGTGGAGACAGATAAATTAAGATGCATATTAAATACGTGGAATAGGCTGGCAGGAACTGTGGGGTCTCTGGGCAGGGTGGGGAAGCTAAGGTTTCTTCCGGAGGTAGTTGGAAGGAATCCAGCCTTCCCAGGAAGGAGCCCCACTGAGGACCTGGCAGAACCACCAGCCACTGCTGTTCTTCTCCCGAACTTCAAACACTGTCCCTTCTTGGAAGCTGCTGGTGTCTTCATCTCCTTCAAAGTTGGCCACAGCCACATACAGTGAGTCCTTTGGGCCATCAGCATTGAGGAAGGAGGCTGCTTTCTCTCTGTTTTCTCCCCCCTTGCCAGCCAGGCGTGGTCCCAGCCCACCTTTGCTTCGCATGTCATCCTGGCCTATGGAGGAGTTGGTTAGGAAGGGTTTGGCTTTTGGAGGGACAAGGAGGGCACGGCCTGGGGCAGGAACGGCCCTGCTTTCGTTCGCTTCACGCTGTGGTCCTCTGACCTCTGGGAGGGGCCTGCAGGACAATGGTGATGAGGAGGTTTTCTTGGGGGGTGGGGGTCTCCGAGGTGGGACCACCGGTCTTTGCTGGGTGGCTTCTTGGACAGGCATAGGCAAATTTTTGGGTGCAGGGTCTGTGGTCTTGGCTGGCCTGGGAGGGGCTCTGCAGGGTGTCTCCTTTGGACTCAGCCCATCCTGTCTGCCAGACCTGTCCTGACCACGGCCAGGACCATCGGCTGGAAGGAAGCTTCGGCTGAGAGCTGTGTCATGGCCCCCAGCAGCATGGTGGCTCTCCCCATCCAATAAGGCTCTTTCCTGGGACTTGGCAGGTTTGAGCTTGCTCCTGAGGTTGCAGACGTCCACTTGATCTTCACTCTGAGCTGGCTCTGTCTTAGGGGAAGGAGTTGGTTTGGGCCTAACCTGAGGTCTGGACTTCAAGAACAGATTTTGGGGAGTGGCTTCCACCTTCTCCTCAGGCAGCTCGGCTTTGGACCTGGGGATGGGACGGAGGTTGGGCTTCTTTACTTCCTTGGCCAGCACCTTGTGGCCGCACTCCAGTCCCATGTCGTTTTTCAGTGGGAACAACTTGCTTTTGTCAGGTTTGGGCTCTGGCTTCCTGCTGTCCCGGGCTGGTGAGGCATGCTTGGCTGGAACCATTGGCAAAATCATGCCAGGTGGCTTGGGGGAGGAGCCCCGGAGTGGCTCCATCTTCTGTCTCTCCCTCTCCAGCAGCTCCTCCTCAGACTTGATGATGGACTCTTTGCGTGGAGGGAGGGTGGGCTTCTCCTCCTGTGTGGGGTCTGAGATCTCCTCATAGCCTGCTGATGCAGACAGGTCTGAAGATGCCTTTCTTGGGGTCTCTTTTCCCCCTTTCCAGTCTTTGGACCACAGCATCCCAGAGTCCATAGCACCATGTGGTGCCTCAGGCAGGGGCCTGGAGGGCCCCACTGCTTCTGGACCCAGACTGTTCTCCATTGCAGCTGCATCCCCAAGCCGGAGCTGAGTCATCTCATGAGGGAGGGGGGCCAGGAAGTTGGGCCTTGAGGCACTGCTGGTCTTCTTGTACTTGTCAATGAAGGTTGCTGGAGCCCATCCCTCCTTATCGTCCATCTGAATGTACCACCAACCACTTAAACTCTTCTCAATCACCTGGAAGGGGGAACAGGAAAAGCGCTTAGTAGGTCTGATACCACAGCCCAGGCGGGGTCCACAATTTATGAAAGAACCCACATGAAACAGGTACCCTGCAAATTGTCCTATGAGGTCTACGCTAGACCGGTGCGGTAGTGTGGATGAGAATGACCCATAGACCCTTTATGTCTGAATACCTGGTCTCCAGTTAGTGGAACTGTTTGGGAGAGAATAGGAGGTGTGGCCTTGTGGGAGGAAGTGTGTCATTGGGGGTGGGCTTTGAGGTCTCAAAAGACTGGTGCCATTTCCGGTGTCTCTCTGCCTCTTGCTTGTGGATCAGGGTGTGAACTCTCAGCTGTTCCTGATGCCATGCCTTTGCTCCGCTGTCACAGACTCCTAAAACCTGAGACTGCAATCCCAACTAAAGGCTCTATAAGGAGCCTTGGTCACAGTGCTTTGCCACAGCAATAGAAAAGTGACTGATACATCCAGCTGTACCAGGACAGCTCTCTGAAGGTGGGTTCTTGTCCATATTGATTTTTGAGATGGGGGATTGCTATACTGCCAGTCTAGCTTCTAAGTCCTGGCTCCAGCCATCCTCCTGCCGGAGCCACCTGAATAGCTGGGATTGTAGGCACACACTGCCTATCATCAGGTTCTTGTCCACTTGTGGACTGTGATGAGGACCCTTTGAAAGATTCGGCCGACAGTGTCTTAGAAGGCACCTTTGGGGGAGGGGTACTTACTGACATCCAGACCCTCTGCACCCTGGGCTCAAACTCCCTTTCCCTCTGTGAGGTGGGAAGCTACAGGGATCCATGTGTAGCTGCAGGTCAACTTGGGAGGACTAGGCCACCAATGCCTCCTGCTGCAATGCCAAAGAAGGACAAGGCAAAAGCCACAGAGAGGGAAACTACCCTTGATCCTGGCTGGCTTCTTCAGCCGAACATTAGAGGAGCTGGCTGGTGTTGATAGCAGCCGCACCATATGAAAATCGGGAATCTTTAAACACAGGAATCACACTTAGGTCGATGACATGCTATGCTTACATTCAGGGGAACAGAGGCCAGTGGAATAAAGTGAGTTCATCTCCATCTCTCCCTCATGCCCACACCCACTGGACTGAATGGTGGGTAGAGATGCTGATGTTATTTAAGACTTGATGTTCCCTTTGTCTTTTTGATCTAGTATCATCCGAGTGAATTCTTGGAGATGAACGGCACGCAAACTGTATGCTATGGGCTGAAGTGTGCCCCTAAATCCCTGTGTGAAGCATTCACCTTCGGCACTCCATATGTCCTTACATCTGGATGGGGCCTTTAAGGAGGTAGCTAGGTAGAAATGTGTCATAGGAGCAGGCTCTAGTTTACTAAACTGATATCTTCAAAGGAAGAGATTTGGAAATACAGTGTAAGAGACTGCATGTCCCAAGAAAAGAAGCCTCAGGAAATACCAATCCTGCTGCGCCTTCATCTTAAACTCCAGCACCATGAGAAGGTAAATCACTGGGCTTAATCTAGCCCATCTCAAGTGTTTTGGTACACAGCAGGCCTAAGAAAACCAGCAAAGGCAATTCCCAGCAGGTTCTGTACACAGAAATTGTGACGCTCACGACCTTCCTGTGATCCAGGGACCATCACCCCTTTCTACAAATGCAGAGCAGAACCTCAGGAGAGCTGAGGACTGAGCAGAGGGTTCTGGAGAGAGTGAATGGTGGAGGGGAGCATGGAGAGCGAGCAGCTGGGCTCTGAGTACTGCCAGACCCTGCCTCTCAGGAAGAGCCAAGCCTGGCCTGAGAAACTGCTACAGGAGTCATAAGGACTGAGGCCTGGCAGGAGGGACAACAGGCACAGACGCAGCACTGGGAGGCCAACTCTGGGCCTGCAGTCGTGGGTTTGAGCTCAGAGCTGTGCCACTTGAATGACGACAGCAGCAGTAACCCCCAGTGGCAAGATTTACTAATGCCCAGACAAGCCAAAGCGCCCCATCTTTGTGAAAGTAGCAACTGCACTTGGTAGGTGTTACATTAGCCAGTCAGAGGGAAGGTCACCAGGAAAAGGATGCTGTGGACAGGCAGGACACAGTGAGTCTAGCGGACTGGCAAATACGTGACTGGAATGCTGTTATACTCAGTACTGTGGGTCCAGTTAATATCACTGCTGGATACATGGCCTTCATCAGCAATTCAACGCCATCACTAAGCCAGTATGAGGGAAGCTAAATGGGACAATAATGAAGAGAAGATGCCAGTGTGGCTTTGTGACCGACACTCAGGGGAAAGGAGAGTGGCAGAAACTCTGGCCATCTGGATTTCTTGTTTTTCCTTTTGAGACAGGGTCTCACTATGTAGCCTGTGCTGCCCTGCAACTTTCTATGAAAACAAGGATGACTCCAGCTCACAGAGGTTGCATTACTTCTGTCTCTTGAGTGCAGGGATTAAAGGCATATGTACCCATGCCTGTCTCCTATTTGGTTTTTTTTTTTTTTTTTTAGCTGAGGATCGAACCCAGAGCCTGGCGCTTGCTAGGCAAGCGCTCTACCACTGAGCTAAATCACCAACCCCTTATTTATTTATTATGTATACAGCATGTATGCCTGCAGGCCAGAAGAGGGCACCAGATCTCATTGCAGATGGTTGTGAGCCACCATGTGGTTGCTGGGAATTGAACTCAGGACTTCTGGAAGAGCAGTCAGTGCTCTTAACCTCTGAGCCATCTCTCCAGCCCCTATTTGGGTTCTTAATCATGTTCTTGTTGATAGAAAGAAGCCATGTGTTATGATGAAAGAAACAAACACAAGGTCACTAGAACTAAAAGAAAGGAAAGAACTGAGCTTTAAAACCAGACAGATCTCAGTTCGAACCTCTGTTCCACCGCTCACTAACTGCACCCTTAGATGAGCACTGAGCCACCCCGAGTTGTGTCTGTAAGACACTGATCTCCCAAGCCTCCTGTCGAGCTCAGTTATCAAGTAGGTAAGGCACCAAGGAAGTGCCTACATCAATAGTACAATCACCACCACCACCTCAAAACACATTTGAAAGATAAACAGGGCAGACAATGAGCGAGTCTCACTGTAGCCTGGCTGCCAGGAGCTTCAGGATGCATTAATGAGTGTGGAAGCTGAGATTATACAGATATGAACGAGAAAGCAGAGGAGGAAAAAGGGAAGTGGTGCATGGAACTCATCACACGAAACAACAACTGTTTCAGCCCCAAGCTTTAGTGGTAATTATTCCCTCAAAAAAATCCGCTGGTGGGATCTATCAACATCATGGAAGTGTAAAGCATAAAAGTCTCAAGGTGGGTGGTGGCGATGACTTAGTGAAAGGATGCTTGACATGGCTGAGCATGGTAGCACATGCCTTTCCTCCCAGTTATTGGAAGGCAGAAGCAGGCACTGTGAGTTCTAGGCCAGCCTGGTGTACTTAGCGAGTTCCAGATCAGCTAGGGCTACAGTGGGGGCCGGGGGAAGCATGTCGTGTTGGATATGAGTTTGTCGCTGGACCAGCTTGAGCAAGATTAGAGGAGAAAGGTCAGAAAAGAAAAGGAGCTGCAACACTTCCATCGATGCCCCGGTTTTCAGTGCTGATGCATTGCTGAGATCCTGAGGATCCCCAGCAGACTTCTGAACATTCTGAGCCTGGGTGGTAACGCTTCTGCTCAATACTGTGTGTTAGTAGAAACTGCAGGAGATACATTGTCAAAGGATCTCTAGTTTTCATGAACTGAACTGAATCCAGGGCTGGTGTGTGCACACCAGGCTTATGTTCTACCATAGAGCTGTGCCCCCAGCCCAGGGAAGCTGTGTCTTAAAACCACATGGTGGTTTTCAGCTCTCAGGGGAAGAAGCCTTTCATAGCCTACAGCATGGGCTTCTGGTTTCAAGATGGAATGGGCAATGTCTTCTCTTTATGTAGCACATGAGAGGAGAGAAAGTCATGAAGCTGCAGCCCAGATCAGAGGGAAGTAGGGGGTGGATCAGAGACGGAGAATCCTCAGGTGACTCCTGGCAGTTTCTCAGAGGGCAGGGAGTTCTGCAAAGGGATGGAGACAGGGCGGCACTGAGGGAGGTAGGGGCAGGAGCAAGCACAGGACTGAGAGTAACTGGCATGTCACCTCACAAGCAGCCAGCCTGGCTGGCCTCTGCCCTAGTTCCTGTTCCTGTATGAGAGACTGTAGGTGGCAACTGTGACCCCCTGCAGGCTGGGGTCACAGAGATGTGACACTGCTCTATAGCCGGCTCAGAAGGCTCTAGAAGCTGATCAATCTCTTGTGTATTTCTACGGACTGTGTAAGAGCTGCCTTGCCTTTCACTTCATTCTGTGATGCTCGACGATGGGACCCAGGGCCTCACATGCTCTAGCCTCTGCAGCCTGAACCAGGGACTGACACCACGGAGTAACTGCAGTGAGTATCAGTAACAACACAAAGAATGGACAACCGAGGGAAAAGATCATTGGTAATAACAGCAGGAGTGCAAGTTAAACCACCATCCTCAGACAGAGAGAGAAGAACATCAAGTCAATCAAAGGCCAGGTGAAACAAGAACAGGCAGCTGCAAAAAAAGAATCCAGAAGAATCGATCAAGAACGGAAAGGAACATTGCAGTTGTTGAATGACAATGAGGGACATAACTGAACAGCCGAAGAGCACATTGGTGAATTTAGAGACTGGGCAGGATGTCCTAAGAGGGTGCCACTCATCTTCCTGTGGTTAGTATGTCATCTTAGATTGGTCATGATATCTACCATCTATAGAGAGGTAGGTAGGAAGAAGTTATATTGTTACTGTTTTGGGGAAAAATGACAAGCCAAAAGTATATGCTCCACAGAGATACAATCTTTTCTTTCTTTCTTTCCTTTTTTTGGTTTTTCAAGACAGGGTTTCTCTGTGTAGCTTTGCGCCTTTCCTGGAACTTACTCTGTAGACCAGGCTGGCCTCGAACTCACAGAGATCCACCTGGCTCTGCCTCCCAAGTGCTGGGATTAAAGGCGTGCACCACCACAACCCGGCTTTTTTTTGTTTTTGTTTTTGTTTTTTTGAGACAGAGTTTCTCTGTGTAACCCTGGCTATCCCAGAACTCACAGAGATCCACCAGCCTCTGCCTCCCAAGTGCTGGGATTAAAGGTGTGTGCCACCAATGCCCGCTGTAATCTTATCTTTTTTTTTTTTTTTTTTTTTTTGAGACAGGGTTTCTCTGTGTAGATTTGAAGCCTGTCCTGGATCTCACTTTGTAGACCAGGCTGGACATGAACTCACAAATATTTGCTTGGCTCTGCCTCCGGAGTACTGGGATTAAAGGCGTGGGCTACCACCGCCCGGCATCTTATCTTTTTGAATGCTTGTTAAAATCACAGATATGATCCTAGGAATGTGAAGGGTGACTGGATTATAGGTATCCTAGAGATGAGTGGATTTAATCTCTGCCTCCTGAAGTGGAGGAGGAAGCATCTGGCCAAAGTGTGTGTGTGTGGGGGGGGGCCAGAGGCCAGATCCCTTGGCTATGACAGGAGGTGTCTTCGCCGATTTCTCATCTGGCTCTTGGATGCTATCCTGTTACCTACAGGCTTTCTTGAGAACATTGGGAAACATCTTTCATCCCTAAACTTGTGAAGATAAAATTTACACATGCGAAGAGAGAGGACTTCCATTGGTTACCCAGGGATCAGAGTACACATGCAAAGAATGGGAGGGGAAGATGAAAGGGGAGGCAGGAGGTGACAGGGACACAGGACCAGGAGAGGGCACAGTGGATAAAAGCACGTTCTGGGTAACACTAACGACCCAAGTTCCATCCTTGGACCCATGGTGGCTCATGTCTGTATTCCTAGCCTCGGCACTCCTATGGCAAATGGGAGGCGGAGACAGGAGACTCGGCCAGAAGGTCACATGCAGAGTGCAGCAGCAGAAAAATCTGGAGACTCTGCCTCAAAAACAAGGAGAGAACCAACTTGTGGAGAAACTGTCCTCTGACCTCCACATGCAGTGAGTGCCCTGGGCGCATACACAATAAACAAATCCTCTTAAAAAGGAAAAGAGAGGGGCTGGAGAGATGGTTCAGGGGGTAAGAGCACTGTCTATTTCACCAGAGGACCCAGATTTAGTTCCAGCACCCCCATGGCAGCTCACAACTGTCTATAACGCCAGTCCTTGGGGAGCTGACATCCCGGACATATGAGATACACAGACAGACAGGCAGGCAAAACACCCATACATTAAAAAAAGAAGAAGAAGAAAAAAAAGAAAACAAAACACCCATACATATAAATAAACATTTAAAAAGAAACGGAAATACAAGCCAGCTACACAGGGCCATATCTTGTATAATTCCACTTCTAGTGAGAAGGACTAGGGGCTGAGGTAAAAAGGTCGGTGTTGGCTCGGGGGACAGGGTTTCTGCTAAGGGCGTTGGAACTGGAAGGTGGTGATGGTTACACAACTCTGAATAAAATAAACCACCGACTTTTACACTTAACTTGGCAAACAGTTCAGTATGTGATTATGACGATACCCTAATGAAGCCGTTGACCTTGTCTCCCCTCCCCCATAGCAAGAAGAGAGAAGGCAATGCCAAGAAAAGATTGACAGCACGTGTGCTCACCTCGACCTTCAGGCCGGCCTGGAAGCTGATGCCGTCTGGGATGGTGGTCTGGAACTCTGCAATGGTGTAAAACTCTTCTTCCACCTGAGGTGGGATGGGAGGCTTCGGCAGGTTGAGGCCTCGAGGCTGGCAGGATTACACACAGAGCTGAGTCAGGGTGGGTGGAGGGACTGAGGGTACACAGCATCACCACTGAAGGGCGACTGGGAGGCCTAACTAGTCTCTGAGGGGCAAAACGAAGAGGATTTGACTGTCATCTCCTTGTTGAGATCTCACTTGCCCTTAACTTTACAGTCACAGGAGCCACATGGGACATTCAGGTATATCAGGAGAATCTGAGAAAACATAAAAGTGTCTGAATGTAAGAGGCAGCGAGGCTGTGGGAAGACCACAGGTCTCTGAATCAGACCCATGTGGGCTGGAATGCTGATGAAGGGCCATGTCAAGCCTCTGCTTCATCTCCTGTAGAATGGGCATCTTATCACTACTGGCCTGGAACACTTGTTATGACAATAAATTCTGCTACTGAGCAAAGCACCTGGCACATTTATGGTGCTGGACAGGTACCCAAGAAGTGGCAGACATTTTCAAAAGGCCCCTTTCCAAACTGCTTCTGATCACTAGTGCTCTACAGTTTGAATATCTGTACACATAGTGAGACATCCTGGAGATAGGATCCAAGTCCAAACACAAAATACATTTATGTCCAAGTATAACATTTTAAGATATTTTTAGTGCACCTGTGTTTTGACTGTGATCTCTCATGTAAGGTGAGGTATGGGATTTTCATTCCACTTTTGGTGTCATGTTGGTGCTCAAAGTGTCAAGATTTTGAAGCACTAGGTTTTGGGATTAAGGATGCTCAATGCATATTGGCTAAAAGGTACCTATAGGCAGGGCATGGTGGTGCAAGCTTTTGATCCCAGCACTCAGGAGGCAGAGGCAGGCGGATCTCTGTGAGTTTGAGGCCAGCCTGGTCTACACAGAGACTTCCAGGCTAACCAGGGCTATGAAGTGAGACTCTGTCTATAAATAAATCAGTGAATTAATGAATTAATAAATGGATCTATAGAGTTAAAACTGGATCAGAATCCAGAATGTCACCACTGACAAACCTGTGCTTCTATGCTTGGGCCTGCTTCACAGAGGTAGCTGCATGAAAAAGAACTGCTTGGAAAGTACTAGAGTATGTGAGGTCTGGTGGGTAACCCAGTCAGGCCCCGGGCCAGGAAGCTGGGGCCCTAAGGCAAGTGTGCACTTACAATAGTCATGTCCCGGCGAGGAGGGGGTCTTTGCCTCATCTTTGGTGATCCTATGGAGAAACAAGACTTCACTCACATGCAGAGTTCCATGGACAGCTTCTCAGTTGTGGGAGCCAGGTCTCATCCCTCCCTCCTCTGCCCAGGAGCCACATGTTTGTGTTTCCACGAGCCTTCATGAGAACAGCCTGATAGACTCTCCGCAGGCCAGGCTCAGGACCCTCCATCAACATGGCCTTCCCTGGATCTTTTTCGCATGTGAACCACAGATTAACGGCTCTGATCCTCAAGAAAAGGCGTAAAGCATGGACTCAGAGCCATACAGGGCTGGGCCCAGACTCATCCCAGCACAGTGCAAAATTCCTGTTTGTCTCTGAGCCATAGGTCCTTTTTTGTGCAACAGCCTAATGCATACCTCTCCCTGGCAGCTGGGGTCACGGGAAATGCCAATTTCCATGTCTACTAGAATATTAGAAAATACAACAGAATGCTAGCCAAGACATTTAGCCGCCTATGTAAGGACTATCTTGCAGCTTGGTGTTGCCGGTGACTAAGTGGAGTGTGAGGGAAGTTGGACCATCTGAGGTCTTTCACTCCTCCCTGCCTTTCACCGGCTGGACAGTGATGGGTCACACTGAGTGATGAGGTCAACAGGAAACAGATGCAGGAGACCAAGACTGCACGGAAGCATCTCAGCTATAGACACAAAACTGCTCTATTGTGTAGAATGGAAATGAGTCTCTAGATCAAATGAGCCATTGTTATTAGGTGTGTGTGTGTGTGTGTGTGTGTGTGTGTGTGTGTGTGTGTGTGTGTGTCTCGGGGGAGGAGACTCTGATTTAGCATCTGAACATCTTAACAAAGTCATGTTACTTCAGATTTTCATTAGGTCCCCGAGTATTAGTGCACTCTGCTCTTGACCATGGGAGTCCAGAATCACAGAACGACCCCTGCCACGGCCTGTAGCACCCACGAAGCTCTCAGCACGTAAGATGGTACAGAGAGCATAGAACTCAGCTCAGTGCCCTCATCTCTGTCAGGAGTTCTTTCTCCACAGAATCTTGCTGCCGCCAGGACCAGCACAGGATGCTGGGCACTGGTTGAGGCCACAGTTCCAAGTACAATGCAGACAACTATGAGCAACCCTGCTCATGCATGTATGGCAAATACTAAGAGTAAAATATATATACAGGGAGGCTTTGAAAAGCAAGATGGGTGAAGCACTGTGCTGGAAGCAAACCCAGCATGGGGTTGACTCTTCTCCCCCTGGTTCAGGTATGAGGCCATGGAGAACACTGGAGGGGTATGGGCCTTGGGTTCAAGCCCTAGTCCCACTGTTACCAGGTGAATGACCTTGGTCTCATCACCTATTTTTCTGATTTTTATCTGTAAAACAAAAGCCGTCCCTCAAAGGCTGGCAGAGGAGCCAGTGAGCTAACCAGGAGATTCCTGACACACACTAGGAGCTTATCATCATGACACAGTGGGACAATCTAGGGAAGGACCACTACACTGTTCAGATTCTGTACTCTGCTGGGCCAATGGTCTGGAGAAGTTACCCAAGGTCCCCAAGTTTTTATTTTAACCTGCAGGACATCAACAGATGGCAGACTGTGGCAAGAAAAGAAGGGTGACATGGGAGGTGCTCTAAGCTTGATAGACCTCAGCTGTCTGGAGCAAGGGTGGGTGTCACTCACTCTGTTTAACGTCACCATCTGGCACCAGGCGACCTTCAAACCGGCCATCCCTCTGGTTGTTGAGTAGCTCCTTCTCCCTGCCCAGAGCATTCTGCTGCCGAGAAACACCATCCAGGTCAAGGGACCCCGAGTGGGCTGATGAGCTGGGGCCCAGCTTTGGGGGCAAGGGCTCCCCACTGCTCTTCTTTAGGTAGGAAGCAGGGGCCCAGCCCTCTTTGCCCTGGAACCTGGAAGGAAGGGGAAGGATTCTGGTCAGGTTGGTCCGTGTGTGTGTGTGTGTGTGTGTGTGTGTGTGTGTGTGTGTGTGTGTGTGTATGTGTAGGCATGCCTCTATACGTCTTGTTCAGGATGGTGGGTGTGGTGGTTTAAAAGAAAATAGCCCCCAAAGGGAGTGGCACTATTAGGAGGTGTGCCCTTGTTGGAGGAAGTGTACTACTGTGGAGGCGGGCCTTGATGCCTCATATACACTCAAACCATGTCCAGTGAGACAAACCACATCCTGTTGCCTATGGCTACCCTCCAGCACCATATCTGATTGCACATTGCCATATTCTACCACGATGATAACGGACTGAACCTCTCTGAGCTGTAAGCTGTAAATGTTTTCCTTTCTTTTTTTTAGATTTATTTTTTTTTAAAGATTTATTTATTATGTATAGTGTTCTGCCTGCATGCATGCCTGCAGGCCAGAAGAAGGCATCAGATCTCATTACAGATGGTTGTGAACCACCATGTGGTTGCTGGGAATTGAACTCAAGACCTGTGGAAGAGCAGCCAGTGCTCTTAACCGCTGAGCCATCTCTCCAGCCCCATGTTTTCCTTTTTAAGAGTTGCCGTGGTCATGGTGTCTCTTCAGAGCAACAGAATCCCTCACTAAGACAGTGGGACAGTGAACTGTGCATGTGGGCCAGAACATGCAGTTCACTGCCCTCGGATGATGCCTAAGTCTTTACACTGGCCTTCAGGTCTTCCCCACCTGGTCTCCACCTGTCTCTCTCAACAGCTACTGTGTCCCACACACCCCTTCCACTGGTAGTCTCCCAAAGGCACCAATGCTCGTCACTTCCCCACACTGCCGCTCTGGGTGGCCCTCTACCTGGCAAGCTCCTCCCCCTCCCTCCTGGGTGCTCCTCTTCCCAGGCTTTACTTAATGTCATTACGTCTTCTTCTGATACCCAAATGAAGCCCAATCTCCGCAATGGCCCTCTGGCTTCTGCACACCCTGTCATCCCAGCGCCTGCAAAATGCACTTGGCTGTGGCTTTCCTGTCTCTAGTTAGAATATGAGTCCCTGGGTACGAGCAACTGGGTGTCGGTGAACTCAATAAAGAAATGAAAGGCCAAGGGGACAAGCCGCCCATCTCAAATCACTCATGGGCAAGCAGCGGTAAAGCTCTGCATCAGAGCTGTCCCCGATGGTACCACTGTGACAGTGACATCAGTGAGAGCCAGCACTCTTGGCACCTGCTCTGTCAGAGCTGCCCCGAGCACTTTACAGCTATTAGTGTGTTTGAGCCCAGCCAACCTTGGCAGGAGGGACTGCAGGTCCAGCCCCCTACCCCCGCTTCCCAGCAAAGCTTTTTAGGCACCAATATGACCCCACCAATGGAAAAGTCCACACTTGACTTCAATTGATGGATCGCAGTCAAAATGCAGCTGTATTAGATTCGCATGAACTCATCTTCCAGCTGTGCTTATACAGTGTATATGTAACACAGTGAGTGAATCTTGGGTTTACCCATAGCCCTCCTCATCCCCAAGACATCACATTACACATATGCCACATTCCCCAAAGATGAGAACATCCCAGATCCCAAAGACTTCTGTTCCCATGCATTTCAAATAAGGGATTTTCAACCAGAATTGGGATCTGTTTAAAAGACAAGAAGCCTGAGCCCACTGGTGTTAAACACCCCACTCAAGTTTACAAGCAAGTCTGTGGAGGAATAGACCCAGACCTCTTAACTTGTTCTTTGTGGCCTTTTACCAGCAGCCCCAGCCCCTGTTTCAAAGCCTCACACTGACAGTCAGGGCTCTGTGTCAGTTGACAAAGATGAAGGGTGTAGTTCCATGTTGGCTGCCACTGAACTCAGGAATGACAGGGACTCTGACACACCAGCTCAACTGTCCCTAAAACAGGTATTGGTGAGGGCAACAATTGCCTAATTCTCACATGGAAGTCTTGGATTTCATAAATAACCAGTCAGGTCTGTTTGGACCAGAACTGTATTGGAGCAAGCCCACACTGGCTCAACAGATTTCTTCTGAACTTCACATTTAGTGGCATCACATTGGTGGCTTGAAAGTGGCAAGGTATTTACACCATGGAAATCAGCCAAGCCCACCGAGAGCTACTAGTATCTCTCCAAATAGGTGCTCACACCTTTGTGGAAAAAGGAATAGACCCACCTGACTAGTCATGATATATGGCAGAGCCAAATCTCATTAAGAATCACATAAAGGCTGGGCGGTGGTGGCGCACGCCTTTAATCCCAGCACTCGGGAGGCAGAGCCAGGAGGATCTCTGTGAGTTTGAGACCTACAGAGTGATATTCAGGACAGGCACCAAAACTACACAGAGAAACCTTATCTCAAAAAAACAAAACAAAAAGACTCACTTAAAGAAGCAGGCAGTGGTGGCGCACACCTTTAATCCCAGCACTCTGGAGGCAGAAGCAGCTGGATCTCTGTGAATTTGAGGCCAGCCTGGTCTACAGAGTGAGTTCTAAGACAGTCAGGGCTATCTAGAAGCCTGTCTCAAAACAAAATAAAACCCCAAACAAACAAACAAACAAAAACCTCAACAACAAAACAAAACTACTTTAGAAACAAAATGGCCTGGGTTTCAGTGAAAAACAGGTCACTTGTAACTGGAGGCAAATTTACAAGGAGATAGAAATCTGTACAATTAAGCATTTGTCAAACTTAAAATGTCTTCTAAGAGGGAGTAAGTCTTGCTTTAAGTGGAAAAAGCTGGCTAAAATGCAACACAGTCCACATGTTCAGGCCATCATTTGAGGCACAAAGCCATAAGCACTGACAGCACCCATGGGAAAGTGAGCAGGCTCTGGGGGAGAGGAAAGCATGGGTGCCAATACTTCCCAGCTTTGGAGGACCCTTAAGCTCAGCCTGATAACTGCCCCCTGAACTCCAGAGCTATGAGTTCCAGGATATGTTATTCTGCAGCACGGTACCATGACAGTCACATGTCATTTAGTGATTGGGTGATTTGTGAGAAATGCTTTATTAGGTGACTTCTACCCTGTGCAAACACCATTTTACACAAACTTAGAGCAGCTCACTACACACCCTGGCTGTGGTGTAAGACATATAATAGTGTTCTACTCTCTGAGGCTTGGAGAACTCAGAGGTTTTGCCTGTTAGGATTTTACAGGAAAGCTATGGGCAGGGAGGAAGGCCAAATCACATTAAGATGTGTCCTTTAACAGCTGAGGCAGAAATGTCACCTGCCTGCAGCTTCTCACAGACTTCTGTGAAGCTGGAGCCCGTGTGTGACCCAGACCCCACCGAACCACAAGGGAGGCACAGGCAGATACCTGATCTTCCACCAGCCTTCCAGGTTCTTCTGGGTGACCTCCACCACAGCTCCTCGTTCTAGGTTCATTTCGTCCTGGTCACGAGCTGTGTACGGGTAGATGACCGTATACTTCTCCTCTGCAGGGACACGGGATGATGGGGTGAGAAAGAGACTGGAGGAGTCTAGAATGCTAGCTGTGAACTGGGATCACAGGGAGAAAAATTCTCTGCGAGGTCGCCGGCTCCCCAGGCTCCCGCTGAGCTCTAGAGGCCCCAGTTCCTCTGATGGCCTCGGCACTGCAGAACCTCCCTCCTTTCCTTCCAATCTGGGCCTCAAGGTCATGGGCCATGACTTCATGCAACATTCGGACCCACAGCATCCTCATCTCCCTCCCTCAGGTTAGCTCCCTGATTCCAGGAATTACCTCTAACTAACTCTACTTCCTCTGGGAAGAGTATGAGCTCCATGAAGACAGAGATTGGTCTAATTTGAGTCATGTTTCTGTCTCCGGCACTGGAATGTGCCTGGCAAAGCTGGTAACTGTTTTATGAATGAGCCTCTGTTTAGGGAGGGACCATGCTCTGAAACCCCCCTGTGGGTTCACAAAATGAGTTAAGCCTCCTGGGCTCCTGCTAGCTCTTGCTTTATGGAGACCAAGAGTCCAGACATAAGCTGAAATTGCCACCAAAGAGGGGACAGAGAGCACTTCTCATTTCCTAGATGGTGACCAGACTATACTTTTCATCGGCCATGTTGCAGCCCTGATCCAATCACGTTGATTACCTGCATGGCTGGGTTCCTTCCCACCCCACTCTCCCCACAAGCCACAGTGCCACCCTCATAGCCCACACTCCTCCCCGAGAGCCATCTCCCACTGTGCTACCACAGCAGCCCAGAGATCCTGCTCACTGGCAGACCCTGGGCAGGTTGCTCAGGAGGGTAAGGGACCAGTTCTCATTTCCAGTGTCCATTCTGGCTGCTGACACAGAGAAACATGAACACATGTCCCAGGAGAGCCCAGCCAGGAGAAGAGAGGGCTGTTCTTAGATTACATTTCAGTTCATAGGTGAGAGGCTGAGCCAACCATGACCCAGTGCTCATGCTTCTGGGGAAAACACTTAAGGCATCCGTTGCCTAGCCAGCAGCTGCTGAGGAGGTGGGAAGCTCTCAGGCATTTATTTATTTATTTATTGAAATGGCCTGCTGACCGACTCTGAGGGGGCTGTGCTGACTTGTGGCACACATCTTCTGTTCAGCATGGTCAGCTAATTCCCCTTGTGCTGATTCAGCAGGTACCAGGCTGGGGTAGGAGGGAGGAAGGGAAGAAGGATTCTGACGGCCAAGCACACTAATTTTGTGTGGTTCAGGTGAGAAGGAGCATCCAAACCCATGAGGCCTGGGTCCCCTCAGGCCCCAGCTGGGAGGGTTCTCAAGCTGTGGGATTCCAGAGATGCTGAGTGACTCCAGACTGAGCTCAGAGTCTACACAAGCAATGCCTGTTTTTCTGCTCATGGCTCATCCATGTGCAGTAGGGGTAGCTGAGCCCCTGCCTCCTGGAGGGAGATGTGCATATGACCCTGGTCTAGTCACAGTACAAGGCCTGGCTACTGCAATTGGTTCAGGGATGGCACACAGTGGGAGGGCTTGGGGGAACAAATCTTAGTGCTTGTGTTGAAGGAGAAGCTGAGTTTTTGGTGACTATCCCCGACAGGTGCCTGGGATTGGTGTCCTGAGAAACAGAGCTGTGTCAATGAAACAGAATAGGGCACAGGTGATGAGGGTACATCCAGCCTTGCTCGAAGCTAGTTCTAGCCTGGCTTTTTAGTGACACTTCCTATTCCTTAAAAGACAGCATCTCATTATGCAGCTCAAGCTGTCCTCAAACTCATGATCATCTTGTCCCAGCCTTCAAGTGCCACACATATGAACCACTCACCACCAACCTGGCTTTTCATACTTTTGTTTTTGCTTAATCCGGTTGATGTGGCTTCCTCCTGTGACTCAAACAAGTCTGGTAAAAGTAATGGGGCTGCCCAGTCACTATCATAGAAGACTCAGGCACCTTTTTAAACTGGGACACATCAGAGCCCCAAGGCGGTCAGATACCCCAGGCCCACTCCTCCCCATCCTGCATGCTTGCACACACAAGATGACAAGATCATGTTTTTCACATGCAGCAGATGCAGGCAATCCCAGAGCAGGGAGCTCATGCAGATAGAGATGCAAGGACCTGGCTCCAAGCACCAAATGCAAAGAAATCTCCAACGGTAGGCACCTTGACGCCAGCTGATGGCATACAAGTCCCCCAGAGTCCGGCGGCGACCCACAGACCGGGGCAGAGAGCAGTACCTCCAGGAGACTGGCCAGGAAGCATGTTGGGGGGAGGGCAGAAGGCAGAGTTAAGAGACACTGACTCCCAGGGGCTGGAGGCCTGGGAGCACCTGATAATGTTCCCTAGGTGCTGAGTCTATTCCCAGCTCCAGACATCCTAGAGAGGAATTCTGGGGAATGAATGAAGAGGTGTCCAGTAGACATTCCATTCCTGACAAACTCTGCAGAGTGTCAACTAAATGCAAAGCCACATGCGATGTTTGGGTGTGTAAATTTTGGGGTTTCTAGACCCTCCTCCCTTTACGCCCTTTTCTGACACACTTCATTTGTCTCTTTGCTTCCTCAGAGCCACCCACGGAACCCCCAAAACACTCCCCCCACCCCCCAGGCAGGACGGGGGCACAAGTCACAACATTTTCATGTTCAGCAGAGAAGGCTGAGGCTTAGAGAGATGTCTCTGTCCCAAGATTATTCTGTATGTAGCAGAGGTAAGATTCACACTCAGGTCTGTCTGACTCCCAGACACTTGTGTGCTACCAGAGGCACTGAGGGCCTCTGCTTTGGGAAGTTCTCGGGGAGAAGAAGCATGGGCCTCCGCATTGCTGAGTGTCAGGCATCACCACATAGAACATCTACCATGAGATGTCCCCCAGAAAAGGAAGTGTGTGGGAGACAAAAGGGACACTTACATCAACAGAAAAATCAGGCATGTTTAAACAGACAGGGTCAAAAGTCTTGTAAATGGGCAAGTATAGCTTGGTATTTTGGCAGTGTTCGGGAAGTAGTAGGGTGTCAGCAGCAGGCAGGCTGGGAGTCCCATAAAAGGGTGAGGGCCTAGTTATGACAAGGCTCACCTAAGGCAGCTCCTACAAACCCATGAGGAAGCACAGGCTTACCCTATAGTTCTAATCCTGATCTGTTCATAGGCTCGGGACCCTGCGCTAGTGAGCTATCAATCCCAGAACAGAGGCTGCCGAGAGGGGGTGACCAGGAAGCTCCCTCCTACCTTCTTCAGGCTGGAGGGAAAACTCATCTTGCACACCGTCCTGGCCCTCGAGGCAGGTGGCAGGGACCCAGCCTTGCTCCTCAGCGGTGCTGACGAACCACCAACCTGTAAGAAGATGGCAAGGCGCTGTCAGCGGGGCAAAGTGTGTGTGTGTGTGTGTGTGTGTGTGTGTGTGTGTGTGTGTGTGTGTGTAATAATCCAGCTGTCCTTCGGCACAGACGGGTGTGTTCTAGAGGTGCCCTGAGGACAGCAGATCCTCCTCACATGCAGCAGTCCCTCAGTCCCTCATATAAAGGGTACAGGACATACCTAGCCCCCCCCCCACCCCCACACACACTCCTGTAGACTTGAACTCATCCGCAGGAGACTTCTGCCAATACGGATGTCAAAGCTGTCAACAGTTAGGCTGCATGTCTGGGGGTCATGGTGGGGAAAAGCTCTGGACATGTTCAGCACAATCACATTTTTTTTTCCTTGATTATTTTCTGTCCATGGTTGGTTGAATTCAAATATTCAGAGTCCACAGGTGTGGAAGCTGACTGTATATTCTGTTACTCAACAGTTAATGTTTAAGTTAGGCTAAAAAAAAAACCAACTAGTTCATTGGGTAGAATACAACTGCCAATAGTAGCTACTATTTGCTAAAAAATAAGTTAACAAGAAACTTGTTCCTGAGCCTGGGACAGGGATGAGGGAGGTCGCCCTGAGTAAGGAGCCTATAAAACATTTGCCATTAGTAGGGCGTGCAATGGACTGCTCACTGTACTTGCACGGTCTTGTATGACCTTCACATTACTGTCCTCATGGCACAATGAAGAAACTGAGACACAAAGAGGGTAACAGATGAGACCATGTCCATCAAGTGTGTGGCAGAGCTGTAGTCGGTGTGTGATCCTAAAGGCACAGGCCTCAAAAGGTTGCTGTGGGATGTTTAAGACGTAAGAACTAGATAGCTAGAAGCCTAGGCCGTTAGGCCAAACAGTTTAAATAATATAAGCGTCTATGTGTTTATTTTATTTTATAAGTGGGCTGTCGGACTGCCGGGGCTTGGCGGGACCTGGAGAGAAAACTCCAGCCACAAAAGGTACTTGGTGCATGGCAAGAGGAATCTGGCCGCAGGTCTGAAGCTTGACAGGCTTTATACTCACACCATGTGCTCTCTGAGGAAGGGCTGTTGCAGGCCCAATAGCCTCCACCTAAAGATGTCCATGTTCTAACCCCCCAGTATCTGGTTTTTACATTTGTGTTTACCAACCATGAAATTAAAAAAACACCTTAAAAAAATACTCCATGTATCCTGAATACATAGATCCTTAATATTACTCCCTAAGCCAGTGGTTCTCAACCTTCCTAATGCTGTGACCCTTTAATATAGTTCCTCATGTTGTGGTGACCCCAACCATAAAATTATCTTGTTGCTGCTTCAGAACTGTAATTTTGCTACTGTTATGAATGGTAATATAAATATCTGATATGCAGGACATCTGATATGTGATCCCAAAGGAGTTGTGACTCACAGGTTAAGAACCTCTGCTTTGGGGCTGGAGAGATGGCTCAGAGGTTAAGAACACTGACTGTTCTTCCAAAGGTCCTGAGTTCAATTCCCAGCACCCACATGGTGGCTCACAACCATCTGTAATGAGATCTAGTGCCCTCTTCTGGCATGCAGGGATACATGCAAACAGAACACTGTATACATAATAAATAAATAAATCTTAAAAAAAAAAAAGAACTTCTGCTCTAAACATATAGTAAAATACTATTCACATGGTACCTACATTACATGAAGCACAATGCCACTTAGAGAGGATGTAAAGTGTATGGGGGTTGTGTACAGGTCAAAAGCAAGCTTTCTGCCTGTTTATATAAGGGGCTGGAACACTATCTGCTCAATATATCTTCCTGTCTCACATCCTTCCTAGCAACCCATCCTGGCAGCTCAGGGAATGGGGACTCCTTTCTTTGTGTTCCTTGGTATATCCTTGCCATATAACCTGCATACATCTCTCTTGGGAGCTAGAAAACCACAAAGAGTTAGGAACAGTGGAACTCTAGCTCTACAGCCTGTAGAGACCTGGGGGCAAATGATGAGTCACTTGGAGTCAGCTATAACATAGGTTTATTTTTCAGTTTTCAACCACAGGTCACTATTCCCGTAGCTTTCATGACTTAAGTGGCAAGAATACTCTTGGGGTACTTTAGGCCTCAGAAGACTGGGATGCAGTCTCTCTCTGCCCTTCTCTCGCCTGCCCCTTGCATCTGCTTTTTCTGCCCAATGCAGGCATGGAAGCAAGGATTTCCCTTCTCCAAGGGAAGTCATAGAAGCTAAAAATATGCTCTAATCTTTTCCATCCTGGAGCTCCTAGCTATAAAGAAATTAAATTATCTGACCTACTTTGATAATAGATTGTAAAATCCCATTTTGGAAGAGTTCCTACCCCATACCCTGGAATACAAATACAACACAGAGGTCTGGATGAGCAGTCTGGCTGGCTTCCCCAGCATCTATTAGCATTTGATCTGACCCTTTTATTCAATCACAGGTCAACACAGCTGTCAACTGTGCAGTGAGATCTCTGAAACCCCAGGGGTTTGGAGAGCTTGCCGAGCAGAGCACAGAAGTTCCTGGAGGGCAGCACCCACAGAGGGTGTGTGAGTGCAGGGTCTCTCCCACCACTTGCCTGAGCATCCCTTCATCTATATCCTTTGGAGCATCCTTGACAATGACCTTGCAAGCATGTTTCTCTTGGTCATATAAGCCACTTAAGACAAAGGGGCTGTGCGAACCATGCTTGATAGCCAGCTGCAGGATGCACAGGCAGAACAACTGGGTTTGTACTTGGCTAAGGCAACAAAGGATGAACTGGGGGACTGAGCCGTGGGCAGTGTCAGAACAGAACTGGACTAAAGGACCTTCAGGTGTTCACTGAAGATGTGGTTGCTGCTTTGCTGTGGGAGAAATCCTCATACCTTTTACAGTCACAGACGTAACCTTGGAAGAGTTAGAGCATGGGACGCTGAAATGATGTTGGAGCAGTACTTCCTTCCAGGTCATAAAAGCTAATGACTTCTAGATTGCATAATCATGGAGGTATGATTGGCTAACACCATATGGTGACATGACCTGGGGGATGCCGGAAACACCATTTTCCTGTGTTCTTGGAAGCAGGGACTATTCCTAGATTGTGCAGTAGTGTCTGATTGGCTAACACAGGTCTCATGACTAACATGAGTAATGGAAACTTGAAGGTGCTGGAAACATCGTCTTTCCACAGTTACGTGGACTTAACCAGCCATCGGGCTATCATAGAGCTTGGCCCCTAGCAATATGATGAGCCACTGGAAACCCAGCTAGGGAGAGGGGCTGCTCACTCCCTGCTTTTTCTGCAAGGTGTGGTGGCTGCTATGTAGCTAAGGGGAGAGGAAGAAGGAAGGAAACATGCCTTTCTGGCGCACATGCTGTGCCAAGTCTCTCTCTACACTCTATCATTTACTCTTTCAACAATCCTTTGACAGTTTTCCGTGTTTTGTGAATGACAGAGCTGGCGGCCAAAGACATGAAGTGACCTGGACTGATGTGCAGTGTGGAGTCCAGGCCCCCAGTCTCAACCCCCCACCCCACACACACCGTGGTCCTGGGATGACAGTTTGGTTGAGGGGACTGGCAGATGTCCATCTTCTCTGAACAGTTTCTTCTTTTTTTTTTTTTTTTTTTTGAGACACAGTCTCTCTACGTAGGCCAAGGTAGCCTAGAATTTGAGGTTCTCTTGTCTCCACTTCATAAGTGTTGGAATTACAGGAGTGTGCCATCTCCCTCAGATCTTCAGCCTTCTAGAGGACTCCCAAGGGAAATCAACAAGAAAAGTCTCAGTGGAGTGCTCAACTCTGTTGACAAGTACTTGAAAACCAGAAGGAATGTTCCGGTACTGAGCATCAGAACAATGGTAACATTGGACTCAATCAGAACAATGGTAACATTGGACCCAACAGGCTGCTGAGGCAGTGGCTATGAGCCCACCCCTCAGTGGCTCTGGGGGGCCGGACCAGGTGGGTCTGCTTATTTGTTTCAGAGCTCCCGAATGCTTCTGGTTTGTGGGGCTTGGTGATGGTGGAGGGTGTGGGGGAGGTGGTCCACATCCTTACCTGACTCGTTCTTCTCAATGATGTCCACTACCTGGCCCACGCTGAGGCTGATCTCTGAGCTCTCCTGCTTCTGATAATCTGCCACCACCACATACTGCTCCAGGACCATGGGGTCCACTGAGGTCAGGTCACTCCCTGTGGACAGCAAATGCTATCAGACACCCCATTAGCTCCTGCCCATGCATGGAAGAGCAGGAACCAGGGGAAAGGTGGAGTCAGGGGATTTTCTTTCTTTCTTTTTTTGAGACAGGGTTTCTCTGTGTAGTTTTGGTGCCTGTCCTGGATCTTGTTCTATAGACCAACCAGGCTGGCCTGAAACTCACAGAGATCTGCCTGATTCTGTCTCCCCAGTGCTGAGATTAAAGGCGTGTGCCACCACCGCCCGGTGGGTCAGGGGACTTTCTAAGCAGAGAAAAATCTTTGTTACATGATTTGTTTCACGCCCCCAACTCCCTATCCTTGCCTCCTCTGATCCACTTGCTTACTCAGCCGCCAAAGTTTACCCAAAGCACTGGGAGTTCCAAGGGGTTCCAGTGAGTAAGATGTGGCAAATGCCTAGAAGCTGGCTGCTTAGCGGGGAGCTCAAGAGGATGGATAGTTTGAATGCTGAGGTCACCAGCCAGCCAGCCTCCATCCTAACTTCATCCTAAATTCCTCACCTATGAACTCATTAGTCTCCAGTGATGCACCACGTATTTGGCTGGGGACCACAGGCACAAAAATGGATGAAATAGATGACTGACAGTCTCGAGTAATAGGGGAAATAGACACGTGGAAAATATACATATACATATACACACACAAATACATACTAGAGATCAAATCATATAAGTGTCAGTTTGGAACTATCCAGCATGGTAGGACAGAGAAGGAACAGGCAAGGCAAAGTTGTACCAAATGACCTGCCAGCAAGACTTCTCAGGGAATGACAGAAAGCCAAGACTCATGACGGAAGGTGTCTCTGGAGTTGGGGAGGACCGGGGCAGGTGGATCTTCCACAATGGGGAAGGCCTGGGAACCTTCAGGAATAGGGGGAGCCTAGGAGGCAGAGTTCCGCCAGAAGGAGGGCAGGGTACTGCGAGAAGTTACTAAGGAAGGCACCGGTCTGAGGCCAAGGACTTGATAAGTTTGGATTTTTAAATCCTGAGGTGTCAATTAAGAGTTCTATGAAGGGGGACTGGAGAGATGGCTCAGCGGTTAAGAGCACTGGCAGCTCTTCCAGAGGTCCTGAGTTCAATCCCCAGCACCCACATGGTGGCTTACAACCATCTGTAATGAGATCTGGTGTCCTCTTCTGGCATAAAGTTCTTTGTGCAGATTAGAGCACTTGTATACATATGTAAAGTCATTAAAAAGAAAAGCATTCTATGAAGGGAATGACAATGTTTCCAGCTGGACAAGTAGCTCTGGCTGCCAATGAGAGAGGCAGAGACTGGCCAGGGAGAGCACTCCAGGCTGAGGGGGTGACGAGAGGCAACAGGGATGTTGGAGCTGAGCAGTGGTCCCAGAAGGGGAAAGTGTGGGAAGCGCTTCCAGGCAGGCGGCTTCCCTGGTGAGTGGTGCGTGTGTCACCCTGGAGCTGTGCAGCCCTGCTACCCACCAAGACAGATGGGTATACACATAAAAACACCACACAGAAGACTTTAAAGGAGCATCTCAGTTCAGAGATGTCAAAGAGAAGGGGCCGGCATGGCATGTGGGGGGCGGGGGGACAGCATGCTTGGCTCTGTGAGCAGGTTCTGGCCACCGACCCTTTCCTGCTGTGGGGATGGAAGGAAGGCATCTGAGCGGGGACTACCCTGACCACCTGCACCTCAGTGGAGAGAGCATGAGGGGAAGGGAGACATAGGACGGAGTTGCCAAAGAAGGCTGGATGGGAGGAAGCCTGGAAAAGCATGCCTCACGGGCTGTGGACCACCGTGAACAGCTTGAGGTGGGCACTGCCTGTCACAGGAAGAAAACAGGCTGAGGACGGTGAGTGAATTGTCCTTTACCACACAGCTGGCTACGGGCTCCCCATCCAGGTGTGGAAGTGGGTAAAGGAAGACAGGGAAGGAGGCAATGTCTGAGGCCTCTGGCTTTCTTTCCCTGGCAGTTCCTGAGTCTGCCCCAGAATCCAGCTAAGCTGTGTCCTTTCTTTGCATTTCACAAAGGTTATTGTCACTATTCCCAGCTGTCAACTACCAACTCCTCACAGGTCAACAGTTCACCAAAGCCAGACAGCTACATAGGCTGCAGGGTCTTGCTGAGGCGTGCTTTAGAGGTAAGAGCAAGGAACTGCTTTTCAGCATTGCTTCCAGGGCAGATTGTCTGCGTTTTACTCAGAACACCCCATTTATCAACACTAATGACAATAAACAAACAAATAATATCCTGGCATCACGTGATTAGACAGTAGCCTTAAATGACCATTCGGGTGTCATGTAGGGACCCCTACTGGTGGAGTGTGATATTGCAACCAAGCCCTATTATAAACCGTATTAGGATCCTCTGAGGCAGAAAAGTTCTAGAAGTTGCCAAGGATGAAATCAAAAGATTCCTAGGCTATATCATATGACCCACAAGGAACTGACAGCAGAAGGGTTATTTCTGTCATTAACGCTAAAAGAATTATTCTCAAGCCACACAGTGCCTACTCTACCAGATAAACTTTTGAGTTAGGTGTTTTTTCTTTCTGATGACATGTCTTGAATGTTTAAAATGATGAGTAATGCCAAAGTGAGATTTATTTTCCTTCCATCAGTTCACTAAATTGCAAGGCTTGTTGGAATAATCTGTAAATAAGCAAAAATCAGGATAAAAAAGCTCTTGCAAGCCATCAGATGACCTGCTCAGCTGTGGTAAGATGTTGTGCCGCCCCCACCCTCCGTGGGATGAGCAGAATTTGAAGCCACATGAGTCAAGTCTGCAGGAGCCAGCTGGCTGTAACTGGGCAGTGCTCGGGACAAGCCTTCTTCCATCCAGAGTCTGTCATAGGAACAAGGTCTGTTTTTACTTTACATCTCTTTAAAATTCAATCAAGAAGGTCGCCTCTAAAAATTAAGGCAGTGTCCACCAGTCAGATAAATAAGGAGCCCATAGAGGGTTCAGAGTCTGAATGAAGCAAGGTGCCACGTTCCAGGCAGTGGGATTATAAATAAACCTGAGCCCCACCATTGCAGGTGAGTGATGTCAACCACAGTCACCACAAATTAGGGCCTCGGCTCTCTTTTCCAGACAGGTCCCCTCATCAAGCCTGTTCCAACTGGACACTCTCATTTTCACTAATCAGAGCTGCTCTCCCCTCTCTGCCCTCCTTCTCACCCGCTCCTTCTAGGGGAGCCTCTGGAACTCTGAGACCAGCCCAGAATGGCAGCTGCTCTCTGATCTTTGCTAAGAAAAGAAATGTGTCATTATCCCAGGCTGAGGGCCATTTGCAGCTTGAGCAGGATGCCATGGTTGTGGCCAGTGCCCACTAAACCCCAAAGGAGAGCCAGATGCAGTCCACGAGACAATGGGGCTGGGCTGATGCCAAAAGCCGTGCCTCAGGAACAAGGTATGAGGTAGGCTTCTGTCCTCGCTTTCTGCCTCCATCAGCCTGTAAAGCTGACCCAGGCCCCACTCCCAGCAGCCCAGAAATGTGGACCTGCTCCCAGAGATATCGACAGGCTGGAGTGATAATCAAACAGCATCAATTAGACATTACTATTAATGTGTTTTACATACACTACTATAGACCTTCTGACAATCCTATAAAACACATTATCATGTGTGTGTATGTATGTGTGTGTGTGTGTGTGTGTGTGTGTGTGTGTGTGTGTGTGTGTCTGTGTCTGTCTGTCTGTCTGTCTGCATGCAAATGCACGAGTGCTTGAATGGAACCCAGGGCCTTGTGCATGTTAGGCAAGTGTTCTACCACATACCCAGGCCTGGATGTTACACAGGAGGAAACTGAGGTAAGGTCATCAGCTTTCACTTCTAGAATCTCTGCCTATGCCTCCTCCTTCCCATGTATGGAGCCCCTCAAACTTCTTGGGGTTCAAGGAGATTAGAGGCCAGGGCCCTGGAAGCTTTGAAACCCACACTGGCTTCAGGGGCCCTCAGAAGCATGGACCGTAAGGAGAGTGGGGCTGGTGACCGGACTTCAGCGTGCACATGTCTGTAGGGATCATCACCCCCGACCCACCTCCTCTTTTCCATGACCACCTCTGCTAGAAGAGGGGCATCATCCTAAGAACAGAAAGCTTCCTGTGTGAGAAAGGAGCCCAGCAAGGCTTGAGTGACAGGCACCAAACTCTGCCCAAAACAGTGGACCGAAGGAAGCTTAGAGGCCAGCCAGAGCTGAGGTTGTCAAAGGACCAGACCCAGATTTGTGGCGGACTTCACTTTCTTGCCTCAACGCTTGGTATCCTCTCATTCTGGAAATCCCTTCTCTCTTTGGAAAGCTCACCCTCAGTGCCCATGATTCAGGGCCTCCATAATCTCACCTCTTCCCACATCCTCTCACCCTCCCAGTACTGGAGAAGGCTCTGAGTGTCCACAGTGCTTTGTACGAAGTGGAACGGAGGCACAGAACCCTCTGAAGCACGCTTAGGAAGACATCTGTCATCTCATGCCACAAGGGCACTCTCATCTCATCTACTCCATAGTAGTTTTGTCAAGGGATAAAACAAGCCTCAAACCCTTCTTCTGGGAGACAGGGTCAGGTATTAGTTAATCATCAAGCATCAACTCATCCATTCATCCATCTTCTCATCCACATACGAAACTAACCATCCATCCATCCATCTGTCCATCATCTCTCTGTCTACCCACCCAAGCAGCCAACTACATACCTGATCATCATCCATCTGTCCATGTATCCCTCTGTCTATCCATCCATCCACCTACCATTCATCTGCATTTATGTGTCCCCAGCATGGAACCCAACAAGGGCACATGGCAGGAATGAGAAAAAGAGAATGGAATATATGCTTACCTGATTTCTTCTTCCCAATATGCTCCCTGTGTAGGAGAGAGGAGTGAGAGAGAGCAAGTCAGTCCTTGTTATGTACTGATCCCATTAGGATGCTGAGAGTCTCCACCCCACAGCATCCTCAGTGTTATATGTACTGATCTGATCCCATTAGGATGCTGAGAGTCTCCACCCCACAGCATCCTCAGTGTTATATGTACTGATCTGATCCCATTAGGATGCTGAGAGTCTCCACCCCACAACATCCTCAGTGTTATGTACTGATCTGATCCCATTAGGATGCTGAGAGTCTCCACCCCACAGCATCCTCAGTGTTATATGTACTGATCTGATCCCATTAGGATGCTGAGAGTCTCCACCCCACAGCATCCTCAGTGTTATGTACTGAGCTGAGAACCCATTAGGACACTGACAGTCTCCACCCTGCAGCATCCTTAATGAGTTGATGAATCTAAGCCCACTCCAGGAACCCAGGCTTCTTCTAAGAAAGACTTCTTTGATTCTGCCTCTATATGATAAGTGTTTTAGATCCTGGGACCAAGTTTTCTATGCATTTGGAGGAGTGGGGACCCTAGGAAAGACTCTCAGTCTACCCAGCCATCACACTCTTTGGTAAGCATGGTGGTGGTGGAGAAGATCAGGGATGCTTAGCCAGGTTCCATTGTCTGTCAAACGGGACCATCCTTACCCATGTGCAGGCTGTAGGCAGTGAGGCCCTGCAGGGGCCAAGGCAATCAACTCTGGCTTAGTTTATACTTTGCTGATTCTAGATCCCTGAGGGTCAGAAAGCACAGCAGGAAGGGAGGAAGGGAGGGAGGAAGGGAGGGAGGGAGGGAGGAAGGGAGGGAGGGACGTGTCACCTGGGTAAGTCCACAGACCAACTTACTCTTTGGGAGGATTCAGGTCCTCAGGTCTTGTCTCAAAAAACTGCAGTACCTCATCACACTGAGAGATGTAGGGGGGCAGCTGGATCAGGGCCTAGAGCAGAGACATGGGTGAGCCCAAGGAAGGAGAATGCTGTCACCAGAGGCTCTCAAACTCAGCAGGCATTAGGATTGCATAGGGGGATTCTGTTTTGGAATATTAGTTTAAGATGTGTTACATTCATTTATGCTGTGGAATATTTGTTTAATGATACAAAGATGTGTTGCATTCTTTTATGTTGCATTTGTTTAACTCTGTAAACCTATCTTACTTTGCCTGCCTAAAACAACTGATTGGTCTAATAAAGAGTTGAATGGCCAATAGCTAGGCAGGAGAGGGATAGGCAGGGCTGGCAGGCAGAGGGAATAAATAGGAGGAGAAATCTAGGCTTGAGAGAAGAGCAAGGAGAAAGAAAAGGAGGAAGGAGGACACTAGGGGCCAGTCACTCAGCCACCCTGCCAGCTACTGAGTAAGAAGGAAAGAAAGACATATAAGAAAGGTAAAAAGCCTAGAGGCAAAATGCCGTTAAAGAGAAACGGGATAATTTAAGTTAGACAATCTAGCTAGAAACAAGTCAAGCTAAGGCCAGCCATTCATAAGTAAGAATAAATCTCCCTGTATTTATCTGGGGGCTAGGTGAGGGCCCTCAGAGAGTTAAACAAAACCAAAACCAAAACCAACCAAACAAAAAACCCCTACAGGATTTGTAAAGCAGAGATTGGGGCCCACCAGAGCTTGTGATTTAGCAGCCTGTGGTGAGGCCTGAGGATGGGCATTTTAACAAGCTTCCTGACATCTCTGACTTGGAGAACATGCACATATGTACATGCACTCTCCAAGATGTGTGTAGATAATACATTCTGCTGGCATATGTTCAAGCATTATATGTTCATATTTGTATAATCCAGCCCACACTGTACATGCTATTTTGGAAAGTGATGCTTTCACTAACAGTGTGAACTCCATTCATCCACCATCTTCCACTGTCTGCCATCTCTACCACACCACTGGAGAGCATCTGGAGTGTGTTCTACACATGTCTGAATTTCCCAAGCTGAAGCTATAAATCCCAACAATTTGGATACAAGTCGGATGGAAGTCCCCAGGGTGATGGAGGCTTAGCATGCCAGCCTTCCACAGGCAAGTTCCTAGCCATCTGGCAGAGTGGCTCAGGTGGGTTAAAAACAGAGCCTGGCTACATCTACTGGCAGGCTGCATGAAGTGAGGTAGGGGCAAAGGAGGCCACAGGCATTTGTTCTGTCTGCTGATCTACAAACAAATACTCATTCAAGAGTTTAACAGGTATTTTCTTTGCCCAGTGTTCATCACAGAGGTGGCACCACACTGAAAGAACACCACAGTTCAACGAACATTTAGTCAAGGTCCCCTCCTTTCCCAGTGTAGGTCCTGGACCAGGAAGATGGGGGTGCAGAGGGCTTGTGGTAGAGCTGGTTCAGGTCCCTGTTACTACAGCCATGGTGTGTATGAGGTGTTGTGCAATAATCATTTTCTATACTGTGAAGATGTGTCTTTACCAAGGCGCCTTCTGATTGGTTTAATAAAGAGCTGAATGTCCAATAGCTAGGCAGGAAGAGGTTAGGCGGGACTTCCAGGCAGAGAGAGGAGGGGGATGAGAGGAGACAGACACCAGAGGACACAGAGAGGGAACAGGAGGTTCAACATGGAAGAGAGGTAAAAAGCTATGAGGCAAAACACAGGTGAACATAAATGGGTTAATTTAAGTCATAAGAGCTAGTGGGACAAGCCTATAACATATTGGCCAAGCTTTCCTGATAATAATAAGTCTCCGTGTCATTTGTTTTGTGTGTGTGTGTGTGTGTGTGTGTGTGTGTGTGTGTGTGTGTGAGCTTGCAGCCCAAAGAAAAATCTGTCTACACATGGTGTCCAATGAGGGCTCAAATAACCACACAGGACCTGAGAAAGCTAAGAAAAGTTCTGGACAGAAGCTGCATGAGGCTTTCTCGCAGGTGGGCTGCTGTGTGGTATACAGAGGTGCAGCTACCAGCTGCTGCCTGGGGACTAGAGCCAGCCGCCAGCACCATGTGCCAGCACCATGTGCCAAGCTGAGCCGTGCTTGACAGCTGACATGGTAGTTTAAAATTTGTCTCACACGGTTGGGAATACTGCAGGTGCTCAGTTCAGATCAGACAGATCCAGATGGAAAAAAAAACACAAAAGTAAAACCTCTAAACAGGTTACTGTGTGTTTAAAAAATGTGTGTAGGCTTCAAAGAAAAGAAAATGGGTATAGACAGTCATAGAAAAAACAGCTTATAAATAATAAAGTCTTTAAAGAGAGAATAAAATACTATAAAAAGGATAAGCCATGTAAAGATGGAAAATACACAGGGAGTCTGGATCCTGTTTGGTGCCTTGTTAACTTTGAATTTTTTTGAATTTTTTAATCATCATGCTGATGAGTGAGTAACAGCTGTTGAGAGACATGGGACTCTGAGAGGGACTACTGAATTAATCCAGCCTAGATACTTTAAGAATGCCTTAACTTTAAAGTGAATATCAGAAATGTATTGTTTTGGGGAAGAGGTTATGCTTTTTCCCCACAGATTCATTCAAGGTTGATAGAGATCAGGTTTGATTGGGGGAGACCCCTTGAAAATTCTGGTTACAGATAAAGAAATAAACCTAGACAAACTACAAGACAGGTGACGTATATTTTACCTGCTCAAATATAAAACAAAAAAAATCATCTTGGCTGGCTGGCTTGTGTAAAACTCACAGTCCATAATTGTATTAATGCAGATATATATATATATATATATATATATTAAAGCTTGTGTGTTTTCGGAGCAAGGGGACCAGACACCAATGAAAACCGGTGCCCAGGTGATCCAGCCTCTCAAAGTGCCTCTGTTGCAGTTTCCTCACAGTTCTGCATCCAGAACAGCTTCAAGGCTATTGGCTGAGATGGTCCAACCTCACAGACTATTCTAGCCAGGACTGCAGATAAACCTTGTACTTTCCCATTGCACAGAGACTGGACAACACATGTGAGGGCTAGTTTTCCCTGAACTTTATCATTAGCTCAATTTTCTCGGGGTCCCCTAAAGATTCCATTACCCCCAGATAGCAGGAAGCAGTCTAGAGAATATGATGCCCACATTCCCAAGAGGTGGCGTGGGTGGCTTTTGGTCATTTGTTGGGTTATGGGTGTTTGTTACCATCTCTATGAATTTCTCCTCTAGGTATCTCCTAGGTGGGACCAGATAGCATTTGTCCCCTCATGTCCAGTTAGTATCGTGGAGCATGCTCACCCATTCAGGGGTCCCCCTTCTTGCAGCCCATGCCAGGGTTTCTTTCTTTGGGCTGAATAACATTCCATTGTCCATGTACATCACATTCCCTTCATCTATCCATGAACAGCTGGGCTGCTGGCCCACTTTTTTAGGGGGTGGTGGTGCTGAGGATGGGTCCCAGGGAATGTTCACACTCAGCAAATGTTTTGTTGCTGAGTTCCACCTCAGTCCAGAATGAGTTTTTGACCCAAGTTCTAAGCTACCTCCACAAACTTAAAGTGGAAAGATATAATGTGGGGTGGGCAATGGTGCCGGAAGTCCCCTCCACAGTCACTGTCCACTCTCCCACCCCTTAGGGTGAGAGATGCTGAAATGTGGCTTGTTGATAATTTAAAATTTTTTGAAGTTTTATTTATTTTTATTTTATGTATATGAATGTTTGCCTGCATGTGTATCTGTGCACCAAGTGTTGCAGTGCCCCCCAAAACCAGAGGAGGACATCGGATATCCTGTGACTGGAGTCACAGACAGTTGTGAGTCACTGTGTAGGCACAGGGAATCAAACTCAGGTCCTCTGGGAGAGCAGCCAGGGCTAACTGCTGAGCCATCTCTCCAGCCCCTTGATGATAATTTCTCCAGCCATGAAGCATCTCCTACTCTGCATCTGGCACCAGGACTGACCTCTGCCAGAGAGAAGGACCACACTCTCCTGCTCCACCTCCCATTTGACGCATCTCCTTTTTCTAATTCTGGGTGGTAAGTGGTCATCCTTCTGTCCAGGGCTCACTGTGGGTCTGTCTTCTGAAGTCCTGTAGCTTCTGCAGCTGAACCACATCAGGGAGTTGTGATGGGATGCCAGTTGAACTGTGCCATGCCCTGCTGTGTGGTGTATAGACACCACACATCTATCCAGTCTGTGACAGCGATGGGCTTCCCAGCAGAACTCTCAAGAATAAACTAACGCTCTCTCTAGTGAGCTATGCTCTGGAAGGACAATGCACTCCTTTCTGTAAGTCGAGTCTTTTTTTTTCCCCACATTTTGCTCTTTTGTTTTCCACCATGAGTTGGGAATACTTAAGAAGTCCTTGCTGGAACCACACTCTACAACTTTCCAGCTTCCAGAACCATGAGTCAAAAGAAACCTTTCTTCCTTATTGGATATCCAGTCTCAGATATTCTGTTATGGCAACAGGAAATGAGCTAGGGTAGGCTGTACTCAAATGTCCTGGGGCTGGAGGTGTAGCTCAGTGACAGAGCACCTGCTTAGCATCCATGAGGCCCTGGAGTCAATTCCCAGTACCAGCAGGCTGTAGTGGTTCACACCTTTAATCCCAGCACTTGGGAGGCAGAAACAGGCAGATCTCTGTGAGTTCAAGGCCAGCTTGATCTACATGGTGAGTTCCACGACAGCCAGGGCCACACAGTGAGACAATGTCTCAAAAAAAAAAAAACCAAAAAACAAAAAACAAAAAACAAACAAACAAAAAAAAACAACCAACCAAAAATCCTCAGTACCAAACTCAGAACAAAACCCAGTTCATTTTAGAAAGGAGTCCTTCAAGGTGTCAGCCATGTCTGTCTTGGATCAACCCTGTGTAGTCTGTGGTCATCAGCATTGCCGCTGTTAGACATCATTTTTTCCTCTACTGAAGAAGTGAGATGCATTCTACAGCCATTCTGACATTCTGGCCCCCGTGTGAACAGCAGTCAGTGAGGCTGTGTCTCACATACATCCTTCATAATGGTGCTCTGGGGCCAAACCTCTGCTTGAGGGTTTTATAGCTAGGTTTAGCTAGTCTGCCTACAGGACGTGCTGCATCTGTCGTGGGCGACTGCTGATGCCAGACACAGCTGAGTGGCTGTTTATAAGGCTGTGTGACAATACAAGCTCATCATTGTGACAGGTTCAGGAATCATGTTTTCACTGTGTCTTTCTATAAGTTCTTAGATGTGGTCAAATAAATACATCTTCTTTGTGGTCAGTACATTCATTATGTGTCTTTAAAAATCCCTCCATGCCTAGAGATTCTAAGATCTTTATAGCACTGCCTCTTAGAGGGCTGACTTTAAGTTCCTGGAAGTGGTCCCACTGCTGTGAGGCTTCGGTTAGTTATCTTCATATCCCCATGGCCATCTGGAGACCCTTATCCCAGAATCCAGTCTTTCCCAATGATCCAAAAGTTTGTCTCTGTCACTGTCAACCTGTCAAACCTGCTGGGGTTCCTTTCTGGGGTCTCAATTTGTTTCCAATAGATTTTCTATCTGGTGACAGTTATGTAAATGATGGTAACTTTACACTATGCCTGGCAGAGTACTTTCTTGTGCTTTACTACACACTTGGCAGCCAGATTTGGGTACTAACAGTCCTTGCCTATTTCTACCTGTTGGAGATGATCACATTCTACTAAAATTAAGCTTAGAGCGATGGATCCCATTGCCTTAAGTCAGTCCACAATGTCCCTAACAGATGTCCAAACGTTAGGAACACTTGAGGATCTAAAAGTGCAGATCTTGTGACGGAAGGGACAGTTTCATCTCCTCCAAAGAGGGCAGGTCCTTGATGCTCACCCAGGGAATCTGGGCAATCAAAACATCAAAATAATGGCTTTGTTCTTCTGGTTTGTTGCAGGGCTCAGATCATAGAACCTAAGCAGTTTCTTTCTTGTGGTTAATTCATGATCTTTGTATCATCTCTCACCCCAGGCAGCTGTGGGCAGCTGGTGTCTCTTAGAGCTCCAAGTTCTAAAATCTCCTTTTCAGAATAAGATGTCCAGAGGCTGTGGGAAGCCCTGGGCACCAGTGCAGCTGGAGCTGGAGAGAAGAACAGGGCGGGATGATGTGGGCAGAGGAAGGCCAGCTTCTGGGAAACGTAGAGGCAGGAATTGTCCAGCAGGGCAAGGTGACCCTAAGGACCTAAAGTTCTTGCCAGCAGGGCCTGGACAAGGGGATACTACCCCCAGAATGGCAATTTCAGGCTTTATAGTTTTAAAAAGGGAACGGGAGACATGGAACTTTCCTTTGAGAGATGCAAACCAGTAGCAAAGTGCGTGTGCCTGCCTCCTACCCTTCTGAAGATGATAGTTAGGAGGGAGGAGTGTATCTGCCTTTGTTCATCTGTGTTCTGTTGCTATACCAAAGTAACTGAGGCTGGGTCCTTAATGAGATGAAGGTTTATTTGGCTCACAATTGTGGGGCTGGTCAGAGCCCCTGGCTGTGTCATAACATGGTAGAGAATTTCAGATGGAAGCAAAAGCACCAGATAGTCTTGACTTTTATAACAGCAAGCTTTTGAGGAAACTAAGTCGCCTGGGACCAGTATGTAGCCCAGTTCTTACAGGCTCTGCCGCCGGAACATTGCTACACTGAAGGTCAAATATCTAACACAGGAGCCTTCTGAGGAGCACTCTCCATCCACATTCAGACCATAGCACTGCCACACAACCCGGGCCTGGTTACTTCAACCTCTTGCATTTTTACTTCTTCAGAGACAGTAGGTGATACCCAGGGTTTTAAGTCTGAACTCCACTTGTAAGTCCTTCGATACTGTTACTATGCCTAGCCGAGAAGCTTCATTTCTTCCTCTACACAACAGGAATATGGAAATCCACATTGCCTAGTCAATGGAGGGATGGAACCAGGTCATGTCTGACCAGAAGCAGACAACTCCAACAGGAGTGATTTCCAGCCTTTACTAGATGTCGCCTGACCAGAAGGGGCCATCTGTCCCAATACTACCTCCTTTTGTATAAAGATTTTCAGATTTATTACAGTATAATTTTTATGCCATAAACTCACTCACTGCAAGTGCCCAGTTCAGTATTTAGTAAATTACAGAGTTCTATCCTCATCCCCACAATTCAGTTTTAGAACTTTTCCATCATCCCAAACATCAAATTTGCAGTCTATCTCCCCACCCATGGTCCCAGGGCCCAGGAAACAGTTCATCTGTGTTCTGTGCTCATAAATCCGCCCTGCATGCACATTTCATTCGGTCAGTCAGTTTTTGCATCTGGTTTCTTTCACTAAGCATCATGTTTCTGTGATTCCTCTAGCTTGTAGAAGCTACCCAAATTTAATTGCTTGATACCATCAAGTTGTAGACTGCCCCTTCCATTTGGCTACTACTTAATGTTGCTAGGAATGTTTGCATCTAAGACTGTGTGTGGACATAAGCATTCTCTTATGTATAGACTCAGGGCTAACTGGGTGACAAGTTCCATCGGATGTGTTGAAATAGGTTCTTGTTATGTATCCAGGCTGGCCTGGAATTTTGTGGTCTTGTATCCCAGCCTCGCAGAAACTGCCCCATTATTTCCCAACGTGGTTTCTCATTTTATGTCCCATCAGGATGAGGGCTCCAGTTTTCCCAGATCCTCACTAACATCTGGCACAACTGCCCCATGATAAATAACAATCTATGGTCCCTGTTTGCATGACTCCACTGGTTCACAATACTAAAGATTTTTTCATGTGTTTATTATTATTTTTATTTATTTTTGGAAAAGGCTCTCGATTTGTAATCCTGGCTGACCTTGAACTCTTTTGTAGATCAGGTTGGCCTTGAAATCATAGAGCTCCTCCTGCCTCTGTCTCATGAGTTTATTGTAATCCCTCTTGGTGAGGGCCCTGCTGGAGTTCTTCTCCAAGTCTTTTTTTTTTTTTTTTTTTTGGTTTTTCGAGACAGGGTTTCTCTGTGTAGCTTTGCACCTTTCCTGGAACTCGCTTTGGAGACCAGGCTGGCCTTGAACTCACAGAGATCCGTCTGCCTCTGCCTCCCGAGTGCTGGGATTAAAGGCGTGTGCCACCACGCCCGGCCTTCCCCAACTCTTTTATTCTGGAGTTTTTTTTCCCTTCCTTCCTTCCTTCCTTCCTTCCTTCCTTCCTTCCTTCCTTCCTTCCTTCCTTCCTTCCTTCTTCTGAGACAGGGTTTCTCTGTGTATTCCTGGCTGTCTTGGAACTCGCTCTGTAGACCAGGCTGGTCTCGAATTCACAGAGATCTGCCTGCCTCTGCCTCCCAAGTGCTTGAATTAAAGGTGTGCGCCACTATGCCTGGCTTTTTGTTGTTTGTTTTTAAAGCAGAGAAGTTTGTCAATAGGTTTGATGATAGCTAACTTGACCCCCGCCTTTTTTAAGGACTATTACTTTTGGTGTCACATTTAAAAACTCATTACTTAGTCCAGGGTCATAAAGATTTCCTCCACATTTTCTTCTGGAATTTTTACAATTTTGGCTATTTTGTTTAGGGCTGTGGTCCATTCTGTGTATGCTTGCACACATGTTCACATGCATGTGTACAGGCACGTGTGTGTGTGTGTGTGTGTGTGTGTGTGTGTGTGTGTGTGTGTTTGTGTGTAGGTGAGAGGTCTAACTGGGTGTCTTCCTCTGTCACTGTTCACCTTGTTTTTTGAGATGATGTTTTCCTGAATCTAGACATCACCAATTCAGCTAAACCACATGGTCACTGAGCCCCTGAGACCCCCTTCTCTCCTCCTCAGCACAAGGATTACACATGTGTGCTGTCATATCTGGCTTTTTACATGGGTGCTGGGGGGTCCAAACTCAGGTTTCCAGGCTTCAGAAGCAAACACTCCCCACTGGGCCATCTCTCCAGCTCCTGTGACCCCCTTTCGAGTTGTTTTTGTACGAAGTGTGAGATAAGGGCTCAAGTTCATTGTATTCTTGCACGTGTACAGATGCTGTGGGCAGAACTGTGCCTTCCTTAATCCACATAGTAAAGCTCTAACCCCTCAGGATCTATGTATTTAAAGAAGGATCTTCACAGAAGTAGTTGAAGATTAAACAAAATCATTAGGGGTGAGCCTTAATCCGTATAAACAGCATCCTCTGGATTAGGGTGCAGATAAAGAGAACACGTCCCGTACAGTCACAGACAGTTAGCCCAGGACAAGGCCTGGGAGACCCTGCTGCTTGCATTTTAGCTTTTAGAAGTGCCCGAAAACCCGTCCTGCTGTTGAAATCCCCAAGTCTCTGATGACTAGTGGCCCCAGTAAACCATGAAGCAGCTGGTTTTCCCACGTATTTATTAAGACTCTCCCTCTTTGAACTGTTTTGGCATCTTGCCGAGTATCACTCAGCCGGGCATTCTGGAACATTCACTCCCAGTTCACAACACTGTCCACTGATCTGTGCATGCGCCCTAGGAGGCACCACAGAGTTTGGATTACTGCAGCTTGTACGGAGTCTACACACACACACACACACACACACACACACACACACACACACAGTCTACACACACACACACACACACACACACACACACACACACACGCACGCACGCACGCACGCACGCACGCGCACGCGCACACGCACACACAGTTGACCTTATCAGCATCACTGTGATAGTTTAAATGGAACTGGACCCCATAATCTCATAGGAAGTGGCCCTACTAGGAAGTGTGGCTTTGTTGGAGTGGGTGTGGCCTTTTTGGAGGAAGTGTATCACTGTGGGGGTGGGCTTTGAGGTTTCCTATGCTCAGATATCGCCGAGTGTCTCAGTCGACTTCCTGTTGCCTGCATGATGTAGGGCTCTCAGCTAACTCTCTAGTACCGTGTCTGTTTGCACACAGCCATGCTCCCATCATGATGATAATGGACTGAGCCTCTGAAACTGTAAATGAGCCCCCTCAATTAAATGTTTTCTTTATAAGAATTGCCGTGGTCATGGTGTCTCTTCACAGCAATAGAAACCCTAACTAAGACAGCCACCAGGAAGCCCACTGGATTTCTACAGGATTAAGTCTGGACTGAAAGAAATTTTGAAGGACGGCTGCTTTTGCAACTCCTAGTCTTCCAACTTATGAGTACAGAATGCCTTTCCATTCAGCTAAAAGGGTTTTTTGTTTGTTTGTTTGTGAGACACGGTCTCACTATGCAAGTCTGGCTACCTAGAACTATGTAGATGAAGCTGACCTTGAACTCACAGAGAGTTCTCCTTCGGGCCCAGAGTGCTAAATAAAGGCGATCACTACCACAGCCAGCTTTACTTAAAGCTCTCTGGAATTTGCTTGGCAATGCTTTGTGGTTCAGTGTATAAATCCTACACTTCCTGTTACGTACATTTTTAAGGATTTTACTTTTTTTTTTGAAGCTGGTACGAGCAGAACTCTCACCCTCTCTCTCAGAACTTCTCTCTCTCTCTCTCTGTATAGTATATGTTATGTGTACATGTGTATGGGTCCAGATTAAGGCCAATGGTTGGTATTGGGTGCCTTTCTTTTTTTAAAATTTATTTTATTAAATTTTCTATTCATTTTACATACCAACCACAGATCCCCCTCTCCTCCCCCCTCCCGCCCCTCTGGGTGCCTTTCTCAACTACTTCCCACCTCAGTTTTTTGACAGGGTCTCTCACAGAACCCAGAACTTGCTGGCTGGTTGGACTGGCAGGCCAGTGAGCCCCCAGGACCTGCCTGTCTCCACTCCTAAGCTCAGGATTACAGGGACTTAACGCTACTCTCAGCATTTTAAATCGGTGCGCGGCCAAACTCAGAACTTCGTGTTTGTGTGTTTTTGCGGCAAACCCTCTGCTGACTGAGTCATCTCCCCAGCGCGTTCTTCACTCCACTTTTGGATACAGAAACCACTGGCCCCTGCATCCTGTGATCTTACTGTGCTCACCTAACAGAGAAACTAAAGGAAATGAAAACATGCTTCCTTCCCGACCAATCCAATCCAGCCCAGTCCAATTCAATAGCACCAGAAGGCCCATTCAAGGAGCAGGAGAGCAGCTGCTCTATCAGTAACAGGGGTTGAATGCTGGCTGGAACATTCATGCCCAGGGCCACACCGCACAGCCACCGAGAGCGGATTTGGGTTGATGCCATAGTAGCACGGGGGAATTTGTATGTTTTGTTTCCCATCCTCCCATGAACATTTGGCACACAGAAAGGAAAACAGAACACCCACGAGGGAAGATGGTGTTGGCATCTCAGCTTACCTTGCAGTACTCGTCAATCGGTATCAGGCGTTTGACAGCCACGTCCCGGATGTGGCTGCGGCGGAAGAGGATTTTGCCTGCAGGAGATGAGAGCACCTTCAGCATGGCAGGAAGGAGTGACCTGCCCTCTGCCACCTGGAGTGGCTGTCTGGGGCGGGCTGGAGGGTTATCAAAATTCCTGGCTGCCCTCAGCATTTCCAGGCTGCACCGGGAGAACTCCTCAGAACTCTGCCACTATAGCACAATGGCTGAGGAAAATGAGCCTTGGGGGTAAGAGCTTTAAGTGTTATGAGGCTTGAACTCAGAGCCTCGCTCATGCTAAGCACATGCCCTGTGATGTAATTACACTCCTGCCCCACCTCCACACCAGGGGAAGCACAGTCACTGTACATATTTATGGGCCACGCTGTAACTATATGTGCAATCAAAGTGTTCAGAAGACTGGCATGGCCCTCACTTCCAGCATTTCTCATCCCCGCTGGAAACACCCCAAAGCCTCTCTATCAGCTATTTTGAAAAGCCCGATCTGCGGTTGTTAGGTGCAGTGGCTGTCCGGCGCGGCTCCGTACTGCACTGTAGTGTCGGCTGCCAGCCCTTCTCTTGCTGATAACCAACCCTGCCCTCCCCCAGTGCTCTCCACTCTTGTCCAGGCTCTGGTAACCACGTCTCTACCTGTTCCTCCTTCCATGAGGTCCTCTTTCTAGATTCTGCATTTGTGTGAAATCATGTAGAAGAGCCCCGGCAGGAAGGTGAGCCCGTGCAACCCAAGGCTCTCAGGCTGCATGAGCAGCTCAGAGCAGAAACTCAGGCCCCCTTCCTTCCCTCATTCATGTCTCTGCTCCTGTCCAAGGACTCCCTAAACTCGAGAGCTATTTGTTTAAAGATTCTGTGCCTTTCTGCTCCACACATGCTTGCAAGAAAAGAAAAATCTAGGAGATAGTGCACCAAAGGGTTTGATGTACTCTGTCTTTGAGTGGCAGATGACAGGTAATGTTTCTGCTCTAAGCTTTTCCTAAAGTTTCTACCATATTTATTGCTTTTGGAACCATAAAAAAATCCTCCCATAGAAGAGGGGGACAGTATCGACAACCTGCTTTCCTCGATGGGCCATCCCCATGGGAACAGGCAGGGGTGGCGGGGGGGGGGGGGGCACCAGGCCCTGCTGGTTGCCCTATCATGGAGGAACCCTGCTGGGATTCTGGGTGGGGCATCCTTCCCAGGTCAGGACTGTCCCCCAACCCATCATTTCAACTCCAGATGAAGCGGGTGGCCTTCCCAGCCTCAGTCACTGTGACAATCCTCATTTTCACTGGTCTCTGCAGGCAGGGTTTTTGCAATCTCGACTCCACTGAAGTGCCACAAGCCTGTGCGGCTTCATGACTAAGAAAGAGTGTGATGCTATGGAGCAGCCCTGGGCAGCACATGCTTTCTGCTGTTACCTGTTTCTCAAAGTGGGAGAGGATCCTGCCCCCCGCCCCCCTCCCCAACCAAAACTAACATGGTCCCATTTGCTGGCAGTTCCCTTCTGTACATTAGGGAAGGAGGGCAGTATTCAGGCTTCTTACCGTAAAGGTAGTAAGTGGACTCGAAGGATTTATAACTAGCATGGCATTACTGCCAACCCACAGCACAAGGAACAGACTTATCTCAAAGCTACTACCCAACTAAAGAGTCTGTTTTGGTTAAATTGTGTGTGTGTGTGTGTGTGTGTGTGTGTGTGTGTGTGTGAACTTGGCACAACCTAGAGTCATCTAAGAGGGAAGCCCAGGTAAGAACATGTCTGCATAAGATTGGCCTGTAGGGAACCTATGGGGTCTTGTCTTGATTGATGGTTCATTGGGGAGGGTCTGGTTGACTGTGGGTGGTGTCAGCCTTGCACAGGCGGCTGAATGAGCCCGGAGCAAGGCAGGGAGCAGCATTCCTCTATGTTTCTGCTTCAGTTTCTGCCTTGACTTCCCTTAATGACAGACTGCGACATGGATGCATTAGCCAAGCAAACCCTTTATTCCCCAGATTTGTGTCTGGTCATGGTGTTTTATCAAAGCAATGGGAAGTAAAGGAAGCCAGGGCCCAAATGCTAAGGCTTCACCCCAGAAGGGGTCGAGGGGGTGGGGACTCCTCAGGCATACAACAGTGCTTCCATACCAGGACCGAGAAAGTGTGGCCTTGACAATCTCGGGGGACACTTTGTAGCAGGAGAAGAGCTCACTAGATGGTTACAGCCAATCCCTCCTGCACTGGGAGGTTGGAGAGCCAATGGCCTCTGGAGTCTGTGGACTCAGAGAACAGGGCTTTGTTCTTCGAGGTCACTTCCACACCTAGAGCCTGGCCCCTGGTAGACCTTACAAAGGAGTAATTACTATGTGTCCCCCAAAACAGTGTGGGGATGCACGACACTCTAGTTAAGAACACATCAATCCTTTCTCTCACCCTCAGCTTTCTGGGGCCAGCCAGCCACAGCAGAGCCAGGTTACACTGAGGCCAGGAGCCAGGCAGCCTGATCAATGCTCTCAGTGGTTCCTACTTGTTGGTGATGCCTCTCTGGTGAAGTGTGAGGACAGCTAGCATGGGCGAGGGTCTGGGTCTTTTGGGAGGATCAGGAAGGACAGTGGGGCTACCTCCACACTGGAGTGGAAAGGGTGTTCAGAAGAGAAACCGGCCTTGGTGGGAATGGGCGGCTTTTGTTTTCCATAGTGGACCAAGGCCAAACTGCAATTCTTAGTTTTCAAGTCGCATCCTCTGCCAAGTTGGCCTCCCCAGCTCTCCCTGGGATGGAAAGTCCACACAGGCTGGTCCCTTCCCCGCCTGTGTGTTAACATGAAATTTGCCTTTGTCTTGCTGACAAGGCAGTCTGGGTAGAGAACTGACCTCAGGAGAGGAGACCTGCTTCCTGCCCATGGCATTGGCCTGGGGAATAGCTGAGAGGTGGGCTCAGAAGGGATGGGCCAGAGGTCCTGGGACCCCTGGGGGTCCCAAGCTGGAAGTGGGCACCAGGACAAAGGGGCTAGGCCCCGAGAGCAGCATTTGCATGAATTCTTGCTAGAAAAGAATTACGTAACCACAAAGGCTTTTAAGGGCTGGGGAGAGGGTCGGGCTCAAGTTCTCTGCCTTGGGAAGTTTCCCAGAGCAGACTCTTGCCTTTCATCCAGAAGAAAGCTACAACTTACTGCTCCCCTCTTCCTTGAAGAAAGTCTGGCTTTTAGATCCTGGCTGAACTTGAACATTCTTGGTCACCCCAGGATGATGCCAACACACAGAACGGAGAACCCCCAAAGGGAGTCCCTCCCCAACTCTACCTTGCTGCCTCTGCTGAGAGCCTACTCTGAGCCAGGAATTAAACCTGGTGGAGCAGATTCCCTGTCTTATTTAACAGATGTGGAAACAGAGGTGCAGGGGAGGGGGAGGCTGGGGCAGTGATTAAAGTCACGGGCTGAAGAAGGCTGACTCCAGAGCATGTGCTTTACAGCCCTGAGTTTTGGCTACTGCAGCTGGCACATGGGGTTCCCTCCAGTGGGGGGAAAATTCCAGTGTGGTTGATGATATTCCAGTGGAGGGATTAGAAATGTTAGGTTTCTGTCTTTTTTTTTTTTTTTTTTTTCTTTTTGTGCAAAGGATTCTCCTAGCAGAGGGGGCCTAGCAAACACAGCTAGCCCAGTGTTCAACCCAGCCAGGCTGATAGTGTCTCAGAACCTCCTGACTGTGTGACAGGGACCCAAGAAAGGAGGAAGATGATAAGCTCTCCAAACCATGGATATCTGAGACGAGGGTGACTGTGAGTGTGCCCATCATCCCTGGGTAACAACAGCAAGTGAGCAATGGCCCTCAGTGACCTGACAGACATTTACACAATCCTCACGGGCACCAGCATTATAGTACCATTCTCATCTCCAATTTGCAAGAGAGGAAATCAAACCTGCTCTTGAATCATTTACCAAGGTTAGGGGTGTGTGTGCCCAGGGTGCCAAAGTTGGAAGTGACTCTAGCATGAAGCTTGGAGCCAGCCACCCCTGTTCGCATCCCAGGTCTGCCTACCATGCCCATGTTTGTGGTTTCTCTGGGCCCTAGTTCCTCCTTCGTGACAGGGGTGTGGTACTGACTCCCTGTAGGGAATGAACTGGGGTGACCGGTGTAAAGCACTCAGCCCAATGACAGCTGAGAGCAGCAGTTGTTGGAGCTTGGAGCAGGTTCTGTTTCTGAGTAATCCCTCTTCTTCACCTCAAGCCTTGACATTTCTCTTTGGTAGGGCTGTAGGGGTGCTGGGGGTGCACACAAGTACGAGCCAAGACGGCACTGCACCCTTTGCAGCAGCTGGTGGGACACCTGGCACTCAAGGTGCTTGGTAGATTTGTGTGCTGTGACCCCCAACCTGTCCTGCCCTAATCCCTAGTCTGTGGAGATGATGGGACAGTCCAAGCCTTACATTATCCTGGATCAGCCTGGAAACCACGAGAAACCTTCTAAGCAGAGAGCTTTCTCTAACAGGGAGGTTAGAAAGATCTGAAGTGTCAGAAAATGTCTATGTCCCATCACTGGCTCCCTAAGAGGAATGCAGCTTCTAGATGCTGGAGTGCCCCCTGCAGGCCCTCCCCCCACCCCCCCAGACAGCTATCAAGCAGACTGCAGGGAACTGATTCTACTACAATGTGAGTGAGATTGGACCGGTCTTCTCTGGAAGGTCCAGGTAGCCTGGTTAACACCTTAGCTTTGGCCTTGTGAGGGTCAACAGGGAACCCAGCTAAGCTTGCCAAGGCTTCTGTTCCACAGAACTCTGAGGCAATAAGCGCTGCTGTATTGCTGTTAAACAGTTGGTCACTTGTGACGTAGGAATAGAACACAAACAATGAATACAGTGGTTCTACCAACCAGATGCTGCCTGTGAAAACCCTCTGTGCCACAGCTCCCACCCGAGAGCTGGGAGAAGCTGAGCATCCTAGATGGCAGGATCCCACTCAAGGTCACACAGAAAGAGGCATATGCCCATTCTTAGCACTCGTTCTGCCCTCGGCTGAGGCTCTTGCCAGTGGAGCCATGCTGGTTAGTTTGACACCGTTAGGCCCACGTCAACTAAATACAAACTGGAGTGACCCAGAAGAGAGAACTCAACTGAGGAACTGCCTCCATCAGATCGGCCTGTGGGAATATGTGTGTGTGTGTGTGTTTGTGTGTGTGTGTGTGTGTGTGTGTGTGTGTGTGTGTGTGAGTGGCATGTTCTTCACTGCTAACTGACATGGAAGGACTCAGCCCACCATGGGTGGTGCCACCTCTGGGCGGGTGGTCACGGGCTGTAGAAGGGAGCAAGTCCAGCAAGCCATGGTGAGTTAGCAAGCAGCTTCCTCCACAGTCTCAGCTTGGTTCCTGTTTCACCTTCCTCTGATGACAGACTGTGACGGAGAAGTGTAATAGATGCAATAAACCCTTTCCTCCAATAGCTGCTTTTCCATTGTGGTGTTTATCACAGTGATAGAAAAGCAAACTAGAAGAGAAACAATGCCCCTTACCCCCTCCCCCCTGCCCCCATGAGAGGGGATGAGCTCATGTGCTCTACCAGGGATCGGGAGCTTCAGTGGCCAGGCTTGCCCTGTCCAAGAGCATGCACCTTACCCACCTGGCAGAAATGGAATGATCCTCTGCTTGGGATCCTTCTGTCCTCCTTCCATGGGGAACTTGTCCAGCATCTGCATCTAAACAGGGCGGGAACAAAAGCAAAGACCGTTCACAATATGGAATACACATTATCTGACATCTTAGAGGGAGGGGTATGTGAAATTTGTGATTTGCCAGATTAGAAGTTCCCTCCGTGCAGCTTTCCAGAAACCTGAGGCAATGGGGATGGGGGCTGGATCCGAGGACTATGTGAGAACAACTGTTTACACCCACTGTTTCCAAACTGTGAAAGCTTCAAGTTGCAAGAGACCATTCTTAGTTGTTGTTTTAAGATCCATTTTAGATTATGTGCACGTGTTATATGCATCTGTGCCACATGCATGCAGGTGCCCTCAGAGGCCAGAAATGTCAGAGCCCCTGGAGTGGATTTACAGGCAGTTGTGAGTTATCTGATAGGTTAGGAACCAAACTTGGGTCCTCTGCAAGCAAGGGCAGTACATGATCTTAACCACTGAGCCATCTTTCCAGGCCACCATTCTTGGTTCTCCTGGAGAGTTTAAGCCACAGCACTTGAAATGTGAATAACAGCCTGACGTCTTCTTTGTCACAGACAGCAGGTCATTCTGCATTCTGAGAAGTAACGGTGTGTTAAAATGCCCTTCACCTCGTTAAGCCTATGCTTATGATATCATTCTATTCCTGACCCACTCTGAAATCCCCAACCTGCTCAGCAGAGCCCGTGCCTGGTTCTATGTTGCATGCATGAGCCAGCCATGAAGATGAGCAGTCTCTAAAAGAGTCTGGGAAATAATCTGGTGACTATGAAGTAGTGTATGAGACACCATGAAACAGGCAGGGGGTAGAGGATGGAGTTGGGGGCAGACCATAGAAACCAGTATCTCTGTGTCTTAGTTGAGGTTTCTATTGCTGGGAAGAGACACCACAACCATGGCAACTCTTATAAAGGCAAACATTTAATCAAGGTGGTGGCTTACAGTTCAGAAGTATAGTCCATTATCATCATGGCAGGGAGCATGGTGGTGTACAGGCAGACATGGTGCTGGCTACATCTTGATCAGAAGGCAACAGGAAGTGAACTGAGTGTCACACTGATTGAAGCAGCTTGAGCAAAAGAGACCTCAAAGCCCGCCCCTAGAGTGACACACTTCCTCTAACCAGGCCACACTTACTTCACCAAGGCCTTTCTCCTAATAGTACCATTCCCTCTGGGGGGCATTTTCTGTCAAACAACCACACTCTCATGGCTTAAGACAGGAAAGTGAAGCTGCGTGTGACTTTAATCCACAGGCAGGTGGAGCTCAGTGAGCTCAAGGCCAGCTTGGTCTACATAATGAATTCCAGGCCAGCCAGGACTACATGGTGAGACTTTGTAAAAAAAAATTAATTTTAGAAAAAGAAAGAAACTAATGTGGAATGTCTGGCTTGGTACTCAAAGTCACAAGGATCTGCTACTGAACTCTTGTGGTTCTGATGTAACTTTAAAGGTCTTCTCTTTTGGTTCCTAATAAAGACAGCATATCACAGCACGGGCACTGAAGTTAAGGGGAGGTTCCCAGAGCTGTCCACAGCTGTGTGCCAGGTTTCTGAACCCAGGGTTGAACTGTACTTTCCCATCCCCCTGAAATGGGCCACGTCTAATGATCAGTGATACGTGCTACTTCAGGGCGGAGGTTTGTGTTCTCTATTTCCTGCTTTCTTGTGATGGACTCCCTGCCGTCTGCAGTCCTGTGGGGGTGGGGTGGGTGCAGAGCCTCAGCAACTTCACCCATGGTCCAGCCCATGGCCTGGTTGCCCATTTGGGATGCAAGTTGCCCTGCTGTCTGGTGGGGTTATCTGGGTTTTTGTTTGTTTGTTTGTTTGTTTTTGTTTTTTGAGACAGAAGCTCAATATGCGGCCCTGGCTGTCCTGAAACTATGCAAACCAGGTTGGCCTCAAACTCAGAGATCTGCTTGTCTTAGTCTCCCAAGTGCTAGGATGAAGGGCGTGTCTCTTGGCTGGCTCAACCATGACGCCTGGCTCAATAATATAGACGATGGCCTCTTTTTGGCAATGTCAGGGACTGAACCTGGGTCTCCCCACATACTAAGCCAGCACTCTACCACTGAGCCAGCCCTGAGGTTACCTGCTACAGGAGCATATCCTGATCTTTCCTAATTCACAAGGAAGCTAGAGAGGAGGAAAGGAGTCCTGAGCCTGTCAAGATGGCTGACAGGTGACAAGCGTCCCCACCAGTATGCTTCAGGGAGATCATCACCCCGACTTCCCGGACTGTCTCTCTGATGGAAAGAAAGAAGTCTGGAAAAGTCCAGGAGAAGAGGCTCCAGGAGGGAGTAGGCACACAAGTAAAGGAGGAAATGTGCTCATGGAGCAGACAGCAGGATTCCCTGCCCCCATCTCTCAATTCTCAGAACTCTATAATGTGACCACTAGCATCCAAGGTCCTAGAGACGAAGAAACTGAGCCAGTGCCTACAGCCCAAGTGTGGCAAAGCCAGGGCCTGCAGCTCAGGGTGTTTTTGTCACTGTGAGAGTGCACCTCTGCAATGCCGAGAAGACACAGAGAGGGCAGGGGTACATGTGTCAGGCTGGAGCTGCTGGCTTCTTCTGTGCGGTCTTATACCATGCCCTGGGGGAGTGGGCCGGCTTCGTGCAGCTGGGCTTGCCGGGCAGCTGCGGTATGCAGAGGCTTTGTTCATGGATTTTATTATTATATGCAGTGCAAGGGATGGAACCAAGGGCTCTGCACATGCTATGTAAGAGATCCTGCACTGTAGCCACTGGGCTACCTTGGGTTCTGTTATCCATGGCATTATTTGCGGCTGTCCATCACTGGTCCCCACTTGGTCCTGCATGGGAAATACTTGGTCCACTGTCCTTCCCTGACTGCCAAGGCCAATCTGGGCCTCCTGGGAAAGATGGATTCATTTCTGAAGAGTGCTCCTATATCAGCACATAGTAGGTTTTCAATAAACACAGGCAGAATGGATGCTAACAGTGCAGGAGATTGGCAAGTTCAGGTGGTACCCCAGAATACTCTGGACTTTTCTAAGACATTTTATTTGAACTTAAAACTACCCTAAAACACAGAAATTTAATGAAAAAGAATTGATGAATTCAACAGAGAGAACTTTTTTCCTTCAGGAGATCACTTGAAGGGACAGTTAAATAACTCTAATGAGTAACAGTCATATTACTAATATAAAATAATAATAATAATAATAACAGTACACTGCAGTTGACAGTTAAGTCTTCACATTTAGTTTCATCTGATCTTTACAACAACCCTCTGAAACAAATGTTATAAGTTCCAAGTCACAGATGAGGACCAGAGAGGGGAATGAACTTGCCTTAAGCCACACAGCAAAGCAGCAGCATGATGTGTCCAAATACCTTTGTCTAATCACATTCTCTTAATATCACTCTTTAGCTGGTTTCAGGGCTACATGGATATGGAAAACCAGCTGGAGACAGGTAAGCTTAATATTCTGTGCACATGTGAGTGGCATACCATTCCCTTCTCAAAAGCAATTTATCAGTCTTAGCTGCAGAGGCTCTGAAATTGATACTTTTGCCTAATGCTATCTATCCCCCACCCCCTCAAACCCCGCCTCCCCTGCCACAGAGAAGCATGTTGTCAAGAATGCACAGTAACAAGGCCACTTCTGTTCTCTTGGTGCCTTTTAAGACCCTCTCTGGATCTCCACACTGGCTAACGAGTGCCCACACTGACTAATGAGTGCCCACACTGGCTAGTGATATTTGCATTGGCTAACAAATGTCCACACTGGCTTATACACCACTGGTCTAACCTCAGGTAAGTCCCTTTAGAGCGGACAGCTCAGGTGAAATCCTGATGCTTCCTCCACAGGCTGCATCCATCGAGCCTCTGAGGCCGTTTGGGAAATGAGGGACATTCTGCAGGGGGCTGTAAACACTACTTTGAAATTGATTTGGGAGTAACATAGTAGTCTGGGAGGCTTGTTGTTTGTTTTGTTTGATTTATTTATTCATGAATATGTATGTTCTGTCTGCATGTACGCCTGCAGAGGGTATCAAATCTCATTACAGATGGTTGTGAGACACCATATGGGTGCTGGGAACTGAACTCAGGACCTCTGGAAGAGCAGCCAGTGTTCTTAACTGCAGAGACATCTCTCTAGCCATGTTTTGTTTTTGTTTTTTTAATTGTGTTACATATATACAATGTATAGTACATCTTTCCACCCTACCTGGGTGCACAGTTCTGTGGCCTTATGCACACTCACTCAGCGGACACTCATCTCCTCCATCATCTCCACAGACTTGCATCAGCCAGAGCACCAAATAGCTCTCCATCCACCCTGCCTCGTGTCACCACCTCCACATTCTGACTCAGTTGACTACTCTGGGTACCTTGCACAGGCGTAGTGAAATATCTGTCCTTTTCTCTCTGGCCATACTCTACTCAGGGCACAGTGTTCGGGTTCAGTCATATTACAGCCAGTACAGGAAGTGTTTTGTTTTTTGTGTTTGTGAGACAGGGTGGGTCTCTCTGTGTGGCGACATCTGCGACCCTTCCCCAGGGGGACACACTGAACCTGGAGATCTCAGAGTGCAAAGGCTGTACAACACAGTGTGAAGTGGACCCATGTCTGGGGCTTATCTGTAAAGGACTCAGGTGGTGCTCAAGCTGTAGGGAGAAGATGAACCCATGAACAGGACTCTGAGGGCAAGTTCACCTTTTCAGACACACTCAGAGGAAACCCTGGGTCCCAGGGAGGTAGTGGTTAGAGCCCTGCTGTTTGGGGCATGTGACTACTGCTCTAAACTTGAGTGTTGCCACTTGTGAAATGGCAATGGTGCTGACCTCATGCTGGCAAGGGAGGGTTTGGTGAGGTGGCATTTAAGATGGGCACCTCACAGTTGTAGGCAAGAGTAGTTGATATTAATGCACTCCTCTGATGGGTGCTGCCCTGAGCATTGTGGGTACTCCAGTCACTCATCCCCAGAGCCTTGCTTGGCTGTCCGCTCCCTCCAAGACGTTCTCATCCACTCTACATCACCAGCTCAGGCTAAGGCAGAAAGAGATGCTCAGGGAGACTGAGTGACCTGTCCAGAGGTTGGGACCTCACCTCAGGTGTTCCTATTCCAAACTCAGGGCTCTTTTCCATCCCCTCCAGCCTCATATGAACAAGACACATGGCTAGATGTCAAGTCTTAATGGAAGACATGACCACAGGCGTCCAACTTTTCTAAGAAGTCAGGAAGGTGGGTCTTTATTATGGGGACATTTTTGCTGGTGACAGTGTCCTTTCCCATGAGGTGGTCTGGGCCACGGTCCTTCTACCATGAGTAGCAACCTCTCTTTAAACTGTTTCCTCAGCTTAAAATTTTCCACGATACCAGAGCAGACACCTACAGTTCTGATTCCCCAACGCCCTCCAGCAGGTGGTACCCAGGCACATTATCAAGATGTTGATCCTGTTTTTCTGTCCTTGTGCTGGCCTTAGACACCTCCTCCTATGGTCCAAGATGAGCTTAAGCCATAGGGGACATTCTTTTCCCCTAAAGTAATAGTGCTAATGTGCTGGACACAGCTTGGAACAGTAGCTGCTGCCGTGGAACTTACCACGGGGCCCAGAAACAATGGAGAAAGACAAGTCCTAGTTGTATCCAAAGCCAGAAGTCCTTAGATTTCTCAGCTGACAATAAGGAGCCGGGAGAATCCAACCTAGCTGGGGTTCTCCCATCAGCGCCATGACAGTCTGACAAAAACTGGACATCAGGCCAGAAAGCCGTGAGAACTGGACTGAAGCCCAACTGTCGAATTCCGAAGTCTGGAACCTCAAGAAACTGGTATCATGTCCCCCTTTTATCCTTCTGTTGATTCCAAGCAGCCTGGGCCTGTCAGTCACCCTACCAGCTGACACCTGCTCCATACTCAGCCCAGGCCTGTTCTTATAGTCTCAAGAGCTATACCTCACATACCACAAAAGCCACCCTTTAAAATGGACCACGCAGTGGTTTTCTATGTATTTACACAGTATGCAGTCATGACCACTATCTAATTCTAGAACATTTTCAGCACCCCCAAAAGATACCCAACACCTGCTGCCACTATATCTGCCCATCATCCCCTTCCCCAAGCCCTGTGGGGTTGCCCCTTCTGACACAATCACCAATTTTAACTTGTAGCTGGTAGCAAAAGCAGCAACAGAGAGCAGAGTGGCTAGCAGCATGGACTTTGGTGTCATGCAGCCTCAGGTCTGAGAACTGTCACACTAGCTGTATGACTGGGCAGGTGAACGGATATCTCTGAGCTTAGGTCTGCGTAATCTGGTAAACTGGTTGTGAGGACGAAATGAATGGACCGGGCCCATGAACAGAGCTTCAGAAATGCTGGCTGCTTTTACTGACATGTTCCCACATCACCAATGAGAGCACTCAGACACAGTAGAGTAAAGGAGCAGGCCCAAGGCCACACAGCTGGGGGTGGCTGGGCCCAGGTCTTCTGCGGTCTCTGCTTTTTCTGTTACACCAGTTCAGCGGCTCTTCCTCCACACAGCCTCAGCCCTCCCTCCCTCTGTGAGCCAAGTCACTTCTTTGAAAAAAAAAAAAAATCAAGGCCATGTGCCAAATGGGACATGGAATCATGAAATCATCTAATGTTGGGGTATCGTGGCCCCACATGGGCTGGTCTCCTTACTTAGTCCTTGGGGACAGCTGAGCTGAGTGGATATGGATAGGGGGAGGCTGCTTCTAGCTTGAACCAGAGCCACTAGAATTACATGGTTTTCCCACTCTGCAGCCACATCTGGGACTTCTTAAAACTGGATGAAGCTGGGCCTCTGGATAGCTTCACCATGCTAGGGATGGCCACTCGAGACAGTCAATTCTGCTCCAGCAAACCCCCAATCATTACTACACTGAGCTGGGAAGAAAACCTGGCTTTTAAGAAATCAGTGAGATCAGGGGTCTAGTCAACACAGGATTTGGGTTGGGAAGACCTGTGGCCAGACCCAGCAAAGGAGGTCACGGCAGGTGTCACATCTGTGGAGAAGGACAGACGACAGGCAATGCACTCAGCCAAGTCCATCTCATTGTCATAACAAGTACATAATGGGAGTACTTTCTTTCCCATTAAAAGCAAAGGAGGAAATGGAGGAAGAAGACAGAGGTAACACCAAGCTGAGACTGAAAAGGGAAAGCAGAGTCTTGAACTTGGGTTTGTCTTCAGCTTTGGGCCAGGCTGGAATAGGGAATTCAAGTAACAGTCTAGCCACATACTTAAACATGCCAGTAGTCAGACACTTTCCCATTCGCAGGGCTCCCTCCCACCCTGGCATTCCCTAGACCAGTGTCACCTGCTCCCCACCACAGCTGACAGGCTGGGGTGGGGTCTGATCCAGGATCCTGGAGACCACCAGATTCTCTTCCCAGGGACTCCAGGTTCCTGAGAGCAGGGAAAGACGCTGATGGAGACAAAATGTGCTGACTTGAAGACACGCTGAGCGTGTTGGCCAACAGACAAGCCAAGAGGCTGATCTAGAGTGGCCAGGGAGAAAATAAAGCAGGTTGGACAGAGGGTCCTGAGGTCACGAGATAGATAGCCAGGAGCTGCCAGTAGATACTAGGCCCTTCCAAGGTCACAGCATTGTTTGCTTTGGGTTCCAGGCAACACTCTGCTCTGCCCATAAATCCAATCCACTCCTCTCTTCATGTGTCAACTAGTGGAGTGGGCTCTACTCTGCAGCTGTAAATAACCCTGGGAAGACAATCATGTCACTATTGTTCCTTAGCCCCACAGACCCTTCTTGGAGGTGCCAGGCTGGCAAGAAGCCCCTGAACACATGCCAAGGCAGAGCTCCCAAGGTAGATGCCATTGCCTGTAACAGTAGCCTAGCAATAGGCAAAAGCTCTAGGTCACCTGCATTATCACCGGTCTGTGTGAAAGGGCAGAGCTCCCCTGAATGCTGTTGGTCGCTCTCACACGAGGCTGTGCCACCTGCTCATGCCTCCTTTTCCTGTGTTTTCTTCTCCCCTGTCTGCTCATTCTAGACGGTGGTAAGTTTATTTATTATGGGGCTGGGATCAAACTCCCGGCTTTGTATGTGTGAAGCACGGATTCTCTCACTTAGCTGCATCCCAGCCCCACCGCACATTTTACGGATAGCCCCGCTGTTTATTTATATTCAGCTCATTTGCAGCAGAGCAGCCAAAAATTATAACTGTATGTGAGACTGCTAGATGTGGCTGCATGCTGTTGAACACAAAGCGTCACAGATGAGCTCATTATGTTTTCAATAATTAAGTGACTGGTGTCTCACTCGCTTTACACAGCGGCGCAGCAACTCCTGGCTGTGTGTCCTGAAGGCATTAGATTTAGCTGCACTTGAGAAGGCAGTTAAGAGCCTATGGCTGTCTGCCCTCCTTTGCTATAGTGGGACAAGGCTCCAGACATTCTCCAGTCCACATGGTCAGGAATGGCTTGAGTCTATGTAGTCAAGGATGCCTGCAGTTAATAGTTAATAAAGTTACCAGAACCTGAGATTCTCCTTCCCAGCCCAGACTATGCCCTTGATACCAAGGGTGGAGCAGCCACCCAGGAAAGCCCATTGGCTGTCATAGTGATTGGCATAGAGCTAAGCCAATGAAACACAAAGTGCCTGCCAGGCCATGTGAGAAGTCTTCGTTACTCTTTCCGACAGAGCGTGAGCCCAGAGCTGCTGGAGCCATTTGCAACCATGTGTGACTGAGGAGGAAGTGGGGACACAGAAGGAGAAGTCAGGTGATGGAGTGAAGACCCTCCAGCAAGCCGTGCCTGAAGTCTGGAAGCCTTCTCCTCCTAGGGACAGTCAATGACAGGGCCAAAATACCCAAAGCAAATCTAAGCTGGTTCCGTCACAGTAGGGCAGACACCACACATCCATCGTGGGATGGAGGCTTGCCCTGGACCCTCACCACACAGTAGGGAGAATGCACAAAAGTTCAGAAAGCCAGGAATACCCCCTAGTGTCTGTGGCAGACATTGTCTAAACAACTTTGCCACATCATCTCCTGAAGGACCCTGACTTCTCCAGACTCCTGGGAGCTGCCCTTTTGGAGACATGGTGATGAAGCCACAGGCCCAGGATTAGCATTGTTTCATACTGGTGAAGATGAATCCTACTGAGCTGTCCTCATGTTCCCCAGCTCACTGTGAGACTGGGGGCACATGCTGATCATTCGTTAGTTTGTTCGTTCGTTCGTTCATTCATTCATTCATTCATTCATTCACTCACATCCTCACTCACTCATGTCAAACATGCATTAATCACTAAGTGAGCATGTGCTATGTACCAAGCCTTGAATAAAAACATTAAGGAAAGAAAGGATGAGGAAGACAGGGTCCCTGCCCATGACTGTCACAGTCTAGAAGAAAAGATAGATAAGCTGACAACATCGATAAGAAGAAGCTCACAGTGGAGAACAAAGTCAAAAAAGGCTTCGGAAGCTGGTGACTCTGGTAGCAGGGGTTATCCAAGCCAGCAAGTCAGGTAGGAGGGCACAGAGTAGCATCCCAGGTGAGACTATCAGGAGTGTAAAACCTAGCAGGTGGGGCTGGGGAGACGGAGCATGCGAGGCGTCCAGGCAGACTCAGCATCCTGGATCACCACATGGTCACTGTACAAAACTTGCTTCAACATGGTTCCAGAGCCATGTGTGGCCTCCAGACTGGCCCCCTTCAAGGGCAGCTGACAAGCACCTCTTATTTAGTTAAATGTATCAAAACATAAGGCAACTAAAGACCTTACTCACGCCCCACGTAATGGACATCAATTTAGAGTCAAGACCATGAAAAGACAAGGCTCCAAGGTCACGGTGTAGGGAAAGTCGATTGACCTTCTCCACAAATGCCTACCTGGAGGTCAAAGAACTTGCTGTAGCGTCGGTAGATGGCCTCTGTGGTGCCACTGGACCACGTGACTCGGATGATGTAGACCTGCAGGGAGGGACAGAAGAGACAAGTGTTGACCACAGCGGGATGACATGGTTGGAAAGCATCCTCTTCCAGGCCAGGACCAGGTTCATCCCCACGGAACAGTGCTGGCAGGTGCACCTTTGAAAGGTCTCCAGTGGGTTAGAGGCATGAGCTCACAGGTGGGAGTACAATGCCCAGCGGGTTAACAGCCCAAAGTGGGTTCAGTCCACCCATCTCCCTCCTGCTCTCTCCCATCTTCTGCCACAAGCTAAGCACCACGAAGGCCCTGTCAGATGCCAGCTCCTCAACTGAGGACTTCCCAGCTCTAAGAAGTAAACCTCCATTCGTTACCAATTACCCACCAGTGCCATTTTATTATGACAACATAAAGCAGACTAAGAAAGTCTTCATCCCCGAGACCAAAGAGGAGCTTGAGGCAGAAAAACCCTGAATTTCAATCTCAGCCAGACCAGTCAGTCCCTTGCTGTCTCGTCTCCCTCCTCAGTAGAAGGGGGATACACCCCTGCCTGCAGAGCTGTGTCAGGGATGGTGCAGGGTCAGCTTGGGGCAGCTGCCTCTCTTAGCACTGTACGGGTGCCTGGCTGCTCCCCATGTGGCTCTTCTTTCGGAGGAGTTCTTAAAACCTTCACGTTTATCAAGAGGAGTCGGGGTGCTTGCATCCTTCACCTCTTCTATTGTCCGAAAATAGCCACCTTGATGTTTCCACCAGTGAGGACTCAGGCTAACTCACAAGTCCCTTGGGTCTCAGCTTCTCCATCTGTGAAGTAGGCTAACAGCACCTGCCTCCTCTGTTTCCTGAGCTATATGAAAGCCTAGCAGAATAAAGGTCACGAATCATCTTAGCAAGCAGAGGACATGTCTCTGACCTTGGTCATGTGTTATGGTACACACAGGAAACAATACACTGATAACAAATTTGGGGAAACTGAGGTATCTGCTGGAAGGCAGGCATATACCTCAGTGGGGACAGCAGTGGGTCCCTGCTGGCTCTGGCTGGCAGTGATTACCACAGCACATTGACCTTTCTCCAGGAAGCCCTCTTCTCCATCCTGCCCAGCCCCTTAGAAACAGAGGAGGGACTATCGATGGTATCTTGGAAGAGGTGAACTGAGCTGGGCCAATAAGGGTCAGTAAGCCTCAGCCCTGGGACTCTAGCATTAACTCTTGAGAAAGACCAGTGTTCCTTCTCTGAGACTGCAGGGGCCACCTTCCCATGTCTGCGGTGAGGTCAGCCTGAGAATGAAGCCACATAAGGAAACTCTAAGGATGCAATCTGACCATATCTAGTTCATCTTGAAGTTAAGTCTACAGACACCTGTTTCCTGAGCCAGTAATTACCATTTGGTCCATAGAGAGCTATGTATAATTACAATAAACCTGTATAATTATAATAAAAATAGCTTATCATTTTTACTTGTGCATATTTATGGGATATGGTATGATAGTCTGATGTATGCATATCACATGTAGTGATCAAATCCAAGTGTGTGTGATATATATGACTGACATATATCATATGATATTTACATGTGCATATGCACACATATACACATATACACATAATGGTGCTGGGGATGGAAACTGAAGAAGTTAAAAATGAAAGAAACGGTAGAACTCAGCTAAGCTAATGACTTCATCTTCTAGTTGGGTAAACTGAGGCCTAGAAAGTGAAAACACAGTATTAAAGGTCCCTGCCCCTGGAGATGTACAAGCAAAATTTGGCTAGCTGGCTGCAAAGGACATAACCATTAAAAATTAAAAGAAAAATAAAAAAATATTAAGAAAGACTGCCAAATATTTTGTTTTTCTTAAAATCGACGCACGGGACCTTCCCACACATGGAGAGCCTCCTCGCCTATGATTCACTCCTTGGACTCCTGTTATCAGTCTCTGAAGTTCTTGGACTGCAGCATGCCAACTGCTTTGCAGGAATGAAACCCTGAACAACTGATGCAGTGCTTTTTAGGCACAGGCCAGACTGTCACAGGCTTGTCCTACACGGGTCCTGAGGGCTCAGGGCTGGAAGATGGCAGACACCTGCTCTGCTGCTGTGGGACACTCACAAGGTGCTGGCCTCTCTGGCTGTGGTGTCCTTCACTCTGGAATGGAGACAGCAGCCTCCATGAGAATCAAGTATGATAATGAACGGCTATGGCCTGGTCTGGCACCTGGTACACATTAGGAGCGCTCACTAGCTCCTCCCATGCTCCCGGCTGGTACCCGTCCCCCTTTTTTGGCTTCAGTACCAGTTTCTCTAGGAGAATTACCTCTTTTCTCACTGTTTTGCTATAGGGAGACATGTTTCCCACGCCTGGTCAAATACAGCACTGTCTGGCCCTGGCCACAAAAAGGGATCTGCACCTGACCCAAGCCGGGCTGACAGAATTCATGATCTCCAATGGCATCCTAGAGGAGAGATTGGACTCACAGCTTTAGAAGAGTCAGCCTTTCCCCTGACAAGGCCTGGTGGGAGAATACCATGTGAGGAATGATTCCATGACAAGCATTTGCTTGCACAGAAGAAAGCCAAGTGAAGAAACAATGTCTATATGGGATGCCTTTTTAAAAGCCTCAAAACTCATGAGCAGAAAAACAACTAATTCAATGACAAGAGGCATACGAAAGACTTATCAGCCTCGTCACTGGAGTGGATAGATGGATGGCAAGAGAGTCAGTGAGAAGATGACTGTGCCACCAGCCACTGGAGAAAAGCAGACTAAACAGTGATGAGAAACCATGCTAATGCTTGGTGAGGGTCCTCGCCAGGACCATGTGCCACAGGCCTGGTCACCAGCCTGTAGTGCAAACACCAGCAGGCGGAGTCCAGAAGGAGGAAGTGAAGTCACTGGGGGCTTACCCTTGAAGCACATGCTGGAAACCCTGTTTCTTCCTGTCTTTCTTGTCGCTTCATGGCTAATATGTTCCACCATACACTCCCTCCATGATCTCTGTTGCCATCATAGATCCAAACACAAAAGAGATAACTACCCTAGACCTCTGAACATAGGAGCCAAAGCGGGCTTCCCCTTCCTAGATCTTGTGTATTTCAGGCATCCGTCAGAGTACCAGAAAAGGATCACAGCTGTGAATCTATTAGCACGGATGAAATGAAAAACACTGACATGTAGGGCACGATACCACTGCCTGGAAGCCCAGCACTTGGAGGGTGAAGCAGAAAGATTAGGGGGTTCAAGGCCAGCCTGGGCTACACAGTGAGACCCTGTCCTAATTGTCACTGTGACACACTGCCTGATAGAAACATCTTAAGAGGAGAGATCGGACTTGTGGTCTTGGAGGTGTCAGGCTTTCATGGAGGGAGGGCATGGTGGGCCAGAGCCGCACATACCGACCGTGGTGGCAGGAAGCAGAGAACAGGGAAAACGGGAAGGGTTCAAGGCAAGACACAGCCTCTGAGGCACACAGATGACAGCCAACTTCTGACCAGGCATGCCTCTCAGCAATGCCACAGGAAAGGACACAATGCGCCCATTGGCCAGAGCCCTCTCTGGAAACACCACCCGAGACACACAAAGGTGTGTGTTGCTGACCTCCTCGATGCTTCTCAATCCAACATTTCAAGCTGACAGTTGAGACAAACTGTTACCATCTCAGTTACCACAGCGAGCACAGGAACAAATGGTGGAATCGGGCAGGCCTGTCCCTCCAGATGACTCCACTTCACCTCATTGCTCTCTCCCCAGGACTCCTCTCTGTTCTCTGGGTCCCACAGGGTTACAGAAGTACTGTAACTCTGGGTCACCTCACCAAGGCTCGGGCACAGGTTCCTAGATGCTGAATGAGCCTGTGCTCTGTTCCCTCCTCCTGGTTCCTATGGGGAGCCCTGACCATAGGGTTATGTTAGGTAAAGTCCTTACACTGAAGTCAGTCACCCTGGCTTTGGGGAGCCATAGTTGGCCTCTGTGCCTGAGGTTCTACATGTGGGGTGGGAATGGTGAGCGACACTGGCTTGTACAGAGTCATTATTCCAACCAACACACCGAACACTGCTCACACAGCATCTCCATCAGGACCAGATACCAGCATCATGAGTGACCTAGAGATATAGAAAGCACGTGGGAGGATCCTATGCAAATGTGCTATTCCACACAAGCATCTGAAGATCTGGATGCCTGTGGGGACAGAGGGGCTGGAATCAAGTCCCCATGGGTACCAAGAGATAGCTGCACATAATTATATGCACAGTACACATACGTGTATACAAACGTATGCATCACATATGCATACACACATACATACACACACACACACACACACACACACACACACACACACACGCTACATCACACACACGCATAGCTGCTTCTTGTCACTTGAAGTAGCTCTGGTCTACAGTGCTACCAGTGACCGTGACTCGGTCAATGCTTAAGCATTACTCCTCGGAGAAACAGTTAGGGTCCTTCGAGTTTTCAAGCATTTTTACCATCATCGAGGCTTATGTCTAAGGGCACTTTATTAATGTGTACAGTTAGTTCACTCACACTGAACTCAATGTCCAGCAGCTCAATTACTCAAGCCTGAATGAAGCTTTTCTAACTCTGGCACACCTATGAGGCCCAGCAAGCCTTTCCCACTCAGGGTCCCAGGCTGCACCTCAGTCCCAGGCTTGGGTCCATTTAATATAGTGAAATCACTAACAAAAAAATCACACAAATGTAAAAGGTGGGAAAAAAAAAAAACCAACACACTTGTTCAGGACACAGGAGGAAAAACAAGAGAGCCAAATGTCATCCTGCTCAACCTTAGCTGAGAATGTCATGTATGGCTGGATGATGTGAACTGTGACACTCGGGGCAGGCATGTGCCTGTAAACATCCCCCAAAGCCATGAGTGCTGATTTGGGCCACAGATAAATGTCATCAAGCATACAAATTCATAAATATAAATAATGAGGATGGTCTTACACATAAATGTGCGTGTGTTCATGTAAACACACATGCTAGTGGTTACTCTGGGCTAGAAGGAGTATGGAGGAGTTTTTTTTTAAACTCTGGTCTTGACGCTTTTTCATATTTCCAGACATTTTTATGCCTGTACCAATGCTCCTTGATGTATGACGGGCTGTATCTTGATAACCCCTTAAGTAGAACACCTTCAGCAGAAAATGTACTGACTCCACCTGATCTCCCCAACTCAGCCACGCAGCTCCCTGTGTGGTATCAGCTGTTCCCCTCTGTGGTGTGACTGGCCAGCAGCTGAGGCTTAACACTACAGCCTCATAGGAGTATCTGACTGAACAGCACCAGCTACACATCAGAGGCCATCTGTATTGTCTAACTAGGAAAAAAAAAAGACATCACCTCCTGGGAAAAAAATGAAAAATACTTTGTTCTGAACCCCAGCTAGCATCTTTCTGCTTGGTCCCCAAGGCCACTGTATACAAGTGTGACCAGTGCCACAGGGATGCCAGGTACAGGAAGGCAGGGCCTAGTGCTGACCTCAACGAGATCCGGTTGTACAGCCTGCATCCAGAACTCATTGTGTGAATTTGTCTTGGAACCTTGTGTTCTCTGCAAAACAGGTGAAAGATGCTGGTCATCCTTACCTTCCGAGCTGATGGAAAGTTCCAGAAATGAAATACATGCTAAATAAAATCTCAGCTTAGGGATGGGATTTGTAGGACATGTTCTCTGAATGGTGTTCAATCCTTCACCCTTACTACTTGGCAAGTCTACACCTGGGCCATGAGCTCCAAGTCCTTACAGGGCCCCCATAAAGCATGTAGGAACCTAGGCCCATTTCCAATATCAATACCCCAAAGGGTTGTTTTTTTTTTTTTTTACAAGAATAAAGTCTGAAGCCAAAATCCAGTGTACAGCTCCTTGGGAAATCAGAGCTGGGCCCTGGTAAAAGTCGGTGGTAGGACAGAGAGAGCCAAACCATCTCCTGTGGGACCCCGAGTCCTGGGTCAGTGGTCATGCCTCGTTCCTGCTCACTCACTTGGCTGCAGCACCTGGAAAGGCCCCAGAACATGGAGAGGCCATTTCCCAGGGCAGTCTGATGGCCAGCTGTGATCTCAAAGAGTGTCATCATATGAACTGCAAACACATTGAGTTGTTTCTTGGAGGCTGAGGGGCATCCTCCAATCTTTTTCTGATTTGCAGATCTATTGCTGGAGTTTCTAGGGGGTTCTGGGCTTGGCTCCAACTCCAGGCTGAGAGCAATGATTGGATGGGCCCACTGTGCTGGTCACAGGACAGTCGTAACACTGGGGACCGCAGGGTCAGAGGCAGATAAACTTATTTACCTTCCTCACATTCTTGCCCAGGATGTCTCCTGCCATGAAGGACCAACAATCTCAGAGCAGGCCACACTGGCCAGGGGGGATTTAACACCAGAGTTTCTTAGTCCTATTTCTAGCTAGTGTTACTGGTTTTCCATTTATGGTAGATGGCTACAGTTTCCCTTTAAAAGTAACTGAATTGTCTAGAGTGCATATGAGGAGCCAGGCTGTGCTGGGAAAATATAGTAAGGCAGTCTGTGGGCACAGAAAAGCTCCGATGATAGCGTGCTGGGAGAGCCGAGCATGCAGACTTCCTTGCCATTCTCTCTGCATCTGGAGTGCGGCTGTTCATAGCCCAGTGGAGGACATTCCCAAAGTCAGAAGCACTTCCCTGCCTCTTCTTTGCTGGTGGGTGGTCTGCAGTGACCTGGGGGTGGCTGAAAAAAAAAATATCTAAAGACAAGGCCCAAGTGGGGACGGAGGCTATTTCCCTACAGGAGGGTTGAGAAAGCTACGTCAGCAGGACGGTGCTGTTATTCATTAGCAACGTCTGCCACGGGGCAGGCTGGATGGTGAAATGCATGCTACAATCCAGACTTCATGGGGAGAGTCATCCTTCACACTACTGCAGAGATCAACTTCTTCAGGGTTACACTTCAGCTGCAGGTTCCTCCTGCTTTCACAACAGGGAATTTTCTTACAGGTTCTCTGAGATTGTTCAGAGAAGTGTAAATCTGAAGAAGTCTTAGGCCAGCTGTCAAACTGGCTTGCAAGAAGCCCCAGGATCCAGCAGAGGCCAAGTGGGTGGGCCTCTGGACTGTCTACCCAGTTTCCATAGCACATGCCACTTTTAGCTCTTCTATATGGAGGAGAGGGTGTAACCAGCGGCCCACAGACCAGATTGTTATACACTGTGGGTCCACGGTGCCACGGGCAACCACTGCCTAGAGCCTGCAGACAGGGCCCCAGCCCTTGGCAGACTGCAGGGGCTTTCAACACTTTAATAGAGGAAATTCTTGCTTTAGGATAACCTTCACTTTATAGTTAGGGAAAGTTGGAGAGAGTTGCCCAGGGCCATGTGGTCCATGGGGAGAAAGGCTGGAACTAGAAGCCAGTGCTCTCCTTGGCAGGGGTTAGGACAGGGGTCAGGGCAGGGTCTGATCCCAGAGAAGAATACAGCTCTTTTGGGGGTGCAGAGAGCACAAAGAGCATCATTGAGAGGCTGTGGCTTCTGTTCACAGGCTATGGTTAGTCCAGTGAACCAACAGGCCAGAGTAGCTAACGCAGCCCTATTCTGCCACTAAAGCAAGCCTGAAGACACTCTACTAAGTGATCCCAGGCTGAGGAAAGGCAGCAGGGGAAAGAACAGGCCAAAGGAAGAGGGAAGGAGGGCCTCTGGGTTTCTAGGCATGGTGGGGTGACTGCAGTTAACAACGTTGTTATAGATTTTAAAACGGCGAGAAGAAAGGCTGGGAGATAGCCATTTAAGGCAGCAGACACACCAATGACCAATATGATCATAAAACAATGTACCCAAGTACCCAAACATCACACTGTGCTCCATAAATTGTCAATGAAAAGTAGTTTAAAGTGATTCAGATAAACCTATTTCCTGTTATGGAGCACCTATGGATATGTTTAAGGAGTCTACAGACCTCGGGAATCAAAAATCATCTTTAGCTGGGCATGGTGGTGCACACCTTTAACCCCAGCGCTTGGGAGGCAGAGATAGACAAGGCCAGCCTGGGCTACAGAGTGAGTTCTAAGACAGCCAGGGTTATATACAGATATGTCTCAAAAAACAACAAAAACCATCTCTAAAATGTCAGTGGGTTCCCCTTAAAGCTCCCAACCCAGCTGTGTTTCCAAGCTCAGAGATCCAGCAAGGAGCCTGAGGCCCAAAATGGACAGCAGGGTCGGGGTGAGAGGGTCAGAAAGAGGTGGGTGGGAGAGAGAAGAAACGGGGCAGAGACAGAGGGCAAAAGGGAGGGAGAGGGGGCAAGGAGAGAGAAAAGAGGGCTGGGAGAAGCACAGTGGAGGAACATGGGCGCAGCGGAGGGAGGCAGCTGTAGCTGGCCTCATTCGGGCCTAAACTAATAGGAAACATAATTCCACAGCTCCTCCTGGAGACCCTGGGTTCCCTTTGGTTCCAATCTGCCAACTCTCTCCAGCTGTCAGCCCAACATCTGGTCTATGTAGGTCAGCGCCTCTAGCCTTTTTCTGAAACTGCAACACACTGCAGTTTGATTTCCCAACACCCCACGGCAGCCCCGCCACAGGAAGTGCTGAAAAATGTGGGTTTCTCTTAAATAAAAACATGTTTAATTTATTCCTGGATAGGAATGCTGCCAAGCTTCATGGTACTACGTAGGAACACTGGGTGCTAGTGGGTAGTGCTGGGTGCTAACAGGGAATACTGAGTGCTAGGACAGAGTACTGAGTGCTAGGGGGGAACACTGAATGCTAGGAGGGAGTACTGAGTGCTGGGAGGGAGTACTGAGTGCTGGGAGGGAGTACTGAGTGCTGGGAGGGAAGGCTCTGGTACCTCTCGGTACTCAGGAAGTACTAGGAAGATAGAGGTAGGCAAGCCAGGGCGCATGCAGGGCAGGTAGCTCTGGTCCTGGATCTGGGCCTGCTTACTGTCGTCTACCACTAGGCCCAGCCCTCACAGATCACCTGCCAGGAAGGTGGGGTCACCCTGGGGTGACAGAGCAGGAGGAAACCACACATACTTGAGATCAACCAGTGGGAAGGATAGGCTAGCTCCCAGCCAGCCCACCCGCCTCTTCCAGGCCCCAGGCCAGAGCCTCTTCCAGGCCCCAGGCCAGAGCTTTCCTGTCCCCAAGTCAACAACAGCAGGAGTCACCAAACTCAGAGGTACCCCTCAGCAAGAGACAAAGAGACCCTGGAGATGGCAGGCTGCCAACCTCTCTCCCTCCCTCTTTCTCTTTTCCATTTTTTTTTCAATTAAGTGAATGGTTGGAATGGGGCCCAGACCCAGGAGTCAGCAGTGCCCTGCACCAGATTTCAGGCTGGGCCCCAGCTGCCTTTGTCCACTCTGCACACTGCATGGCAGGGGCTGGTGGCTGAGGGCTGTGTTTGCACCTGTGTGCAGGTGTGTGGCCAGGAGGCAGGAAGGAGGTGGAGAGGACTTTCAAGGAAAAGCTGGGCTCTTTGTCTAACGTGCTACTCAGCTTCTTCTGTTCACAAGGCTGATACACACAGGCCTGCTATGTACCAACTATGGTGGCAGCCATGCAGAGCAGAGTGTCACATGATGGATAGGGTATAAGGACCTCAGCCAGCTATCCCTTCTCCTCAGGAGCACAAGACTGTCTCTCCTGGGGATACTTGCTCTGCTCTCTCACCAAGCCACTTCCCACTGGAGCCTCAACAGACAGCCTGAGTCTGAGCTGGCCACTATTCTCTGGGTTCCCTAGAACACCAAGCCATGTGCCCGGCTGCCACCTACTCTCTCAGGACCCTCCAGCAGCAGCAGGGCCAAGTCTGTCCTACCACTGTTCTTCCAGGGCCCTGGAACAGTGGGCTTTTGAAACATCCAACAAAAGAGATGAAAAGCCCAAACAGGGCTCTATGGTCAAGGATCACAGTGGCCTCTCTCCGGCTCTGTGCCTGGACAGTCACAATGCTCCTGAAATGGATGAGTGAGCAGCTCAGCTGCCAAGGGGAGGAACAGAACCGCTTTGTGACACGGAGAATGCAGCCATGTGCTGAGCCTGGAGAGAGCCTCACTCTGCCGGCTGCTCTAAGCAGTAGTGGACGGACAGTGTCCTCCAGTCATAGGAACTGCACGGGAGCTTCATCCCATTGCTGGCAGAGAGGACTCGGGTGTTCCTTGGGAGAGCTTGACTGTCCAGTGCCCTGCCTGTAGCAGCCCTTATAAAAGCTCATAGAATATTAGACCAGTCATGTATGGTGCCATATGCCTTCAATACCAGCACTCAGGAGGTAGAGGCAGGTGGATTTCTGTGAGTTTGAAGCCAGCCTGGTCTACGTAGTGAGTTTCGGGCTAGCCAAGGATATACAGAGAGATCCTATCTCAAAAAGAAAAGGAACATTAGATCCCAAAAGTGATCTGTTCTGTTCTGTTCTGTGTTGTTTTGAGATGGGGATCTCAAGTAGCCCAGGCTGGCCTTGAACACCTGACTCTTCCTCCTTTCTCTACCCTGTTGAATACTGGGATTATAGATGCAGTCCTGCTGGGGGTTAGAGGAGCCTGATGATAGTGCCTGTCCTGTCTGGTCACAGTCCAATGCCCAGACTTGGCAATTAACAAGCCAGGGCTGGAGCTCACAGCATGACCTGTCCCTTCCTTTGGGCACACTTGGACCCTGTGGTGGAAGCCACGTCAGCAGGGAACGTGGGGCACTGGTGAGCAGGGAAGGTGGAGCACTGGTGAGCAGGGAAGGTGGAGCACTGGTGAGCAGGGAAGGTAGGGCACTGGTGAGCAGGGAAGGTGGGGCACTGGTGAGCAGGGAAGGTGGGGCACTGGTGAGCAGGGAAGGTGGGGCACTGGTGAGCAGGGAAGGTAGGGCACTGGTGAGCAGGGAAGGTAGGGCACTGGTGAGCAGGGAAGGTGGGGGGCACTGGTGAGCAGGGAAGGTGGAGCACTGCTGAGCAGGGAAGCCAGCCCACAGGTCTTTGTGCATGGGCATGCCTGGGCCTATTCACAGTTTGGTCCATGTCCCTTCATGTTAGGGGGACATTCAGGGCCAAGGGCTGGAGCTGCTACTGGACTGGCCAGGCGAAGCACTCTGCTTGCAGACCAAGGTACTGAGGGCTGGAAACACCACTGGCTTGGGCCTGTGGCTCCAGCTGGGCCTTGGCTGCCAACTCCCACATGTCTGCACACATCTGGCCCTAGCGGCATGGGAACTTTCCAATGGCCAGCAGTAGTGCTGGAGCCAAAGCCCAGGCTCAGGACACTAACCTGCAGGCTGGCTTTCTAGGAACGACTCCAGGGCAGGCACGCAGGGCTTGCCGGGATCTGAAGACTGCCAGGCTTTGGAGGTGCCTGGGCAATGTGAGAGGGACTGAAGACAGTTGGGGCTGCCCCGTGTTGACAGGGCTGCCTAGGGCCATGGAGTCGATGACAGCACCCACTAGGTGTGCCACACAACTACTTCCCTTACGATATGCCACTGGTTTGGACTCATAGAGGGTCAATAGTTTACCCACGGTCACACAGCCACATGTGACAGAGCTGAGACTGGGACTCAGCCCGTGTGATATAGGAGCCAAAGCCCACGGTATGTGGTCAGCCACCTAAAGGGCCTAGCACAGTACCTAGCACCCAGCAGTTACTTAATAGAGACCTTAGTAGGGTCTCTTCATGGGCCATAGGCCATCTGGGTACTCTGAAGATCACAAGGGGGCCAGTTCTGCTAGTGGCACCTGGGGACACTTTCCAGGTCAGAAATAACTGCTCTGGGTCTTGATGGGTGATAGTGTCTTCTATGTAGCAACCACACTAATGATCCCTCCTCCTAGGAAACCAGACCTGTGTGGTGGATCATATGATCTACCCCATTTTGTAGGACACCAAAATGACGTTCAGAGAAGCTATAATGGCACTTGTCCCAAGTCACACAGGGACGGATTAGGGAGGTGCCAGAGCAAGGATCTGGATTCCCTCAAAGCAGAAAAGCAGAGTCATATCACAATGGGGTGCCACCTCACCCCAGCCAGGAAGGTGACCACCAAAAAGACAAGACATAACAAATGCTGGCGAGATGCCGAAGGAGAAGGCTCCAGCCTGGCTTGTGGGGATGTAAACTAGTACTAAACTGTGGGAAATAGCATGGTGGTCCCTCCATACCAGAACTAGAACTACCACCATATGACCCAGAAGCCTGCTCCTGGAAATGCCCTCAGAGGGAGTGAAATCAGTATGTCAAAGAAATAGCTGGACCCCCATGCTCACTACAGCACTGCTCACAACAGCCAAGAAACAACTCTGTAACAGATGAATGAATGGGTGAGCAAATGTGGCCCATGCACAATGGAATAGTATTTGGCTAGGAAAAGAATATGGCGACCTTGATGGACCCGGATGACATTATGTTGTGTGAAATAACGAAGGCACAGGCATTTGCACCATGGTTTCACTTGCAAGGTGTCTTCAGGATTCTGTCACTGTGATGGAACACCATGACCAAAGCAACTAGGGAAGGAAAAGGTTTATTTCAGGTCACACTTCCAGGTAACAGTCCATTGATGAGGGAAGTCAGGACAGGAACTCAAACAGGACAGGAACCTGGAGGCAGGAGCTGATGCAGAGGCCATGGAGGGGTGCTGCTTACTGGCTTGCTCATCATGGTTTGCTCAGCCTTCTTTCTTTCTTTCTTTCTTTTTTTTTTTTTCAGCCTTCTTTCTAATAGAACTCAGGACCAGCCCAGGGGTGAACCCACCCACAAGGGGCTGGGCCCTCCTGCATCACTCACTAATTAAGAAAATGACGTATAGGCTTGCCTATGGCCCGATCTTACGAAGGCATTTTCTCAGTTGAGGCTCCCTCCTCTCCAGTGACTCTAGCTTGTGTCAAGTTGATATGAAACTAGCTAGTAGACATGGAGAAGCTAAAAACTGTGGATCTCATGGAGGTAAAGAGAATGGAGGTGGCCAGAAGGAGGGGTAGAGACAGGATGATTACTGGAGTTGGGACACAGTCAGACAGGAGGGAGGATGTCTAATGTTCTACAGTGCCACAGGGCAATCACGGTGGGTGGCAGTTAACTGTGTACTTCCAAGAAGCTTCATGAGAGGATCTGGGATGTCCCCACACAGCAATGATGACTATCTAAGGTGATGAGCACAGCAGCACCCTGATCTGGGCATCACACAAATGAATGCTCACATGTCAGCATGTACCCCATGAATATGCATGATCATTATGTAATTAAAAGAAGGATATTGAAAACAAAACAAAACAAAATCCTGCCTCTAGCACTTGGCCAGATGATGCAGAGTGACTGGGCGAGGTGAACGACTTCGCTATGGAAAGCTGAGCACAGTGCTGGTGAACAGGATTAATGGCCAGAGAAAAAGAACCTGCCAGAGCCTGACCATACATACTATCCCTATTCGTTTTCAAGAGTACCACTCTGAGTGGGGCATGCTGGCAAACGTCTGAAATCCAGCATCAGGGAGGCTGAAGCAGGAGAAGAATGAATTCCAGGCCAGTCTAGGCTACACAGTGAGTCTCAGGCCAACCCAAGTTACATAGAAAGACTGTCTCAAGAATGACTGCTCAGTCAACAAGGCAGTGCTTAAGATACCAGAATTCCACACTTGCCAGTCCCTCACCACCTGTGTCCAACTCCTGCCCTCTGGCCACCCAGCTGTGTGCCTCGGGCAAATCCTTCCTTAGCCTCTGTTCCACCTCTGTAACAAAGTGACATCTAGCCGACTGCATGCATAGTGCCAACACACGCATGACAACCAATGAAGCTGGTTATAAGGTGACATCTAGCCAACTGCATGCATAGTGCCAGCATGTGCACAGTACCCAATGAAGCTGGCTATAAGGTGACATCTAGCCGACTACATGCGTAGTGCCATCATACACACAGCACCTAATGAAGCAGTTATTACCCTAGTCCACTCCAGCTATCAGAGTGAGCCTGGAGGTTCACAGAATTGAGCCCAGAGGCCCCCATCCTGCCAGGAGCCCGGCACCTCCCAAAACAAGAGGGGAATGGGACCTGATGAGGGTGTCAGCTGGGAGATACAGGCTGGGGTGGCAGGTAAGGCAGAGAAAGAAGCCTGCTGCTCATGGCCAAGTTGGCCATCCCTTCCACCACGACTTCACCTGAGCCCAGCCTGCTATCCGCCATTGGTCATCCAGATAGGGTCTTCCTAAAACAGGTGTCCTGTGTTAGAAGTTTGGTCCCCAATTTGCCACCATGGGACCTTTAAGAGGTGGGGCCTAGTTCCAGGTAATTGGGTCTCTAGGGAACTAGGTGGTTCTGCCAAGACTCCATGAGTTCTGTAGGAACCAACAGCTGTCCTTTACCCATGACAGCCCCTGACATCTCCTGGGACAGCCGAGGGCCCTCACCACTGTTGCCGTACTATCTGGACTTTCTCTGTTTCCACACCTGTGAGCTAAAGAAACTTTTTTCTTTTTAAGTTACTCAACCTCTGACCTTTTTGTCATAGAAATAGAAAACTGACTAATACATACAGCACTTAAGCTAATTCTTGTCTTCCATAGGGCCCCTTCATGGCTCCTTTTAAAGATAAAACAGCTGCCGGGAAGTGGTGGTGCACGAGGGAGGCAGAGGCAGGTGGATCTTTCTGAGTTCAAGGCCAGCCTGATCTCCAAAGCGAGTTCCAGGAAAGGCAAAAAGCCCTGTCTCGAAAAATCACAACAACAACAACAACAAAAAAAAACAAAACAAAACAAATAAACAAAAAAGATAATACAGCAAATACATAGGCTTGTATTTAATGAGCAAAACTCTAGCATTGGGCAGAAGGATGAAGGAGCAGGGCTGCACAAAGAGACTTCCACCTCAGACATGCCAGGAAGACTCTTTTTCTGCATCAAGTATAAGTGGTTCTCCTAGGCCAGGTTCTGTGAGTACAACTGGTCACCCGTGTTCAGCCTTGCTGGCTGGCTGGACACGAATACCCCCATCCCAGTTAGGGCTCGGTGTAGACTCCTATGGTATCCTACACTGTCCTCTTCTCTTTCGGGAAAACGGGATAATACATAAAAACAAGACAATTTCATGTGACTGCTGACCACATGCCAGAGTCTGGGTCACCACTGCTCTGCTCTGCAGGGAGGTACCCAGGCTACACTTTCTATTTTGCAATGAGGATGGTATGTGGGGAGGGTAAGGAACTCACTCCATCCAGACGGCAATAAGCAGACCCAGTAACTGCAGAGTCTTGAGGCCTTAAAACCATCCACATCCCCACCCACCAAGACGACACTCTTGGCACACTCCCCAGACCCTGTCCCTGCACAGAATTGCTTTGCTAATGAAGATCACACCGTATCCGGCCATTCCTCTCTAACCTCAAGGCGTGGTTCTGGGATCCCTCCAGATCCTCCCATCCACTTCAGACCATCTCTAGATGACTTAAACACCTAACACAACATGCACACCATGTAAACAGTTGCCATACACATTCAACACAGACATGGCCATCACAGGCCTAACCACACAGAACAAGCAACAAGTAAACTGCCTCCCCTCCAATATTTTCTGTCTTCCTTTTTTCCCCCCTCGATGTTTTCAAACCATGGTTAGTTCCAGCCTGTGGACAGAACTGGAGGCACACAGGCCAAGAAGATGACTATGTTTTTAATTTGCCTTGTGTGTTGAGCATCTCTCCATTTTACTGAACATGCTTTGAACAAATCGCTTTTAAAGCTCCTTGGTCCACAGTGACACGGTATGTCACATTCTTTCTCAGTGGTAGATATTTAAGCTATTTTGAATAATTTTAATGCTGAATGTCTCAACCTATCAGTCCTCACAGAAGCTGACTAATCTGAACTTTAGTGAACTGGACCCTTGTCCACCTAGAACACTGACTTGTGTGTGGCCCTTCCAGACTGGTTGTGTACTTGAGGCTGCTGGCTGAAAACCCCAAGGCTTTGATCCCAGCACTTGGGAGGCAGACAGCCAGGCTACACAGTGAGACCCTGTCTAAAAAGAAGAGACAGCCACGCAAAGAGAAGAGCTCGTGGCTGGTCCGAAGCTGACGGTGTGGTAAAGACTGGCGTAGGGAACTGGCTGCAGGTTGTACTTCTGCCACTAGCCAGCCCGCTGCTCCTAGTGCCCTCAACAAAATGTTTATCCTTCAAAAGAAAAGAGGGAACCATTTATTCAGCACTTCTAGACGCCAGGAAGTGAACTAAACCCTTTCTGTGAGTAAGCCACCTCAGTCATTATCCTACCCTCATTTCCCAGAAGAGAGAACCGACAGAGAGAGGCTAAGCCACTAACTCCAGGTCACAGAGCCAGGCTATCACAGGCCACCTAGCTAGCAACCTCTGAGCATTCTACCCAGGGGCTGTTCATCCTTTCTGGGAGCTCATTTGGCAATCTCATGGAATTTACTACTCCATCTCAAAATGATTTAAAAATCAATAAAATCCATAGGATTCCAAATGAAACCAAGTCAAACCCCATTTATTAAAATAAAAAGCAAAATTGTAACAGACATATGTTTATTAATTTTTAAAAAAATCTATCAATAAATCATGTGACACCATGACTTTAAGCAGTGATGAGGACCAGGGAACTATTAAAAATATGCTGAAAAAAATTAGTGAGTTTACCTGGAAAGACAGTCACATCAGGAGAGAATGGAAGGCAGTCTTAGAGAGGTGTGAAAACTGAGATGTGGCCCTTTTCTAAGCCGGAGGCCCACACTGAGGACCCTCTGCCAGACAGCATTGGCTTGCCAGTCCCCAACAAGCATCCTCATTTGGCTTCCCTCTCGGGAACAGGACCCCAGCCCTGTGCCCTCCATTCTCTTCATCACAGATGCACTTCAGCGGAGGTGATCTCTTTAAGGACAGCCCTGTGCCTGCTCATCACTGCTTCTCTCTCTGGCCCTGATCCACAGCTGGCCCAGGGCAGACATTAAGCCACATCTGTGGAACTGACTGGAAGCCAAGGGTGGCCCAAAGCCACAGCTGCTGATTCACACCCTGGCCCGAGAAGAGGAAACAGTGACGCCACCTCGTGGGTTCTGGCTTGTGGGCCAGCACTGTGGGCGGAGGAGGTTCGTGCAATTCTGCTTAATTAAGCAGAAGTGAACACACCAATGTTGTGTGCTTTAAGGCAGCTTCCCCCCAGTGAGCGCTGGAAAGTGCTGGTACCCACAATTCCAGCCAGTGTGATCCTGGGCGAACTGCCTCACCTTCTCACTCCCTCAGTTTCCACGTGGGAAGCAGCCTAGGACAGAACTCAAACGTCGTCATCTTCCCAGTCCATGCCTCCTCCTTCCAACCCCAGCGCCCTTTGACCTTTGCTGCCCACTACTTGAAATAAGAGTAGGACTGTCAATCAGGATATCCCACCTCCACCTGACCACAGATGGTCAGGTGATCTGGCCAATCAGCGTCCCTCTTAAAGCTGTGGGATCAGACGCCACTGGTGGTGCTGTTGCTTCCTATCTGCTCAGAGATGGGAGCAGAGGGTTCATTTGGTTCTCTACATTCCTCTCTGGCTCAAGTTGGTCCGGACTTTGTTTCTTTTTGTTTGTTTGTTTTTTTCTCTGACACTTACTCTGCATAAACTTTTTATTGGGGAACACTACTGCACAGACTCAGTGACATTAGGTATGAGACCCTTGAGCACGTGAGAAGCACTCAGGTCAATGACAGTTAGTGTCTGATATTATCATAATTATTAATTAGCAATAAAAGTATTGTTACATTCTGAAAGCAAAACCAACTTGGAGTTATTAGCACACGGCTCAAATGTTAGAATCCCAGTGGCCGTTACACTGTCTCCTGAAGACCCAGTCTTGACTCCACTGTCCACATGGGCTCTGTCTTCTTCCTGCTTTGGAGATGCTCCTCTCTGAAGATCAGCTCCTCTCTGAGGATCAGCTCCTCTCTCTCTGCTTAGTGGTTTTCACTGTGCATGTGGTCCATGCAGTGCACAAGCCCCGGCGCCAGCCCACATGCACGGTCCTAGATGCCCAGGTCTCTTAACTTCCTCCCATCCATGGCTTCTATCTCCACTCCTCACATCTCTTCGGCTTGCCCAATCTCTGTCCCTTTTCTCCGCCAAATCTTTCTTACCCTTGTCCACTGGGCATCACCGATCCCATGCTGGGTGATCAGCCTCAGGGTACCTCCTCATTACACCTCCTCATTACTTGCCTTCTTGGGGTTCAGAAGCAGTTCAAGGTGATCTGTCTGCCCTCTTTCCTTGGAGACCCTTTGTTTATCTGAACATTGTCTCTGTTTTTGCATTCCCTGGCCCCTGCGTGTCTTGTGTTTGTCCACAGATTCTCAAGACACAGTGGACTTCCCAGTAGGAAGGTTCTGGAGTGCTGTTTGCAAAGAGGTATCTCTGGCAACATTGTATGAAGCACAGTGCCCAGAAAAAATTAATTCCAGCTAAGTGATGAGTCACCACTGAGCATCAGTACGGTCCAGATACTGGGTACGTATTTATCTGGAATTCACACTGTACTGGGTGTACTGGGTTCTCATTTGCTCATTCAGGATGGGCAGAGGTGGTGCTGCAGAGGTTGATGGTGAAATGCCCTCTCCTCCCACCCAGGCCTTTCTCTCTGTAGCTCCTGAAGAAGGCTTGGGCCAGAAAGCAAGAGGGAGGAGCCCCAAAGCTTGAGTATGCTGCAGAGGGCCCGCAGCTTCTAGTGAAACAGCCTGTGGGATCCCAGAAGGAACAGAGTCCTGGGAGTGGGGGCAGCCACACCACCCATCCACAGTACCACTTCTGAGCCACTGAGATACCTGCTACTCTGTTCCAAACCTTGTCCCCACGTTCGACCAGGAGATAACAAATGTCAGCTTGGTGCAGGGTCTGGTCAGTTGCACCACTCTGGGCTCTAGGAAAGGGACCACAGAGCGTCAGCTTGGGGACACTGCTCCAAGGATAGGAAAACTCCAAGGACAAACATCCCAGCATTTTGTGTCTGTCCCTAGGCATTCTGCAAAAAGCTTTTGAGTCCTGGCAAAGCCACCAGGTTTGAAGAAGGGACACCTCATGGCCAGCAGTAAACAAAGGACAGTACCAGTCCAGAGCTGGGTTCCAGGTGCCACATGCGGCTGTCCGAACAAGCCTCGTTTCCCCTCAGCCAAGACCCACTGGTGCACAGGGTACTCAGGGACTGTCATCTCCCTTTCCGGCAACTGCACGGACACAAAGGGACGGGGACAACTGAGACATGAGAAGGAAGACTATTCACCAGTTTTCCTCCAAGGAAAAAGGATGCTGTGCTGGCTAGTTTTCTGTCAACTTGACACAAGCTAGAGTCAGCCGAAAGGAGGGAGCCTCCATTGAGAAAATGCCTCCATAAGATCCAGTTGTGGGGCATTTTCTAAATAAGTGATTGATAGAGGAGGGCCCAGCCCATTGTGGGTGGGGCCACCCCTGGGCTGGTGGTCCTGGATTCCATAAGCAGGCTGAGCAAGCCATGAGGAACAAGATGGTGAGCAGCACCCCTCCATGACTTCTGCATCAGCTCCTGCCTCCAGGTTCCTGTCCTGTTTGAGTTCCTGCCTTGGCTTTCCTCAATGAACTGTGACTCAGGATAGAGAAACCAAATAAACCTTTTCCTCCCCAAGGTGCTTTGGTCATAGTGTTTTATCACAGCAATAGCAACTGTAACTAAGACAGATGAGTAATTTGCAAGCTGAGTCCAAGCATCATGAGCAGGATGTGCAGCTCAAAGGGAGGATCTCTAGTCTGGTCCTTTCTGGAGGTGCAGTAAACCATGCAACTTGCCCATTGTGGATACCTGGATTGGGGAGCCCTCAGACATACAAAATACCCCAGGAGCAGGGGTCGGGGCATACCTCTAGCTGGAGGACTTTTCCAGGACTCCTCAGGGAGCACACCAGAGTGTCTGCGGGACTCTGGACTGCTTGGTTTTGCACCCCTCCTTAGCTGCAGGCACTATGAAGGACTGGACTCTCTGGGCAAGGCACACTATAGCCAGGAAATCAGGCCCCTGGTTGCCCTGCAGGATTTCACACTCACAGCTTTTGTTTCTTCAGCTCGTGGCTGGAAAACCACATGTGAGTCCTTCATGTGTGGCAGGAATGGAAAGAAGTGTGTGTCACCAGCAGAAGCCCATCTGAAGAGGCCTTGCTCTTGGAGGATCAGGAAGAATGCAGAGGGACCTCAGGGTGACAGCAGGATGTGGGGACCTGCTGGAGCCACCTTGGCTTGGCACAGACTCTTTTTTAAAAATAAGCAGTCACCGGTTTTTATTTTCACTAAAAACAGGGCCGTGTGTACATTGCAGAACATTTGGAAAACATTAAAAAACACAGACAAGCAAAACAAAGAAGGTGCAACATTTTTTTATCAGCTCTATTTCTGGGTTTTTGTAGATGGTCATTTCCACCCTTCAGTGGCAATCTGCAGGAAGGGTCTGAGTGTGTGCCCATAGCCAGTTTGACTGTGATGCCCTGGCAGAAGCCAAGTGTATCTAACCACCCTCCTGGAATTCCACATGTGCATGTCACAGGATCCTGTTCTCTACTGACGGGCATTTAAGCAGCTACCAACTTACAGCTATGGTAAATGACAGTTATACATGGATGTTCCTAGTGAGGCTTAATCTGGCCAGGCTGGGACCAGGGCCTGGGTCCACTACCATCCTCACACTGGCCTCCTCAAACTGGAACTACTAACAACCCCATTTTATAGATAGGGACACTGAGCATAGAGAGTAATAGATCCCGCTGTGGTCACAGAGTTGGTAAGTGGCAGAGCAGCAATCTGACTAGTGGGCTTTCTCCATTCACTAGAAGCGTGGAAAGGCACAGATTCAATGTCTGCACCCATTCCCTGTTGAAAATTATTCGGAGCTATGCTGGCACAGCCTCCTTCAACCTGCAGGACCCAGGGTAAGAGAGAAGCAGCGGAGGCACCACTCTTGCAGAAGGCCTTCCAGTGGGGGGTGCTGGTGCCTGCACCTGGGGCTGAGGGGACGGGAGCAGTGGGCACAGCTGTCAAGGTCCCCAGAAGAGCATCCCGAAGCTGTCTTACTTGCTGCCTCCTCGGCACAACTTGCTTCTGTGACAGGCACCCCACCTTTTTTTTTTTTCAGCCTCAAGAAAGCAAAAGACACTTTTAAAAAAAGTTATCAGGAGCTGGAGAGATGGCTAGGTAGTTAAGAGCATTTGCTGCTCTTCCAGATGACCCAAGTTTGATTCCCAGCACCCAGGTTCACAACTATCTGTAATGTCAGCTCCAGAGGACTGAACACCCTCTTCTGGCCTCCAAGGACATCAGCGTAGTTTTGCACATTCCCTCACACAGACAAGCACATGCGCATATAGATAAAAATAAGAGATCTCTTTTTGAAAATGCCGTGAGGGTGTCACCACTGTGTGACAGACATGGGGAAGTCCAGGACTATCAGTAGAGGAGACTGGAGTAGCTCTTCATGCTATCAGAAGAGCGAGGCAGACACAGCACATCTCAGAGGGGCAATGGCTCCAGATCGGGGCCATGCTGTGGTTCTCCATGGCCACACTAATGTCATCAGGCTCAGCACTGAGGATCAGGATTTAAACCCTCGGATGTGCCGTTGGCAGGTCTCCTAGCTCAGCCAGCAGGGATGAGAGGCAAAGCCAGGCTTTGCCACCACAAAGGCAAAGGTAAGTCAGTAAGAAATGTGCTAGTCGCTGGCAGTTTTCTCCAGCAGAATTCTAGCACCTTCGAATTCTCACACTATCTTCTCAGAAGGAGCCACCTTGCTCACAAAGCCAGAAGCCAATGTGGGACAGGGTGGTCTACTGCCACAGAGAACTTGCACCCAGGCTGGTTTGTCTCTAACATCCCCACTGGCTGCCCTGCTCTGAGGGTTTCCATAAAAGGGTGCCAGGGACGGCAGAGGGGGGAAATGGCTGTGGATATACATGGGCAACAGATCTCCACTCCACACAGCTCGGCATCCAGGGACCACCACACAATACAGAGGTCAGCTCTGGCTTCACAGGATCCTCACTGACTCGGCAGGCACCATCACTCCCAGGCTCCAGGAACCTGACCAGTTAAGGAGGGATGCCCTGACAATCTCTCACTCTATGAGGACAATCCACTCAGAGCTTCTTTGGAGTAAGTGACAAGGGCTGATGACCTGCTTGTCAGTAGACTGAATGAACAGAGGGAGGAGAGAAGGGCCGAGGATGACCCCGACATCTCAGAAAAGGGGCAACAACGAGCCCCCTGGTTTGTGGTGGCATCACAAAGCTGCCTCAATCTTCCAGACAAACACACCTAGCTTGGTTCCCATGCAGTTTCTCCCCTGCTGTGTGACGTCACACCCATACTTTGGATCCTCTGAGCCTACAGTCTCCTCAAGGGGAAACTGAGAACATTAATCTAACCACCTGCAAGATTAGTATCTGAGATGTATAAACCTTTCACATCATGAGAAGATGAAAGGCAAAAACACACGAGCCAGCAGCAGAGGATAAACAGGCAATTCACAGAGGAGGAATCTCAGCCGGCCAAGGAAGGCACACACGGCCACTGGACCACATTAGCAAGCAGGGAAAGGCTGAGGAGCACCATCAGGGGACACTACCGTGCAGCAAGAAGTCTGGCATCAGCTACAAAGTCTGACAATAGAGAGACTGGCCCTGCACAGAGGGATCCCCGGGAGGTGGCTCCTGCAGGAACACACAGAGTTGAACATAACACCCCAAGGCCCAGCAGAGTTCCTGTGTTGGGACTAGACAAAGGAACAGTTCCGGTTACCTGCTGGGAAGAACAGCCCTGAGTCTCCAGGAGAAGAGGACCTTCAAAATGGAGGGAAATAGCCTCACATGGAGTACTATGCAGCAGTGAAGATGAACTGGGGCTTCCGTATTATCACAGATTTGAACAGGGCAAGATTTTTATAGTTTCAAAACATTGAAGACAAGATTGAGATGGGTTAGCAGGTAAACATGTAAAGGACAAGGAAGGGGATACTGATGGCAAATGGGGTGACAGAAATGTTATAAAACTGGACTGGGGTGATGGCTATTCAGCCCTAAACAGTTACTACAAATGCCAGTGACCTCTATGGTTACAACAGGCCACTGTGGTAGTATATAAATGATATGTGAAGAAGACAGTTAAATTTTAAAAAAGTTATCCCTATGAACCCCTATTTTATGTGTGTAGATGTTGCCTAAATGAATGTGCACCACGTGTGCCCGGTGTCTGTGGAGACCAGAAGAGGGTGTCAGATCCCCTGGAACTGGAGTCACAGATGGTTGTGAGGCACCATGTGGGTCCTGGGAATCAAACCCAGGTCCTCTGCAAGGGCAACACGTGCTCCTAATGACTGAGCCATTTCTCAAATCTGTGAATCCGTATTTTAAAAGTGAGTGAGGGCCAGGCATGGCAATCTGTAATCCCAGCACTTGGAAGGCAGAGGCAGGCAGATCTCTGAGAGTTCAAGGCCAGCCTGGTATACATGGTTAGTTCCAGGCCCGCCTGGGCCACCGACTGGGAATGATAAATAACAGATGCGGGGCAGTGGTTTGGGGAAAGATGTGAGTGGAAGGGCACATGGGGCTCTGCCTCTGTGATTTATTTATTCTAAATACAAAGACAAAAGACCTAAGTCAAATGCACAGCTCAGCAGAGGCAGGAGTCTATGGATGGGGCGGGCTTTTTTTCTGTCTGTGCCTCTGAAACACTGAAGTCACATGATAGGAGTCTACCACTCTCAAAGAGCTGTCAGGACAACGAAACCCACACCCAAGGCTCCATCTAGGGCTAGTTAGTACTGCTGTGGTTGGGGACCATACTGTTCCCTTGACCCTGTGTGTCCTTTATCCGTACAGGGGAGAGGATCCCAACAAGACCTCCAGAGCCTATAGGTTGCTAGAAGACACTCCAGTTGGAGGGTGGCCCCAGGATGTCACTCTGAGGAGTTCCCTTCACATTTATTCTGAAGTCCAGGTTCTGAGTGGGACAGGTACATCAGGGGTGACACACAGTGACACCAGCCTTGTCCACAGGTGAAGGCGGCCCCTGTGGAGAGGCTGCTAACCTGACATGGAGGTGCAGCAGGGGACCACGCCCTGAGCCCCAGGTACTGTTGTCTAACTGAAGCCTCAGAACCTCTGGCCGGGTCTCTTCCAGACCCGGCATCAGAGGGGCACAGCAGCCAGGACACTGCAAACTGACGTGCACATTGCACTGTGGCGGTATGACAGGCGTAGAAGTACGTGGTGTCAGCCCTGTTAAGGTCTGGATATGATCTATCCATGTTCAAGAGTTTTGTGTGGGCAACACTTGGTTGCCGGTGTGGTGACCTGAGAAGTGGTAGGACCTAAGAGGCGGAGCCTAGGGAGAGGCAGTTAGGTGATTGGGTGTATGGTCTTAACAGAGTTCTCCCAGGACCTCAGTTCCCAAAGGGCTGGTTGTTACAAAGGAGCAAAGGGGCTCCTCCCCCATCTTTCTGGCTTCTAGTCTCAGCATTCAATCTCTCCCGCTATACATGCTCCCCCCATGATGTCACCTATGACTCCGGGATGGAGCCAAGAAGTCCAGGGGCCAAACCGATGAGGCAGCCCAGTCTTGGACTTCCAGCTCCCCAAGCAGCTAAAGAAACCTCTTTATTTTACATAGGACTGAACCTCAGGTACTTGGCTCTACAATGAAAAACAGACTAAGATGGTCCCCAAGGGGCCCTGGGACACTCAACCGCTGTCTGTATTTTTGGTTACTACCACTGAGGAAAGGGGAGCTGCTGTATGGAGGGCAGAAGCAAGGGTACTTCAGCCAGGCTGCCAACACCGGCTTTCCTGACCCACTCCCTTCAGTGTTCGGAGCTGGGGGGACAGGTGATACGGTCCACATCTGCTGCTGTTGACTTTGGGACCTTCCTACCATTGTACCAAATTATCTGCTCCTCTGGATGACTCAGGGTGCATTCATCCCCACCCCCTTCCTCATCTGGGGAATTAAAGGCAGGGAGAAGGTCCCTTGTCACAGCAGTGACTAAGCCCATGTTCAGAGGAACGAGTTCTCAGAACAAGCTCCTGCATGACTTCAGCATGTTTCCAATCAGAGAGACATGGACACCACAGGGCTACTGTTAAGGAACGCCATGTCGGTCACATGACTGCTCCTGATGGGAGGACATGATCATCCCATCTTTCATCTGAGGACACAGAGACTCCAAAAAGTAACAGCAATCTGGGAGTCCAAGAGCTGAGCCCCAAGCTAGGCTGCTATGTAGACCTGGCTCAGTGGGCCCCTAACAATTGGTTGGAAGTTCAGGGGTACCCCTCAAAGCTGCAAAGCACTGGCAGGGAGATGTGGGCCTGAGTGGATTCCCAGGTTTTGAAAGGACTTTGTCCAGGGCCTCTGTGGGTGTGTGGGGTCTGAGAAGAGGCGTGGTCGCAAAATTTTTGGTCCAACAGGATTTACACACTTGCTCTGCTCCTGACTGTTAGTGTCCTTCATCTGTGAAATGGACTTGGGAAAAACCACTATTAAAGGTGTGCGACAGCCCAAGAGGGGGTGGGCCATGATGCCCAGTCCTCGGTGACTGCAGCTCTTCTGGTTTGGCGGGCTCACAGATCTGGTGGGCTCACAGATCTGGTGGCAGGCGGCATAGAGAATGCTCTACTTCCTCCAGTTGGTGTGTTACTGAAAACTGTCCCGTACCCAAGAGGCAACTCAGCAGGCTCCAACAAGAAGCCAAGATTTGGCACCATTTTCAACAGTTAAGGGGAGAAAAGGGGGTGGGTGTGGGGAAACCAAGACAATTTAGCTGAGCTCTGAAGCAAGGAAAACTCAGCTCTATTTAAAGATATCACAGGTCCAGGAAGCAGCCCCCGCTGGCTGGCCCAGGACTGAGTAACTGAACGCCTAGCCAATAACAATACATGGGAACACAGCACGCCCTTTCTTGCAGAGTGCAGTGGATTCCCGGCCATCTCCTTCCAGAATTTTATGGGCGACTCATGGAAGGCATGTATGTATATCTGTCTGCTTTGTAAGAACGGCTCTCTTAAACAAACAGACCCCAAAGGGGCTTCCAGGGAGGCCCCTGGCCAGCCTTCCTCCAGCCAACGCCCTTTTCTAGTTATTGTTCCACATTTCTTTGTTAGGATTTTTTTTCCCTCCCTCTTGCTTTTCTCCTTCCTGGTTAACTTCTCCAGGGCTGCCACAGGCAGCTTCTTCCAGGCAGGGACACCAGCTCCCTTCACTCCTGGAGGGAAGTCCACAGGGCCTCCTCTGGATCCACTGTCCTACTTCTCAGAACCTCTGAGGTGGAACCTGGGCCACCTCAACTGCAGACAAGGTCCCTAAGCAGCTCTGGAGGCCACTTCCCACCTGAGGGTCACCGTGGGTCCAGGGCCCACCGTCCATGTTCTGGAACCCTCAGCCTTCCCATCTGCAAAATGACACCGGGAACCCATTTCCTCCCAATCTTGCCAGCTCCAAACAAAATTCTCATTTCACAGAGGGGGGTACTCCTGGGGAAACTTTCCCACATCGTTAAACGGAAGTTACTGGAGAGGGGTATTCAAATGACCCATACTCAGAAGGACGAGAGGCTTGGTTGGCTGGTCCCACGAGTCTGGGCGCCTCTGGACAGGAGGGTGGCCTGAAACCGCGCCTCCGTGGGTCTCTCTCCTGGTTTCTGAGTCTCCAGCAGCAGCTGGGGCCAGACTTTTGCACGGGTGGGTGGGCGGACAGGGCGGGGGCTCGCGGAGAGATGGCAGGGAGGGCGCGGGGGCCCGGGGCGCGCGGGGAGATGGCGGGGAGGGTGCAGGGACCAGGGGCGCGTGGAGAGACAGACGGCAGGGAGGGCGCGGGGCACAAGTTCTGCGCGGGGCTGGGGTCGCCGCGTGGCGCGGGCGCAGACTCACATAATGCTTGTTGGGCACGCGCCGCTTCTGCACGTCCAGCACCTTCACCTCCACGATGCTGCGCCGCGGCTGCATGGCCGTTCTCCGCGCCCAGCGCCGTGCGGGCCGGACCGGGCCAACGGGATCCGAGCCGCCGAGCACTAGCCGCCACCGCCGCCGCCGCCGCCGCCGCCCTCCGCGCCCCGCCCCTGCCCGCCCCCGCGCCGCCCGCCCACCCCGCTTAAAGGGCCCGCCCGGCCTGGCCGGGCCACGTCCGCCCGCGGGCCTTTGTCCCCGCGCCCGGCGGGACGGCGCGCCCCGCCCCCCGTGCCCCGGCCTGGCGACTATAAGTCCACGCATCCAAGCAGCCTGTTCGGGCTCTCCATCCCCAAAACGGGTTCAGGGCCGCTGCCCACCCCCCTCGGAGTCTGCGAACCGCGGACATTCCAGTCGCTATAAATCCGGTCTCCCACCCCCAGCTCTAGGAATTCAGAGAAGCAGTGGTGACTAGGTCTCCTGGGTTCACTGTCTGTGACATGGAGAGAAAAACTGCAAAAATGCCCTCGCGGTCCTGCAAAGGGCGGTGAATGTGAGCGAAAGTGGGGGTGCTGGGTAGGTAGCGAACCCCTGCCCCCCATGGTGGGCTGAGTCCACACCTGGCTCTGTGCCCTGTCCTTTTCACAGATGCCCACTTAAAGTCTCAGAATACCCGGGAATAGGGGAAGACGATTAATCGCCTTTTACAGAGGACCTGAGAGCAGCCTCCAGATTCATGGAGCAGGTGGTTTGAACCCCTGGTTGCCCCACACTAAGCAAATCAAAGCTACAAGTGGTTCCACACTTTTTCACCTAGCGCCTCCTAACATTGGCTGGGCACTCAGTGCTGGCCGAATGAATGGATGACCGGACACACATAACAGCATGGATGGGTAGTTCAGGCTTCAGGTCAATGTTCTCACAGCCACTGAGCAAGGGGGTGGGGGGTAGGGTTCCTCTCTAGGCACCTTCCCACCCATATCCAAGTTCAGCCAAGGAATTTCTCAGGGGAGGGACCCCTCAGTCTAGTTTGATTGTTTCCCTCTAGAAACCCCTCCATTACCTTTCTGACTTACTTGCCCATCTTTCCCACTGCTCTGGCTGTAGAGGCTGGTCTATGGGCTTCACTAGTGGATGCCCTGTGCTTGGGTAACTTGGCTGGTAGGAGGCGTTGGCAGAAGTCTGGGTAACCCTCCTTCCCCAACTACCTTCTGAATTGTCTTTACCAAAGACCATGGTTTCATACTAGCGGTGGGCACAGTTCCAGGCACAGGACCCTTTTCTTGGTTTCCTTGGTATGGCCCATCCTTTGACAAACAGACTCTTCATTAAGTTGTTTTCACTGACCCATTTGGAGAGTGGCATCCATTTTGGACCAGGGCCTTCCCTGGCTCCAGGAATCATCTTCTCCAGCAAGGCACCCTCTGGCCACACTGGAAATAGGCATTGTGGTGACCATCTGACTTCTGCCATTCTCTGCACAAAGCAAGCCTCCCTAACAAGCAGAACCGTTGACTGTAGAATCTGGATGCAATCATCCAGTGTTCCCAGCTCCCATGTTCCCAGCCCTCCAGGTGTGTATCCTCCCCCGCCTGATGGGCCTGGCCTAAGGAGATTATGATGTCATGATGTCCCGCTTCCTGCCTGGAGCAGTGGTTATATGCCTCATCTCTCATGTCCCTCACCCTTCCCCTGCCTGCTGAATTCTGTCTGTGTGAGTTTAATCATGCTGGGGCACTCAAGAAAGTTCAGTCTCAGCCTTTGCCTTGAGTGTCTGGCTGATTTCACTCAGTGTCCTCAAGGTTCATCCTCATCCTCGTTACCTGCTTCAGAGTCTCCATACTTTCTGTGGCTGATTACTACTATTTCATTGTGTGCTCTTTACACATCTTCTCCCATGTTCCCGATGGTCGCTTTAGTGTCACCACCGCCTTTGGGCTACTGTGACTAAGGCTGCTGGGAATGTTGACACACTGTTATCTGTTCAAAGTCCTTGCTTTAGGGTATAATCCGGAAGTAGAATTTCTGGATTGCTGGCAATTCTGTCTTGATTTGTTCATTCTTTTGTGGAATTGCCCTTCTGTCTGCCTGGTGGCCATGCCATTTTTACTTCCCATTAGCAGTGCACAAGAGGTCCAGCCTTCTCTACCCTGTTCCCTGAGCCTGTTACTTTCTGCTTCTTCTATTGTTCTTGATCACAGTCACCCCAATGGTGTGGATCAGTGACTCACTCTAGCTTTTATTTGCATTTTCCCAGTGATTAGTGACAAGGGGGGAAAATGCCTGTTTAAGCTCTTTGTCAATTTTTATACAGGGTGTCGGCCTTTTTCTCTTGCCTTTCTGAATCCGTGACTTAACCTCCTACACTTCTGGGCTTTCCCAAGCAGGCAGCCTATTTGAAGTAGGGTGGGGACTGAACAGTGGGCTAGTGATGTGATTTAGGTTGGCTATTCACACTAGAAAGGGCCACCCAGGCTTTGCTTGGGAGGTACTGAGGATTATCTGCTGGGAAAACAGAACAAGAAACAACAACACCCCAAACAGAAAAAAACGACCCCTTAACTCACATGGTCAGCAGAGCTTAAGGGGGCAGGGCTACCTACTGAGGTACTAGCCCCACAAAACACTTCTGCAAATTCAAGTGCACCCGGGGATCCAAATCTCTAGCAGGAGAGAAAATCTCACTTGGATTCTGAACTTACTCCAGCCACTCACCAGCCTAATAGTATTTGCTGAGGTTTGCCGGTGAGTTTGGCACTGGCCTGGCACTTTACATGCGTATGTCTTACTAGGGCACCACAGTCCTGTGACTTAGCAGCCATCCTTTCTGTTTGCTGACAGGGAAGCTGGAGAGGTTTCAATAGGCAGTGCTTCCTTGAGACGACAGTGCTGGGATAAAGTGGTGCCTGCAGATTGTCTGACTGCACACTTTGTGCCCAGCCATAAACCTGTGTCCACCCGTGGGCACGTCCCTCGGTCTTCTCAGCCACAGAGGGCAGAAGAACAGGTACAGTCTTGGAGGCGCGTCTGAGGGAGGCAGTTCATGGACAGTATTTTTGTGACTCTTCCGCCAGCTAAACTGATAACAGCTAAATTCTCCCTTAAACCACAGAGAAGCCCCAGGTTTGACTTTAATCTCGGTGATGCCCGAACTATAACTATATTTTTCTCACTCCAAACCTTTTTAAGCTCTTGACCACATGTCCAGCCTCATTCTCTACCAGTTACATCTTTCTTCTGGTTCCCAAGGACTGGGGGTCCCTAACACCCATATAAAAGCTGAGTGCAGTGGCTCATGTCTGTAAGCTCCCCAGTGAGGGGGAGGGGTCACAAGACAGACAGGTCCCTGGAGCTTGCTGGCCAGCTGGTCTCAACTTGACTCAAACCTTGACATACCTGGGAAGACAGAATCTCACTGAAGAATTGCCTCCATAAGACTGGCCCGTGAGCATGGCTGTAGGGCATTTTCTTGACAGCTAATTGATAAGGAGAGCCCAGCCCACTGTGGGTGGTGTCATCCCTAGGCAGGTGGGCCTTGGTTGTATAAGAAAGGTAGCTGAGCGAGCCAGGGGAGCAGCCTGTGAGCAGTGCTTCTCCATGGTATCTTCTCCAATCTGCCCTCACTGCTGTCAGTGACAGATAGATGACTTGGGGGTTGTAAGATGAAGCAAATTCCTTCCTCTCCAGTTTGGTTTTGGTCATAGTGTTTCATCACAGCAATAAAAAACCAATTAGAACAACACAAAAAAACAAAAGACAAAAAAGGGGGGGCTGGTGATGTGGCTCAGAGGATAAAGGTGCCTGCTGCCAAGCCTGATGACCTGCAGCCATATAGCAGGAGGAAAGAATCCCCTGAATTGTCCTCTGCCCTCCATACATGCATGGCGACACACCGGCCGAGGGTACACACCCACAGAAACAAACAAATGAGTGTCATTCAACACGACCACCAGTGGGAGGGAAGCCCATCCCAGCCTCCTCCCGTCCTGTGCAGACATTCCAGACAGAACAGCCTCCTCCTTCTTCCTGTGGCGATCTTTCTGTTTCCCAAGTCAATACTCTTCACACCATTCCTGCACATCCTGGTTTAACCCTTAGCACTACCAGGCCAAAGTGGACCTCAGGCCCTTCCCCAGCTCTGATGAAATCTGTAGCCCGTGAGAAGGGCTAGTTCACGGTCTCACCTTCCCATAGGGGGTCCTCCTCGGGTTTATTCTGAAACAAACATTTCCTTCACTGTTGAGCCACCTCTGCATTTTCTTAAAAATGTAAATGTAACTTTTCCTTTCTCTCTCTCTCTCTCTCTCTCTCTCTCTCTCTCTCTCTCTCTCTCTCTCTCCTTTCTTTCTTTCTCTTAAAGAACAGGAGGGCTGGAGAGACAGCTCAGCAGTTGAAAACTCTTGTAGAGGGCCTGAGTCTTGTTCCTCACACTCACCAGGAAAGGCTCAGAACCTATAACTCCAGCTCCAGGGGCTCTGATGCCCTCTTCTGTCCTTTGAGGGCATCTGCATCTACACACATGCAAATAAAATGTGTCCTAAAATTTTTTTTCCCAGGGAACAGCTGTACCTTACATATCTGCTCTATTTCCACAGCCTTGGGTGGTTTAATGATTGGCACACAGTCTTCAGGGCGCCCTCTACAGGCTGGTGTGAGAGTGCCCTGTTATCAGCACCATCATCATTTCCAGCATCATAATGGCTTTGAACAACCCAGTGCTTGTTAAGTGTCTACTTATAGGAATGGACCCAGACCTGAGGGGTGTGCACAGTCTCTGCATGAGTGTATGTCCATCCCCACATGTTCACACACTCACAACACACACACACACACACACACACACACACACACACACACACACACCCCTCCCCCATCAGACTCCAAGCTTTCTAAGAGCCAGAGTGGCTTTACTTGTTTTAAAACTTCAAACTCCCTACACAGACTTGCAGAGAGGTCCCAGAGAGATGCTTCTGTGATGGATACACCTGCCTCTAGCTGCTTGACCGCAGTGGGCCCTTGCCAGGGACAAACAAGCTTCTGGGTGGACTTCTCTGCTTTCCTGTCTCTCAGAGGCATCTTGGGAGCAGGGTATTACCCTTTTTGTGCACAGAGATCAGGGATAGAGCTCAGACTCCTGCCTTAGCTGGTACTATTCCAAATTTCTGGCCCAGAAGGCATTTTGCAAGCTCAAGTGCTGCAGAGCATAGATCACCCCTGCTGGAGCTGATGGAGTGCTGTGTTCCACACGGCAGGGTCATGCAGGAAGGGCCACGCACTGGAGGGGCGTTTCATCAAGCTTGAATGAGCTCCTGGTCCTTTGTGGTGTTGGTGTCATCTTGGCTGGCAGGCTGTACTTCTCTCAGTCCCTAGGTGGCAGAAAAAACGGGCAGGCCAGGAAGGCTGAAGGCTGAGTTTTACTTCCCCTTCATCAGCAATCTCCAGGATGGACCTGGGCCCTTTCCCAGGACATGATTGGACGGAGAAAGGGACAGAGATGTTCTCTCTGAGGTGCTATCTGTATGTCTGTCTCTGTGGGGATGATCACCACAAGAGCAACAGCTGTGAAGGCTTAGGGACCAAGACATTCGAACCTGTGAAGCAAATCATAGCTAGAGGAAGCTGGTTAAGGCAGAATCCCATGCAGGGAGAGCCTCCAGGGATGGGAGGAGGCCATGTGGTCTCAGGGGCGGGGAGAGGGTCTGCAGATTCCCTTCCATCTCTGTCTTTCCTGTGGCAGAGTTTATCCTCTAAAGGGAGCTCTGTTTGCAATCCTTCCTTGCTCAGAAGTCTTCCCTGGACCCCACCGCTCACGGCTGTTCTTCACGCTAGGTGGTGTTCAAGGCCTCTATGACTAAGCTCATCCATGCTGTTTGCATGTCTTCCTCACTCATGCTGTTCACCAGCCCCCAGAGAGGTCTGTGACTGTTTTCAGGCACTAGCCAGCCATTATCTACAACATCATAAATTCCGTAGTCAACTATCTCTAACATGCCTGTACTAGTCCATTTGCCACAGGAAGTTAGAGGCTGGATGCGATACAAAGAAACGAGGTTTGTTTAGTTCACAGTTTTGAAGGTGAAGGTCCAAAGTCAGGTGGTTGGCCCCCTGTGACCTCTGGTGAGGGCCCCCTGTGACCTCTGGTGAGGACCCTGTGGCGGGTAGCATCACAATGGTGGGAGTGCAGAGAGATTATCAGTGAGATGGGCACCCAGAAAGACATGGGATGAGCATCATCCTTTTGTATATGACAGCTTGTTCTTGAGAGCACTATATTAATCCCTCCTGAGGGCAGCACTCTTCCAGTGGCCCCCTCTCTGACAGATTCCACTACACTGCCGTGTGGGTCAAGCTTCCAGCTCACAGACCTAGCCAAGCCACAGCAATCCTAGCAGATCTGCAGCACGTTAATTTTCTCATCTCAGTGCCCAGGGTCACAGCACAAGAGAATGGGGAAGCTGGGATCCGAATGCAATCATCTCCGGCTGCCTCTGAGAAACAAAGTGCCCTTTGAGGACCAGACTGGAGTCTTCCTGATTCCATATCTCCCCCCTCCACTGATTTCCTGTTACACATAGGATAAAGAGCAGCCATTAGGGATTAGCAGAATCTGGTTTCAATGACCCACTGACCTCATCTAGTCCCCTCCCCTGTCGCACCCTCCTCCAGTCACTGTTTCTCAATTCTAGAGATGCACTCCTCTATGAATGCTGTTCCCTGCCCCTGAATGTTTTTCCTGTCTTTAAAGTTTTAGTCTGAGGGTGCTTTCTTCTGCGGCCTTTCCTAATGCAGCCTTTCCTAATGCAAGCCCTTCCCTCCTGTGTGCATTTTCTTTACAGTGGCCTTTCCTAATGCATTTTCTTACAGTGGCCTTTCCTAATGCAGCCTTTCCTAATGCAAGCCCTTCCCTCCTGTGTGCTTTTATCTACAGTGGCCTTTCCTAATGCAGGCCCTTCCCTCCTGTGTGCATTTTCTTTACAGTGGCCTTTCCTAATGCAAGCCCTTCCCTCCTGTGTGCATTTTCTTTACAGTGGCCTTTCCTAATGCAAGCCCTTCCCTCCTGTGTGCATTTTCTTTACAGTGGCCTTTCCTAATGCAAGCCCTTCCCTCCTGTGTGCATTTTCTTTACAGTGGCCTTTCCTAATGCAGGCCCTTCCCTCCTGTGTGCTTTTCTTTACAGTGGCCTTTCCTAATGCAGGCCCTTCCCTCCTGTGTGCTTTTCTTTACAGTGGCCTTTCCTAATGCAGGCCCTTCCCTCCTGTGTGCATTTTATCTACAGTGGCCTTTCCTAATGCAGGCCCTTCCCTCCTGTGTGCTTTTCTTTACAGTGGCCTTTCCTAATGCAGGCCCTTCCCTCCTGTGTGCATTTTATCTACAGTGGCCTTTCCTAATGCAGGCCCTTCCCTCCTGTGTGCTTTTCTTTACAGCACTTGGCACTGTGGTCACCTCTTCTTGCATGGCTTTCAACCAGAACGGACCTGCGTGAGGGTGTCAGGCCTCTCGAGGCTATTATCCCCCAGGTCAGCGCAGTCCCGCAGGCCCTTAGAAAAGAGCCTTGAATACATGAACACTGCCTTTCCTATGAGAGATCAAAGGTTTCCCCACAGTGTCCTGCCCCTGGCAGCTGACCGGTAGATATTTACCAAGTGAGTGGACAGATACGGATGTGCACAGGTTTTAAAGATCACATTAATCACAAAATAAAACTTTTGGGTTACATTTCAGTTCAATGATAACATAATCCAAAGGCCAGTGAGAAGCCAAACCTGGTCACCAGTGTCTTCATTATAGAAGTGAGAGACACTGACAGCAACATGTAACTGTTTAAATGGTGAGCGTCACCCTGTGGAGACTGGGTGTGCTTTTTCATTCAGCCACAAGGTGGCAGCCTCTCTCAGTGAGCCATGAACTCCTCCCCAAAGGAGCAACTGTTGCTGTTTCATGTTTGTTCCTCAGTGCTTCCCACTCGTAACATTGCCCAGACAACCTAACCCTGTGAGGTTGTTCCACGGACTGTGCATATTGTAATGCAGCCTTGCCCACTCAGAGAGCATGGTTTACTAGCAGGTGGCATTGGGAGCCCCCTTTTGCTTCCAGTAGACAAGCCTTAAGAACCTAATACCTGCCAAGCACTGAGCAAGGTGCGTTAGAGACAGAAGCCAACACAACAGGTAAGGACTTTTTTCCCTCCCTGTGACTCATATTCTAACAAGGAAGGCAGGCAAAGAGCAACAAGCGATGAACAGGGGTCATGTTTCACCCACAGAAAGTCAGTGTTAGGAACAAATAAAAGTACCCAGCAAGGGCTCCTGAGCCAGAGGGCCAATTCATTCCATCCCCCACCCCCAGGGAAACAGAACCCGGCCTCCTCTGAGCCTGCTGCTCACTAGGTTCACCTCCTGAGGACCTGGTGTTACTCAGTGGGGTCGAGAAGTGACTGGAAGGAGGAAGAGGATGGTAGTGGCTGAGAAAGCTGGCACTGAAGACTCTGGGTAGAAGCATAGGGAAGGGAGATTGGGAGGTGGAGTTGGGTTCTGGCCCAAGTGTTCTGGCAGCACAGACCCTGAACCTGTGACAGCCCAGCTCTGGGAGTGTGGGTGGATATCCTGGGGAAGGAAGGGGACTGTTGAAGAAGATTGTGGTCCTGCATCTGTCTCATGTTACCTTGCTAAGAGCTGGGTGGTCCCTGCGAGACTGTGATAATGATGTTGCTGGAGAATGACATAGAGACAGGGGTTTAGGAGGAGCCTGGGTTGGTGTTCATGCTGGGTGCCTGTGATGCCCAGGCCCTGGTTCCCAGTTGCTCATTCATGTGGGCAAGCAGCCCTGCCCACTGCTGACTCAAGAACATCGATAGCCCCAGGGAAGCAGGCCTGACTCCTCAGAGTGGGTGGCCCTGGCAAACCAGAACCTGGAGTGTGGCAGGGAACTTTGGCTGCCCTCTTACCACAAACCATCAGGATAGACCTCCGTGTCTTTGCGCTGTTGAGACAAATGTCTTCTTCATCTCTAAGTGTTCTATAGCAGCATGTTACTGGAAAGTTCCGGCTGCGGAAGGATGGGCTGTATACTCTGGTCAGCCAGCACTCACCCGTTCCTTGAAGAGAGTGTCTTTTTGATTTGGTTCCAGTTCATACCCCTCAGCAACATGGAACCCAGGCTTACTTAGTTATTTGAGCCTGCTACTCAAAGAGGATTATCACACACATTACCCTACAGCCAGGACTGGAGAAACCAGGGAATATCAAAACACATGCTTGGTGCAAAAAACCAGAACCAAAATCCAAAACCCAAACCAAAAACCAAACCAAAATAAAATAATAACAACAACAAAGCAAATATCTGGCTGCGGTTCTGCAGGGGATGATTCAGATGCAGTAGCTCCTCCTCCTCCTCAAAATGTTATGTCCACTTCGGTGACAGAGGTGACAGCCTGACAGTCAGGTGGTAGAAAGTGGTTATGTCTCTTCCCAGGTGTGGCAGGACTTAAGATCACACTGTCCAGCTATAGGGAGAAAGTGAGGTGCTACCTGAAGCATGATCCTAGTTAGTCTTATCAATAAAACCAGGAGTCAGATATCGGGGTAAAGCTGAAAGATCAGAGGAGCAGAGCAGCAGCCACTAGAGACTTCTTACCTCTACTAATCCTCAGACTGGAAGGGGGTGAAGATCCTGTCTCCACCTGCTTTATATTCCTGTCTCTACCTCCCTAGTGCTGGGATTAAAGGTGTGAGTCTCCCAAGTGCTGGGATCAAAAATATGTGCCACCGCCACCTGGCCTCTATGATTAACTAGTGGCTAGCTCTGCCCTGTGATCTCCAGGCAAGCTCTATTTGTCAGAACATAAAATATCATATAACAGCTTCCTTAAGTGGAGGAAGGTCTCTCTTTCCTCCACTCTCAGTTCATACTGATTCCCCACTCCATCCCTAGGGTTAGACCTCCACAGGGCCCCTTGGGACAGCCCTTCCCTTGTCTGGCCCCCTAGCTAGCCATCTGCCCAGGATGATGAAATAATAAATGTTTTTTAAAAAGCAGAATGTTACAGTGTGGGCAGGAAGCAAGGACTGGGAGAATAAGGGCCATTTCTCCCTTTTGTTCTCTCCATCCCAACCCTGACCCTTAGTCATCCCCAATCTCCAGCCCCACTTTAAAAACATACTTATCTTCCCCAGTTCCACGTATTTGATCACACCCTCCCCCGTTAATCTCTTTCCTCTTCCCCTCCTGACCAGTCCTTTCTGGCCAACAAGTCCCTCTCATCTTCACACTGTGTGTGTCTGCTGGAAGTGAACCTGGCAGTCGTTCTTAGGGAACGGTGTTTTTCCTGTGGACGGTTTGCTGTTCTCCTCCTGGTTACAGAGCCAGGGAGCTGTCTGAGGACAGGGGCTTAGGTGGGGGCGGGGGTATTTGACATACACAGGCTTAGATCTGAAGTGTGTGTGTGGCAACCTTGTTCTAGAGGTAGCCTCTCAGTTATCTCAGACTACACAGGACCATTTACCAATATCACTCCCATTATCCTACAGCCAGGTGAACTGGAGAAACTGGGGAACCTCTCAACATACGTTTGGTGCAAAGAATTGCCCATTTTAGGGGGCTGGAGAGAGGCTCAGCAGTTGGGAACACTGGCTGCTCTTCCAGAGGTCCTGAGTTCAATTCCCAGCAACCACATGGTGGTGCACAACTATCTATAATGAAAACTGATGCCCTCTGGAATAAAGGTGTACATGCAGGTAGAACACTCATATACACTTGAAAAAAAAATCTTAAAAATGTTTAAAAAATTGCTCATTTTAGATCTCATGCTCTGGCCATGGATGGCAGAACTCTCACTGTGAATACGGCCCAACCCACCATCTTCACCAGAAGCATCAATGGTGAGTGTAATGTCATTGAAGATACGGCTTCTCTAGAGTCACTGAAAGATACAACTAGAGAAGAGATGTGGCTTGGTGGTCAAAAGCACTTGCTGCTCTTTCGGAGGACCCAGGTTCAATTTTTAGCATCCACATGACGCTCACACCAGTTTGTAACTCCAGTTCCAGGGGACCTGATTTCTTCTTATCTCTGTGGGCACCCAGCATCAATGTGGTACACAGATCACATGGAGGGAAGACACTCATGCACAGAAAATAAAAATAAATTATTTCTAAAAAGATACAACTAGACCAAGAGATCTATATACCACAGGAAAAAAAAAGTTAGATGATTTTCTTTGTTTTTGTAAATGTATCTGGAACAGTTACTGATGGGACTTGCTGATGGCACATGAAGGAGAGAGACCTGTAAAATCAATAGAAGAGATGATTGGCACTCAGAAAACTCATGCACAAATCTCTAACAAAGGGGACCATCAGCCAGCCTGGCGGTGGGGGTGCACACCTTTTATCCCAGCACTTGGGAGGCAGAGGCAGGTGAACCTCCGAGTTCCAGGACAGTCAAGGCTACACAGAGAAACCCAGTCTTGAAAAACCAAAGGGGTTTTAAAAAAAAAGGAGCCTTCATGCACACTGTACTCATCAAGACTAAACTTCATAAGGGCCAAGGGATCAATTCATCTCCAGCCCAGAACTTCTTAGAAGTGTTCTTGTTGACTATGGTGACATTTACTTTTCTGAGTTTGGATGGCTAAATCAAGGTCCAGTGTTGGAAAGACTTTATGATTTGTGACATATGACAGTTATCGAGTCATATCAAACCAAATTTTGCCTAGAATTTGAAAATCAAAACCAAACCAGCTTACAGACTTAACATTTTTATTGGATTTAACCTATTATCTGTCTATCTATCTATCTATCTATCTATCTATCTATCTATCTATCTACCTATCTACCTCTCTATCCATTTATTTATTTAATTTTGAAATATTTATTTTATTATTGGTTTGTGCGTGTGTGTGTGTGTGTGTGTGTGTGTGCACATGTGAGTGCAGTGCTTGAGGAGGCCAGAAGAGGGCACTGAGTCCCCAGAACTGGAGTTACAGGTAGTTGTGAAGTCCCATGTGGGTGCTGGGAACCAAACCCAGGTCCTCTGAAAGAGCAGCTAGTGCCCTCAACCTCTGATCCATCTCTCCAGTCTGAATTTGGAGCGCACTGATTGGCGAGGAGCCAGGAAGTCTCCTTGTCTCTACCTTCCAGTCCTGTTATGAGAGGCACAGGCACCACCATGCCCAGTTTTTTTCATGGGTGCTGGTGATCTTGACTCAGGCCCTCGAGCTTGAGCATTTTACCTGTGAACCACCTCCCTGGTATCTTTAGATACTTATTTAAGGGAGTTACATAAATGTCTTCAAGGTGAAACCAGTTTATCAACACAATATTTCAAATCATAACAGAAGAGATGGATATTATGGAACATTCAAACAAAGTTCAAATCAAGCAAACAAATTCTAATGAAAACAGTTTTACACATTTTAGCATATTGGCTAAACACCCCTGTGCACAACAACAACAAAATATGTAGCCTTACTTTTCAATTTAAGAATTTGGTAACAGTTTAAGATTTTCAAGAAGATATTCAATAGTTTTGTATGTCTGGGACTTCATTTCTGCCCACACAAACGTGCTTAGCTGGCCGTTTTTGGAGGAACCGATACAGCTGCCATCTGACATTCAGCTGGAAGAAAAGATTGAGCGTATCTCTCTGCTGGGCTTGTATAGGTCTGCATTAGTTACTGATCTCCTCGCTGCAGCCAAACACCAGACAAAAGCAACTTACAGGAGGGAGGGTCTGTTTCAGCTTTCAGTCTGAGGGCACAGTCTGTCACAGCAGGGGCATCACGACAATGGAAGCTGAGGCAGCTGGTCACATTGTGTGCACTCAGGACCAGAGATGGCTGATGGCGCTTAGCTTGCTTTCTCTTACTCAGTCCAGGACCCCAGATCATAGACTGGTGCCACCCACATTCAGGGTGGCTCTCCCCACCTCAATTAACCTTAACTAGATACCACTTCACAGGCAAGCCTGGGAGTTAACCTAATGCAGATAATCCTTCCAAGGAATGCTTAGAATTTTGGTGTCGAGGTGAATGCAGATCTTTTCAAGTTGACACTCAATTTTAACCATCACAGGAGTTACCTCCACAGGGACAAACATCCCTCACTTACCCATCATGCCTCTCTCATGTCATCACTTGTTGGCATCATTTATATTTGTGAGTGACTATCTTCAAGAATGGAGCTGGGCATGGTGGATCACGCTCACTACAGTAGCAGCTATGTGGAGGAACGAGACGGGCAGATCACTGGGGCTTTCTGGCTGTCCCGCTTAGATTGCTTGGAGAGTACCAGGCCAGTGTGAGACCTTGTCTCAAAAGAAAATTAAAATTAAAATAAATAAAAAAATAAAAGAAGGATGGGGTCTGAGGAATGACACCTGTGTCTGTTCTCTTAGCATATGTGTGCCCACAAACATGCATGCACACACACACACACACACACACACACACACACACACACACACACACTCACGCACACGCACCAGAGAAGCACACAAAAAGTAAACAAAGGACGTGTTGAGAACTCACTGACGGCTGTAGCCCCTCTCCCTGAAGCACAGACCGACGAAGTAACCATAGCATTGAACATCCCACTAATTTTTTTTATGTTGCCCTCTTTTTTAAACTTTTATAATAAACACAATTTTAAAAAATCATTGAAATTTTATTTCTTATATATGTCCATTTTCTTTACTGGTGACCACAAACACGGGACTGTTGACATATCCTTAGATCTGATATTTTTATCTATATAAGAATCTCCCAACTATTGTCTAGAGTGGTTATGCTACAATGTTGTTATTTTGAGACAGGGTCTCACTTATAGCACTGGCTGGACTGGAACTTGCTATGTAGACCAGGCTGCCCCTCGAATTCTTAGAGATCCACCAGCCTTTGCCTTTCCAGTGCTTAAAGATTCATGCCACTACACCCAGCTATTATTTTTAAATAATTTATTTAACTTTGTTTTATGTGTGTGAAGGTATCAGATCCCCTGGAACTGGAGTTACAGGCAGCTGTGAGCTGCCATGTGGGTGCTGGGAACTGAACCTGGGTCCTCTGGGAAAATAGCCAGTGCTCTTTAGCCCCTACACTGCTTTTTTTTTAATTCCCATCAGCAACATATGAGAAATCCAAATTTTCTGCCTCCTTATCAGCAGTTGAGGTTTTTCACTGTTTTCAAGTCCAGCTGTTTTGATCGGTGCGCCATGACATTCCACTGTACAGACAAACCCCAGGTAACATTCTGTGGGTGCCCCGCTGGTCTCCAGATGTGGGCTAGTGTGAATAGTGCTGCTGTAAAGACTGTGTATGGTTGTTGTTAGATCTGTTGCTCTGAGTTCTTCACAGGTGGATTTGTTAACTCAAGTGGTGATTCCAGGATTAACACCCTGAGAACATGAAACAGCCTTCCTCACAAGGTGGGAGGAAGAACCAACTTCTGAAAGTTGTCTTGTCTGTAGTATGCATGGGCTGGCATGGCACACACACACACACACACACACACACACACACACACACACACACATATGCACGTAACTGTCTGTGGCATGCATGGGCTGATGTGGCACATGTGCATGTGCACACACACGCACACACATACACACACAAATAATGAGTGGGCTGAGCACCAAGCACATCTCGGTCCTAGATAGCTGAGCAAAAGCTCTGCGTGTGTAAGGACGTCCTGAGAGACACAGGGCAGCAGCTGTGGTGGCGTTCCTTTATCAGCTGACACTGATGGCTGCTGTCTGTGCTTCTGGAACGGTCATATTGATGAGAGCTAACTCTGCCTGCTCCTCACCTGTAGTGCCTCAGTTAATCCCCTCAACAGCCCTGTGAAGGAGTTAAATAATTGCATAAGGCTAGGATGGGGGCAGCATGAATGGAATGGAGTTCCAAAGATAATACATGAACACAACACTTTAAAAAAAATTCCAAGTTAATGCAAAAAAATAAACCCATGCTGAGCAAATTGCCAAATTAATGAAGACAGGATCACCAAGATCACAGATTTTAAGTAGCGGAGCTGGGACCCAAATCCATGCAGCCTGTCTGCAGGAAGCACGCTACTGCGTAGTTGCATTCAAAACTGACTGAGCAGCAGGCTACACCTGCTTTGGGTCCAGCACACAGGAGGGCTGCAGCTCATGACTGTGAAGGACTCACAGGCAGGCTCCAGCTAATGGCTGCCAAGAGTCCTCACTGCCCAGAGGCATGCGTGGTCACACAACAGGCACCTGCTGAGGAACTGAGGCCAAGGGTTTCATCTGACTAACAGACAAGACATATGCCCCAGATTATTCCTAGAGTGACATGAACATGCCCCTAGGCTGTGAAGATGCTTGGCGTTCTGTGCGGTCTGGAGAATGGTGTATGCTAGCTGCTGTGCTTTTGGTTCTGAGTGTATTTATTAGGTCTATAAGGAGCAAAAGTAAAAGAATAAATACGGAGTAGTGGATATTGAGAAGCAACAGGTCAAACACCATCCATTTGGGAGCTCACAGCATCCAGCAGTGGCTGCTGCAGTCCAGTCCAGAGAGCAGACAGAAGGCAGCACCAGAAGATCAAGGGCTCATAGACCCCAGCGGACATCGACGGTGAAGCTGAGGCAGTGGGCTGGAGGTTTTGACAGGGAGGGTCCTCTGCGCTCTCTATGGCTGAGCTTCCTCTGGCTGAACCTCCTGCGGTTCCCACAGCAGGTGCTTTTCTATCAAGGAATGAATAGTAATAAGACCTGTTGGAAATGGTCCACCGTGGTCCTCAAGGGTACAGTGTGCTGTTCTCTTCCCTGTCACAGAGTCAATGGGGCACAGCCCATCCAGGCCATGGAGGACAATGAGATGCTTGGGTCTGAAGTGGAGGGGGCAGCCCCATTTCCAGAGTCAGCACCAGTGAGCTTAAACAGCACCTAAAAATTTATCAATATAATGCATGCCATTCCTGGTCTCTCCAAAACTTGTGTTAAAGTTTTCTTGCTGCTGTGGCCATATTGGAAGGCAGGGCCTATGAGATGTTGGTGATTAGGTCATCAAGAGTGATTAAAGATGTTTTTTCACGGGAGTTTGACAATGTGTGGCTTGTAGAGAAAGTGACTGTTATGAAGTGAGTCCGGCACTGTGTGTCTCCCACATGGGCCAGATTCGGCCACCTGACCTTGGACTTCCTAGTCTCCAGAATCCTGAGTTCAAGTAACTGCTTTCATTTTTAAGTGACTTGGTCTCAGGTATTCTGCTATAGCAACAGAAAGAAAAAAAAAAGCAAAACAAAACAAACAAAACCATGGGCTACAGGAACCCACAGTTAAAAGGGAAGACACCAGTCTTGAAATCCTGTGATGGACTTTGAGATGGGGTGACATTTGAGCTGGGATTTCTCTAGGTAGGATAGGGGAAATGATATGGTAAGCAGAAAGCAAAATCCTGAATCCTCACACACAGTTTTGAGACAGACTCTCACTATGAGTTGGCTGGCCTTGGACTTGAGATCTTCCAGGCCACCACCCACCTCATATAATGTTCAACTTCTAAAAATCCAAAAAGAGGGTGGTATACCCTTGTTAATTGACTTAATAAACAAAATAAATTGAGGTTGAAGGGGGGACAGTTGTGTGGGTTAGTTTTTGTCCACTTGATTCTAACTATTGTCACCTGGGGAAAGGAATTTCAAATGAAGAATTAGCAGGACCAGACTGGCCTGTGGGCATGTCTGTGGGACATTTTCTTTAAAGTTTTTTCCCCTTTATTTTTACTTTGTGTATATGGGTGTTTTGCTTGTATGTGTGTCTGTGTTCACATGGGCTCCTGGTGTCCACAGAGGTTAGAAGCAGGTGTTGATCCCTGAGACTGGAATTACAAACAGATGATAAGGAGCCGTCATGTGGGTGCTGGGGATAGAACCTGGATCCTTTGGAAGAATAGCCAGTGTTCTTAACCTGTGAGCCACCTGTCCAGCTCCATAGGGCACCTCTTGATTGCTGATTGATGTGGGAAGGCCCAACCCACTGTGGGCAGTGCCGTCTGGGGCTGGTGGTCCTGGGTTATATAAGACAGCAAGCTGAGGGAGCCAGTCAGCACCCATCTTCCATAGCTTCAAGTCCCTGCCATAAATCTGTTGCTCTTGGTCAGAGGGTCTATCACAGCATCAGAATCTAAGGCAGTGGGTAACACCCAAACAGAAGGAACAAACTGGGGACAGTTGACAGCAGCTACCCCAAGAGGTGGGCGATGTCAAGAACATTCTAGTTTCAATAGCAAAGTTCAAAAGAAAACTGCAGAGCTGAACAGAGGAGCGCCCAGGGTCTGCTTTGTAGGGACTAGTCTCGACTGGTGAGTGCTGTCCTTCCAGATGTTCATACTGAGGACAGGAGAGCTCCAAGGTGGGGTGAAGTGGAAAATTTTTTATTGTAGTCTGAGGCATCTGGAAGAGTCCAGAGCAGAGAGAGAAAGCAGTGGACTAAAAATGGCCAGCTGACTGGACTTGGCCCTGAGAGGAGAGGATGGGAAGAGCGAATGATAAAGAGAAGGCGATGACCAAGAGAAAGGGGCCAGAGAAGGCCTGGGGAGAGGAAGAAGAAAACGCTGAAATAGATGGGATATAAGAAGAACAAGAAGCTAAGGAGGGAAGCCCATGAGCCAGAGCAGTTTAGGATAAGGGGCAGGTGAGAAGACCATTCCAGCATGGACTTAGAAATGTGTGCCAGGTACTCGTGTTACCTGGAGGCCAGCATGTGCTTTGTCATGTGAATAGTGTACTTGTCCCTTCTGTCAGGGATAAGAGAAGTGACTCATTTGGCAGTTCTTGCAGAATGCTGGCTTTTGTCTAACTGCCAGAATTTGGGCCTGATAGGGGGACTCTCAGAAAACCTACAGTGTACCTTCAGTGACGGACATTTTAGAGGAGAGAAGGGAGGGATGAGGGACAGAGCAGGAATGGAAGGGAAGGAAAGATAAAGAGACAGGGAGGCGGGGCTGGGATGTCTGTGCAGGAGCTGTACCAGCAGAGAGGTACACACAGGGAGGACGGATGGGGGATAGTGTGGGAGGGCTCTAAAGGGAGGGTGTCCTTTCTTCTTGGTACCAAAGCCACTTTAGGAAGACCCCTGCCACATTCACAGCTTGGAGACTCCAGAGGCTTGGTTCCTCCCTGAAGTGCATACTGTTGGGAATCCAGACCAAGTATCAGGGGATTATAATCTGGAACTTGTAGATGTGGGTGTGGTGGAGAACTTTGAGTCAGCCCTGCATGCTGATAGCAAGAAGGACATCTGACCCGAGCTATAGTCTGGAGTGGAACACACAGACAGAGGCTCCTGCTTTCCCTGACTGCAAAGGACTGCCCAGAGATGGGACCCTGCATCCATGACCGTCCAAGGATTGCCCAGAGGCAGGATCAGTATCTATGGCTTGACCCCATGAAAAAATACCCAGATGCAGGCCAAAACAGCTCTGATGAGAGACCACATACAGGTGACGCCATCCACCTGGCTCTCCCCGTCTTGAGGGTAGGCTTATACGCATATGTCCATCTGTATATGTGCATGTGTGTTTAGGTGCACATGAACATGTGAACATGTACATGCGGAGCCCAAGTCTTTGTCAGATGTCTTCTGTGCTCTCTACCTTAAAGTGGTTTTTGCACATTTAGTTTGTGTGTGTGTGTATGTGTGTGTGTGTGTGTGTGTGTGTGTGTGTGTGTGTGTGTCCATTCTGTGAGGGACAAAAAGGGACATTACATTCCCTGGAGCTGGAGTTGCAGGTGGCTGTGAGCTACCCACAGGAAGTGCTCTTAAATGATGAGCCATCTCTCTAGCTCCTCCTTCTTCGCTCTTCCATTTCCCTTCTTTATTATCTAGTGTCAGTTTAGTAGGTCAGCTTTGTCCTGCTCTGATGCACGTATGTACCACTGAAAAGGGAAAAAATCAGTAGCCATCTTGAGAGATGCTCCCCACCCCCCTCTAAAGGTATTTGCTGGTCAGCAGTTTTGGAACTGATCAGAAGTTGAACTCATAGGAAGATAAGGCTGAAACAATAAATCTATATATCCTGGACTTGGTTAAACAGGATATGGGGAGTGATGGACTCAACTGACCAGAAATTGAACTTATGGGAAAATAGGACTGGAGCAATAAATCTGAATGTATCTATCCTGGATTCAGCAAAAGCAAGGCATAAGGAGTAAAAAATTTATGTTTCTGCAGTTACCCTGAATCCTGTTAGCCATCAGTAATGTCATGCTCATAGTTCAGCCAGTAACTTCAAAGAACTCACCCCTAGCCAACTTGTCCAGTCCCAAGCTGCATGTAAACCTTTCCTATATAAACCCCTTAAAGTGAATGCTCTGGCTCATCCTCCTCCATCCACTGTGCTGTGTCGGATGTTGGACGAGGGGACCAAGCCCCAGGCTTGCTTGTTTTGTTAGTAAGAAACCTCTGTTTTGTGCTTGCATTGGATATTGGCTCTATGGTGGTCTTGCTTGGGGGTCTTGCTCCCTGGGCACACCAAACTACCACCACCACCACCACCACCACCACCACCACCACCATCTTTTCTTTTTCTTTCTTTCTTTTTTTTTGTATGTGTAGCTGAGGATTGAACCCAGGGCCTTGCGCTTGCTAGGCAAGCACTCTACCACTGAGCTAAATCCCCAACCCCCATCTTTTCTTTTTCATAGGCTTTCACAAAGAATACAAGCTGGGCTGGTATTGGGTGATTTTGGTTGTCAACTTGATCAAGTTTGAAATTAACTAAAACCCCCAAATGGCTAGGCACAGCTGTGAGGGATTTTTGCTTAATTCAATCATTTGAAGAGGGAAGGTAACACTTCTAATCAATATTTTTGAGGTGAGAAGACACATGCCTTTAATCCAGATGTTCTTCAAATGGTTTTTGGGTTTGATTATTTATTTATTTAATTGGTATTTTGCTTGCATGAATATCTGTGTGAGGGTGTCAAATCCCTTGGAACTGGAATTACAGATGGTTGTGAGTTGCCATGTGGGTGCTGGGAATTGAACCCGGATCCTCTGGAAGAGTAGCAAGTGCTCTTAACCACTGAGCCTTTGCCCCAGCCCTGATCCAGATTTCTTTGAGGTGGGAATGCCCACCTCTAATCTGGGCCACACCTTTTGCTGGAGGCCTATACATGGAAGAAGGAAGCCTTATTCTTTGCCTGCTTGCTCTTGCCCTGGTTAGCAAGTCCATTCCTTCACTGGCATTGGAGCCTACTTATTTGGGATTCTGGGATATGCTGAAGACCAGCTGAACACCCAGCCTCATGAACTAAACAACTACTGGGTACTTGGACTTTCTGTTCATAGGCAGCCTTTGTCGGACTAGCAAGAACACAGCTTCTAAGTCATCCTAATAAATTACACACACACACACACACACACACACACACACACACACACACACACACAGAGCCTATAAATTCTGTTACTCTAGAGAAACCTGACTAATACAGTTTTGGTTTCAGAAGTGACTCTAGAACAACAGAAGTGTAAGGATGGATCTTTTAAGTATCTGGAATAGGCTTTCTAATTTGCCAACACCTACAGTTACTGAAAGCCCATGGTGTGAATTATTTTACATTTTTTTCCAAGACAGAGTTTCTTTGTGTAGTCTTGGCTGTCCTGGAACTAGCTCTGTAGACCAGGCTGTCCTTGAACTCAAAGATCTACCTGGAGTGCTAGGATTAAAGGCATGTGCCACCACCACCTGTCCTATTTTAGAAAATTAAGGAGACAAATACATTTGATTATGCTGATTCACCAATTGTGAAAGGCAACAGATTTGGTAACTCTGTATATAAAGCTTTTGACAATTTGCGAGAAAATAAGAAAAATAAATGTGATGGTCTATTGCTCCTGCATCTCTGGATAAATTGACAAAGGGAAAGAACTCTACTATAAAATTAACCAACTTCTAGAATCTCAGAATACAGTGAAGGACAACAATGAACTTAGTGATAAAAATGACCCACTCCAGATGCACATAAACATAAATTTTCTTAAGTTTCTAAGCATACCCTGAAGAGAATCTTTCCAGCAGCCACAGAGCTCAAGTTGCAGAAAATCAAACCAAAGAACTCATTATAAAGGTTGGCTGAATTATAGTGAAAATTCAAGTCTCAGCCTCGGAGGGTGTCAGCAGTTAAAGTCAGGGCGTTAATTGGTCAAGACTGAGATCCTGTAACATGGGATGCCAATGCGTGGGAGGACCCTATTGAAGCTGAGGACTTTGAACCCTCAGATTCTCAAGAGTTTATCTCACCCGAGGAAGTATTCTCCCCACCCTCAGCAGAAGATGTATTCCCACCCCAACACCCCAAAATATTTTCTATTCTGCCTTTGACTGAGGAAATTAATCCTTCATTGTCTGATAACCCACCAGTGACTTTGAAGAAGATGCCAGGCAAGACAAAACTGATGTCCTTCATGACTGACCAACAGTTGCCTCTGGACCTATAACCAGAATTAATGCTAAGCAGGCTCCTAGAGAGGAGATAGAAAGTGTAGTCCACGAGGAGGTGCACTACACTACTAAAGAGCTTAATGAGTTTGCTAATTCATTCAAGCAGAAGTCTGGGGAATACATGTGGGAATGGATTTTAAGGGTGTGGGATAACGGTGGAAGGAACATAAAACTAGATCAGGCTGAGTTCATTGATATGGGCTCACTGAGTGGAGATTCTAGATTTAATATGGAAGCTCGCACAATTTAAAAAAGTGTCAAAAGTTTGAACGGCTGGCTGAAGCATTTGTCAAAAGATGGACTACTGAAAAGGAACTGGAAATGCCTGATATCCCTTGGCTTAGTGTTGATGAAGGGATTTTAAGGCTAAGGGAAATTGCACTAGAGTGGGTATGCTGTGTAAAACCTAATCCTCCACGATGGGAAAACACAGAAGATAGGGCCTTCACTAGTCCTATAAGATGCAAAATGGTGAGAGGGCATCAGCACATTTGAAGAGTCTTGTTATCACCTTTTTCCTTGTGCCAGACCTGGGGGTTGGAGATGCTGCTGCTCAGCTGAATGAATTAAATGCAATGGGTTTAGCTGGATCCTGAAGTAGCAGGGGCCAGGAGGGAGAACTGAATCGCCACAGGCAAGGTGATCATAGTTATCAGAATGGGCAACACAGACAAAACAATGTCCATAATGGCCTACCCATAATGCTCAGCACACACAAAGTGAATTTTATGGTGGCACAGCTCATATGGACCTTTGGTGCTGCCTAATCAGTCCTGGTGTTTCCAGGCATGAAGTAGATAAAAATTCCACTGCATTTCTGTTTGATCTGAATAAGCAGGGACATTCTCAACTGAAAAAAAAAGTCTGCACTGGACCGTGGCAAAAGGGAATCTCAGCCTGTGAACCAGTTTCCAGACTGGAGGCAGTTTGAATGAAGGGATGGCCAGGTTCCCCTGAGGAAGGAGCTTGACAAATACCTAAGAGTTTCACTGTTAGCCTTTCTCCAGGCCTTCCCAGAGGGGCCTGCGGCCTTTTAAAGGGCAACTGTACACTGGAGGAAAGTAACAATCAGACTTTCTGGGGTCTGTTGGATACTGGATCTAAGTTGATGCTGATTCCAGGAGACCCCAAGAAACACTGTGGCCCTCCAGTTAAAGGAAGGCTTATGGAGGTCAGATGATTAATGGAGTTTTGACTGGAGTCTGATTCACAGTAGGTCCAGTGGGTCCTGAAGTCATCATCCTGTGGTTATTTCCCCAGTCCCAGAATTTGTAATTGGAATAGACATACTTAGAAGTTGGCAAATTCTTATATTGGTTCCCTGACCTGTGGAGTGAGGGCTATTATGGTTGGAAAGGCTAAATGGAAGCCTTTTGAGTTGTCTTTTCCAAGGAAAATAGTGAATCATAAAACAGTATCACATCCCTGGAGAAACTGCAGAAATTAGTGCTGCTGTCAAGGACTTTAAAGATGCAGGGGTGGTGATACCCACCACATCTCCCTTTAACTCTCCTGTCTGGCCAGTGCAGAAGACAGATGGATCATGGAGAAAGACAGGTAACTATCAAAGCTCAATCAAGTAGTGCCTCAGACTGCAGCTGCTGTCTGTACCAGGTATGGTGTCCTCATTTGAACAGATTAACACACCTCCTGGTACTTTAATTGATCTAACAAAGGTCTTTTTCTCAATACTTGTCTATAAGGACCACCAGAAGCATTTTGCTTTTAGCTGACAAGGCCGGCATTATACCTTTACAGATGATTTTTTGTTTGTTTTGTTTTTGTTTTGGGTTTTTGAGACTAGGGTTCTCTGTGTAGCCTTGGCTCTTCTTAAACTGACTATGTAGATCAGGCTGGTTTGGAACTCACAGATATCTGCCTGACTCTGCTCCCAACGGCTGGGATTAAAGGTGTGCCCCACCACTGCCTGGCTATATGTTAACATTTTTACCTTAAGGATAAATTAACTCTTTGGCCCTTTGTTAGAAGGGATCTTGATTGCCTGTCTTCCGCACAGTATCACACTGGTGCACTACTTTGACAACATCATGCTGAATGCACCAAGTGAGCAGGAGGAAGCAACCACTTTGGACTCATTGGTAACACATATGGGTATTGGAGGATGGGAAATAAATCTAACCAAAATTTAAGGACCTTCATCTTCAGTGAGATTTTTAGGAGTCCAGTGGTGTGGTGCATGCAGAGATATTCCTTCTAAGGTGAAGGATAAGTTATTGCATCTGGTCCTTCCCACCACCAAGAAAGAAGCACAATGTTTAGTGGGCCTATTTGGATTCTGGAGACGACAGCACATTCCCCACTTAGGCCTTCTACTCTAGCCATATACCAAGTGACCCAGAAAGCTGCTCGCTTTGAATGGGGTCTGGAACAGAAGAAGGCTCTTCAGCAGGTCCAGGCTGCTGTGCAGGCTGCTCCACCACTTGGTACCATATGATCCAGCAGACCTGATGGTACTGGGATTTTGGAGATAATCTACTATTATCTGCAGACAACTATTGTCCCTTTGAAAGACAGCTCTTGGTCTATTATTGGGCCTTAGAAATTTGAACATTTGATAATAGGTCACCAGATTACCATGTGACCTGAGCTTCGCATTATAAGCTGAGTGTTATCTGACTCTCCAAGTCATGAGGGAGGATGTACACAGCTGCAATCCATTATCAAAATGGAAGGCAGTAAAAGCATGACTAGACCTGAGTAGGTCCTGAAGACACCATCATGTTACATAAAGAAGCTGCCCAAATGACTATGGTTTCTACTCCTATTACAATGCCATCTCTGCCAAGCAGGCACTTAGAGCCTCATGGGGTCCTATGATCAGCTGACCAAGGAAGAGAAGAATAGGGCCTGGTTTATTGATGGTTCTGCATGTTGTACAGGCACCGCCCAGAAGTGGACAGCTGCATCATTATTACAACTGCTTTTTGGGACAACCCTGAAAGACACCAGCAAAGGGAAATCTTCTCAGTGGGCAGAACTTCAGGCAGTACACATGGTATTTCAGTTTATTTGGAAGGAGAAATAGCCAAGTATTCAATTGTTCACTGAATCATGGACTATAGCCAATGGATTGGCTGCATGGTCAGGGACCTGGAAAAAGCATGATTGGAAAATTGGTGAGAAAGACATCTGGGGAAGGAGTATATGTATAGATCTTTCAAAATGGGTGAAGGATGTGGAGATACTTGTATCCCATGTAAATGCTCATCAAAAGGTGACTTCAGCTGAGGAGGAATTCAGTGATCAGGTAGATAGGATGGTCCGTCCCTTCTGTGGACAGTCAGCCTCTTTCTCCAGCCATTCCTTCCATTACCCAATGGGTTAATAGACAAAGTGGCCATGGTGGCAGAGCTGGAGGTTATGAATGGGCTTGACAGCATAGACTTCTACTCACCAAGGTTGACCTAGCTATAGCTGCTGCTGAGTGCCAGGGCTGCCAATGGCAGAGACCAACATTGATTCCCAGATGTGGCATCTCTCTCTGGGGTGATCAGCCAGTGGCCTGATGGCAGGTTGACTAAACTGGACCACTTCCTCTGTGGGAAGGACAGTGTTTGGTCCTTATGGGAGTAGATACTTATTCTGGTTATGGATTTGCCTTTCCTGCACACAATGCTTCTGTCAAAACCATCATCTGTGGGCTTATAGAATGCCTGATCTATAGTGTGTACCCTAATAAACTTGCCTGAGGATCAGAGGACAGAGCCAGCCACTAGATTAGACATAGAGGTCAGACAGTGGTGACACACACCCTTAATCCTATCATTTGGGAGGTAGAGCTCCATCTGTATCTCTGTGAGTTCAAGGCCATACAAGGAACAGAGCCAGGCATGGTGGCACATACCTTTAATCCCAGCTCTTGAGATCTCATGCCTTTCCTTGGGAAGCACACACACCTTTAATCCCAGGAAGTAATATGGCAAGGCAGAGAAAGGTATATAAGGTGTGAGGAAACAGGAACTCACTCTCTTTAGGCTGAGGATTTTATAGAGGTAAAAGCCAGTGGCTGACTGCTCTGCTTCTCTGATCTTTCAGCTTTCACCCTGATGTCTGGCTCTGGGATTTTTATTAAAAGACCGTCTAGATTTGAACAACACTGATCCACTGACATGGTACTCCACACAGCATTGCTCCTGACCAATGAACTCACTTCACAGCCAGAGAAATGCATCTGTGGGCCCACAGTCTTGGAATCCACTGGTCTTACCATGTTCCCTGCTATCCTGAAGCAGCTGGCCTGACAGAAAGCTGGGATGGTCTTTGGAAGACACAGTTACAGCACCATTTAGATGGCAACAGCCTGGAGGGCTGGGGCAGCCGTGAAGGGTGCGGCCAGCTCTCCTGCTGCAGTGACCAGCAAGGGGCAGGACCAGTTATCCCAAGGCCAGTGAGGGGCAGGAACAGCTCAGCACAGCCCTCTGATTCTAACTAGAGTGGTTCCTATGACACCCTGTGGCAACATGGGCCATGGACATCAGCACACTCCCAGCTGCAGCAGGACCACAGACCCAGACATGGCACTCAGCAGCAACTTGGTCCCAGATGTCACTATGGCCCCATTGGCAGCACAGGCCACCTAGATCAGTATGGCCCCTGCAACAGCAAGGCCCTTATACACCAACATGATCTCAGGTGGGTTGTCTAGACCCTGGGCATCTTCACAGCCCTTGGTGGTAACAGGAGCCATAGACATCAACTCAGACCCTAGATGCTGCTGGGCTATTGACCTAGACATGACCCTAGGCAGCAGCCCAGGCCTGGACAACACCATGACCCTGTGTAGCAGTGTAGGCCACACAGATTGGCATGGCCCCGGTGACAGTATGGTCCTCAGACACCAACATGGCCACAGATTGTGATCTAGACCCTGGGGCATCTGTTTGGCCTTTGGTGGCACCACTGGCCACAGACATCAACACAGACCCTGGCTGTGGTAGGATCATGGACCTAGATATGGTCCTCATCAGCCACGTGGGCTCAGATATCATCATGGCCCTAGGTGGCAGTGCAGGCCACTCAGATCGCCATGGTTGCATTGGCAGTTTGGTCCTTGGACACCAACATGGCTCCAGGTGATAGTGACCCATAACCCTGGCATCTGAATGGCTTCAATGATATCAAGAGCCACAGACATAAACCCAGACCCTGGCTGTGGTAGGGCCATGGACCCAGATATGGCCCCCAGCTGCAGCCTGGGCCTGGATGTCATCATGGCACCTTGTGGCAACACAGGCCATTCCTATCTGTATGGACCCAGCTTCAGCATGACCCTTAGATCCTCACCTGGCCTCAGGTGACAGTCCAGACCCCCAGTATTGGCACAGTCTTCGGTGGTATCAGGAGCCACAGATATCAACCCAGACCCTGGCTGCTGTAAGGCTATGACCCCACACTAGATATTACCATGGCCCCAGGTGCCAGCACAGGCCATCCAGATTAGTATGGTCCTGGCAGCAGTGTGGCCCTTGGACACCAACATGGACTGAGGTGTCTGACCAGACCACAGTCATCTGCATGACCTTCAGTGGTTACTGAAGCCATGGATATCAGCACAGACCCTGGATGCTGTAAAGCCACAGATCTCAACATCCCGGCCTGGATGTTATCATGTCCCTAGTAGTAGCATGGCCCTTGAAACCAAAATGGCCACAGGTGGCAGCCCAAACCCCAGGCATCCCTTGGTGGTAACATAGGTCATAGACATCAACACAGACCCCAGCCGTGGCAGGATCACGGACCCGGACATGGTCCTAAGCAGCAGCTCAGGTCCAGATGTCACCTTGGTCCCTGGTGGCAAGCAGGCCGCCAACATCAATTCATTCCTTACAGCCCTTGCCTATTCGGATCTGCCTCTTACCACAGCACATGGACCATTCTGCCTCTCTTTCTCCTGCTTTTCTCTACTGTAAACTTGCTCATTATAACCGTGAGGACCCAAGTCACCCCATGGGTGTCTTTCACCAACATGAGCTGCATCAGGTGTAATTTTGGCCTGGTAAAATACATAATATGTTTGCAAGTGTACCGTGGGATAGTTATGTAATTATGACTTGGTTATTGTTTTCATTTGGAAATTAAGCATGACACGAGGAGATATGATTGCATGTCAAATTGACAAGGGGTGAACTTGTGATGGTTACTCAAAGTGACTACATCTGGAATGAACTAAAATCCCAAAATGATGGAGTATGAGGGATTTTTGCTTAATTAAATCATTTGAAGTGGAAAGTCACAGCTTTGCTCCAGAACTTTTGAGTTTGGAAGATCTAGCTCTAATCTGGGCCAAGCCTTTTGCTGGAATCCTGTATAAACACACAGAGGAGAAAGCCCTACTCTTTGTCTGCTTGCTCTTGAAGGCAGGTCCATTCCTTCACTGGTATTAGAGCCTACTTCTTTGGAATTCTGGTGTATACTGTAGACCAGCTGAGACAGCCAGCTTCCTGCGCTGAATGACTACTGGATTCCTGGACCACAGCCTGTAAGTCATTCTAATAACTCCCATCTATCTATTTATATCTATATCTATATGTATGTCTATGTCTATCTATAGCTACATCTATCTATGAAAGACTCATTCTGTAAGTTGTTACTCTAGAGAACCCCGACAGCTGGAGTTGAGGGTCTCCCTGCCTAAGTTTCCCGAGTGTGGGAATGGCTTGGTGACCTGCTGCAGGTCTTTACCATTTTCTCTGCTCATTTTGCCTTCACCCAGTGCTGCCCCAGCTCTTCCCGTTGTCTGTATTATCTCCTTTTCTATTTACTTTTCCCTCTTCTATTTTTCTCTGTTGGTAGTTTTACCCTGCTTGCTTCTTTTATAATCATGACAAATATGTCAGTGCACACAGTACTATCCATGTCCCTTTACTCTATAACGAGTACTAGCTTTAGAGGGAAAGGTGCTTTGCATTGGTTGGTACTGTGCCTTCACAGTGGGCCTGCCCATTGGTTGTGCTGACTTCTCCAGATAATATTCCATTCTTGGAGTGGTATAGTGTATTGAACTGGTGCCTAAGCATGTGGGTGGAGGGCCTACTGAGATATACACTAGTCTAGCTGAGAGAAATAACACCTCAACCCTACTACAAGCTGCTTTACTAAAACATTGCAAATACTTTCACTGAAGAGATTATGGGTGATTAAACAAGAATTCAGCCAACATCCTAATCCATATACACAAGTCCCAAGAGCTACAAAGAACCAAGGCAACATGACTGCTTCAAAATTTTCCAGTCTCACAGTAATGGCCTCCAACAGGAGTAAACTCGATGAAATCCCAGACAAAAATGTCAAAAGAATGATAAGAATAAATGCTAAATAAAATCAAAGATGGCACAGATAAACTCCTGAATAAACTAGAAAAGAACACAGTGAACAACTGAATGGAGTAAAGATGTCAACACAGGCCATCAAAGAGGGTTAAAAAGAGAATTAGAAACACTGAAAGAAATCAATCTGAAATCTTGGGAATGAAAAGTCCAATAAGCAAAGAAATTCAGCCCACTAAGCCATGAGAGCAGAATGGATCAAGTGGAAGGAGTAGACAAGTTGGAACATTAAGACAGTGGCAAAGGCAGATCAATAAGAAAACACAAAGAGAATATTCAAGATCTTGGTGACACCACAACAAAGCCAAGACTACAAATTATGAGTGCAAAATGAGAATGTCAGTATAAGTGCTGTTGTGTGATATTTTGTTTGAGCTCTGACAAATAAAGCTTGCCTAGAGATCAGAGGGCAGAGCTAGCCACTAGCTAACCATAGAGGTCTGGAGGTCTGTACAGAGGAGACAGGAAGTGATAAGGCATGGTGGAAAAAAGATCTCAGCCCCTTTTGGTTGAAGAAAGAAGTCACTGGTGGCTGCTCCTTTGCTTCTCTGACAGTTCAGGTTTTACCCCAATATCTGACTTGTAGCTTTTATTGATAAGGTTAATTAGATTTATGCTTCATCTGGCATCCAAATTTTGGGGCACAAATTCATGAAAAAGCCACTTGCCCATGCCTTTGTAGTGACTGGTACACACAGAGCTGCATGCAGGGGCTCCTGCAGAAGTCACCATCCCGCCAACTAGGTTTTCCTTTTTGTCCCCACCAAGCCCTCTGAGTGAGTCTGGGATTTTTCTGTTGCAGCTTCTCTATAGTAATCTCCACAGGTACTTGGGCTCCAAACTTCACTGGAGCCCCTCACCACCAGCCAGCTCTGCCTTCAGGCAGCTCCTGCCACACATGCTTCTTCTATACAATCCCAGGTACATTTTTCAGACAATCAGCTCCCTCTCCCTGTGGGTTGTGGGCTTTCCCTGCACCCACTCTTTGGGGCTACTGCCACACTAAGTAGCTGCCTTGTTACCTGCTTAGGCTTCTACTGCTTTAGGCAGTGGCAGCCATCCTCACACTTCACCATCATCATCAGCAGATTTGGTGAGACAATTGGGAATTCTTAAAGGGGGAATTAGTTTAAAAAAGAGAGAGTTTTTTCCCATATTAAAAAAATGGGAAACAATATTACAATGGAGGGAGTTAGGTCTCTGTGTGATTACACACTGGCTGTTTTAAAAGTGGATTAAATTAAAATGAGGGGATAACTAACTTAGTTGTGATTTACATAATGTTAATTATAATCATTATTGATTTGATAATTCTTGTTTTATCCTTAAGAGAGTTGGTTGATATAAGTGCCAAGATACAGGCCTTAGAAAAGGCCACTATTGATAATATGCATGCCTTACAAATAATTACTAAGGAGATTAATACAATTTTGACTAATAAGAAATATTTACTGTTGAAGAGAGCAAAAAAGTGACTGATAATATGTAAACCCTAGAAAAACTTACTATTCAAAATTTACAAACCTTAGAAAAACTTATTAAAACTGACAATAGAGATAGTCAGACACAGACAGAGGTATTTAAATGAGAACCAACCTCACCATTACATTATAAAATTAGAGAGGAACACTCCAAGGTTATCAAACAACCAACTTTAATTTATTCACTCTCCTTATGGGAACAGTTGCCAAATAACAAGTATCCCCAAGGCTGTGTAAGAGCTGACTGGATTCCTGTGGAAATGTTAGATTGAGGAGATATTTGAGGAAGCAATAGTTGCATATGGTATGCATTAAACTTTTGTGAAGCAGATGTTAAATTCATGGTCATCTAGTAACAGAATTATCCCACAAGACTGTAGTGACTTGGTTACAGCAGTATTGGAACCTGGTCCTCAATTACAGTGGAGGACCTAGTTGGTGGAAAGATGGGGCTAGGATCATTAGACAATGAAGTAGGGCTAGAGATATTGAAATCTCCCAAGACCAACTTCTTGGAGAGGGTGATTATACTGACATATAAAGACAGTCTCTATATGATGACCACACCCTGGCTTTCTGCCGTACAGCAGCTTTGAATGCTTGGAACAAAATTGAAGAAGTTGGAAAGAAAACTGTGTCATTTACTAAAGTTATAGATGGCCTGAAAGAAACATTCAATGATTTTTATAAAGATTGACTTTATCTGTAAATGGAAAGATACCGAATTCAGAAGCTAGATAAATAATAATTAAATGTTTGGCTTTTGAAAATGCTAATTCACAATGCAAAAGGGTAATTAGGCCTTTAAAGGCAAGATCAGCACCCATAGAAGAATGGATCTGAGATACAGTCAATGTTGATTCTCATAACCATGATGGCACTTGGATAGGAGAGGTGATTTCCAGAAGCTTGAAGAAAAACAAAAATGTCAGGTGTTTTAATTGTGGCAAACAAGGTCACCTAAAAAGGGATTGTAGACAGGGAATTCCTAGAAACAATGTTTTTTTGTAGGACTAATCCCTTGCCTTCTGGAGTATGCAGAAGGTACAACAAAGGCCAACATTGGACCAATGAATGTCAACAAGACAGACAGGGTAACCCTTTGCCATCAGGAAATGCCTTGAAGGGCCTCTCACATATCCCCATGTCAAATTTTGTTCAGTCATTCCCTGTCACCTTGGAGGAAACTCCTCCCCAGAGTACTTAAAGGACCTAATGACTTTTGTAAGAAGTCATACTGCTCTGGATGATAAAACAGCTTTAGAAGATAAAACAAAAATTTTAGGAGAAACCATAAAGCAAATATTTTGGCAGACTTCCATAAATGATCAAAGACCAAAGCTAAATGTATGAATCAATGACATGGTAATTGAGGGTCTTGTAGACATAGGGGCAGATGTAGCAATACTTGCACCAGAATCTTGGGTTCCAAATTGGCCTCTTCAGAAGGTAAATATTAGGTTTTAGGGATTGAACATTAAAAAAAATATTTATTTATTTATTATGTTTACAGTGTTCTGCCTGCACATATCCCTGCAGGCCAGAAGAGGGCACCAGATCTCATTACAGATGGTTGTGAGCCACCATGTGGTTGCTGGGAATTGAACTCAGGACCTCTGGAAGAGCAATCAGTACTCTTAACCTCTGAGCCATCTCTCCAGCCCAGGGGTTGGAACTTTATCTCAGGTAAAACAAAGCATGAGATGGGTTGAATGTATAGGGCCAGAAGGACAGAGGGGAAAATTAAAGCCATGTGTGGCTAATATAGCAATGAATTTATGGGGATGTGATTTGTTGCAGCAATGGAAAAGAAAGATTAACATTCTTCCAATCTCAGAAACAAACTGATAAACTAACTTTTATTTCTAGGAAAAAATTGAAAAGGTATTATAAAGAACAGTCCACGACCATTCAGGTTGTACAAAAACAGGGCACAACAGCTGTTGATCTTTCAAAGATAGATCAGCCAACAGCCCTACCTTTAAAATAGTTAACTGACAAACCTGTCTGGGTGGAATAATGGCCTTTGACATCAGAAAAATTACGGGCCTTAGAATAGCTGGTACAGGAGCAGTTAAATGCTCAACATATTGAAGAATCAACCAGTCCTTGGAATTCTCCTGTATTTGTTATTAAAAAGAAATCAGGAAAATAGAAAATGGTAACAGAGCTAAGAGCTATTAATAAGGTGATTAGCCAATGAGCTCTCTGTAGCCTGAAATTTCTCTGCCTTCTCTATTACCTAAAGGATGATCTATTATAGTTATTTATTTAAAAGACTGTTTCTTCACTATACCTTCACAAGAAAAGGATAGAAAAAAAATTGCCTTCATTGTGCCTACGTATAATAATTCTCAGTCTGTTAAGAGATATCAATGGCAATTTCTCCCACAAGAGATGTTAAATAGTCCCCTCCTGTGCCAATATTTTGTATGACAGCCATTGGAAATTATTTGTGTACAGTTCCCTCAATCTATAATTTACCATTATATGGATAACAGCTTACTAGCTGATTCAAATGTAGATACTTTAGAGAAAATGTTTGAAGACATAAAGGAAATTTTTGCCTTGTTGGGGATTACAAATTGCTCCTGAAAAAATACCAAGATTCTATTCATTACTTAGGATATAAAATATGTTTACAAAAAATTCAACTCCAAAAGGTATAAATCAGGAGAGATCAAATGAGAATCTTAAATACTTTCAAAAATTGCTGGGAGTCACTAATTGGCTATGGCCCACAATCAGATTAACAACTCAAGAACTGAGTAATTTGTTTCAAACCTTAAAAAGTGACAAGGACTTAAATAGTCCAAGAAAATTGTCAGCTGAAACTGAGAGAGAATTGGCTCTGGTAGGAAAGAAATTATAGGATGCACATGTGGATCATTTGGATCCAGAGCTTGATTACATTCTTGTTATTTTAACTTGTTTGCATCCCCTACAGGAATTTTAATTCAGAAAGAAAATAATATCTTAGAATGGATATTTTTACCACATTAACAGAGTAAAAATTAAAGACATATGTAGAAAAGGTTTTTGAGTTGATTCTAACAGCAAAATTGAGACTTCACCATTTAGCAAGAATAGACCTAGCAGAAACTGTATTACCTTTTACTAACGCTGAAATTTCCTCTTTATAGTCAGAAAATGAACATTGACAAAGAGCTTATAGTAATGTTTTTTGTGGAAGATTAACAACAAATATCCAAAAAGCAAAAGCATTCAGTCTATAAAAAGAATTAATTGGATTCTTCTTCACATTGTATGGAGAACACCAATTTCTGGAGTCCCTGCATTTTATACTGATGCAAACAAATCAGGAAAGGCAAATTATGAATCAGGAAATTTGAATAAAATGGCTCAAAGCCCTTATGATTCTGTTCAAAAGTCATAATTATGTGCTATTATCATAGTATTATTATGTTTTCAGAAGTTCTTAATATAGTTACTGACTCTCAATATGCAGAAAGAGTTGTTTTACGTATTGGAACTGCTGAATTTATTCCAGATGATACAGAATTAACTTTGTTATTTATTCAATTACAAGAAATAATCAGAAATAGAAATAATACCTTATGTATAACACATTAAATCCCATACAGGTCTACTAGGCCCTCTAGTACAGGGTAATGATCAACTATTGGTGGGTGTGATGATACTGTGTTCTCCAGTATATTGTGTACCCTAATAAACATATCTGGGGGCAGAAAACAGAACAGCCACTAGATAGACATATAGGCCAGAAAATGGTGGCACACACCCCTTTAATTCTAGCATTCTGGAGGCAGAGATCCATGCAGATCTCTGTGATTTCAAGGCCACACTGGAAACTGTGCCAGGCATGGTGGCACATGCCTTTAATTCCAGGAAGTGATGGCAGGAAGCACAAAGATATATAAAGCATAAAAAGCAGAACTAGAGCCTATTAGGCTTTTAGGCTTTTGAGCAGCATTTCAGCTGAGATCCATTCAGGTGAGGACTCAGAGGCTTCCAGCTGAAGAATTGGCTAGGTGAGGATGGATGTGGCTTGTTCTGTTTCTCTGATCTTTTGGCATTCACCCTAATATCTGGATCCTGAGTTTTTTTTTTTTAAATTTTTATTAATAAGACCCTTTAAGATTCATTCTACAGGTGAGAAATGTGCTAGAAGCCTCAGAATTTCATTTAAAAAACCCCACCATGACAATAGTAAAGGTTTGAAAAAAGATTTTTCCATCACTTGGCAAAAAGTCAAGGAAATTATAAGAAAATGTCCTACTTGTTACTTGTGTAACCAAACTCTTAACTGCAGGAAGTAACCCAAAGGGTACTTAAATAAATGAAATTTGGTAAATGGACATTTTCATTTTGTAGAATTTGGAAAATTAAAATACGTACACCACACCCATAGATACATATTCAGGATTTCAATGAGCAACTGCTTTGAGTTCTGAAAAGGCTGATTCAGTAATCATACATTTGTTAGAAGTTATGGCCATCATGGGGACACCTGTACAAATTAAGACTGACAATGCTCCAGCATATGTCTCCAGCAAAATGAAACAGATTTTGAATATTATAGGTCAAGTACAACCCTACAGGACAAGGAGTTATAGAAATATCTAATCAAACTCTAAAGGATATGCTTAATAAACAGAAAGGAGTAATAAAGACCCTCAGAGATAGATTGCACAATGCTCTATTAACTTCAAATTTTCTAATTGCTAATTAACAAGGAACAACATTGGATAATAGAAAAAAAACAATCAAATTAATTCAGTCTGTGTATTTTAAAGATGTGATGACCTCAGAATGGAAACCAGGCTATGTGTTATGTTGGGGAAGAGGTTCGCTTTTGTTTCCACAGGAGAATAAAAGCTATGGATACCATCAAAATTGATCAAGATTAGATTTGAACAAAAGAGACCTCTTGATTAGGAGAGGTGATAGTTCATCAATCAGCATGACCTTTCAATATAAACTAACTTATAAGACTAACAAATCCTTTTCATTTGATCAGATATAACTTGCCTTATATATAAAAGAGAAGCTCCTCAAAGTTAGGGTTGGGGCAGATTTTTGTTTTCATCTTTCCAGGAGAATGAAGGCATCCAACTAAGGAATCTGAAGTCCACTAGACAAACAAGACATCCGAAAAAAAAGGATGAATCATCCAGAGAAAATGTCCCAAGAAAAAGAGTAAATTGGCCTATTGGCATATCACATTTCCAACAGGATAAAATTTCATAAATCTTCCCAAATGTTTGTTTCTGCTGTTCTCTACAGACATATAAGGCAAATGGTCTTTTTGTAGTCCCAGTCCAATTACAAATTAAAGCTGGCTTTGGAGTTGGAGCGTGACTCTCTCTTTCTCTAAACTGAAGCATACTTGCTAAAAGGAAAAATCCAAAATCTCTCTCTCATGTTAGAAGAGCCACCTGATATGGGACATAAGAAAAACCAAAATCAGGGACTATTCTACTGCTACTAATCTCATAATCTTTTGGTTTTGTTATAACTCTTTAAAACTTTTCTTTTTTAAATATATTTATTTATTAATTTTTTTTTTCATTTTACATACCAATCCTAGTTCCCCCTCCTTCCCTTTCTCCCGACTCCTCACCTCTCTCCCACTCTACCCCCATCCACTCCTCAGAGTGGGTAAGACCTCCCATGGTAGTCAGCAAAGTCTGGCATACCAAGTTGAAGGAGAGCCTAGCCCCTCCCCATTGTATCAAGGCTGAGCAAGGTATCCCACCACAGGGAATGGGCTCCAAAAAGCCAGTTCATGCACCTGGGATAAGTCCTGGTCCTACTGCCAGGAACCCTACAAACAGATCAAGCCACACAACTGTTACACATTCAGCAGATCTAATTCAGTCCCATGCAGGTTCCTGGGCTGTCAGTCCAGAGTCAGTGAGCTCCAACTAGTACCAGTCAGCTGTCTCTGTGGGTTTCCCCATCATGATCTTGACCCCCTCCTCCTCCTCCTCCTCCTCCTCCTCCTCTTCTTCTTCTTTTGAATGCTGAATGCCATTTATTGAAGGAGGGAGGAGGTCTTAAATACAGGCTTACAGCACAATGGGAGAACCCCAGTGGGCAGAAGTTCGCTTCTGATTTTTTATTTTTTTATTTTTATTTTTTTTGGTGCTGAGGATCGAACCCCACTCTACCACTGAGCTAAATCCTGAACCCCGCTTCCGATGTTTTACAATCTTGCATCTAAGCTGTTAACGCTCAATGTGCTGGATACACAGACAAGGAGCTTCCCTTAAGCATTCAGGAGGGTGGAATCTTGCAGGGAATTAGCATAGGGATGATATCATGGTCAAGGTCAGTAAACAATGCAACAGTTACCCAAAACAGGGGGCCAGGGCCCTACAGGTCCCCTCCTATTACTAAAAACCTTCTGACTTAGGTTGTGTGGGACGTCAGCAGGTCACCTTACCCATCATGGAGACACCTGCCCAGGCCACACAGGTGCTCTGTCTTAGGTTGCTGAGCACCCCCCAGACATTACCCGTCCCTGAATACTCATTATCATACAGGCTCACTCATGAGAGAGCTGCAGTTAACTGTTGCCAAAGATCTATAAGTGGTGCTGTGTAGTGGGTAGCCATCCCAGCCTTGGCCTGGAAGTTCCGACCCCCATTGAGGCTTCGGTAATGGTCACGCCCACAAGGTGGGGCTGAGGGAGGAAGCTGAAGACCCAGGATCGAGAGGAGAGGTCTCTCTTGGTTCTGGGACCCTGGACGCTGGAGGTAGACCGAGCAGAGTTCTCCAGAGAACACTGCCAGACTGCGCCATACCTTTGTCAGACCCTACAACCTATCCCTTCATTTGTAAGTTACCCAAAAAAATAAACCTTCCTTTTAACTACGTGGAGTGGCCTTAATAATTTCACCAATAGCGCTGGGCTTGCAATCTGTGAGTTCGACACAGAAAAGACCAACAGAAGTCTTAACCCACCAATAGCTGGTAGGCTAAAGGCAGCTGAGCCATTCCCTTCCTTAACGAACCTTACTGCAAATTGGAGTCCTTGTAAGATGGTGTCCCAAAAGCAAATGGAACTTGAGTTTGTAAATTTATAACTTTCAAAGCCAATCAAAATGTATATAACTATTGATTTAAATTTGTCACGCCCAATAGAATGAAAGATTAATTAACTGTGGTAGCTACTTTTGCTGCCAGGGTCTCCACTGTGCTAGCTGTAACCAATTATGAAATGGCAATCCCAGAAACAGTAGTAGTGGTGGTCATCACTGTTATAAAAGCAACAATGGCAGCAGTGATGTCAAATTCTCTTCTGGAGCATGTGAGTATCCATTGGGATGGACACAACTCCAGGAACACAAACCACCAAGGCCCATTATTTTTGATCCCAGCACGACTTAAGCTGGCAGCTCTGCAAAAGAACAACTAAGAACCATAAAGAAAAAACAGGTAGCTCACAAGGAGCAGAACTAATGTTCTCATAATGGCTACATTCAGACTCACAAATTGTAAGGTATCTTCAAAGGGGGCTAAATGAATTTCAGGAGGCCAAAAAATATTTCACAGAGCCATTCCTGAGAAGTAGGTACTGCTCCAGCTTGAATAGGATTGTGAGAATGAAAATGCTTAGTTGGCATGCTACTGTTAATAAATGGAGGTCAGTGATCTTCAGTGTTATTCTTACTCTCCTAGGTATCTGGGTGACACGTTCTCAAACATACTTGAAAAAGCAGTTACCATATATTACCTTCTGGAGAATCCAACCGCATGGCTGCAGTTCCTAGGCTTACGTTAATGCTTGCCAAAGCTGGCCATATTGGGCTTTCAATCCCCATTGGCATTGGAAGGGGAGAGTTTTTCATGAAGGCCCAATAGGTCTCTGCCATGTTGAGCTTCAGCTGCAGCCACAGGGCTCACTCAGCACTCAGAAACCCAATAAGGAATTTCATTGTCCTTAATAGTGTAATGTTTCATTGAGGGTTGCTCAGTAATTGAGTAAAACCAAATCTTATTATAAGCAACAGTCATCCTAGGGTCCTCCGTGCCATATATATATCTAGGTTGTTTCCAGGTTTTGGCTATTACAAATAATGCTGCTATGAACACAGTTGAGCATGTATCTTTGTGGTATGGTTGAGCATTCCTTGGTTATATGCCCTCGAGTGGTGTGGCTGGGTCTTGAGGTAGTTCTATTCCCAATTTTCTGAGAAATCATCGCCATACTGATTTCCATAGTGGTTGTACAAGTTTGCATTCCCACCAACAGTGGAGGAGTGTTCCCTTTGCTCTGGATCTTCTCCAATATTGACTGTTGTTAGTGGTTTTGATCATAGCTATTCTGACAGGTGTAAGGTGGTATCTCAGAGTCATTTTGATTTGCATTTCTCTGATGATTAAGGATATTGAGCATTTCTTTAAATGTCTTTCAGCCATTTGTGATTCTTGTTTTGTGAATACTCTGTTTAGTTCTTTAGCCCATTTTTTAATTGGATTGTTGGGTATTTTGATGTCTAATTTCTTGAATTCTTTATATACTTTGGAGATCAGTCCTCTGTCAGATGTGGGGTTGGTGAAGATCTTTTCCCATTCTGGAGGCTGTCTTTTTGTCTTATTGACTGTATCTTTTGCCCTGCAAAAGCTTCTCAGTTTCAAGAGGTCCCATTTATTAATTGTTGTGCTCAGTGTTTGTGCTGTTGGTGTTATATTTAGGAAGTGATCTCCAGTGCCAATGCATTCAAGACTGCTTCCTACTTTCTCTTCTATTAAGTTTAGTGTAACTGGATTTATGTTGAGGTCTTTGATCCACTTGGACTTGGGTTTTGTGCATGGTGACAGATATGGATCTATTTGTAATCTTTTACATATTGACATCCAGTTATGCCAGCACCATTTGTTGAAGATACTTTCTTTTTTCCATTGTATAGTTTGGCTTCTTTGTAAAAAATCCAGGTGTTCATATGTGTGTGGATTAATGTCAGGGTCTTCAATTCGATTCCATTGGACTGTATGTCGGTTTTTACACCAGTACCAGGCTGTTTTTATTACTATAGCTCTATAGTAGAGCTTGAGGTCAGGAATGGTGATGTCTTCAGAGGTTGCTTTATCATACAGGATTCTTTTACCTATCTTGGGTCTTTTGTTTTTCCACATGAAGTTGAGTATTGTTCTTTCCAAGTCTGTGAAGAATTGTGTTGGGATTTTGATGGGGATTGCATTGAATCTGTAGATTGCTTTTGGTAAGATTACCATTTTCACTATGTTAATCCTACCTATCCATGAGCATGGGATATCCTTCCATTTTCTGATATCTTCTTCAATTTCTTTCTTCAGAGATTTAAAGTTCTTATCAAAAAGGCCCTTCACTTGTTTAGTTAATACTATCCCAAGGTATTTTATATTATTTGTGGCTATTGTAAAGGGTGATGTTTCTCTGACTTCTTTCTCAGCCCTTTTATCATTTGTGTATAGGGGGGCTTCTGATTTTTTTGAGTTGATCTTATATCCTGCCACTTTACTAAAGGAGTTTATCAGCTGTAGGAGTCCCCTGCCTGCCTCTGTGGCCCTGGCCTGCTCCCTAAAACTTTTCTTAAGGTATAAATATCATATCAAAATTTATAAGATTAATATATTTATTTTTCAACCTTTTGTCATGATATTAATGGTCATATAGAGAACTAATTCTAGACGAAGGCTTCATCTAACTTTCTGTACATGATTTCAGGTTTGAGTCTATAGTATGTAACTAGGAATTAAGTTTTTGTACTCTGAATGTATATACCAAATTATGGTCCTTTGAGATCTGCTGCATATGATATTTAAAATGTTTAGGTTTTCTGCAGTGAACCATGACCATGCCTAAAAGTGACCTTTGAAATCTGCAAAAGGAAGATGGGGCCCCATCATGATGACTCCACCTGGACTATAGTAGTGAGCTGACAAACGCCTCCTAAAGACTAACTTTGTACTACAAACTGCTCAGGACAATTTCAATAGTGGCTAGCTGAGATGGTCCAGCCTCACAGACTACTCTAGCCAGGACTTGAGACAAGCCATTACACGGAGACTGGACAACAAATGATACGCCAGCTCTCCCAGGACTCGACCATTATCCCAGCTTTCTCAGGGTCCCCTAAAGATGCCATCGCCCCCAGACAGCAGGAAGCAGTCTAGAGAACACAATGTCCACATTCCCAAGAGGTGGGGTGGGCAGTTTTTGGTCATTCAGTGGGTTATGGTTATTTATCATCATTTAGGGGGTTGGTTATAAGTTGTTCTTGGTGTGGTCAGAAAAAAAGCTGAACAAAGGAGATTAGATTTAGGGAGATACAGAAATAATAGGATAAAAGGGTAGATTTTTGAACCTACTTTTAAACCATAAAAAGCTACTACTAGTTTTAAATATTTTACATTGATATGGATTTTTTATATTAATATAAATTTAAGTTTGTTTTTTGTTAGAACATACTGTACATATGTTTCTACTCTTGTTCAAGGTATTATACCTATATGGCTCATTTAACAATGTAATATAAATTTCTAGCTCGTGAAAGTTATTATTGCAAACTATTTAGGATAATAAAGAAATGCAAGTTACTAGTTAGACACCTATTACAATCAAACTTGTAGTCGGGTTTGGAATGTTTTCAAGGTCAAACAGATTTATTTTAGATAGCAGATGGTCTTCAAGCACTTCAGAAATCTACAGAATATGGCATTTAAAATGTTTTAATAACATAAGGTTCTTTTTTTTTTTTTTAAATGACAAGAGACATGTCTATTCCTGGCTGCACCAATCTACTTCAGAGAAGATGATGGGCATTGAAGAAACTCCATATGGAGTTTACTTTCATTGTGGCAAAAGTTGGCCACTGGGCAAGAAACTGCCCTTGCCTCAACTGCTGACAGTATGCTGTCCAAACTGGATAAGCAGGACACAAAAGAAAGTGACTGCTGAACTTTGCTAAGACAGGCAGAATACTCTTTCAAAATTCCTGCTTCACAGAAAAGTCTGTCAGATATTCTAGACCTGCAGGCTGAAGATGGATGCCCCAATGTTTCAGAGGACCTTGGGTGACTGTCCAGGCAGCCAGCTCTTTCTGTAATTTCTTAGTTTTGGAAGTTGTTTGCTCTGTACTTCCTGCTTACTCAGGTAATATTATATCCTTCTTACATCTCTGATGGAGTTGAAGACTAGATAGTTATAGTTTTCCTTTTTAACAAATTCAGAAAAGACACTCATAAAAAGATGTAATGTATGTAAGGTTGAGAGATATCAAAAGATAGTTTTGGGTTGGCAATGTAAGTTAGGCTAGAAAGTGAATTAGGTACAACATTTTGGACTCACCAAGATAGGATTGAGAATAGAAAGTTTTCTCTGAATTTGTCAAATGTAGAGCTTAAGAAATGACTCAGTCGTTAAGAGCACTGGCTGTTCTTCCAGAGGTCCTGAATTCATTTCTCAGCAACCACATGGTGGTTCACAACCATCTGTAATAACATCTGGTGCCCTCTTCTGGCCTGTAGATATACATGCAGACAGAACACTATACATAATAACTGAATTTGTCAAATGCTAAGGGACAAGACATTGTTAATGTAATTATTACCCATATATTTTTGTATATAGTTATTGTACTTATTGTATATAGTTTTTCTATGCTAGTTAAAACCTTTGCTTTTTATTTAGACAAAAAGGGGGAAATGTTGTATGATATTTTGTTTATGTTCTGACAATTAAAGCTTGCCTGGAGATCAGAGGGCAGAGCTAGCCACTAGTTAACTATAGAGGTCTGGAAGTCTGTACAGAGAGGAAACAGGAAGTGACAAGGTGGCACAGAGAGAGGAAGTGATAAGGTGGAGCAGAGACAGGATCTTGGCCCCTTTCAGTCAGAGGATCTGGAGGGGTAAGAAGTCACTGGTGGCTGCTCCTCTGATCTTTCAGGGTTTACCCTAGTATCTGACTCCTGGTTTTTATTGATAAGATTAATTAGATTTATGCTTCAAAATGCATTAAAATATTCAGTAAAATCATAGGAGAACATTCCCCAAATATAAGGAAAGATATGTCCATCCAGGTATAGGAAGAATTTGGACTGCCAGCCAAGGCCAGGAAAGACCTCCCCATGCTGTATTGAAGTTGGAACACTAAGCAGCCAAACAAAGCAGGCTTATTGAAGGCCAAAAGAAACACTGAGCCACACAATGGTGAAGCTATCTCAGCAACAGCAGGTTTCTCAATAGAAACTTTAAAAGTCCCCAGAGCACATATCAACATATTTCAAACAAATACTGTGACAGACAGTAGCAGTCAGCCCAGATCACTACAGCTCATAAAGCATCCTTCCCAATTAAAGGAGAAGAGAGACTTCTCATGCTAAAGATGCTGAGACAGCACAACAGGATCTCATGGCCACTGATTTCCATGATTAATTTTGTATTCTGTCATTTTGATGAAAGTTCTTATCAACTCTGTTTTTTTTTTTGGTGGAGTCTTTAGGGTCTCTTTGATAAGGAATCATACCATCTGCAAACAGGGCAGTCCTTCTTACCGGCAGCAAACAGCTGGGCCATGTTTTAAATTCAATATTCCAGTCCATATCTTTTGATTGGAGAATTGAGACCATCAGTATTCAGAGTTTGTAATAAAAATTATATGTTAAATTCTGTCATTTTGTTGATTTTATAATGTCTGATGCTTTCCAAATTTTCATTTATTTATTTGCTGTTCTAATTTGGTTTATTATTTCTTGTGGTCTCATGGAAGTGTTCACTTTTCTCTCCTGTGGGTAGGATTCTTTTGAGAGCCATGATCCACCAGGATGGTTTCCTGGGTGTCACACATCTTGGCTCTGTCATTTTCCCATGTGGAATATTCCTTTATACTGTGTGTCACTATGATTGGTCTAATATAGAAGCTGATCAGGATAAGGTTAGGTGGGAGAGTCAAACTGAGAAGCTGGGAGGAAGAAGGGCAGAGTCTGGAGTCCTGAGTAGACACAGAGAGAAGCAAGATGAACATGCTGTACCAAGAAAAGGTACCAAACTACTTGGCAAAGTGTAGATAAAAATATAGGTTAACAAAAATGTAAGATTTAGCTAGTAACAAGCCTGAGTCTTTGGCTGAGCATTTATAATCAATACTAAGCCTCTGTGTGGTTACTTGGGAGCAGTTTGCAGGACAGAAACTTCCACCTACATTAGTATCCTGACTGTAACTGTCATGAAGAGACTCTCTGTCTGCATCTGCCTAGGTTCTAAATTGAACTTGGGTTTGCAGGTCTGTTTCTTTCTCTAGGAAATTTAGGGCTACAGTTTCATCGAACGGTCTTTGATGTTTTCCCAGGCCCTCCTCTCCACTGGGCTTTTGAGTTTTGTCCTTTGATGGCATCTAGGAGTGTGCGGGTGTCACGGCCATACTCTAATTCTTTTTGTCATTGATGGTTGAGTGCAGCCCCTCATCAGCCTTGTCCTCACCCTCATCTTCCTCCTCCTGCTTGGTGGCCTCTTGGTGATGTTTCCCACTGTGCTTTTTATTTGATTCATCAAGTTTTCATCTACAACCTTTCTATTATTTTTTTTAAATCTTTCTAAATCTCTAAATTTTCTAAAATTCTAAATTTTCTTGCTGAATTTTTCTTTGATGTTGTCAAGTTTTAAAATCCCTTTCATTGATTTTGTCATACATTTTGGTGATTTTTTTTTTTTTTTTACCGTATGTTACTGACTTTCCTCTCCAGTCAGTGACCATTTTTATAGGAAAACCATCCATATCTACACACTCACACACACACACACACACACACACACACACACACATACACACACACTCACCCATACACACACACATACACTCACTCACACATACACACACACACACACATCACACACAAACATATACTCACCCATACACACACACACTCACACATTCACACACACTCATACACTCACACATTCACACACACTCACACATTCACACTCACACTCACACATACACACACACTCACACATTCACACACACTCACGCACTCACATACATATGCCTTGACATCACGCAGAAAGGAGAGTGGGGGAGGAGGGGGAGACTAATGGGAGGAGATTAGAAGGAAAAACTTTTAAGGAAGTGAGGATGGAGTGGGGGGTAGGGATGGGGGATACCAGGAGAGAAGGTGAATGTGGTCAAGGTGCCTGATATCATCGAGATTATCTTCATAAAACCCAGCACTATGTACAATGAGTACATATTAGTAATAGTAAAAACACAAGAACAAAGCAAGCCAACACAGTGGGGAGGCTCTCCGCAATCAGTGCAATGGTTTCTGAAATATATGTTTACAAAGTAACATTGTTCCTTTTTTAAAAAAAGTAGAGGTAGACCATGGGAAGTCTAGACCATAAACCAGCAAAGGACTGACAAGGACAGGGATTGAGGACAGGGAAGGAATCTAAGTATTTTATAGTTTTGATTTTGGTACCAAAAACTGCTTATTGTATCAAAAAGAAGCCAGGGCTGGGGTGTGGCTCAGTAGCTCGGTCGATCACTGGCTCGGCATGGCAAGGCCCCAACACCACACAAAATAAAATAAATAAAAACAACAAATCAACCTCAATCTTGAATACATGAAAAGCATGAAACCTGTATGTCAAATCGCCGATGGAAGTCTCCCTATGGCTGTTGCAATCCACTCCTAGCAGGACACACATCAAAGATGAAAAGACCCTCAGAACACGAACTGGACTTGGAAGAGTTCTGTCCAACGAGGATGGAGTGAGGAGGTGTTGGCAAAGAGCCGGCACGTGGTGGGTGCTGGTTACACGGGGTCCTGAGTGCAGGAGTCTCTGTTCCCAAGTCCGCCACACGGGGGCGCTCGCCGCCGCCGCATCTCTCCCGAGCTGCCGGGACCTGAGCAGCCCGCCACCTTCTTCCAAGGTCTCCAAGCAGACAGGACAGTGATGGGTTTGGGCGGGTGCAGTTTTCCTTCTCAGTGGCCACCACCTCGTTGTGCTCTGAGGACTGGTGCTTCACTGGAGGGGATGGCTGGTTGGCAGGGCCGCGCACAAAGGCCCAGTCCTGGTGCCTCTGCTCACTTGCCTTTGCTCTGAGACCTCCTGTCTTCCAGCCTGGGCGACTCTGGAGACAAGGACATAGAAAGAGCAGCAAGCAACCTTTCTCTCTCTCCAAAACTACAAGAAACTACAAGACTCTTCTCTTCTGCTGTATTTCCGTTGAGTCCCTCACACCATCCTTGTGGGTCATTTGACCCAATGAATCTCTCTTTTGTTTTTGAACATTTGCACAGCTTTGATGTTGTTATCTTGTGGTTTTGAAGAAAATGGCTGCTGTGATGGAGAGTCGAGACTCCGAATCACCCTGACCTGGGTTTGAATTCTGAAGGCTGCCGAACAAACAGTGTGATCTTCGAGCAGTAATCTCACCTCCGGAGGGTTTGCTGTTTTCATCCAGGAACAGGAAAACTAGAGTACCTTTTCCAGAAACTTATTTGTGGAGCTTTGAAAATATACCCCTTATTATGAAAAACGTCGGACAAAAAATGATTAGGAACACCAGGGCTTTTGTTGCCATGACAGGCCACAGGCGCCAATCAGGTCTCCCTCGATGCTCCCCACATGGGCTAATTTTGAAGCAGGTCCTCATTCCATAGGTTCATTTGTGAAAACAATATGCTCTCTTTTAAAACAACGTTGGGGGCACTTTAGGGAGCCTGTTCTCTGTGGCCAGGACTTTTCTCCTCCTCCTCCTCCTCTTCCTCCTCCTCCTCCTCCTCCTCCTCCTTTTTGTTTTTGTTTTTTGTTTTTCAAGACAAGATTTCTCTGTGTAGCTTTGCGCCTTTCCTGGATCTCGATCTGTAGACCAGGCTGGCCTTGAACTCACAAAGATCTGCCTGCCTCTGCCTCCCAAGTGCTGGGATTAAAGGCATGAGCTATGGTCGCCTGGCCCCAGGACTTTTCTTTTAAACTTTTACTTACTTACTTATTTTTGATTCAGGGTCTTTCTGTTCAGCCCATGATAGTTTCAAATGCACAATCCTCCAGCCTCAGTATACCCCTCCCTGAGGCCTGGGATTACAGGTACTGTGCCCAAGTGAGGTCTAGATTTTCAATGATATTTGTGCTGGGTCCTAGTTACTTACATTGATGCTGAAACAGAACACCCCATGAAAACAGATTTAGGAAGAAAGGGTTTGCTTTGGCTTACAGTTCCAGGGGCTCCAGTCCATCATGACAGGAGCAAGAAGCAGGTGGTCACATTCCATCTACAGTCAGGAAGCAGAGAGGTGAATGCTGGTGCTCAGCTCACTTTTTTTGCTTAATTCAGGACCCCAGTCCATGGAAGGGTACAGCCCACATTTACAGCGGATCTTCTCAACTCAACCCAATCTAGAAACTTACTCCTGGCGTGCCCAGAGGCTTGCTGGCATGGTAATTCTAAATCTCATCAAGTTGATGCCAGTATTAACTAGCACAGCTCCACCCCTTGTCAACTCGACACCCAAACACATTGCTTTTAAGCCATAACCTCTCATCCCTTGTCCCTATAGGCTTGTGGTCATCTCAAAATGTAAAATGTGTTCAGTCCAACTTCAAAAGCCCACATGGTCAATATGTTCCAACACTGTTGGGAAGAGAAAAATGCAATTCTTACCTGAGACTCAATCTCTTAACTATGACCACATTTAAAATAAAAAAAACAAGAGCTGGGCGGTGGTGGCGCATGCCTGTAATCCCAGAACTCAGGAGGCAGAGGCAGGCGTATCTTTGTGAGTTTGAGGACAACCTGGTCTACCAAGCGAGATCCAGGAAAGGCGCAAAGCTACACAGAGAAACCCTGTCTCAAAACAAAACAAAACAAAACAAAACAAAACAATCCTCCAGCTCCATGGTCAGCCCCATCCTCCAGCAACGTGGTCAGCCCCATCCTCCAGCTCCATGGTCAGCCCCATCCTCCAGCTCCATGGTCAGCCCCATCCTCCAGCTCCATGGTCAGCCCCATCCTCCAGCTCCATGGTCAGCCCCATCCTCCAGCTCTGTGGTCAGCCAGTCCTTCAGCTCTGTGATCAGTTCTGTCCTCCAGCTCTGTGGTCAGGCCTGTCCTCCAGCCCTGCAGCCTGGGCACAGCCTCTCTCTTGGGTCAGTTCCATCCTCTGCCTGTAGATTTCTTTAGCAGATGTCTCATAGTTCTGACATCTTCAATATTGTGGGGTCTCTGTTACAACTTAGGTTTCACCTTCATACAGTGGCCTCTCGGGGTCTCCTTGCAAACCCTGTCACACACTGTCTGACTCAGTGGCTCTCTAGAACTATGGTACAGGCTCTATGGCTCTTGCAATCATGTGTCTTCCACACCTGCTAAACCAGTGCTCTGTGGATGCTGCCACTAAGTTCTGCCATCTCCGGGTGGAGCCTGGGCCCTCTGGACCACAGCTGCACTGGCTGTCATGTGCTGGTCCCAGGAAACATTTCCCCCAAGTTATTCAACCAGGAAACCTCTTTTTATCTATCTATCTATCTATCTATCTATCTATCTATCTATCTATCTAGATATCTAGATATCTAATCTATATTATGGATGCAATGTTCTGCCTGCAGGCCAGAAGAGGGCACCAGGTCTCATTATACATGGTTGTGAGCCATCATGTGGTTGCTGGGAATTGAACTCAGGACCTCTAGGAGAGCAGCCAGTGCTCTTAACCGCTGAGCCATCTCTCCAGCCCCCTCAACCAGGGAACCTCTTATATGGCATCCTTAGTTGAGACTTTCCTCCACAAGGAACTTGCATTTTCACAGGATGGAGCCTTCAGTGGGTGGATCTCACCCCAGGGCACCTTTCTTGTCACCCAGTGTCAGCTTCTCTTTGACGCCACTCATTTCCTTAGCAGTCACAGCTGCTCTGTCACCTGGCTCTCCTTCTGTGGCCTGCAAACCTTTTCTCACCAAACTTCAGGTACATCTATCTTTCCACTTTTCTCTCTCACCAGAGGCCTCAATGAGAGCAGTGAGCAATAATCACAGTGTTCCCCTGTCTGGAGACTTCCTCTGCAAGGCACGTCAGCCTGTGCTCTTTAAATTCAACTTTACGCATGTTAGAATGAGTAGAATGCAGTCAGATCTTTTGCCGGAATACCACACAATGTTCCTTAACCCGCTTCCTGATAGAACGTTTCCCCTAAAGCCTCACTGGGTCTCAGCTGTCCACATTTCTCTCTGCATTCTTGTCTTCATGGTTCCTACCAAAATGCCCCAGTTAATCTGGGCTTACCGTGTCCCAGCGCCTTTGTAGCACAAAATTCCAAGCTCTTCCACATGCCTCCCACAAACCAGTTCAAAAAGCCTAAGGACCCTGTGGTCAGGGTTCTCACAGAAGTAGCACCCCCCCCACACACACACAACAATTTTCTATATTAGTTACTGTTCCTGTCATCATGACAAATACTGGACACAGCAATTCAAGGAAGGCAGGGTTTGTTTTGGCTCGTGGTTCTAAGGGGTACAGTCCACCATGGGGGGAGTCTGGTGGTAGAAGAGGTCACTTGTATACACATCCTGGGTGCCAAGAAAGCGAGTGCTCAGCCGTCTTTCCATTTATTCAGTCCAGGACCCCAGCTCCGCCCACATTCACACATTCAACATGGCTCTCTCACCAGACCCAGGACTGCTTATGGCTTTAGTTCACCTCATGCCACATCTTTGTCCTCACGTGGAGTGGGAATCTTCCCTGGCAGGTGAGAAGCTACCTGATAGGTTTTCTCTGATAACTGGTTGCTGACACTATAAACCAGATCATGACAAATTGAAAAAGTATAACAACAAGTGTGCTTGAACAGAGTAACTCCTGGATGGGTTCTCCAGTCCTGGAGATGGAGGCCAGAGAAGCCACACACCTGAACTAAAGTGGGGAGATTACATAGCCTATAGGCAAAGGGTGATGACATGTCTGCCACAAACTGGGGTTGTGCCCAAGTGTGGTCACAAGCTGGAATGCTTAGGTGGGACTTGGGCAGCAGGGGAAGAAGTTGTAATAGTCTCCAGGGATGCTGAACTGGGATTTTGTCACCCTTTCTTTGTTGGAGACTCCTTGAGAGGGCAGGATTTGGAGAGAGAGAAGCAGGATCATGAAAGGGCAAGCTGGCGGTGCCAACTGAACACCACCCAATGTCAGTGAGATGCCCACCACAGTCCCACCAGAGTGCCACTGTGTCTGAACCAACCCCTGACAATTACAGCGGTGACACCAAGAGCAAAAACTGTCTTCTCCATCCCGCAGGTCTGAGTGCAGTCTTACAAATAGATCTCCCCAGCCCAAGACAGAGTTTCTCTGTGTAGCCCTGGCTGTCCTAGAACCAGCTCTGTAGACCAAGCCGCCCTCGAACTCATAGAAATCCGCCTGCCTCTGCCTCCTGAGTGATGAGATTAAAGGTGTGCACCACCACTGCCTGACAAATAGTTAACAAGCACTTGTGTGCAAAGCCATGGTAACGCTGGAGGTAAAGCTGGTGCTAGAAAAGCCTTGCACCAACCTGCAGTGACCTGCAGAGGGCACCCTGGAGACTGCCTGCCCAGCAGTCCTTAAACTGATGCTGGTGGGCCCCAAGGCTGTCGCTGGTTGATAATAAGAGAGTTGAACTTCCTGCGTTCTTCTTGCCTACACCCTGCATCATGTTGCAGTGTGGCTCTCACCAGTTGCCTGTGTTCTGCACTCAGACCTCCCACCCTCCAGCATGGTGAGCCAAATCGACTCCACTGTCCCTCCCTCCCCCAGGCGTATTACAGTGACAGAACCCACACCAAAAAAGGACAGAAAGGTGCTTTATGACACTAGCTGGTCTCACGGATGGAAAGCGCTCTTCAGACTGCCTGGTATTGTCACCGTGGGGGAAGCAGAGCTGGGCAGAGGTAAGCCAAGCTGACTGTCCTGGAAGGTGTTCTTCCCCACAAGGCAATGTGGCTAGGAAAGGCCACCCTTCTCACCCTCAGCAGGCATGAAGGGATGTCTGGTGCAAATCAACGTTCCCTGTGTGAGCCCCTGGTCTGAGAGTCGGTTGACAGGGTGCTGGATCTGAGGATTGGCGACAGTGTCCTGGGCCCATTGTCTCAGTTCCCAGACAATTCCAGACAAAGCCAAAGGCGGCTCTTCAGAGGCACACAGGAGAGAGACGGGCGGGCGGCTATTTTAAGACAGCCGCTGAACTCTTTTTCGCAGCTCTAGAAGCAGTAGGAGCCGACCACGGGGAGGGGAGGGGGTGAGTCACAAAGGACCAGGGAGGGCTTAGTGGATGGAGCAGAGGAGGCTTGGGGCATCTGCCTGGGCTGATGGGCAGTTCAGAACCATGGGGCACACCAGCGCCCACCCATGTCATTTACATGACACCTCCATGCCACTAGAGGGGAAACTGAGGCAGAGATACGTATAAGCAGGGGGTACAGGATCAGAGGTCAAGGCTGCTTTCCTTTGTAAATGACAGAAGTCCCTTGTTTTGTTTTAGCTGGGGGACATATTGGTAAGAGGGAAACACATCGTAGACAAACATATACAGCAGGTATTTTGTTTAAAGCCTATGGCTGAAGAATTTGAACCCTGGAATCCATATCAAAAAGTCAGGGAGGTGGCTCGCACCCCCAAAGCTGGGGAAGCAGAGCCTGGGAGCCCTGGGCTCATTCACCAGCCAGCCAATGTTGCCTGCTCGGCAAATTCCAGGATAATGAGGCTTGTTGATTGTTTGTTTGTTTTTAAGGTGGTGCCCAAGGAATGATGCCCAAGATGTCCAAGGCTTTCCTCTGGCGTCTATGTATGTGAACACACTTACACACACACACACACACACACACACACACACACACACACACACACACGTGCACCCCCCCCCCCATCTCCAAACAAAACAAAACCTACACCAGGGATCTCTGTTTCAGCAGGTCCATAAACATATCGAGGCTTGGAGAAGTTCTGGAAGGAGGCCAGGCTGTCACCTTTTGGGGGAGCTGGGCAGAGTAGGAAAGGGGGGCAATCTTTGTCAGGCTCCACTGATCTGATCATCTTTTTATATACTATTGGGTCATGAAAATGCAAGATACATGATACTTTAAAAATGTCACACAGCTTGTCGGTCCTGGTTGGTCCTGGCCTCCTCTCAGGAGCCAGGCTCTGCCCCTCCCCTCAGTGTTTATTGGATTCCTAAGTTACAGAGATGGGATAAAATGCTAATTTAGCTCAAATGCTCAGGGAAGAGGCCTTTTCCCAGAATGCCTCCTGCTTCCAGGAACTTTGTAAGCCCTGGGGACAAGGCTTGTGGGTGCATCCTTGTGAGGGCAGGTGTGGAGGGTTAGAACTGACCTCCTCTTCAAATTCTGGTCTGTCTGTCCCTCTCTAGTTTGTACTCCTTCCAAGACTCCAGAAGGGTGACCACTCCACCACATTTGGTGCACATACATACTTCTAGAACTTTCTCTCTGCCTTGCTGTGTCCATAACAGGTCATTATTGAAGTACGGTTACCTACTGGTAGTCTCTTTCAAAATTAATTTTTAGGGCCCCACTGAAATCAGAACACATTCTCTTGGGGTGAAGGGAGAAAGAAAAGGTGAAGTGGAGGTCATTTTGAGCACCTCATCTCTAGAAAGTGTGACGTGGACTTTTCCTGTGTGTTCTCAGCTGGCTGATGTCTGGGATGCAGCATCTGGGATGAATGGGTCTCACAGAGACCTTATGTAAAGTGGCAGCGTTGACCCTAACCTCCACCTGCTCCTGTGTACTTCATCATGCTGGGTAACGACAGCACCTCATGTGGTGGCCTACCAGAAGTATCTGAAGTTGCCCTCTGTGACAGACACCAGAGACAATCAACCCAGAGCCTGAAGGTCCATTCTGGCTTCCAGTTATGGAGGCTTCAGTCTGAAGTTGTGTGGCTTCTTGTGTGAAGGACTGTGGGGAGCTGGCATATCACAGGGCAGGGATGGTGGTGTGTGGCGAAGATATGCATAGCTTTAGGGCAAGAAAGGAACGAAAGATCGGAGTCTTACTCTCCCGACCACGATACCCTTCCAGTGACCTCAAGACTTCCACCAAGCCCACCTAGGGAAGTTTCCCCACAATGAGCCAAGCTGGGGACTTGGCCTGAACACTGGTGGACTGGTTGGTTTTTTATCAGCTTGAGATAAGCTAGAGTCATCTAGGAAGAGGTTGAGGAATTGAATGTAACAGATTGGCCTGTATGCAAGTCTGTTGGACGCTTTCTTGATTAATGATTCCTGTGGGAGGGCCCAGACCACTGTGGACAGTACCACCCCTAGGCAGGGTCCTGGGGCATGTAAGAAAGCAGGCTGAGCAAGCCACAGGGAACAAGCCAGTAAGCAGCACCCTCCAAGGCCTCTGCTTCAGTTCTTGCCCCAGGTTCCTGCCTTGAGTTCCTGTCCTGGCTTCCCTTCATGATGGACTGGGAGCTGTAGGGAAAACAACCCCGTCCTCCTCAGGTTGCTTTTGGTCACGATGTTTGTCACAGTAGCAGAAAGCAAACTAGCTCTCTCTGTGTCACCAGCCTGTGTCACCTGCCTAACCCTCTCCTGTCCAGGTGAAGCTAGAGGGAGGGGATAGTGTGAGCACCTGGGGCCATGTTTCAATACACATTCATGGCTCCACGCTACCACAACCCTGTAGGCTTCAACTGCAAAGATGAAACAGAATTTACAAACTTTATTGTGTGGCTTGCCGACCAGAGAATTGGAGACAGAGGTTATTTAAGAAACATCTAAAGTACTGACTGGCCCATGGCTTTGAAAAATATCTGAAAGATACTTTCAAGATTCAGGATCAGCAAGGGCAAGAGGCAAATGACTGGCTGCCTGGCTTAGCTGTTACTGGAACATGAGATAACGCTGGCAAATACAAAGACTCAGCATCTGGTAGCATAAAAATACCGACAACATAACAGATCAACCTGGATGTAAATGGTTTTAAGGCTGGCGTGGTAGCTCTAACTACCATCAGCTTTTGCTGAAGGCTGATGACCTGGCGATACTTTGAGGCAGTTCACACTCTGGTTCAGGAACCACTAACATTGGATGCATTTGCTAACACAGATCCAACGAAAGAGAGCCTGCCTGTGCCTGTAGACAAACTCCTTCTTGGTTTTGACGCACGAGATAGCTGCTCTTAAGGAAGCTCCTCTTCAGATTCCGAGGTTGTGGCGTGGAGACAACTGCATAGAGCTACACCCCAGAGTCACAGCAGTTATTCAGGTAATTATTGCGGATCCAAAGACAGACCACAGGCTGGGGAAGGTTGGAAGATATAGACATCTGGATTTCAGCTTCTCGCCTGCTTCCTACAACTGGGAACCATGTATGCTTCCAGCGTATGTTTGGAAATCAAATGTCACTTTTCAAGGGAGGAATCCCAAAAGATTGACTATGTCCTTGAGATTTATCACCAGAAGTTTGGGAAAGTGAGTCACAGAAAGAATAAAAGCTAACTAGAACATCTGGGAACACTCCAGGCACAAGCCACAGCAGGGTGTAAGCGGTGCTGAGCTGTAGTGATTGAGGGAGAAAGGCGAGAGCAATCCGGTCTGTGCTGGTCACACCCACTCTTCTCTTTCTTCTGAATTTACTGAAGCCAAGGTCAGGTGACTCCTGACCACAGATACTGATCAAGTGACTTGAATGCTTTAAACGCCACATCAGGTGGGCAATGGTACAGGGCAATGGCCTGTCATCCCAGCACTGGACAGAGGGAGGCAGGAGGATGGGGAGTTCAAGGTCACCCTGATCTATACAGCAAGTTCTAAGACAGCCTTGACTACATAGAGCGAAACCAAACCCAACCCAAATCTCCAAGTCTGTGTGGTGCTGCTGTAGGTGGAAGGCTGTTATGTGGCTGGAGCCAGTTACAAATACTGGGTCATTCTGGTTCACTGTGGAAAGACCAGGTGCCACAGGTGCCTTGTGGTCTTGCTGGATGGCCTCTGAGAAGCAGGGATGGGAGGAGGGGCTTTCTGTGGATTGAAGGAGGAGGCTGGGGCTCCTCAGAGTCTCCTGGGGAGGAAGCTTTGGTGTGGGGATACAGGCAAGTCTATGCGGGTTCTCACTGTGAAGCTATTAGCCACCTCTGGTCCTGGCCATAGGGTCTTGGGGGAGCCTCTGGCTATAAATACAATGTAAGGGCCATTTAGACTTTTAGGTATCTCCAGTCCTGGTTGTGGGAGCTTGGGGAGACCCTGGATGTAAGAGTCATTTAGATGACTAGCCACCCCCAATCCTGGCTGTAGAGCTTGGTATAGTCTGGCCCAACAGATACTGCAGATCACTGGGCTATTAATCACTTCCAATCCCCAGCTTTCTGGGTGGAAGAACAGGTTTTACATCTTTCCCATCAGAAAGACAGTCCTGCATGATTAACATTACTGGTTTCTCTGGAGATCTGTGGGTGCAAAAACCTTCATGTCATACTTCTAACAAAAATGGTTCTATGAGACTCACTACCTCACTTCTGAGAAACAGTATGGGGGCCAGGATGTGAACTAGCTCCTGCTCCAGGGTCTTATCACAGCAGATCAAATATCAACATGGAATCTCCTGTGCCAAGACTCCCATACCAAGCTGGGATGGCTTCTTCCTCTGACCATACCACAGCACATCCTCACCTGCTCTGACTTAGGGACCTCCCTGTGTGAAGGGGACTCATGCTGGAGGTCAAGCTTGCATTTGACACATGTCAGTCAGCTGCTGTGTCGGCACCCATGAGAAGCCTTGGTTTGCAGGTGACAGAAGGAAAACTCATGGCCCCCAGCTTGAAGGTAACTCCATCCAGACTCAGGATTTCTCTTATGATGAAGCCTTTGTTATGGGACAGCGCTTCCCTATGTGTCTGCCCACAGTGTCCAGGCAGGAGTCAGTGTTTCTTAGCAGCACCAGCCAGAATGGGGTCTGGGTCACAGGCCTCTCACAATGAGACAGATCAGGACCCAGCTGGTCTCTTTCAGTGGTCACACTCATCACAGGACAACTGTGAGTGAGGCTAGTGAGCTTCCCTGCCTGTCACCACCCTGTCCTGGAGGCCTCAGGATCACTGAGCCTATGGAAGAAAGTATCTCTACAGAGTGCAGGGAGAGATGCGGACTCGGAGACTTCCCACACATCAGAGTGGGCCACTGTGCTTCAGAGTTCATCTAGACCCCCAATTTCACAAGCAGGGGTCTTAGTTCCAGCCCAAGGAACCAGGGAAGTCAAGTGATCTGTTTCTACTGCCGGCAGCTCAGTGGCCGAGCTGATGATGGGATGCAAGTGCCCGTCTCCTGGTTCATCATCAGCCAGGTGTGAGACTGTCTTAGGGATTTTTTTCCTCATGTGGGAAGAAAAAAGGCCTGACAGAAGCTAAAAGATGGGAAGTTTATTTTTCCTTCTAGCTTTAGAGGGTCCAGGGCATCATAGTAAGAAGGGCATGGAGGGTGAGGGGGGTGGGGTGGGTGAGTGGCTCTGTCCATAGCAATGAGGACCTGGAGTACCAGCTTGTTCACACAGCACAGCAGGGAAAGGGAGTAACTTTCATAGTCCAGCCCTTAGAGATCCGTTCCTACCAGCCAGTCCTACCTCCTAAAGGCTACACAGCTTCAAAACACAGTACCCGCTAGGAACAAGCCTTCAAAACTGGAGCCAGTGCGGGGCATTTCAGATACAGACCACAGCAGAGACTGACTGTGTTCAAGATCACATTGTGTGGGGTAGACAGATGTTTCTATGTAGAGGAACAAGGAAGGAGACCCCTCACTTAAAGTTCCATGTCCTGTGGGCTGGTGCAGGGTCCTGGGAATAGGCAAGGTCTTCCGGAGTTGAATATGGCTTCAAGCCTTGGATTGGCTTGTAGGGGGCATTCTATAATCTCTCCCTAAATTCTTAGTGTCATCTTTCTGATGCCGTAGGGGGGAAAATCATTCACAGGCAGACAGACCTGCCCCTTACTTACTGTGTGATCAGCCAAATATCATGTTTCTGCTCAGCTGTAGAAGGAGGTGGGTCACCTGACTCTCTAGACTAGGAGGAAGGGATGGCTGAGGATGTATAAGGGGTCCACAGCCAGAGCTAACATGTTCATGGCTCTCAATGAAACAGGCAGATGTCTAGCTCTGGCTATGTGTTTGACCCCAAGTCTGTCTCAGGGCCACTTTGGGGCTTCCTGGGGAGGAATGGGATTCTGTCTGGCATCTGAAGGTGAGTTGGAATTGCTTCTAGAATGATCCAAGCCAGCCTGGGCATGCCGCTCCCAGGTCTGCTTTGCCCAAAGGCCTTCTACCGTCTTGGGAAGCTCTTTCCTAGCCTCCAAGCAGAGGATTAGTGGGGTGATTCACCTGTAGAGTGTGGCCAAGTCAGAATCCAGACACCTCAGAGGAAGAAAGACTCCTTCTACCTCAGAGACAGTGAGACTCTGAAGGGACATCATGTTGTCAGGTCCAAAGGAGCCTGAGTAGCAAGCCCTACTGGGTGCAGAGTGGATGATGGGCTAAGAAATCAACAATGCCTCACCCCATAGCTGATGCTGGCAATGTTTTCTCCTGACCTCAAGAGATCTTTTCCAGAAGAGTTGCACTACAGGGGGCAGGCATCTTACACCATCATGTTGTCACCCGGGGTAGACCATCGAATGATCAGAGAGGTGCGACCAGCCGGGGACTAAGTGGAAGGGACAGTGTTCATTTAAGCAGGAAGTGAAAGTTCTTGAGTTTCTCAGGGTGCTCAGTGGCAGGCCTGTGCTGGGGCCTGTCAGTGTGCACAGCTGAGCCCTTCCCTCCAGGCCTTATGTTTTATCTGTGGAGCAATAGACAATAAACAAACAGACACACAGAATTATTCTAAGTAGGAGAAGTGCTATGAAGAAAACAAATGGGAGCCTGTGCACCAGCCCAGCCTGGTGAGTGACCCAGACCTCATCTGCCCACCCATGATGTCCTCACACTCCCAGGCCTAGCTGGGGTCACACAGCTTGCACACCAGCCCAGCAGATAAATGTAGCTCTCGGCTATTTTTTTCTCAGTAGATGGTGACTATAAATGCAGAAAATAAGTGGCCATGGAGTGCCCAACCCGAACTGGTACATCTGCAAGTCAACTCCTACACCTAAGCCTCAGAACACATCTGAAAGAGGGAAGAAAGACTGTAGCGGTCAGAGGGCCAGGACATCTGCTGCAAGACTGTGTCATCTGGGGATGACAGGGAAGCTACACCCTGAAATTGCAACACTATGGCTGTCGTGACAACACCTGCTGACATGCCAAAGGGGTTGGGGGCTATTTCAGAAGGCCCTGCCTCTAGACAAAGAGCTACAGGCCATCAATGGCTGCTGAGTGCAGAGAGAGGAAGGGTTGGTTTTCTCCAGGGATGAGGCTCCTGGGAGGTTATCTAATACCAAGTGGTCGGCTCTAAACATGTGTACACATGAGCAACACGAGATGAACTCAGTGGATTGCAAACATGCATCTCCTCTCTCTCTCTCTCTCTTTCTCTCTCTCTCTCTCTCTCTCTCTCTCTCTCTCTCTCTCTGTGTGTGTGTGTGTGTGTGTGTGTGTGTGTGCATGTGTGTGTAATAGTAATAATTAAAGAAGAAGCCATGAGAGAGTGTAGGGGGAATATGGGAGGAGTTAGTGGGCAGCAGGGAGACAGAGGGATAGAAAAAAATGTAAATACAGCTCTCATGTGAAATTCTCAAAATTCTTTCAGTTAAAAAACAGGTAAATGCTGGGTGGTTGTGGTGGCACATGCCATTAATCCCAGCACTCAAGAAGCAGAGACAGGTGGATCTCTGTGAGTTTGAGATCAGCCTGGTCTACAGAACAAGTTCCAGGACACCCAGGGCTGTTACACAGATAAACCCTGTTAAAAAAAACAAACCAAACAAACTAAAAAAAAACAAAAACAAAAACAATCCACCTCCCCCCCTCAAAAAAACAAAAACAAAAACAAAAACAAAAAAACACCATACAAGTGGGGAAGAGAGTACAGGGAATGAGAGATGGAGAGAGATGAGATGCACTTTCAGTGGGGTGGCTGAGGAAGTGCCCTTGGCGCTGAGGTCAGAAGGAAGCAAGGCACTAATGGTACAGAGGGGAATGGTGGGCACAGAGGCCACAGGCTCCTGGGGTGCTCAGAACAACGGGAGGGTAGTGTGGTCCTGGGGTCATCACGGTGGTAGGAGGTTCAGTGTGGAGGCCTCCCTTCCCTCTACACATACATTGGAGAACATGGAGTTCCCTGTGAGCAGCGGAAAAGCTGACCTCAGAGCAGGCCTGGATCCACATAGGTGTGCACTCTCTTGGCTGGCTTCACCCCATCATCTCCTTACATGAGCCAGGCCTGGGGTGCAGCACCACACGGTCCCCATCCCTGTCTCATTCTTGAGACATCCCAGGCTCAGCTCTGCTAGGATCACTTACAAAAGGTCACACGGCTGTAGATGCTGAGAGTAGTCTACTTGATTGGGAAGGTGTTTGATAAATTCTGCTTGGATCCCTACAGGACAGACAGACACGGCCCCATCTCTACTCACTCTGTGTCCCAGGACCTTAGACCCTACCAGCCATTAGTGTTATCAGTCTCTGATAGGGAATAACAGCTCTGCTGATGGTAGTTTCCATGAGAAGCCCCTCTCTGTGTCTGTAACTTCATGACCTGTGACCTGTGACCTATGACCTAGCACCAGATGAATAGCCAGAGAACAGAAGGGACATGTTTTCAGTGTCAGTGAACTGGCTGCCACTGACAAGTCGGTGTCACGCTCCAGTTATCCCGGCCGAGGGGAAAGTGGAGGCAGGGGTATTGGAGTTCAAGGCTATCTTCCCCTGCATACCAAGTTTGAGATCAGCCTTGATCTGATCCTGTCAAATAAAAAGCAAAAATCAATAAACGAGCAACCAAATGAAAGTCTAAGTTGTTCTGTTATCCTCCGCCATGCCTCAGTTCTACGTCTTGGAATTTGTCCAGGTGAAGTCACAAGGTAAGTGCAGAGATAAGCATGTGGGAAGCAGGAATCTATCACGTGTCCATCAGTCTGATCTGTCATCATCAGCCTACTCATCTTCTATCCGTATACTCATCCAATCATCCATCACCCTCCCTATTTCAAGACAGATAGAATACAGATACAGTTTTTAAAAAGTGACTTTCTTACCTCATCTTCTAAAGACGTAAGTTTGGAGCCAGGCTGGGTCTGCACACTTACAACCCCAGCACTCAGGAAGCTGCGGCAGGAAGAATGAAAATTCAAAGATGATACGGGTCACACCTTGAGACCCTATCACAACCAACCAACCAATGTGCATACAGGCATGTATGTAAGACGTACATGCATGCATGCATGCAGGCAGATGGTCAGGCAAACCTCAGAGTGGGAGAGCTGCCTGTAAAATCATACACCCAAACATATTATAAAGAGGATTTAGGAATCAATGGCCACTTCATGATCCTTTTGAGGATGCCAGGCCATTTAGTAAAAACTCAAGCCATCCAATTACATAGGAAAGTGTAAAGACATTAAGGTGGTAAGGTTCCTACTACCAAGGACCCCAATGTCACTGTTTCCAAGCATGTTACCTGTCTTGCCTGTTCTAGGATGAGGAGGAATTTAAAAGTTGAGTAAAGCAAAGTCAGAACCTTGAGGACCTATAAGACACCTCAGAGAAGCAGGTACAGCCAGTCCATGCTGGTGTGAGCCGTGGAGGCAAATTGTCTCTCTCAGTATGAAGAATATGCTGGAAGGTTTTGATTAGTGTCCAGAATCCAACAAGAAGCTAAAGGCCTGAAAAGAGGTGGGTCTCTGGAGCTGTGATAGCGGGCACAGGAATAACTCTTCCAAGGGACTCATCAGTATCAACTGTCACGAGGGCAGAGTCCCTTGACTCTAGGGGGAGAGTATCTCTATGACAGCCACACTGGACTAGGCCACGTGCTGGGGCAGATGTGGCTTCTTTGACACAGTGTGGACCCAGCCCCCTGCTGCTCAGGAGCCCTGTGTTGTGAGGGTGGGTCACTTAGTCTTGTGGGGGCTTCTGGTTGGCTTTTCAACAGTGGGAATGATGACCCCTCTAGGTTGGGGTGGGTGGTGGTGAGTGGTTGAAGGCAGGCAGGCAGTGAAGTGCCTTGAGAACAACTCAAGCTGGAAGAGGCATTGTGCTTTCAGAGGTCTAGCCCTTACATGAGGAGGAGTCAGTTACTGTAGAACCCTAGGCCAATGCTGAGACTCAACCAAGGTTCCTGAGACCCTATTGCCTATGGTCCTGTGTCTTCTGAGCTGGGCAGCTAGGGTAAATCCTACCCCCTTCTTGACTTGGGTTTCCTAGTGACTGTGTGATGAAGCCTGTCTTGCCTGCCTCGCAGGGGAAAACATTGTAAGTGGGATGAGAGGGGTGCACATCAGAGGAGAGGACAGACAGATCCATGCTCTGTAGGACCACCGGCAAGTTATGGGGAGGACCACCAGCTTTTCCTCCAGGCTGACGAGCTCTGGCATCCTAACCACATGGAGAGAGCACAGTGGGGCAATTCCAAGAAAGCTTTCAGCAGAAAGAGAAGCAAGAGCTGTGGAAACTAGCTCAGACCAGACGAGCACACTCAAGATGGCCAGAAGAAATGCAGCCAAGGGGACCACTAGAAACAGGGACCTCTTTGGCTCTCCTCAACCACCTAGGAGTTCTGCCTTCTTGGGATTTAGAGAGGTGGAAAACCCTGCCTAAGGGTGTCCAGCCTGCAGGAAGAGTCAGAAGTTACGTTCAGGGGAAGGTGGCTGAAAACACACCCCGACAGCCATGAACACCTGGTTGGGAAGCAGAGGTGTGTACCTTCTGCAGTAGGGAGCTAGAAAGGTCTTAGAGTTTAGCAGGACCTTGGTACTCACAGTGTCAGAAAGCTAAGGACAGTTGCCAGAGAGAATGTGCCAAGGCCTGCATGTCATCTGTCATATTTACTTGAGGTCAACAGAGAGTGGGCAAGGAACACAAATCTACTGGGACTTGTGGGGGGGGGGCGCTCTTTGGCCTTTGGAGGAGGTGAGCTAGCATCTACCCAGGGTGTTTGCTTCCTGAGGAGTCAGGCAGGAGCAGAAGTCAACAATTCCACTCTGAGAGGTAGGAAGCTCACTGAGGCAGCTTGGTGGGAGGAGCCAACAGCAGTTCCTTTGCTCTGCCTCACTTCCTACTTCATGGTATGGGCTGTCACAGTGACCTGTTATTGACGGCAATGGGCCTGGCTTTCTTTTTGTCGCTCTGTCCTCCTGATCAATTTAAAATAAACATGTTACAATACTAGTTCATTTAAAAAAGGAAATCATTAGTAAATAATGCAGGTGAGATGGGACAGGGAGGGGCTGGGAAAGTGTGGATCCCTGTGACACAGGAAGGCAGTGGTCAGGGATCTCCTGTGATCTCCAGAGCCTCTAGGACAGGGACCAACATTCTTTTTTTCAGCAGAGAGAGACAGCCAAGGTCATTTGCTGTTGGTCCTAAGTCTGAACTTGGGTGTCTCCAGGTACAGCTCCCATCCCACCCCCTGGGCTGAGTTAGGGTGATTTTGACTTTGAGCTGTGTAGCCAGTGCTGCTTGCCTAGGCTAGACACTGGCCTGCTCACGAACGTATGGCCTTGAGCTGTGTGGGCCGGGGCCCATTTAATGCAGGACCAATGCTGCCTTCCAGATGTCCAAAGGGTTTAATGAGGTATGTCTGCTATAATCCCCAACTTAAAAGAGACAGCAGAAATCCCCAGAGCAGCGAGTCACTCTCCCAGAGTCCAGCAGGGGGAGAGAGGAGGAGGCAGAGGCATGGCTGTGGACTGCCAGCCATACCACTCCTCACTGTCCCTAGTACTGCTCCCTCCCGGGTGAGAGCACCCCACCCCCTTTGGAGGGAGTTTGGAAGGAACCAATGGACCTAGAGAGGGTCAGGCCCATGGGGAGGAAACTCATATTTCTTAGGCCTGTGGACTTTGCCAAGATCTCCAGAAGCAGCCGACTTGGGTACAAGGGCGGGTGCTTTCCTGTGGGAAAATGTGGGGCGTTTCCACTTATAGCCCAATAATTGGGTCCAGCGAAGTCCACAGCACGGATGACATCATTCTGTCTCGCTGGCCTTTGGGGCTTAGGGACCCTCTGGGAAAGTGGTGGGGTAGGAAGGGCTAGAGGGCAGAGGTTCTGGAAGGGACCACAGTTAGAAACAGGAACAAGTTTTGGGATGTGGACTGAGCCAAGGACGGAGCCGTTGAAGCAGGCTAGCCCAGGGAACACAGTACATATCAGAGTCAAGGGACCAGGCCTGGAGGCAGAGCTGGGCAAGGAGGCTGGAAGAACGAATGGGCAATGGAAGGAAGCCACCGAGCCCTGGGGAGAGCTGTGCACTGTGACACTGGATGCTGTTCAAGACTCAGCTGTCATTCATCAGCCGTGTCTCTTGAGGCTCCTATCTTGACCTAAGACTGCACACACACACACCAGACACTGTCAACTTCCCGCTGATCCTTGCTAACAAAATCCTGTTTAATTGTGGTGACAACACAGGCGGCTGGGGCATCTGTGTGTCTAGCTTCCCTCACAGCTGGGGGTGGTGGGGGTTGCCAACTGACACAGCCCTAGGACCCTCCCAAAGACCACTCTGGAGGTCTCTTTGAGGGGCTGGGGTACCCAGCCTAGGGTATGCTCCATAAGCAGTGCCCTGAACGTGGCTGACTTATGCCATGTTCTAAGCCTGTCTCTGGCACGGCCGCTGCAGTTGCTCCGACCCCCACAGGGCCCTCTCTGCTGCCTCAGATTCTACAAACCCTCCGCCCCTTGCCCTCCTCCAAGCAGCCCTTCCCAGGACCCTGCAATTACTCATGGCTCCCTGCCACCTCCGTGGGCCCCGGAGCCAGCTGTTTGGACTCAGATCTCAGCCCACCACTTCCAGCCCTGTGTGACGCTCCTCTGCAGTTGTCCCTCAGTATAGGCAGGGGAGGTCCCAATCTCCCCACGGATACTAACATCCACCAATGCCCAAGCCCCTTACATAAAGGCAGCCTATACTTTAGCCATCTCTGGATGGATCACAGCACCTACGGAGATGTGAATGAAGCTATTCTTAGACGGGTGTTTAGGTACAGCAGTGATTTTTTTTTTTCAAAGTTCCCACATGTCCTGTACAGATAGAAATATTTTTGATCCAGGTTGGTTGATTCTGCAGAGTCAGGGATGACATATGTAGAGGGCTGGCCGTGTGGAAGAGTTGGGACAGCCACCTCCTGCCATTACTGCCTGGGCATGTGTGTGGGGTGGTGGTCAGCCTTAGTGTAGAGCCTGGACTGTTGGACTCATCACTCGGTGAAGACAAGCTCCCTGGTGTGGCCCATGTCCTCATGAACAGTCAGTTCTCTCTGGTTTCTGGCCTCTCTCAAGCCTTTGTGGCTTCATGCTTGTCTGTCCTTGGCTTGGGATGCCTTCTGCTCCCTACCAGCCTTCTTCACCCACCTGCTCCCACTTGGCACTTGAAAAATGGATTATTTTTGTCCCCTTCTCTAGGAAGCTACCCATGGCTCAGCCCTCAGGCCCAGGCTTGCCCAGCCTCTGTGTCCTTCCCATCACTGTGACAGCCCCTGTCTGAGCTCCTTAGGGACCCACACAGTATCTTTGCCCTCACCATCCCTAAGCATCCTCGGAGACTGAGGCATCCTCAGAGGCACAGCTGGCAGACTAATACTGATGTAGATGTGGTCCAGGCATCATGCTGCATGCTGTGCCAAATCCTATGTTCAGGGTGTCTTCTCCCAGGTGCTAGGACTGCCGAGAAGGCTACTTGAATGTGTCGATCTAGCTGAGATGCTAAAGCCCAGCTCTTTATCCAATAAGGTCTAGATGTCACTATCGGCATTTTGTGGAGGACATTAAGTGGGAGACATCACCCTTAATCATGTGGGAGCACACACTGCCAGCTGAAGTCTTGAGAGCCAAGATCTGGACACTCTGCCTGCACGAGGGGACAGTAGCTGTCCGTTCTGATGGTCACTCAGATTCAGGATATGCCACCCCTAAATCATGAGAAGATTCCCTATGTGAACCCCTCCCTAATGTCCTCACTGGAGAAATGACAGGCAGCTGGGGCTCAAAGAGGTCATGTTCCATGGCCAGGGTCAGGTAGGGCTCAGTAGAAGGGCCAAGGCAACACTCCAAGGAGCCTCAACAGAGCCAACCTTCCTGACCCTGCTGGTGCCATCACCCAGATCTGAGCACGAGCTCAGATTCAGACTTCCTGAGTGAAGAGAGCTGATCAGCGAGGCAGCCCCTTCTCAACGAGCCAGCACAGTTTAACAGATGTACAGAGAAAGGGGAGGGGTAACCATTGCACACCAGCAGCTTCAGAGCTGGGTCCTCTGTGTGTAACATGGCTATTGCCATTTTGAAGTTAGAGCATCTGTGACAGCCCACACAAGACCCTCACAAGATACCGCCCTCTGACATTCCCTTGTGGAAGGGGGAAGGGCTCATGAGTCAGAAGGCTGTGGGCAGGAGGAACTCACCAGGCTCTCTGCCCCTCATCTCTGATAAATTAGCTGTAAAGAGTGGCTGTGGGGAGATACTCTTAGAGGTATAGTTGATGTAAGTTGTCCACATTCTTGTGAATGACCCTAATTAAATTCACTGACTCATTAAGCAAGACACGGATGGAATTGTTCTCTCTCTCTCTCTCTCTCTCTCTCTCTCTCTCTCTCTCTCCCTTTCTTTTTCCAGGACAGTTTCTCCATGTAGACTTTGTAGACCAGGATGGCCTTGAACTCAGAGATCCACCTGCCTCTGCCTCCTGAGATTAAAAAGTGTGTGCCACCACTACCTAGCTGGAATTATTTCTTCATGTCTCCCCAGAAAAGGTCACAAAACTCAAGCCCTTCCTTCTACTTGTAGGCTGTATGACCATGCACTGTCCCCTCTGCGGGTCCTATGACTTCAATTCCAACAATAGAGGACTGGTTAGATACATGATGATATTCCAAACCAGGACCAAAGTGAAGAGATCTACTGGTAATTGGTTTAGCAAAATCTTCAAGACACATTTATAATGAAGGATGGGATAATACAATGTTTGCTGCTTTTGTAAGAAAAAGGGGGATTTAAGAATATATTCTAGGACTCAGGGTAAAGCACATGCTGTGGTCTATTCCCTGTATACACACACATCTCAATTACTGTTCTATTACTGTAAGGAGACACCATAACTATGTCAACTCTCACACAAGAAAACATTTAATTGGGGGAGTGCTTACTGCTTCAGATGCTTAGTCCATGATCATCACGGTGGGAAGCAGACAGGCATGGTGCTAGAGCAGTAGCTGAGAGCTTTACATCCTGATCTGAAGACAGTAGGCAGAGAGGGGTGAAGAGAGAGAGAGAGAGAGAGAGAGCGAGCTGGCATGTCCTTTTGAAACATCAAAGCCGACTCTTGTCCTTTTATAATGGTTGCTGCCTTTTAAGCCACAGCTGTCTGAACTCTGCCATTACCAGCAGCGGTTAGGCCACAAGGGCTGTAGTTGGAGGGAATTCTGTTCACTCAGGCCCAACTCTTGCAAAGCTATGAAGGGAACTTAACTAAACCTCCATCCCTCTAGAGAACTCAAGATTCAAAGGTTAAGGTGGAATTCTGCTCTTCAGAGGCTGACTAGCAAGTAGCTCACCTCCTCTCCTTGCTCACATCCTCCAAAAAGCCCTCATGTGTCTCCTTGCCCCTCCTTATATACCCCTTTTCACCTGGCTCCTCCCTACCACTTCCTGTCAGCTAGTTGCTGACTCAGCCTCCTCATCACAGGTGAATTTTATTTAATCAAATACGTCTTTGCATCATTAAACAAACATTCCAGAGAATAGACAAAAGTAACACACCTTGAAATAATATTCTACAACTGACGACTTTCAGTGATACACTTCCTCCAACAAGGCCACACCCTAATCATTCCCAAACAGTTCCACTAACTTGTGACTAAGCATCCAAATTATATGAGTCTATGGGGAGCATTCTTGTTCAAGCCACCACACATACACATATATGCACTCACACACACACACACACACACACACACACACACACACACACACACACATTTACTCTCTGCCTTGACACAAATCTAGACATATCTAGAAAGAGGGAATCTCTTGAAAGATTGCCTCCATCAGATTTCATTGTAGGCACCTCTGTGGGTCATTTTCTTGATTGCTGATTGAAGTGGGAGGGTCCACTCAAGTGTAGCTAATACTATCCCCATCCAAGTAGTCCTGGGCTGCGGAAGAAAGGTAGCTGAGAAAACCAGGGGATGTAATCTGGTAAGTAGCTGTCTTAGTTAGGGTTTCCATTGCTGTGGAGAGACACCATGACCATTGCAGCTCTTATAAAGAAAACATTTAATTGGGGTGACTTGCTTATGGTTTCAGAGGTTCAGTCCATTATCATCATGAAGGGGAGAATGGTGGCATGTGGGCAGACATGGTGCTGGCTACATCTTGGCTTGCAGGCAACAAGAAGTCAACTGAGACACTAGGCAGTATCCTGAGCATAGGAAACCTCAAAGCACGCCCCCACAGCAACACACTTCTTCTAACAAGGCCATACCCACTCCAACAAAGCCACACCTCCTAATAGTGCCACTCCCTGTGAGCTTATGGGGACCAGTTACATTCAAACTACCACAGTAGCATTCCTGTGTGGGCCCTGCTTTAGTTTCTGCTCCAAGTTCCTGTCTTGAGCTCTTTGCTGTATCCTTTAAGCAAGGCTTCTTTCTCACGGCCTTTGTTCTCACCAAGGGCCAGGACCATTACCTAGAACATTCCATTGTAGTGGAGCAAGTTTGAAAACCTTGGTGCCTTTCTTTTAGCCATTACCCTTGACATGACTGGGATGATCTTAAGATGGCCAACTGCCCAAGAAGTTCTAAATCCCCATTATAGCATATGGTGGTGGTGCCTGGAAGGACCTGTCCAGCCAAGAACTACATTTCCCAGCATCATTTGCAGTCATGTGACTAGTTCTCGCCAATGTAATGTGGACACAAGGGCTAGGTAATGGGTTATTTTCCTCTCTTCCAGTCTTCTATTTGGATGTCACTAGGATGACCCTGAGGTCACACAACGGTGGAGAAAAGATTAGATTTGTGTCTCAGAGAAATTATTGGCAAAAGCCACTTAGGAGACCTACAAATCAGGAGTGTGGATGTCCACTGGATTTTGTAGGAGGGAGAGATAAACACACACCAATATTTCATACACACAAAAGTAGGCAGCATCAAGCATTAATCTCCTTAGTCGTCATCATTCTGCTTCAAAAAATTATCGATATTTTCCCACTGTTTTTCCACCCCACCTTTTAAGTTGCTTGCTGGAATATTGCAAAGTAATCCCCCGACATCACGAACAAAGATGGAAACATTATTTTGCTGAGCCAACAAGACATAGGGTCGTTTGTCTAGGCAGGCAGCTGAGCCTGGCTGCTGCAGTGGATGTTTGGAGTGGTTGTAGCCATGGGCCAGGACACTCCAGCCCTTCTTTAGCCTGGGTGGTGTACAGAGGAAGTGTCAGGGCTCCAAGTTCGAGTGTGCCAAGTGAGCCCTCCACCTGCCAAGAAACAGCTCTCTCTGTTCTCCAGGCCCAGCCGCACCCACCTACCCACCCAGTCTCCATTATCCCTCCTTCCCTTTCCTTGGGTGTTTTCAGGCTCTGTCCTTGGCCTTGATCAGGAAGGGCTGGGTGTGTTGGAGTAAGGCTAGCAAGAACAGAACAAGCAGGCGGGGGGGGGGGGGGGGGGGGGGGGGGGGAGGGGATGGATGGATGCTGGAACCCAGAACCTACCAGAGAAGCTGAGCCAGGATGCAATCCTCATCAGTTCGGCCTGAGTTTATGACCCTGGACCTTCAGAGGCAGGCAAAGCTCTGTGGTTAGAACCTTCAAGAGACTGAGGGGGCTGAATCCATTCAAAGAACTGTTAGTGTGCAGAGGCTCTGTGCAGGAAGGACCCCAGGTAAGCCACTTCCTCATTTTCTCCCTCAGACAGGCTCCCTCATCCTTCAGAGCCTCTACTTCCCTGTACCAAAGATGATGGAGGATCCACTTTCCTGGGTCTTGGGTATGCCAACACTGTATGGTAAAGCCCAGTGTCACAGGGCCTGGCTGATTCACCGCTGTAGCTGCAGGTCTCCTTAGCAACAAGGACGGTGCTGGCAGGCCCAGTTGGCACCCTCCCAGGGAGTGGGTAAGGCCTGAGGGTGCTGAGCTTTACCCTCTTTTGGAGAGGAAAGGAGAAGGCAGGGAGCCAGGGGTTTCTCTGGGAGCAGTGAGGTCTAGTTTCCCATGTCAGAGGAGCATGGGGGGGACGATGGGGGTGTGTGGATCCTGTAACTCCTGGGCTCTTTCCTGGAAGGGGCAGGGTTGGCAATCAAATACTCACTCCTTGGAGACTAACCTCACAGCTGTCAGGAGAAAACAGCTGTGTGGCTTCCCTTCAAAGGGGAAAGACTTCAGTCCTGTGGGAAGGAGAGCAAGACGTGACAGAAAACGGCAACTCCGGAGAGCTTCTCCAGCCAGGATGGAGTAGGTTCCATGTGGGCTGCAGTGCTTGCTGGCTGTGTCGCCATGGGCCAGCCACTTCACCTCTCTGGGCCTTACTTATATCACGCTTCAAATGTGGATAATGATACCCACCTCACAAGGATACTCTGAGAAGAAATAATGGAGTGTCTAATTGCCTTGCACAGAGCTGTGCTCGCTCAGGAAACTCTCACTGCATCTCACTCACCCTAATTTCTGCCACTGTGTAAACAGTGATTGTGCCATATTGTTTTTTGAAAGACTGATGTTTTTATTGCTTTGAAAATACTTCCCATGGTTCACTGTGCAGTCACAGAACTTGTGTATATAGAGGACCCGTGTCCTGATTCTCTATCCTCCGTTCACTCCCTGGGGATTCCCACTCCTTGCCTTGTCTCTGCTGCAAACTGCACATGCCATTCCCTAAACCCTGCCTGGTGCAGCCTCCCAATTTCCCCAGCAATAGGCCGCCCCAGGAGCATGGCCGCCCCAGGAGCAGCCCAGGAAGCAACAGGAACGTGGACAGGAGCATGGCCGCCCCAGGAGCAGCCCAGGCTCGCCCACCTTCCCTCTACAGTTGCAGTTACTTTCTATTCTTCATCGTGGCTTGTCAGCCCAGTGTCTCTAGTGCCCTTTAGTTCCTTATTCATGGACTCAGCCATCTGTGCATCAGAAGCATCCAGAAAAATGATTGTGTCGAACCTGACCAGGCTGCTTCTTGTTGTCCCTGAAGGACCCCAGGCTAGCCACTGTCTCCTCTGCATTTGCACTGAAGAGATAAGAGACGGGTGAAGGAAGACCTGTCTTGGGTGGGTGCAAATACGGTCTATGTGTAGAAGGATGTACAGTCAGATTCTGATTCACAGGGGTCCTGGACACCCCGAAATGCTGGTGTATGTTCTCTGTAGGATGCCTGAGTGAGGTTCAACCATGAGACTCCTTCATTCTTAATACCTTAGTAAAATATATTAAGAGAAGGACTCTCAGTCAAAAACGTCACTCATGTCTGGTCATGCTTTATGCCTTGTGGTGTATTCCAATACTTCAGCTTGGGATGGTCCATTGGCTGGTTATATATATATATGATATAATATGTAGTCTATATCCTCATCTGAAAGAGAAGGTGAAATGATCAGTGTGGGAGAGCCATGAGAGAGTAAGTGCCATTGGGCCCCCAAGTCTGTAGTCATTTGTCACAATATCCCCAAGACAGACAGACAGACAGGAGTGGACAGAGCAGGGAGGTCCCTGGCCTGGTTGACCTTTCCATTATGGGATGTCATTCCCAGGGCTTGACTCTATCTCCACCATGGATGGAGTCAAAGGTGAATCTGAGCCTCCCAGTGGGCTAGATGAGGCCCTGGGCAGCAGGAATAGGCAATGGCAAGGTTGATGCCTCCTGAGGAGGTAGAGGGACTTCCTAGGCTTGGTCTCCCCTGAACAAGCAGTATGGAGAGTGGTCTTGTTAGTTAGTACAGAACCAGTTACTTGGTCTTGGGAGTAGACAGGGGTGCTGTTGACAGTATCTTAGTTAGACTCTCTGCTATGACAAAGCCTTCCAGAATGGGATGGTTTACTTCCGGCTCATGGTCTCAGAGGTTTTGGTCCACAGTCCTTGGTTCTGCTGACTCGTGGTAAGAACATCACAGCCACAGGAGCAGGTGACCAAGTCTACTTACCTCGTGGAGGATGGGGACAGAGTAAGGGTGGGATAAGAAGTCACCCCAGAAACCTACCTCCTGAATCCAGAATTCCCTGAACAGTGCCATTAGCTGGGAACAAAGCCTTCAGAACAAGAGTCTTTGGGGGACACCTCATATCTCAAACACAACAGAAGCTCTCTGGGAATCTGACTGCCAGAGCCCAGGGGCCTTGGAGAGGGTGATGAGATGACAGGTCTCCAGACATATGGGGCAGGGAGACACAGGCACTGGCTATGGGCACAGGCCGCCTCTCCCCACCCCCACAGAACACTGCCCAGAAATCACAGGGTAAGATGCTGGGACCCTTTTGCAATGTCTGTACTCATCTACCTCTAAATTCACTTTCCATTACATCACACTTCCCTGAAGAACTTGGCATCCTTAACTTTGTAAAAATGGCCATTTTACCAAGAGCAAATCTCCAAGATCAATGTAATCCCCACCAAAATTCCAATGCCATGGAATAGGAAAAAAAAAAAAAACAGAAATAGAAAAAACAAAACAAAACAAAACAAAAAACCCCAACAACTTAAAATTCATCTGGAAACACAAAAGACTCAAGACAGCCAAAGCAATCCTGAACAAACAAGACAATAAAACAAAGTTGGCGGTAGCAGCAGAACAGATTTTAGGTTCTATTGCACAGTCATATAACAAAACCAGCATAGTACTGGCACAGAAATAGACCCAAGGACCAGCGGATAGAATAGAAGACCCAGTTATAACTAAAGCTGCTACAGTCACCTGATTTTCAACAAAGATGCCAAAAATACACATTGGAGAAAAAGCAGCCTCTCTAACAGACAAAGCTGGGGAAAGTGGGTATCTATGTGCAGAAGAATGAACCTAGATCCCTGCAGGCACCCTGCACAAAGATCAGCTTTGTGGGCGGCTCAGTAGTTAAGAGCAGTTCCTGTTCTTCCAGAGATTGGAGTTTGGTTTCCAGCACCCACAGCTTGCAACTGCCTAGAACTCCAGCCCCAGAGGATCTGACATCCCTTTCTGGCCGTCACAGCACACACATGGTACACACACTCACCAAACCATCAGGTGCATCAAAGGCCTTGACCTAAGTCCTGGAACTCTGAAACAGTCAGAGGAAAGGCTAGACATAGGTGGTGGGACCTGCTGCAAAGGACTTAAGTCACTTGAGAAGTAAAGCCAACACTTGACAAATGGGACCAGCATGAAACTAAAAAGCTTTTAAACAGCCAAGGAAACAATTAATCTAATGAAAAAAACAGCCTGTGGGATGGGAGATATCATCCCAGCAGTTGTGAAGTGGAGGCAGGAGAACCAGAAGTTGGAGGGCATCCTCAGCTACATAGCAAGTTTGAGGCAAGCCTGGGCTAAATAAAACGCTGTCTCAAAAACAAAAACAATAGAGCAAGGAACAATGTCAAATCCATGAAAATAAAACACCCCACACTGACATTCCACTGTATCCCAGCCAGAAGGCAAAGATGTGAACAAAAGGGAACCCTGCCCAGTGCTGTGGGGGTGTGGGCTAGCCCAGTCACCATGGAAGTCAGTGTGGAGGTTTCTCTACACAGAGCTGCTTTATGACCCAGCTCTATCACTCCCAGGATTTACCTGAAGGATTCCAAGTCCACACATCACAGAGACGCTCACAAGCCATGTTTGTTGTGGTGCTAGCCACAACAGTCCAGTCAGGTGTCTGACAGCAGAGGACTGGATACGGAAAATGCAGAAACACAAAACAGAATCTTTTTTTCAGCCATAAAGAGTAGGGTTATGCTGTATTCGGGGAAATGGGGTATAACTAGAGATAATCATATTGAGTGAATTTAGCCAGTCTTAGAAAGATGAATGTTAAATTTTCCTCTTGTCATTCCTAAATTTTACATAGATACATGGAAACACAGAAAGTAGAATTGAAACTGTCCAGGGTATAAAGGGACGGATGAGAAGGGGGTGGTGAGAAAAGAGAGGTTAGGAGTGAATGCTGCTAGGGGCTACACATGCTCACCGTGCAATATATACGTGTACAGAAACTAAAATAATAACAATAAAAAAAGAATTTGGCGGCCTTTATCCAGAGTCTAGCATTTGGTAACAAAGCCCTTGCTTTGGCCCAGGAATTCCTTAGCTCCAGGAGGCCACTGAGACAGCATGGAGACCACAGCTCATGTCCCTGATGTGACCTGATGCCCAGGCCAAGGTTTACCCTCATCCAGAGACATCCCAAGTCTCTGCGGCACCCCCAGCAAAAGCCACAGTCAGGAGCAGAGACTGCCTGGCAAGCTTGGCTGCCTGAGCTGTGTCATGTTGGTGCACATGAGCTGGCTGAGAGGGCCAGCCTGGGCACTCATACCAGCCTCAGGCTTCCTCCCACTGATCTATACCCCTCTGCAATCAGGGCCAGCTCAGGGGCTGCTAATGAGTTCTCCAGGGGGTCACTAGGTAGCAGGAAGAAGAAAGCTACTCCAGGGGACAGACTCCAGGGAGCTAGGATCAGGTGGGAGGCAGTGGAGGGATCTATTTCACACCTCACAATGGGGAAGGGCGCAGTTTCCCCTGGAGGGCTGAAGATGTGACCTACTTCCTGTGACAAGAATGCTGTTTCAGCGCTTGAAAGGGAGCAGCAGGTGATTCTGTGTGTCTTCTAAGATAGTGGGGGAAAGGAAAGCTCATGCTGTGTTCCCTGTACACTGAGTTCTCCAGGACGAACACCAGCACAGCCCCTCTGCCCTGCAGCACCCTCTGCATGCCTGGGAGCCAGCAGGGGGCTACCAAGCAGCCTGATGGAGGCTGAACCACAGCCTTTTGAGTCGGACACTGGGCAGTCCGGGCTGAGAAAGGGGTAACACATGCTCCACCTATGACCATGCCGTGTCATGCCTCTAGCACAACTGCATGCCCAGGGCACAGAAATGTTCATTGTCCACTGTGGGGTGTGGGCATTGGGCTGGACTCTCAGCTCAGGGTCTCTAACCACAAGGCTAGCTAGCTGCCATGTCCAAGTTCTTCACAGCAAGAGCAAAGGGGGCATTGTGAGCATTAGTCTCATTGTTCAAAGTTGGAGAACAATGGGTCCACTGTCTCATAGCAGTTAAGGGGCCAGCGTGGCTTCCTATGCCACTTGAAGATCAGATTTAAGTGTGTGTGTGTGTGTGTGTGTGTGTGTGTGTGTGTGTGTGTGTGTGTGTGAGAGAGAGAGAGAGAGAGAGAGAGAGAGAGAGAGAGAGAGCAATTACTTAAAATTAGGAGTTGTGTATTTTGTTATTGTTGCTATGTAGGCCTTTCTAGAACAGATGCACACTAATGCTAAGGGAATGAACTCAAAGAAAAAGGTGGTGAATCTGAACCCAGTTCCAGCTCCCCAACCAGACACAGACCTCTGGAGTCTCCTGTGAGTCAGGTACTGTTTATTGGCTTTCTGAGAAAGGGCTTCTCTATGTAGCCCAGGCTAGCCCTGAACTTGTAAATCCTCTGGTCTCAGCCTCCCAAGTCCTGAGATCACAGGTGTACCTCCCCTTGCCTGGCCTCAGGGACTCTTGATGTTTCTACAAAAGCCGTTGTCACGAGTGAGTAATGCCTTCATCGCAGTGATTTCTAAAAATGGGTTCAGAATTTAATTTTTCTGGTCCATTCAGACAATTCCTGCAGAAGGGCACTGCACATTTCTACAGACGTTGGTTGTTGGTTCCTGTTGTGTGAAGGAGGTGTTACCAAGCAGCCCTGGCTTCCTCATGTGCAGTCTGAGCTCTACTGTGAGCCCGTGTGATGGGAGGTGAGCCCCTCTTCACTCAGAGCCCCCGCTGCATCAAAGTGCAGACAGTCCTGTGTACCCAGCCGACTCTCTGTGGAGCCTGCACAAGCCTCGGCACAGGTGATGTTGTGTCAGGACGCAGCAGTTATGGCACATGACAGAGAAACACCTTAGAGCGTCACAGAACTAATGAGAGATAAAGAACTAACTGACGAGCGGAGCTTCGCGTCCTTGTTCTCATGATATTACTGATCCAGAGACACAGCTATGGCTTGGAGCCTCAGGCAAAAAATAAATGAAAGCCTAGGGCTTGTCAAAAGTGGGAGCCAGTCACCGTTCCTCCTGTGGGGCCTCCCTTTAAGCAGGGGCTCCAAATGGCTGCACTGACAGCTGTGGTGACCCCTGAGGAAAACAGCTTGGCCCAGCCTGGCAGGAGGAAAAGCTGCAGGCTGCAGGGGGGGGGGGGGGGGGGGGCTTACTTATAAAGGAGTGAGGGTAAGCATGACATCCGACCTCCCAGAAGCCAGGCGGGCTCGCAGAGAGCGGAGGGAAATACTTAGTGTTAAGACACTAAATCTCCACCAGTGAAGAACCCTGTACCCGAAGAAATCACTCTCCAAAAGCGAAGAACTCTGTACCCGAAGAAATCACTCTCCAAAAGCGAAGACAAAACGACTGAAGACATTTGCTGCCATCATCAGACTTGAGTTGTGAGAAATGCTGAGTGGGGGTCTGCGGGACTCAGAAATTCAGACCTGCGTAAGAAAAGAGCACAGGACAATGAATAAGTGAAAGCAGACTTTAAAATGGTGATTTTTCCCATTTGTAACTGATCAGTTATGGAACCATCCAGACAATAATAGGAGCTGCACCCTCAGCCCCACGCATATGCACATGCATGCACCCTCAGTCACACACATATGCACATGCATGCACCCTCAGTCACACACATATGCATATGCATGCACACTCTCAGTCACACAGATGTACATGCATGCACCCTGAGTCACACACATATGCATATGCACGCTTATGAACAAGAAAGGAAGGGCGTCAGTGACAAAGAGCAGAAAGGACCCAGGAACATTTTGTTATTAGGTGACTCACTGTCCAGAGACAGTGTGTTGTTATTTGAAAGTGGACTTGCATTAGTCATAAATGTGCATGAAAACTCCAGGCAATCACTCAGAGAGGCATGTAAGAAAAGAGAGAAGCCACAACATCATGTAAGATGTTCAGCTAAGACTCCGATGCACAGGGCCCAGCCAGACAGGGTGCCAGGTCTGAGATGGGGAAGTGGACACAAGCTCTCATCCCTCAGCCAGAAGCCATGTCTAATTAACAACCGCTCACAAAGGAAACATCAGTTTCCCCAACAGAATCTCTCTGGGTACAGAAACCACACTTAAGTGCAGGTCCCGTGCCCAGGAGTAGATGGTCAACAAAACCAACTAGAAGATATTTTTTGGAGATTTTTGGTTTCATATTGCCTTTTTTGAGTTTTTGTGGTGTGTGTATGCTTGTGTATTCATTTCTCATGCTTTCCTTGTTTCTTTTCTTCCCTCTTTTTGTTTGTTAGTGTGTTCATTCTTTTTTATTCTCGTTTGTTCGTCTTTTTTATTTGCCTGTTTGTAGAGAAGGAAGGAGCAGAGTTGAAGGACGGCAAGGTGGGGAGGATCTGGGAGATGAGGGAGGAACTACTGTGATCAGAATTTAGTGTATGAAAATAACTTTATTCAGTAAGAAAATAAAATAAAGGGGCCGAGGAGATGGCTCTGTAGCACAAAGAGCTGAATTTGAGTCACTCCCAGAATCCACTTGACAAAAGTTGAGTATGATGGTGCATTTTGGTGGGGATGGGATGGGGGTGGGGTGGGGGTAGGGTGAGGATGGGGTGGAGTGGTGTGGGTGTGGGTGTGGGTGTGGGTGTGGGGTGTGGTGGGATGTGGTGGGGTGGGGTAGGGATGGGGTGGGGTGAGGGGTGGGGGCACAGAAGGTGGATCCCTCACTATCCCACCAACCTAGCTTACTCAGGGAGTTCCAGGCCAGTGGGAGACTCTGTCTCAAAACAGACAGACAGAAAGGAAGGCAGACAGCTCCTAAGACACTGGAGGAACTGCACCAGAGGGTGTGAGCTGGTTTCCACATGCATGACCACACACATACATAAATCACACAGTCAGAAGAAGGATGGAAGATTAAACTAAGGACAAAGAACAAGACAAGAAACAGAAAACAGGAGCAAACACGGCAGAGAAAACCCTCCGTGTTCGTGGTCTAAATCAACCAGTTAAAAGAAGATTGGAACAGCAGAGGAAAAGAACCAGGAAGTAGTTCTGGTCCGTAAAAAAAAACTACTTTATATAGAAAGCTTATATAGATAAAAATGAACAAGATAGAAAAAAGACACACCATAGTAATAAGAAAATGAATGGGGCTGGGTTAACTCTAGGGAGAACATTATCAGGAGAGCTATCTAATGAGAAGGGTCAACACTCCAAGAAGATGACAGAATCTAAAGGTAAACGCGTCTGTCTTAGTTAGCATTTCTACTGCTGTGAAGAGACATCATGACCGTGGCAACTGTTATAGAGGAAAACATTTAATTGGGGTTGGCTTGCAGTTTCAGAGGTTTAGTCCATGATCGTCATGGTGGTATGCAGGTAGACATGGTGTTGGAGCTGGAGCTGAGAGTTCTACATTTGGATCCATAGGCAACAGGAAGTGAAAGTGATACTCGGCCTGGCTTGAGCTTTTGAAAGCTCAAAGCCTATCTCAGTGGCACACTTCCTCCCACAACCCCACACCCTAATAGTGCTACCTCCTGTGAGCCTATGGGGCCATTTTTATTCAAACCACTACAGCACTTACCAACTCTCTTGAAAATACATAAGGCAAAACCAACAGCTGCAGCTAAAAACAGATGAACTCACTGGACAGACACAGCAGGCAGAAAACCAGTAAGAACGAATTTGAACTCAACAGAGCCAGCAATCATCTGTGACAGGTGACATCCATGGTCCATCTCACCTAACAGTAGCAGCAGCAGACACAGCCTTCTCAAGCTCACATGGGACATTCATCAAGATAGACCACATTCTGGAGCATCAAGCTCACTTTAAAAATTAAAAATAGCTGGGCGGCAGTGGTGCACACCTTTAATCCCAGCACTTGGGAGGTAGAGCCAGGAGGATCTATGTGAGTTCGAGCCCAGCCTGGTCTACAGAGCAAGATCCAGGACAGGCACCAAAACCACATAGAGAAACCCTGTCTCAAAACAAAACAAAAACAAAAACAAAAACAAAAACAAAAAAACAAAATTAAAAATAATAGAAATCACACACCTGCATTCTCAGATAACATGGAATTAAACCCCAAAAATCAGTAATAGAAAGACAGCCATAAAGCCCCTCCCTATGCCCCCCAACATCCCTTGGAGATTAAATAACATACTTCTAAACAATACAGGGTGAAGTATAAAATCCCAGTAGAAAAACTAATTAAAATGAATGATTATCAGAATTTTTGGCACGTATCTAAATTGTCTCTAGAGAGAAATTTATGGTGTCAAATGCACGTTCTGTAAAGAAGACCCAGAATCAACAACCAAATCGCCCACCCTAAAACACTTGGAAAGACAATCCAAAGTAAGTAGGAGACAATACAAGTCAGAGTAGAAATCAGTGAAACAGAAAACAGGTATGACGTAAAGTGGTGTGTTTGTGTATCAGGTTCATAAAGGGTGAAGTTGTTAGGGTTAGTTTTAACTGTCAGTCTTAAATGACTTATGGAGAGTCACTCTGAGGGATGTCTAGATCAGGTTGGCCGGTGGGCACATCTGTGAGGGATTATCTTACTCTTAATTGAGGTGAGAATATTTACCAACTATGGGTGGTACCATTCCCTAGGCAGAGCACAAGCACACATAAATTAATTCAAAGGTTTCTGCTCCTGATTATGGGCTGTGACTTCCCTGCTGTGATGAACTGTGACAGTGGTTCTCAACGTTCCTAATGCTGTGGCCCTTTAATACAGTTTCTCCCTCAGCAAATCCTACCGGAGTGCGCCACCACCACCACCACCACCGGCTAATACAGTTTCTCATGTTGTGGTGACTCTTAACTATATTCGTTGCTACTTTATAACTGTAATTTTGCTACTGTCATGAACCATAATGTAAATATCTGTGTTTTTCCATGGTCTTAGGCAACCCCTGTGAAAGGGTCATTTGATCCTTAAAGGGGTAGAGACCTACAGGTTGAGCCACTGGACTATAATCTGGAACTATAGAGAAAAATAAATCCCTTCTCTTCTCAGTTGCTTTTGTAACAGTCTTTTATCAAGACATTAAGAAATGAAACTAAGACATTTCAAAAGGCCTGAATAGAGAGCTGACCAGAGAAGACAGACAGATGGCAGATGAGCATAGGAAAACACAAAATGAAACAAGAAGATGCCACACCGCATCTGTTAGAGCGGCCAAAATCCCAAACCTGATACTACCAAATGCTGGCCAGCGTGTAGACCAGCAGGAATTCTGTCCATTACTGGTGGGAATGCAAAATCACAATGCTCCATTTAAATGGGAATGGGAATTTCTTACAGAAGAAAATGTAGTAAGCTATACAACTACTGCTCACATTCCTTAGTGTTTATTCACACGAATTAAAAATTTGTGTGTGCTTCCAAACTGAACGGAAATATTTACAGCAGCTTTATTTATAGTTGGGGAAAGTAGGAAGCTGCCAAGATGCCCTTCAGGAAGTTGGTGGAAGGTAAACCACTGAGCATCCAGACCATTCAATGCTGGCACTAGAAAAGGACCAGTTGTCCTAGTTTACACTTCTGTCGCTGTGATAAACACCACAGTCAAAAATTTGGGGAAGAAAGGGCTTGTTTTGTCTTACAGCTCACAGTCCATCATTAAGGAAAGCCAAGGCTGGAACCCAAAGTGGAGACCATGGCGGAACACTGCTTTTTGGCCTGCACACAGATTTGTGTTTGGCTACTTTTCTTAAATGGCCCACGCCCACCTGCCTAGGATTGGTACCCCTCACAGTGGGCTGAGCCCTCCTGTGTCAACTATCAATCAAGGAAACGACCCACAGATATTCCACAGGCCAGTTTGATGGAGACAGTTCCTCAGGTGAAGTCCCCAGTACCCAAGTATGTCAAGTTGATAGCTAAGATTTAGCCATCACAGCAAGCTCAGAAAAGACGCCAAGGATTCCCCATGCATGGTCCAACTATGTGATATTCTGGAAAAGTCAAAGCTACAGAGACAATGAAAAGATGAGTGATATCCAGGGACCTGTGGGGGAGGGATGTTAAACAGAGCACAGGTTAGTAATAGAGATGATTCCATTTGATACCGCAGCACTGCATAGACATCATTGCACAGCTGTCCACCTACATAGAAGTGCTACACCCAGGCTGCAGCTTAGTGTAGCTTATCTACATTGCTTGCTAGTGCTTTGTTAGTGTAGCACACTGACTGTAGCGTGCCTGCCACAGTGGTGTGGGATGCTGACCGGGGTAGAAGTGGGGGCCCCTGGGAACCTGCTCTCCCACCGCTCCATTCGCTGTGAAGCCAAAGCTGCTCTGAAGGTGAAGTTTATACTTTTGAAAGAAGAAGGAAGCAGGGATGCGATCTACAACATGGATGAACCCCGAGATCATAACGTTGAGTGAAAAGACCAATCATAAAGGTCTGTGTTGACACAAATCCATTTAGAGGACAAAAACTACAAACCAGGAAATGTGTTGTTAGTATTGGGAGGAGAACTGTGGGTTCATGGGTAACAGCTTCTGGGTGCAGGTTCTTGCTGTCATAAGAGTGAACAAAACTGGCTGAGTTTATGGCTGTATGTTAAAACCTATCATTCTGTATGCTGGGTAGATTGCAGTTCAGTGAAGCCTCAGCCTCAGTCCTGGCAAATTAAAAGAGAAATGAAAGAAAGAATGGCTAAGAAAGTGATAAATATTAAACAACAATACAAATAATGTATTGCAGAGCCCTAAAACACAGCTGTGATTGAAATATAGAGCAATTATCAAAGGCAAAGGAGGGGCATGTGGTGTTAAAATTGTCTACAGTCTTTCTATTGTTTTGGAGAATGATGAAGGAACCAATCAAGTGAATGCTGATAAGAAGGCTGTTTGGTACCCATCAAAAAGGTCCCTGATGGGCTGGAAATGGTGGCAGGTTGTTGTAGAATAGTATTTTAAGGTGTGTTACTTTTGTTTATGTTGCATTTGTTGACCTCTGTGAAGCTGGTGTTGCTGTGCTTGTCTAAAACACCTGATGGTCTAATAAAAGCTGTACAGCCAATAGCAAGGTAGGAGAAAGATAGGTGGGGCTGGCAGACAAAGAGAATATAGAAGGAGAAATCTGGGAGGAGAGAGCTAGGAGCCAGAGGAGGAGGAGGACTCCAGGGGCCAGCCACCCAGCTACACTGCAAGCCATGGAGTAAGAGTAAGATTTACAGAAGTAAGAGAAGGAGAAAAGTCCAGAGGCAAAATGTAAATGGAAAATTTAAGAGAAAAGCTGGCAAGAAACAAGCCAAGCTAAGGCTGGGTGTTCATAAGTAAGAATAAGCCTCTGTGTGTGATTTATTTGGAAGCTGGGTGGAGGGCCCCACAAAAGAGCAAAACCAAACAACAACAGTGTGTGCCTATTTCCCAGCTGCCCAGGAGAGTGAAGCAGGAGATAACTTGAGCCTAGGAGTTCAAGGCCAGCCTGGGCATCTGTGAGCCCATTTTTCCTTTTTACATAGGGCTTTCAATTAGAGGAGGGAAGTGATAATTTTAAAAGTCAGCATAGCCAGGTGTGTGTCTGTAAAGCCAGTTCCTGGGAGGCAGAGGCAGGAGAATTGCTGTAAATCTGAAGCCAGCTTGATCTTAGCTAGTGACTTTTAGGCCAGGCAGTGCTACATAGTAAGAATCTCACAAAGTAAGAACAAAGAAAATCAATGTATAAGAGAAAAAGAAACAGTCTTAGCCATATGCTATTTATGAGGGTTACTTCTAAAATGTAAGAATATAGAGTGGTTGAAAATTCTTTTTGATTGGAAGAAAGAAATACTGAAAAAGTGCTTACCAGGAGGCCACTAATACTGCCCATTCAGCTCCTGTGAGGTAGACCAGAGGGATGTGCAAAAGCATATGATCTCAGACAACACAGAGTCTGAAACCACCCACACTAAGGCCGCTATGGTCACTTTGTAGCATATCCATGGGATTCGGATGAATTACTGTAACTGTTCACAGCCCTTTGGATGATCTCACACAATACTGAATGAAAAGGAAATGGAGCAAGACACAAAGGATATACATATTATGACTCCATTCATGAAAATATCTCAAACCAGCAGAAACCACACAACTTGATTTAGGCACACTGAGGGGTTTATACCATGACATCATCAACAACAACTCAAATGATTATCTTCCCACTGGAAGGACCCGCTCAGCCTTCTCTCTTCAGTGTTCTTGCAAAACTATGGAGGACTTTGGGCAGGTTCTGTTTCTAAATGGGACAAAGGTCTGCCCGCATAAGTGGGGCAGGGAAGGGAAAGGAATAGCAGAGACCAGGGCAAGAAGCCTGAACAACCACCCACAGCCCGAGATTTCAAAGTTCCCATGAGATAGGGTAAATGAAGGCAGAGCTAGGGAGGAATAAGGGTTTCCTCACCTCTTCCGGCCTTTACATTGTACTGTGGCCCCAACATGCCAGGCATTGAGACCTTCCTGGGCCATCCTTTGTGTTGTGCTGCCCATATTTCCTATCATGCCACCCTTACCTGCCCCCAACCCTTCTGGCTGGCATGTGTCATGCATGGGGTCTCGGGCTGAGGCATTACAGTTGATTTCCTCAAGTGTCTAGCACAAGAAATCCCCTGAGAACACACAAGATAAGGGCCTTTAGGCTGTTTCTGTAGCTAGGTCAGCATAGGGTGAGGTTTTGACAGAAATAGGGCTTTCCCATGGTGGGTTCAGCCTGGGCCCCTCCCTCTTGCTCACGTCTGTTTTGGCCACATCTGGAGCTGGTTGTTGAGTCTGTGAGTGGGTACTTCCTCTCAGCTCATCCGTCTACCAACAACTTCCTGATTCATAACATGACAAGGGTGGAGCTGCTTGGGATGTGTTGTTTGGCCATTCAATTCCTACAGAGTCAGAATAAATATACTTGGGGCCTCTCCAGAACTCCCATCCACCCATTCCTGTCTTTCTCCTCCTTCCCCTGCTCCCCCAGCCTCTTCCCTACCATATCTACCCATGGTCTCCACTAAGGATGTAGGTTGTAAACATGGCTAATTCTTGACTTTCTTAACAGAAAAGAGGGTATTGCAAGGGTACTGGGTTGACAGTTTGCAGTGTGGACTGAAGGATGCTGGTATCCAAGAGCCCAGCCAGGACACGGCCCTACTGAGACAGTTGCTACCTTGGCTGCCATTGGCCCTGGAAAACTGGACTCTTAACCCTACCTCACTGCTGGCCAGCACTCAAGGTCCCCAATACCACAACTCTAGGAAGGACTTCTGTTTCTCTCTGTCCCTTTTCCAGATGTGTCTCAGATATGGTCATTTGATAGGCTATGGGTTCTGGGGAGACATGTCAGTTGGCTTCAGGTAGATAGATGGGGCTTGTCACCATCCACAGCAACCATCTCTTTAAGCCCAGGAAAGGTGGCTAAGACACTGGCAGACAGAAATCAAGGAGTATACTATTCACCATGGCACACCCTCCTGTGGTGGTATTGTGTTCCCTGAAATATTGTGCACCCTAATAAACTTATCTGGGGTCAGAGACAGAACAGCCACAATATTAAACATGAGGCTAGGCAGTGGTAGCACATGCCTTTAATCCTAGCATTCCAGAGGCAGAAATCTATCTGTTCAAGGATACAGCCAAGCACAGTGACTTGCGCCTTTAATCCCAGGGAGTGATGGCAGAAAGCAGAAAGATATAGAAGGCATGAATATCAGAAAATAGAAGCATTTGGCTGGTTAAGGTTTTAGGCTTTGAACAGCACCGTTCAGCTCAGATTCATTCTGGATAAGGACTGAGAGGCTTCCAGTCTGAGGAAACAGGATCAGCTGAGGAACTGGCGAGGTGAGGTAGCTGTGGCTTGTTCTGCTTCTCTGATCTTCCAGTTTTCACCCCCAATAACTGCCTCAGGTTCGATTTTATTAATAAGACCATTTAAGATTCCTGCTACAAACTCCAGAGCTGGGTATTAGAGGCAAGTGATGAGCCTGGGCACAGCTCTGCAATGAGAAGATGAGATGCATGGTCCATTGCAGGACAGGGCTCACAGTGAGCACAAAGAAGACAGTGAATACAGCTTTGCTCGCTCCGCCTATAAAACAGGAGGACAGGCGAGCATCCTCACCCAAAATGCTTGAAGGCAGAAGTGTTTCAAATTCCATAGCTTTTTTTTTTAACTTAGAATATTTTTGCATGCAGATGGCATATATTGGGGGATGGGCCCAAGTCCAAGCATGAAATACATTTGTTTCATATACACTGTGTACACATAACCCTGGAGATAATGTCATATAATTTAAAATACATATACATATTCACTGTGTACACATAACCCTGGAGATAATGTCATATAATTTAAAATACATATACATATTCACTGTGTACACATAACCCTGGAGATAATGTCATATAATTTAAAATTAGTTATGCACATGAAACAGAGCTTTAAACTGTGAGGTTTCCCTTTGTGCTTCATGTTTTGAAGTATTTCTTTCTAAAGATTTATTTATTTATTTTATGTATGAGTGCTCTATCTGCATGTACAACTTTGTGCCAGAAGAGGGCATCAGATCCCACTATAGGTGGTTGTGAGCCATGTGGTTGCTGGGAATTGAACTCAGGATCTCTGGAAGACCAGCCAGTGCTCATAACCACTGAGCTTGCTCTCTAAGCCTGTTTTGAGTATTTTCAATCCCAGGTTTGCAATTAGAACTCAATCTGCAACTCTCAATGGTTAGGTTGGTTTCATATGGTTGTATGTGTCTTAGTTAGGGTCACCATTGTGTGATGAAACACCATGACCAAGGCAACATGGGGAGGAAAGGGTATGTTTGAATCACATATCCTGAATCACAGTCCAATGAAGGAAGTCAGGGCAGGAACTCAAACAGGGCAGGGACCTGGAGGCGGGAGCTGATGGAGGAGTGTGCTTGCTGGATTGCTCCCCATGGCTTGCTCAGCCTGCTTGCTTTCTTTCTTTCTTTCTTTCTTTCTTTCTTTCTTTCTTTCTTTCTTTCTTTCTTTCTTTCTTTCTTTTTGTGGAGCTGAGGATCGAATCCAGAGCCTTGCACTTGCTAGGCAAGCACTCTACCACTGAGCTAAATCCCCAACCCCTCAGCCTGTTTTCTTATAGAACCCAGAACCACCAGCCTAGAAGTAGCACCGCCCACAATGGGCTGGGCCCTCCCCCATCAATCATTAGTTAAGAAAATGCCCGATTTTATGGAAGCATTTTCTCAATTGAGGTTCCCTCCTTTCAGATGACTTGAGCTTTCAAGTTGACATAATGAAGTCATAGCTAGTACATTATGAAGGATGAAATTACTATGTGCAGAGTGCTTTCTACTGTGTGGTATGTATAGGACCCTGGACCAAGTACAGGCTTCAGCACTAAAGAGGTCATTCTGGGCTTGGGGATTTAGCTCAGTGGTAGAGCGCTTGCCTAGCAAGCGCAAGGCCTTGGGTTTGGTCCTCAGCTCCATAAATAAATAAATAAATAAATAAATAAATAAATAAATAAATAAGTCATTCCACACAGCTGTAGGATGCTGTCACTAACAATTTAGGGTCTCAGAGTCCCATCTATACCTTTACAAAGGCAAAACAATTTGGGGTTAAGACCTCAGACTCTGGAGCCAGGTTTCTGGGTCCAAACCCATTCTGATACAAAGCTAGGGGCCATTGAGTAACTTACTTTAATTGCTCCAAGCCTCTACTTTCCTGTCTACAACAAGAATCATCATAACTTACCTCACAGGGTTGCTGTGAAGATTCAATAAATTGGTTGCTAAAAAGATCTCTGAGCCATGTGTGGCATGCTACCACGAACTTCATAGGTGTCCATAACTTATGTTTTAGAGACCCGTTGTAGGCACCAAGACTGGGAAATCACAATGAGACTTGTTCTCCATGGATACACTAAATACAAGTAACTATAAGAGACCATGCAACATACAGAGGGGCCTGCATCCATCAGATCACATGCATCTATAAACCTCAGGGTAAACAGAGGTTTAAAGGGTGACTGGCTTCTCTGAGCAGTGAAATTGAGTATTCAATTTCTTCTTTCTACTCTCTCACATAATAGTCCCAGGCTATTGCAGCCAGAGATGGTTCTCAGTGGAAACTTCCTTTTCTTGGTGCTGTGATAAAATGCCCCAACAAAAGCAGCTTAAGGTAGAAAGGGTTTAGCCTGGCTCACAGTCAGAGGTACAGCCCATGATGGTGGATGAGTCAAGGCAGCAGGAGCTTGAGGTAGCTGGTCACATGTCACCCACAGTCAGGAATAGATGCACTTAGTGCTCATACTCAGTTTGCTTTCTCCATTTTCTACAGTCCAGGAATTCCTGCCTGTTGGGGATGCCCACAGTTAACAGTCTTCACACATCAATCAACCTAATCAAGATACCCCTCAGGGATGCCCAGAAGCCCATCCCCCAGGTTATTTTAGATTCTGTTGAATTGACAGCCACCCCCAGCTATCACCATGGTAACCAGGATTGCTTATGGACTCCAGTCTACCCAACCACCACAAAGCAGGTCAGCTAAGTCACTAGACAGGGTGTTGAAGTAAGGAACATGGCTTCACTCCAAAATCAGGTGCAAAGAAGGTGGATGGAGGGCTGAGGCTCAGAGTACATCTATTTCCTGGGGCCAGCCAGGAGACCCTGAGGGGGAGGTTTAAGAAAGTAGGGAAAAAGGGTATAGAGGAGATCAAGAAGTTATTTTCAATAACAGACCACAGGCGTCACGAGGGTCAGCTGTCTTGAGTGGATACTGTCCAGATCTCCTGACGTTTCTGTAAGTCAAACAGCTGTTAGCATAACGAGATGACATCTCCAGTCACACATTAGCAGACCAGACACTTCCTGCTGCCTGTGTGAAAATGTGCAGGTTGCTTTAAGGTTGTGTTAGACGCAGGCTCTGCTGTCTTCTAGGACCAACCAACTTGTCAATATGGAGCCGATGCTGCCGCAAGAGTGGCCAACAGGAAAGCAGCATATACGGTTTGGATATGCCAGACAAGAAATGACTCCATTTCCAGGAGGGAGGCCAGGAGATTTTGTCACATGACTCAGAAGATCTTGCAGTTTAAAACATGATTGTCTATTTCTGAATTTCCTGCTGTGGGCTGTCCTTCTGTAAGCTGTGAATATGTGTTGCTCTGATTGGTTGATAAATAAAGCTGCTTGGCCTGTGGCAAGTCAGGTTATAGCTAGGTGGGAAATTGAAGAGAGAGACAGGAAGAAAGGCAGAGGAGAGGAGATACCAGCCTCCACCTAAGGATCAGCAAGATGCCAGCAGACCAGTAATGCCACAGCCACATGGCAACTTATAGATTAATAGAAATGGGCTAAGTTACAAGAGCTAGCTAGCGAGAAGCCTGAGCCATTAGGCCATACAGTTTGTAAATAATATAAGCCTCTGTGTGTTTACATGGGTCCGAGCGGCTGTGGGACCAGGCGGGATACAGGAAAACTTCTGACTACAATTTCCCATTTGATATTTTGGGATCGTGGTTGGCTGTGGGGAACTGGACTGTGGAAAACAAAACCACAGACAGTGGGAAAGCTATTGTAGTGGTTCCTGTGGCCAGAATATGTTGAAGCTGAGAGTACGTGGGCTTTTTGGTTTGTTTCTGGTCCATGACTCCTCCCAGTAATCACATGAAATGGTTACTACAACTCCCCATACCGCCCTTCCACCCCCCAGCTCATATACTGAAAGTCTTCATCCTTAAGTTCACATGTGGTAGCTGGAAATGGGGTCTTTGGGGATGTAATTGACATTAGAACAGGCCATGAAGTAGGGCATCTACAATGGCATTTACAGGCTGAGGAAGTATCATGTGGTGCCCATTTTTCTCTTTCTTTCCTTTCTTCCTTCCTTCCTTTCTTCCTTTCCTTCCCCCCCCTTCTCTCTCTCTTTTCTTTCTTTCTTTTCCCTTCAAGACAGGGTTTCTCTTTATAGGCCTGGCTGTCCTCTAACTCACTCCATAGACCAGGCTGGCCTTGGACTCACAGAGATCCGCCTTCCTCTGCCTCCTGAGTACTGGGATTAAAGGCATGTGCCATCCCTGCCCCAGAAAGCCCATTTTTCTTGTTGCAGCTGAAACTCAGAGAGAGGAAATGGTGAGCTTCAGTCCCGCTGCAGGTCACTAAGAAAGCAGGGATTTGAACTCAGACATTTGTTTTAGAGCACATTTGTATTGGGGCTGCTTAGATGGCTCTGTGGGTAAAGGCTGTTGCTGCCAAACCTGATGACCTAAGTTTGATCTCTGGGACCGACATGGTGGAAGGAGAGAACTGATTCATGCAAGTTGCCCTCTGCACATGCGTGCTTGCACGCACATGCATGCACACCTCAAGTTAATGCTTTCTTTTATTACGTTGCCTTGGGCATGGTGTTTTACCCAGCAATAAAAAATAACTGAGACACTTCCCCCCACCCCGCCCCCCCTCTGGTTATTTTGAGACAGGGTTTCTCTGTGTAGTCCTGGCTGTCCTGGAACTTGCTCTGTAGACCAGGCTGGTCTAGAACTTACAGAGATTCGCTTGCCTCTGCCTCCTGAGTGCTGAGATTACCTGTGTGCACTGCCACTGCCCGGCTTCCTTCTCTTCTTTTGGATTTCTTTCTTTCTTTTTTAATTTTGAGAAAGGTTTTTACTACATAGCCCAGGTTGGTCTTAAACTCATGACCCTCCTGCCTCCAGCTCCCAAGTATTGGGCTTTTGTAGGCATGCACCACCACCCTCAGCTATCTACTTATTTCTTTCCCTTTCTCTCTGGTCCTTGGCCCTGTGGGCTCACATTTTTTTTTTTTTTTCATCTTTATGGCCCAAAGCTCAAGATGTAGCCAGAAGTTTCTCTGGGTGTGCCGGCCCACAGTTGGGATGAATCTCTCCCATCCATGTCCTGCAGCCACTTGGTTCTAAGTAAACACACAGAAGCTTATATTACTTACAAACTGTATGGCCTATGGATCAGTCTTCTTGCTAGCTGGCTCTTATAACTTAACTCAATCCATTTCTATTCATCTATATATTGCCACGTGGCCATGGCATTACCGGTCTGCTGACATCTTATTGCTCCTTGGATACTGGGCTGGTGTCTCTCCCGACTCTACCCTTCTTCCTTCTGTCTTCAGTTCAAATGTACCACCTGACCTTATCCTGCCCTGCCATAGGTCAATCTGGCTTATGTCAGAATGTTCCAGAGATGAACTCTGGCCTGTACTGGGTCCCATGTCATTTGGTGGGGAAATTGGTGACTAAGGCCTTGGTGTAGTGTGGTTGGTTGAAATTGATCTGTGAACCTACCCATAGAGGATGTAGAAGTAAGGAATACTAAAAGGTATTCCTGAGAGAATGTTTTGGACAATTGAAAATAATGCCTTTATACTGTTGCATTGAGTGATGTGCTTCCCCTTTCACTGGGGACTTCTGGGGACAGAATGCCCTAATGGATTGTGGAGACAAATGGTGGGAATTTTGGGCTTGATAAAAAACTCGTTAGAAATACTTTGGGTTTAGGAAAAACATGTTTTCTAGGCTTAAAAATGAGTGCATTATTTTTGCAGTGGTGCCTCACCAGCGAATTCCCAGAGTGAAAGAGTTAGTGTTTATATACATATTTTAGGATGGTGTGGGAGTTGTGTTTCTGAAATTAGAATGCAGCCTATCATCCAACTGCATGTTTAATGTGTTACCAGGCAATAGACAGCATTCATTGGAAAGGGGAGCCTTTCATTGGGCAACTTTAGTTCAAATCTTGATTCTACCCGTTTCTAGCTGTGTGATCACATGACTTAGCTTTGCTGTGGTCTCCATTTGCCCTGTGCAGAATGGTGCTGCTGATACCACCTTCTTCCCTAGATGCTGAGACAGAAAGAAAATGGGCAGTATCTCCTGTTATTTTTATATGTCAACTCCCAAGCAGAAATCAAACTAGTGGTTGGAGAGTCAGAAGGCTACATGGGAGTGTAGGGTGAGAAGCCATGGATCCTCACTGGTTTCTGTCCTTATCAGGATCAGTATAGCAGGGGTGAGAGGGGACACACACCCATTTACCCTCTGGGGTCAGGGATCTTCCAGGAGAAGATAGTAGAAAGTTGTTCAGGCTGAGGTCTTGGGTAGCCTGAACCAGAGAGGGATCCCACATGACACATTTCACTATCATCAGGATGACATTTACATTTCTCACTGCTGTGATGGACCAGCGGACGCAAACACTTCCAAGAAGCCTATGGTTTCCCAGCTATGTCAACCATCATGGTGTGTGTGTGTGTGTGTGTGTGTGTGTGTATGTTTGTGTGTATGTGTGTGTGTGGAGTCTTATGGAGTTCATGATGATAGGAGAGTGGGGAGGGTCCCCACACATTGTGGAGGGCCAGGAAGTGAGGCTTTGGGACTGGAACCAGCAGTTGATATAAACATCAAAGATCCAGCCCTAGTGACCTACCTCTGTCTGCTAGACCCTACCTCCCCAAACAGTGCTACCTGCTGGGGACTACTTTTCTACTCACATGAAGTTGTGAAGTAAACTACAACATGGCCACAGCTGCCATTTTTACCAGGCAGAGAGAGGACAGTGGGTCAACACTTAGCAACATGAGCTGGCCAGTGTCCCAAGGGGGACGGAATGGGGAGGAGTGCCATTTCCCAAGCCCTTTACAGTGCGTATGGCTCCATCACTCCTGCAGAGAGCTGCAGGCCAGGCGTGGGGGATTATATATTTGCCGAAGCCAGCTAGTTCATGTTCCGAGACTGGACCCTCCTCACACAAGGCTGCCGCAGAGCCCTGCATCCGCCCTATGTACACACTCATATGTTCCCCAGTTAGACCTGTGGCCAAACAACCTGCACACACACATTTTCACAAACATAGAAACTGAGACAGAGAATGGTCTCTAGCTCAGACAGTCTATGGCAGGCCAGAGGTGACCAAGGATCCAGTGGATTCCATGCCTGGCACTCACCTGCAGTTCAGGGCAGTGGTGAGATAACTGATTCCATTAGCATCTATGAGCTTCTGAGTAGCACCATATGGATGTCACTGAGGCGGTGGCAGTGTCTACCCTACCCACCTCAAAGATGCATTAATGTCTTTTTTTTTTTTTTTATCAATTCAGGTTAAGGGATGATTGTGATGAAGCATCATGACACAGTGATGTTGTACACAGTGATATTGTACACAGTGATTTTGTACACAGTAGCGTTTTCCCCTGCCATTTGAAAATGATTTTCAATCTCTGACAGCCGGGCTTTTAGATGCCTAGCTCTCACTAAAGTGAAGAGGTGTGGTGAGTAAAGGTGAGTAGCTGGGCTTCATCCCCGTGGTCCCCAACAACAGCTTGTCTCTGGCCTTATGATGATAGGCACTTCAGTAAAAAAGTGCAGAGGACTTGAAGGACTCGCTGATGCAGGTCCCCAGTGGGTGGCACTGTTTGGGGAGGTTGTAAAGCTGTGGGAGGTAGGGTCCAGCAGACAGAAGTAGGTTGCTAGGGCCGGACCTTTGATGTTTATATCAACTGCTGGTTCCAGTCCCAATGCCTCACTTTCTGGCCCTCCACAATGTGGGGGACCCACCCCACTCTCCTATCATCATGAACTGCATCAGACCTCCCACCATGATGGCTGATATACCAGGGATGCAGCATTGGGCAGGACCTGCCTCCTGCCAGAAGGTCCGAAGGCCAGCATACCTTGGTCTCAGTGTTCTGATATCAAATCCACAGAGGGCTAAGGCTGTGCCAGACATCTAGGATTTCTTGGTCCTGTGCCAATCATAAGGACCAAGTTGAGATGGTGAACGTGTAAAGAGAAAAGACTCATTTAAGCTCACAGTCCGGGAGGTTCTGTTCCACGTCAGCTGCCTTTCAGTCTAGGACAAGGTGAGGTGAGGCGGTCCTTCTTGGCAAGAGCCTGTGGTGGAGATGAACCAGTCCCCTTGTGGCCAGAGAACAAAGTGAGAAGAAAGCGCAGATCGCACTGCCCTCCCAAACACCCCGCAGCGGCCCAAAGGTCTTCCTCTAGGTCCCTTCTCTTGACAGACTCCATGTCCTCCCTCCAGTACCAATCTGGGGACCAAGGTTTTTGCCACCTGGCCTTCAAGGACCCCAGAAAGCCAAACTATAGTGGAAAGCCCAGATGGGTTTCCCATAGGCTCAGCGCAGGTCTTTTGGGCAAGAAGGGTGGCGTGAGACTATTCTAAATCTATCCTAAGGACCAGAAAAAAAAAAAAAAGTTCTGGAAGCTGCAGGAGCAGATGTGTCTGAAGGCAGTGAAGGGAGGAAGCAATGAACCCCCAAAGGGACATGGCTACACTGAGGACCTAGTATAGGGGTGTGTGTTGTGGAAGAACCCATCGCCACATCCCTATGAAAGCCAGGTTTAGACATCTGAGTGGAGGACAGCTTCTGCTCCCTCTTACCTCTTCTCCAATCTCCCTGCCCCCTCTGCCTCACCCCAGAACAGGCAGCAACCATAGTTCAGAGGTGAGGAAAGAGAGGAGGGAGAAGTGCAGGGACGGAGTGTGTGTGTGTGGGGGGGGGGCTCCTTCCCCTCTGCACAGAGGGTGTGTGCATAGCTTCCTCACGTGAGTGCTGGCTCCCATGGCACATCCCATCCACTTCTCTCAGATACCCCTTTGATTCCAGGTTCTGACCTAATCACAGGCCACAATGAAATAACATAGGTAGGTCCGGAGGGGCTCCTGGCATCTAGAAGCTTAGGTTTTTCTGTGCATATCAAATGATGAGGTGCACACAGTAATGAAGGCCACATGCCAGACACCTGCCTGTCAGCCTTGTCCTCATGATCCTAGGAGATGGCTGCTGCCCTTCTCAATTTACAAGCGATGAATTTACAAGTTGGAGTTCAGTGAGTCTCAGTGGGTCAAAACTCAGTCCTCTCTGACTGTGGGTGTGTTCTTCACCCCTCTGCTGCTCTGTGGGCACATTCTTCACCCCTCTGACTCTGTGGGTGTGTTCTTCACCCCAGTACACCCAGGAGGCGACTGCAGCAGGTGGACAATGTGAGAATGGAACCGGAGAGAAGGGGCCAAAAGAGACTGAAAAAAAAAAAAAATGAATCAGACTCTTCAAAGGCTGAACATTTGTGTGGGTGTGAGCCATTGCACAGTCACTGGTCAGCAATAGCACATGGTGCATTGTGATTGTGCGTCATGATTATGCATCACTAATGCCTTTTAGGTCATTTGGTGTACTCTACACTTGCAGTGTACTAGGGGTCCTTAGCTGCATTCTATAAAGAAGAGATGGGGTCCTAAGGCAGGCCCCGGCTCTAACCTGAGCACCTGATGGCCAGCAGTACTCCCAAATGAACCCTTCTGGTGGAGTCCAAGTGTCCTGTTTAAATACGGCTCATTCCTTTTCATTGTGTGTGTGAACGTGCAAGTGTGTGTTTGTGTGTGTGCATGTGTGAGTGTGTGCATGTGCCAGTGTGTGACTCTCCACCTTACTTTTTTGAAACAGTGTCTCTTAGTGAACCCAGAAGCCTGTCAAGGCTAGACTGGCAGCCCAGTGAGGATCTGAACTCAGGTCCTCATGTTTGTGTGGCGAGCACTTTACTGACTGAGCCGTCTCCCCAGAGTCCATTTACTAATGGAGGGAGAATCAGGAACTATCAAACCTTCACCGTAGACTCGACAACATGTCCCAGGTGGGTCACTGAGCGGCTGCATCTCCTGCCACAGTAATGAATAGGAGGTGTGGATTATAAGAAAGCTGGCTGGGCTTCCCTGGAGGTTGCCCAGTGCCCAGGAAATGGAGCTTTTGGTTCCTGCCTCAAAAGAAGGTCTGCCCCACTTGGTGTTTGCCTGACACGATCCTCTCCTGTCTCTTCACTTGACCACCACATTGCCAAGCTCTAGGGCCACCTTTCCTCAGAGCTGAGTACCTGTTTTCCCTACTACCCAGAAGAGGCCGTCACCTGGTAGCCAGGCTATCTCAAGTACTCCCACATGCTTGCCATCTAAGAGAGGGCAAGAGTTGTATTTGACTTGTCTGGGGATGAGCTCCATGCAGGGTTTCTTCATGGGTGTGTGGCCAGTGCCACCACATGAGGACCTGTGTTCAGAAAGAAGGGCCCTGTGTCTGTCTCCATGAGCGTGGTGGCCTCATTGTCCTGAGGGTCTTAATGAGTCTGTGAGTTTTGTGTTTCCAGTGACATCAGTCTGAAGGCTTTGGCTCAGGGCTGCACTGCCCTATGACCACACCTAGCTGCACATAGAGAGCAGGATGAGATGTGCACCCCAGGGGCATCTCACAGCCCATTTCAGGGTTATGTATTCTGGCACCTGTGGTGGTTGTGGCCCAAGAGACACATGCCAGCAAGATCTAGGCTCAGGTATACCTCATCCAGATTCTTCCTGCTAACTATCTTGAGCGAAGGCAGTGGGCTGGGATGAGAGAGCAGCATGGCATGGCTGTCCTGGGCAGCATCCTGGCCAGGACAGGCAGTACCAACCCAGGGACTGGCAGAAGGGGTCCCCCACAGCCCTCGGTCCTACATAAGCTTAAGCACCCCAGGTCACAGGGTGAGGCCCTGATCCCCGTAAGCTTCCTCGGCATCCCATCCCCGGGTTCCTAGCAGTTAGCACTGTGCCCACATGTGTGCCCTCTCCTCTTCTGTGGCTGCGTGGGCCTGCTTTGTCTCTTGTAGCTACTGGAGGTTCCCAGGTTGAGTCACTGTGACACTTCAGCTTCTGTGTTAAATGCTCTGTGCACACGCTAAACCAGAATGGTGCAGCATATAGAAGAGTGGTGTATTCAGGCTAGTGAAATGTAGTGCGCCTTTGTTTGAATGGAATTCAGTAGCAGGTGAAAGTGGCACATCCTGGAGACTGCAGAGAGGAGAGGGGCTTTTGTGGGGACCCCAAGCACTGGCTAAGATGCTCCCTGAACAGGAAACCCCAATCTTTCCTCTTACAGCTCTCTCTCTGCACCACCCAGCTCAGGTTTGTTGAATGAATCTTTTTGGTGTAAAAAGCAAGGACACAGTCATTCCTTTCTATTTATGACAGTACTTCCTACAGCCGGGATCGCAGGCATGCCACGGAGCACAGCAGCTGAGTCACAGAGTTTCTCTGGCATTATGGTAACTTGGACAAGCTCTGAATATTCATGGTCAGGTGATGTCACCAAGAGAACATCACAGAGTGAATTTCTCCAGTCCAGTTTACCCCACACAGCCTCTAAAAGTCAGAACAAACGGCAGAACCACTCAAGGGAGGAAGGGTTTCTGCTGGCACCCATTGCCATGATCCTCTGCTGTCTCATCTAGCTCTCGGCTGAGGACCACCGGAGGCTGGCTGGCAGCCTGTCACAGCAGGGAAGGCAGGTGACAAGAGAGGCTCTGTCCATGGTGGCCAGAGCATGAGGGTCAGCTGTTCACAGACACAGACAGGAAGCAGAGCCAGCTGGAGCCAGGGCAGCGGGTCTCACCTTCAAAAGCCCTACTGCCTAGTGACCCTACTTCTGTCAGCCAGGTCCCGCCTCCTAAAGGTGCTGCAGCCCTCACAATAGCGCTACAAGACGGGCCTGGGTGTTCAAAACCCGAGCTTGGCAGGGGACAGTTCAGGGCAAAACTAACAGCGCTGCCGGCATGCCAGGGCCACCACCATACAGGAAGCTCATTTTGTAACTGGTGAAGAGGACATTGGTGCTCACTAACACAATGAGTATAGTGTAGTAAAGAGTAAACTAGTTGAAATGGCCATTCACCACAGGCATCAAATATTATGCACCATTGTGACCATGTGAGCTGTTTGTTCATCACTGAAGTGCCGGGGGAGGGTATTACGTCGGGACCACCACAAGCACTTGAGGAGGTGCCGTCCATCAAGGCTGCACTGTTAGGCAACAGGAGTGGTTCAGCTCTGCTGTGATCTGATGGGATGACTGTCACCCTGAGGGGCATGGCTGAGAGGGTTAGGTACCGTGACCGTGTGTAACCTTGACTTGTCTGCCACACTTCCACAGCTGAGACCCCTTTCTTGGTGTTGGTGTTCTCTCACTAAGCCCGGTTCTTATGTTGCAGGAGGAGATTGTGTCAGACTAACCCCAACAGGCAGTGGTGGCCAGCTATGGGTGAAACTGTAGAGCAACTGTCTCAAGAGGCCAGAAACCAACAAGAGTGGGAATGTCGGAGTTGTCCCCGTGAAATGCTTAGTGTGTTTGCTGAGCTACACATGCACCTGCATACACACGCACATGCACACACACACACACACACACACACACACACACACACACACACACGCATCTAAGTCCACACTTTCACACAAGCACATGAAGAAAGTACATTTGTTGATTGGCCAAGGCAGATACCAAGTAAACTTTTACTATCATCAAGTAGATGTTTTGTTTGGCAGGTCTAATTTTTTTTCTATAGTTGTCTATATTTTTTGTTGTTGTTTTATTTTTTTTAATTTCTAATCTTTTTTTAAATATATGTGTGAGTGTCTGCTTATCCAAATGTGCACCATGTGCATGCAGGTGCTTGAGGCCAGAAAAGGGCAGTGGATTCCCTAGAGCTGGAGTTACAGGTAGTTGTGAGCTCCCATATGTGGATTTGGGGAGCTGAACCCTGGTCCTCTGCAAGAGCAGTATGTGCTCTTAACCTCTGGTCCATTCCTTCACCTCCTATTTTTTTGTAAGTGTAAATATGTGAATGTTACAGTGAGGCCCATTATTCTGTACAATTAACATGCACTAGAATCTTAAAAACCAAGAGTCCCTTGAGACCTGCTTGATCCCTCCTACTACACAAGGACACAGGAGAAGACAAGATAGGAACCTTCAACAAGGACTGGATTTGCCAATATTGGGGAATTATTACTTAAAGGTGTGTTGATTTTGTTTATGTTACATTTGTTTAACTCTGTGAAGCTGTGTTACTGTGCCTGTGTGAAACATCTGATGGTCTAATAAAGAACTGAACGGCCAATAGAAAGGCAGGAGAAAGGATAGGCAGGGCTGGCAGGCAGAGAGGATATATAGGAGAAAGAAGAAGTAGCTGGGGAAGGAGGAGGACATTAGGGACCAGCTACCCAGCTACACCGCCATGGAGTAAGAGTAAGATTTACAGAAGTAAGAGAATGGGAAAAGCCCAGAGGTAAAAGGTAGATGGGATAATTTAAGTTTGGGAAAGCTGGCAAGAAACAAACTAAGCCAGGGCTGAACATTTATAGTTAAGAATAAGCCTCCATGTGTGATTTATTTGGGAGCTGGATGGTGGGCTCCCAAAAGAGCAAAAACAAACAATAACATTTTGTAGTACCAACATGGCACTTGAATTTCCATAGTGCCTGAGGAAGGATTAAAAAAAAAAATACACTTCCTTTAACCTGTTTCTGCCAGACAGGGAGCCCTTGAGCACCTAGTATATTAAGTAGGAACAAAAAACTAAGTAAAAATGCCTGCCACAGGGCAAGCATTGACATTCTAGAACTCTAGGAAGGTCGAACGCAATCCCCGGTCATGAACCTCCGACCAGGCCATGAGGTTTAGGCCTGGCTTTCATGACCCAAGAAGAGGGCAGAGCCAGCTAAGAGAGTCACTCAGAGGATCCAGGTGTAGGTTAGCAGTTTAAAGGTTTGCCCACAAAGTCAAAAAAAAAAAAGGCCAAAAATAGGAAGCAAAAGAGGTCCAGACTGGAAAACAACAACAACAAAAAACCCCTCTAAACAGGTTCCAGTGTGTTCTACAATGTGCACAGGCTTGAGAAAGAAAAGAAAATGGGTATAGGCAGTTATAGAAAGAGTTTTAAAAAATAAAGTCTTTAAAGAAATAGTAAAAGTAATATAAAGGAAAAAAGCTATGTAAGATGGGAAATACACAGAGTCTGGATTCTGTATATTATTGTGTTGATTTTGAATTTTTTGATTTTCGATAAGCAAACAACAGCTGCTAGGAGACATGGGATTGTGAACTGGACTGCTAAATTGAACCAATCTAGATACTTTAGGAATTTCTTAACTTTAAAAGAAGTCAAAAGTATATTTGTCAAATGGGAGTAAAAGACGCTTTTGAGTTTTGTTTCCACAGGAGACAAGGGGTTGTGGATTCCTTCAGGAATGATATTGATCAGGTGTGATCAAGGAGACCTCCTGAGTCCTGACAGGCAATATCTATCAGCAAAGGTAACTGGTCTTCCCAGAACTTGGCCATTATCTCAGCATTTTCTCAGGGACCCTAAGGATGCTTCATCCATAGACAGCGGGAAGCAGTTTGGAGAAAATGACGTCTACATTCCCAAGAGATGGGGTGTGGGTGGTCTTTGGTTATTTGGCGGGTTATGAATGTTTGTTATCATTTAGGGGAATACAGAATATTGACACAAATTTAAAGTTATTTTACTACACTGTACATATGTTTCTACTCTTGTTTTAAAGGATTTTTACATATTGATAAAAATTTAAGGTTATTTTTGTTACAACATATTGTATGTATGTTTCTATTTTTGTTTGAGGTATTGTGCTTGTGTAGTTCATTTGGAAATGTAGGGTGAAGTTCTAGTTTTTGAAAGCTATTGTTATTAACTATATAGGAGAATCAGGAACATAGGTTAGTGGTTAGTCATTTTTAACAATCAAAATTGTAGATATGATGAGTATGCTTTCTAGATCATATAGAGATATATTTTAGATAGATGGCCTTCAAACCTTTCAAAGACCTACAGAATATGTCAGTTAGAATGTTTTATTAGTTTAGGGCTTTTCATGACAATGAGATACATCTGCTCCTGGCAGCACCAATTTACTTTAGAGATGATGAGCATTGAAGAAACCCCTAATGTAGTTTGCTTTCATTGTGGCAAGACTAGCCACTTGGCCAAGAAGCTGCTCTTGTCTGGACTGATTGACAGTGTCTTGTATAAACTAGACATGCAGGAATCATAAGAAAGTGAGTGATGAACTTTGTCAAAACAAGGCAGGATGGTTCTTCAGGGTTCCTGCTTCACAGAAGAGTCTGACAGACATTTTGCAGGACACAGAGGAAAGTGACTGACAAAATTTGCCAATATAGGTGGGACAGTCTTTCAAATGCCCTGCTTCACTGAGAATTCTGCCAGATACTGTGGGCCTGAGGCTGAAGATGGACACCCCAACATTGCAGAGGAACTTTGGGTGACTGTCCAGGCAGTCAGATGTCTCTGTCATTTCTAGAGTTTTTGGAAGTTGTTTGCAATGCACTTTTTGTTACTCAAATCCTTCTGAGGCCTTTGATGGAGTTCAAGACTAGCTGCAGTTTTCCTTAGACATGGTAGAAAGTAAATTAGGTATAAAATTTTGGATTTACTAAGATAAGATAGATTATGGAGTATTTTCTTTAAATTTACCAGACAAAATGAACTGGAATTCAGTACATTGTAAATGTAATCTTTACTTGATAATTGTTCTTACTGTATACTGTCTTACAATGTTAAAGTTAAAGTATTTCATATTTGTTTAGGAAAAAGGGGGGAAATATTGGGGAATATTATTATTTTTTTCTTTACTCCCTTTTTAAAATTATTTTTAATGATTTGTTTATTATGTATACAGTGTTCTGCCTGCATATATGGCTGCAGGCCTAAAATGGCACCAGATGTCATTACAGATGGTTGTGAGTCACCATGTGGTTGCTGGGAATTGAACTCAGGACCTCTGGAAGAGTAGTCAGTGCTCTTAACCGCTGAGCCATCTCTCCAGCCCCCAAGGGGAATATTATTTTAAGATGTGTTACTTTTGTTTATGTTGCATTTGTTTAACTCTGTGAAGCTGTGTTACTGTGCCTGCCTAAAACTCCTGATGGTCTAATTAAGAGCTGAATGGCCAATGGCGAGGCAGGAGAAAGGATAGGGAGCTGGCAGGCAGAGAGAATAAATAGAAAAAGAAATCTAGGAGAAGGGAGAAGAAGGAACAAGAGGGGAAGGAGGACTTCAGTGACCAGCCACCCAGCCACACAGCCAGACACGGAGTAAGAAGGAAAGAGTTATACACAGGCAAAAGCTAGGTGGGATAATTACAAAATTAAGGACAGCTGGCTAGTAACAAGCCAAGCTAAGGCCAGGCATTTATAATTAAGAATAAGCCTCCATGTGTGATTTATTTGGGAGCTGGGTGGCAGCCCCTCAAAAGAGTAAAAAACAATCAACCACATACCAATGCCTTGATTTTGGCTTCCTCCACTGCGTGACATGGGTGTCTGTGGCCTGTATGTACCCAGGTTTCAATATTTCAGCACAGCAGCTTGAGCATAACAAGACCCATTCAGAACTATCTGCTTTAAGAGGCTTGGAGACAGCCAGCTCTGGTAGCATGTGTAGGTAATCCCACACCAGGCAGGCAGGGGCGGGAGGGTCACAAGTTCAAGCCCTGCCTGAGCAACTGAGATACTGTCTCAGAGTAAGAAGTTAAAAGGGGACTCAGGGCCAGCCCTAAGGGTGGGAGAGCAGGAGAGCTGACACAGCGCCCCAAGCCCCCATGTGTCCCTGCAGCAATCAGGAGAGAGGGCCCTACACCCTGGCTTGAGATCGACAGTGGAGAGGGCGCTGGTGGTGTGAGTGTGGGTGAGCCAGGCCTGAGGGCCTGAGAGCACAACTGGCCCTGCTCCTTGCTGCCGGCTGCTTTGGATGAGCTCGCCCATGCTGTGCTGGAGAGCTCACCAGGGTGTCAATGAAGGCAGAAAGCTGGTGGGCTGACTAGCTCAGCTACCACCCGGGGCCCAGAACCAGGGCTATGAGTTAGCCCACCCCAATATCCACCTCATCTGTGAACTGTTGAAGCACGTGAAGGGTACGAACCTACAGAGCCAAAACTGCAGGATCTCCAGGTCACAGGACAACAACAGGATATCCAAGAGGAGCCCCAGTGAGAGCCTACTGCTGATGGTGTAGCAGAGGCCAGAGGCCTGGAACCAGACCAATGACTCAAGGCCATGAGCACTTGCAAGGGAAGACGAAAGGGCTGAAGGGTGAACTGTGTGACTCACTGGGCCACACCACAGCTCCCACTATGAGAGTCTTCTCTCTCTCTTTTGTTGTTGTTGTTTTTTGTTTTTGTCTGTTTTATTTTGTTCGTTTGCTTTGTCTGTTTTTTTGGTTTTTTAAATTTTGTTTTGTTTTTGGAGGGAGGCTGCAAAGGTGGCGGCGGGCAGATGGGGTGGAATCAGGATACACGATGTGAAATCTGCAATGAATCAATAAAAGCTTGAAGAAGAATTAAAAAAGAATAAATTATTCTTAATTTAACAAAAAATTTTAAAAGGGGTGGCTCAGTGGTAGGGAGCTTCTTTAGTATGACTGAGGCCCTGGGTTTTGTCCCTAGCACAGGAAGAGATTTGGAAAGCAATGTGTGCTCTCACATCAGGTCTTCAAGCTGTACACTGTAAATACACGCAGTTTTTATCTGTCAGCTGACAGAGTGGGAGCATGAGGGCCACCTCTCCAAGTTCCTCTGACCTCTCTGTTCACGTCTGTCATCCAGGTGGACCATTGCATTTCCTGTCTGTTGTTTCTGGCCCCTGTTGCCTCCACTGTTTACTTACACACAGCACTCATCCAACTTCAGGGTTGTTTTTCTTTCCAAACTGTAAACTTGGTAACCACAAAAGTGCAGCTAAGTGGCCTTGCCTTAATGTCTCTTCTGCTAAGCTCTGCTAAGCACTGTGCCCCATGGCCCTGAGAAGTCTTTTGCAGGATGAAGCCCAAGTGAACAGTTAGGGGCACAGGTCTGGAGAGGCAGAGCGGATGTTTGTCAGGCTAGGACCCCTCCTCCCCGAAAAAACCCAAAGTCGAAGCAAACTAACCAAAGCCACAGAGCAGGTTCTGAGCCTCCATTTGCTCAACTAAAATATGGGCCAAATGGTCACAGCTCCCTGCCTGGGGGGCGGGGGTTCACAGAGGCTGAGGCTGAGGGGTGGGGGCTGGATTCCCGGCCCTGGCTGGTCACGAGTGGAGGTTCCTTGACCTTGTCTGTGTCTGGCTTGTCTTCCTCCTGTCCTCAGACACTGTAATATGCCAGCTGTGTTCTTTCCATTCCTGGCTGCAGGGAGAGAAGACAGCTGGCTTTCTTGTCCTGGGCTAGGAGGGAGGGAAGCTGGAAGCCTGGAGAACAGAGTTCTCACCCGGTGGCCCCCAAACTCACGTGACCTTGTCCACACAGTGGCCCCTGCTGCAGGTTGGGGAGATGCTCTGGACTCTGTGTAGAGCTCTGCAGCTGCCTGCATTTTTGGCCCATAGCTCTCCCTCTGTGTCCCAGGGAGAAAGAATGGGCTGTATGCTGGCTTGGCTTCAAGCTGTTACTTTCCCTGCAGAAAAGGGAGAACATGGGCAGTCTGCCTCCCCTGTGCATAGTAGGACTGCACACGCTGGCTGGTGTGCAGAAGCAGTGTGTGTCCATCCAAACGTGGCATTGAACAGCCCAGTCTAACACTGCCTGCTGGTGCCTGGGAAAACTCTGCACAGACAGGGTTTTCATCTGGGTCTCTGGGGGAAGTTCACAGGTATTGTGAAAAGATAAAAACAAGAAAAAAAAAACTTAAAAAAAATTTAAGCCATCAAAATTGTCTGCATGTTCTCATTCTTACCATGACATAATCTTGCCTATCCTGATGGAACCACAGTCTCCTTTTCAGGCAATGGTTGTGAAGATTCAATTGATCTAGGGAGATAATAAATGCTCATTGAACGGTAACTGTGATTACTATGAAAGCATGTGTGTTAGCTTTCCATGACTGTAACAAAATACTGGAGATAAACAACTTATAGAGAGGAAAGTTTGTTTTGACTCACAGTTTCAGGAGACTCAGACTGTGATCAGTTGGTCGCGTTGCTTTAGGATGATGGAGAAAGACAGGCTGCTCACCTCCAACAGCCAGGAAGCAAAGAGGAAGATCCCTTTCAAAGGCTGACCTAACTCTTCCCACTAGGTCATACATCTAAAGGTTCTACCGTCTCCTGACAGCTAGTTGGTTTCCAAGCCTTCAACATGTGGGTCTTTGGGGGATGCTTATTAAAACACAACAGTGAGAATTGCAAGAAGTGGGTGGGTTCAAATATCAGCTTGATCTTGGCCCTCTGTGTGGTCTTGACCAGGCAACAGCTCCCGTCCCCAGCCCCAGATGTTCCATGAGGAGCCCAGGAGGATAGAGGTGGTGCTGTGCTGTGGTGTGAGCCCTGGTCATGATGCCTGTCTTCAGGCATCTGCTCTATGGCCCTGAGGACATCACATCATCACTGTACCAGTTACCCCCATCTGTCAAAGAGCAAGGATAGAGGCCCCTATAGAAAGAGCTACTGGGAAAATTAATTGCTTAAAAGCCTGTCTGACTTACCGCGAGGACAGAATTCTAATGTCATTGCTATTGCCCCCGAGGTGACCTGCAACAGAGTGTGGGAACCTGATGTGAGCCCCAGCCTTGTGCTTCACCAGCCGTGTGGCCTTGGGACTGTCAGTACTTCCTCAAGTCTCACTTTGCTCATCCACCAAACAAGTATAATACCTGTGCATAGGCACTGCACAAGGGCTAAGGAGGCTAGTGTGAGGCACTGACAACGTCTACGGAGCCAGCCACAGGGCCTAGGCCTTTAGCAAGTGCACAGTCCGCGTCAGCCATGATGATTGTGATAGAAATAAACAGCTCACACAGCCTAGGAGCTTGCTTTTGTTCATTCACCACTGCTGCACCAAAATCCCTAACACTGGGACTTGGCTCTGGGGAGGGTGCATGACTCTCCTCTAACAAGCTGATCTCTCAGGACATAGCTCACTCCTGAGAGCCTACCTCAGCCTATGGAACCAGCAACACTTCATTCATGATGGGGCACCCCCAATAACCTAACCACCTCCCAGCAGACTCCACTTCTCAAAATCTCTCTGCCTCAGCATCCCTCACTGGGGACCAAGCCTTCAGCACCTGCACCTTTGACATGCTCAAACATAAGCAGCCTGTGGCAGTGTTCCAATAGTGTCTGTCCTCCACAGGTCACATCCTGTGCTCTCCTCCCCACAGTGGCTGCTGTCACCACACCTACCCTCAGCCCCAGGACTAGTGTGAGGAGAGTGAAGGAGTCATCAAGACACCGTTGGCAAGGCTCTGTCCTCTGATCTGGTGTGACTGGTGGCTGTTGAATCCTCCTGTCACCTCCTTCAATAGCAAAGGCTAGCCTGCTGGTCCCCACAGGCCCCCTGCACACACTTGTGCTTTATGTGGGACGTGAGCAGCAGCTGGGCTCCGTGGGCCAGGTGGCTGCGGGTACTTCTCCCCTGGGCATTGCAGGCACTCTGATTACCCTCTTGAATTGCCCCTCCCCGGCTGCATATTGGGTGGGTATTCGAGGCTGCTGGCTTCTCTCAGCCTTCCCTGCAGCTTGCTGCTCCAGACCTCTGGGGTGCCACTGGAGTTGGATCCAGCCAGAGCAAGCATGCAGAGAGACTGTCCCCAGAGAACCTGTTACCAAAGGCCAAGATGGGGTTGTGAGACTCTGTCTTTGAGGAGGGAGCTGAAGTCTGGGAGCTGTCTGCAGCTGCCAGGTAGGAATATCCAGTGAGCAGGTGGGCTGTCTTCCACACCAGGGGCTTCTGCCAGAACGTGTGAGAGGGACCGCTTGCTTCCACCTCTCTACCCAGCCATGCTGAGGCCTGAACCCAGTGCAGAGTAGAGGGCTGAGAAGGAAAATAAACAGTGCTAAGGTGTGTGTGTGTGGGGGGGGGTATCGGAAATCCTGTTTTTAAAAGCAGTCCTATCAAAGTGGGTATGTGCTCCATAACACAAATGTAAGTTTGTATCGGGGTGGACACAGTTGACATCCATCAGGCTGGGAGCTTCCAATGCAGCTAGAACCTGCCAGAGGAGCTCCCTATGGCTGGTCTAACTCAGAGAAAGCCACTGTCTCATCACGTCCTCACAGTCTTTCCTCTGTGCTGGCGGGGGAGTGGACTCCGGTGGCTCTGTGTATGGATGGAGACCTCACTCTGATGGCCTCTCTGAGCTCTCAGTTCTTCCAAGTGACAGCCACACTGGGGCATGTGAAGGACGAACCCTCGGGCACAGACAGACACTAGAGTCACGCGCCAACATCACGGCTCACTTGCATATAGGAGCGAGCGTTCCTCCCTGGGTGTAAGTGTGCATAGCACACTGTTGTTGGTAAGCAGTAAGCACACGGCTCGTGGTACCTGGAGCCTACTCTCTGGTTCTCGTGTCCTTGCACGGTGGTTAAGGGTGCAAGCTCCGGAGTCTTCAGAGAACCTGGGCTCCTTTACCGAGTTCGCCCTGAGCTGTGTCCTTAGGCTTGTGCAGGGAGCGGGGATTGCACCTGTGCATATATGGGGGCCAGAGCAAGATGCCGAGGTCCCGCTCTATCACACTCTGTCGTATTCCTTTGAGATAGGGTTTCCCTCTGAGCATGAAGCTAGACTGGAGGCCATTGAGCCCCAGCAATTCTCCTGTCTCCACCCTGTGGGACTGGGTCTTAGGCAGGGGCACAACTGCATCTGGGTTTTTACCTGTGTCCTGAGGTCCAAAGGCTCTTCCCATGGAACCATCCCTCTAGCCCCGACTTCACCTCTCTCTGTCAGCTTCCCTATGTGTTTAGTAGAGCAACAAATACATACCACAGAAAGTGGCTGATGTAGCGGGAAAGACAGGCTAGGAAGTGCTCAGTGTAGGATCTGGAAGGCCCAGATTTGGGAAATAAGAGGGTTGTCATCTCCGCTTGAGAACAAGGGTTACTGCTGGTCAAGATGGAAAGAATCTATGCTGTGAGGGCACATGAGATGTTGGAAGGGCTTAGCTACAGGAGGTCCAGCTATGAAGTGAGGACGACCAGGGAGGAACCTGCCCCCAGCACTATGCTTAGTTGAAAGTGTCGACACATGCCAACAGGTGGGCCCTCAGCAGCCACCATGCCTCACTGCCCAGTGGAGAAGCTGTCACCACAGTGACAGAGGCTCCGCCCAGCCGGGAGCCATGAGAGGGCAGAGCACTGGCTTACCCTAGCCCCAGCATGGGGTGTGTTTTCCCAGTGTGCTTAGGGCAGCTGCAGCCAAGATGACAGGGGGTTAAGAGACCCACACAGTCTGCAACAGTGAGGTTCAGTCATTGCAGAGTGAGCTGGGGGTTGGCTGGGTGGCTCCTGGTCTCTCCAGTGTCCACTGCCCCTGCTGTGCCCGGCACTCATCCTCAGCACTAGGGCTAGAGCAGTGAATGAGATTCCTGCTCTTGGTAACTGAGTCCTGGCAGGCAAGCAGATGACACAGGAGTGCTGAGCAAATATAGCACAGGTGGGTGACTGAAACTGCTCGGAAGCAGAGTAAGGAGAAGGGGAGTAGGGTGGAGAATGGCCCGGTGTGTGTGGGGGAGATCTTACAGAGTTTTCTATAGTGATGTCACCTGAGCATGGGCTGGAGAGATGCCAGGGGCTGAGCTAGGCTGAGTGTTCTGGATAGAGGTAACAGCAAAGACTGAGGCAGGAAACAGGACCTGCAAAGACCCAGGAGGCACAGCAAGGAGGCAGGCGGGACCCAGAGGGGAGAGGTGTGGTGCTGGGACCGAAAAAGAGGCTCACATAAGAATATGGAGCTTCCTCTAGATGGGCAGCATTAGAGCAGGGCCAGCAGAAGAAAGACATGTTCCAACTGACCTTTCAAACGGACCCTGCAGTAGATTAAAAATAGACACACACACACACACACACACTCACACACACACACTCACACACACACACACTCACACACACACACTCACACACACTCACTCACACACACACACTCACACACGCTCACACACACTCACACACGCTCACACACACTCACACACACACACACACACACACACACACACACACACACACACACACCCCTCTGATCTCCATACACTGTGAAAATGGAGCCTTGTTATAGGGAAAAGAAGTTCACAGAGAGGCATGAAGCGGGAGAGAGTATTCTGGATACCCAGGTGTGTCCACAGCTAGAATCATGGGTATCATTCCAGGAACAACATGGGGAAGTGACATCAGAATCAAGACGTCAACACAGGGCTTCCTGAAGTGAGAGAAGGTGAGAGCTGGGACCTCTCCTCAGTTCTGGAAAGGCCCAGCCCTCCATCCACCTTCATGTTAGCTCAGCAAAGCTGAATTGGTGTGCCTGGCCTCCAGGCCTGTAAGAGAATTAATACATGTTGTTTTAAGCAACAGAAGGGGGAAATGTGTGACTGCAGCAGTAATATAGCTATACTGACCCTTCCAGCTCAGCAGAGCATAGTCCACAGGGGGTCTCATTTAATCCATCTCCAGACAAAGGGACCTATGATGGCAGTGATGAGAAGCAGCTGGAGTCTGGATACAGTTTGAAGATAGGGCAGAAGGGCAGGAGATGCCGAGGATGCTCCCAAGACTCCGTTAGAGTTGCTGAAGCTAGGGGTGGGGGTGGGGAGGGCGGGAGTGAGTTGGAGAGGGGGCAAATCCAAGTCTGAATTTTGTATGTTGTCAAGTGGAAGCTGATTGTGAACGGCCCTCTAGGTGGTCCAGCAAGGTGGAATGGGATGGCTCACGCGGGAGGGATGGGGTTGGAGCTGCTGCTGGTAGGTGTGGTATCCCCAATTCAAATCTTTCTAGTGTAACAGAGACCTCCCTACTGCAGGCCCTGTGTGCTTGACATCTAGTGTCTTCAAGCCTTAGAGGCCTGATTATCTCTACAGATGGTAGAGCACAGAGCTGAACAGGATTTGAACCCATGACTCTAGGGCTCTGGGAACTTTCAAGGGCTAATCAAGACACTGGCCTGTTAGACATCTTTCCATCCCAGCATCCTTGGGAGGAGTGGCCTCTTCCTGGCTATTCTTCCGAAGAGAGACTGGTCTGCATTAGTCAGGAGCCAACAGGTGGGAGACAGAAGTCAGTGGTCACAAATTTACTCAAGGTTAGATCCTCTGCCTTAGGTATCATCACAGCCTGCTCACTATAAAAGTACATCAGCGGTGACCCTCAAAAGCTGGGCCCACGTCAGCTCCATCTCTCTTTCTTCCCATCCCTTAATGTGCCATCCTCACCCACGGGAGATGAGGGTACTGCGTGGCGGGGGGAGGTATCCAAACTCTGTCTTTTGCGCTCTTCCTTCCCTTTCCAGGACTTGCCAACAGGCCCTCTGACACCCTCCCCTCTGAGCAGCAAGCCAGCAGAGCGTGGATGTGACTGCCACAAGGGCATGGAGACCAAGATGCCATGAGAACTCTATCTATCTGATCTTGTCTGGGACAGATGTCCAAGCTGCTGCCTGTGTCCTCCTAAGAGCGGCGTGCTGCTCAGCAAACTAAAGGGCCTTTTGTTTCCTTTGTGGCCAGGGGAGTCCTGCTGCTGTCTGTCTGTTCAGCTAATGGGCTCTGGCTGATGGCAGATCATTAACAAATGTATCTGCTTGTGTTTCAGTCATCACTAGTGCATTTGAATTCTCATCTTCCATGGCATACCACGACACAGTCAGCCACTCGCCGGACCTGTGCAGGGTTAAACCCAATACTGCCAGCCTGAGTGGTCAGGGCAAGTGCCTGGCATGCAGTGAGAACCTACTGTGAGTTGGATGAGGTGGGCAGAGGCCTGCATGGCTGAAGACAGATCTGAGTTCTAAGCCGCTGACCAGCTGAATGACTTTGGATAAGACCTTTGTCTCCCAGCTGTCAGTGTCCCCTGTGTGCCTGGCCAGAGATTATGTTGTCATCTCACTTACTCCTTGTTCTGGGGACAGGTGTGTCACCCTGATGATAGCAACATGAGACTCACAGAGAACGGCACCTGCTCACAGCCCCTGACTAGGGATAGTCTTCAGGGCTCCCTACTCACTGCTTTGATGACACTGGGTGTCTCCATAGGGACTGGAGCAAGGGGACCTGGCCCAGGCCTCCCTGCTGATGAAGCTGGCAATGTGCTGAGCTGGGGAGGGGAATGTGTGGTCTTCCCTGTGAACTTCAGGCCTCTCCCATGGCCAGGCTCAGGCCTGGTGATGGCTCCCCTTTACCTTCCTTCACTGGCTTCTCTGGCTTGCTTGGTTCCCTGTATGAGGTATCTGTTTTCTTGGATTCAGCAGCCAAGACCTCCTCCACACTCCCAACCTACCCCACCCCACCCCACCCCTGTGCCTCCCTTCCCTGAATCCCTGTGAATGTGAATTTCCTTGTAAGGACTCAAAGCGGCTAATCCGTCAGACCCTGGGCTGACTGCTTGCAAGTGGATGTCTTTGTTTTCCCCTCTCTCCTGACTCCTGGAAGATAGCCCATTTGATTTGTATAGGCCGACATTGGGATTGTCCTCTGCTGCAGGTCTGTGTGGGGCTGGCTTCTGGCAGCAGGGAAGGAATAGGGAAGCCATGTTCTGTTTCTGCCTCTCACTGAGAGAAAATCATAGCTCCTCTGAGGGTTTTTCTCTCTCTCCCTCAGCCTTGGTGTCCTCCTTGAGAGCAGTAGTGAGATGTTCTTCCTTTCCAGGAAGACAAAGAAGATGCCACACACTGGCTGTGGTAGTGTGGGCATGTCTTCAGGAGCATGTGGCAGGGCCAGGCAGCTCCTGCTTGGCTGGTGAGCCTATCTCTATGGTTCCATTTAGTGCCATGTAGGCTGGGGAGGCAAGGAGATACCTCTGAGGCAAGAAGTGTTTAATTAGGCCCATGCACTCAGGTAGCATGCTGTTCAGGAGTATGGGCATATCATCCGTCCAGGGTGCACCAAGGGGGTGGCTGCAGATATGGTGTCATCAGGGTTTGGGGATCACATAGAATGGGGATCCTACTTGAGGACCACGACTTGTCATGGCTGGGATGCCTTGGGCAAGCTCTCAGCCTGCACCTCTGTTTCCATGTCTATAGAGAGGTAGATGGTGTTTGCAGCCTTGGGGTGCAGTTCAAATGCTGGTCATTCATTTAATAAGCTGGAGACTCGGCTTAGCACACAGAGGCTGCCCTGCTCTCAGGGCCTCACTTTTAGGTCAGTTCTACCTGGGGTCTGCTGGAGCTGGCACTGAGTGAGTTGGTGTATGTACAGGAGTCTTTCAAACAGGCCTCAGAGCTGGGAATCAGGGAAGCTCTTCAGCTGCTCACTGGGTTTGGGTTTGGGGTGCTGCTGGACCTATCACCCCCAGGGCCTTCATGCTGGAGCCAATACAGAGGGTCTAGGATCAGACACAGTGGGGGCATATGGGAGTGGGTGGGTCCCAGTCAAATGACAGGGATGAGCCCCAGGCCAGCTCTCTCCTGGGCTTGACAGTTCGGAAGGTAGTAAATGTCTATCTGGATGGAGCCACCTTGAGTTGGGCCTCTGCCATTGGCCACCCAAACTGCCCTGGCTCTTGTCATCAAGTATGGAAGACAGATAGGGCATGAAGTATGGACCTGGAGGGGAGGGGCGGCGCTGCACCAATGGAATGGCATCTCGGGGAGTGGGAGTTACACAAGGGCTGAAGGGTCCAGGGATGTAACTGAGAGATGGTATGGGTATCTCTCCCATCAGCACGACACTTGAGTCTATAGATCGCTGAGGGGTCTTGGCCCTGGCTGACTTCAGCCCTCCACATAACCTCTGGGGCATTGGCTCTGAGCACTGGGAGACACAGTCCTATCCTCCAGCTGTGGCAATGGCTCCTGTCCTCAGAAGGGACTGAGGGGCTTTAGAGGTGTCATTGGGGCTTGGGGATCACATAGAACTGGGGGCCTGTTTGAGAACCTTGCCTTGTCATGGTTGGAGTGCCTTGGGTGAACTCTCAGCCTGTACCTCCGTTTCCATGTCTATGGAGGGGTAGATGGTGTTTGCAGCCTTAGGGTACAGTTCAAATGCTGGTTGTTCACTTGACAAGCTGGAGACACAGTTTAGTGCAGGGAGGCTGGCCCATTGCAGGATCTTACCTCTAGGTCAACTGTACCTGGGGCCTTCTGTATAATCTATGTGGCCTGTTCCCCAGGGACATGTGACTGCTCTCTAAGGAGCATACAGAGCAGAGAGCCTGTCCCCTCCCTCACACGTGTAGGCTGATTTCCCTTTCTCTCTCTTGCCCTTCTCTGGCTGAGAAGATAGTGGGAGCTCTGTATTCAAGGTTTGGCTGGGCCAACAGAAGTCAGCTTGAGTCAACTGGCTGCCTCCACCTTCAGGCTCATGGACTGCTGAGGAGAACCTTCCCCAACAAGCCAGTGCTTCTCTACACCTGTCAGCGTGGCCTGGGACAGGAGCATGAGGGTCAGGGTCAGTGTGCAAGGTCAGTCTTGCTCTGACTCCCCAGCGTCCTCAGCTCTGCTGAGCCAGGGTTAAGTTGATACACTGAAATCACAGGATCGGACACCAGGACCCACCAAGCTCTGTGAGTCCTGTTCTGGGGGCTCTTCTTCCTCCCAGTAGGGGATCTGCTGTGTGAGAGGGACTTGGAAGCTGGAAGAGCTGGCTGGTGACTTTGCCCAAGCACCAATACCTTCAGGAGTGTTGGGAGGCACTGCCTGATGCTTAAGGGGAGTCAGTGAACATCATCTCAAGAGTGGCACCTGCCCACACACAACCCAGCCTGGGAGGTGTGATCTTGTGGCCTGGGGTTGGGGTTGAAGGCTGTGCAGAGAAGAAAGCCTTTGACTAAGCCTTGGAGGAGTAAAAAGGCATGTGGATCCTACCAACCAACCTCATCAGCCTGGATCCTATTAGAGTGTACAGAGACCAGAGAGGTTGACCAACCTGCTCAAGGACACATAGCTTTCTGCATCTGGTCACTGACCACAGCTCTACTACGTCCTGGTCATGGCAGCTGTACTGCAGGTCCCACAGGCCTCCTGGAGAAGTTGATTCAGCCCAGAGTGTGTAAAACTCTGAGGCTATGCCGACTTGCTGGTGAGTGGCTCAGTAGACCACATGTAAGCCAGCTCTGGAGGCTGAGCACACCCAGGAGCCCTCGCCCTTCAATAGAAAGCCTTCCTCTTCTAAACCACAGCTCCACATGCTACAGGCTCATTTCCAGACCCCACAGCCCAGGAGACAGGGTGTGCCACCTTCTCCTCTGTGGCCGGAAATCCCCACAATGTTTCCACCTCCTTGGGGCCTCCAGGACTGATGGTTGTGTGGGAATAGAACAGTTTCTCCCAGCTCCTTGCCCTCCCTAAGGGAAGAGATTGGAGAGGAGCTTGGAGACCGGGGGTGGGGCAGATGGAGGGAGACCATGCTCCAGACTCCTGTCTCTTCCTCTAGGCTTGAAATGTAGGGATAGTGATGCCCTGCGGCATGGACAGGAGCATCCTGCTGCTCACATGACAGAGAATGTGCATCTGAGTCTGGAGACAGTGGGGACCCAGCCCTGACTTGCTGGCCCTGGCTGGACAGTGTCTCTGTCAAGGCTCTGGGGTAGTGGGGCCGGGTGGCTGAGCACAGTGCCTAGCTGAAGACAGCTTGGCATCTAGTCTGATCCAGCTGTTGGTTTTGGCTCCATATCCAAGACTCCTGTGCCCTAATTACTCACTGTCTTGGGAGCCTGGCTGGGAGCCTGAGAAGGGAGAACCTGGGCTGGTTCTCATCTGATAAGGAGACAGACGTGGCAGAGTGGGACCCAGGGGCCTGGCTGGAAGGAGTTTTCTGCCTGGTGTTGGCTTGTAGGAGATAGAATCTGCATACAATAAAATTCACAGTTTGGATAAAACACCCATAAACCCGTAACCCATAAAACCACACCACAATCAAGATGCAAAACACTTCCAGTAAAGGCGGCTCCTGCCTAGATCTGCTGGCGCCCACCTGCCTGCCAGCTAGCAGCCTTCCCAACACACTGCCTCCCTTCTCAGAACTTCAGGGAATGGGCTGGGTAGGTGGGCAAACTTCTGTGCCAGACAATTGTCACAAGGCCTATGAGAGTCATCTGTGTTGTTGACGTCCATTCCTTTTCATTGCTGAGCTGTGTTCCATTTGTATGGATGGGACACCACACATTCATCCACACATTTGTCACTAATGTGTTAGGTTGTTTAGGTCAGCATGATTTTTTTTCCTTCTCTCTGGTTGGTGGCAGGGAATAGAATCACTGGGGTTCATGGTAAGCATGTATTTAGTTGTATAAAGCAGAACAGGCACACTGACTGTCTTTCTCCTTGGCAATGTTGAGTGTGGTAGTTAGCACATCCAGAGTCACTGGGCTGTGCACAACAGTATCTCACTGTGGGTTCAATTCGTGCTTCTTTGGTAATTAAAAGTGCTGAACGCTTTTTAATAGGTTGGTGCCTTTTATATGACTTTGACACAGGATTCCTGAATGAGGTACTCAACCTTCCCTAGAGAAGATTGTGGACACCCTTGCAGACAGAGCTCAATAGGAACACAGAAACATCTTGCAGAAGATTCTAGAAGCCCGTGTCCACACAGTGGGCTCCTCACAGGTTTTTCATCAGAACATTTCAGATGGGTGTCAATAGAAAACGTGTCTCACAGACTGGTGTGACTCTCAGTCATTCTCCAGTGTGCCTTTTGAGGAACCAGGCTCTCTGAAGGTCTTTCTATGTCACCCTGCATGACTTAGCCTAGTCCTTTTTATGGCTTAGAGTCTTATTGTGAGGAAGAGCCATCCCTAGTGAATCAGCTTCCCTGCTGCTTGCTATTAAGGGTGGCTTGCCACATTTTGCCAGTAGTGTGGTCCAGTGAGCATGCTTGACTTTGTCATCTCCTCTGACTTGTGCTTCTCAAGGTGAGTTCCAAGGAATAGACCCACCAAGCTTTTGTATCAGTCATCTGTTGCCACAGCAATGCTGCCTAGCAACCTGAATCTTAAAGGCCTAAAATATCAACCTGTTATTTGTTACCAGGCAACTGATACTGGGCTGGTCTACTGATACGGCTTGGTCAATCATGGGGTTGAGGTTGGCCTCTCATCAGCTAGGGCTGGCCGGTCACAGCTCGTTTCTCTTTTGCATGACCTTCCTTCTCCCATCAAATGGGCTTAGCTTGTTCTGGTATAGAGCTGGGGCTCAAGGAGAGGAGAGCCATACAGGTCTTGAAGCCTGGGCTCAGAACTTCACGTTCTCATTGCTGCTCCATTCTACCAGCCAAAGAGTCCCCAAGAGCAGCCAGGACCAGCAGATAAGGTGTCTTCACAGCACAGCAAGTCCCACTGTAAAGGGTGTGGTCACGGGGAGGAAGGACTGGGGACACTCATATTTTACAGGCCAGCACGGTTTTAGAGTCTGTATGTTTCCCCTTGTTGTTGGATATTGCCAGATTGTCTTCTTAAACAGGGTGCAGGCTGTGGTCCATGGCAGTAGCAGGAAGTCCATGGTCCTTCAGTATCACCTGCTCAGAGCAAGGGTCCCAGCTGCCAGCCCCTGGGCCAGGTATGGAATTTTCCAACACGATGCAACAAGAGAAATGAAGTACACCTTCCCAAAGTATCGATTCTAACCACTTTCTTGAGAGGCAAACACCTGTCCTCAAGACTGAACGTGCTCACGGATATGGTGTGTGACATCAAGTGATGCTTTAAGAAAGAGTGAGACTCAAAGAAATGGCTGCCTGGCAACTCGGCCTTCTCCAGACTCCATCGCGTGCCCTTGCAGTGTGGACATCAGTGCTCCACCAAGACTGAACATCCTCTGTGTGCTGGGCACAGCTCCCAGTGTGAGGACAGGATGGTGGAGGCAGGGTCCCTGCCTCTCAGAGCCGAACACTCAGGAAAGGAAAGGGACCATTGACGTAAACAATGCCACTTCAGAGACAATAATACCAGGAAGGAAGCCACACAGGGTAATGCCACAGAGACACTGTGACCCTAGACTGGGAGTTCTTCTAGGTGACAAGCTGAGTCCATGGTGACAGGAAGAGATGACAAGGAAGCAGTGGGCCAATCAGGCACCTGAAGCCAAGGTCCCAGGGCAGGGGTGGGGTTGTCCAAATGAGAAGGTCAGGAAAGCCAGAAGAGACGGTTAGGGGGCAGGGGCTGGCAGGCACCAGACATCTACTGCATGCCTACTGTGTGCCCAGCAGGGTGTTCTCCACCTCTGTCACCAAAACAGAGAAAGGTCTGGGCTCCCCCTGCTGGTCCTCCATGAGCTGCGACTTCAGTTATGAGGGCCAGTGGACTGGGCGTGTCTCATGCTGGGGGAATTGAGGATGCCAGAGGCTCTGTGGGCACAGTGGGAGAGGGACAGCCTCAGGCCATGGTTTGGTCCATGGAGCTTGAAGGAAAGGAGATGAGTTCAAGGTCAAGCAGGAGCAGAAGATGTTGGGAGGCTAGTTCCACACATCCAGTGCCAGGCAAAGTCACCAGCAAGTCAATGGTGGTCCATGAGTGACCTCACGGAAAACAGAAAGGAACCACATGCCATGACAGGACACTCCTGTAAAGCAGCATCTCCCAGGAGTCCCCTGCATACTGTTGCTAAGGGGGAGCCTCTGGAAGCCAGGCAAGCAGCCCAGTTCCTAGCCTGAGGTTCCTTCTAGTCCCAGACTCAGAACCAGAATGTCCAACTACAGAGGAATTGAGTCCAATTCTCCTTGAGGTCTCCCCTCAAAGCTTGCCTAGGGCCAGCCAGTAAGTCCTGCTTTCTGTTCAACCTCTTGTGATTTTAATTATTACTTCAGCAAATACTGAGTAACTTCTGGGATTCCAAGAGCCATCAGGGTCTGGGAATGTGTATGTGAACAGGACCAAGAACCCTGACCTGTGTGTGCAGCTGCCATCTGTGGGGCAGGATGGCAGGCACAGGTGGTACCATGAAGAGAACGTGTGGCTTCTTGGATGTCATCTGGTGAGTGCTGAGAAAGGCAGGGGACCAGCCCAAGACCAGGTTTCTTGACAGGCCCAGGAGCAGCTGTGGCAAAGACCTTGAGGCAAGCTAGTGCTTAGTAGAGACGGCATTCAAGAAGAGGCCAGGTCCCGAGGGAGCAGGGTGTAGTCACCCTGGCAGGAAGAAGGTAATCTAGAGATGTTTGCACCTCTCCCTTGGCTATCAGAATACCGAAACTGTGGAATTTCCCAGGAGTCTCAGGCTGGAAGAGAGAAAGGGCCTGCCTGGTGCCAGCTGGAAGGGTGACTACCTTCCAGAAAGACATTCCACACAGTTCTTATACCTTGTCAGACCATGTGGCAGGCAAGAGAAACTGGAACTGAGACAATGACGGGTCAGTGACAATGAGACCTCACCTTGACCAGGGCCGCTGAGCCTTACATACCCTTTGCCCTCTTTTTAAGCAAAAGCCTCATATCAGGACCGGAAGGATGAACTTGGGGGTCCCTGGAGCTCCTCATTTGTTCTTCACAAAGTGGCCACACTGACTAGACCCAGCTTCTCACCATGTTTCGTTGGCCTGTGGGTTGCCATGCCTAGCTCGTTAGGGCTTCCGGGACCTAGATTCTTACCTGAACAACTCTGGTTATGGGGAGGGAAGAATGGGTGGCTGAGGTGGTGGTGGTGGGCTCTTCTAGGCCATTCCAGAGCCTCAGCTTTCCCTCTGCTTCTACGGGAGCACTGCAGGCTTTGGAGCCAAGGAGGATCAGGCTCTGGCTGCTGCTTCCAGAGAGTCACCGTGGTGCTAGGTAGAGACTTGAGGTCAGGGGATCTCAGGGACACCCGTGGCCCAGGTGATAATTAATGGTGGCTCAGGTCAAGCTGCTGGTCACTGAGGCTGGAGAAGAGGCCAGTGCCTAGACTCCTCCGGTATTAGCTCATTTGTTATTACTATAACAAAATCACAGAGACTAGGTAACTTACAATGGAAAAAGAGCCTTTTAAGCTTACAGTTTAGGATAAAAATCCAGGATCGGGCAACCCTCTCGGTTTGGCCTTCAGTGATGTCTCATGTTAGTGACATCATGACAAGAGGGAAAGGGAACATAACCAGACAGGAATCAGGACAATCTAGGGTCAGGCATACTAGGTCACAGCCCACTCTTGCAGGACTGAGATCACCTCATAAAGCCAGCACCACACCCCTCAGGAAGCACATGCCTCCCATGAAGCTCCAGCTCCTGAAAGTCCCCTTAATACTGCCACAGGGGACCAGTCCCCTGATGTGTACAAACCACATCCAAACTGTCCAGCATCCTGACTGAAACCTGTTGCTGCCACTCAGTTCCCAGGAGTCAGGGGCATCTCCCAATCAGTTTCCTACCCTTCCCAGGATAGATAGGTGTTCAGAGCAGGGATTCAGGATCCCAGGCTCGAGACAGGCAGTAACTTGGATGGGAGGCTGATCTGTTGATGTGAGGGCTTCTTGATGGTGGGGGTGGCTAGCCAGGAGTGAGGAGAGAACAGCATAGCTCTTAGCCTGACCCAGCTGCTCTCCTTGTGCTGAGTGGGCAGCCTGGCAAGCCCGGCTTCTTTCCTGTGCAGCTCTCATGGGCCTCCATATCCATGCATACCAAACTAGAGAACTTCATCTCTGAGTTCTAGGGTGGCTACCTCTCTTCCTAGCTCAATACAAGGGCATAGGGAGATGAAATGGCAGTGGACTCCTCCACATCCCCTCAGGCAGCTCAGGGACATGGGGGCTGGGACAGAACCCATAGACAAGCATCCCTTGAGATCACCAACCAAATAAGCAAAGTGGCCATACCTGCTTCATGCACAGCAGAGCAAGCTGGATTCCCTTTTAGTTTGTTCAGGGGCTGCTAGTCTGGAATGTGCTGTCCCTGCAAGGCAGGACTCGGGAGAACCCACATGTACCCCTTAAGTAAGCTGGAACCATTCCAAAACTCAAGTTGGGGACATGTAGGTGCTGTGCCCAGAAGGGTGGCACATAAACACACAGGGACATGCAAAACTCTGGTCTACAGTGTCAGACAGGCAAATGCTTGTTTGGTCAGGCACAGGCACTGCTGGGCACCTGCCGTGTGCCAGGGGCCTTCAGGTGCAGCTTGTCATTTGCCGCACAGCATGGGAGCCAGGAGCAGCCTGGCACAGCATGGGAGCCAGTGGCAGCCTGGCACAGCAGCCACTCTTGTTTTACACTCCAGCCCACGACCTGGCAGGGTCAGACCTTTCCTCATTTAGTTCGTGAACCAGCTCTTCAAAGTAAGGGTTTTCAGCCCCACTACAGTAAAAGTGAGGAGACCAAAGCTCAGAGGGGTGAGGTGACTTTTCCGGAGTCACACAGCTAGTGAGAGGCAGAACTGTGATCTTGCCCTTTTTGTCAGTCTGGGACACTGTGGGGCTCAAAGCCATAGTGATTGTGGAAACGGCACTGAGGAGGGCTGTGTGGGGTGTCACATTTGAGAGTCTGCGTGTTAGCCAGGTGTCAATGTGGGCTCAGTGTGGTCTTTGTCCATGCTTACCCTGAGGCTTTCTGTCTCACAGCTCTTTAGGGAACATTTAGGAATATTGTCTAGAAAACCAGACTGCTGGTAAAGACCTAACCCTGGAAGAGAAGGCAGCTGATTCTAGAGTGTTCAGAGATGCTAATGGTTGAGGTTGCTGTGACAAGTTTGTCTTGTCCCTTGGCATCCATGGCAGATTGGCTCCAGCCCCCACTGACATTGAAATCAAAGGTCAAAGATTTGCATGTCACACTCCGAGTCACAAGTCAGCTCTGGATGACGACATGTGGCAAAGACAGTGTGAGTAGCTGTGCATGGTGTGGACACCTGTGCAGCTTGCAGAGGAGAGGGCACGGGTCTGTCATGCCCTTCATACACAACTGCAGGACACATTTTCCCTCTGTGTTTGGAACCTGTGGATCTAGAGGGCTGATCCCACCAGAGTGAGCCACACATTAGCTCTGTCATTTAGTCTCTCACTTCCAAAGGCCAACAGACCAAGGACAAGGGTCTTGCTACGTAGCACAGGATAACCCAGATCTCCTTCCTGTTTCAGCCTCCAGAGTGCTGGAATTGTGGGTACACACCACGACGCTCTCCTCATCTTAAGCACCCCATTGTGTTAGATGCAAACCACTCTGGAGTGCAGGCACACATGTGTTTGTGTGGGGTAGGGTGGTGGGCATGCACATTTCACAGCATGCATGTGAGAGTCCTGTGGAGGTCAGAGGACAACCTCAGGTGGAGGTCCTTGATACAGCCCTTGCTTGATACAGGGTCTCTTGTCACTGGGCAGCACACTCCCATGGCCTCATTTTAAGGTGGTCACTTCTGTCTGTCTTGTTCAGAGAAGAGAAGCAGGAGAAAGGCACCCAGAGGCCAGGGAAGCTGTCCCTTCTTCCCAGTGGGCTGGGATGAGGCAAGCAGAGCCACATAGGGGTGCTCTGTCTGCCAGCATTGGTACCTGGTCATGCATCTTTGGAGGCTTGTAGAAAGGGCTAGCCAGGACCAGGTGGAGTTAGTCTCCATCATTGGAATGCCTCAGCACCTGGAAGCTGATCCAGTGTTCGCTGGCATAGCTTGGCACAGGGCCTAGATGGAGGCAAAGAGTACCACCCTTCAAGTCCTTGTCTTACTTGTATGTCTGGGGGCAAATTGCTTAATCTCTGTGACCATGTACATGACTGGTTGGCTTCATATCTACCTTTGAATGTCATTAGAAAGATTCGCCAAGAGGATGGATGTCTGAGAGCCTTAGCTCTTAGACAGGGAGAGGTTCACAGCAACCTCAGTTCTGTGGATGATGATTGATTATTTGACTGTAAGGCTGGATGAAGGGAATGGTTCTTAAATTGGTTGCTTTCCTGGACACATTTGATCCTTTGAGAATCCACGGCATCATCTTTAGATTGTGTTGGCACCAGACCTAGATTCCAGCCCCATCATTTGTTAGATGCAGTGGTAAGAGAGTGCTCCCAGCAGGTACAAGCAAACTGTCGTTATGGCTCAGCTTCAGGGGGAGGGTGGTCTGTTCTCTTTGTCATTACACAGATGTGGTGCTGAGGGCTCTCCCTGGTAGCTGGCACATGTTCTTGCTCAGGGCTTGCTGAGACTGAGGTGGAGGTGGCCAACTACAGGGGAGCAGAGAGAATGCCTTTCTGAGCTGGCTCATGCTCCCTGAAGCACTTCCACGGGGCAGGGGGCAGATGCTGCCCTTATAGCCATGGTGGTGCAAGATGGACCTCACCAAGTCACAGCTTCAACAAGGAATGTACCCAGAGGGAGGGCCTTCAGGGGTACTCTGAGCTGGTTTCTGTTGAGCTGTGGGGATGTGTGCCCTGTGAGCTCATGGTCAAGAGGCCTCCTCTCCCTCCTCACTTCCCATCCTGTTCTTTGTCCCTGTATGAGCCAAAGAGGTGGCTTCCTCAGAGATGGTTGCTAGCTGGGTGCACCCCTGAGAGCCTGGCAGGGCCAGGACATGGCTTCCCTGGGACTGTCCCAGGGAATGATGGCTTCCCCAGAGATGTCTCTGTGGTCACTATGCCAGGTCTATTTCCCCAACCCTGACCCCCCCTTCTCAGTTGCGCTGCTTGAACATACCTCCTTCTCTTCCTCTGCTCCCCTCCTTGCCTTCCTCTCTTCCTGCATCCTTCCTTTTTCCTTGCCCAAAGAGTAGAGGCCTCTCAGGAACAGGTTCCGGGAAGCACCGTGGATGCTGAGTCCTTACACGGAACAGCATGGAGGTACACAGACTGTATACATGTGGTACTCTGCCAGTCGTGTCTCTCCCCAACACAAGTAAGTGCTGTGTGTATGGTGGCTGGACAATGACACAGAAATAAAGCCTACAGGTGATCAGTCAAGACCCAACCCTCCCCTCCCCCAGCCGCCGATTCCTGCACCTGATGTTCTAACGGAACACAGGCTAGAGACCTAATAATAAATGAACCCAATTCCAGAGACTGTGAGCGCTAAGAAGTGAAACCCAGAGAGTGAAGTGGGACAGACAGGGATGGGGAGAGGGGGTGGTCAGGGAAGGCTCCCTGGAGGGGGCGATGCAAGCTGGGCTGAGAAGTCTCCATAGACAACAGGACCCGGAAGGGCAGGGTGTTCCAGGTCGAGGGTGGGGTGGGGAAGGAGCAAGTGCAAAGGGGTTGAGGTAGGCTAGAGCTCAGCTTGTCTGGGGACTGAAACAACATCTAGGTGACTCTCATGAGGATCCATGCCACTTTCTCCTGAGTCTCAGCCAAGCTGTTCCTCTGCTGACCCTTCTCCAGGCAAGTGGATACTGAGGAACTGCTCAGGGGGGCAGCTCAAAGGCTTGCTCTCCAGCCCTGCACCAGCAGAGTCTGAGTCTGTGGCTCTTGTCTTCCTCCTCAGGAGTGGACAGGAGCTGCTTCCAGACCAGCCTTCTACCCCTTAAGCCTCACTCAGGGCCTGGCTGAGGGCAGATGCATAGTGAACCTTGATTGGGCTAAACGGATAGATAGATGGCAAGTGTCTGGGTTTCAGAGGACGACACAGGCATGAAGCAACCAAGGAGGGGTCCCTGGAAGAGGTGAGTGGGACCTGGTCCCAAGAGAAAAGGCAGGCATGAAGGGCTTCCTACAGGCCGGACTCAGATAGAGGATACCAGCATGGGCCAGTGACCCACTGATGGCTCTGCCAGACCCAGGGGCTACAGTGAGAAGTTCACTGGCCCTTCTGATCAGTGTCCCTGAATGGATATTAATGTCTGCCCCCATAAACCAAGAGGACTCGGGGACACTTGGTATAGCACAGGCCTGGCCCAGGTCCTCAGCTGTGAAGGACCCAGCTCCTGAGTTCAGCTCTGACAGCCCATTCTCAGCATCTCAAACCACATTGCTACTACGACTGCACTGAACTAGAGCCAGCAGCCTCCAACTGAACTGCCTCAGGCTCATCCACACTCCTCCAAACCCCAGCCCCCAACAGCACCCTGCTGGGGATGTGTTGGTCCCAATAGATTACCCCCAAAGTGGCTAGCAGAAGATTCCCAGGTTGGCCTGCAATGTGAGCTTCCATTATTGTGTTAGAAGTATCAAGAAAGCTAGGCTGAGGAGCCCTCAAGGTACACCGTACAGTGCCAAGGCCCACCCCAGCCTGTGAGGCCCCATTAAATTTTCTCATGTCTTAGGAAATCACAAGAGAAAATTAACATAATGTATACTGGTGTGTTTGCTTCTATTTCTATGATTCATAAAATACAGTCTCAATGCAATTTATGGACTAAGGACCATAGGGACCAATGGCCGAGGGCACACTCAAGTCCTGATGTCACCTTGCTCACTGGGGAGAGGAAAACCCAAGGTTACACAGTCCTGGATGCCGTAAGTGGATGTGAATCCAGGACTAGCCAGCTTCTAAAGCTTAACTTGATGGTTGGAAGGCTTTCATAGGCTGGCCTATGAGGCTTTGATTCAAGGTCATCCTCCTTGGGCATCAGAGTTCCTAGCTCCAGCAGTCAAGGGTGTGGCAGCCATCCCTTCTCCACATGTGCAGAGCAAGGTTGCAGCCCTTCAAGCGTGGAGAGCCAGGAGCACACCTCCTTCAGCCTGTGTAGCACAGCTCGTGAGCCCAGGGTGCAGTGAGGTAGAGCCTGCCCGTGATTCAGGGCTTTCCACACTGCACCCTCTTCTGAGCCTGGCCTGACTCAAGAAAGATGCACTATCTAACTGGAAAGCCACCGAGTTCTGCCCAAGAGAACCCCCACCTTGCTGGGGAGCTGCTGGAGGCAGCTGCGTTCATGGCTCTCACATCTGCTTTCTCTCCTGCTTCCATGCTCTCCGACCCGTCTGCCAAAGCAGCTGAGCCAGCCCAGGGGCAGGGAGCCCCCCTTCCTCAAGGAGTCTTCTGAGCCACCTGGCTGTCTCTCTGCACCCTGACAGGAGACAGCCCCCTCTTGAGTGGCTGATCCCACCAGCTGTGCTCCATCCAGAGCTGAAGGCTGTCACTGGGCATTCCCTTTAAAGGCAAAGACATTTCTGCCTTTGCAGCTGATAGAGGAGACTGAGAGGGGTAGTCAGAATGGGTATCCCAGTGGAAGTTTTTGGGATACTATGAAGGGACAGTGATAAAGGCTGGTGGGGTGACCTTTGGTACCCATAGACACTGTACCCACAGATTCAACCCCACAGAAAATACTTGGGAGTAATAAAAAATAACAATATAATGATAAAAAAAATCATAGAAATAAAATTACATTAAACCAGCTGTTCACACAGTGTTTACACCACCCAAGACACTATAATCGTCTAGAGACGAAACAAAAGGCTGGCAGAGGGAACAGGCTAGCACCACACCAGCTTACAACTCAGGCCAACCAGTGGCTGCTCACCAGGCTTTTACCCCACGCAAAGCTCCCTCCTGCATTAATAGAAAATGAGTCAGGTATAGGGGGCAGGCCTGTATGCCAACATACATGAGGCGGCCCTGAGCTTCGCTGCAAGAACTCGTCCCAAAACCCAAAAGGACAGACAATTGCACGTGATAAGGCTTCCCTCTTAAAGACACGGCATTAAGAACAGAGGGCCACAGGTAGGGCAGTCATGAGGATGCCCACTGCCTGTCTGCTCTGGGGCCTGCCTTCCTCTAGCTTCAACTTGTGGATAGGGTTAAGGGAAGAATGCAAGATGAGAAGCATGGGGCTAGAAAGGATGCTGTGAGGACCCAGGACAGGAGGGAGCCAGCTGCCTGTGGCTGTGGCCTTTGAAGGGCAGTTGTTCTTGATGGGGGGGGGGGCAGACAATTGCAGGAGAAGAGGTCTAGGAGCCCTGGTTAGGAGCTACTTTTCAGCTGCTCAAACACATGCATCCCAGGAGGCCTTTCTGGGGCATGGCCTTGGGGTTCTTGGACATTCTAGCCTGGGACCACAGTGAGGGAAGGGAGGAGGGTGGAGTCAGTCAGATCCACTGCCTGGCCAGCGTGGCCTGAGATAGGCCCCTGTGTCTCTCGGTGGCCAGCTCCCTGAGGGAATTTAGAATGTCCAGGATGATTGTGACATCTCTGAAAAGGTAGTCATCCCCAGGCATGGTGGTAGTTCACAGAGGAGCAGAAAGCAGAACTCCCTTCAGAAGGTGCTGGGTGTCTTCCGTTAGCCACAACACGGATCCTGATGGACGTGGTCTAGTTGATTCAACCAGCAAGGACAGGAGCCAAGTCAGACTGACTCCAGTGTCTCACCAAAGAGGCTTTGCCCAGTTATGTCAGCGAGCTGTGGATGCCTCTCTAGGACCCTGGCCTCAGTTTCTTCTCCTGCTCTGCCACCTCCAACCATGTCCTCTCAGAATACATATCCACAACCCCACTGAGGGACAATAGTGGTCACCGGTATTTGTAGGGCATCCTTGGGGAAGGGCTCTGATTGGTTGTTCTTGGGTCCTGTTCCATTCCTTAGCCCAATCACATTCGCTGGGGACTGAACATGTAAAGTGGCCAGAGGCATGAGGGGCTCTAGCTAGAGAAGCCCAGGCATGCCTCAGGAGAGCTGTCAAGCCTGCCCTTCCCAGAGTAGCCTGGGATCCCCACCCCTCATCCTTTCTCTGCACACCATCCCCCAATGTGCCCACCCCTAACTGTGAGCTCCTCCAGGCTACCAACTCCACACATCTGCATCTTGGATGGCATTTGGGCTGCCAGCCTGGGCACAGTACAAGGCAGCATACACAACGGCCTGTGCCCCAAGGCTCTTCTCCATTTCTGCCCCCCCCCCTCCTCCCCTCCTCCCCTCCCCCTCCTTGCTTCCCTCCTTCTCTCCTTCCTCCCTTTCCCTCTCTCTCCTGCCCCTTGCTTTGCTGGTCCTCCAACAGATCCAGTGGACCCTCACAAAGGGCCTGGGATGTTTTAGGTGTCCCCCCACCCCATCCCCCCACCCTGCCACTCTCTCACCCACCTGAGGGCCTGAGGCCGCGGGTTTCCTAGTCTCTCTTTTCCCCATAGTCCTGGAGTGGGAGGATGTGCTGGGGACGCTGGCTGATCAAAGGACCCACTGACACCAGGCCCTTGCAGACCCTCCCTTCCCTGCCCAGGGGTTGGTACCTCCTTGCAAAGAGCCTTGTTCCTTTCCCCGCCCCCTCCTTTTGGTGCTGTTAAAAGAGTAATGTAACCCTCAGATCCCTCTCATCATGTTAATGTTAAAGTGTAACTAAAAATAAACCTCAGGTTGCCATGGGAACCCCGACTGTTGCTAGGCTCAGTCTGTGGGGATTGGGAGTCCTGCTTTTTCTGGCCCTGCTGGAAGGTGGCCTTTGTGGCCTGCAAAGCACCTGGGAGGGGTCCCCAGGGACTGCCCCTCCCCCAACCCTCTGAAGGTGGGTTGAGAGTCACCTCTGGCTGAGAACTTTGGGATCTGCCTGGGAGGGGACTGGGTCTCTGCGAAGCCTCAGAATGAAGTTCCCAAGACTTGGGGCAGAGGGGTAGGAAACAGAATACAAAGTCGGTGAAGAGAGAGAGGGAGGAGGGGCAGACCTCATCTGTGTGCTGGTGGGACACAGAGCTGATCCTGAGCTAGCCAGTTCTGGACCACTTAATCAGAAAGTGTAGCAGCCTACAGACCCCAGCTTTCTGACCAGGCCTGAGCTGGGGTCTCAGCGCCCACCTTCTTCCCCTCAGCTCTCTTTGTACAGGACCCCATGGATCCCACACATGCAGCGGGCAGGGCCAGGCCTATGTCCCCTACTGGATCCCCAACCTCTCTATGAGATTAGGGACCAGCAAGGACAGAGTCTACCAAGCCAGCCAGTTCACAGGCACTGTGGGATGTGCGGGATGATCCCTTCTCCGGCACTGTTTGCTAAGCTTGGTGGTCAGGATCAGGATTGAACGCTAGCTAGCCCCGCCCCGTGTGCCTGCCATGTGACTTTGAGCTGCAGCCTCCCTTCCTGGCTTCCATCTCCTCCTCAGCAAGGTGGAGGTGCAGACACCACCCTGAGGGGTCGCCATGAGAATGGGGTGAAGTTGCTGGCAGCCTTGTGCTACAGAAGGCACCATGGTGAGCAGCAGCCACTGCTGTGAGTTCCCTTTAGAGCACAGCACCTGCCGCCTGCTGTGGACATACAGCTGCTCCAGCTGCTGTCCCACAGGGACGCTGCCCCCAGCCAGGAGGCCCAGTGATGCAAAGGAACACGTGGGCCCGTGGGCCTTGTGCCCAGCTGTGTAAAGGTGGGAGACACTGTACTGGTCTAGCAATGTCACCTCCCCAAGTGGGAACCCTGGCCCCAGGTGCTAACACCACATGCATTCTCAAACTCAAACACTTATGGGGCCCAATGGGTGCTATGTGCAGAGAAAGCCAACCTCAGCTGGCAGCCAAAAAGCCAGTCACGATGCAAAGTCACTGCCACCAGGAACTCCTCCTTCCTCAGCCTTTTCTTATAGGACCTGAGTGCCAGCCCAGGGCCAGCTCAGGGCTGATGCTCAAGCCATAGGCATTTATTGTCTTGTCAGTGACAGTAACATAAACAGAGAAAGAGGCCACTGGCAGGGGGATTCCAGAGACTCATATACTCATGCCCAGGGACATCCAGAGAGCAAAGGGAACAGAGGTTGTCATCACTGCTGAGACACAGACACAGTGTTCTGTATCCCAGGCTGGAGCCCATTATTTTCCAGGCTCAGTGACTATAGGATATCTGTGGGTCTTTGGTCAGTGCAGGGTGGGTGGTGGTCCCCAAAACCAGCAGGGCAGGCCATGGAGAGAATGTCTACCTTCTGCAGAAGCCTCTAGAGGAGGACTCGATGGCAAGGATTCAGAGATATTATCTGGTTTCCCCAAGATCACACAACTTACTATGACATCCCTAAGCCTGTGCTAATTCTGTTATACCTGGCATAGGAAGAGCGCAAGAAAGATCTTGATGGGGGAATCAAGGAAAAGGGAAGTGGCATCCGCTGAACACTCGTGTGCCATCCTCATTTAACAGACAGGGAAGGCAAACACTCAGAGAGGCAGAAGCGCTCGTGCCAAGGGGCAAAGATGCTCGCTCAGCTCCATCTCTAGCACCCACTTCAGTCTGGAGTGTAGCCTAGATGGCTAATGTGTGTTTTCTGAACTGTGGGACTACAGTAAGTCTACTTCCCGGCCCTCAACAGCACTGGAACCTTCCGGGGATAGAGGAGAAAGCTGACAGCATGATGCTGCAAGTGGATAGAAGCGCTAGTTGGCACAGAGGCACCTCCCGAGGCCACTGCCCAGAGCCGAAAGGTCTTGAGAAGGCAAGGAGGCAAACAATACCTAGTCCCCACTCCTCCGCCCCACCCCACTCCATCCTCGGGACCACCCAGTGGGAAGGCACAGGTGGCACCATGAAGGGTGTGAGGGGCAAGAGACATGGGGAGACAAAGGCAGATGTCCAAGCCAGGCCCCTCATTGGTGGCCAAGGAGGAAGAGGTGGGTGCTAGCTTGACACAAATGGTAGAGGACAAACCAAATGGAGAATGTTTCCAACAATACTAAATTTATCCTTTATAGTAATGAATGCCCTTCATAAATAAATGAAGGGTGGCCAAGCCCAAAGCCTGCCCAGAAGTTAAGGAAGAACGTACTGGGTGCCAGGCAGCTGCGAGAAGCCCAGACTGCTCAGAGCAAGCCCAAGCCACCTCCCAGCCACCAAAGAAGGCTGCTTGCCTGGAACTGCTGTCTAATTTCCAGTCATTTGCATATCTTGAAACACAGTCTTGACCTCCAGTGTCACAGAACAAGGTGAAAATACTTAACGCAATCTCCTATCCATGTTTTCAATATTTACTCTCATCCTAGAACCTGTGCAAAGATCAGGGACTGTATTTTAAACCACACTATAAAAGACCACAGCCTGGCGAGAGAGAGGTCCCACCCTGGACCAAGCAGAGGCCAGGAATGGGGGCCCAGGGACAGGGGAGATTCTGAACCAGTGAGTTCCACTGAAGCAGATATGTAGACTGACGGGTGGGGAATCTCAGAGGGAGTGACTGTCACTGTCGCCTCAGGGAGCCCCCTCGCAAAAGGAATTGGGGAGAAGCAGTGGCCACGCATTGCAGAGACTGTTCACTGAGCCAGTGAGGGCAAAGAAACAGGGTCGACGTTCCTGCTCCATGTATATCCCTCCTGCTAGTCTTGAGAGAAGCCTTCTGAGAAGCAGGTTCATGGCCAGGTTCCTTAGGAAGGTGGCAGGCAAGTCCCTGTGGCATTAAAAGGCAGCTAGGTTGCTGTGCCCAGACATCATGGCTGCCCACTGCCAGGGTACAACCTTATCACCTAGCCATCCTAATGGGCACTCCTATAAAAGGGCCCTGAGCAGAAGCTCTGCATGGCACTTGGTTAAACCAGGGGCAAGGAGCACTGTTTGAAAAGTTTCCATACCCGATATAGAGCCTCTCTGCCGATGTAGTAATCTGAATCAAACTGAATCGAACTGAATTAAGACAAAGTCCAGGTTTGGTGAATAAAATGCTTCCAGATGATTTTCTCACCCCCAGAGAGGAGATGAGGGGAAGAGACCGAAAAACCACTTGTCGGTTCTCTGGGCGACAGTTTAAATACCCTGTAGGAGTGGTCTTGTGCATCTCTGGGAGAGGAGCCATCTTTTTGGGGGTCTTCTGAGCTGAGGCAGAATTTGGAGAGAGACAGACACAGAGAGAGACAGACACAGAGAGAGAGAGACAGACAGAGAAAGAGACAGAGAGAGAGAGACAGAAAGAGAGAGACAGAGAGAGAGAAGGAGGGAAGGAGATGGGTGTGGGTCGATGTGGAGCTTCCTCCTGAACATAGCTGCTGAGGAAAAATGACTGGGCATAGTCTGAGACTCTGAGACTATCATGGGTTGGAGAAGGATGGTAGATGGTCATATGTTACCCAAATAAGGCTTCAACTACTTCTCTGTCATGTAACAGGGGCAAATCTAAGATGCCTGGAGTCAATTCAACAAATATTTGCTGAGCACCTACTGTGTGCCAGGCCCAGGATGTATCAGAGCCCCAAACAGACAGAAATGTCTTCCCTGAGGAGCCTGTGTTTCCAGGGAAAGCCTGTGCTCTGCTGGAGTATTATGGGACATATCATCCAGTCTCTCCTTCTGGCCATTGCTGAATGGGCTGAGAAGGGACATCTGATCCAGAGAGACCTGATCCAGGACTGAGTCAGGCAAAACTCTGGCCCTAGGTCCAAGCCCTTCCCTGCTTACAAGCCAGGGGTCCTAGGCAGGTTACCAACCACCTTAGCTCCCATTCCCTTGTCTGCTTTTCTGCTCGGTAAAAAAAAACCCTGCTCTGCGGGGTCACTCTGAGAATCAGATGAGAAAGCAGACATGAACACCTTATACCAGCCGTTCTCAACCTGTAGGTTGTGACCCTTTTGGGTGGGGTCAAACAATCCTTTCACAGGGATCGCCCAAGACCATTGGGAAACACAGATATTTACATCATGACTCATTATAGTGGCAAAATTACAGTTACGAAGTAGCAACAAAAATAGTTTTATGGTTGGGGGCAGGTTCACCACAACATGAGGAACTGTATTTAGAGGTCACAGCATTAGGAGGGGTGAGAACCACCGCCTTAGACCAAGGCTAGACACATTTGCCCCCAAGAGCTTACTGTGTGTTTTATCGGCTGTGAAGACACTGCATTCATCAGGTCAGCCTGGGAGATCTAGAAGAGTTGGTGACAAAAGCTGCCATTTGGAGACTGTGGTGAGCAAACAGAGGGAGATGGTAACCCCAAGAGAATCAGAGAAATATGCAGAGGGTCAGGGAGGCTGGCAAGATGGAGAAACATAGAGTGGCATGCTTGCATCTGCTGGCCGGCATCCTGAGTCCGGGAAGTCCCCTCCCTTCTAAGGTGCTCCCCACTTCCCAGCTACTTCATTCACCTCCACTGGGCTTAGATGTGAGTAAGCCCTGACCAAACCAAGGTGCCTGCAAACCTTGCTCCACCATGTGACTGTTTAACCAGGAAAAACAAAAGCTGTTGACGGAAACCCAACTTGAGGACAGACGGCTTCTCTTCCTGGCTTCCCTTCACTGGCTGGACTTGGTCACTGCACCTCGTGGTTTTTGGAGTAGGAAAAGGAAAAAGGCGTGGAGAACAGAGAAGGGCCACGGTATCTAAGAAGGAGGATCTGATTCTCATTGCTCTGCCAGGGCTGAGGGGAGACATCCAGCGCTCATTAGCAGGTCCCTGGGCACTTCCTGCCATTCTTCAAGGCTGAGAAGGTCACCAGGGGAACACAAGACACCTGTTGCTTCTTCCCCTGCTGGAGAGAGTTCTCCTCAGCTAGGAAGCCTGGACACATTCTAGCCCATCCCCCTCCACCTCTTGACCAAGAGGCCTGAGCAGCTTGGAAGTATAGGGAAGGTGAGCACACTAGTCTCAGACCTGAGGTACTGGAGCATTGTGGGGCCCTGACATGCTGTCCCAATGCTGTGTCAGGACTGAGGAGCTGGTGAAGACAGTTCAAGAACACTGAATGGTCTGACCTGTGTTCCAGGCCCACTGTGCTAGAAGCACCCTAAAGGCGTTATCAATGACAGGATATAGCCTGGTCACAAGGACAAGAAGCTGGGTATGTGTGAAGGCCATGTCCATTCTGGTGTAATGGAGTGGTTGGCTCAGAGGACTGCTAACTCCCTGCCTACTTTCCTAGTGACAGCTTCAGAGCTGAATGGTGGGGTGGTGAGCAAGCCATGCTAACTGGGAAGGTCAGTGGGGAGACAGGATGGAAGTAAAGATGGCTTCCAACTCAGGAGGGTGATTTGTTCAGGCAACGGTACTTTCTATTCTGAACCTTAGCCCCAGGAGCCATCTCAAGGCCTCCCTAAGCTGGGTTTGGGGGTGTCTCTCCTCCCAGGCTCCTATCAGATGGCCCCTCCTCCCTCCTGCTCCTGGTCCCTTTTCTCAAATTTAAACTTGGGTTCTTTCTGGTACTCAAGTAAGACTCACTGACTGTATTATCTTCCTGTGGTTCCCATGACTTTCAAAGACTGAGTGTCTTCATGCTTGGTTCTCATGAATGTGTGTGCGCGCACGCGTCTTGTTTGACAACCTAATCAGGACCCAGGGCTTAGGATTCCAGCATACCTTTTGGGTCAATTCACAACATGCATCTGTCGGGAGCAGGGGTATGAAAAATAACTGTGAGGGGATGAAAATAATGTTTAATTAAAAAACAAAACAAAACAACACATGAAAAACTTGCACTGCCCAGAGAATGTACTCTAAATGCTGGGGTGTCCTCTGTGCAAACCCCTGCTGTCTTTGCAACACTCCAGCCATTTTAGTGCCCACCCAGCCTGGGCACCTGCTGACCTCACCTGCTCATGGCACAGTCCTGTTCCCTGGGTCCCCCCCCCCCCAGCCTAGGCCTTCCCTGCTACACCCAGGAGCCCACCTACCAGCCCTTCTCACTGTGGAAAGACGATGGTGATAGGGTGCCTAAGAGGTGGCTCAGTGGGTGAGGCACTTGCCGCCAAGCCTGACAACCTGAGTTTGTCCCTGGCACCCTAGAAAGAGAGAGCCAACTGCTGCAAATTGTCCTCTGACCTCTACACACGTCACTCAAAGCACATAAACATACACACACATACATAAACACAAACACACACACACACACACACACACACACACACACACACATGCAATAAGTAAATGCGAGAAATTAACAAAAACTTATAGTGATGAGTTCTAACTACAGCTTGGGGACCGTGTCACTGGCAGGGCAAGTCCCAGAACACACCATGTTCATGTGCATGTGCATATTATACCACCCTGGGACAAACAGTACTTTGGTCCCCACTTTGCAGTCAAGGACATAGATTCAGGAAGGTCAAATACCTCGCCCCAAGCCACACTGGCACACTTGAGGATCTGTGCCCGAGCCTTTCTATGCCTCTGTGTTGACACTTGTCTCCTTTCATGGGGCTGCCTAGGAAAGACTCATCTTCTGGGTCCTAATGGGTGTGCATGAGAGAGACCTTCCAGAGGTAGAGGGGGCAGAAGAGGCACAGATGGCCCACTCTGGATGCTGCAGTGTGAACATGAAGCAAGGTGTGTGGGGAGAGGTAAGAAAGGTCAGCAGGGTCCTTCAAGAGCCCAGACATTTTCCCAGAGAGCAATGGAGAGTCCCCAGAATATGCCAGCAAGGAGGGAGCTTATATTCTAGAGGGTTCATTTGGGCTGTAGGCAGAGAATGGCAGGTGGGTGAGGCTGCCCAGGGAGAGGGCAGGAAGCTGACTGACTTCTGAGGAAGCTGAAGTAGGAACCTGCTTGCCTAGGAGAGGAGGTATGGTGGGCATTGTTACAATGTTTCCACTTTCTTGACAAGGCCCCCAAGGGTAACATCTAGCGGCTTGTAAGCAGGGCTCCACACCAGGGCCAGCATAGGTAGAAGCGGTGTGAGAATCCAGTGACTGACAGGAACTGACAGAGAGAGCTCTGCTGAGGGTGGGCCTTATGCAGGAAGGGTAGCCCAGGGAGAGGGCAGTGCCCTCCTCCTGGTGGGAAGCAGGCTGATTCTTGCCTTTTGCCCTTCTTCTCTATACTCCAGATGTGCCTCCTCCTAACCAGGGACCTGCCTTGCATCCGTGCCCAGTCTCACCGAGTCCACAGGGCAGAGACTGGAGTCCTGAATATCTAACAGTGTGAGCTATTGGTCTCTGGTTTAGATGTCTGAAGGAACAGAGCTTTGGCTCCAAGGAAAAAGGGGAGTCCACTCCAGCGGGCCAGCCCAGCCTAGCCCTCAGCACTACTGAGTACAAGGAAGTTGGGGAGGGGGCACAATGTTACCGGAAGCCATCAAGCTGACTGCCTTGAGGAGCTGTGGCAGGAGGCGATGGGAACACTAGCACAAAGTTCCACCGTGTGCTCGCTCAGTGGACTCCACGGCTCACATCGCCACCCTAGACAGACAACGGATGCCTTCCAAACTTCTAGGCTGGGTGGGTCCTCTGACTTAGGCTGCCAAGTGTCATTAGAGCCAGAAGTATCTGAGGACAGGCAGCCCTGTCTCTCTGCTCCCTCCCCTTGCCGGCCTGGCCCTGTGCACTGTCTCTGGGGGACCCATTCTTCCAAGAAGAGGAAAAAACAAGCATTGTTAGTCAGCTTCAGGGTCAGCTTAAGGAGTGTCTGCAAGAGGAAAGGAGGTGAAGCCTGAGGATTATCCCTGGACAGTCTAGAGCAGAAGGAACAATAGCAGCGGGCAGGAAGGCACCGCCATGGATAGGTGGACTGATTGGCAAATACACACTATGCAAAACTGACCTGGTAGCCATTAGTAAGATGCAGTTCAGGGGCATTACGTATTTGTATACTCCTCACTGTTTGGTGCTAGAACTTTCTATCAGCCCTGATAGAACCTCACAAACTGCCCTGATTAAAGATCTACCATGTGTAAGGTGCTGTGCTGGGCACTTTACCCTCATTGGCCTGGGTAGCCTTCACCAGAGCTTTGAAGGACTGGCACCTCACACACCAGTCAAGTTAGGCTTGTGTCTGGGTTTGTCCAACTCCAGTCCATGGTGCTTGATGGGCAACTGGAGATAGTCAGCTTGACAAACACCTGAGGGAATTGACTCCATAGAGCTTATGGTCTCAGAGGTGCCAGCCTATGGGTGGCTGGCTGGTCCCATTGTCATAGTCCATGTAAGGCTATGTTCTGCTGAGCCTAGGTGGCAGAGGGGACTTATTCTCATGGTGGCCAAGACATACAGAGAGAAGAATGCTTAAAACCCCATCATCCCCTTTAAGGGCAAGTCCCAGTCACCTAACTTCCTTCCACTGGGTCCTACCTCCTCAAGGGTCTTTTATTTCCCAGGCTCGTCACCAGATGTAAACACAAAGGACTTTGGGAAACACTCATCCAAACTGTGGTGTGGAGGATGTTGGCCATCTGGGTGCTGATCCCAGCCGTCCACAGCAGAGGTATCTGGGCCTATTCACACATAGTCACAGAAGACGCGGGTGGGTATCATGAGGATGTCGGATATACTGGGGAGTCACCTGACTGACCAAAGGAATCTGTATGGAGACAGGGCACTACTGTTAGAGCCAAGGAAAGGCGGCGTGGTACCAGGCTCTTTGATTAAGGATATCCCTGATGAGGTGTTGACAAAGGCCTCGTCCTTAGGGGACAGTCCCCAGCTGCAGCTCAGCAAAGACCAAACAGGAATCCGGAAAACCTGCTGGCCAAGGGTGTGTAGTGGAAAGCTGGTGTCAGGAAGTCCTATGTGGTCAGCCAAGGGACCACTGATGGCTTCCAGGAGCCCCAGAAGAAGGCCAGGCCTAACTCTGCAGTCAGTCCCATTCTAGCAGGGCTCTGAGTCCAAGTGGGAAGTGTCCAGGGCCCTCTGTCTACAACAGCAGTGGACAGACACAGGACTGTTGGGATGGCACCAGCAAGTCCTGTCCAACAGGAAGGCAGGGAAGCTCTTCCCTTTCCCACCACGCACATCTGTACAGCCCACGGCCATGTGGACGGGAACCCTATACATCTGTCTCTGGCAGCTGTCTTCTCTTTGGTCTACTCAGAAACATGGCTGAAAGCTCTCAAATCATCCCACACCTCACCCTTCACAGAGGGAACACAGCACTGCCTGTGTGACCATGTCTCTGTGGATGTGACCGTGTGGATCTCGTCTGACAGAATCTGGTTACATTTTGATTGTCTTGATCCAGGGAAGTAGAAGTTAGGGTGCTGTCGGTGCCTAGTGAAGAATTTTCTAACTTATCCAATCCCTTCCTATGTGTGGCATTTAGGCCATATCTAGTGACAAAACCTTTTTTGTTATCATAAGGTTGCCACTGTGTGATGGCTAGTGTTAACTGTCGACCTGACAGAATCTAGAGTCACCCAAGAGACGGGTCTTTGGGCTTGCATCTTGCTTGCATTAATTGATGTGAGAAGACTCATCCTGACTGTGGGCAGGAATATTCCCTGGGCCGGCATCCTGCATAGAAATAGAGAAAGCAAGTGTGTTTGTCATACCCTGCTCCTTGACTGTGGGTGCAGTGTGGCCAGCTCCCTCAAGCTCCTGCATTCTGTAGAGTTGCTATGTGCGTTGAGCTAGCACACAGTGGGAGTCCCACAAGACACTGGTCTTATCCACAGGTAACCTTATGGCTTGTGTATTTTAAGAGCTTATTCTGAGTCAGTGAGATGGCTCAGTGGGTAAAGGCTCTGGCCATCCAAGCCTTATGACCTGGGTTCAGTCTCTGAAAACCTCAGTGGAAAGAATGGACTGATTCCTGAAACTTTTCCTCTGATTTCTACATGCACATCATGGCGTGCGTGTGTCTAATCACACACACACACTAATAATAAAAGTGTAAGAGTTCATTTACTGTAGGTGCTGGGTGCCTCCTTCTCTCTTTCCCTTTCTGTCTTCCTTCCTGCCCCTTTCTTCCTTCCTTTTCACTTTTCTTTTCCTCCATTTCCTCCCCTTCCCTTCCTAAATAAGGTCTCACTGTCTAGTCTGGGTAGCCTGGAACCAGAGATCCCCTGCCTTAGCCTCTGGATATTTGCTCCCCTACCCTTGAGATTTTCTTCTCAGAATGGCTGAGCTGCAATCACAGATGAAGACAGGTGACCGGGGTCTCTGACTCATGAAGGGCAAATCTCAGGGCATCTTTCAGACATACTTCATGGCCACTTCAATCTAAAGCACTAGATAGATGCATTAGAATAAAGGTTCCTATTATTGTCCCTTCAAAATGGATTCATTTGAGAGAAGTGTTTTGCCTGCATTTATTCTGGATATTTTACCTGCTAGGGCTCCCTTGGCATCAACCTCTTCTTGTGGTCCAATCTTTACTACACTGTATGCATGACACAATCAGAATGTTCCCATTTTGTAACTGCTGTTCATTGGTGATTTTTTGAGAGAGAGAGAGAGAGAGAGAGAGAGAGAGAGAGAGAGAGAGGAGAGAACATACAAGCCTGGTCTACTCTGGCCAAATTTCAAAGCATTTGGTTCCCGAGTCTATACCGCTTCTTTCCTGCCCACCAGGCAGTCCCATGGTGCTGACATTAGCCCTGTGGCACCAGACTTCTCAGTCTCCCTGGCAGAACTCCATGGTTTGCCGTCCAATTCCTTACTCTTTGTTTATCTGCTGCCTGGAGGTCTGTCCATGCACACCTGTGTGCTCAGCCAATTGCTTCGCTGAGGGAGAACTTCCTGGGTCTGTGGTTCTGTGAGAACTCACAGAAGCCTGATGTCCAGTTTTGACTGACAAGTAGGCAGTCTGGTGGCCCTGGCCAGTTGTGACAGGATCATTACAGATCTGTCCCCGTAAAAGCAGTCTCTCCAGGAACCTCTCTTGCATTTCCCCCCCGTTTGCCAGATCAGCCTGGGCATATTTTGAATTTGCAACTTCTGGTTTAGTTCTCCACGCGTGTGCCAAGGTGTTCCCCATGTGTCCCAGGGGGTTGGTACGAGTGAGCATGGCTCTGCGCTGTCATCAGCCTGCCTCGTGTCTGCTGTGCCTGGACTGCTTACGTTCTCTCCTCCAGTTTTCTACTGGTTGCTCACAGCACTCTCTATCCCTTTAAAGCTAGAGGAAGAGAGGACAATGCTTTCCTGCTCAGAACCAGCCTGGTGTGGACAGAAGGCAACTATCTACCAGCTCTTGCACTCTGGGAGGCTTCTGAAGTTGCATAAGCCCAGATTCAAGGGGCAGGAGTGACAGGTGGGCAGCCATTAGCCATACTTGGACAGGGCTTGGGCTAGAAAGGAGCCACAGTCTGGAAGCAGGATCCCAGGGAAGTGCTATTTTAGGCCAACCTCCTGTCCTTTGATGTGAGCGCCACTTTACAGCCAATGGAGACTTCTGCAGGCGTAGAAAGCTGCACGGGGCAAATGGATTTAGGTCTCCATCTAAGCTCTGTTATCACATTGCTGTGTGCTGCTGGGTAGATGACTTCACCTCTCTGAGCTTTCCCCTCCTCCACATGGCTTCAGGATCTTCTGAATGCTAGCAGGACTGTGCACTTGCGGGTTCAAAAATGAGATGGGATCCCAGCAGTAAAGAGAACCAGAGTGCTTGCCTAGACTGTGTGAAGCCTTGGGTTCGAGCCCCATCAGACAGGTGAGGAGGTGGGAATAGAGAAGGGAAGAGAGGAAGACTCAATACTGAGATCTAATCCCAACGCTGACACTCGATGTCTCTGGTCCTCGGTTTCCCCATTTGGAACAAGGGGCTGGGATGATTCAGTCTATTAAGGATTCATCTCTGGCGGGGTGGGACTCAAAACACCTCCTACTGCTTTCCCCCCACCGTGGTTAGCCCATAACATGCTAACATGAATTTGGAGGGACTTACCACACTGAACCAGGGCCACAGTGTCCTCGGGTTGCGAAGACACAAGTGTCAAACCCATCAGAAGCTCTTGGCTAAGACAACCAGCCCTGGGCCCAGCATGGCAATTCACCAGCTTGCAGCCAGCAGGGAACTTGCCTTCTTGGCACAACTTCCTTGTCTGCAGAATGAGAGTGATGATGTCTGTGTCCCTGATGCTTGGCATGCGCTGGTGATTTCTACTGTTCCCTTGGTGACGTGCTGGCTGGTGTGGAGAAGTGGTCAGCAGTGGCTTCACGACAGGTTGCAGAGGTCTTCAACTTGGTCCCGATTCCCTAGGCTGCAGCCCTGGACTCTCCTTGATTCTATCCCCCAAACTGGATCCCTTCAGGACACGCCTTCCCCTGTTATAACTGTGTGACCCGGAGCAGTGCCCAGGGAGCTGTCCCTAACTTCTCAGACAGTGCTATGGGTGGCTTTTACACACACACACACACACACACACACACACACACCCTCTAGTCAGCATCAAGCTCCACTTGGGACAGAGGATAACACTGTGGCTCAGGGTGAGGTGATCTGTTCTCAGCTTTGCAGCAAGTTGGACCAGTCAGGACCACTGTGTGGCCTCTGGATGGAGGTAATGGGACTAAAGTCCAACTTCAGGCTGAGAGGAGTATGCCATCAACACCAGTGGCACCAGGGCTTTCAGGCCAGGCCACTGTCCTCTCGCCTTCTCCTTAGACAAGAGGGTAGAGGCAGATGTTCTCCTAAAGGAAGAGGAATCCTGGGGTCTAGGAAAGGGGTCACCTCAAGGACACTGCTGTTCTAACCAGGGACCACATCTAGGGAGGCTGTAAAGGCCCTACCCTAGTGCCAGGTGCACCTTTAAGACATGTTACTCTCCACACACAAGTCCTGTCTCTGACCTGAGCCATCTCTCAAGCTTTTCAGACATGCATGGCTGACCTGCCCCAGCCCAGGCCCACAGTGAATCCTTCAAGGATGCCGAGTGGGGTGTGGATAAGGGATGGAGAGATGAATGAGTCCCAGTTGTGGGTGCTGTCTACAAGGGGGTCTCATTTGTCATTCTGAAGTGTGTGGGATATAGCACCCACATTGTTTGTGTCCTCTAAGTGGGCTGGGTGTCCATATTGGCCAGGCTTGGAGCATTTGGTGAGTGGGGATAACCATGCGTCACCTGCCCAGGCCCAGAAGCAACTTCTTCCCCAGAACAAGTCTCCTCCTCTTGGTCATTTTTCCATCCAGTGACTAAGAGGAGTCTGTGCTTAGATTCTCCCCTAGACTGAAGCTTCTCTAGACCCTCATGTGAGGGAAGAGGTTGGGACTAACAGGGATATAGCCTAGGAGAGGAAGCGGAGGGGGCGGGTTCTCATGTGTCATTTGCCCATTGGTGCTTCCTAGGGTCTGACTGTCCCCTAAGCTTACTTGTTGGAAGCTAATCCTCAGTGAGGTGGTGTTAGCATGTGGGGCTGTCAGGGTTAGTAGATCAAGCCATTACAGAAGACTGGGGACAAGTGAGATGTGTCACTGTGTGTCTGTGTATGATTGGTGAGTGTCTGTGTGTGTCTCTGTATGTGTGGATTCTGTGTGTGTGTCTGTCTATCTCTGTATGTGTGTGTGTGTCTCTGTGTGTGTGGATTCTGTGTGTGTGTCTATCTCTGTATGTGTGTGTGTCTCTGTGTGTGTGGATTCTGTGTGTGTGTCTCTCTCTGACTCTGTATGTGTGTGTGGGTTCTCTCTGTGTGTGTGTCTCTCTCTGTATGTCTATCTATCTATCTATCTATCTATCTATCTATCTATCTATCTATCTATCTATATCTATGTGTGTGTGACATACTGACTTTGGCTATGTGTTGACACAGGAGGAGCCCATGGTCCTAAGGTTCTTCTCAGCCTCAAGAACAGGGAGAAGTAAACTTTTTTGGTTTCAAGTTTGTTACAGTATGGCAGCCTGGACTAAGGCCGTTGTCCTCAGAACCCTGTGAGGAAAGCCCGAAGGGAGCAAAGAGACCCCAGAAAAGCCCTGAGCCTGTAACCACAGGGAGCAGGTGCCCGCCAGGGAAGGTAGGGAACAGTGCCAGGATATGCCAGGCTGTCCTGAAGCCCAGGCTTCCTTTAACCACTGCCAGAGGTGCAGGGGGAGCTGAAACACCTCCCCTCCTTCCCCCTCACCTCTCCAGGCACCAATGACACATCCTGTTGATCAGCCTTCCCCTGCACGAGTGTTCAGAGGCCTGGATGATGCTATGGTGACCATGTACCCTCGGGGCTCAGAGTGGGCTGGAGGAGTGGAAGGGAAGGAGGTCTGAAGGGCAAGCAGATGCTCGGGCAGTTATCAGTCTGTTCTTAGGAGGGAACACTGAGGCTGGGAAGAGCAAAGCCTAACACTCGAGGTCCCTAGGAGAGAGGCCAGGATGGAAGCCTTGGGCTAGAGGACTGGGCCACCTGCTGAGAGTCCCTGGGCAGGTTGCTAATTTCCCTGAAAATCTGGTCTCAGTGTTTCAAGAGCAGAGGGGAGATCCCAGGGCCAGAGCAGGGGCCTGTGGGAAGGTTGCAAGAACTATGTTTTTAATGCAGTTGCTGAGAGCCGGTGGGAGAGAATGCAGGTTGTAAGGTGGTGGGAAGGAAGGCAGAGAGTGGGGAAGAGCCCAGAGAAGTTCTGTGCTTGCCATAAAGTCACACAGCAGATCTGGACAGATCCTGGTCAGGGAGCCCTGTTGAGGGTAGAAGTCTCCTCTGTCGTGTGCATGAACATGCTATCAAGGAAGTGAGGGAACAGGACATGCTTCTTTGTGGACTATGAGTGATGCCCTCAAAAATCAAAATGGACGTATGACAAAGAGCAGCCTCCAAGATAGTAAGTGCAGAGTCAGCCTGGCCGTTAAAAAGTGAGACACCGCTCTTCTTCAGCTGGGATGATCGTGGTCCAGAAGACAGAGGACAAGGATGGGAGAGGAGCTAGAGAGGCTGCTGCAAGTGAGAAAGCAGTGAGGCAGTCCCTCAGAGGCCCCACAACTGGCCATTCCACTCCTAAGAGAAAGAAAAAGAAAAGAAAAATGTAAATGTAATTGTAGAGCATAATAGAAAAGTAAATGTCCACGTAAAAGCTGCTAATGCTCCTAGACAGAATGTAGAATCCACCTGAACGTCATGACTGGAGAGAGGTAAATAAAGTGTGGTCTGTCCACACAACAGAATATTATTCAGCCTTGAAAAGGAATGTAGTGTTGATACACAATAGAGCATGGGAAGGTCCCAGAATATGTTATGTCAAGTGAAGTCAGTCCATTTACCAATGGCCGTGGGAGGCATGGTTGTTCCTGTGATATGTCTAGAAAAGGACTTCATAGAAACAGGAGGCAGGTGGATGGCAGCCTACACGTGGAGATAAGGGTGAGGGCAGATAGCTAAAGTCGGGTTTTCCTTTTGAGGTTCTAAGACTGATGCTGGCGACATTTATGAAACCATTGAGAACGCCAGCCAACAAGTTGTGAGCTTTGAATGGGTGGATTTATGATATGCAAATTGTCTATCAATAAATCTGGTTAAAAAAAAATCAAGCTGCACAAAGCCGGGTCCATGTTTGTGGCTATGTGCAGAGCCTGGGACATCTGGGAAGCCGTCACTCACATCTGTCTGCTGTGGTACTCTGGGAAACTGCCTCCCACTATCAAGGGCAGTGGGCCAAGTTCTCACCCATGGTTTCAGTGCAGTAGAAAAGTTGCGTCTGCACCCAGCCGTTACCCTGGGTTAGCCCTCCTTTAAGAGGCTCTGCTGCTGTGGGCCTGTGGCACAAGAGTTCAGAAGCCCAGAAACTTGCAAACCCAGAAATGGGTGTCTGAACACACCAACAGGGACAAGTCAGAGGGCACAGGCTTCTGGAAGCAATGTAAGAAGGCGGCACTGTGGAGGGGCAGCCATGTAGCCTGCCTCCCTTCAGCTAGTGGTATGGGAACTGGCAGCATCATATACATGAGGAAAGAAGCTGAGAAAAGGGATGTGGTCAGCAAGGCCACCATAGATGAAGCTATTGCCTGACCCTCCTACATTGCCTGTCAGTCACACACTAGTGACACAGAGAAGTACTCAGTGAGGAAATGAAATCTCAAGAGGCTGAAACAGGGAGTCCATGCAGCCTGAGCTACACAGAAAGACCTTTATTAAACTAATAACCCAAGTTGGGCAAGCACAGGCATCAGGTGAGGCTGCATCAAGGTTCTGCCCCCGTCTTCAGCTGGGCTCAGGAAGGTTCTCCTTCTTCTGTCCGCACCAAGTTTCCACATGTGGTCACGTGGCTTCTGTCAAGGTATTGTGTTCTCAACACCTCCAGAGGAAGAACAAGTGTGGCCGCTTCAGTGCAGCCAGTAGACCCCAGACTTCATGACTGGGGAGGTTTGTGCCAGTCTTTAGGGAAAATCACCATGGCCAGGGCTCAGGCCTGAAGACTCCAGAACCCAGCCCAGAGATGGGAGGACATTGGCCTTGGGTGTAGTGGGGGGTGGGACATAATAGCGGGTTGCTGGGTGCAGGGATATTGTAGCTATTCCAAGATCAGCACAGCAGGACGGGATATGGTATAATGGAGAGTCCCAGCCAGCACCTGGGAGGGTGGGGCTGCCACCCTGCACTTGAGAGATGCAGCCTTCCCAAACCTCTCCTGCTCCTGGTGGATCGGGGACAGAGAATGGTCCCCAGCCACATGCTCAGTCTCACATCCCTGTGGTCACAGAGTAGAGGGTAGGGACTCTGATGGAGTGGAGCTCCACTGTGCTCAGCTAACGTTTTTCCTTCTACTCTCTCAGATCACTGCCTCCCCCACTAGATTTCCCCATCCTGCCCCCATTCCACTCTGCTCAGCATCTCTTCACAGGCCAAGCCATCCCCAACAACCATCCTAGCCTACAGAGCCAGGGGCTCCCACTTGAACCCAGGGGCTATGAACCATCTCTGCCTGCAACCTGCTATTTCCTTAGGAACAGAGAACAGGGCATAGGGAGGGGACAGAGAGGCTAGGCAGGCAGTTTCCATGAGCGGCTCCCTTCTACTCCCCAAAATAACCACGGTGTATATCCATGGCCTCATGCTGTAGACGCTTAGGATAAACCCTCGTAAATCTGTGTCCAGGACTGGAAACCAGAGGCCATGCCAGGGCCAGACCCTCAGAGCACTCTCTCTCTCTCTTCTCTCCTCTCTCTCTCTCTCTCTCTCTCTCTCTCTCTCTCTCTCTCTCTCTCTCATCTGCCTCCTCTATCTGTCTGTCTGCCTCCCTCCCCACCACATCTCCATGGAGCTTTCCCCCCATCATGGAGCTGTGAGGCCCCAACCCAGCTCACGCCCACAGAGCACATCTTTTAATGCGCCTTCACAGTCTTCCAGAAAAACAGCTACTGCATCTACGACATTCTTCCGCCTCCTTGGAACAGCAGTGAGGGATGGGCCTGGGGGAGGAGGGCCTGGGAGACATGGGGGAGGAAGAAGCGAGCTTCCTGCCCTCCTCCCTTGAGGAACCAGAGAGAGCAAGTCTCCTGCCTCCTCCCAGGTCCCAGACATCTAGAAAAGCACCTAGAGTGCAGAGATAGTGCAGAAACCTTGGGGACAACCTTTATGCAGACATTACAGTGGGAGCCTCAAGTTCAAGTCCGTGAACAGGCTTCCCCCGGTTCTGCTTTTCAGGTCCACGTGAACCCAGCAGCCTCCAGGCATTCTTTCACTGGAAACTCAACCACTCATTTAGTGTGTGCCTGGACCGGGAAGGGGACACACCACAGAGGAAACAGTCACAGACCAACCTCAAGGGAATGTGGTGACCCTTGGGGGCTAAGGCAGTTCTGTGTTGAAGGGCAGGAAGGACTTGGTTGAACAGAGATGGGAGGAAGGCTTGAGCTCCCATGTAGGTACTGCAGCGGGCACACAGGAAGCTGGAGGTGCAGAGGACAGGAAGACCCAGGAGGGTCACAGGTTAGGGCCTTCAACCAGAGTCCCCATGGCAAGTCTCTCATTCTCAGATGTAGACTATCTGGTGGACAACTGTCTTTCTAGCAACCCTGCTCACAACTTCTCCTTGGTGGGTGCATTAGCCAAATGTTGCCCTAGTTGTTCAACAGATCCATCTTCCAGCCACACTGAAGGCAGCCTGCTTACTAAATAGTGAAAGAAACACCTTGGGAAAGGTGCAAGAGCAACTCTCCAGGCTGAGGGGAGTTCTCACTGAATTTCTAGGTTATGGTAGGGGAGGGAATGAGAGGTGAAGCCAGAGAGGTGGCCAGATCCTGAGGGGAAGGGCACAGAAAGAAAGCTGAGCTCTGTGTGCTGGTTAATTTTCTTGACATCAGCTTCCCTGGAAAATGTGTGGATTTCAAGTGACTATGTCGTAGAGTTGAGAGCAGACCTGAGTCATCGGCTTGTTAAAAGGATGGATGTGTGAATGGACGGGCAAGATGGATGACTGGGTGGAAGACGGGCGGATATTGGGTGAATGAGTAGGGGATGGGTGCTAGACAACTGGATGATGAACAGTGCACAGATGGGTATTGGAGGGTGGTGGACGGGTGATGAGCAGGTGCTGGGTGGATGGGTGATAGAGGAATGGGTGCTGGGTAGGGGCTGGCTGGATGAATGATGGGTGGGTGATAGTGCATCATGGATGCATGAGTAGAAGGCTGTACGCTGAGAGGCCCAGGAAGCATCTCAGGCCAGGGTTACTGACCGGAGGAAGGACAGGAAGCAGGAGTCCCATCACAATGCTGTCCCCATGCACACCAGGCAGAAGGGACCAGAATGCTGGAGAAAACCCAAAACTGTGCTCTGAGAATGAATTGCTGTTTGGTCAAATGAAGGATCTGCAGTGAGAGGCTCCATGGTGGCCAGGCCATTCTCACAAAGACTGTTGGAGCTGGCTGTGAGAGGTCTATGCTGACCACCCTGATCCACACGGTCAGGGGAGGGGAGACCTGGAAGTAAGGTGCCAGGGACCTGTGGCTCAGTGCACTCCCACAGTGGGGCAGGGATGGGATGGATGTCAGTTGTTGTATACTGTCTTTGTTAGGGTTTTTATTGCTGTGAAAAGACACCACAACCATGACAACTCTTAGAAATGAAAACTTTTAAGTAGGGTGGCTCGCTTACAGTTTCAGAGGTTCAGTCCATTATCATCATGGCGGGGAGCATGGTGGTGTGCAGGCAGATGCGGTGCTGGAGCTGAGAGTCCCACATCTTGCAGGCAACTGGAAGTCAACTGAAAGTCACACTGAGGGAAGCTTGAACAAAAGAGACTTCAGAGCCCGCCCCCACAGTGACACGCTTCCGCCAACAAGGCCACACCTCCTAATAGTGCCACTCCCTTCAGGGGCCATTTTCTTTCGGACCCACTGAGTGCTAGGTCCTGTGCTAATCTCGAAGCTTTTTCTCCCATGGGCTGTACTGCCAGAGGCCCCACTTGTCGGATTTTGTAAATGAAGGCAATTGACCTAACTTGTCCAAGGTCACACAGCTGCTGAGAGCAGACAGGCCTCCCCCATGCCATGTGGTGCACATGCACACACAGTGTGTATATGTTCACATTGAAGTGTAGGGTGTGAGGGCCTGCCTGCATGCGGAGTTCAGAGGGCAGTGTCAGATGTCCTCTGTGACTCTCCAGATCTCTGTTTTGTTTTGGAGACACAGTCTCTTATTGCATCTCATTGCCTCCGCTGAGTTGACCAGCCCATGAGCAATAGGAATCCGCCTGTCTCCACCACCCTCTCCACCACACGTGTACTGGAGTCACAAATGTGCATAGCCATGCTGGTCTACTGGGAATTGTACGGATACTGGGAATTCAAACTCGGGTCCTCATACTTGCATGACAAGGCTTTACTGACTGAACCATCTCCTGAGCCGCTACCCTTCATTTTTGCCGCTGCAGCCCAGTTAGGCCCCTCCTGCCCAGCTCTCAGACAGTGCCATTTCCCACAGCATGCCAAGTGGCTGCAGTGGCAACACCAGGTGGCTTTGCCTGAGATAAAGGTAGGAGGTTGGTGATGGAACAGAGGGTGGGGTGACCATGACAATAAGGGTTTGAGCAACACTTCCAGGTGTCTTCTGGGAAAAAGCAGGCACTGTATGGGGTAAGAACAGATCTCTGGTTTGTTCTCATCAATGAATGAAGCAGGGCTACAAGCCAGGACTCTCAAATGGCTTCTGGACAGTGTGACCTCAGAACCTCCACCAACTGAAGGTTCCAGATGGCTTTTGTGCTGTGGCTTCAGCCTTGATGGTGTTTGTTCAGAGCAAATGAACACAGCAAGTGGCTACCACTGATGGAGGATGCAAAGGAGAGCAGACTCATTGGAGGGTGGGGCAGGATGAGCAGCTGCCATTCCCCCGGGCTGATGGTCTGATAGGTGATAATACCCTCTGAGGCTGGCTCTGCTCACGGAGCCTCCGGCTGTGTTACGTGGTAACATGCCAGCTTGCTGTGGGGAATTCATTCTTAGGGAAGGAAGACAACACACAGTGCCAGATTGCACCATGGGTGGGGCTTTGTGTGTTGAAAGCCGCTCACCCAGACGAGCCAGGACCAAGCTCTATTGGGAACATGCTGGTGACTTGCAATCAGTACTGTTGTGGGCATGGACATAAGGAGCTCAGAAATCCTGCGGATCTGGAGCCTGGTCATTTATAACTAACCTCGATGGATGGCCTTGACCACGGGTGACTATCCGAAACAGAAGTGTCCAGTAATCAGATACTGATGCCTGAAAGGGAGGTTCAAATCCAGCAGAATGGCAGTGGCCAAGAGGTGAGCTTGGGGTAGTCAGCAGGCACGGGGCCACAGTCCTGACAGGGGCTGCAGAAAGAGAGAGTTTCCAAACACACAGCTGACAGCAAATCTGCTGTCATGTGCACACACACCTGGGTACTATGACAATAGCATGGTGACATTGAGGTGGGGCCTGCAGAAGATGGGGGTGAAGGCCCACCTCCCTGCCTCTGGCCATCCTTGCCTCTCTGGAGACTTTCTTATACTGTGCCATCTGGATTGAGATTAGCTCCTCAGACATGTCCCTCCCCAGCTTAGGAAAGACAGACACACCCAAGCTGATGGCTGTACTCGGCACAAGCAATGCTTGTTCGTGGGCTGTCTTGGTTAGTGTTCCATTGCTGTGAAGAGACAACATGACCACGGCAACTCTTATAAAGGAAAACACTTAACTGGGGCTTTGCTTATGGTTCAGATGTTTAGACCTTTGTCAGCATGGTAGGGAGCATGGCAGCATGCAGACAGATGTGGTGCTGGAGAAGTAGCTGCGAGTTCTGCATATGGATCTGCAGGCAGCAGGAAGAGAAAGAGCCAGCCTGGCTTGAGGTTCTGAAAGCCTAAAGCCCAACCCCCAGTTACATACTTCCTCCAACAAAGCCACACCTACTTCAAGTGGTCCCACTTCCTATGAGCCAATGGGGGCCATACTTACTCAGACCACCAAATGAGCTGATTGGTTGACTGTGCTTTAGCTTTGTTTCATTGCTTTTCTGGGTTCTCTGTGTGTGAGCTGCACCTTGTATTGGGGAAAATGACCACCTGATTCATATGCTACATCCTTTTATGGAGCAAGCAAAAGACTGTTTCAAGGAGAGACTCCAATTGTAAGAGATGCTGAGTGCCAGCCACCCTTGTCGGGAGATGCTCTGAGAACCACATAAGCCGTCACTCCAGCTCCCCAGAGGAAGAACGAGGCTAGAGAACAAAGGGATGCCCTGCCTCATCGGTGGCCCGTATCCGTCAAGAGCAGAAGGCTACATGTGCACTGTTTCCTCCCAGAAGGCCAGCGGTTCATGTGGTGGAGAGATGGCAGTCCTCTGTGCTGGCTGAGCACTGAACAGCTACACCATGGAGTTAGCCTGCATGCCTGTGGAATACAACTCTGCCCTGCAAACAAAGGAACACCCACCATTAGCATCAGCAACAACACGGAGGAGCCTGGAGGACATATGTCAAGTGAAATAAACTAGGCATGGAGAGATGGTTGTGTGTACGGTCTCATGTGTGGAATCTAAAAAGGCCAGAGGAATCAGTTTAGCAGACTTGCTGTGTCTATTATGCAGACAGTATGAAGTGTGTTTAAAAAGGCAAAGAAGAGATTGTAAGTGTTCGCCACCAAATAAAAGAGTGTGTGAGATAACTGGCTGTTAGCTGTGTGCTTCTACAGTGCATATGTCCCTCAGAACAGCTGAGGTACGCCACACGTGTATGCAGTATTTGAATTAGTTTTGAAAATTAAAAATTTTAAAAACAAATTCCAACAGATGCCCTGCCCGCTCTGTCTAGAGAAGAAAGCTTCAATGTTCAAGACACAGGAGGGTGGGTGCTGGGCTGATAAGGGGAGAAAGACCTCTGGAGGTGGGCGTAGTGCAGTGGGAGACCACGTGACAGGCCGAGCAGGTCCAAGGCCTAGGCTGGATCCCCAGTGCATCTCCACATGTGAATGACCTTGGAGACAGAGAAGCAGATATTATCTAAAAGATAAGTTTCATTTGTTTGCTGTGCTGGGGATTGAAGATAGGGGAGCTCTGGCACTCTACCACTGAGCTACAGCCCAGACCCTCAAAGGTAATTTATAAGGATATCAACCCCAGTGACCTTCAAAGGGCTCAACACGTGTAATTAGGAGGGCAGCAGGAGGAATGTTAACAGAAGAAAAGGGGCTCCAAATTTCCACACCCACACAGACCATGATCCGAGTTTACCGGTTGGTCCCTCTGCGCCATCCGCACCTCGACGCCATCATTTCTTCCAGTGCTCAGGGTCCTTGCAGGCCACTTGCCCTTCCTTCAGGTGTGACTGTACTTGTGTCTCCCCTGGGAGACCCTGGGGTTGCTTCACAAGGGCGGGATTAGAAGGTAGAAGCCAAGAAACAAATTGCTCCAAGTCACCAGCCTCTGAGAAACAAAAGGTGTTTTGACCCCTGGATCCAAGATGTCAGAAAGAAAGGGAACATGGGAGTGTCCTAAAGGGCCACAGCTATGTGCAGCCTGTTCACTACCCAAAGTGCACCCAGAGGCATGCCCAAGGCTGTGGTTGATATATTATGCACCCCAATAAACTTATCTGGGGGTCAGAGAACAGAACGATCACTATAGTAAACAGAGAGGTCAGGCAATGATAGCACATGCCTTTAATCCTAGCATTCCGGAGACAGAGATCTGGATCTCTGTGAGTTCAAAGCCACACTGGAAATAGTCAGGCATGATGACACACATCTTTAATCCCAGAACTTGAGATCTCATGTCTTGCTTGGGAAAGACACATGCCTTTAATCCCAGGAAATGATGGCAGGAAGCAGAACGGTATATAAGGCATGAGGACCAGGAACTTTAGCTTCTTAAGCTTTTAGGCTTTTAGCAGCAGTTCAGCTGAGATCCATTCGGGTAAGGACTCAGAGGCTTCCAGTTTAAGGAAACAAGATCAACTGAGAAGCTGTCAAGGTGATGTTGGATGTGGCTTGTTCTGCTTCTCTGATCTTTCAGCGCTCACCCCAATACCTGGCTCTGGGTTTGTTTTTATTGATAAGACCTTTTAAGATTCGTGCTACACAAGAAGGCTGTCAAGTTCCACTGGGAACATAGCGGAGGCTGTGCCACCAGGGATGATCCTGAAGTGAGCATCTTTCTGACTCGGGAGCTTCTCTGTCTCTGTCTGAAGCAGAGTTACTTCATGAGCTGCACCATTCACAGCAAGGTGGGCAGGAAACCATCTCGTGAAGCCTGAAACAACAGAACATCCACCACAGTTTAGACCTGCTGGTGTTGCCCCCACAACCTTCGTCAAAGCCCATGTGGAGAACGGGATGGAAGAACACCCAGCTTTGGAAGAAGTAAAGTAAAATAAAAATTTAGAAAGAGGAGGTCAGGGAAGACTAGAGGGGATGTCCCAACAAACATGTTCCCTTGGCCTTCTGCCATCTGTGACATAAACCTGGGCTTCTGGGGTGAGCAGGAAGGGAGTGATATCATGCAGACCTGTCAAAGCAGCCATTCCCCAGTTTCAGCAGGCCGTGGCCCCTGTGGCAAGGCCTTCTTCCCTTCCCTGGTGGGTGGGTTCAGTATAGGTCTGCTTGCTGCCCCCTCATCCACTCACCATGTGTACAGAGAGAGCCCTCCACAGCTTGCTGTTGTCCTCAAAGGATCCCCTGAGGGACAGACAGAGCCCACACGCAGGGCTCCCTCCAGCCAGGTCCCATTCCCTCTCTGCAGGTTAGGTTAAGTGATATGTGTCCATCTGTAGAGGATCACCCAGAGCAAGGCCAGCTGTTCCTTTTTCTATTGACCATTGGTAGACCCCTTGCTATGTGTCAGGACGTATTGAGTTCACTGTGTCTCCCTCCACCTCTCCAGAAGCATCTGGATATGGCCTGAGCTGTCTGGGGTCAAGTCATTCCTTAGCAAGAAAGTGTTTCCTCTTCAAACACCTGGACTACACAGCTGTGCATGGGCCCCAGGAAGGGCTGGAGAGGGAGCAAGGGCTGCATACCATAATAAGTAGAACTGTAAGGGATGGGGCAAGTAAAAAGGCCTGTCAGCCTAGGAGGGAGGGACTGTGTTCATTGGTGGCACAGGCTTGGTTATTTTGTCCCTACCTCGTGACTCACTACTAGACTGTTGTTAACTGCCATTGCATGGGGCAACCATGGGGTCAGGATTGGCTCAAAGCAACCCTTCCAGTGTCCCACAGCAGAATCATCGGGCAGGGTGACATGAGGAGCCGGTCCTCCCTCTGACCTATGGAATAAGTTCCAAAGGCCCAGCCTCTCTGGCTCCTTATGATGCTCCTCACATCCACTGAAGTCCCAGACTCCCAGGGCATTCCATCTATGTCTCTGATGATTGGCAGGAGGGGATAAGCCCGCCCCGATGCATTTGCAAGTCTGGTTCCCAGCAACACACAAGTTAGAGACCTATCTACAGAGCCAAGAGGGGAGGGCCATGGCAGGGAGATGGACAGTACTTGGGCAGCCGAATGGAAGATGGCAGTCCAGGTAGAGGCAGCAGCACCAGGGAGGCGATGATGGGCAGTGTGGAAGCGATGACGTCACCATCATAGCCGTGACTGGGCCCCCATGTTTCAGTGCCCCGTTCCTAATTGAAGGTATGCTGCGGCTCATTTCTCTGAGGTTCACTGGTCCTCATTCCCATGTGCCTGAAACCAGGGTGGGTATCGTGGTGGTAGTGTCATAGGCCAGGGGTTTGGGACAGCAGCAAGGGGGATGAATACAAGGAAAACTTCCAAATGGAAGGAGCTGCCTTCCATGAAGATGGTGAGAGACCTGCTTGCCTCTGTCCCTGAGCCTTTTGTGGAGACAATGGAGCCCATCATAAACTGAATTCACAACAAACCAGAGAACTGCAGTCAGTTAATGGCCTCAATGACACACTCTTATGGATGCCATTCCTGTCCCATTCTCTGTGGGCTACAACCAGACACCTGTCCTCACTGCACGGTGCCCAACGGCGGCTAATTAATGATGTTACAGCCTCTTCCTGCCTGCCCTGCAAAGGGGTGTCCACCATATCCACAGAGGTGAAAAGGAGAGGGTGGCATCAGGGCTGGGGCACTCCCAGCTCTGGACACACTTGGGAGGATCCCTATATACAGGCTGTGTGACGCTGGGCAAGTCACTAACCTTTCTAAGCTTCCACTTCTTCCTCTTTAAGGTAGTAAATAGCTTTGCTGGGAGTTGGGTAGGATTGCCCGTTCATTCATTCAGTGGGTATTTATTGAGCAGCTACTAAAGACACATCAAATACCAGTGAAGGTGAAAGGCCCACCCTTACATTGTTGGGTTCAGTGGGAAAGGAAGGTAGCTGGCAAGCCACCCTGTCCGTGTGACAGAGAGCCTGGTATGAAAGTGAAGCAGAGTGTGGAGAACACCCCAGGCTCCAGAGAGGATGGAACAGATTGTGTCAGCCTAATCAAGATGGTCAACTGTGGCACTTTCAGAGGAGATGATCCGAGCTAAGACCCCAGCCACAAAATGAAGCCCTGAGATTGTGGGAGGGGCACCCTAAGGTAGGGGACAACAGCTGCAGTCTTCCTGAAGCTACAGGAGGCTCAGTGTGCCTGCCGAGCCCAGCCATGGTGGTTGAGGTTATGGGAATCCCCAGGAGCCAGATCAGGGAGGAATCTGATGGGCAGGTGGGAAGGCGGGCTCTACCCACTGTGTAAGGTCACAGAAGAAGCTGTGAAGAGGGAATCTGCCTGTGGGCTGAGGATCCAGGGAATGGATCACGGTGGCCTCTAGGCCTCACTATAACTGCCTCCCCTGTCCAAAGATCAGGAGAATCTATCCTTGAGGCAGACCACCAGGACTGCACACAGCTCACACATTCACTGAGCCCGCCCATCTCGCCCCCATATCCTGACACCCCAAACAGTGACTCACAGAACAAGACGGCAACCATGCACTCAGGTTAAAATTATGCAAGCCACGTGTGTGATATTAAAAACCCAGGGAGCGTGTGTTTCTAGTGCGGGGTGGGGTGGGGGATGCCAAAATGTAGCTGTTTTATTTAAGGAATTTATTGGGCTAGTGTGAACGGATGTTTGTTGGAGGTTTTTCTCCCAGTGGGGGAGAAGCAGGTACCTGCAGCTTGATTGCTAAAAATAGGGGAACCTCAGCCTGCTCCATGAGTCCCAAAATACCACGTCTTCCCTTCTTCCCCAACAGCAGCGCTGCAGTGGCTGAGCCACCAGCTCTTGCAAAGCCTGGGCTGGGGGCCATCCGAGACCCCAGGGCTCCACTTCAGAGCTTCTTCTATATTCCCTGAATCACAGGCGTGGTGTGTACCCATCCCAGCTGCCTCAGGGAGGCAAGCCAGGGTCTGTGGCATCGAATCCCCAGCTTGACCCTGGTTCTGCCTTCCTGTGTAACCTTAATTTCGGATACTGGGGCCCAGACTGTAGTGCTCACTTTGGGGGCCCTTGAAGGGCTACAAGCACAGCTGTGCAGAGATTATAAAGATGTCCTCGCCTGTGAGGCCTATTATTTCAGACAAACAATATACACCTTTTTTTTTTTTTTTTAAAGAAAGATCTGCAGAACCTGGCCCTTCTTGGCTTTCTCTCTGCCCTCCCACTTCAGGCAACCTCCACCTGTCTGCCTAGGTGTTCCTCGGCCATTCCGCTACTCCTTACATCTGCTCCTTCCTCATGAATATCCAGCAACTGTTCTCAGACCATTTTGCAGGCCTGATCTAGAATCTGTACTAGACCCTCACTGTAGGGGAGACTAGACCTGGGGGTGGGGAGCTTTGCCCCTTAGGTGGACCAGAGAAGGACCCAGAGTGACCAGGAGCTTCTCTGAGGTCCAGCTCAGGGCGGCTCTTGTCTTTGCACAGGAGATACAAGGAGCACCTGTGGTGTGGCTCCTGAGCAAACGGCCCCTGCTCTCCGGGGCCATTCAGCTCCTTTTGGGAAGGCATGCCAGTCAGCCTGCTTTAGCTGGGACATCTCAGAGGTCAAGTCTTGAAGGTCAGAAGGACCAGCTGAGATCTCTTAGCCTGACCCCTGGGTCCCTGTGTGGCCTTGAGCTGATTTGTGTGCCTTTTTGAATTGTTCTCCTAGAAATGCCTGTGTGAGCCAGGCATGGTGGTACAAACAAAATAGGAAATGCCCATGTGACTCTCAGATACCCCCGCCCCCAGCAGCCCCTGTGAGCCCCCAGCCAGGTCACACTTGCTCTAACATCCACCTGCTTCCTTTCTTCCCAGAGCTCAGCCTTCCCTGTGTGCCTTGGAAGCTGTCTCCCTGCAAGCCATGCTGACTTGGTTCCCTCACCCAGCTCATGGGCTTGGTGTTACATCATCTGCATCCAATTTTTCTGTCATCCACTAGCAGGGACCTCCCTTAGGAACTCCTCATAGGAGGAGGCAGTGGCCAGTGTGCTCTTTCCTCCATCGTGGGACATAGTCAGTGTGTGTGGAGGGGACTCAACATAGTAGGGGTGGGGGGATGGGGGGCTCACACCATGGAGTGTCCTGTGGAATGAGGTTCAGAGAGGGATACACACCCCAGTTGTCTGTCAATCTCTGGCTCTTTTCTCTAGAACACGCAGCCCGTGTGTGTGTGTGTGTGTGTGTGTGTGTGTGTGTGTGTGTGTGTGTGTATGTGTGTGTACACGTACGTACCTATTCCCCTTTGTATTGACAATTTTCTGAAGAGAGATATAAGGGACAGAGTGTCCCTCTCCTGCTGCACAAAATTTTCCTGTCAGTGTCTGTTCCCTGGCCAAGCGATGGGCTAGCCTTCCACCTCCCTCTTCTGCCCCTGACCTGATGAGGACAGGCCTGTGTCACTGGGAGGCTGTAGCGGTCAGAGAATGGACAGGCGTGGTCCTCTCGAGGCAGCTGCTATGGAGGGAAGGCTGCTTTGTCTGGTCTTTTCAAGAGGGTAGCTTCCCACAGTAAGTGCCCTGGGGCACCTCTCTTTGCTTTCTGCCACACCCCTGGGCCACCTGTTCCTCAAAGGGCTCCTCCCACTGACTCTAGGGCCTCTGCTTCCGCTCCCAAGGTGGCCCCACAGCCTTGGAAGACCCGCTCTACTGTCACAAGCATAGCTGCCACCTTTGCCAGGAGGGGTCCCATGGCCCCCGAGACTTGGGGAAACTACTCCTGACACACATAGTTGTCTAGCAGGATATGAATAAATCCTTCAGCATACATGTGAATTGTCTCCTGAGCTGCGTGAGGGGTGCAGGCTTCACACACATGATGAGCTCCAGGGCTCGGATTCTATTTCTTCACAGAAACGTCCTCTGCAGCACCCAAGTCCCCCCCTCCCCAGCTTTCTGCCCTGGCCCAGAGGGTGCTGGCCAAGAGGACCATGCAGCTTGGGGCAGCTCTCCTCAGCCCCAGCTCTGACTCCGTGAGGCCACCTTGCACCTCTCTGGCAGCTGTCTGGCTTGGCTGCCAGGAGAACCTTTGCTCTCAGAATATTTTCATTGTGGAATTGATTTCTCAAAAGGACAACAAACTTCCCCGCTCCCACAAGCCCCCTTGGACTGGCCTTGGTCACCATACCATGCCCAGGTGGCCACCACCCGATGCCACTCTCCTCCTCACTCCACACCGTCTGCTCTGTCTGCATGGCTTGACCTTGTACATGGTACAGAGCGTGACTGTGTACATGGTCAGTGTGACTGCTGCTGCATCGTGGGGGTAGGCTTAGCTACAACAGATACTGATAAATAGGTATCTAAAAGATCCAGATAAATAGGAATGCATGCTCAGTAGGTGTAAGTAGGCACTAGATAGAAATTGTTCAGTATTTAATAGATCCTGCTAACTGAGTTTCTAAACTGTAAGATTCTCTGCTGTTCCATAATTTAGTCAACACTTAGTATTATCAACATTTAAAATTTTAGCCAGTCAGTTGGGGTGCTGTGGCTATCTCTTTGTAACTTTTCTCTAATCATTGATGAGATTCAACACCTTCATGTTCATTGGCCACTAAAATAGTCCTGTGAAATATCTGGATTTTGCCCGCTTTTACATTGCATTAACTCCCCCTCCCCATCCTCTGTGTGTGTGTGTGTGTGTGTGTGTGTGTGTGTGTGTGTGTGTACCTCTTACACATTTTTGGAGCCCAGAGGTCAATGTTGAGTATTTTTCCTCTAATTCTCTACTTTATGTTTTGAGGCAGGGTCTCTCACTGAACCTGAGTCTGTACCCCTTGCACCCTATCCCAGTGCCGAGGTTACAAGCACCTGCTGCCATGCCCCCTTTTCACATGGACTCTGGAAATCCAAACTCAGGTCCTCACACTGTGTGACAGAAGGTTTACTCACTGAGACATCACCACAACTCTTGGGGGTTTTGTTTGAAATGTCATATGAACAAGAAGATTTTCAGGAGTGGGTATTTTGAGACAGGGATCATACAGCCTGGGCTGGCCTTGAACTTGGGGCAATCCTTCTGCTTCAGCCTCCCTAGTGCTTAGGTTAGAGAGTTGAGTCACCGTGTCCAGCTACATTTTTCTTTTAAGGATGAATTCTTTTGTTTGGTTCTACTGTTGTTGTAGTCCACTCTGTATGTAGTGGACTGCTGCTTCTGCCTGCTGAGGGTGGGTTTGCAGGTATGTGCCACGCTGACACGGAGATATTCTTTTCGTGTCAGTGTTTTGTTATTGTGTATGGGAGGGGTAAAATCTCATGTAGCCCAGGCTGGTCTTCAACTCCACGTAGTTAAGGGTGACCTTGAACTTCTGATTCGATTGCCTCCACCTTCCTAGTGCTGGCGCTGGGGAAATGGGTGTGTACCACCAAGCCTAATTTATGGTGTAGGGGATTGAGCTTGAAGCTTCGTGGAGCTGGGCAAGCAGGAAGCGACCTGCAGTCCGTCTCCGAAGCTACTCCTTTGTGACATTCTCCTTTAGTCTAGATCCTCTGCCACCACCGTTGTGATGGTGTGGGGCGGCAGTCTGCTCCTGTTCGGACAGCCAACTGGAGCAACAAGAGCCGTTAAAGACTGTTTTTACCCTGTGCTTGGGGTAAACCACACGTCTACTTGTGTCTGGCTTCTGTCTCATCCCAACAGGCCTGGCCATTTATCCACACACAGTGCCACTCTGTTTTAGTTAGTTTTATAATTGGCATTAATATCCAATAAAGCTGGAGAGGGCTGGGTCGATGGAGAAGGGGGTGAGGGGGATCAGGGAGAGACAGGGGAGACTTAACCAGAGAAAAGTAGGTATAGAAATTCCATAATGAAACCGGTTATCTTGTATGCTAATTAAAAGAAAACCAAAATAGCACAAACCCAAAAGGTACCTGCTAGAGGAACTTTTCCATTTCATTCTTCCTCTTCTTTGTAAACAGCTGCCTTTCATCCTTTAGTTTCTACAGTTTTTGTGAAAATTAGAATGTATTTCACACACACACACACACACACACACACACACACACACACACACACACCAGGACTTCGTAAGGGTTTGTATGCACTGGATCTGTCAATCAGCTTGGCTGGCGTCTTTAAAACACTGAACCAACCAGGCGGTGAATAGCGTGTGCCCCTTGGTTTATTTTAGCCCATTTGGATTCCTCTTAGCATGTTGATAGAGTAGTTCTCGGGTGATCCACCATTTGATGAAGGGGGGATCTTGCTGCAAGAATGCAGTGAAAGTCAATGCCTCCCTTTTCATAGGGATGTAGTCCTGGAGCCCTGGAATGACCTGGCCAATTGCCCAGCCAGAAGAGGGCAGAATGAGGCCTCAGACCATTTTGCTTGACCAAGCTGGACCTCTCAATTGATGATGCTGTAGCAAGCAGGCACATAGTGACGGGTCCAGGGTGGCTAGCATCCTGAGGACACACTGGCTGCTTCTCATGCTGTGGCTCCTGTGACTGGCTGATGACCCACTCCTCCAGCACCCAGAGGCATGTGTGCCTGGACATCTCCACTGCACAGACTCAGAAACAAGGCAGACAGGAGCACGTGACCCAGCCAGGGTCTGCCAGTCCCTAAGGGCAAAGCTGTGTTTGAAGCTGGGCTCCTGAGTGACAAGGTCTTGAGTATTCTAGCTTTCCTTCAAAAGTCCTTATCTCTGGGGCCAGTTTTCTACACCTCCAGGAAGCCGCCAGGACTCTGGTTGCTCCAGATAGGACAGGCTGGTCCCTCTGCAAACTCAGCCACTTTCAAGGCCAAAAGAAAGAAAGCAAGGGCTCTGGGTCAGACTGAGTGGGCTTCTAGGCTTCAGCTGGCTGGGTGACCTTAGATAAGTTTCTCTCCCTCTCTGAGCCTCCTAACATAGAGCAGAAATAACAGCCCCTGCCTTGCTGTAGGAGATGAAGATTAAAGGGAGGGATGACTAAGGGGGCCTCAGAAGCAAGTCCTCTCAAACTCCGCCTCCTTTTCTTACCTCACTGCAAGAGTCGCCCTGAGAATCACCAAACTGGAGCCCAGATGTTCATGGCCTCTTCCTGTATGACCACAAGTGTTACCCACATGTGCTGGTTTTTACCTTTCCCCATCTAGAAAGGGACTCCTTGGTAGAATTTCCTCCTGGCATGATTGCAATCTTAGCCCATGCAAAGGGCCTTGGGGAGCCTGGTGCTCACTCAGTGTGGGCCGCCTTTGCATTGTAAGTAGTTACACAGCCAAGGAAAGCCAGGATCGTGGGCCGACTCCAGTCCACTATGCCTCGGGCTTCTGCCCTGTGCCCACAGTGAGTCAAATTACCTCCACCCTGACCTTGTATCATGGAAACATTGAGTCTAGGCACCCGTGACCCAGGCTCTGGCAGAGCTACCCCCATTGGATTTTAGGTAAATTCCCATCTTGGTGTCTCCATCTATCTGAACATGGTTGCTATGTCTTTGGGTAAGAATGATCTTCTTGTGGGCCTTAGGTGAGCTCCCAATACAGCTATCTTCAGGACCAAATGTGCATCCATAAGCAAACAAGGAAAACTACGGTGCAGGCTTTCCCTTTTCACCTTGGCTGCCAGGTGTGCAGTTGATGGGTTCTGTGCCATGAGAAGCGATTTGCTCATCGAGGGCAGTACAGCAGGAGTGAATCCTGGAGCCAGAGCACTTCAGACCACCTGGCTCCTCTGTTTAGTGCTGTGGCAGGTGGCTTCATCCCTCTGAGCCTGCCTCCTCCTCTAGAGAGAAATAAGAACCCTCTGAATTCTACCTTCTCCTGACTGGGTGAGCCTGACAGCTACTCCACCTCATCTCCGAGGCTGTTTCCTTTCCTGAGAGGTTCATGGTCGCCTTGGCAGGTGGTGGTGAGGACTCAGAGGGCGCTGCCAGGTTCCTGTTACCCAGCTGCTAGCACTTTGTAAACAGCAATTGATAAAGTGAGGGGTTATGACCCTGAGGTTAATTGAGGCCTTTTCTTCAGCGCTGAGGACCAAACCCAGGGCCTTGTGCATATCAGGTGCATCTTTGTCTTGGTGTTCTGAGACACGGCTTTGCTCTGGAGCCCAAACTGACCAGGAACTCACAGGCTTCCTGCAGCCTCCCTGTGGCAAGTTTAAAACAGTTTTGTAATCTAACTGCTGCCTGGACTCCGGCTTCCTGAGCTGGTGGACATGTCTGCAGTGGGCAACCCCAGCTCAGGTGAGTCTTGGCAGATGTTCCTACTGCCGCCAGGGCCAAGCCTCCCACTGCCCGTTGCTCTAGAGGCTCCTAACATTGTATAACTTCAGTGACGCTCACCCAGAGCCTATAGCCCATGTGATACCTAAGGAGGACAGCAGTCTGTGCTGGGTGGGGCAGGCAGCTGTGTGTTGAGGAGTAGGTAGACTGGAGGCTGTGGCCAAAGCCTGATGGTATCCCATGTACCCTGTCTCCTGGGCCCTGTGGGGATACTTCTGACCCACCACTCATTCCTGTAAGCTCCAGTGCTCTGGCTCCCGGTGGAGCTGCCTTTTCTTACTTTCAAGGCACACTGTTTGGAGCTGTCTACCTTGGGTAGCTATCCCCACTCCTCTTAGCAGCTGAATGCCTGAGGCAAGAGTCTCCACTTTCTGAGGCTCTGTATCTAAGGCTGATTTGCAAGCTGTCTTCTTTGGTGTGGTATGATCCCTATGTCTGGCGAGGTGGGAGAGGGTCACAGGATGCATCTATGGCTACAGAGCCCCGGGCACAGCACAAGAGCAGGGCCCCACATTCTCCCCATCCTTTCATGCTTCTGCCCCCAGGGCTGGTTTCGGGTCTCCTAATCCAAGGAGACAGAGTTTCCATGCTGGCCCTGCTGAGGAGCTAGATTAGCGGGGCCACCGGAGATCAGCATGGATCTGTGGTTTTACTAGCCTGGGACTCTAGAACGGCCCACCACAGTGCACCCCCGCCACTCAGGGAGTTCTGGAAACCTATGGAACCCAGAAGCCCTCACAGCAGACCTCCTAGCTGTTTCTCACCTCCTGTCACAGAGGTCTCCCCACCTGGCCAAGCCTCGGCCCCCACCCTCAGGCAACAGCTTAGGTTTTTGTTCACAGGTGGGCTCCAGAGCCTAAGCAAATCCTAGAATGAGCAAATCAGCCCATCCTAGAGTGGCCACACCCTTGGTTGTGACTCCACTTGTGTTTTACTGCATTGCTATATTGTGTTTGCTTCTCTTGCCCACGCTGTCACTCTAGATGAGGAGGCGGGACTACTGTCGCGGCAGCTCATGCCTTTGCAATTCTTCTCTTCCTTGTCCTTCTTTTCTGTCTTCTCCCAGGCAGAGCCAGGCCTCTCTGCAGATATTTTATTCAATGGGCACTGAGTGGGGCCAGCTCTGTGTGGGGAGTCAGGGATGAATGTAGCTGAAAGACAGGACAAAGTGCAGAGGGACCTCAGTGAATGAGCAATTACTGTATATACCCAAATATAAGTCAGTCTGCAATCTATCTGGACTCTAGATAGAGGGCCACCTCCATTCTCCCCAAGAGCCCATGCATGTAAAGCTGAGTAGTCCAAAAAACAAGAGGGACAGTCAGACATCCACTTAATAGGCTTACTGTCTTACTTACACATCCGTATTTTAAGTTCATGGTATTTAACACACTGATTTGGAACTCTGAATCTTCAATAAATTCTTTGATCCCAACTTTTTTCCATGTGGTTTCACTATGTCACCACCATGGGGGGAGGGGCAGCATTTTCCCAAAGCACATCTTCACGGAGAGGCTCGATCTCTGCCTTTCAAACCCACGAATCTCACGTGGGCATCTCCTGCACTCCACCAGGACAGCAGGGGCTCGGTAGCTGCAGATGAGCATTCTCGAAAACAGCACAGCCTCTTGCTGGAGTGCTCTCAAAGGGGCCTTTAAAGGCTGGTGGACAGCAGCCCCCCACCCGGCCATCACGAAGTCCTTTTGCCCTGAGTCTTTTATCTGAGTGAAATTCCTCGATTCCTTTTATAGCAATGGCGACCTCTGGGGTAAGTACCCCAGGCTCACAGAGACTGAAGGCCCACCCAGCTAACGTACCTTGCCCCATCAGAGTTTGGGGTGAAAAAATAAATAACTGAGAGCATTTGCAATTGAGAATTAGAAACTCAGTACAGAGTAGGTCTGGACATCGCTTCCTGGAGGTGGAGGGTTTGAGGACACCTGAGAAGCCAAGGCAGCAGCTCTCCTCAGAGCACCTCCTTTTATTCACTCAGCTTCAGAAGGAGCTCGCCCTCAGCAACTGGGAGAGAGGTTTGGGCATGTCTTCCACTCACTGAGCCTGTTACCCTGTCTGTGACGTGGCCGTAACAACCCTGATCATATGGCCATGGGGATACAGCATACGGGAGCTAGCGCCTGCAAGCAAAGGCTAGGCACTGGGTCTCCTCACACATGTCATCACACCCCCTCCACCTTGGTGTTTCAGCCCCCGTGAGTCTGGACTAGGGAGGCACAGGATAGCTGACTTCAGTATGGGAAAGCAGCCAAGGCTGAAAGGTTCTGAGAAAAGACCTATGGGATGGGTTAATCCACGAGGAATGCTTGCCCCCCCACACACACACATTCCCCGCCTCACACACAACCCCATTCTCTCCCAAACCCCCAACCAGTGCTACCTGACACCCTCAATGTTGTTGCTGGCTTTGATCACTTGATTGCTAATCTTTCCTGTCTCGACCACTATTGTCCCTTCCAGGAGAGCAGGGACTGTGAAGGTTCTGGTACATAGGGTGTAGCCAGTATTTTAAGGAAGGACGGATAGTGAGCTAAGGACGGAGGTCCACACCCCCACCCTTGCATACCACCAAAGTTTCTCCTCCTAGGTATATGGCCTAGGGAGTGGAGAAGTTCCCAGGCTTCCCAGCTCACCCTGGCTGGACGGCCATGGAGCCCTTGACCCTGTCCTGAGCGACCTGCCTGTGTGACCATCGCCCCTGGAGTCCGGGTACCGCCCAGAATGGCCCAGCGCCTGGAGGAGGCCTCGGTGCCCCGCGGCCCCTCCCGAGTGTCAGAAAGAACCCGCACACCCCGCGCGGGAACGTCAAGGACAGGAGGCCAGCCCCGCCTCTCCTGCGCCCTGCCGGTGCAAACTTTCAAAAGACGCGGTGGTGGCGGCGGCCCCGCCCCGGCACGGTTGGCGGCGGGCGCGGGGGCGGGGCGGGCGCGCCCGGGCCGGTGGCTCCGCCTCCTCTCGCCGCCGCCCGCGCCGCCCATCTGCCGCCCGCCGGTCGCCCGTACAGCGGCAATGCCCCGCAGCCCGGCCGCGGCCCCCGGCCCGCCCAGCTAGCCCCGCGCCGCGACTCTCGGAGCAGCGATGGGCAACACGGTGCACCGGACCCTGCCAGGTACGCGCGGAGCCGCGCCCCGAGGTGGTGCGGAACGCTCGGTTCTCCCCGGGCAGCCCCAGCCGCGGAGCCCCGGGTGCACGCGGGAGTCTGGCTGCCTGAGCCTGATCCCCGGAGCCGCACCCCTGCCGGGCCGTGCAGCCCCAGCCTGGTTCTCCTGGCCTTGGCCGTGCGCTCTGCGCCTTTGTTCTAGCCCGAGGTCGCTAAGGAGCAAGCCCGGGGCCATCGGGGCTTCCCCTGGCTGGAGACTACAGGGGGGCTGCGGGGCACGGGTGTCCCGGGTCCCCGCGCGCATCCCGCAGGCGCCCCCACCACACGTGCTACTTCTTGGCGGCGTCCCCACGCGCGCCGGGCTGCGCCCAGCTCGGGTGTCCGCTCAGCTGGGGGTTCTCCAGCCCCATCTGAGCCACTGTTGCGGAGCGCATCGCCCCCTAGTTAAAAGCGCCCTAGAATTTCCCAGACCCGAGAAAGGCGGTGGGCGAGGGCGAGGGGCCTGGGGCGGGCGTGCGGAGGCCGGGGGACCCCACACCTCGTTGAAAAAACGTACTGATGGTGGAACAGGTCAGCTCGCCGAGGCTCTGTGCCACTGCCTGTCTGCAAAGAAGCGTCCTCGTAAGGAAGGGCACCCCGACTTTACACACGAACAAGTTGAAGCTCAGATGAAAAGAAATAATGACTGGATACCAGGTGGTGGTGGGAGACTGCAAGGGCCCTGTCAGCCCGTCTGCCCCCCCCCCTCCCCTCGCCCCAAGTCTTCAGAAGTGTTTGGGCTTAAAGCTGGACATTCGCAGCACTTTTGGGCAAAGGCTGAGTGTGTGTGTTTGGTGAGGGGTAGCTCAGAGAAGAAGCAAGTTGGCTGTAGGTCAGATTTAGTGCAGCTCAGCTGACCCCCCCCCCCCCACCCCCACACACATCCCTTCCTCCAGCATTACTAGAAAAGAGTTATCTTCTCGCCTAGGGCCAGCCTGGGGTCCAAGGGCTGCAGAGGAAAGAGACAGCCCCTTCTACTACTAAGCCCCGGGGCAGCTTTCCCTGGATGGTTCCTACTGTCAGCCAAGTGGAGTCACAGGCTGCTCAAAAGCAGAGGTGGCGTTAGAACCTGGGTCTGTACTAGAGGGACAACTGCTTCTTGTGCACCTGGCTACTGCGAGCACAGGGGAGACCCAGCCACCCATCCCGAGGGAGCTGAGGTGTCATCAGAGATGGCAGTCACAGAAGACCGTGGGTGAGAAACCACCCTAGTGCTCTGTGTTCAGTTTCTTCATCCAGAATGTCTGTGCTCGTCTGGTTAGTTTTAAAAAAGCCATTCTGCCACCTGTGGGTCACACTTGGAGTAAGGGAAGGGACAGTCACGTCTCACCAGGTGGCCACACGTCACTTGAGAATAGTGCTGTGTCCATTCCCCTGGGGCCTGGTGCTGTGGGTGGGGCAGGGGCTCAGGGTCAAGACAGGTCACCCCATGCTGTATGTAAGTGTGGGAGCCCCCTAGTGTCTGAGGGACCATGTGAAGGGAAGAGAAGGCACATCAGATAGCAGGAGCCAGAAATGTGAAGGGCTGTGTGTTTCTCCAGTCTTCCAGCCATTCGCTTCTTGAACCTCTACACCCAGCCCCTCACACCTGGATGGTCTTCCTTGTCCCCTGCATGTCTCGCCATTATCAAGCTCCGTGCTCACCGTTTCCAGGAACCCTTCTGCAGCCACACTCTCGGCTCTATCGCCGGGACACCCCCCTAAGACTGCTTGTTGATGTGACTGTGCCGCACGGCCACTGCCTCTTGCTGTGACTCTGTGTGGGGTCCCATGAGGACAGGGCCCTTGCTGTGATCATCTTGTACCCTTCCCCGGCTTGCCCATCCCAGAGCCTAGCGCCTGGCTCAGGCTCAGCACCGGGTGGTGGAGCATAAATGGAGCCTGCGTCTTTGGCTGAAGGAACACTTGGCTCAGGCTTGCCCTGAGGAAGCTTGTGTTTCCCTTCTCAGGGAAGGGACACGTGCGTGGGGTTCATTCCACAGGCCTGGAAATAGAGAGCTGGCATTGGCTGAGCACCTGGGTTCCATGCCAGGCTCCCTACATGTGTGGCTGAAGTCACATACCAATGCGATTCTTAAGACTGCTGCACTCCTGTCGGGCTGCCTGGCAATCCCACTCTGACCTCCTTGCGGTTCCCCTTTCCTCCCCTCAGGCCCTGCTCTAGACTGGGTCTAGACACCGTCATTCCTCCAAGCACCACCACCCCCCTTTTGCCTTGTGGTTCTCCTGAGCATATGTCACTGTATGACGTAATATGCGTGTGTTTGGTCACTGCTATATGTTGAGTTCCTGGAGGAAGGCTAGGGTGGTTAGTGAGTGAATGCTTGGGCTTATTCTCCCAGCAACCCTGGACAGCAGGGTCATCACTCCCATTTGATGGATGAAAAATCAAGGTTCAGAGAGGTCAAATGCTGTGTCCTTGCCTACAGAGCTTCTCTAATCAGCAGCGCCAGAATTGAAATTCAGGTTTATTTAGCTCCAAAGTCCTCAGTTCTCAGGCATTATCCTCCCAACCCAGACCTAGATAATGCTTATTAAATGCCCCTGGTTCAGATAACATTTATTGGGTATTCCACCTTGCACATGCTTGTTACAGGGCACAATAAGGAAATGCCAAAGAAAGGAATGTGCCCTTTGATTGGTGGTGGGAATCTCCTTGGCAGCTCTCTTAAATTGCACCAACATATTGCGATATATACCCTTGACCCAGGAGTGAGCACAGGGCAGCAGGAGACCTTGCATCTGCTAAGCTCCTACTGGGTGCTTCACCCTCCCTTCCCAGAGGCAGATCCACCCTGCAATGTAAGGTATCAGTCCCCTCCAGTTCAGGGAACACAGAGAGACTGGGTAAGTCCAGCTCACACAGGCTCCAACTAAGCTGTGACTTAGCTGCCTGAGATCCATCAGGTTCCTAATGCCATTCGGTGACTATCCCCAAGCCACGTTGGGCCACCAAAGTGCCTGTCCACTGTGGGTCAGCACCAGCTACTAAATGCTCTTTAACGATACAGCATGGAAAAGGTACTGGCATGCACTTGTTATACCAGGTAGAAATGGAGGAGGGCAGCATTCCAGGATGGCGTGGGTAGGAGGAAAAATTCTCCCCTTTTCTCCTAACCATTCTAGAACCTTCCCTGTGCACCTCTGGGGTTCACCAAGCATTGGTTGGAGGAGATGCTGAAATCAAACTATATATAGGCTTGGTTTAGTCATTAAGTTGACTAATGCTTGGCCAAGCCAATAGCTTTCAGTGTCTGCTCAATGGTCAGTTGTCTGGGAGCTTTAGTTGAGGAGGTAAACTGAGTCTGTCTGCCCCCCCCCCACCCCAGGCAGGCTGGACCAGACCCCCAGTGGGTGTGTTTGAAAGGGCCTTCTTTGATTTCACAGGCAACAAATGGAGGCTCAGGGAGGTCAAGGGCAGAGGCACTACTGTAGGGGAGAGAGACTGGCTCAGGCTTCCTAACCTACCACATAGCTGGCAGATGCTAAGTCTAGAAGTGGTGTCCTCGTACCTGCCTTAGACGACTCTTCCCTCAGAGCCCCTCTCCCCATCCTCCTAGACTAGACTGTGTGGCCCAGGTGCACCCAAAAGAGGCCCTCCTAGACAAAGCAAACTGGTGAAACTCTGTAGCTCCCTGGCCCTCTGCTGCCTAGCACCCTGTCTGCTCACCGAGATGATGTTCCCCAAGCAAGCAGCCACTGGTGTTCCTGAACCAGGACTTTTTCAGCCCCTGGAAAGGTAGCAGTCTTGGTCACCATGCAGTAGCCAGCCAACAAGTAACAATGGCTTTTTTTCTTCACACCATCCATCGGCCTTCTCTCAGCTGGAGTTTGGAGCTGACTTGAATTTCCTTTGTCCTCTTGGCCATATATATCGGTCATCAGAATTTCTTTTGTCGTGTAGCTGAGTCTGTCAGTCACAGCAGCTCCTTCAACTTCCCTGAGACCTCCGTGCTGCTGACTCATGCTCAGGAGGGCTGGGCAAGACCCCTTGGTGAGGTCCTGTAAGGATGTTGTGGGCTGGGCTGTGCAGAGAATGGATGTGGGAAGAGAAACAGGGGTCTGTCCTGTGTGAGCACATGGTAGAGAAGTGGTCTGTGGTCTGGACAGAACAGGTGGCTTCTGTTTCATCCTCTCTGGTTCCATTCTGCCCCTCCCCTACTGTGAGAGATCAGGAAGGCTTCCTGGAATAGGTTATCTCTGAAAGGAAGTCCGGCTGAGTATCTGCTTGCCCTTGGGGTCTTATATGGCTTGGTGATTTGGTTACTCTGTGGCCTCCAACACCTGTCATGTGCCAGCATGGGGTACAGTCTTGAATGTCACAGTCAGAAGGGACACATGCCCTTATAGTATAGAACCAGCTTAGTGCCACCCTATGCCCAAGCCAAGCTGGGCCACCATAGTGCCTGTCCACTGTGGGTTAGCACTAGCTACTAAATGCTCTTTAACGATACAGCATGGAAAAGGTACTGGCATGCACTCATTATAAAAGGATTGTTTTTTAAAGATATGTTTTACTATTTTAATTAATGTATTTGTATGTGTGTGAGATTGAGTACAAGTGCAGGTGTCCTTGGAGGCAAGAGATGTCAGATTTGCTGGAACTGCAATTACTATGCTTGTAAACTGTCTGATGTGGGTGCTGGGAGCCAAACTCAGGCCTCCCAGGAGAGCAGCAAGTGCTCTTAAGTGTTGAGCCCTAAAATTTGTTTTTATTTACGTGTGTGTGTGTGTGTGTGTGTGTGTGTGTGTGTGTACCACATGTGTGCAGTGCCTGCAGAGGCCAGAAGAACATTCTCATCCCTTGGAGCTGAAGTTATACCGACTTAATAAGCCACCTATTATGAGTACTAGGAACCAAATGCTGGTCCTCTGCAAGAGTGGTATGGTCTCTTAATTACAGAGCCATCTCTACAGTCCAAGTGGATTCTTTTGAGACAGAGACTCACTCTGTACAGTCTAGACTGGCCTTGAACTCAGCAGTTCTCCTGCCTCTGCTTCCTGAATGCTAGGGTGTCCCCACCACCTGCTAGGTTCATGCTCACGACCATGTGACAGGTCAAATGTATCTCTCTGATGGGCACAGCCTGTGTTGACAGAGGCCACTTGGCTCCAGGGGAGGTGAGGGCAGAGCCTAGACCTTAGGATAAGGCCACACTGCACCCCAGACCATGAGCAGGAAGCAGGAACAGAAGGGGCAGCTCCCAGGTTGGCAGGGTAAACCGAGTAGTATACTGGGAGCAGTAAGCAAGAAAGAACATCACAGCCATGGTTGTCATTGGGGAAAGACCTTCCCAGTCCTGCTCCTGGGCCATAAAAATTGGCTGGCAGGTCCCTGGTGACCCTCAGCCTCATCCCCAGGACTAGATTGGGGGACTCCCTTCAAGAGCATTGGTCTCAGGTTCTCAGGCCCTTTCCAGAGCACCTGCTTTTCCGACAGAGAGCTGCCCATTGGGGCAGTTGGCACACTCAGCAAGGGCAGGGACCGTAGCCTGGTTTTAAGGAGTTGGGTTTTGGTGGTAGAAACCAGCAGACACAGCCAGTGGTGCTGACAGAGGAGACCCAAGGAGGATATGGGGAGCGCTTCCTGGAGGAGGCACACTCTATCCAAGGAAAAAGACTTTGTTGGGAAGGTGGGCACGGCTGGGGAAGGCAGAATGCCTCCAAGTCCAAGATCCCAAGTTCGAGGAGAGGATGGGAGCAGAGCTGCAGAGTTTTGGGAGCCAGTACTAACGGGGTAACGGAAGGGTTGTGGTGGTAGGGGGTTTGCAGATGGGGTGCAATCTACTCTCTGGCTTCCCTGTCAGGCTCAGGCTGTTTAATCATCCGCGCGGGTGGGAAGAGGCGACTCTGTACCCCATATCTGTATTTAGTGCTGTGCTCTGAGGGAGTGAAATAGAAGTGCAGGGCTGGCAGTGGCGGTGTTTGAAGCAGAGGGTGAGGGGCAAGGTGAGGAAACAGACTCAGAACAGTAAAGACACCTACCCTGGGTCAGGTGACCAACCCAACCCCAGGCCTGCCCTCGGGAACTTTTGCCTCTCATCACATGGCTGCCCCTTGTCCTCATCCTAAGCATCCCAGGCCACACCTTCTCTGTCATCTGGAGGTGACATCCTTGTCTCAGGTGCCTATGGTAAAAATGCCCTCCCAGCACCCTTGGCTCTGCCTCTACAAAGGTGGGTGTGGCTCTGCACTGGTCTTTGGAGGGTGTGTGTGCCTGCCTAGTGGAATTTGAACACCAGGGTGATGGCAGACACCACAGGCCCACATTTGCTCACCTGAGCTCCGTGAGCAAAGCTGAGAGCCTGGCTGCCAGACAAGAGCAGCCTGTCCCCACGTTGGCACCCAGGCCAGGGTCCTTGATTATCTACTTGGATCTGTGACCTGCTTGTCCTTCAGCCAGCCAGGTAGCATAACCTTCCAAGCCTCAATCCCTTCCTGGCACATTGAAGTGATACTTCCATTCAGATGTGCCAAATTCTGGACCAGTAGAATGCTCGCCTGACTCCTTAAATTGTGAGTCCACCCAGCCAGCAAGCTGCTCCATGCTGAGCCTGGATCAGGTGCTCTTGAAGGAGACAGACACAGAGAGAGTAATAGGAACTGCTAATGTGTGTACTGCAGCCTGCCTGTGCAAACACTATTCTAAGCTAGTACACTTGCTTAACCCTCAGCCGAGGCCTAATTCCCACTGCGGTTAGCTCCACATAACTGGTGAGAAACAGGTACCAAGAGGGATGGTCTCTTGCCCTGGGACACACAGCTTCTACCAGTGGGAGTGCAGGAGTGCTCTTCCAGGGACCGCTGGGTAGAGGAGGGTGCCCCCTTCAGGTGAACTCTCAGAAGCTCTGTATTCTTTGGTAGGTTGTCCTGAATCCTGGCCCCCTCCTCCGCTGCAGGAATGATGGGTTGGGCATGCTCCAGGTGGCCAGTGGGTTCACCACAGGACCTGCCTGAGAATCCCCCAGGTCTGATGTACATATCTCCAGCCCTTGCCAAAGCCAGTCAGGGGACAGACACTGTCTTAGGGCTTTCTGGAGAGCACAAATGGGAAGCGGCCCACACCATCCTATTGGAAATACCGCTATTGGCAGCTTGGGGCCTCCAAGACCCGTGAGCTGTTTTCAGACACGATGGGCAGGGCAGCGTGGGCAGAGGGCTGCTATATCCAGAGAGACAGATTTCAGCACTGAAGGACTTCCTCATGTCAGGGCCTCCAGGGCAAAGGTGAGGGAGGGCTTTTCACCAGCGTAGCTTAGCATAGCCAGACAGCATATGGACCCTAGGAAGACAGTCCACTCTCCAGTCTTGGGAAGAAATTCCCTGGTGAGCTAAGGATGCCATCTGTGGCCCTCCCAGCCTTACACCTATGCCCCCCTAATAGTCTACAGGGGTTAGACCCATTTTACAGCTCTGGAGACTGAGGTGACAGGAAGCTACCTGCTTCAGCTAATCCAGCCAGCCTCTATGTAGTTCAGCTCAGTGGTTCAGGTGTTTGTGAGCATATCCTAGAACCTCCACCCAGGACAGCCAACCAAGCTCCCTAATCCTTCCTCATTCCTTCTTCTCACGGGGACTCCACTGGCCTAGTGATACCCTACCTCAGGCCTTCCCTCCCACTGGTGGGGAAAGCTCTTTAATGAGTAAGCCATTTGGGGAAGTGGATGGGCAGGGGCATCTGGCTATGGGCTGGCAGAGTGCCCAGGGCATTTTGTTTACACCCTCAGCACCACCCAGTTTATACCACAGTTATAGCCCTTGGGCATGTGTTTTCTTCCCCTTGGCCCCCCAGGGTGATGGATTTATGAGATGGGTAGACACACGCTCCACCTTGTGCCTCTGAAGCTGGGTTCAGTAACTTTCCACTGTGGGCAGCAACTCCTTGGGCCTCAGGAGAGCTTCCTTGCCCTCAAGGTTCTTGGTGTTCAAGGGCAGGGGATGGCAGAGTGGAATTTCCATGTGTCTGGGTTATGGCATAGGGCTCCATCCTGGAAGGCAGAGGCTTTGTTCTCAGAACCAGGGAGTTCTGCGTCACGTTGCCCCATCTCCCATTTGTCAGACTGGGCCACTGAGGTCCGGAGCCTGGCCCAGGGTCTCAGAGCAATTACACCTGGACTGTGGCTACAATCCCAAGAGAGAGGTTTGAAAGAGCCCCTGTCTTAGAGGCAGTACTGAGTTCAGACCTCTGTCTGCGTGTCCTTGGGCAAGACAGTTGCCCACTGTGAGCCTCCTTCCCCTTGTTATCCTTAGGGTGGGGATAATGATGGCACCGTCCTCCTTTTCAGGGTTTGGAAATGAATACCAGGTGGAAGTCAGAGCCCTGCACACAGTAGGGCTCCAAGAGTGTCCTTTATTCTTGGAGGCAAAGAATCTGCACTCCCAAAAATTGTTGAGATGAGGGGGTCAAGGCCAAGTTGCCCCGTCACACCCAACATCTCGAGCCCTGTCCCATGGAAACAAGCGTAGGCTTTCACTGAGGTGTGGTTTACCTGTGCCCTCGCTGGGGCCAGCCCCTCTCCATCTTCAGAAATGGGCCGTGAGCTATAGAGTGGCCACAGGGAGCCAAGACTGAAAGGAAGGAGGCTTGCACAGGCCCAGCACACACCATCACCTCCTGGGGCAGCAGGCTGTCCTTGGGGGCCTGTGAGACACGGGAAGAGCCAGCCTGGGGTGCAAAACCCTGGTGCGGTCAGGGCATCCTGACTCCGGCTTCAGCTGGCTGCTCAGAACCTCACTGTCAGTTCACCTCAGCCTGCCGGGCCTTAGGCAGTTCCTCTGCCTCTCCAAGCCCCTGTTCTTCAGGAGCAGGACTTCTAGCAGCCACCTCCATCTCAGGGGCAGGTGGTGGGCCTCAGCTCCCAGGGTCTGCCTTCCAGCAGGCTCCTCTCTAGTTCTTACCCGACCTCGGGTTGCAGGCCCTTGGGACTCCCCTCCCCCACGGTCACCGCTTTCCCCTTTTAGAAACTTTGCCTTTGTTCATCCCAAGTTCCGCCAAACCGTGACCTTTTTTGAGGCTGCGAACCAGCTGATTGATGGCTTCCACTGCCACCCTGCTTGCCCCAGCCAGAATCCCTTTCTGTGCCAAGCCCCACAGCGGCCTCGCTTACATCTGCTGCGTGCATTCTCCTTGCAGGTTGGGATGTTAGGGAGCCCTGGGGTGAGCATGCTGTGAGTCTGGGGAGAGAGGCAGCCCCGATGGAGATCCTATTCCACACTCTGCTCCATTTCCACCCTGCAAGGTGATGAGCGTTCCCACGAACACCCCGACCCTCAGAAGGGTCTGCAGGTGCTCACCTGGTGCAGAGTTTTTACAGTGCCTCTGCTCTGGGCACCACCCGTGGTGGGAGAGTGGCTGTCAGCAAGGCAAAGAGAGAGGGAGAAGCATAGGCCTGGGCAGCTCTAGCCAGCTTATCAGTGAGCGCTGGCTGCCAGGGCTGCCCGGGGAAGGGCTACGTGTGTGTGTGTGTGTGTGTGTGTGTGTGTGTGTGTGTGTGTGTGTGAGGGGGGTGGGAGGGCTGGACAGGCAGGAGACTGTGGCAGTTAGACATGATGTTCAAAATCTTGGCTTTCTTTCTCATGCCTGTCCTACTGGGCCATTTTGACAGGCAGGGAAGAAAGCAAGGGTCACAGTTTCAATCCCATTCTTCAGAGAGGTAGATCCACTGGGGGCATTGTCCAGCTTCAAACTCTTCAGCAACCCCCAAGCTTTCTTGGAGACCTCCTTTGCCTGGCCTTTAGGACCCTTTGTGAGGCAGCCCTTGACTCTCCCTGCATCCTCCTGCTCTCTTCTACCCTGTAATCTTGGAGGGTTCCCAGTGCAGGCTGCTTATCCTCCCTCGAAAGCTTCCCTGGTGCCGGTCCCTACCTGAGCACTCTTGCCTTCCTGTACTCTGCCCCCATCCCTTCTTCTGTCTGTGGGGTGACTCCTTCCGACTTCTCCTGTGCACTTTGTCTGGGTGTCCTTCCTGCTGCTTTCAGCTCTAAATCTACCTCCTGGGGGGAAAGAGATGGCAGGGGAGTCCTGTGTGTGACTCACTGGGACATGTACCCCACAACCCACACAGGCACTGGCACAGAGCAGATGCCACAGAGCTGTCAGATGAGGAGGAAGTGATACACTGAGGAAGGCATGAGGGACATTCCTTCTGGCCCTCAGCACTGGGGCCCTAACCCTGAAGCCGGCACCTGTAAGGCTGGAGTTTCCTGGGTCCTTTCATCAAACAGTAACCTGGCCAAAGGGCCCATGGAGTTAGAGGGACAGTGAAATGACACTGTGTCTGGGCTCCCATCTGAGTCAGCGCAGCTGAGGGGGCTGCTACACTGAACAGTCTCCAGAGAACAGAAAAGACTTTCTCCCCAGCAGCCTGGAGGGACCCCCAGCTCCCCACAGCTGTTGACTATTGCTAGTTGTTTGCTGAGCAAAGGGGAGGCAGCCAGTGACCGTTTCCAGCGCGGGCTGGCCCTCTTCCACCCCGGGTACTGGCCAGCCAGGGCTCTGAGGCCAAGAACAAAGTCCCCTGTGCGCCTGTTGCTGTGTTTGGCAGGGGAGCCTGGGAGGGTTTGTCTTTTTCTAGTCACTTCAAACCCACCAATAGAAAGGTCCCTCCTGCTGCCAAGGACACCCAAGTCTGTGCCCTTTTGGTATGGCGGGAAGCCTCGTTTTTCTTATCTCTGAAGCTTGCCCTACACACACCTACACACTCGAACACCCCATGTTTTGGGCTGCCTGCAGAGCTAGTTTGCATTTTGAGCTTGAGCAAGTATTTCTTGAACCAGACATTTCTCATTCAAGGTCTACAATCTAAGGATTGATGATCCAAGTCCAGGAAGCCTCTTAAGTTGAATGTCAGATTCTGTGCATGGGGTGTGGGTGTGTTCCTGGGGAGAGAAGGCTGTGCACTGTGCATTGCTCTCAGTAAGGCCTGTGATTCTGCCCTACCCTTACCCGTTTCGACCAGCTGCCCTGGAGAAGGCCAGGTGGGAGCAGGGCCCTGAGCCTGGCCTCCCAGCCTCACTTTCTCTTCCGGTTGGAAATGGAGGGTAGTGAAAACGGTCTCTGCTGGGCGGGGGGTATTTCCGGCTTATGTCCTGGTGTGGGGGCCTGTGCCCAGCACATTTTAGGAACCCAGCAGGGATTCCCAGAGAAGGGCAGGCTCTTGTTAAAGGTGGGTGAGCCCTGCTCCTGGCTCCAGCCAGAATGTCATCACTACCAGCACTGTGAAAACTCCCAGCATACCTGGCAGTGGGTGCTGTTTCCTCAATGTAGACCTAAGGCTCAATGGCACGAGGTTTGGGGCTGATTGACAGGACACGTGTGCCTGACACAGAATGGCTACTTAAGACTAGGCCTCTGTCTGTGGACAGGAGAGGAGCTAACCCTAAAGGTTTGGGGTAGCATTTCCTGGCCAAAGCCATGGGCCCTCTGGGAGAAACTATGTCCCTGTACACCAATTAAAGAAAGAACCAGATGTTTTACAGGCACCCTCTGTGTGCTACACATTGCACATCACATGAGCCTGTGCTGTCTGGGTCTGTTTGGGCTCAGAGGTGTTAAGCACGGAGTTTAAAGTCACACAGCAAACATACAATACTCCCTGGTTTGGGCTGGATGTATATGGCTACAGGCCTGGGCTCTCTGGAGCCACAGGAGATCCAGTTGGAGGTGAGGGGCTTGACCACTGGTTGTACTTTGATGGAGGGCATGACTAAGTGTCAGAACTTAGGGAGGCATCTGGGTATGTTCTCATCATCCCTGCTAGCCACCTCAAGGTGGAGAGCTAAGGTCACCCACCATTTGCAGGTGACAGGGCCACATCTTTGTCAGTCGAAGGGACTTGCTCAAGGGCCCTCAGGCAGATTAGTAGCAAAGCACAGACTGAACCCAGAGTCACAGCAAGAGCCACCCAAGGAGCGTTCACAGGCTTGCCTAGGACTGGGCAGTGGAGATGCCTAGTGTGCCTTCCCCAGTCTTAAATCTGCATGCTTTAGTGTTGCTCCAGCTGAACTCTAGAAAGACCCCTATCACATACTGGGGTGGGGCCCAAGCTACTGGCTGTGAGGTTCAGGCAGAGACTGTCCCTGCTGTCAAACACAAGGGTGACTTGGGAGATCTGCTCTGTTCCACTTACCAGAAATCCCCTCCCTGACTGGATCTCATGGTTCCTAGATGGGCCTCACTAACCAGGAACCTTGGCTGTGTGTGTGGTAGGAAAGTGGTTTTGTGCTTGGTATGATTTGGGAGCCTCATCCTAGCTGAATGCCCTTGTCTGATTCTGGTCCTGGTGTTGGCAGCTGTGACAGGACATTCCACAATGAAGTGCCAGGTAGGCCCGAGCCAGGGCAACATGGGATGTATGCCAACAGAACCTTAGCAAAGGCAGTGAGCGACTAGGTCCTCTGGCTGCTACACAGAAGGGGTCTGTAAACTGGGTCTGTCTACCGGAAGTGGGGATGGTAAGGTGAGGATTCATCTTAAAGGCCAACTGCAGTCATGCTGAGATGCCTCCATCGTGGGGCATGCAGAGTGGGGGGCCTTGGCTTGTCGTGGGACCAGCACAGAAATGAACAGTTCAGTGGGAATGGGGTTGCTAGGCTTTGTCTTCCCCCAATTTTCTTCTGTTAATTGCTCCTGCTGAAGTGCCTGAGTTCAGTTTCCTGCTGATGTGCCCAGAGCCTTGGCTCTCCTGCTAACTACAGTCCCCTGTGTCCCTGACCCAGCAAAGCCGGTGCTGGAGGTACATCAGGACACCTGTTGCCCTTCATTTTAAATGTCTTCACTTGGTGTCACGGACACATCCGTCCTACCCACCACTGCTCTGGTGTTCTTTGCCTCTCACCAAGTCTCTGGCCTCAGTGGGGGAAAGCGGAGTGTTTATCCCCCATTCCCTGAAGGAAGTTGGGTTGTGTAACCAAGATTAAACAGCTATGTCAGCCTGGGGCCTATGCGTGAGTGCTATCCAAAAGCACAGTGGTGTCTGCAGGGAGCTTACCCTACAGTCACAGAGGCTGGATCTCCCCATCTACCTGCCCACCCACCTACCCACGTGACCAGATTGGTCACTCTCTGGAAACACCTGCTGAGGCTCCTGGGCTGTTTGATGGGGAGATTTGATGAAGAGATAAAACTGGTGCCCAGAGCGGAGCAGGAGAGAAGTGGTCACCCAAGGTCACAGTACACGTGGTGCTCTGAAGGCTTTGATCTGTGGTCCTATTAATGCTTCCTGGAGAATCCAGCAGATGCAGGGGACCGTGGTCTTTAGTCACTGGAGGAAGCTGTAGCCCATGTTTGTTGGCCTACCCAAGGCTGCATGTGCATGCTGCCCCTGATCATGGCATCCTGCTTGCTTGGATTTCATCTTCTAAACTCCTATAGGTCTCTAATTGGTGGTTCTTCTTATTGCGTTGGTTCCAAAGATGGCTGCCTCTCCAAAGCCACCCTCTCTGCAGGCAGTACTGGCTGGCCAAAGGCTGGTATGTTTTTGCACAGCCCCCTCTTGCCTTGGGTCATGCCATCTGGTCTGAGTCTCCTGGCTTGGCACTTATGACCATCCATCTGAGCCCCAGGACATGGACAGCACATGTACCAACCCTTCACACAGTGGCTGCCCAGCCTTGGCACCCTGAGCCACCACTACTGCAGTCCCCTGGCTGCTTTTCCCACAGCAGCCAACTCCCTGCTCTGCCCACAGCACTCCCCTCTGATCTGTCAAGACCCCTCTCTGTGGACATTACTGCCACCCACAGCTCCTGGGTGCTGGGGCATGTGCTGGCCTTCAAATGCTCCTTGTTGGAGTGAATCCAGCTGGGACACTGGCGAGATGCCAGTCACTCTGTGGGGTCTGCAGAGAGTATGAGCGGGTGAAGAAAAGACCGAGTGAACAGCAGCGGACGGAACACTTTGTGTGCCGCCCTCTTGTGTCACACTCCAGAGCCTCTTCTGAGCGCCTCCTGCAGCCCTCCTGCCCGGGTCACTGTTGCTTTATTGTGAGAATGGAAGGGGGAATACGGGGCAGAGTAAGCGACTCCTGGATGTTTGCTGGCTGTGTGGTGACTGCCCAGCTTGCAAGTAAAAGCCAACCCCAAGCAGAAAGGTCCGTATTGGCTAACCACCGCGTTTGCACCCCAGCTTCTGGATTTGAGGGCAGACATCCCAGGAGCTGGACATGGTGATTGAGAAGGAGGATCATTGTAGGCAGACAGAACAGCAGGTACATGTGACTAACATGTGTGGAAAAGGATGGGGTCTTACTGCAGCCCAGACCTGGTGGGTGTGCCTGAACAACTGAGGCAGTAGTGACCCTGACACTTGTGCAGCTGCACTGGGGTAGCCTAGTAGAGCCCACAGAAGGGGGTTATGCCCTGACTGACCTGAGCTTGCACCTTGCAGTCCCTCCGTTGGCCTGTTTCCCTATCTGTAAGTAGGCTGTGGCAGAAGCTAGTCCCTAGAGGCAGCTAATGTCTAGGCTAGCAGGCGGCGGCTAGCCTTTATCAAGGACCTGATTTGGCCAGGCCTTGGATGGGCAAGGAAGGTGTGATCGAAGTCCTGCCCCTGGGTCCACACCTGGCACAACCCTACCCTTCCTCTTCCCTCTGCTCCCCTTCAAACCTACTCCACAGAACCAAAATACCTTTAAAAAGCAGGTTCTGCTCATTGAGTATTGTTTTAATGTTCAAAGCAAATATATCAAGTGTTTTTATTTCTGTGTGGAAAATTTCTTAGAACCTTTGTATCTCCTCTGCCTTCAAGACATACTCAGCATCTGACCCTTCTCGCCACCTACTGGCCTCTCTCCGATCTGAGCCTTGTGACCTGGCAGGCCTGTCCAAGCTGTGGATCTTCCCAGAGCCCATCCTGTTCCAGTATCCAGAGTAGTCTTCCAATCTCAGCACTGAGCTTTCCATAGCAAAGCTCCCTGGCGGCAGTGGCATTGTTAAAGAAAAGGCAAAGCTCTATAAGCCCCCCCCCCCCCCCCCCCCGACTCCCCCAGCTCCGGCTCACCCAGACCCGCTCCCCAGCTTGCCCACACTGGCTCCTTGTTGCTCAGTCTTATCAGTACTTTCCTTCCTTGGGGGGGCGGCTTTGCACTGTGTTCCCGCCTGGAGTTCTCCTTCCTAAACCCTCAGGGCCCATTCCTTCTCTTCCTCTGGTATTCTGTTCCAGTCACCCATGGGGAGGCTCTCTAGGCAGATCCCAGGGCAGGTTCTCAACTCATTATTCTCTGCAGTGTATCCCTGCCAGCGCACAACACTTCATTTGTTGTCAGACTCATCAGAGGGGACCTTTGTCTGTCTCGGGACAGGTGTATGCCTGCTGCCTAACATGCTGGCTGACACATAGTAGACCTTTGCTTAATGTTTGCTAAGCAACTAGTTGACAGCAGCCCCTGAAGATTTTTTTTTTTCTGATGAGGGACTCTGTCCTGCACCTTGGCCTGATATCTTCTTTAGCAGGTGGGTGCCTTCTGTCTAAAGAGGTCTGCTTCCCTTCTCAGCTTTTAGAGGGGCCATGATGGTTTCTTCCCCCCTTGCTCTGCCACCCGTCAGCCTCAGAGTTATCAAAACCCTCCACCTCCGTCCCTGAGAGGACCACAGTACAGCGCATGCTGGGTTGAGTGGGAGGAGTAACCCCACAATGGCCTGCCTTGAGAATGCCCTCTGCTGCTGTAGTAAGTGCAGGAGTCCTCTCTTCAGTGACCACCCACCCGCCACCTCCCTTGGAGTGGAAAGAGGAAGGAGGGGAAGGTGACTCCCACTCCATTCTGGGCCACTTGGGTTCTGACCAACTGCTTAGGTTCCCTGAAAAGGCTCTCAGAGCAAATCTCCATAGAAATGAACCCCCAGAAGGTACATTCTAGAAAAGCTAACCACCTGACCATCAGGGAAGGGGGAAAGCCAGAGTCCTGGCTGAAATAGCTCTGGAGCCTTAGAGAGATCGTGAGGTCACCAGTGGTCCATCACAGACCCTAGGTGTCCTGCCATGTTTGGGCATTTGATCCACACTGCCTTCCAGCAGTGATGGGAGTTTACTGGACCCATTTGGAGACAAGAAAATCAGGTGGAGAGGTTGACAGCATTACCACTGTTGCTGGGAGCCTGGGACTGCAAGCTGCTTTAGGGATCTCAGAAGAATGTGTGTACCCCAGATCCCTAGCTTGCTGTGAACACAAATTTTAAGGAAAGCAACCAGATACTGCCCCCCTCCTCCACACCATTCCTCACAGAATCCCAACACTCTGCAGCTCAGATGTCGTCCTGGGAGGAAGCTTCTTGACTTGGGGGTGGTTTGCTGGAGATGAAGAGGTCATCTGACCCCAGGCCAGGTGGTGATAGGCTGGGTGTGGAAAGGGAGCTCTTCAGTGCACGCTCAACATTAAACCTTGGGTTGCTGTGAAGTGTGTGCATTGGCTTACCATGGTTGGGGACAGGGGTAGGGGAGCTCCTTAGGTCTAGGCCAGAACCTTCTAGAATGTATCCATGCCCAGTCTAAGTGGAATTTATGGAAATGATTAGTAAAATCCTGGCGACAGGAGTACCAAGCACTGACATGCTTTCTCTGCCCACAGACTCCAGCCCTCCCGCACGCCTCCTAGCCTCCCGGCCTTGTTACGGCCCTGGCCCCGAGAGGCGAGCGGTCCTGGGCGAGGCACCACGCTTCCACGCTCAGGCCAAGGGCAAGAATGTGCGGCTGGACGGCCACTCGCGCAGGGCTACACGGCGCAACAGTTTCTGCAACGGCGTCACCTTCACGCAGAGGCCCATCCGCCTGTATGAACAGGTGCGGCTGCGCCTGGTGGCTGTGCGTCCTGGCTGGAGCGGTGCCCTGCGCTTCGGCTTCACTGCGCATGACCCGTCACTCATGAGCGCTCAGGACATCCCCAAGTATGCCTGCCCTGACCTGGTCACACGGCCTGGATACTGGGCTAAGGCGCTGCCTGAGAACTTGGCGCTGCGGGACACGGTGCTAGCCTACTGGGCTGATCGCCACGGCCGCGTCTTCTACAGCGTCAACGATGGTGAGCCAGTGCTTTTCCACTGTGGCGTGGCTGTGGGAGGCCCACTCTGGGCACTCATTGACGTCTACGGCATCACCGACGAGGTGCAGCTGCTGGGTAGGTTGGTTGGCACAGTCTATGTGACCATAGCGTTTACAGCCCCGGGGGCCTGTGCTCACCTGTGGGCACTCAGCTGCCCAGTGTGCCCCCATGTGTCTTGATTCTCACAAAAGCAATGATGTTCAATTTCCGGAGGAGGAAACTGAGGCACAGCGTTACTTTTGTTACAGAACTGGGAGGGAACCCACGTGGGCTGGGCACAGAGCCCATGCCTTGGCCAGCCAGCTTGTCACTCTTAGACCCCTACTCACTCATTCGTTCACTCCTTCTTTCACTCATTTGTTCATGTACCACCTCCTCCAATCCCAGCATGCATTTCCTCTGCTGGCTTTTATTCATTCAGTAGATGAACCTATGCCTGTGGGCAGTCAGGGGCAGCATCCAGAGCCAGGCTAACTATGAAGAAACTCAAGGTGCTTTGGGGAGGGCCTTGTAGTGCTGAAATTCTGACTGTGGATGCTCCCAACGTAAAAACTTTCTCCCATCATCTTGAGACACTGTATGTGGTCATATATATATTTGTGATGTATATATGTGTATATAAATATATATATGGCTCACCCTACCACTGAGCATGAAGGAAAGACACACACACACACACACACACACACACACACACACACACACATCATCATCATCATCATCTGAACATCTCCAGGACTTCCCAGTCACATGGCTACAAGGACTGCCTAAGATCATATGTGTGTGTTACTTTAAAAAAAAAAATTGATGTAGAATTTGACCAGGAGTAAGGTGGTACACGCCTTTAATTCCAACACTTGAGAGGCAGAAGCAGGTGGGTCTTCGTTTATGAGTTTGAGGCTAACCTGGTCTACATAATGAGTTCCATGCCAATCAGGCTGCGTATAAGATCGTGTTTGAAAAACAAAACAAAAAATGATGTAGAATTAACACAAACAGGAAAGTAGTCATTTTAAAAGGCACAGTTGAGTGGCCTTGAGTTGGTGCCCATGGCCTCTGGTTCCATCATAGCTACTCTTCTCAAAGGACACCAGACCCCTTCGGCCAGTCTCTGTTCTGTCCTCCTCTAGTGAAGGGCCATCACTTCTGAGGCTGCAGCCTGCACTTGAGATAACCCAGCCTAGACTTGGGAGGTTTGAAGGGAGAGGAGTTTTCTCAGGGAAGCTGGACACGGCCCTGTGTGTAGTTTACCTACAAGGAAATACGCAAGGGTAAAGGGAGAAGGTGGATGGATAGACACATTTACCCACCTGCCTGTGGCCTGAAGCTTCCCCTCCTGAGGGGTTCTTCACTCTTTGATATTCTGCGTAGCCTGTTCCTAAATGCCCTGTGACTGGACTGATGCATCACCCTGGAGATCGCCGCTGATTGCTTCTCTTTATGGAAAGATGGTTTATACAGCTAAATGTTTGGGCTGTTTTGGTTTGCCCCCCACACACATACCACTGGGCATGGGGAGCAGATTCAGTGTCCAGGAACTGACTCTCCCCTTTCCCAGAAATAAGGAGGCCGAAGAAGTTCTAAGTGGTTAGAGTAGTCGGGGACATGAAAGTCAGAGACTTGTGCCTAGACCCGGATCTTCACAGGCCATCTGTGTAGAATTGACAGAGGCAGGCCCTCTCTGAGCCTCGGTTCTTTTTATCTGTAAAGCAGATGCATGATGACACCCACCTCATGGGATGATTGGCAGGGTTATAGGACATGGTGTCTGGAGGGGTACATGGACCTGAGACACTGGTGGCACTTGACCAGCATCTGGGAAGCAAGGACCTCTGCTGGCTTGCGTGTGGGCAGGGCCTGTGTCCCAGTTTTGGGCAGATCAGACTGGACAGCACCACTCTGAGCTGGGGCCTCACTTGGGCATTCTAAGCACACCCCTGCCCACCCTTACCCCATAAAGGTTTTCCATGAAGGCTCCAGAAACTGCAGCTTTTCTAAACTCTCGCGAACCTCCCACCACTTTATCCCTGTAGAGTAGGAAGCACTCACACCTGTTTCCCCAGCCCATGTCTCTGTGAGCAGACAGGAAGCCACAGCCACACGTGAACAGTGAAAATGGGTTAGGAATTTTTAAAAAGACAGATTGGAAGCTGGCCTTGATGACTAAATGAGGCTGAAGGCACCTAGGGAACACACGGATCCCCTCCTTGCTTTTCTCACTCGGCAAACTTGCATAGAAACTCCACCACCACCACTGCCACCACCACCACCGTGTTGTATGACCCTTGGGAGGAAGTGGGCAGAGCCCACCATGTAACCGAGAAAACCTGAGGCTGTTTCTTTATTTGCAGATAAATAGCACACCCAGAGCTGTGCTAGCTGATGGGACATACCTGGGACAGAACAGTGTTCACACACATATAACAGGGGCAAGAAGAGCAAGAGGAGCTCTGTCTCTGGGTCATGGGGTCATGAGGTCATGAGGTCATGAGGTCATGGGTGAATGTCCCTTTCTCCTAAGAGTTGCCAAAAAGTATGTGTATGTATAGTTAACTGTGTTGCTTTTGTTCATATGTATGAGTGCATACCTGAGTGTGTGCATGTGGTGGAGGCCAGAAGAAGGTGTTAGATCACCAGGGACTGGGATGACAGGAAGTTATGAGCCATACTATGTGGGTACTAGGATCTGAACCTGGTCCTCTGCAAGAGCAGTGAGTGCTTTTAACCACTGAGCCATCTCTTCCAAAGTTAAGGTTTTGGGCTCTTTTGCAGGACTGATAAAAATACGAAGAGAAGCCTGGTGTGGTGGTGCACGCCTTTAGCCCCAGCACTCAGCAGGTGGTTCTCTGTAACTTTGAGGCCAGCCTGATCCATATAGGAAGTTCCAGGCCAGCCAGAACTACATAATAAAACTCTGTCTCAAAAAAAGGGAAAGAGATTGTAGCTGTAGCCCAATGACAGAGCACTCATCCAGGATGTGAGGTCCCAGGTGTGATTGCCAGCACTGAATAAAAGGTTTTAAATAACAGTAAATAAACGGATGTTAAGCCACCATGACTTAATATCAAGAATGGGCAGTGGGTAAGGGATGATGTAATGTACAACCCTGAGAGATCCCTGGGAAAACTTAGCTTGGGAAGAGAGGTACCCCAGGACTCACCAATGGATACCTCACAGCAGCCAGTGTCTGATTTACCCTGTGCACCCTAGACTTCTGAGGAGGCAATATATAATTGTTTTAAAATTCTTGGCCTTGAAATCCCAGAATAGAAAAAACAAAAACCCAATGCCCTTCATCGCCCCCTCACTTCTCATACCCCACTGAATAAAGCCTGCAAAGCAAAACCCAAAGATGACATCAGGGTAGAGCTCTCTAGTGGAGCAATAAAAATACAGACATCTAGTTAAATTTGAATTTAAGATAAACAAAACAAAAATTTAGTATGACTGTGTCCTGTGGCAGTATTTGGAACATGCTCATACTAAAAAAAAAAAAAAAAAAAAAAAATTGTTTATCTAAAATTCAGATGAACCCAGGCTTTATTTCATCCAGCACCACAGGCCTGGGAAACACGGTCCTCGTCTTTAGGGACTGCCCCAGAACTTGAGCCCAGTCAAAAGGGGCCCACAGGCTGCACACAGCTTTTGGCCTGGTGGAAGTGTGTGCCCTGCCCTGCGTCTTCCTAGTGTGGGTTCGGCTACCACACTGGTGAGGCCAGGCCCAGGGTGCAGTTCCGGGTTCTGAGAAGGAAGGTGACCGGCCCTTGAGCTCACAGTCTTTGAGGCTGAATTTGTCTGTATTGGGCTCAGTAGCTCTCAGCCCTAGCTGTACACTGAGTCCCCTGAGAGACCTGGAAAGTCTCTGCTCAGGCTGTGCCGAAGCCAGTAGTGACAGCTGGCTCCCAGCACCAGGCTCACCCAAGACTCTCAGGTGGTACAGCCTGCAGCCAGGACTGTATTTCTGAGGAAGGCCTTTGCGCTGGGTGCCTGCCCCTCTCTTTCCCTCCCTCCCCTCCCTCTTCCTCCGAGCCACCCTGTCACTCTTGAAATGGAATCCCTTTTGATCCCACTTCTCCTTCCTTGTATTTGTGATCACGTCACATGTGCCAGGCCTGTCTCATCAATTAGTGCACCCCGGGACAGCTTGCAGATATGGAAAACGAGGCTCACATCTGCTAAGGTATACTGGCATTCCAGCTGTCCTCTTTCCCCAGAGCATTGTACTATCCGAGGGAGACTGGCTGAAGGAGATCCATCCCTCTTCCCAGCACAAAGGGTCTGGGTCTGAGTGGTCCCCATCCTTCCTCTGCCCAGTGGCTGGTCAGATTAAACAAATACCATGCCAAGGCCATGGCACCACAGTCTAGATAGTCTGAAATATTTGGTTGCTTCAGTATCACTTAAGTGGAAAAAAGGACATAATGCCTTGCACCTACCTGGGGTGGCTCTTCACTTCTCTGCTGCCATTCTGTAAGCTCCCTCCTCAGCTTGACTGTCCTGTGGGGCAAACCAAGGGCCATCTGCAGATGGCAGTCCCATGTCTTCCTACCTGCTTTCCTGGCTCTCAAGGCTTACTGGCCTCATTCACCCATTAGGGTTCAAACCCCGTCTCTTGACTTGTGGCCATAGGCAAGGGGTGGGATAGTAGTGACTGGCCAAGTTGAAGGACCCCCGAATCCTCAGGTCATAGCTGTGAAGGTGGGTTGTTCTTTCCAAGGGAAATCTGGGTATGGGTACAGAAGCCAGAGAGCAGGCCTGCCTGGGCCTTGCAAGGCATCACACACCTGACTGGAAAGGCTACACACTCTCTTCTGAGACAGAAGGCCTGGATTCTATGCTAGCTGCACTTGCTTTCTTAAAGTGTATTACAGCATACATAAAACACATGTAAAAACTACATAAGGGCTCTCAAGCAGTTAAGAGCACCGGCTGCTCGTCCAGAGGACCCAGCCAGACTCTATTCCCAGCACCCACATGGTGGCCCACAGACATCTGTAACTCCAGTTTCAGGGATCCAGTGCCCTCTTCTGACCTCTGTGGGCAGCAGGCACACAAGTGGTACACAGACATATATGCAGGCCAAACACACATAAACATAAAAGTAACAAATGTTCTCAAAATACATATAAACGTATTTTAAATATATATTCAGCTCTTAGAGTCACCCAGAGTATGGAATGTGTGTATGTATATATAACATGAAGATAAGTATGTGTATGTATGTGTAAACAACTATAGACTTAAACAAGCTCTCATAAAGCAAGCCCATTTCTCCTTGAGAACATCAGCAGACCTTGAATGCCATCTCTAAACTGTTGGCTCCCATGTTAGCCGCTCTTCTATCCACTATAACAAAATAGCCGAGGCTTTGCCGTGAAGTCTGTTTGGCATGTGTTGCAGGTTGGAAGACCAGATTAGGCTGCTTCCCTGATCTGGCCTCTGTCGGGGCCCCTGGGAGCTGCCATCATGGGAGCACAGAGGAAGACATCACATAGTGAGACCAGAAGCTGGAGAGCATTGGGGGTCAGGCCTGCCCTCACAGGATAGTTACTCTTCAGCCCAGCCTTGGGGACCAGCACTTCCAATAGCGTGCACTGAGTCAGTCTTTCAGAACTTGTACTATATTTTAGTCATCCAGGACCTAGCTCCCAGCACAGGAACCCCAGGAGTTCCCAGAAGCACACCCCACCCTGCCCGCTGCCTATCTGCTTCCTTCTGACACCTCAGCCTTGCACTGAGCCTGCTAGATGGAATTCTTGACTCTCCCCACCCCTTGCTCTTCTAGGACCCTACTGTCAGCTAAAGGTACCTCCCACACCAGACACTGGCATCCACACTTCCTCTTTCCTCACCATTCTGTCACTTCTGTTCCCAGTGTCATTGTATTGAAGAGTCCTAGACAGACAGCTTGGGTTCTGTGCTGGGTCCTGTGCTGGGTCCTGTCCCCTACACCCCGTGCCTCGGCTTTCATCTTTGCCCAATAGCAGTAGTAATGGTTCATACCGGTCAATTGCAGTATTAAATGAGATACATGATTCCAGGTTAACCTGCCACCTGCCAGGGCCCCAATACAGGATTTGCTCTTTAGGTTGATGGTATGCACTAAACTAAGGAAACAGTAAAGGCTCTTTAAATGCCCAGACTCGCAGATGTAGGAAAACCTCTGGGGGGTGGGAGAGAGGAAAGGACAAAGGAAGGAGGCAAGAAGTTGGGCTTGGTGCACAAACCCCAGGACTTGGGAGGCTAAGATGGAAGATCACAAGTTCAAGAACAGCCTGGTGAGGGAGGGGGGAAAGAGGAAGCAAGGTGGAGAAAGAGAAGGCCCTTTCAAAGCAGCAGGAAGTCAGGTACAGCAAGGATGGAGGAACAGGTAGAACTCAATCCGGTCTGACCACCTGAAGCCCTAAGGTCAGGGGATCTGGGGCCCAGAGTCAAGAGGTCTGGAGGTTCTGGGGTGAGGTCCAAGGGCCAGGCAGATCTGGGGTTCAGGGCATTAGGTCTAGGAGTTCAGGAGTGGGGCCTGAAGTCTGGGATGAGATCTGGAGGAGCTGGGGTCTAGAGTCTCATGTCTGATATTGGGGTGCAGGGGAGGGGGGTTGCTATCTAAGGTCCAGGTTCTGAGGTTTGGAGTTTAGGAGTGTGGAGTCTGAGGTCGAGGGAACCTGGGGTTCAGAGTCTGAGGTTGGGGTAAACTGGAGTCCAGGGCTCTAGGTCTTCAGGAACTGGGACTGAGGTCTGGGGTCCAGGGTGCCAGCAGGCCTTCTGATGCTTCTCCTCTGTCCCGCAGAAAGCACCTTCGCGGACACACTGACACCCTTGCGCCTGGGCCAGGCCCGCCTCAGTGCCTGCCCCCCTCCCGGCAGCCATGACACCGCCAACTTCGACAACAATGAGCTGGAGAACAACCAGGTGGTGGCCAAGCTGGGTCACCTGGCTCTCGGCCGTGCGGACGCCGCCGTCCCGTGCGTGGCCCGCGAACGCGCTCGACCCGCGTCGTCACCCGCGCTGCTGGACGCGGAGCTGCGCTTCCACGCCACGCGCGGCCCCGACGTGAGCCTGTCTGCGGATCGCAGGCTGGCCTGCGCGCCCCGACCCGACGGCGGCCGCACCTTGGTGTTCTCCGAGCGGCCGCTGCGGCCGGGCGAGAGCCTGTGCGTGGAAGTGGGCCGGCCGGGGCTGGCGGCACCTGCGGCTGTGGCCTTTGGCATCACGTCGTGCGATCCCGGCGCGCTGCGGCCATCCGAGCTGCCCGCCGACCCCGCTGCGCTGCTAGACCGCAAGGAATACTGGGTGGTGGCGCGCGCCGGGCCCGTCCCCAGCGGCGGCGACGCGCTCAGCTTCACCTTGCGGCCGGGCGGCGATGTACTGCTGGCGGTGAACGGGCGCCCGCGGGGACGCCTGCTGTGCGTGGACACCTCGCAGGCGCTCTGGGCCTTCTTCGCGGTGCGTGGCGGAGCCGCGGGCCAGCTGCGACTTCTGGGTGAGTGACCCAAGGTCCCCAACAGAGGTCCCTCTAGCACCCGGCTGCTCTCAGGGCTTGGAGGGCGGGTGTAGTTTTTATTTCCCGTATGATTAATTTTATTAGCATCTTTTTTTTATTTAGAAAATGTATAATGCATTAATTAATTGTGTGTGTGAGAAGGGGAGTTCACTGACAGTGTGCAAGAGAAACAGCACCCCAACACGTCCAGAGAGTGGAGGGAAGGGTTGAGCCATTCTGTTTTGAGACGATTCTTGCCCTGGCCCTTAGAAGAAATAGGCAGAGGCCAGAAGCTGTGGGTCTGGCCAGCAAAGGACAGGATACCCACCCACTGTGTGTGAGATGCCGACAGGGACAGCTAACTGCACAGGGTGACATTTGCTGCAGCAAAAGAGGTACCTTCCAAGTTTGGGGGAGCGAGTGGTCCAGAGAGCATAGTGCCACCCTCACAGCCCAGCACATAGCAGGCACAGCCGCCATGCCACCACGATGAGTGCACATCACCAGGACGAGCCCTGTGCTGGCTCCACTTTCAGTCAATCAGGCCCTTGCCACAGAGGGGCTTCGCCTGTGCCAGGCTTCCCTCTCAGTGGCACGAACCTTTCCTTCCCCAACAGTTCTAAAGGCGGTGGCAGGGTGGCCTTGCTTGGATTATGTGCTCTTCCTTGGCTTGCAATGGGACTGAAGAATGGAAGGTTCTCTGGACCTGGCCCGGCATCCTAAGGCTATTTCTGAGTTAGAAGTAGAGCTATAGCCATATCAGTGTGAATGCACCCAAGTAGGCATGGAGGCTGGGCAGGCAAAACACAGGCGTCTGCCACATTGGCAGAACCCTGACAGTCACTCTAGTCCACTCCCTAGACAGAAGGGGTGCAGAGCGGTGGGGAGCAGGGACTAGCAGGGCCTGTGCCACCCCTAATAGACTCTCTTTGGCTCCCAGGTACCCTGCAGTCCAGTCCTGAGACCACAACTCCATCGGGGTCCTTCAGCGGCTCCCAAGATGACAGTGATTCAGACATGAACTTCGGGGTCAACCAGTCTTCCTCAGCATCAGAGTCATCTCTGGGTAAGGAAATAGAAACCCCTCAGGGGGCAGGTGTTCCTGATGGCATGGAGAACCCTGGGGAGCAGGGGTTCCTGATGGATGGAGAACCCTGGGGGGCAGGGGTTCCTGATGGATGGAGAACCCTGGGGGGCAGGGGTTCCTGATGGCATGGAGAACCCTGGGGGGCAGGGGTTCCTGATGGTATGGGTCCTTTGGCTGCGCCAGTAGCCTTGGCCTTTGCTGGCTGAGCAGTCCTGCTGTGTTTTCCATGGCATCTGATCTTTCCTTCTGCTGAGCTCAGCGGGAATGTAGATATGGAGATTGAGAGGCCCAAAGACTGCTGATAAAGGCAGTTTACCTTTGTGTTTTGGGGGACAGCACTATCAAAAATGGGTAAAACTCAAGAGGCAAATGAAGACAGGACTCTCCCTACCCTGTGCCCCATCTCCACCATGGGAACACTGCGTTCTTGGGATCGCCCAGCAGAGCCCTCCTGAGAGCCATGTCATTAATGATGTCCTATCTCCCTTCTGGCAGTGACAGCACCCAGCTCCCCACTGAGCCCCCCAGTGTCCCCAGCCTTCTCTGCACCTGAACCAGCAGGCAGCAGGAATGGAGAGTGTACAGTGTGCTTCGACAGCGAGGTGGACACGGTCATCTATACATGTGGACACATGTGCCTCTGCCACAGCTGCGGCCTGCGGCTCCGAAGGCAGGCACGGGCCTGCTGTCCCATCTGCCGGCGGCCCATCAAGGATGTCATCAAGATCTACAGGCCATAGCTCTGCAGCTGGCTGGGCCGAGGCAAGGTCACCTTTCTGAAGCCCCTGTTAGGTGGGCGACACCATGGCTACCAGGGAGCCCAAGGTCAGAAGCCATCTCTCATCTGCCACTCCGCAGTGATGAGCAAGGCAGGACAGGTGTGGAGATGAGGCCCCGGGGGCCAGAGCCCAGGCAAGCATTGCTTCTGGCTCCAACACATGTGGCCCCCCAAAAGCCTGTCCCAAGATTCAGCTCAGGAACTGCCTGGCAGATCACCTGCCTCTTGGTGACCTTCAGCTGGGAAAGGGTGCCCTCTGTCTGTGCAATGCTTCTTTGGGGTTGGGTTGAGTGTGTGTGTTGGGGTGGGGGGAGACAGCACAGAGAATGAATGAGAGAGAGTGTGTGAGAGAGTGTGTGTGGATGTCTTGTGCAGGGATCTGTTGTCTCCCGGAGGGTATTTAACACTAAGGAATGTGCAATCCGGGCCTAAATGTTATTGTGACGGTTGTCCACTTTCTGGGGATGTGGTTTTCTGCAATGAGCTAGCTTTGAACACACGAGGCCTGAATCTACACAGAACTCCTTCAATGGTATAGAAAGAGGCACTCAGATTTTCTAAAGGAAAGCAAAAATAACTCACTGTTTACAGCTCCAAGCAGCAGCTCCTGCTGAGGGGAAGGTGGGCGGAGAAGCACAGGTGGCTTTCACTGCTTACTCAGACGAGGAGGTGCCTTCCCTCCCATGGCAGCTGAGGACAGGTGCCCCAAGCTCTAGCATCTAGGATTCCTCCATCCCCAGTCTGAACAGTAAGCTCCTCGCCCCTCAGCCCTACATGCTCTGGAGTTTTGTAATGCTCCTGTTCTCCAGGGCAGCTCCATAACTCCCATTATGAATTAAGAAGAATTAAGGAGAGCTGTGGGCATGTCCCAGTGACCACCAGCTGGCAGAAGCCAGAAGACCCAGTCTCCCTATCTGGACTTTGGCCTGACCCTCTTGTTTTTCTGTTGATTATTAAGGTGTTAACTAATACACTTGTTAGATACTTGTGAAGAGCTGACTGAAATGCCCCCAACTCCTGGGTCTCTTTGCTGGCATTTCCCAGGACCCTGGCCCTGGCCCTTCTCACTGAGCCAGACCTGTTTCTGTAGTCTCCCAGACCTTCCCATTGCTGATGCTCTGGCCAGGCATGCCTCTCCCTTCTGAAGAGCTGCGGGCTCAGGATTACACCTACATTCTGTGAACTGTACCTTTAGAAGAGTTCCTTGGCCTCTCTGTTTCTTGGTTCCTACTTAGAAGCCTAGTGCCAGGGCACCAGGGAGACCCCCACACACTGAGAAAGCTTGGGACACCTTGTAAGGAGAAGCCTTTTCTCACAGCTCCTAGTCTGTGCATCTCTAGCTGTGAGGCAGGAAGAGGGGGAAGAGAAGCATTCAAGAAGTAAGATTCATGGAACAGGCTTTGACAGGAGCCAGGGACCACCTGACAGCAGCCCAAGCTGGAGTTAGTGTGCTTGGGTAGCTGGAGGCTTTGGGCCTGCGCAGATGCTTCCTTCTCTGGGAGTGTCTGGATCTGGCCCAATCACAACTTCCCCATTCCTGTCCCCAGCAAGAGCCTCTGAGAGCTGGCTTTTCCTTAGGGACTGCAGGGTGCATCTCCACCCTTTCGCTTTACAGCTGCATCTTTTTTCTTCTTTTTTTAGAGAAAGGGTTTCTCTTTGTAGCCCTGGATGTCCTGGAACGTGTTCTGTAGATAAGGCTGGCCTCGAACCCAGATCTGCCTGTGTCTGACTCCTGAGTGCTGGGATTAAGGCATGTGCCACCACTACCTGGATGCAGTTAAATCTTTCAAAGAGCTGCAGGAACCCTTGTTTGCCTGGAGGAGAGTTGGAGAATCAGGTGCATTGGGTACCCTGCTCAATATACTCAGCCAAGCTTTTGGCTTCTCTATGTAGTGGGCGTAGGCAGAGCTACCTTGTCACCAGTGATGGTAACTGGGTTTCCAGGAAGCCATGGCCCTACCAGGTCGTAGTCTCTAACTGCCACGGTCTCAGTGGCCTGGAAGAGCCAGCTCTACTTGGCCTCCTGCTTTCCAAGCTGGACCCTAGCATGGCAGCAGGTGCCACCCACAGCCACTAATCAGTAGCTGAGGTCCTAGAGCCAGGGGTGAGCCAGGCATGCTCCTGGTGACCTGCTAGCAGGGCAGAAAGGCATCACAGGCCTGTTTAACCTGCTCTGCAGCTACTATAAATAGCCACCTTGTTTCCCACAGAGCAAAGGGACTGTTTCTGTTCTAAATGCCAGGTGTTTGCCAATGCTCTGAAAGATGGAGTCAGGCCCTAGAGGCAGTGTATGTGTCTCATCTCAACAAGGGGCAGGAGGGGAAAGAAGCCAGTGACATTCCTTGTCACCTCTCACATGCCTGCACACTGAGTTAAAGAGACACCTTTGACAGGACCCTGTGTATAGGTATTAGTGCCATTGTGAGACCCATCTGAGACCTGGCTGGTTAGAAGGCACACCATCTTATGAGTAACTGCAGAAGCCACACCCACCTTAGCTGCAGGATGCTGGGATGCAGCTTCCAGGTTCAAGACATTCAGCTGCGGGAAATGGGTACTCAGGATCTAGGAAATGCAGTATTGTCCTCATTTGGCAGGTGAGATCTGAGATCCTGTGAGAATCTTAAGGATCACACAACAGGAAGTGGCATGGCTAGGATTCAAGCCCCCCACATCTAGTCCTGGCCAGTCTGCCCACTTCTCAGGAAGCTCTGTACTACCAGAGTCTTCTTTTCTGCAACTCACCTGGAGAGCCTGGGCACCTGCATCTGTGCAGAAGGCTCTGGGCCACAGTCCCTCTGTTGCCCATACCCTAGAGGGGACAAGTGTTCTCTAAGGCTCATGCATTTGCTGCCCTTCTGCACCGGGGTGTCATGTGGGGCTGCTTTGGAGAGGGACCCTAAGCCACCCCTTTCTGGGATCTTGTGGCCACTCCCCTCTCGGGCAGCTCCCCATCCCCGTTTTCTAGGCTCACTGCCCATTTTGTGCCCTGTGAGCCTCCAAAGCCAAGAGGAGGATCGGGGAGGCCAGGTGACCCCCGCCCCCCGTTCATGGCAGCCATATCCCTGCTCACTGGAACTTCCTGGAAAATGGTTGTTTCCCAAGCAAAAGTGGGCATCTCCTCTTACTGCATCTTAAGAGCCTTGGGGTTGACTTCTTGGGCAGCTGTCCTTCACGGGCTGTGACACATTTTCACTTGTTCAATATCCACTCACCAGCATGGCTTGTGATCAGGACATGAGGTTAAGGACTGGAACCAAAGGCAAAGGCTGTGAGCAGTTCTCAGACCAGAGGCCAGAAGCCAGTTTATAAACTGATTTGATCACTCTGGAGTTGGGTCTGGTGCTAGCACACAGTAGGCTTTCAGCAAAAGACTGCAGATCAGATCAGGAGCCAGGGGATGAGTAGTCGGGAGTTTAGTGAAATAGCATCACATATCTGTGGACACAAAGTCATCCAACAGTCATTTGCTGGGTGCTCTCAGGATGTGAGGAGGGCACAGAGGGTGTGCCCAGCCTTGATGCCAGAGGGGTGCCACCAACAGGGTAAGACAGGGCGGAACATGTGGGCTTTCTTGACCATTCTGTTGCCTTGGGTGCATTTAGTTAAATGCCCACAAAGCTTCCTACACCCACACTAGATATGTGGGGGTCCCTTGTAGTAAGAGAGCTCTTGCCAAACAGCCAGGACCCCACCAGTTAATGACCACCTTCAGGTTCAGCAGGGAGTCTCAAGGGAGACATCTTCCTGCTACTTCCAGGCACTGGGGGCCACAAAGAGCCCCGAGTCCCAGCTGAGAGTGGCATTGTGCAGCCTTGGAGCATGGGAAGCAGTGACTGCCCTGCTCCATCCATCCCACCCTGGCTGGGGACACGGCTCAGGAACACACGGCCTCCCAGCATTTCTCAATACTTTAGCGTCTCACTGTCTCACCCGAGTCCCTAATGGAACTACCCATCCAACAATCTGTCTGTGCCTTATGGAAATGTGTGTGCGTGCACTTTTTATCCTTTAAATTGCAACCCTTCAAAGTGGACAAGAAGCTAGCAGATGTGGTAGAGCTCCAGATGCCAGCGAGGAGTCTCTGAGACCCTCCTGCAGTTTGCTGTCGGACTGAGAGTATTCGTCCCCCATCCCCCCGCACTACCTGTGTACAGACCCTTTGAAACATGTCTGTCCTTTCTGATTCAATACTGTGACTGTCCGGTACTGTCTAGCCTTGAGGAGCTGTACTAAAGGCTTGAGAGCTTGGGGAGTGAGCGGGGAAGGGTTTGCGCTGATCTTTGTGTGTTGTGTGTTCTCATATTTGTCTGTTTTTATCTGTTTTATATTAACATAACTTTCCTGTTTGAAAAACAAATACAACTCTGGCTTGATTTAAAAAAAAAAAAAAAAAGTCTCATCAGAATTCAGTTTTTGCGTGTGTGCTGAATGTTGTGTTGGCGAGTGGAGGGAGGGCGCCAGACCTGCCAGCCTTTAAACAGGTGACACCGTGTCCAAAGAGCCTCCACAGCCCTAATCCTTTCACCATGTCACTGCACATCTGCAAAGATGCTGCAAAGAAATCCTCTCGTTAAGGGTGAGCTCCAATCGTGGTGATGTTGGCCACAGCATTGGTTAGCACGGCAGGAAACCAAGACCCTGCAGTGTGCAGCAAACAGGCTGCTGTCTTAACTTTGTACGAACAAACTGCCTAAGGTGGGAAGAACAGAACAGTCCCTGCTGCTGAGCAGATTGCTCTGCACCCTGCCCTCCTTCGCTCTCCCTTACCAGGTAGGTTCTCAGAACTGCCTGACTTCTCAGCCTGCATCCTGCCTTCCATCATCACTTAGTGGACCAACCTGAATGGTGTCCCTTCCTGAACCCTAACACCAGGGCGATGTGGGCCCTGATTGGCCAGACCCAGGACATGCATTGGTCTTTTCCTGGGTCCTGAAGGCTAGAAGTGTGGTATTCCCTTTTCCCGAGAATATCAGAGCAGTGAAGGAGTGCCTGGACAGACAAACCGAAAGACATCTCTGTAGGAATGGCTGAGTGAACCATGAGACGGCACCATGGAAGGCAGGATGCAGGCTGAGAAGCCAGGGCAGCCTGACTCTGGTACCTTGGTTAGGCCTCTGCACATCAAGAGTCACTTGATTTCAGGGTGGGTGTGACTACTGTTGTGGTCATGCTTGGAGATGCTCTGTGCACTAGTGTCCAGCACTCACAACAGGAAACAAATGTTAGGTGTTTACAACACAGGGACATGTTAATGTTAACAAGACATGGGGACAGAAGCTTGGAGGACAGAAGTTAGTTCAAGGCCACCCTGATCTACATAACAAGTTCCAGGTCAGCCAGGGGAAAATGATATAAAACCACACATACAATCTGACCTGATGGATGTGAGGAAACAGCCCAGAGGCCCCACAACTGACCATGCATCACAGCCGCCACAGAAAAGTAGCCAGGGAGGGCTGCCCTGAGCAATCACTTCATGGTGGCTGCCCACAGGGCCCACCTTTTTTCTCTTTTTCCCCCCACTCCTTTCCTTTCCCTGCTTCCCTCTTCCTTCCTTCCTTCCTTCTTTCATTCCTTTCCTCACTATATAGACTAGGCTGGCCTCAGACTCAGAAATCCACCTGCCTCTGCCTCCTGAGTGCTGGGATTAAAGGTTCACCTCCCAGCTGGTTCTAACCTATTCTATAGCAAGCTGGTATGGCTGTTTATTTAAGCTGGAAGTTAGAACAAAATTTACCTCCCAGTTCTGCAAAACCCACTAAGAGCAGCTGACCCCAGCTGGAATTTGTTGGAATTTCCAGGCAGCCAGTGTGAGTTTAGGATCTGCATTTAGTCATGGTGAGATAAGGCTAGACTGGGTGGCTTGCTTGGGTTTCCTTGTAGTCTGGGTTTAGGGTCCAGAAGACTGGCATGGGCTTGCAGCAGCACCAGGAACGGAAGGGAGGAAGTGAGGGAAATCCAGAGGCCTGCTCTTCCCAACCTATCAGAACATCCCAACTAGACCACGCGTTAGGAACAATGGGGCAAGAGAAATGTACCAGCCTTTAGCTAGCCACAGAAACCACAATATCCACAGGATGTCTACAAGGCCTCTTTGAGGTTTTCATTAACAGAGGAAGAGACCAAGGACTCCCCAGAGGAAGAAGTCGATCTTGTCGAAGCAAAACCATTCACAGTTGTGTTTGCTTCCTTTCAGAACTCAGGCCCTCCATTCCTCCATGATACCACCTGTTTCTTAGGGGCTGGGGGACATTTCCATGAACACCAGGACTTCTTTAATAAAGACAAATCATCACATTAACCTGAATTATTTGGACCTGGAATACATTGTGAGATCTTGTAAAATAAATGAATGGATAGATAGATAGATAGATAGATAGATAGATAGATAGATAGATAGATAGACAGACAGAAAGATGATTGAGAGATAGATGATAGATAGATGGATGATAGATAGATGGATAGATAGATATACAGATGATTGATAGATCGATGAGAGATGGATGATAGATATACAGATGATAGATGATAGACAGATGGATGATAGATAGATAGATGATAGATAGATAGATATACAGATGATTGATAAATAGATGATAGACAGATGGATGATAGATATAGATAGATAGATAGATAGATAGATAGATAGATAGATAGATAGATAGATGATGGATGGGGAAGGGAGGAGAAGGAAAGCCAACTTCAGAGCAAAAAGAGGGAGGAAAAGTTTATTAATTTAACACATTGAACCTGTCAGTTCTCGCTGGCTTCAGGGAGAGCTGGACCAGGTGTTCATCTACACCTGCCTCTGTTTCTCTATTCAGCTTTCTTCTAGGTTAGTGTCATGCTAGGAGGGTTTGCCTGTGGCCATTAAGGTGGCCCCAGTGGTAACCTAACATGTCATGCCAACTTAGTAAAACGTGTTAGAAGTCTGTCCCATCGTGGGGACAAATCCCTGTCCAAGCAGCTTCAGGAAGGGATGGTTTGTTTTAGCCCATAGTTTCTAGGGATGAACAGGATATGGTGGCAGGAACAAGAGAGGGCTGCTCATACTACATCTGCAGTCAGGAAGCAGAGAGCAAGGAATGCTGGGACTCGGCTTGCTCTCTCATTTTTTTATTCAGTATGACAGTTAAGGTGGGTCTTCCCACCTCAATTAACCTAATTTAAAAAAAATCTCTCATAGACACATCCAAAGATTTGTCTCCAAAGTGATCCTACATCCTGTCAAGTTGAAAGTCAACACTAACCATCCCAAACCCACCCCTTGTCAACTTGCTACCTGAACATAACACTTTTAAACCTTAATCTTCAGCCCCATTGTACCTGCATGCTCACAGACATCTCATAATACAACACACATTCAGTCCAACTTCAGAGGTCCCCATAGTCTTTCATGGTACAGTACTTTTAAAGCCCAAGTCTCATCATTGAGACTTCAATGTGAGCTCCTATAAAAATAAAAAGTAAATAAAACAAATTGCATACTTCCAACACACAATGGAACAGAGTAAACATTCCCATTTCAAAAGGGGAAATTGAAACATAGCAAGGAATAACTGGACCCAAGCAAGACCCAAACCTATCATGGCAAACACCAAATCCTGCAGCTCCGTCTCTGTCATCTGGCACTCATGCTAGAACCATCTGGCTTCCAAAGGGATTGGGTAGACACACTTCCAGCTTTGCCCCTTGCATATGCATACCCTCTCTCTCGAGCTGGCTCTACTCCATGCCTTCGGCTTCCTTCAGTGGACAGCCCATGGTTCCAGGATTTGCACTATCCTGGAGTCTCCACAGACACTTAGGCTTCACCTTTGCAGCTTCACATGAAGGCTTCCTGGGGCCTCTTTGCAGGGACTCCAACCCCGACACACATTATCTGGTCTCAGCATCTCTCTGGAACCACGGTCCAAGACTCCATGACCTCCTCCATCTTAAATCTTCCATGTGTACAAAGCCATGTGGATGATGTTGCCAAACTCTGTCGTTGGCTGGGGATGGAGTCTGGCCTTTTTGAACCACAGTTGCATCCTTTCTGGATGCTGACCCTGGGGAGCCACTCCCACGGGCATTCGCCTTCCAGGAGCAGGATTCTCCATCAGCATATTTAGTTTAGACATTCCCCTCTCAAATGAAGTTGCATTTCACAGTTGAGGACATTTGGTAGGTGAGCCTAGTCATCAAAGCACCTTTCCTGTTGTCCTGGTACAGCGGGAAGTCCCCCTAACAGTGACAGCCACTTCTGCAGTATGCACCTTGGTTGCAACTTTAAACTTACTCAAGATCTTTTCTTCAACAAACTGGACTCTTAAATCTTTCTCCTTCTCCTTGTTACCTCTTCCCCCTTACTGTAGACCTGGATAAGAACGCTGAGCAATAACCACACCACAGCCTGAGTGTTGTCCTGCTTTGGAATTGCCTTCGCCAAACAAATGACTCTTCACTCTTGTGTTCAGCCCCACTCAACCCATGTGGCACATAGAGACAATACCAGACTCTTTGTCAGACTACCACACGAATGACCTCCAGCCCAGATGTCAATAAAGCCTGTGTTCCTTTCAAGCCTCGAGAGCAAGGCCTCCATTCTAGTATTTCCTCTCAGCCTTCCAGTCTTCCAAACCCCCTCCAGAACAGCCCATCAAGAGCTTTTCTAGATCAAAGTTCCAAATGCTTCCACACTGTTCCTAAAAACACTTCCAAAGACCTGAGAGCCACATGGTCAGGTTCCTTACAGTAACAAGCCCACTTCTTAGTACCAACGTTCTGTATTAGTGACTGGTCTCATCTTTGTGATGAAATACCTGACAATGGAAGGGGGTGTCATTTTGGCTTTTAGTTCCAGGGGACACAGTCCATCAGTGTCAGGGACAGTATGGAGGCAGGATCAGGAGAGACTGAGCCCACAGTCAGAGAGCAGAAAGAGATGAACTCTGGCACTCAGCTCAATTTCCTCTTTTCATTCAGTGTGTCAGGAGTGTCCCACTTCAGCAGCTAATCTAGAAAATCTCTCACTGGCTTACCTGGAGTTTTAGCTCTAGAATTCTAAATCTTATCAAGTTGGCAGTTAATATCAACCATCACAGTGACTCTACAGAAGTTTCTAGAAAAGTCTCAAAGCTTTCTTTTCTTTGACCCATTGGGACAAAAGCCCAGTGCCTGTCACATGCCCACACCTGACACCAAGCCGGGGTCCTTTGCTCTCTAAAGCCCACCTCCCTAGAGGGGTGAGCAGACCCATAAACAGGCCAGTTTGAGCCAGCGTGTTACCGGGCTGAGGGACAGGTCCACCCAGATACGAAAGCCATGTTTAGTGACATGCTGGTTGTTAACTTGACACAAGCCAGGGCCATCTGGAAGGAGGGAACTGTGTCCTTCCAGCAGGATGACCTGTAAGCAAGTCTTCCTTCGGGACATTTTCTTGATCAATGACTGATGTGGAAGGGTCCAGCCCACTGTGGGCAGCACCAGCCCTGGACGGGTGGGCCTGGGTATATAAGAAAGCAGGCTGAACAAGCCATGACAGCAAGCCAGTAAGCAGTGCTCCTCCATTGTCACTGGTTCAGTTCCTTCCTCCAGGTTTCGGCCTTGAGTTCCTGCCCGATTTCCCTTCATTGTGGACTGTGAGCTGTAAAATGAAATAAATGCTTTCCTCTTCAAGTCCTCCTCACTGTCCCTCTTTCTCTGCATCAGGACACTTCTCTGTGTCCTCTCCTGTTTCTCTTCGAGTGCTTGAATGTGCGAGGCCAGCACCCCGGCCCCACCTCCTGCAGCCTGAAACTGAGCCAACCTGGAGTTTGCCCATAGTACACGCACACAAGCTTCTCTTTCCCTCACCCCTGGGGTCCTACACACTAAGTACCACACAGAGCTAATAATAAGGGGTCGTTCAGTGAGCACGTCCTACATGTGAAAGACTTCCATTTCATCTGTAGGCCCTTACAAAAACTCTGGAGTAGGCCTCCCCATCACTTTGCATTGGACATAAAAGAAAACCGAGAAAGACATGGTAGCTCTATGCCTTTCTGCGCAGCCCAAAGGGTTCTTCTCTGGCGTCATAATTATGCCCCGGGATCTAGTCCCAATGAGGCACCTTATCACAACCCCCACTTGCCCCACAAGTGTTCTCACCTGTAGTGCACAGGAAGAATAGAGGACTCATGGAGGGCAGAGGTGTGAGGAGAGATGTGGGGCAGGCTTAAACAGGCTGGCTCACTCACTGCAGCCTAGTTGGCCTGTGGATAAATCTCCAGGAGAGATGAAGGGAGAGGGAGGCGGAGGGAGGGAGGGAGGGAGGGAGGGAGGGAGGGAAGAAAAACAGAATGACCCCAGCCAGTCTGGAACACAGATGGGCACAGAGCAGCAGTAGACATGTCTGGACCCCAGAGTACCACCGCACCTTCCCAGAGCCAGGGTCTTACCTAGGTTGCCTGTAGCTCAGCCCGGTCCTGGAAGTTGTTTTGGCTCCTATATGGGGGTGTGGAAAATATGAGTATTTCAGGCATCCAGTTCTGGGAACAGAATCTGACCTTGGCTATTAAATGTACCCAGGGAAAAGCTTCCAGAAATCTGAGGGAGGAGACACCAGCCATGGCCCCTTCTCTTCCTGCTGTCCCAAATGTGGCCTGCCTAGGCCTAGACTTCTTTCCCCAGACTGTGGCTGAGGCCCTTTCCCACAACCCCAGCTGCTTGGGCAACACAGCAGCTCCGCAGTCGCTAGCCAGGCCTGAAGCCTGTATACCTGCTCTATCCCTAGGGTGGGAGGTCTCTCAGGGCTCTCAGAAACCACTCTGTGTGTGACTGCATCCTAGAGCCGTTCATGAAGAGGAGGCCCCTCACTAAAGTTCACCTTCTCACCTCCGGGTGGCCATGTAGCCTAGGTCTTGGTGTCCCAGCTAGTGCATGCTCTCTGAGCATCTGATGGCGTCCAGTATGGAGGACGTGGGAACAGAGACACGCAAGTGGGTCCAGGCCTGCTTCTGGGTGAGACCCTGGACAGGTTACTCTCCTCTCTAAGTCTGTTGGATCTCTGAGGAGGGAGCGGCACCTCCCACCTCGTGGGTTATGCCATGGTGATGTCATATCGTCAATGCTAAGCACAGGGCTCTCTTTATCCTTTCTGTGGTTTCAGTTACCCATAGTCAATGTTGGTCTGAATACCAAATGGAACACTCTGGTAATAAGTAACCCATATGCTTAAACTGTTCATTCTCCTAAGTATCCACAATGTACCTGCTGCCCAGCCTGAAGTCACTGCAAAGTTAACTGGCTAGTCAGAGCCACTGTCCCAGTAGGGCACGACTCAGGCTGAGTAAACCCGACATACTTCATAATGACCCAGAGTGGAAGCAGTCAGGTGAAGGCAGTGCCTGGGACAGGAACTGTTGTCCCTGACGCTGCAGGGCCGGAAAGAAGGGTTAGCGAGGCAGAGGTACTTGGATATGCATCCACGAGGGTATTAGAAGATGTCTCTGGTGGATATAGGGGACTAGGCAGTTGCTTGCCCACCCAACCCTCTCTCTACCAACGACAAGCCTGCTGGGCTTCCCTTGTCTAGCTTTGTGGCTGCTCTGCCAGGATTAGGCGCAGCTCGGCTCCCAGCACAGTCTTCCACATGATGGAGCTGTTGAGTTCCGTCCCACCCACGACAAACAGAGCCTCTGAATGCAGCACAGCTCCTTCCCACCAAGAAGGAAAACTGGGTGCCGAGACAGGGGCTTACCAGGCCTGCTTTCGAGCTGGTCCTGGCCCCTTGCCCCTTGTTTACTTTGGCTCCTGGTCAAGAATGCTGGTCCAGGCCTGGGAGGCTGACCTCCTGACTCTAGAGGGAAAGTCACACTTTCGCTCAACTCCCAGGAGCAGTCTGCCATTCCAGGAGAGGCGTGGGAAGGGCCAGGCCTTCCCCAGCGAAGGCGATGGAGCTGCCTGTGCCCCGACCGTCGCTTCCAGCCTCTGCACTGCCCCCGGGGATAGTCAGCCCACCTCAGTGGGAAAGAAGATGCCCCTGCCGGGGGGTCGGGTGGGGTGGGGGGTGGTGATGGGGGGTCCCTGAGCCAGCCTGGGGCAGACATGGGAAGTCGCTAGAAGGGAACCATCCAGACACTCCCCTTGCTTGCTCTCACTCTCCTCCCTCTCTGTGCCAATCTTGCCTCCACATGGGCCCCATCTGGCTGTCCCCTGACAAATCCACAGGTACCTTGTTTTAGCTGCTGCGGTGGCTGTACAGATGCCCGAACTTGCGGGGAGACTCCCCTGAGGCTTCAGAAAAGCCAGGCGCTGGAGGCAGGGCAGCTGTAGGCCAGCAGAGAGACCGTCCTGAGTCCTGCCAGCAGAAAGGGGATGCCAGGCCAAGGGGCAGAGGGCCGCAGGTTGGCGCGCCGCTGGGGTGAGGCGACAGTCCAAGCTGACATTCTCCTGCCTCACCAGGCTCTTCTCCAAGACGTCCCCAGATGCCATTCCCTGATGGCTTTCGAGCAGGCTTCCTCCCTGTGGCGACACAGGGGCACCTCCTCAGGGACAGCCCGCACTTTGGCCTCGGGAAAGCCGCGAACCTGAAGTTGGAAGGGGCTTTGGGCAGTTGGAAGGGAAGGAACTGGGGCTCTCTTTTCGGAAGATGATGCATTATCGCCCTCTTGCGGTCAGGATGAGATGTGGCACCTCCTCCCGCTCGCATAAGAACCCGACCCTCCAATCAAATCCAGAGCAACTCTTGCCCGGCATCCAGCACACCCTCCAGGTGACACCCAGCAACCAGGAAAGGAAAAATCCTGTGACTGACTTCGCAGGTCTATGTTAACATGAGGTGGAAATGTCAGGGTGACATTGGGGCTGGTTTTGGATGGCCTAGCATTGGGGTGGGAGCCTACTGGAGGAACTGAGACAGTACAGGATCCCAGGATAACCATATCCTGAGGGACCGGGAAGCGGTGCATGCACTCCATCTATCTGGTCCTTGTGTCAGGCCACCGGTCTCCGGCTCACTTTAATTCACCCAGACAAGCTATGCCAGGAACCTTGAAGCAAGGCAGTGGGAAATAGGGACATAGTCAGTCACAGTAAGGGTGCTAAAACCGTAGCTTTGGCTATAGGAATATGAATGTCTCAGAACTTGAGGAATTTGTCACCCAGGGACTCAGAGGTCTGCTCTGGGTGTGTGGCAGGTCTCTGGGTAGCACAGCCAACTGCTTTTCAAGGTGGCAATTCAAGCCCAGTATGCATGGCTTGAACGTTGAGCTCCACACATCCCTAGAACGGGACTGCAAAGCACCTGAGGCAGGCTGGGTGGCAACAGCCATGACAGTGCCAGCCTGCTCTCTCAGGGACACCATGGCCTTCAGGCAGGTAGGCCACATCTTCCAAACATCAGGCCAAGGGCCCCTCTCTCCAATTTTACAGTGACAAGACTGAGATTCACTCTCATGGGACTAGCTTTGATATGATGTCACGAAAACATCTGTGCAATATGATGTGATTAAAATAAATATTATATTAATAAAAAAATAAAATAGATACACAGAGGCTGGAGGTGTGGCTCTGGGTGGGGGGAAGGGGTACATGTGCTCAGCGCACTGGAAGCCCCGAGTTCAATCCCCAGTACTGTAACAATAAAATAAAGAGTTGTGTTCATAAAAATACATGAATAGTGAGTCATGGGGAGAAAGCTGAAGGCCTGCCAGCAAGATGACTCAGCAGGTAAAGGCACTTGCTACCAAGGCTGAAGACCTGAGTTCTGTTCCTGAGACTGCATGGTGGATGTAGAGAGCCGAGTTCTGCCAGCTGTCCTCTGACCTTTACATGCGCCCCATGGTGTGTGTGAGTGCGTGTGCATGTGCGCACATACACACACACACACACACACACACACACACACACACACATACAAGTAAACAAATGAAATAATGCTAAAGGTATTTATTGAAGTGTTAACCAAAGTGGTCTTGACAGAGGAATGGCAGAAATGAGGAGATGTTTTATTTTCTTAATTTGTTTCTCTGCATTACAGCAACACGTTTATAGTTGTATATTATGAAAATGATTGTTTAATTCAAGAAGGTTCTAGACAGGTGCATAAAGTGAAAACTGTCTAAAGAAAAAGACCCAAGGGACACTTGGGTACAGGATGTGGAGCTCAGAGCAGAACACTTGCCTAATTTGTACGAGGCCCCAGGTTCCATCTCCACCACCTCATACAACAATGTATTGGCTAATTAACTCAACTCCAGTCTGCCCTCGGGCCTCACTGTCCCGTGCAAGGAAGATATGAAGCAGACACTACAAGAGAAGCTGGTGATGTGGCTCGGGTAGCCTAGGACATGAAGGGGCCCAGACCTAAGCTGAATGGGTCACAAAGTCCTTCCAGAGCAGCCTTGAAGTGCTTCTTCAAGTGTAAGCCGAATTGCTAAACTGTCTTATTAATAAAACCCCGGAGCCAGGTATTGGGGTGAAAACCAAGAGATCAGAGGAATAGGACCAGCCACAGCCAACCTCACCTCACCAACTCCTCAGCCTCCAGAGAGAGCTACTTCCTGTGTACCCACGCCTATATGCCTTTCTGTTCTGCCATCTCATTTCCTCTCTGCCCAGCTACATCACTTCCTGTCTGTCTGTACAGACCTCCAGACCTCTACGGTTAGTGCTGGGATTAAAGGCATGTGCCACCATGTCTAGCTCTGTTCCCAGTGTGGCCTTGAACTCACAGAGATCTCAATGGATCTCTGCCTCCTGAATGATAGGATTAAAGGTGTGTGCTACCACTGCCTGACTTCTATATTTCATATAATGGCTGGCTTTTTCCTCTGATTTCCAGATAAGCTTTATTAGGGTGTACAATATATTGGGGGAACACAATATATCACCACATTAAAGTGTGAGAAGTTGGTCCTCAGAGAGAGACAAGCAGGAAGGGTGTGCCATCAGATGGAACAGTATATGCAAAGGCCTGGGGGCAGCTTCCTCCTGCCTGGATCCATCAGACCTTACCCCATCCCTTGAAAAGGATTTGGAGAAAAGGTTGACACTCTCAGGAATTGTTTTAAATGCTTCATTTTAAATAGTCCTTTTTATTACCCCCTCTTTACCCTAAACAAGGAAAGGCTTGGACCCACCAATGGAGGCCTCTCCCTTGAGCAATGGCCTGCTAATACTAAGACATTGTGTCAGATTGAAGGAGAGAGAGACTCCCTGAGGACCATTCACCCATCCCCACTTGTCTGCAAGAGTAGAAAGAGCATGCCCTGGGGGTGGGTAAGATGTGGGCACTGGACTTTACATGGTGCCAGTATTCACAGCACCTCCTATCCATGGGTTCTCCAGCAGCCGAGCAGCAAGACACCTAGACCACCTTCCGATGCCTGGTCTGGCCACAGTGAAATTGTAATTGTCCCCAGTGATGGGAAAGAACCTGTCCCCTATTTCCTGGGTAGGAAAGAGGATGGGTGGGGGTTGGCGCGTGAGAAGTCAGTATGCAGGGTTCCTTATGGCTTTCGGCCATTTTTTTTTAAAGTGTTGACAGCTACCTTTGGAGTCAAGATCAAATCCAGGCTCCCGTGCACAGGAAAGTGGGGTTCTGTAGCCTGATGATCCAACTTCCCTTGTGTTCCTCCTCTGCTTCCAGCACCGGGCTGCATCTCCCTGAGCCCATCTGGAATGAGCCCCCACTGCATGCCAAAGGCTGTCATTTCCTCCTTGTCTGGAATTGCTCCTTCTTAGTTCCACAGAAAGATGCCCCAGGGCAGGAAGCAAATAGAAATGGGGGATCACTAGTCTGGATTACCATGGCAACAGACAGACTAGAAAATGGACTCCTGGGTTCTCTGCCTGTTTCTCATCAATACACTGGTACTATTCAATCCCTTAACTGTGACTTTGTGAAGACGGGGAGAACCCCAGGGGAAGGGAGTTTCAGAAGAGGAAGTAAGTTGAAGAAAGTTCATGTCATGCATGTCTGGGTTTGTGGATCGAGAGTCATACCTGTTGGTCACATGCTCCTTTCTGTCTGGAATGTTCCCACCCACTCTGGGCACACACACACATACACACACACACACACACACACACACACACACACACACACACACACTGCCTGGATCACCTCCACTCACTCACTTCTATTAACCCTATTTCCATATGACTTCTGCTTGCCAAGCTCCAGCCAACCCACTCCATCAGGCTGAGTTCATCTATAATCATTCAACATCCTGCTCAAGAACAAGGCTGGTATCTAATTTGCTACTGAAACCCTACTGTACAAACAGCACCTGGCTCCTAGTAGACACCACATAAACATTCCCTCACTTACATAGATAACTACCCAATGGGTGAGGGAGACAGAGATGGGGATGAAGTTCCAAGACGGACTTAGGTCTCATGGTCACAAAACTGGCTTCAGGCCTTGTGGTGTGAAAGCACAGCCCCTACCGCCTGCCTCTGGCCGGCTTCTCCCTCTACTCTGGAAGGGTTCTGGGGAGGAAAAGCAGGCAGGAAGCGTGGAGCATGCTAGCTGTGCCCAAGGGAAAGATTTTTCTGAGTCTAGAAGCCTCTAAGGACAGGAGACAAAGGTCAGGCCCTTCATGGTGACTGAGAAGTACGCCATTTCAATGCTGCTTAGTTTTATCTGTGGGTCTGGCTCCTGATCCCATGGTGGTTTCTCACAGCAGGCCATGTGGAGCACAGGCTCACAGGCATTCTAGTCTTGAGAACACTTGGCAGATAGCTCCCGCCTCTTAGTGAATACCCTTCCGAATCCAGAAAGGATTCCCCTGTGTTAGCTCCCATTCAGTAAACATGCCAGTGTGCACAGCCCCTTTATGTTCTCGGTCTGCAGACGACAGACATCTTGGAAGGAGAGTGGTGGTATCAGGACCCTTGGGAATGCCGAAAAGTCAGGGTAGTGTTTACACACCTGCCTGCACCCCTGAGGTCATCCCCAGAATGCTTCAGTGGTTGTCTCTCCTTGTCTACAGTTGGACCTCCCACACTTTCAGTTGCCCACAGCAAACACAGTGTTCTCGGGGCGGGGGCTGCCTCCCAGCCCTGCCTGGCGGCTCATGCAGGCAGGTCCCATTCCCTAGACCAAGAGCACTATTTGTATTAATGCCTCAGTCCTGGCATAGCTGCTCCAGAGCCACCTCACGTGACCACACCAGCAGCCTTATGTTCCTTCACATTTACTTCGTGTCACTGGGTCTTTCGAACTTACCCCATTAAAAAAGAGAAGGCAAGGACAGGTGGGTTTTATCTGCATTCTCTGCCCAGCACCTGGTCCCATAGGCGATCAGTCGGTCTTTGGAGAATACTCTCATGGGGTCCATCACAGAGGTTCAAGGGCTCCCCTCAGGGGCCAAAGTCAAGAGCACAGCAGGCAGAGGAAACAGCAGTCACTTCTGGCTGATGTGGCAGAATAAGATGACCCTCTTCTGCATCTGTGCTTCCACACCCATGGGTTCAACCACCTGCGGGCTGGAAACATTTAGAAGAAAATCACATCTATACTGAACATTTGAAGACCCTCCTTTTTTATTTTTTCAAGTTATTCCCTAAAAAATATAGTCTGACAACTGTTGGCAGAGCATTTGCTTTGTGTTAGGGATGACTCTACAAAGATGAACTGACATTCGGGAGGATATATGTAGGCCACACACAAATCCTTCACTGTTTGTAAAAGGGATGTGAGTATCTAGGGTGCTGGCATCTTCCAGGGCCCTGGAATAATTCCCCACAGAGACTAAGGAGTGAGTGTACTCTGACCCGCGTGGCTTACCAACAAGAAAAGTTATTTCTGGAGTTGAGAAATCCAAGACTGGGATGCCTGTAGACCCCTTGGTGTGCCCGCACATGCTAGGGGGCATGGGGGACTCCCCTGGAAGCCCTTTAATAAAGCATTGATCCCCTTCTTGAAGGCCCCATCTTCACAGCAGAAGCAGCCTACAAAGCTCCCTTCCTTGAGAGGTTTGAATTTCAGAATGTGAGCTGTGGGGAGGGTACAGACACTCGGGTAATAGCTAGAAATTTGTGTTTTGAGGCAGAGACAACCCAGAATATGCTGGAAGGACTAGATGGGAGAGGAATCAATTATGAGCCCTAAATGTCCAACCTGAGGCGGCAGAGAGACCTGAGATGCCCGTGAGACTCCCACTATTACTATGGGTCTGGAGCCAGGAAGAAAGTTCTAGAGCCAAGACATAGAGGTGAGGGCAATGCCACCCGGGAGATATTTAAAAAACCCTAGCTTGTGTGAGATCAAAGGCAAGGGTTGGCAGAGAGAAGGGGGCCTCGGGACTGAGAGATTAAGCAGACTGTGCGGCATCCGGGAGTCAAGAGAGGATGGATGGCCTCTCAGACAGACGGAGAAGCCTGTAGCAAAGACGCCGCTGCTGAGGGAGGCGGAACAGTGGCACCAGCAAGGACAAGGGCTCCAGGGAGCTACACAAGCGTTGACTTGATACCCAGATGTCCTGCAGAGTGACTGGGGAGCTGAGGTAAAAACATACATCGTCTCTCCTGAAAGGAAACCGGAGAAACAGGTGATGGCTGGAGTCGTACAGCGTTCGGAGGCTCTCGGTATGAACGGCTGATTGGCCTTCACGACATGAGAAACTGGTGTTTGAGGGTAAGAAGAGTCAACACAGTGACCATCTGGGTCCTGAACAAATTCACAGAGAGCCCTCAAAACCAAGACAGCCAGGAGTCACCCCCATCTGCAAAGTCTGCTCATGAGCACTCTCAAAATGTCTCCAACAACTAATGCTTCAGTGTAGAAGCCAGAAAGCTTTGGGTGTTCAGGGTCTGCTGTAGCCGAATTTCCAAGCTGTCTTATTAAATAAAAAACATGGAGCCAAATATAGGGATGAAAGCCTTAGAGATCAGGGAAATAGTGAGAGCCACCAACCAACCTTAACCCACCAACTCTACAGCTTCCCAATGCCATGACTCCCTGTCTGTCCAGGCTTTTGTTGCCTTGCTGTTCTGCCCTCTCGTTGGCTAACTTAGCCCAGCTACCTCACTTCCTTGTCACTGCCTGTCTGTACAGACCTCCAGGTCTCTATGGTTGGTACTGGGATTAAAGGCATGTGTCACCACACTTGGCTCTGTTCCCTAGTGTAGCCATGAACACACAGAGACCCTGCCTGCCAAGTAATCAGATTAAAGGTGTGATACCACTGCCTGACTTTTGTGTTTACTTAAAACGGCTTGCTATTTTCTCTGATCTCCAGGCAAACTTTATTTATTAACATACAAATAAAATATCGCCACAAATAAAATATCGCCACAGTATGCTGTTTTTGTTGACATCTAGGACCTGTATAGAGTGATGGGTTTCATTATGACATCTTTACCTGTATATGTAGCATACTTTGTGTTCAGTTCCATTTCCCTCCCTTATCCCTTACAAACACACACACACACACACACACACACACACACACACACACACACATATGCGCGCGTGCGCGCATGTGCACGCTGCTCCCCTTCCTCTTCCCAAATAACCCAGATCCTGCTCTCATCTCTTCCTCTTGATTCTGCATAAGAGAAAAACAGCTTGCAGAATGGTGACTCTCAGTCCAGACTAGACTGGCTTTGGAATCACCTAGGACACACCTCTGGGTGTGTCTGTGAGAGTTATCCTGGAGGCTTAACTGAGTGGGGAGACCTGAGTGTGCAAGGCACCATCCCACAGGCTGGAGGCAGGAGTCTCTACCGAGTAAAAAAGAAAGAGCAGCAGCGTCTCTCTCTCTCTGTTTGCTGGCTGCAGAAATTGTGACCAGCTGCCTCATGCTCCTGAGGCTGAGAGCTGATCTCACTTTCCCTGCCAGGATGGGCTGCACCTTCAAACTGTGAGCCAGAACAAACCTTCCTCCATACTTTTGTCTGGTATTTTGTGGCAATGAGAAAAGTAATTAATGTATGTGATGTCCATCTTTTGGGGTCTGTCTTATTTGTCTTAACGTGATGCTCTCTAGTCCCACACACTTGACTGTATGTAGATGATGTGTTTTGTTATTATTGATCATGGAATGAGACCCCTCTGTATCTTCTTTCTAGTTTTTATCTTTCTCTTTTTTATTGAGTTTGGTTTGGCTGTCAGCTAATTGTTTTTGTTTGTTTGGTTTTGTTTGGTTGTTGTGTAACTGGTCTGTATGCAGGTAAGTACACCACATGTGCCTGGTGCCTGAAGAGGCCAGAAGAGGGCACTGGATCCCTGGGAACTGTAGTTACAGAGAGTTGTGAGCCACCATGTGGACTCTGGGAACCCAATCCCAGTCCTCTATAAGCGCAGCAAGTGCACTTGACCTCTGAGACATCTCTTCAGTCCCTTGGCTTGGTTTTTTTGAGGCAAGATTTTACTCTGTAGCCCAGGCTGCCCTGGAACACACTATTTAGCCCAGAGTAACTTTAAATTTGTAGCTAGCAAATCCTCTTGCTCTAGTCTGACCTTGGTTCTCACAGCTTTTCTCCCGAGTGGCCCAGATGGGTCACATGGGAAACTCCAGCTTTAGCTTTTAGCTTTGGAGCACATTCTGCACTGGCTTGCATAGCAGCTGAACTAATTTACATTTCCACAAGCAATGTATAAGCCATACCTGGGCCCCAAAGCCTCAACAGCCTGTTTGTTTGTTTTCCTGATGGAGCCACTCTGATGCCTGGGAAACGGGCTTTCGGTGTAGATGGGCCTGTATTTCCTTGATGGCTAAAGATGCTGGATTTTTAATTCATGTTTTCGTTTGCCATCTATATCTCTTCCTCCTCCTCCTTTATTTTCTTTCAAACAGGGTTTCTCTATATAGTCCCGGCTATTCTGAAACTGACTGTGTAACCAGGCTGGCCTCAAATTCAAGAGATCCGATTGTCTTTGCCTCTCAAGTGCCAGGATTAAAGGCGTGCGCCACCACGCTTGGCTATATTTCTTCTCTTTAAAGTGTCTGTTCAGTTCATTTGCCCATTTATTAGTTAGCTTATCTGTTCTTTTGTGTTTCATTTCTTTATGTATTTTAGATATTAGATATTAGCTGCCAGATAAATATCTAGAAAAGACTTTCTCCATTTTATGTCCTGGCTCTTCTCTCTGGGCAAGCTGTATCAAAGCTTTTCATCTGATAGGATCTCATTTGCCAATCCTGGTTTTTCTCTGGCAGACGGACAGGATCGTTGCTGACTGTGTCCTGGGAAGTTTTCGTCTAGGAGTTTCAAAGTTTCAGGTCTTCTATTAAGGTTTGACCCACTTTGACTTGTTCTTTAATAAGGCAAGAGGAGGGATGCTGGCCCACTCTTCTGTTTGTGGATATCTAGTTTTCCCACATCACTTGCATGGGACTTTTTTCCTACAACCTGTGTTTGGGGCAACTTTTACAAAAAGACAATTTCAGCTGTGTGGGTTTATTTGTGTGGGCTCTGCTCTGTTCCACTGCTCTATATGTCTGGTTTCTCTGCCCCACTGTGTTGCTCTGTTACCATAGCTCTGTAGTGTAACTTGAAACCAGGTATCATGACACATACAACAAAGTGTCTCCCCACCCCCACCCACATCATGTTGGCCATCTAAGTCTTTCATGCTTCCATTTGCATTGGGATTATTTTTTCTAGTTCTGTGAATGGTGTCTTCATGATTTTGATGGAGAGTACAATGAATCTGTTGATGCCTTTAATTTTTTGAAGACTATTTGAGACAGGGTTACATATGTTAATTTTCATGGAATTACATACTGTACTTTACGTGTGTGTGTCCAGTTTAAGCACATTCCCACCCCCTGGCCCCCTACCCTCCTTCTCATTCGTCCCTCTGGTTGCTCAGGCAGTTTCCTGTTGTCCATACACATATCATCTTACATATCTATGAACTCTAGGACCCATAAGTGAGAGAAAACATACACTATGTGTCTTGCTGAAACTGACTCAATTCCTTTACTCTCTCCAGCTGTATCCATTGTCCTGTAAATGATACAAATTCACCCTTCTTTCTGTCTGGAAACATTTTATTGTGACACCCGGGGATGCCTCAGCTGGCAAAGTGTTTGCCACACAAGCATTATGGTCTGAGTTTGGATCCCCAGCACCCACACAACCAGGTACGGTGGCACACGTCTGTAATCCCAGCTCTGAGAAGGCAGAGACTAAGGGGTACCTGGAGCTTGCAGGCCAGTCTAGCCAAATAGACAGGCTCCAGGTTCAATGGTAGACCCCATCTCAAAATGGAAGATAAAGAAAGAGTGATTGAGAAAGGCTTGTGACATGAACCTCTTGCCTCTCCACACACACGCATATACATATATATATATCCATATACACACAAAAGATTCCACTATGTGTATACAACACTTTGTCCATTTCTCTGTGGTGGGGCATCTAGGTTCCTTCCGTAACTGACCTGCTGTGAATAATGCAGTATCAACAGCGATGTCTCTGTGACGTGTTGACTTGGGAGCCTGTGGAGTAGCACGGCTAGGTCATGGGGTAGGTCTGTTTGTAGATCCTTGAGTTACCCTGTGCTGATTTCCTAATGGAGGAACTGGCTTCTCTTCTCACCAGCAATGGCTGAAGGTTCTCTTTCGCCCCAGACAGCATTTGTTGTTGTGAGCTGAAGAGGACAATGAGGGTGAGCTCATCCAGCCTGAGACTTTGCAGGCACAGGAGATGGCAGAGGCCAGCAGAAGAATGGGGGCCATTGATGGGGGAGCAGATGGGGAGGGCAGCAAGTGATGGAGGCAGGGTGGAATGAACTGTGGGAAGAGGCTGGTTGGAGGAGGAGAGTGTACCTCCTCAGCACATGGGCTGGGAGAGTGAGAAGTGGTGGTAGATTCGGAGACAGCTGGAGTGGGGTGTCAAAGGTGAGGCAGTTTCTGAGGACAGGAACCCGTGTATGCAACAGAATAGCAGTGGCTGCTGACGTGGAAAGAACCAGAAGGTCATAGGGGAGGAGACCGAAAAAGAGGCAGCATTTTGTAAAACCAGTTCTGGGTGAGGGAGAACTATCTTCCATCCCGAGAGACTGGGGACGCCATGTCTCCAAGGCAGCCCTCAGAAGGCTAGCGCTCAAACGGACTTCTCAAAGGATCTACTTGGAGAAAGTAGGTTGCTGACTGCTTGCCTCTGAGAGCAGAAGGCACAAGGGAGAACCTGGAGATAAGCAAGGATCGAGGATGAATATGTGAAAGATGCAAATTATGGTAAGGGTGAGTAACGGTGTGGGAGTGGAGATGGAAGTTGGTTAACATCGTTGTGGGTGTGTAAATTGAGGGTGAGTGTGTGTGAGTATGACAGGGAGTAGATAAGTCAGGCTTTTAAGTGAGTAAGGAGTGTGTCACAAAGGATACACTTATGTGTGGAGTGTATATATATACTCATAGATTGTGTATGTGTGTGAGAGAATGATGTCATTTAAGTGAGCAGAGACTGCGTGAGAGAGAGTTACTCATACTTTATGAGTAAGTTTGGAGTACATCTGTATGTGATAAAGAGTGAGTGAGTGCGTAGGGAATGCATATGTGTGTGTAAGTAGAGTATGACTGCTGTGTGTGTTTCTGTATGAGTGCCTGGGAGTATAAGAAGTGTGTATTTGTATGACTGAGAGTATGTAAGTCAGTATGGTGTGTATACGTGTGTAGCTGAGGGGAAAGTGCATGTGTGATGAATTTTTATAGGTGAGAGAGTGAAGAGAGAGAAAAGGAGAGAGAGAAGAGGGCAGGAAGTACTGGGCAGGTCAGCTGAGTTTCCAGTACAGGGACATGCTAAAGACTCTGGAAGGCAGTATGGCTAAGAGCTGAGATGGATTTCCCCAGGTGTGAAGTGGTTACTTATATTGTTCTATTATTAAATAAAACTTTGGAGTTGGATATTGGGGTAAAAACATAATAGATCCAAAGAGCAACAGAGGAATGATCAGCTGATCCTGCCTCTCCACAATTCTAGGTCGAAAAGCCAGGGCATCGTCCTAAGCCCCTCCCTACTACTTCCTGTGCCCTCCTATCTCAGTCCTCCAAAACCTCTATGGCTAATTCTGGCCAGCTGAATGTTGACTCCATCCTCTGATTCAACATTTAAATTTATTGGCAGTCTCAGAGTGTCAATGTGAACAAATCTCCCACAACACGGTGTCTCCAGGAGGAAGGGCATCAGCCATCTCTGCCACACGGACCACCACCTCCTCTATAACGATGGTCTCCAGATTGCATAGCATTTCTGGGTTGCTGCTGTATCGTTTTATCATTCACTTTAAGAAGTACACAGTACTCCATCATCAAGCACCCCATAACTCAGTCACCACCCCTGTTGGTAAGCACTAGAGTTGCATACAAAATGTCTCAGCTGTCTAGAGTGCTCCTGTGCCTTAAAGCTGTCCTTTTAGCTCAACTGTTTACATAGGTTAAAATCTGAAAGGAACTGTTAGTTCAAAAGAAACACAAAGATGCCCAGGCATGGTAGTGCAGGCCTATAATTCCAGCACTAGGGAGCCTTGGGCAGGATCATCATGGGTGGGTGCCAGGCCAGCCTGGGCTACAGGATAAGACCATGTCTCAGAATTCCATACCTACATTACACACACACACACACACACACACACACACACACACACACACACACACACACATGATGCAAAGGTCTAAGAAGTGAGATCTATGGGCCGAACATTCCACAAAAGCCTGAAACAACTTAGCATTTCTCCAGCGATGTAGCATTGGCCACTCCTTCACATTCTCATTAGCTCTGGGTGTTAATTATTTTTTGAACAATTAATGAACAGACACTTTACCATCTGCTGCCTCATTGCCATTGCAACGCATCACTGGTCACTAGCCAGCTAGTCCCTCCTACATGCTGTGGTGGCTGCTGTGCTACTGTGGACTCCTTCTCCCGGGCCTTTGCTGGTGTTTTGGCAAGGCGCTATTGGCTGGTAAGAACATGATCATCAGTGGGTGCAAACACACACACACACACACACACACACACACACACACACACACACACACACACACACACACACAGAGGCTTTAATCTAGCCCTCCCCTAGATAGCCATAAAAATGGGTCTCAGAACCAGCCCTGACTCATCGCCTCAGCAATTTCCCTAGTAGTGGGATCCTGACCTCTGCCACAACAACCACCTTGTCCTTCTGTCCTTTCCCGACCTGGGCCACTGCCTCTCCAGCAGCTCCTCCAGGTCACTGCTCAGGAACTGCAAATTGTCCCTCCCTTAAGCATACCAGCCTCCTTCCCTGCCAGTGGTTACTCCATCTGCCCTTTCCTGTTCTGTCCAGTTGCAACAGCTTTGGGAGTCACGGTGACAATACACGCTCCAACCACCAGAGGGCGCTGTGTCATGGGAAAGCACTCAACGGATTTCCTTTGTAGTTCACCCTACCCAGGCAGTAGACAGCCCAAAACCTGCAGTGAGTGGCAGCTGGAAACCCCTAACTGTACCAATGAGTTTACACTGCAAGCTGCCCTGTGCAGTTTTCCAGTGTGTATGCCTTTCTCATCCCTCCACACACTGTAGCCAGAACTTGTTCAGTTTCCTTTTCTGAAAATTCACAGGCAGATTTGTTCTTGAGGGACCTTACCAATCTCATATTGTCTTTTTCTTACTGTCCAGGATTGTACCTTTTTTGCTTGAAGGAAGCACCCCACAGCTTCTCTGTGATGTTTCGAGGTTGCAGCCTCGTCTCTTCCCATTATTAAATCTCCTGTACTGAAGTTTTCTCCAGTCCGGCTAAGACCGTTACATCTACAGTCTCCCGAGGGTCATTTAAAACGAGCATTATCAGGATGCACAGTTGATCTGAAAACCGGGACAGATACTCAGCAGCTGACAGCATAGCACCCAGCATGGAATGTGGCCAAGAGATGAGTCTTATCCCAAGTGGGACAGAGTGGGCTAGTGTGAGATTCCCTTAGGCTGCTCTTCCATATCGCTTGATGGAATATTCTATTGGGTGTGTAAAGGCTATAGTAACTGTAGGTAAGGGGTGGAGGCTGCTAACGTTGAAGGGATTCCTTACTCAGGAGGAGAAACTGGGTTCCTGGGGTCTCTTCCTTCAGGGCTAAGCACGGTTGGTTAACTAGAGACCAAGCCCTGGCTTGGCCCCTCCTGTACCACTTCCCATCCATGCCCATAGGACAGTCTGTTCCTCAGGGCAGTGGAAAGATCCATCCTACCCATAGGAACTGGAGCCTGAGGATGAGGGAGAAGGGACACAGTGCTTGCTCAGCAAATGTTGGTGAAAAGAGCTGGTGGCATGAGCGTTCTGAGCCCTCGTGTGCCCTGCAGTCCTTATAACCATAGCAGTTGGTAGCCTGCTGTTCACGTCCACAGATGAGAAACCAGCCCCTGCCTGCAGTATCCAGGAGTCAGTGGCCTTCAACTGTTCTACCACTCACCTTGCACCTGGCTTCCTCCACACCAGTGATGCTCAAAGCATAGTCAGCAGAACAGCAGCAGCAGCATCTGGACTTGCCGGAGACTGGGACATGGACCAAGCAATCCATGTCTCCCCACAGGATGCCGGAGTGCTCTGATACACCAACAGCCGTACAAGTCACTGCTCTGTACCAGTCCTCTCTGGGGTGTGGGAAACACACTTGTGGGTGGAAAGGTGAGGACAGTGACATGGGAAGGCAGCTGCAGAGTCCAAGGAAAGGTCTTAACAAGTCAAGCTGCTGCAGGAGGGCCAGGCTGGTGGCCTTGGATGAACAGAGCCCCATATAAATATTGAGACTTCTGTGTCAACTGGAGGTTATCAGGTAAGCCATCCCTGGCCTGGGAAGGACTGGAGGGTGCTCAGACTCATCCCAGAAGACCACCAATGAATGCTACAGGTACTTGGGCCAAAATCCCTCACCTCCAGGCTGGGACCTGGGAAGCTGCCATTTGGGCCTGCTACCCGGTGAGTGCAAGCTAACACTTGGGAACCTCTGCATGGAAGACATTAGACTAGACAGACCCACAGGGACTGGTTTTGTGAGCTGGTATAAACCTTTCCCCTCTGTGCCCTGGGATTCCTCTCTACAGAAGGTAATCCTGGTAGAAAGAGTTGGATTCAGGGATCAGATTAGCTTGTTACATCTAAAGGGGAAATCAAGCTAGAGGTGAGGCAGCAAAGATCAGGGCATGATTTTTGAGCCTGGGGGTGGTAGGGAGCCATGGAGGAAGTTAGCCCCAAACAGGTGCCTTCCACTTTGCATTTTCCCAGATGACAGCCTGAGGCGGCTGAGCTGAGGAGGAAGGAGGACGGGAGGTGGTACTGGTCAGCATGGGGCACCAACTCTAGGCCACATTGCCTAAATTCAAATCTCTGTTCCATTCAAGCCCACAGCTGTGGGACCACTGACTTGACCTGTTAGTGTGTTAGTGGCCTAATCTGCCAAGGGCTCATGAGAAGAATTCAAGGCCATGTGAAGTCCATGGTCAGTGTAATGCGTCATCAGCTCCATGGGCTCCATCGGCAAAGCTCTTCCCATGTCTTTTCGAGCAGAAGCAGGTAGCCAAATACTGTGGGAATGTAAGTATTCTGAGGACCAAGACAGGTAGTGTGGTCATTGAAGGCCCTCTGAATAGCTCTGGGGGACAGGATGACCCTCTGTCACATTAGAACAGACCCCCCTACACACAACCCCCCAGGAGCGTAGGCCGCCTGCTAGAAACAGAGAGCTCTGGTGGTAATGCTGACCCTGTCCTCCCAAGCCCTCAGCCCAGGCCTGCCCACATGACCCAGCTTCCTGTTTGTGATACCAACATTGGAGGGAGGAAATCAACACCCCACCCAGGGCTAGAGGGCAGGAATGTGGACCTGCTGACGTCAAAGCTTGTCCCAGTTCTGAGGAGATGGGATGGGAAGGGTTTCCTGCTGAGCCTCTGAGCCAGCCTGCTCTGCAGGAGTGAGCTGAGCTGTGGGAGCCCACTTAGAACTTTCTCGGTGGGGTGCTACAGGGGTGAACTCAAGTCCTGCCCCAACACAGCTGTAGGACCTGGGCAAATTAACCCATGCTTGCAAGCCACTGTTTCCTCTTCTATAGGATGGGAACATCAATGCTAATGGAGCCAGGGTACCCATCTGGTATAAGAGAAGCCCTCCACTACTGTGAACCTGCTCCTCACTGCAGAAGCCATAGAGATCCTTGTCTTCTAGAAAGACGCAAGCCCTCTGGAATGGAGCCTGCCCTGACTGTCATGGGCTCCTGTGCCAGCATCTGCCTGACTGGCAAGGCAGGGAGAGGAAGCCAGTCACCTAGGTGTGAGGTATTTCCGGGGGTGGCTAGGAGGAGCTTTTCCAGCATTTGGGCTGTGACTCAGGTTGAAGCCTGGATTTAGGTACTTCCTGGCCCAGTGACTCAGTTTCCCCAGTTCTCCAGAAGCATCACAACACAAGGCCTGCTTTTCAACCTTGAAGAGGCACTGAGGCAAGGCTACCTCCAAGCATGGTATTCGGGGGCCCACTGTGTGCTTGTGGCTTCATGCACGTTTGCACTTGGGTCTCAATTGAGCCTAACGAAGTCAGGAATACTATTGGCCCCACTGTGTGGAGTGATAAGGAGGCCAAAGACAGGAAAGAGATTGCCCAAGATCGTGAAGCCAAGAAACGGCAGAGCCCAGAAGGGATGTGCCCTCCATTGAAGGTTTTACCTGGTAGTAGTCGGCCATGCCCTTGACCCCAGCTAGTGGTTGTTTCAGGGCCCCCTCCCCACCTCTACCCAATAGAAGGTCTCCTGGTCCACTCTCCAACATGACCCCCTGTCTGCTCTCTGGTCATGTAAGCTGTAGCACCTTGACTCAAGTCTGGCCTCCTTTCTCTAGATGACTGTTGGTGTGCCCAGGCACCAGGCTGGGTCTGGAGTCCTGCTGTCCTGTCCCACATTTCTGGAAAGGCACCATCTAGGTTCTCCACCCTATGAGACTGGACTTCCCAGCTTGGTACTGGAGGAGAGCTGGCTGGCATGGAGGACTGACACAGAGAAGACAGGCCCACGGATGCCCCAAAGAGGGCAAAGCACTTGGGAGGGAGAGACCAGAAGTGGACCTATCTGGGGCCCCACTGGGCCCTCACTGGGTTGTCTGCTCTCCTTCTCCATCCCTCTCCATCTTTCCCAGGACGCCACTTAGGCCCACTGCGGAGCTAGAGATACCTGGATTAGAATCGGGTTTGGCTGTTCTCCAGACTTGCGACCTTGGCCGTGCCCATCCATCTCCTGCGTTCCCTGGTACTGCTACACAGACACAGGAGCATCCCAGTTTCTGAGAAGACATCACGTCTTTAAAAAATCTAGTAACCTCCTGTACGACAGAGCATCGGCTTAATAAACTCTGGTCCTAGGTAGTTGGTATGTAAAGGCTTCTTCCTGTAAGTGTCCAGACCCTGGGAGGACCTCCATGGGTGACCGTAAATTCCCCTTCCCCAGGTGCCCAGCAGGTGGCAGCATCGGCCCCTTGTTGGCGCACAGGCACGCTCAAATAAATGTTTTGTAGATTTTGCAGGATTTTTTTTCCCCAAGTCTAGGGGTTGGCGCTCTACCCTCCCCACCCCCTACCCGCTTGAGCTACACAGGCTGTCCCTACAGAGTTTCACGCCATTGGTGGTGAGAAATAGGCTTAGGAGTTCAAGTCTCTTGGAGGATTTCCGGCCCGCTAATCCCACAGGCCCATGCTTCCTGCGCTCCACTCCCCTCGCAAGGCTGCCAGGTCTAGCTCTGTGGGAAGAAGCAGAGGAAGCTTCAACCTGGATACCCCTCCTCCTGCTACTCTGCCTGCCTCTCTGCTGCCCGGGCTTTCTCGCCTTCCCCACCCCCTCCCTCCCTCCCTTCTTTTCTTCCTCTTTCATTCTTAGTGGGTCACAACTATGGTGCACAGGTTCTTTGCCAGGACGGGGGGGGGGGGGGGGTGGGTGTGCAGGGTGCAAGAAGTGTCATTTGGAGCCTTCAAGCAAAACTGGAAAACACGCAGTAAAGAGGTGAAGAAAGGTGTTTCAGACCCTGACAAGCATCTGTCTGTGGTGGTGCAACAGGGCGACCACCAGGAAGCACGGAGGAGATGGGGAAGTGGCCAGAGAAAGGGGAGCCAAGCAGAGGCGCGATGTTCAAAGGCCCTTGGGCAGCCAGTGATGTCTTGGGGGTGCAAGGAGGCTGGGGCCATGCTTTTCCAAGGTGCAGATGAAAGGGTGCATCGCATCAGCTTGCAGCAACCCACATAGCCGCAGACACTGACGAGCGCTTGCTGGCTTCCCAGAGGAGGAAACTGGGACCCTCGGCCAAAGCAGGCCCATTGAGGTACCAGGAGAAAAAAGAAAGGAGAGTGGATAATTTAGCCTGTGCTGAGTGCCAGGTGTTCTGCTGAACTGTAGCTGTAGAGTATCACCACTCAAGAGGATTCCAGAGGTGACGAAACGGGGGTCTGAGAAGGAGGTGACCTACCCAAGGTCATTGTCAGGGAGTAGCAGACCTGAGGCTTGGACCAGAGGCTTCCCCGTGGGGCTGAGTATCTGGTACCCTGTGCCCTGGGCACCTTGGAGCCATCAGGAGGACTCTCCTTCTTGGGTCCTGCAAGACACCTCGCAGAAGGTTCTCAGGGCTTGTTCTAATCCCACTTCCCTGTAGCAATGCTCCCCCACACTGTCGCTGCCTCCATGCCACACCAGCCCTGCCACCCCTCCCTGGATGGCTCCATTCTGTGACTAACATCTAAAGTCACAACACTATGTCTGTCTCCCCCACCAGACTGCACCTGAACCCCTGTGGAAGTCTCTAGCGTCACAAATCAACCCTTAAAGCTGCCCTCTCACACTGGTAACACTTATCTAGTCCTACCCAGAGCTGAGCACTATGTGTATAGAGAAAGGGCTCCATGGATGGAAGATCTTTACTTGAGCCTGTGCTAGGCAGGTGACCTTCAGGGAGAAGGTCAGAGAAACAGTGGCAGCAGTGACCCCCCAGGCCACTTCATCCAGTGTGGGGCCATCTGGGTCATGGGTAGGGTCAGTGGTAGGGACAGGACATCAGCAGTCCTAGTGATGTTGTGTGCACAGAACAGTGATGAATGAACCCTAGGACGTGACCTGGAACATCTCCTAGGGTGTAGGGAGGGTGGAGTTCCCAGAGTTCAGAGCAGGATGGTGAAGTGTTTGAGGGTCTGACTCAGCCAGGAACTATGGGGGAGCGTGGAAAACTGGGTACAGACACCATCCTTGCACAAGCAAGGCTTGGGCACATCCCAAAGGACTGTCACTTGCTGTGCCATCCCTGCGCCTCACTGTGGTCCATGAAGCAGGTGGGACTCTACTGTGGTGTAAACAAGGGAGCTGATACTTGTCTAAGAGTCCTGAGCCAGAAAATAGCAGAGCTGGATTAAGGGACTGCTGTGGAATAGTCCTTCTGTACACTGTGAAGATTTGTCACTCGAATTGGTTTCATAAAAAGCTGACTGGCTGGTAGCCAGGTGGGAATTATAGGCAGGACAACCAAACTAGGAGAATGATGGGAAGAAGAAGAAGGGCAGAGTCACAGGAGATGCCAGCCAGATGCCAAGGAAGCAGGATGTGTAGAAAATGAGGTAACAAGCCATGAGCCACATGGCAAAGCATAGGTAAGAAATATGGGTTAATTTAAATGTAAGAGTTATGTAGTAACAAGCCTGAGCTATTGGCTGAGCATTTATAATTAATATTAAGTGTCCAAGTCAGTTATTTGGAAGCAGGTGGTTAGGACAGGAAAACTCTGCCTACAGGGGACCAGATCAAGATGACCCAGTGACCCTGTCTTTGATTAGTAACATGTGCTTACAGAAGGTTCAGGGGTGAGTTAGTGATGTCAGAGTCTCTGAGGGGACAGAGGCTTGGAGTGCAGGGTCTATGGTGTGGAGCTAGCCTCAAAGGAGTACTCAGGAACATACTCCAGGACTGGCCCTCCAAGCAGCCCACAGAGGTCAGTGGCCTTCTCACATACAACCTGACATTACAGGCTGTTTGCTGTGACCTTTTAGCAGATCCCATCCTAGGCTGTGACTTGACCCTCAAGTTCCTCTGTCCTTAGCAGACCTCTCCAGTCTTGTACCCTGCAACCCAAACCTTTCCTGGCCCCCATATCCACAACCTGACAGTTTGATGAACGAACACCACACCTCCCTCTGAGGTCTACACATCTTTCCCCAGGCTGTACCCTGTTGCTCTGTTGGGATGACTCTCAGAAGGCTCCTCAGATACTTCAAGAGCTACCTCTGGCTCTGTGGCCTCTGACAATCCATTCACTGGGAGATGGAGGGCACTCCACTCTGCCATGACTCCAGGCTCTGCCCAGCTCTCCTCTCTGCAGGTGGTCCTGCCCTCCACCAGGCTATCAGAACAGCCCTGCTGACTGCTCCTTAGTGAGCCTCAACTCCATAGTCTATCAGGGCCTGGCTTCACCTCTCCCTCGCTTGGGTGTCTACTGCTGGCAGCATTAGCTGGCATCTTTGCCTTTGTTCATAGAGGGAAGGAAGGAACACTTTGTAATTGGCCAAGTATTCTGCCATGGCAGTATTTGACTGAATGGCTGGGCAGCAGGGATGTTTTAGGGAAAAGGACAAAACATGAATCCTAGTCAGCAGCTTCATAGGTGGGACATCCACAGGACAAATCAAAGAGGACCGTAGTGCAAGCCTGGGAATGTGGTTGTAGACATACAGAGCAGATTATTCCAGGAGAAAGGCCCAAGTTCTCAACTCTGTAGGTTATAAAATGGATGCCCCTGTATGGAAGATAAAGCTTACATGATAACAGGGTTCATTGTCTGCTATTTATGAACACTGAATGGGCAGCCTCACCCTGGACTCTGTGCGCATCCTCAGCGCCCATACAGCATGTGTGGCTCCTCAGTCTTGCAGGGTGGGAGACAGATCCCAGCATCCATATGAAAGGCCACTGGATAGTTTCTCTGATTGGACTGTCCTTTATCACATGACCATCCCCCAAACTAATGTCTATAATAACGATTTGGACAATTTTGGGTCGCGTGATCACCCCTAACCAATGCCTGTTAACTGGTTCTAGCCAGCAGAGCTCAAGCCTTGGCATTTGTGGCACTGATGTCAACAGCTTCCTCTTGGCTTGCCAGCTGTGGAGGGAGGGGCAGATGCTGGAAGGTCCCAGTGCCCGCAGCCCCTGTGTTTGAACTCTGTGTCTGCCTCCATGATGTCACTTGGCACAGAACATCTCTGGGCCTCAGTGTCACTGCTTCCAACAAGAGCACCATGTTTCTACCAGAGTGGCTATGAAGACCCTACAGTACCAAGCAAAAGCCCTCAGGGTGGCATCTAGTCCCAGCCTCTGGGTCCCTGTGGTTCCCAGGCTAGCCCTCAATCCTCTCACCAGGGAGCAGTGGTCTACCTGTATGAGAAATGTTGAGAGAAGAGGGGAAATCTCCCCGCTATGGGAGAGGATGGAGAGCAGGCTACCCCAGCAAGGCTAGTCAAGCCGCTCTGAGGCAAGAAGGGAATTTCACCCCACCCTGCCATACTCAGCAGCACACTAGTTCCCATACTTAGTCATACTTAGGCGGATTCAATGCAGACCCCTTGGAGCCCTGCCTTTTTTGTCTGGGTCTCAGTATTTCCCTCTGCAAAATGGCCTGACCACAACACAGGCTCTGGAACCAGGCAAAGTGCACTCCAAGTAGGCAATTTGGAGCCAGTTAATGGCCTCTCTATACCTCAACCCTTCCTTAAAAAGAAGTAATACAACATTTCCTGCCTTGTGGGGCTGGTGCAAAAATCCAAGTCAAATTTGTATAAGGGGCTTGGTGGCTGGAGGGGAGGGAATCTGAGGGAGTGACGCTAGGCAGTGTCATTGCTGAAGCACGCTGGCGTCGGGGCTTTGCTAATCTTTGCCACTACGTCTGTGGGGCACTTGCTCTACACTTAACTTTTGTTACTAATGGGTCAGTGAAGCAAATGAACCTCAAAAGGATATGGCACATCCCCACCCGGTGGAAAACTGGAATCACTTCCCATCCATGGATGCTGACAAAATGTTAGGCCAGAGAGCTGGCTAGATGCTTAGGAGCACTGGCTGCTCTTGCAGAGGACCTGGGTCCAAGTCCCAGCACCCACGTGGGAGTTTACAAGCATCTTTAATTCCTATTCCAGGGGATCTGACTCCCTCTTCTGAACTCCACAGGCACCAGGCTTGCACAAGATCACATAGATACATGAAGGCAAAACACCTCTGTTATACATAAAATAAAATAAATCTTAAATTGATGAGTATAACCAGCACTCAGGCCTGATACTGATGTGAACTCATGTGTCTTCATAAGAACCCTACTGAGTGGGGCAGTGGTGGCGCACACCTTTGATCCCAGCACTTGGGAGGCAGAGGCAGGCAGATCTCTGTGAGTTTGAAGCCAGCCTGGTCTACAGAGCAAGATCCAGGACAGCCAGGGTGGTTACACGGAAAAACCCTGTCTCCTAAAACCAAAATACAAAAATAAAAAAAGAAAAAGAACCCTGTTGATGAGCTTTATCTTGGTTTTACAAACAAGGAAACTGAGGCATATCGACCTTAAGCAATTTGTACTGGCATCTTAATTTGAAGGCAGCAGCATGGCAATGCCATGTCTTCCATGTGAATGTTGTTGACTTCCAAAGAGCCTGTTCCAGTGGTCGCATGTCTTCATTAAAGAGTATTACCAGGGACTGGGGATGTGGGCTCAGCTGGTAGAGTGCTTGCCTAGCATGTGCAAGACCCTGGATGTGATCCCCAGTGCCACATAAACTGAAATTCCAGCACCCAGGAGGTGAAGGCAGAGGGATCAGGAGTCCAAGGTTCGCTTCTATGACATAAGGGGACTGAGGCCAGCCTGGGCTATCTATCTAAAAAGGGGGAAATCAGCAAGTGTAAAAGGACATTAAAACCACAGTCTCAACAAGCCTGATACTTTGTCCTTGAAGTCAGCTGTGGATGGGAAGAGACTCCAGGAAAGAATAGATTGCTCACAGTGGGATTTACCATTCTTTAATGAAGAGTCTAGTGTCAAGAGGCCTCTGCTCATGCACAGCCCACACTGTGGAGACCCAGCCCCCAGACATACCAGCAGTACTATGTACCTCACTTGTAGCGCAAAGCAGTGTCTCTGTTAAGCAGGGGTCCTCAACCTTCCTAATGCTGTGACCCTTTAATACTGCTCCTCATGGTGTGCTGACCCCAACCATAAAACTGTTTTTGTTGCTACTTCATAACTGTCATTTCGCTACTGTTATCAATTGTAATATATATATTTGGAGATAGAGGTTTGTCAAAAGGTTCACAACCCACAGGTTGAGGGAGGTTGGGGCCAAGAGAGGGATTAAGAAAGGTGTTAAACCCAATCAGCAAGAACAGACCAAGTCCCATGCTGCATCCAGCCACACATCGCTGTGCATGAGGCCCTGTCTGAAGAGACGCATTTGGAGGAGGAGTGTCAGGGTCCACTGAGGCCAAATAAGCTCACCATTGCAGTCTAGATAAGCCTTCCATTTCGGTAATGAAGCATTTGAGAAAAGGGAGCCAAGAAAAGGAAGGATTTAGGCAGCCTGTGTTGAGTTTCTCATCCTGGTGGGAGTGTGTAAAGGAGCAAGCTGCACACCTCACCCCTGTGGGAAGTGCAAAGAGAGCAAGTGAGAGAACATGGCATCACAGGCCTCTTCACGAATGTGACTTTGGTAGCCATAGCCCTACCTCTCACAGGCTCCACAACCTATCACGGTGCCAGGCAGAGGACCAAATCTCCATTGCATGGCCACATGTTCAGACCATAACCAGGTGATACAGTCAAATGGGCCTTGGTGGCTCACCTGTCATTGACCAAACCACACAACTGACTACAGCAACCCCCATGGCACTGTTGCTGATGATGCTACAGCTTAAGAGCCACCCCATCCCCACCCCCAGTCCAGAATAAAGCCTGGGAGCTCATGACACAGGCATCTTCAGACGCGTGAAGGCTCCATCCTGGTACTATCTGCAACAATGCCACCAAGTCTATCCCAAGCCAGACCTGGGTCTCTAGCTGCCATTTCCCCAACACAAGAAGTCCATCCTGGGAAATGGGGCTTCTACAGCTGAAGCAGGAAGGGTCTGGAAGCATGAGAGGGACACAGGTACCAGCTAGGGGGTCACTGCTCCCTGACAGCCTGAGCCTTGACCCAGAAGCAAGCTGCACATGAATAAAAGCACAGTACAATGTGTTGCATCAAAAGTGTGAAGCTGGGGAGATGGCACAGTGGGTAAGGCTCTTGCCATGTCAGCATGAAGGCCTGAGTTCAAGTCCCCAAGCCCACGTAAAAGCTGGGTCTGTAACCCCAGGGCCCCTGCAACAAGATGGGGATGGAGACGGGAGCATCCTGGGAAACATGTGAGCTAGGTAGCCTGGTGTACACAGCACCAAACAACCAAGAAGATCTGTCTCAAACAGGGTGGAAGTCAAGGAGATTGACACCTGGGGCTGTCCCCTGATCTTTACACACCCGGTGGCATGTACACACACACACACACACACACACACACACACACACACACACCGCCTTTGAATTCATGAAGTCATCCTGATCAGGACAAAATAGAGAAGAGAAGGAGGAGGAGGACAGAAGGAGGAGCAGGTTCTCCCTTGCAGAAAATGCTAAAAGTGTGCAGGAAATGGAAACACAGAGACAGTTATCAGCATGGAATCAATTCACTTGCTGCCAGTGGGTGCTGGGTGCCATCAGGTCAGGGTCCTGGTTAGAACACTGTCGTCCGTATCTATATGAACCCTGAGGACGTGTGGAGGCATCCTCAGTTCACAATGGAAAAAGCAGGTGGATCCAGCCTGACCCAGAGCTTGGGCTGTGAGCCACCAGGGCCTCCCCACCCCAAATGCAGAACCTGACCAAGCCAGACTAAAGGCCATGCTGTGTACACAGTGTGCATGTGTCCTGCAGAAATGTCAAGATTGGGGGACAGGCTGGCTATGGAAGCAGCTGCCATAGGTTCAATAGTAAAAAGATGTGTGACAGGTAAAAACAAAACCAAACAAAAAACAAAAACAAAATAAAACAACCATCTGACCTCAGCCTGGTCCCAACGCCAGAGTGGTCATGTGTAAAAGACAGTCACATTGCGTCAGGGTGTGAGCATCACACTGTGCCTGGGGTGAGGAGCACTGAGATATGGAGGGATGAAGAATCATCACTTGCGTGGTTATTCTCACAGGGCTGGGAAATGCATGTGCAGAGGCTTCTCTTACTGGGGGTTGGGGGGCAGTTAGAAACCAAGATTGAGGGCTGGGAGATGGCATGCTGTGTAAGCATGAGGGCCAGATCCCGCAGAGAAGTCAGACAGGTATGGTAGATGCTTGTAATCCCAGCACTCAGGGCAGAGACAGAGACCCCAGCAAGCTCTGAGATGGGCAACCAAAAACACAGTGACAGAAGAAGACACCTGGTGTCAGCTTTGGGCTTCCACACACACGTCCACACAGGTGTATACACACCCCACACACATATATGAGTGCCCACATACATGTGAACATACATACATACATACACACATACCTATAACACACACACATACACACACACACACACACACACACACACACACACACACAGAGATCTGGATATACATATGATATGTGTGTATGAGAGAGACAGACAGAGAGACAGAAAGAAAGAGAGACAGAGAGATTGAGACAGACAGAAAGACACATATGGACAGAGACACAGAGAAACGGGCAGAGAGATAAAGAGACACAGAAACAGAGATACAGAGAAAGACAAAAACATAGACACAGAACACACAGAAAGACAGAGATGAAGAGACAGAGTTGAGAAGGAAACAGAGACAGGCACAGAGAGAGGAGAGACAGAAGAGATAGAGACAGAGACGACAGAAGGCAGGCAGAGATAAGTGAGACAGGCAGAGATAAGTGAGGCAGACAGAGGGCTGGTTTGGGGCGGGGCTTCTCAAGCTGTCACTCTTGTCACTTTGGCCCAGACAGTTCTCTGGTGTGAGAATGATCACCTCTGTTGCCTCTACCCACTAGGTGCCAGCTGCACCTCTGGCTGTAACAAAAGAGCCCTGGACATGTCCCAGAGGGACCCGGCTGAGGGCCAGGTTCAAGGCGAAGGGCAGAAGCATAACTCTATTGGTTGTCTTGCAACTTTTAAGACTGAACCAAATAAAACTTAAAGAAAGGATCCACCCCACCCCACAGGAGGCGGTTCTGAGTAATGAATGTGGTTGAAGGGGTGTCCTTCCCCACATCCTCTGTGAGTTTAGCGTGCCTGTAGCTACCCTAGAGGGCTGCAGGGCGTGCTGAACTGCAGCCATGTATGTTGGTGTTATGCGAGTTGGCAACACCTGTGCCTACACCTGGGCTCGATAAATGGACCATCGCATGGACCATGCCACCAGCTGACGTGCCGACACCAGGAGTCAGCCAGGATGGAAAGAAACCAGAAGGCAGGCCCTGAAGAGCAGTGTGGGAAGGGCAGCCTTAGGTCTGAGCAGAGAGGTGGCAAGGGAGTTCAGTGCCAGTGGCATGGGACCATAGCGTGACCTGGAGGATAAGGGAGCTCACCTGGGAAACAGGGTGCTCTTTAAGTACCAGATCCAATCAGATGGTGTTTGAGCACATCTTCAGCACAGAAGAGCAAAGCTGAGAGAGGAGCCAGCCCTTGTCTGGAAAAACCATTTAGGCAGAGGGAGCAGCTAGTGGGAGGCGTCAAAGCAGGACCTTGCCAGCACTGTCCAGGGGTGGGGGTGGGGGGCAGTATGGCCTGGGAGGATGAGCAAGGGTCCATGGCAGGAGACATGTATCAGGGTGAGTGTGTTCTACCGGAGGCCACATAGGACTCCCCCCGCCCCCAATGGTGATTGAAACACAATAGTACCACCTTAGTACTACTGCAGTACAGAGGAGGTTGAGAGCCAAACCAGGAAGGTGGTTCCTGTCATGTAGTAGCCCTGAGTGAGGCTGACTTGGGGAAGATATCGTTGATTTGGATATTTGAAAGCCAATCGTGCTGGCTAGTCTTAGGTTAAGTCGACACAGCTAGAGTGATCTGAGTGGAGGGAACCTCAATTGAGAAAATGCCTCCATAAGATCAGGCTGTAAGGTATTTTCTTAGTGATTGATGGAGGGCCCAGCCCACTGTGGGTGGTTCCATCCTTTGGTCGGTTGTCCCGGAGGTTCTTTTTTTCTTTTTCTTTTTCTTTTTCTTTTTTCTTTTCTTTTCTTTTTTTTTTTTTTTGTTTTTGTTTTTTGAGGCAGAGTTCTTTCTATAGCTTTGGAGCCTGTCCTGGAACTTGCTCTGTAGACCAGGCTAGCCTTGAACTCACAGAGATCCACCTGCCTCTGCCTCCCAAGTGCTTGCATTAAAGGCGTGCACCATCACCACCTGGCTGTCCTGAGTTTCTATAAGAAAGCAGACTGAGCAAATCATAGCAAGCCAGTGAGCAGCACCCTCCATGGCCTCTGCATCAGTTCCTGTCTCCAGGTTCCTGCCCTGTTTGAGTTCCTATCCTGACTTCCTTCCATGATGAACTGTGATGAAGAAGTATAAGTCAAATAAGCCCTTTCCTCCCCAAGCTGCTTTTTTGTTCGTGGTGTTTCATCACGGCAATAGAAACACTAAGATACCAAGCCAGCTAGACCCCCTGACAGATCACATTTGGGTGTAAGGGGCAGACACATCCAGCGTGCCTCTGAGGTCCCCATCTGGGCTACACTAGAACTGCCAGCTATTTTCAGAGAGGGAAACCAAGGCCGAGACAGTGGAGTAGCTGGCCCATGGTCACACAACCGCTTGTTGATTTGAATCCAGAACTCTGGCTTTGAAATCCGGTTCCATCGTCAGCTCCCCAGTCTGCCATGCTGTTCAATTTGTCACTTCCTTTGTCTTGTTTTATCTGTGACAGGATCTCGACATGTAGCCCAGGCTAGCCTAGGACTCAGAAATCCATCCTCCTGCCTCAGCCTCCTGAGTGCTAGGATAGCAGGCTGTTCCGTTACACCCAACTTCACTGAGCTTTGAAAGCAATGTTTGTAGGGAGTGACCAGAAGAATTACAGCCAGTCCCCTGACCTGGTGCTGGTTTCTGGGCCATGAGGAAAGCGTACCTGCGGAGTGCATAGTCCTGGGCTTACACAGTACCCATTACCCACCAGTCCACCAGTCCTGGAACATCCAAGGTCCAACTCAAGAGAGTCGGGGGAGATGGCAGACCTAGGCTGGTTCCATACAACCCATCTACTCCTCCTAGTCATATTGTGAGACCAGGGTTGACATCTGTGTCCCACTGATAATGAGCCCACAGCTCCAAGCCAGCCATACCAGGGTCTGAGGCAGAATAGCACACCCTTGGGGCCTGAGTGTTAACTGTCATCTGTCCCCAGACAGACCCCGAGGACAGGACAGACGGCAGTATTCAGGAACCCTTGTGCCAGTAGTGCCTCTCCCTCCCATATTCCCCACCCATGGCCCTGCTCACCTTGGCCTTTTCCTTGGTGGTTTTGGCTTCACTAGGCCAGATGCTTCCCCCAGTATCCCAGGGATAGGGACAGCACCTCGGGATGTCTGGCACAGATCTGCTCCCTCGCCCCCATCCAGGTTGGAACGCTGTTGCCATGGAGAGACATCAACAGGCCTGCCTAATGTTTGGGCAACACAAACTGGAAGATTGCTCTTCTTCCCGGAGCCCAGGCCCAGACATGCCAGGGTGTGTGTGGGCTGGGGGTGGGGCAGGGAAATTCTGGGGCACCACATGACAGTCTTGGACTAGGACAGAGCCAGCCAGCTCCCCCTGCACCCTTTAGCACAGAACTTCCCTCATTCACCACACTGAGACGGGTGTTCTTGCCCCTACCATGGGTCTCCACTAAGCCCAACAAGTGGCTTGGGTGTCCCATCCACAGTTCTTTCCCTACTGTTCCCTGAGAACCTGTAGGTTCCTCACTGACTTCGCCCCAGGGCTTACGTCAGGTCCCTGACCTGGCCACTCACTATCAGTGTGGTCCTGCCTCTCTGAGCATCAGCTACTCTGTCCTCTCTAAATGGGGTTGTGGCCACACTTCTTTACCAGCTCTGTTGGGTTCAATTAACCATGGGCTAGGGAACAGCATGTGTGTAACCAGCTTCCCAGGGGATTGTGGGATATGCTTGCATTTGGTCATTGTTTTATGACATTTACCAAACCATGACACTTGTCTGCCTTAAAGTCTTCTTCCATGGCTCCCCATTGCCTTCTGGACAAAGTCAGAGCATCTCAGCGAAGCTAGGTGAATTAGGAGTAGTGTTCACTCTTAATTCAGCACGTTAATCTATGGAAGCGCCTCACTAAGTGTGTTAGATAATAAGTGAGTTAGACTTCTGAAACTCTGCCTCCGGAGTTTGCGATGAGGGACTGGGACCCCCAGGAGTTTTCCGGGGGCCAGCCTGAGTGCTTTGCACAGGTGATCTAGTTTCAGCCTCATGGCTGCCGAGGCAGATGCATGGCTATTCTCTCTGGAGAATGGAGGGCACAAGAGCATCAGTGGATTGAGGTTCCTTGAAGCATCTTGCTAGATCGCCCAGCCAGAGTGAGGCCAGCCTTTGAACCCCTGACTGTCATAGTGTTTTGCGCATACAGTCTTCCCTGGCTGCTGGCCAGGAGGGGTGCCCAGCAACAGGTCCAAGGCATGCATCACAACACCATCTTCCAGGAGCTATCATCTGGTGAGAAAACAGGCTGACAGCTCAAGTCACCCAGGGCTGGAGGGGAAGGCCTTCGAAGCTTGTCAGGATCCTTCAGCTTTATACGGGAATCCCTAAGAGTAGCTAAGCTTGAACCAGACACCAGGCCCACTAGAGCTCCCAATGCAATTGGGCTGGAATAGGGCCCTGGGTGAGAGTGCTGCCAGGGATGCTTTGGGGACCATACTTTGAGAACTGACATTGAGGAAGGAGCACACGGCAGTGGGGAGCAGAGCTGGGTCCTCACTCTGTCCCCACAGCAGTCTCAAGTGGGCCTGAGAGAGAAAGGGTTGTCAGGACAAGCCCAGGGTCCTATCCCTGGCAATCCCCTGCCCCAGAGGCTGTATATGAGGAGAAGCTGGATATTTCCTCCCTGGGTTCACATTATCAGCAGTCTTGTCCCAACACCCCATTAGAAGGACCCACCCTGGAAAGTCCCCTTCCCCCTGCACCTCGGAGAGGGACAGCTGCTGGTGCAGGGGAGCCAGGAGAAAGGGCTTCGGCCTCCACTGGCCACAGAAAGCTCCACACATCTGTCACAGAGTGCTTACCTCTCAAGGGCAGACAGACTGAAGTCTCCAAATGGCCTAGTGCCTGGAAGATCATCTCTGGCAACTGTGGATAGACTGTCCCAAATGGCTCAGGGCCCAGGATGGCCTGTCCTCAGTTTCCATCTGGCCAAAGCCCTCCTTCCCTCCTTCCCTTCTTCCCTGCACTCCTCTTTTTCCCTTCCATCTCTCTCTCTTTCTTCCCCTCCTTCCCTCCAGCCTCCCCTCTCTACCTCCCTCCTCTCAGAGCTTACACTTTACAAGGAAGGGCAGTGATTCACACTTTATAAATAATTGGTTTATACATTTCATAAACAAGTTATAAAATCACTTCAAGTAGAGAGGAACATGCTGAAGAAGAGCTAAGGAGAAGGGGAACTAAAGAGGAGATTTGGGGTGAAGAGAGAGTTGGGGGGCAGGTCTCTCTAAGGCAGTGATCTCTGGGTAATGGCCTGGAAGCACACTGGGGAAGGCAGGGACTGGGTACAGTGTCACAGAGGTGGGCAGGGAGGCCCGAAGGGTGCAGGGAGGCTGGAGAGGGTCCTAGATGGTGGAGGCAGTGGGACAGATGTCGTAAGTGGGGATAGGGGAGGGCAGGGGGTCCAGGGCAGCTCCTAGGTTTGGGACTGAGAGCTGAAGGGAGAGATAGTGAGACTCTGAAGGAAAGATGGAAGGGAATAGCTCTGGCAACCAAGCCCAAGAGCTGTGTGGATTCCAGATACACAGAGCACCAGAGTTCAGAAGCAAAACCCAGCCCTGCTCTGGGGCAGATCCCAGAGCATCAGAGCAGCTCATGGTGAGTCTGAAGCAGGGAATTCTGGGATAAGAGATGTGTGCCCCTCTGAGGAGCCACCTGCTGCAAGTAGTCTGTCTCTTACTAAGTTGCCTGTTGCAACCATGACTCAGTTTCTCAATATTCCTCAATATTTTTAATTCAAAAGATTGTGTTGTGTGCCAAATAGCAGGATTATTTCCACATACTGGTGACAAGGATGGTCCAGTTACCAAGCACCGGGTCTGTCCCCACACTAGTGACAAGGTTGGTCTATTTACCAAGCATCAGGTCAGTTTCCACACACTAGTGACAAGGATAGTCTAGTTACTATTTGGTTCTTTCAAAGAGAAGAGAGAAGTGTTGTGTCTGAGATTACACAGCTGAGAATTTTGGAACCGGGTAGTCTGGCCCCAGAGTATATGAGTCTGACCACCACACGCAGTGTCTGAACATGCACGTGCGCATACACACACACACACACACACACACACACACACACACACACACACACACACCCCACAGTGCGTTTGGAGAAATGAAGTGGTGGTGCAGGATCCTAAACCAACTTGGTTTTACCTACAGGTTTGAATTCTATTGTCCTCTGTATAAGCAGGGGCCGGCACAATGAGGAGAGGCCTGGGAAACTACCCAGGCAGCACAGTCCGTGCCCGGAGAGCATGAGGCTGTACATGACAATGTTCTGGCTACCCTCAATCCTGTGAGACCTCGAACGAGTCACCCTCCTCCCCCAGCCTTCCTTTCTACCTACCTATAGTGGAGACAATGACACCACCCCTGGAAACCATCGTGGGAGCTCCATGAGAATCTTCACAGCATCCATCCATAATTGCTGTCTTCTTTTTGTTGGTGGGGACTGAAGAAAACTCCTTTACGGTCTGGGTCACTATCTCAAGTATCTGTTGATGACTAACTGACTGACTGAACTCTGGGACGTTCTTTGGCATCTCAGAGGTGCTGGGGAAGGAGGGAAAGCACGAGGTTGAGGGGTGGTCCTTGGCTACTTTGCACCCCAACCCAACCACCATCACTGCAGAGACACCAGACCACTTTCACTTGACATAGCAGATCCAATCCCTGGCTTAGAACCTGCTCAGGGGTGGGCAGCCCCACCTTCCCCTGCCAGTGTTCACATCTGCTCCTCTGTGCGTACCCAGGCCAGAAAGCCCACCCTCTAGACGTCTAGCTGTTACTCGCTCTACCACTGCAGGCCACTCAGACAGACAGAAGGGAAGGGAAGCTTCCTCCAGGGGAGAGGTACACTGTTACAAAGCTGCTTCCTCCAGCTGAGCCCCAGACCTTTCCCACAGCATTACACCCCCATAGACACCCACATCTCCTAGAGAAAGGCATGATGTAGCCAACATCTGGGAGGTGTGGATGGAGAGGCAGCAGCATGGCACCTCCTGTCTTGAGCTAGTTGTGTTTAGATTGATTTTTATAGATTTTTCCCCACTGGAGATGAACTTCTCTCAAATCATAAAGAAGGAAGCTCCTGGCTTTGTTTATTTGGGAGTTATCTGTTGTTGTTGTTTTTATTATTATTTTGTTTTCTTGAGACTGGTTCTCACTATGTAGCCCTGGCTTGCCAGGAACTCAGTCTGTAGACCAGGCTGACCTTGAACTCAAGAGTCCTGCCTGCCTCTGCCTCCTGAGTGCTAGAATTAAAGGTCCATGTCCCAACACCTGGCCTCAAAATACCTTAGTTTTAACATTGAAAAGCAAAAGTAGTTATATAACACACACACACACACACACACACACACGACCTAGATTACAATCTAGGTGGGACAGAACTTGACTTGTGACTAAGAATCACACACACATGTGTGTACAGCACCTGTATTCAAATGAGAAATCATGAGTAAGTCGGCATGACATAGACAGGCTCCCAAACTGTCCCTGATCCATCCAAAGATAAGGCTCCACTGATTCTCTTGGTGGACTGTCCTGGGACACTGTCAGGCCCTCTGTGTCCCTGTGTGAGGAGCTGGCACTTGGTAGAGGACACAAAGGTTTCTGAATGGGTACATAAACAATGCCTTTAAAGATAAAGATGTCTCTGTAACAGTGAGCAAAGAGCATGCTGGAAGTAGCTGAGGGACGTGCCCCACGGGTGGTTAACACAAGCTACACTCTCATACAGGCCCCCAAGGGTGGCTCTGGCACCCATGGTACCCTGCCCTGAGTTGCAGGTGGCTCTGTGGTCTGCCCACCAGGTCAAGGTGGATAAAACAACTTTGTTCATCTCTGAACTCTCGGCTCCCAGGCCCACTTGCACAGAACTCAGGAACTGTGGACCTATGGGAAATAAGTCAATGAGAAAGGGCAGTGGACATGGGGCTTTTTATTACAGAAGTAGGTCCTCAATATATAAAAGAGGGGAGTAGGGAACCCCAGGTACAAGTCTTGGAGGGACCCCCAAGTTTCCCCTGAAGACACCATCTCTTCTCATTTCTGTCCTGGGAATGAGAAGAACCACATATGAGGTCTCCCAAGGAGGAAATGCCCAGGATGGGGAAAGGATGCCATACTTCCTCCTGTGTTAGAGTGCAAGGATTTCACCTGTTTCCCCTCTAGCCCGAGTTCCTGGTGTGTGGGGTGAGTGGCCTTCTCCATCTGTGTCTAGGACACCCAGACAGCATCTAAGTATCTGCTGCAGTCTACTGTACTTACTGGATGAGTGAGTAAATGAATGAGTGAATGAATGAATGAAAAAATGAATGAATGAGCTTTGCTGTCACCACATTTCCACCTCTGTACCTTTTCTCTGAGGAAACGAGAATGGGAAAGAGTTTGGGCCTTTGTTCACTGAACATCTAGCATGTTCCAGGCCCAGCTGTTGCTGCCATCCAGGTCACATGTTCTAACATAACTATGTTGGCATTTTAATCCACCCTGCACGGTACATGCTTTGACTTGGGGCCTTTATTTTTCCTTTTAAAAGAAGTTTAAAAGTTGATTTTACTAAGTGTGCAGCCAAGAGAAATAAGAACACAAAACCACACGAAGACTTGAACATGAATGATCATGGCAGTGTGATTCATCACAGCCCAAGTGGAAACAGTGCAGAGCCGTCATCTGCCAGAGAACCAATAAAGAGAATGTGGCATAGCCATGTAACAGGATATCATTTGGCTACAAAAATGACTAAGTACTGGCACGTGCTACACCATGTATGAACCTTGAACACAAGAGTGAGATATGAGAAACCCACCCCCAAAGGCCACATATTATGAGAGTCTGTTTCTACGAAATGTCCATAATAGGCAAACTACAGAGATGGAGGGTAGATTCCCATTGCCTAGGGCCAGGAGAGGGATGGGAAGGGAGAGAGCATACTGAACACTAACAGACAGGCATGTACAGCTGGGAATATATGGAAAACCACTGAATCATGCGTTTTAGGAGGGCAAATCATATGTCATGTGAATTTTTCAATGAAGCCATTATAAAACCCAAAAGAAAGAAATTAGAGAATTCCCCTTTTCAAGCAGGCACACTCAGAGAAACCGGTTTCACAATCCAGTGGTAGCTCTGGTTTGCCAATGGCATTTCTATTTTTCAACAATCTTGAGCCCACTCTGCAAGGCAGTTTTTCTCAAGACTCATATTGTCCCCACAAGCCCCATGTTGCTGGCTTCTGCCCACCCCCAGTCTGGGTAAACCCCATCTGTTGCCCTTGGCCCCCTTGCCCATGCCCACAGCTGCCCCTCCCACAGCTCCTCTCTGCTCGGCAAAGCCAGCTGCAAATGCCAGGGCTGCCTCAGGAACCTGGTGACGCGGGCCTGTTGTGGTGTGTTTGGGCATAGAGGCCTTCTTCCCTGCCAGCGTTGCCAGGCACAGAGGGTGACTAAGTCAGCACTGCTCAGGTTTCAGTGCTGACCCAGGAGCAGGGGGAGCTGAGGCTCTTCAGCTGCTTGAGGAGGGACATGATTGCTTCTGTCCACTTATGCATGCTGTACTCAGGCCACCCTTACACACACATGTGCCCAGCAAGCACCGTCAGCCACCTGCTGTGAGCCAGACATCCAATGACATAGAAGTGCTGAGGAGTTCTTGGGGAGACAGAATTAAAAACCAAACAAACAAAACAAAACAAAACAAAAAAACCCAAACTCAAAAAGTGTAGGGGCTCCAGACAGATAAACATCCAAGTGATTACCCCAGCTCACTGCTGTGCCCGTGGGTTCCACATGCACAGGCTTAGCCAACTGCACATCAAAAATAGAGACTTTTAAAAGTGTGTCTGAGTCAAGCATGGTGGCACATGCCTACAATACCAGTGCTGGAGCATAGAGGCAGGAAGGTGACAAGTTCGAGGCCAGCCTGGGCTATAAGAATGAGAGAGGCGCCTCCAAAAATAATTATGTCTATTCTACACACATTTTTCTTACCATCATTCTGTAAATAATACAGTATGTCAGTTGTTACATGAGTGTGCAGTGTGTTAGGTGTGACATGTTATGCAAAGCCAGTATATAGGAGGGTGTGCTCAGGCTCTGTGCAAACCTATGCTAAATGGGTGGACTTGATCTCTGTGGCCTTGGAATGATTCTCCAGCTCCCATCTCCAGGACGTCTGAACTCAGAACTTCCAGCCTAACTAGGGACTAGTGAAAGGTGGCCTCTGGGAGGGGCTTGGAAAATAACCATCTATGTGTCAGTAAGGGTGACCACCAGAGCAAAGCAGGCTGGTCCTCAGCCTTGGGGGGAGCTTCTGCAGGACAGGCTGGGTCCTCGTTAACGTCTGTGTAACAGAAGCCTGTGTAACAGGGCTTGCAGTGGGGCAGCGGGCTCTGGTCTAGTTTCTATTTCTCAAAGTTTCTGGCTGCTGGATAGGGAATGGACAAGTTGAGGGGACCAAGAAAGTCTGCCATCCCCTTTCTGCAAGAGGCCACAGGCTGGCAGGAAAGTCCCTCTCATGGCATAGGACATTCAATACTGTCACTGTTGGCATTTGAAATTTAAATTGAAATAAAGTACTAATCATTTCGGTAAATTTTACCTATGTAATTTAAAACTTAAGGAAAAATCCCCAGGGGCTGGAGAGATGGCTCAGCAGTGACTTGCTGCTCTTGCCGAGGACTGAGGATCATCTGGTAGATTGTACACATTCTTTTGACCCCTGTTGACACAGGCGGTGGCACACAGGTTGCACGTATACATGCTTGCAGACAAAACCCTCAAACACATGAAATCAAATAAGTAAATCTTTTCTTTTAAGCAAGAAAAGAATGATCCCAGCCAAAATTAACCGTTCCTTAGTTCTTTTTGCCTTTTTAAAAAATTTATATTAGTTAAAATATAAATAATGGGGCTGGAGAGGTGGCTTAGAGGTTAAGAGCACTGGTAGATCTTCCAGAGGTCTTGAGTTCAATTCTCAGCAACCACATGGTGGCTCACAACCATCTATAATGAGATCTGGCGTCCTCTTCTGGTGTGTAGGAATATATGCAGACAGAACTTTGTATACATAATAAATTATATAAATAATGTAAAAAACTTGAACCAGATTGGTGGAGCATGCCTTTAGTCTGGGGGAAAAGGCAGGTGGATCTCTGAGTTTAAGGCCAGCCTGGTCTACATAGAGAGTTCCAGGCTAACCAGGACTACATATTGAGGCCTTGTCTCAAAATACCAAAAATAAATAAGACAATAAGTATTACAATACAAGCTTTTTTTGTTTTGTTTTGTTTTTTCGAGACAGGGTTTCTCTGTGTAGCTTTGCGCCTTTTTCCTGGAACTCACTTGGTAGCCCAGGCTGGCCTCGAACTCACAGAGATCCGCCTGGCTCTGCCTCCTGAGTGCTGGGATTAAAGGCGTGTGCCACCACTGCCTGGCTACAATACAAGCTTTTGAAATAAATGAACAAATACAGACTGAAGACTAAAGAGACGCAGTGAAGTGTAAATGGGAAATTTACTGGGAGCACATGAGTTTGCTGTGCCTTGTTTGTTCATCTCTGTTTTTTTTAATGAATACTCAATTTTTAAAAATTAACCCCCAAACCAGTTCAAACCCTCTGGAAAGCAGGCGTCCAGGCCGCTGACCACGCTTCCTGGCTGTGAGCTTGGACAAGTTTTCACCTCTTGTCCCAGTTTGGTCTCTGTGGCTGTGACAAATTCTATGACCAAAAGCAACTTTGGGAGGAGCTTACAGTCCTTGGAGGCGGGACCCTGGAGCAGGAACTGAAGCCACAGAGGGGTGCTCCCTTGATGCCTTGCTCTTCAGGGCTTGCTCAGCTTGCTTTCTTTACAACTAAGACCATATCTGCTCAGGAATGGGACCACCCACAGTGGGCTGGGCCCTCCCACATCAATCTTTATTCAAGAAAATGCCCCCACAGACTTACCTACAAGGCAATCTGTTGGAGACATTTTCTCCATGATGCCCTGGCTTGCGTCCAGTTGACAACACACTGGTCAGCACACCTCTGAAAGGTTGGGTTGCTTTAGTAAGGTAGGAATAAAGCCAGCACAGATCACAAATGCTTAAAACAGCCTCCACAAGGACTGTGTAGCTACTATGCCAATCAAAAAGCCTGGGGTTTAATTCTTCTAGGATTTCCTGAACACCTAATGTGTGCTGGGCCTGAGTAAAGGCTGGAGTTCCAGGGATAGGTATAAACAGACAAACTTCCATGAATCACAACTTGGTATAAAGGAGCTCCATAGAAGACTGTTAAAATGGGTCTCCGGTGGCCCAGAGGGAGAATGGGTAGTTCTGCTTAGGGCAAAATCATGTCTAGCTTCTGTAGGGGATAGTGTACTCTGGGTTTTAGTGGATGCATAGGAGTTTGTGAGGTAGACAGACAAAAATTAGAACATCCAAACAGAGGGAACAGTATCAGGAGAAAGTGCAGAGGCCTGAGTTGGCAACTGTCAGAACATCCAGTGCAAGGGTTGACCAGAAGGGGCTTTCTCTAGGTATTGCCTTTACTTCACACATAGAAAGTGCTTAAACCAATGGGGCAGTAAGACTGGACCCCATCTCCTCATTCTCAGGAGCTGGCTACAAAATACTGCACAGAGAGAACACTGACTTCACAGGCACTCAAACGAGTGAGCTTGCAGCCTTCTTGCCTGCACACGAGGCCTGCGGTTCTACCTGAGGCACATCCCAAGAGTTCAAGAGAAGGGTATGGTGGCCAGATACAGGCTAGCAAGAGATACTCAATGCCCATCTCCATGACCCTGCCTCACCCAACTAGCCTGCGGGAAGCAGACCAGCCAGGCCGGTGTGTCCGCACCCACCCAATTCATGACCCATGCACATCCAGCAAGCTCTTCTAGGCAGACTGGCTGAGCCTGACTTGCTCAGAGTGGGGAGGTATAGTGTCCAGGAGTCCATATTCAGCCTTGGCCCCTTCTGTTAGATCTTATCACAGCCCTTTTATCTGACAAAGACACTCAGCCAGTCAGAATGTCCCCACAGACAGGCCCCTAAGCCCAATCCATCCTTCCTGCTGTACACCCATGTGTATATTGTGGGTCTGAGAGTCTCCAGTGTCCCCAACCAATCCTCATATTCCCCAAGCTCCTTATATCCATCTTAGGGGACCCCTGCAGTTCCTGGAGACCTTGCCCATGTCTCAGCAGGCTCTCTCTCTGCTGGGAAGGCCTCTCCTTAAAATTCTTCCTCTCGCTGTGTAGTAGTGGTGGTGGTGGTGGCGGCAGCGGTGGCGGTGCCAGCAGCGCACACCTTTAATCCCAGCACTCGGGAGGCAGAGCCAGGCGGATCTCTGTGAGTTCGAGGCCAGCCTGGGCTACCAAAGTGAGTTCCAGGAAAGGCACAAAGCTACACAGAGAAACCCTGTCTTGAAAAAAAAAAATCTTCCCCCGACCTAACCCCTACCTAGCAAACTCTTACTGAGTCTGCTGGGCTCTGCCCAGCTGCCCCCTCCTCCTCTGAGAAGTCTTCTTGGATTCTCAGCCTAGCAGCCAGCCCTGTCAGCCTGAACCACAGGTGCCTTAAGTCACAGTGACTGAGAGCCACACAGAGGCACAAAACAGATTCTCAACTCTGACATCACCAGCATCTTTGGGTAACTTTTTAATAAGTGAATGAAAGAAAAAGTGTATCAACCAACAAACTGCTTTAGTGCCCTACTGTGGAGAGCGGTGATGTGGGCAAGAGTGGAGCGGACTCTCAGCCGATGCCACAGTAACCCTGCACACTGCGGGTGTGAGTGGCACCCTCTAGCAGTGCTCGTACTGGGTGCTGGAGCTCAGGGACACAGGCTTTGGGCTCCGACTCACTTGGCTCAAATCTTAGTTTTGTAACTACCAGCTATGCACCTCAGGAAGCAACTTAACCTCTCTGATCCTCTGTACTAAGATGAGAACAAGTCCCCACCCCCTAGCTCTGAGGTAATAGGAAATGCCTAGCATAGCACAGGCTTAAATAACTTCACTTCTCTGGACATCAGGAATCCTTGTCGCTCTCCCTAACATCCAGTGGTGTTCACATCCGCACTTGTATCAAGAGCCTAGGCCAAGGTCTCTCCTGACTGGCTGTGAACCCTTGGTGCCCGTGCTCCCAGGACCGGCTCCAACCAATTCCCTGTGACACTGGGCCGGAAGAAACTCCCTCACGGGCACCTACATACTGGTGTGAGAATCCACACTGAAATGTGGCAGGTGGGGCCGAGCCCATCAGAAGCAGCAGGGCAGGCACCGCTGAACCCCCCAGCAAGAGCAGGGGCCAGCAGTGCCCAGCTGCTCTGGATCAGGGACACGTTTGGTGTCCCCACAGCAGGTGCATGTTGTTTATGCTGTTTCCCAGGCAGCAGAATCCAGCGGCCTTGGCCAAGAGTTCTAATTTTAAACATTGGGTTCTGGGCAGGCAGAATTAAAGGTCAGATCCTGGAGGGCTACCCAAAAGATGCACACACTAAAAAAAGATTACCCTCAGTGCAAAAGGACACCCTGCCTCTGTCCCAGTGTCTACATTGCCTGATGTGACAAGGACACACCTGTCAGGACCACCTAAGAGGCTGCAGGAGGCATTACCAAGGCTGGTCCTCTCCTGCCCTGAGCCAGGAGTCTCCAAACTGCTGGACTCCAAGAACCCCACCTGGGAACCCCAGTGACTGACTCCAAACAGGGGATTCCTAAGGCTCCACTCAGGTGTCTTAATGCTTTCATTTATTGAGCTTGTTTCCATTGGCATCCTAATTGGGTCCCTTTCAGTGAATCTGCAACACGTCTGATGTCTCATGACAGCAGCACATCTTGGTGGTGTCATTTGCCAAGGTCCTTCATCTGGTGGCTCCTGCCTCGTGTTGGGAAATAGAAGGGTCTGGTGGATTCAGGTGTGATGAGACAAACCCCCACCTTGTGAGTAGTATCTTGTTCTCTCAGCCAAGGCTCAGGTGACCTGCTGCTGAAGTTCTCTATGGTTGAGGTGGCCACCCAATGTTCCCTTCAAGTCATGGATTACTAGAACAAAGGGCCTTGTACTTATCCATCTTTTCACACTTCTAAGCAGGACTGAGTCTAACAGAACTCCCCTCGCTCGCCAACTGGTTGTGTAAGCACTGTAACTTAGGATCCCCCTCTATTTGATGGCACACTCCTGTGTCTGAGCAGAAGCCTAGGCACAAGCGTTCCAACGCACAGACCAGGGTCACGGATCTCTGTCCTGGACCCCACCCTCACCCCGGCCACAGTCCCTCAACGCAACCCCCACCGCGGGGCTGGTGACTATTGTTCTACAGCTTCCGACCCAAGGCCGGTGGGAACTGGAGGCGCCGGCACTTCCTGCTTGAGGCCCTGGGGAGGAGCCGCGTTCCAGCGCTGGCCTGCACGTCCAGCTGCTGGATCTCAGGGCCAATAGGGGTCGCTGAGCTGGGGGACCGCCTGCCCCGGCTTCCCTTCAGCAGCTAAGGAGTCTGAAAGCCACCTGATGGGGCCACCTCAGGACAACTGCAGGTGTTGAATCTCACGGCCAGATGCTGCCTCGCTGTCCCCAAAGATGCAGGCATAACATCTCTTAGCGACAAGCGGGTCAAATAGGTACTTGGCCTTGGTACAAAGTGACTGAATTCAGACTTACCAAGGATGGAGGGCATTATTTTTCCACAGAGTAAAATGTGGCCCAGTGCCGGAACAGCCCAACAAGCGGCAAGCTTTCCCGCTGTACAGCCATGGGTAAGCTGTAGCCCCTCTTTTTCCCTCCGTTTCCTGGAGACTACAGCGCCTACTACTCCAGTTGTTGTGAACATTGGAGAAAGCACCACACATAGTTCAATCTTTGCTTTTCTAAAGTAACTTCTAAGACACAGAGGGACTGAACGAGAGCCAGGGTGACCAGCCAACCCTACAGGGTGTCCTGGATGTGGATCTTTGGTACTAAACCCAGGACAGTCCTGGCACACTCGTGAGATGGTTTCCATCACCAAAGCCCCCGTTTTTATGCTCAAGGCTATGGTTTCTCCCATAAGCCCTTGGGTCTTTGATCCTGGCCTCTGCGCCATGTCCTTGCTTAGCCGCAGGAAGGCCAGACGTTCTCAACATACAAATATTTTCCACATCCTTCAGGGCAATCATTTGATGCCAGAAATAGTCGTCAGGATTGGGAGTTAGCCCGGGCCACTAAAAATAGCTCTACTGCCCCCTGGAAGGCCTGTCCATTTGGTCTCCAGATGCCCTGAACCTAACAAGGTGCCTGTCCCCAAGCACCTTAAAGGAACAAGAGAACTGCTGGACTAGCTGGCTGGGCACACACGGAGGTCAGCACCACTCAGCTTCCTCAGACCTGGACACGCCCTTCTCTCCGCTCAGGAGAGCCCGGCACAGTCACACCAGTTCACGCCTGGACAGGCACAGGGCAGCCTTACTCTCCTTGCCTAGCTGCACCGCCACAGACCTCAACATGCTTCCATGCACACATAACAGCACAGATGCACACCCACACCAAGTGTCCCGGAGCCCAACTCTCCTGTCTATATTCCCAGGGCCGTGTCTCCACTCTTGTTCCACTCCAGTTTCCACCTGGCCTTCGAGAAGATGCTCTTTTTAATTAACTTACTTTTTATGTGTATATGTGAGTGCCTGTGTGAGTTTATGCAGACCATATGCTTGTAGGTACCCTCCAATGCCAGAAGAAGGCATTGTATCTCCAAGAGCTAAAGTACAGGCAATTGTGAACTACCTAATGTGGGTGCTGGGCATCTGTCCCAGGTCTTCTGCAAGAACAGTCAGTACTCTTAACTGCTGAGCTATCTCTCCAGCCCCATGGTCTGGTGTTTTTGTTTTGTTTTGTTTTGTTTTTGTTGTTTTTTGTTTTTTGTTCTAGCATCCAGGATTGAACCTAGAACCTCAAGTATGCTAAGTATACACTATACCACTAACCTATGTCCCCAACCCGCTTTTTACACTTAATTTTGAGACAGAGTTTCACTAATTTACCCCAGGCTGCCCAGAGCAGTGACTCAGGGCCTCTAGGTCACCTTGTGCTGTCCCTGGTCCGCACGGGCTCTGCCACTGGAGGGGCTACAGCTGGGCAGCTTTTCCTGTGACCACCCTTTGGAGCTGGGGCCAGAGCACTTATACTCCCCAGGGCAACCTGGTCTCTGAGAAGGACAAGGCAGAAGGGGCTATCTCTGGAAAGAAGTCACCTAGGAGCCAGGAGAGAGGATGTGTGTCTATTGTACATTCGTTCCAGTTCACAGAAGTAGACACTAACGTGAACTGTGACCACTGGCCCTCGGCCCCCAATAGATTCACCACTCTGCCAGATGGAGATGGTGGCAGCCTCTTTGGACCTTGGGACAGATAGATGCTCTGCATCCTCTTCAGTCTTAGTCTGAACCTAAAAGCTCTCTAAAAATTAAGTCCATGGAATTATTTTTAAAGATCTACTCATACAAAGTGGATGGACTAAACAATTGCATTGACTAAACAGTCAACTGTGGTGGAAAGAGTGAGGTGTTATTGCCTTAACAGAAAACTCTAGAAAACACTGGTTGGCTAAGGTGGGAGGGAAGGGTACAGAAAATGAGTGTATGTATATATATATTCTGTATTTAAAACATGTTGGCAGGAATACAATCTGTATTTTTCAGACTTTAAAAATATGTAAAACCAAGGTCTGGAAAGATGGCTCAGTCGCTAAGAGCACTTATTACTCTTTCAGAGGACCAGAGTTCTTCTCCCATATCCACATCAGGAGGCTCAGGACTCCTGTGACTCCACATCCAGTGAGATGTGACAGCTGTGGTCACCAACACTTTCCTATACATACCCACACACAAACACACACACAATTGTGAGCCATTTTTATTAAAAGTAATAAACCCAGGTGTGGTGGTACACGCCTTTAATCCCAGCACTCAGGAGGCAGAGGCAGGCAGATCTCCGAGTTTGAGGCCAGCCTGGTCTACAGAGTGAGTTCCAGGACAGCCAGGGTTACACACAGAAACCCTGTCTCAAAAAGAAAATCCAAAATAAAATAATAAAAAGATACCTTAAAACTATGTAAAACTGTAAAAATTTGTCAGTACTCATTAAACTGCAAAGCTGAGGCTAAACATGTTTGTTGAGATCAATTTTATGCCACCGGGTTACAAAGGGGGCTCACTAGGACCGATGACAAGGACTCTACCTCATGGGGTAGAGTCTAATGTACTTTTTCCCTACTTGCAAACTGAGCCTGAGCCTGCCTTGGTTACACACACTGACAGAAGACACAATGACCAGAAGGCAGAGGACTTGACCACTCACAGCACAGTGCAGGGCACGTGCTCTGTTTTTGTACACGTTCTCTAGAACCCAGTCTCCATGGGACCAATGCCGACAGCAAGGTGGATGCTGCTTAGTCTGTGCTGGAGCTGAGGTACCAAAGGGACCCCTGGTCTGCAGCTGCATCAGTTCAGGGCATCCCCACTGTGTATGCCATCCACCAGCTAGTTACTCTGTAGCTGCCATGGCTGCGGATGCCATTCTCGGAGGACCGCTGTGCTAAGTGATTCCAGCGTCAGAACAAGGCTGCCGTTGTCTCAGGACGGGCTGCGTGCAGACGGAGGCTGGTGTTGCCTCTGAGCACCAGTTATCTCATCTAAACACTAACCATAACAAGCCCCAGCTGCGACCTTCGCGTGCTGTGGTCATGCTGCAGGGTTCCACATGTCAATGAGCAGACTGAGTGAGTTGTCACATCCTCCCCATAACCAGTCCCAAGGAGAAACAACTCACATCTCAAAACTTAGTCCTCAAGGAAGTGATGGGGTGTCAGCAAGCTACTGTGAAAAAGCTTACCTGCCTTCCCGGCCCCCCCCCCTGATCCCATATCTGGGTGGTACTTGATTTCCATTTGCTGGTTCTTGGTAGACTCTTTTCAACATCCCACCTTTTCCAGTCCTCCACATGCTTTCTTACATGGTTCAGGTCCACTGCTGTGGTGTCCCCAGACTTGTGTTAAGAGCATCCCAAACTGAGCTCAGCGATGCTGCTGTCATGGGTTTCTTGTAAGGGGAAAGGGGGACACTTAGAGGTGCCTAAGAAAAACACAGTTCAGAGCTAGAGAGACTATTCTGTGGTTAAGAGCACTTGCTGCTCAATCATGAGGGTTGGAGTTTGGTCCCCAGAACCCACATGGAGAAGCTCACACAGGATCCACACATTCCTCTGACCTCCACAAGTATACCCACATTCTCTCTCTCTCTCTCTCTCTCTCTCTCTCTCTCTCTCTCTCTCTCTCTCTCTCTCTCTCACACACACACACACACACACACACACACACACACACACACACACACACACACACACACACACAAACAGAATAATTTTTTAAATTTAGTTCATATAGTACTTATACACTCACAGCTTCACATACCATGAGGAGGAGGACATGGATTACAACATCTATAGATAGAGGTGGGATTCTTCTAAACTCAGCCCTATACTGGAGAACTCCAGATCCATTTTGTTTTGTTTTTGGAATAGAATCTTGCTATGTAGCCCAGGCTGCCCCCCTACCTCTGCATCCCAAATTCTGGGATTAAAGAGAAAGGCATTATCTTTATTACCCTGATTAGGAAACCGATCTGTTTCCTTCCTGGGCTATATACCTGCAAACATCCTTGAAGAGATGGTTTCAGGAAGTGTCATGCCATATAAGAAACTCATTTCTTTCCACAGTTCACCATGACCCATTCAGAGTCCTTCTGTCTTACTGTCCTCCTGTCATTCCCAATGTTACCTCATGGTTGACAGTTGCTGTTCCAGCTCCAGGTGTTATCTGTTAGATGGAAGCAATGGACCAACCCTCTTTATGGAGACTCCTTGCAAGTGAGACATATATCTTTAGCTTGACCCATTCAAAGGGCTATCTCAGGCTTCAGGACAGGCTGTGGAATATAGGACATACTCTTGACTAAAATCTGTTACTAACAAGAACAGAGGGAGGTAGAGAGAGCTCAGCCTTTAAGAGCTCTTACTGCTCTTGCTAAGGACCTGGGTTCAGTTCCCAGCACCCTCATCAGGAGGTCACAATCACCTATAATTCCAGGAGTAACCTCCACAGGCATCTAAACATGAGTGGTGCACATAAGCTTATGCAAAGACCCATGAATACACACAGATAAAGTCATTGGACATGGTGGCTCACACCTTTAATCCCAGAACTCTGGAGGGAGAGTCCAGTAGATCTCTGTGAGTTCAAGGCCAGCCTGCTCTACAGAGTGAGATCCAGGACAGCTAGGGCTATATAAAGAGACCACGGAGTGGGGTGGGGAGGTGGGGATAGTGAGGAATTTCTGAGCACATGGTCAGCTTAATAATGGTCTGTGGACCTACTGAGCACCAAGGACACAGAGTAAGCCTCTGGATAGTCAGAGGCTTTGCCATCTAGACTGAAAGAGGAAAGCTGAGTGTATTACTTCCCGTGTTGCTGGGACAAAATACCCAGCAAACGCAGCTTGAAGAAGAGCCACTTCTGGCTCACAGTGACTAGGAAGTCACAGTATGGAGAAGGAGGCTGCTGATCATATCTTATCCATAGTGACGGAACAGAGAATGAGGATGCTGGTGCTCAGCTCACTTTCTCCTTGTCGTTCAGTCTGGCAACTAGGGTGGCCTTCCTACCTCAGTTAACCTAGAAAATTCCTCAGAGACCCACCAAGATTTGTTTCTAATGTGACTCTAGATCCTGTCAAGCTGTCCATCAGTCCACACCATGGCACAAGCCAATCCTTGGCTGAGGGTAGGACTCATCCTTGACTGGTGTGTGGTTGGGAGACCCAGACAGACCCATGTGGAATCACAGGCTGTGTCCCAGCACACACAAATATGTCTTCCACCTGCTAGATCTCAGCACTATCCTCTTGGAGCCCTGGGTAGGATCACAAGGTCAGACAGGCTGAAGGAGACATTAAATAAAATAGGTGTGTCAGGCCAACAAGACACAAGCTTCTCTTCCACTCTGTTAGACACAGACTCTGGTCGGAGACACTGGAAACAAAAGTCCCAGGTCTCTTGGATACTACCCTAGACAAGCAATGTTGCTAGTGGGTCCCCAGGTCCTGTCTTATTAAGGCTATGGGGCTCCTCTTCTCACAGAGGACATGTGGGAAGAATAAGCAAAGCCAATCCTGGAGCTATCAGGCAGTGCCAGGCCAGAGGCAAGGTGTGAGGAGGCCCTACTGGTTCTCTTTGGGCTGGGGACAAGGCCATTCTAACTTTGTTGGATATTTTTCAGCCTCTGAAGATTTTGGGTCCATGGTGATTTCAGCCCATCTTCTCAATGCTTCAGGAATAGGAACCTGAAGCCCAGAGAAGTTATGTAATTTGCTGAGTGTCACACAGCAAGAAAATGGTGCACTTGGGGCTAGAACACAAGCCTCCTGGCTCTTCAGAAAATGTTGATTGGTGAGGATGAGGACTTGTGTGTGTTGTGGGATATTTTGATTGCACTCTGACATCCCGAGACTGCCCAATAAAGTTATACCTTGAATCAGGGGTTAGAGCCTTTGACTGGCTGACAGGAACTAGCCATAAAGAAGCCAGCAATTTGGAAAGAGAAGACACACAGGAAGGAAAGGGCAGGGACTAGTGTTTGGTCTGCCTTGGTTCTGGGATGAGGGAAGAGTTGCCCTTGTGGTGTTGCCCCCTAAAAAGCAAGGTCAGCTGGTTGCTACTCAAGCTCTCTGAGCTGGCAGGTTTTCACCCCAGCCTTTGACTTCTGAGTCTTATTGATAAACAGAACAACAGAGACTTAATTTACACCTACATATCAGGGTGGCAGAGTCAGGGCACTGGATTGGAATCCCTGTCAGGCCTGAGTGGCTGGTAGGGCACTGACTGAGGTACCATGGGGTGGCCGATAATAACTAAAATATCAGTAGATTCATGTGCAGCTGCTAAGCTGATGGAAACACATCATTTGGTGCTCCAACGAGTGGTACAGCCACACAGATAGAGAGGTCACACCAGCCAGCACCTCCACAGTCACTGCCCGGGCCTCTCCAAGAGCCACTTGCAGGAATCCAGAAAGCCAGCTCAGACTTGGAAATCTCAGGAGGGGCTCGAGCCCTCGGCTGATGGCACTGTTGCTGCAGACAAACTGAGAACTCAGCAGATTTGATGAGATGCTTGGGAAGTTCTTAAGGAGAGAGTTAAATAAAATTAAAAAGAAAAAAATTTCCCATGTTAAGAACCAGAACTATAACAATGCAGGGAGTTAGGATTCAGTATAGTGCTACTATGGATGGCTTGAAAATGGAAAAAATGAAAGATGGGGTAAACCACTTAGCTGGGATTAACATAATGCTGATTATAATTATTATCAGTTTGGTAATTCGTATTTTATCCTTAAAAAGTGGTATGATAACTGTGCCAAAAATTAAAATTTGATTAATAAGATATAATACTTACTAATGAAAGTAATAAAAATTTGACTGATAAAATAAAAGCCTTAGAAAGACTTACTAATGAAAATAATAAAAATTTGACTGATGATACAAGGTTTAGAAGGACTTACTATTGACAAGATACAAGCTTTAAAAAGACCTACTAATGAAAATTAAAAAAAATACTCAGACACAGACAGAGGAATTTAGAACCTACCACACCACACCATTGCATTATGAAACTGAAGAGGAGGTAGCCTAAGGTTATTAGAAAATCAACCTTAATTTATCCAGTTATCACACAAGAATGACTACCAGATGGTAGGCACCCCCCCCCCCCACACACACACACAAGGCTATACAGAAGTTAAATGGGATCCTGGAAATGTTATGTTTGAAGAAATTCAAGGAAGCAGTTGTTTCATATGATATATACTCACCCTTTGTGAAGCAGATGTAAATTCATGGGCAACTCAGAATTATTCGAAAAGACTGGAAAACTTTAGCTACAATGCTATCAGAAGATGGTCCTCAGTTACAATGGAAAACATGGTGGAGGGAGAAAGCTAGGGTCATAGAACAACCAAACAGGGCTAGAGATATTGAAATTTCCCAAGACCAGATTCTTGGTGAAGGCTAATATGGTGATTTGCAGAGACAGTGTACATTTTATGATCATATCTTGGCTCTATGCCATATAGCAGCTTTAACTGCTTGGGACAGAGGTGAAGAATTAGGAAAGAGGACTAAGCCATTTACTAAAATTATACAAAGTTAGGCAAATATTTGCCATGGGATATCTCTCTGTATGTTATAAATGTGTATTGCTCTGATTGGTTGTAAATAAAGCTACATTGGCCTATGGCAGGGCAGGATAAGGTTAGGTGGTACATTTAAACTGAAGACAAAGAAGGATGGAGTCAGGGCAGACACCAGCCCACCACCAAAGGAGCCAAAGACCAGTAATGCTATGATCACGTGGCAACATATGGATTAATAGAAATGGGTTGAGTTACGTTATAAAAGCTAGCTAGCAAGAAGCCTGACCCATAGGCCATACAGTTTGTAAGTAATATAAACCTCTGTGTGTTTACTTGGGACCAAGCAGCTGCAGGACACGGGCAGGAGAGATTCATCCCAACTGCATGGATCTGAAATAATAGTTGATATTGAACCTCACACTTACAATGATACTTGGACAGGAAAGGTGATTTCTAAAAATTCAAGAAAAATCAAAATTTCAGATGTTTTAATTGTGGTAAATAAGGTCACTTGAAAAGGGATTGTAGGCAAGATGTTCCTAGAAACAATGTTTTGGCCTCAGCCTTCTGGAGTATGCAGAGGGTATGCCAAAGATCAGCATTGGACTGATGAATGCAGATTAACAAGGGACAGGCAAGGTAACCCTTTGCCAAAAGGGAAATGCCCTGAGGGGCTTCCTGCAGGTCTTAATATCAAATCTGGTTCATTCATTCCCTATCAGCACTGGAGAAACTTATCCACGGAGCAATTAAAAGACTTAATGCCTCTTTTTAAAAGCCACACTGCTGTGGATGTGATCAAAACCAGAAAGGCTTCAATAGATACAGCAGAAAGTTCAGGAGAGACCAGAAAACAAGTATTTTGTCAAAATGGTATAAATGATCAGAAACCAAAGCTAAAAACACAAATAAATGGCATTGAAATTGAGGGTTTGGTAGACACAGATACAGAAGTAACAATAATTTCACCAAAATATTGGCACCCAGATTGGTCTCTTCAGAGGTAAATCTTCAGCTTCTAGGGATTGGAACTTCGTCTCAGATAAAACAAAGTGCAAAATGGGGTGGTGTATAGGGCCAGAAGTTGGATAGGAAAATTAAAACCATATGTGGCTAATGAATTTACCATTACCAATGAATTTACAGGGACATGATTTGTTGCAAGAATGGAAAACACAGATTAACATTACTCCAATCTTAGAAACAAACCATAAAATAAAGAGGAATATTAAAAGGTATTATCGAGAATAGTCACCATCTGTTCAAGTTGTACATAAGCAGAGCACAACAGCTATTAGTCTTTCAAGGGTATCAACAGCCCTACCTTTAAAATGGTTGACTGACAAACCCGTGTGGGTGGAGCATCAGAAAGATGACAGACCTTAGAACAGCTGGTGCAGGAGCAGCTCAATGCTCAAGATGTTGAACAATTTTCCAGTCCTTGGAATTCCCCTATATTTGTCATTAAAAGGAGATCTGGAAAGTGAAGAATGTTAACAGATTTAGGAGTTATAAATAAAGTGATTTAGCCAATGGGTTCTTTACAGCCTAGAATTCCTTGCCTTATTTATTACCTAAGAGATGATCTATCATAGTGATTGATTTAAAAGACTGTTTTTTACTATAACTTTACAAGAACAGGATAGAGAAAAATTTGCCTTCACAGTGACTAATAATTCCCATACAGTAAAAAGGTACCATTGGAAAATTCTTCCACAAGGAATGTTAGACAACCCCACCTTATATCAATATTTTGTACAACAGCCATTAGAACTAATTTTGTAAACAGTTTCCTCAATCTATAATTTACTATTATATGGATGATATCTTATTGGCTGATTCAGACACAAATACTTTAGAAAAAAATGTTTGATGAAGTAAAGAGAATTTTGCCTTCTTGGGACTTATGAATTGCTCCCCAAAAAAATACAAAGAAGAAAGTCTATTAATTACCTAGTATATAAGATAGGTTTACAAAAAATTCAACCACAGAAAGTACTAATCAGGAAATATCAATTATGAACTCTTAATGATGTTCACAAATTGCTGGGAGATATTAACTGGCTATGGCCCACAAATGTATTAATAACTCAAGAACTGAAGTAATTTCAAACTTCACAATTTACTATTTACTTAAATAGTCCAAGAAGACTGTCAGCTGAGGCTGAGAGAGAATTGGCTCTGGTAGAAAAGAAATTACAGGATGGACATGTAGATCGCTTGGATCCAGAGCTTGATTGCATTCTGGTTATTGTGCCTCCTATGTATTCCCCTACAAGAATTCTTATGCAGAGAGAAGATAATATCTTGGATTGGATATTTTTGCCACACAAATAGAGTAAAAAATTAAGACCTATGTAGAAAAGGTTTCTGAATTGATTCTGAAAGGAAAATTGAGACTTTGTCAATTATCAGGAATAGACCCAGCAGAAATTATGGTACCTTCAACTAATGATGAAATTGACAAATTATGGGCAGAAAATAAACATTGGCAAATAGCTTGCAATAAGTTCTTGGGAGAAATTAGCAAAAAAAAAAAAAAAAATCCCAAAAGCAAGAGATTTCAGTTTTAAAAAACCTAATTGGATTCTCTTTCATATAATAAAGGGAATGCCAATTTCTGGGGTCCCTATATTCTATACTGATGCAAATAAATCAAGGGAGTCAGGTTATAAGTCAGGAAAACTAAGTAAAGTGGATCAAAGCCCTTATGACTCAGTTCAGAAATCAGAATTATAAGCTATTCTCATGGTATTATTAGATTTTCCAGAATCTCTTAATATACTGACTCTCAATATGCAGAAAGAGTTGTTTTACATATTGAAACTGCTGAACTTCTTCCAGATGATTCAGAATTAACCTTGTTATTTATTCAATTACAACAAGTAATCAGAAATAGAAATCATCCCTTGTATATAACACATATCAGATCCCATACAGGGCTAACAGGCCCTCTAGCACAAGGTAATATAATGATGAAATTCATCAGCTATTGGTAGGAAATGTGCTAGAAGCCTCAGGATTTCATAAGAAACACCGTGTTAACAGCAAGTATTTGAAGAACTTTTTTTTTTTTTATCACTTGGCAACATAAGGAAATATCCTACTTGTGTTTTGTTTAACCAAACTCCATTACCTTCAGAAAATAACCCAAAAGGTACTCAAAGAAATGAAATTTGGCAAATGGATGTGTTTCATTTTGTGAAGTTTGAAAAATCAAAATATGTGCACCATACCATAAATACATGTTCAGGATTTCAATGGACAACTGCTTTAAGTTCTGAAAAGGCTGATTCTGTAATTACATATTTATTAGACATTATGACTATTATGGGGATACCTGCACAAGTTAAGACTGACAATGCTCCAGCATATGTCTCTAGTAAAATGAAACAGTTTTTTGCATAGTACAACATAAAGCATATTACAGGTATACCACACAATCCTATAGGGCAAGCAAATGTAGAAAGATCTAATTGCATTTTAAGAGATATGCTTAATAAACAGAAATGGGTAACAAAGACACCTAGAGAAAGATTGCACAATGCTTTAAATTTTTTAAATGCTAATGAGAAAGGAACAACTGCAGACATTGAATAGAAGAAAAAAACTTTTGAATTAAGTCAACCTGTGTATTTTTAAGGTGTGCTGATTTCAGAATGGAAACCAGGATGTGTGTTACATTGGGGAAGAGGTTCTGCTTTTGTTTCAACAGGAGAAGAAAAGCTATGGATACCATCAAGATAAATAAAGATTAGATTCAAACAGGAGAGATCTCTTGATTAGGAGAGGTGATAGTTCATCAAACAGTATGGCCATTCAATCTAAACTAACTTGTAAGACTAACAAATGCCTTTCATTTGATCAGGTATGAAGTTTTTAATTATTTTTACTTATTAATTTTTATTATTGAAAGGTAATACTTTTTCTGATGCCAAAAGACATTTTGTCTTAAGAAAGATACAACCTGTCAGAAAAAAGGAACTCCCCAAAGTTAGGGTTGAGGCAGGGTTTTGTTTTTGTCTTTCCAGGAGAATAAAAGCATCCAACTAAGGAATCTGAAGACCACAGGACAAATGAGACATCTGAAGAAGAAGGACAAATCATCCAGAGGAAAATGTCCCAATAAAGAGAGTAAAATTGGCTTAATGGTATAGCATGTTTCCAAAAGGATAAAATTTCATAAATCTTCTTAAATATTTGACTCTGCTGCTCTCTACAAATGTAAAAGGCAAATGGTCTTTTTATGGTCCCAATTCAATTAAAAATCAAAGCCGGCTTTGGAATTGGATAGTGGATCTCTCCCTCTTTAAACCCAAGCATACTTTTTAAGAGAAAAATCCAAAATCCCTATCTAATAACAGAAGAGCCACCTAATATGGGACAGAAGAAAACCAAAATTAAGGGACTATTCTAGTGTCACTAATCTCATAATCCTTTGGTTTTATTTTGACTCATTAAAACTTTTCTTAAGGTATAAATATCTCTAAATTTATAAGATTATTAAATATATAAATATTTAAACTTTCTATCATGATAGTAATGATCATATAAAGTGTTAACTAATTCTAGAAATAGGCTTCATCTAGTTTCCTGTATATAATTTCATGCCAGTGTTCGGGTGGGGGCTGGAAAAGTGGTCATTCTCACCACCTCCCCTCAGTCGCCCACACAGATCAACTCCCTTCTTTAATGAGCAACTGACATAGAACAATGCAGAGCCCTGACTTGCAGGAAGGTTGGTTGAGAGCTCTGTAGGAGGCCACAGGAGAATCCCCAAAGGCCACTAGACAAAGGACATTTCCAAGGGAAGTCGTGGGACATTGTCTTCCTACCAGCTGAGAAGCTGTGAGTCAAAGCCAGGAACAGCCCCACTGACTTCCCGGTGAATCAGTCACTGCCCTCCACCTCAGCAGAGGCTCACAGTATGGGAAATTCTCTCCTGAACAAGAGGGAGGAAATATGGAGAAGTGGTGGGAGGCAGGGTCTCTGAGTGGAGTCTCTAAGGGCCAATTTCTCACTGCAGCCCTTCTCTTGGCCCAGCCCTGATCCCGGTGGGAGACCCCCAGCACGGCCAGGTCCTGGATGGCCAGGGCACTGCCTGCTTCCTGCTCACCAGTACTTTCGGATGCTTTATTTTGTTTGCATGCCACTGGATGTTGTGAGAAGGTCTCCAAGGGAAATTGCCTCATGTGGAAGGGAAAGAGATGGCTGAGCAGAAAACAGTCACTTCCCCTTTGCTGGGGCCCAGGACTCACCCAGAGAGGAGGGGACAGGCTTGAGTTCCTCACTTCCCCATGTGTGAGGAGCGTCCTTGGAATGCCGGGCTGTAGTCTAAGACCAGCTGTCAGGCAGTAGTAAGACAGATGAGGCCACTGAACCACTAAACGAATGTCAGATGATGGGTACATGGGAAAAGGTAGAGATAAGACAGAGACAGGGCCAGCCAGGGCTGGGAAGCAGCCTGGTGTAAATGGTGACAGTGAGGAAGAGCCAACGTTTCCACAGAGAGCTGAAGGGACAGGGGATTGGCAGGAAGTGCATGTGTGGGTCCCTGAGGAAGGAGCAGCTGGAGAGGCCAAGTCCATGGATATGGGTGGGACAGAGGTTCGAATGTGTTCTGAGGAGTCAGTGACCTGATATGCTGGAAGTTTCTCTCTAGACTTGTATGCTTCTAATTTCTCTTCATTGATACATAAAATATTGAAATTATGTGTGTTGATGGGTACCATTTGACATTTTAATGTTTAAGTCAGATTGAGTACGTCTGTCACTGCAGTCCATGACCATTTCTTCTTGAAAACCCTTCAGGCTGGCCCTTTATAGCATTCTGAAATGCACAGTGATATGGTCGTCTAGAGTCCCCTGCCTGTGCAGTAGCAGCCCACATGTTCTTGCTCTTATCCATCTGTAATTTACCATCCTATCCCATCCTTCCTGGGTTTTGAGACTTACTTCCTTTCAGCTATGACTTACTACAACTGCATTAATGAAAAAGAAAACTAGATGAACTCTGGTACTGGAGGCATCTTAAGATATTATCTCCAAACTTTGAAATGTGAACAATGAAAGAAAGGCTAAGAAGTCAAGCATGACTTTGCAAAGACTTGTGCATCAAGAAGACAAGAATCAGAGTCCAGAGTTCACCAAGGAGGAGCCTGGTGACCCCTCACCCCAAGCTTTCAGTTGATCTCCAACGGGTTTTAACTCCCTGGACTCCAACCAAGCCAATCACAGGTTCTAAAACCACTGCAGTTACCCAGGTCCTGTCAAGCTCTGATTGGATTAAGGTTACCCAAGTGCTAGTCCTAAAAGACAAAGTCAACTGGCTTTTGAGGCTCACCTTAAGCTATAAGTGATTGCCACTATTTTTCACACACTGTGTCCCATACTCAGCCCAAAATGACCAGACATATGAGAAATGAAGCATGACAAAAACTCAAGTCTAGGGATGGAGAGATGGCTCTGTGGAGTGAGGGGCAGGGGGAGGGGCTTGCTGCCCAGCCTGACCTAAGTTCAGCCTCTGGAAGACGTGTAGAGGTGAGAGAAGAGAATCAATCTACCAAGTTGTCTTTTGACCTCCACAAATGTGCACCCACTTCTCTCCCTCCCCCCTCCACACCAATAGTAGATATTTAAAAAAGAAATTTTTTTTCAATGTCAGGTGAATGTAGTGGCACACGCCTTTAATTCCAGCACTTGGGAGGCAGAAGCAGGTGGATCTATGTGAGTTCCACGATGGCTACATAGAAAGACCCTGTCGACAGCAGGCTATATCAAAACTTCTGACAAAGATAAATTCCTAATCAGCAGGAGAAAAACAAAACAAGTTAGCCTGAGAGGGGCAGCCCTGAGGTTATTAGCATACTTCCCACCAATGACAGCTAAAGCCTGAAGGCAGCAGGCTATATCGTCAACATGTTAAAGAACTAAAACAAAACTAAAAACACAACAAAACTGAAATTCTTTGCTCAGTGAAACATACTCGAGTAACGAAGATAAGAAAGACATTTTTTGCAGGAAAACAGCAACTGACTGGAAGAGCCAGTCCTCAGATCGGCACTAAATGCAAAGGCCAGCTTTGCTTCTGGCCGGGAGTCTGCAGAGCAGCTGAGCAGTCCAGGAGACAGCTCCGGTTACTACAGAAACACAGACAAGGTGTGAGGGTGGCTGTGACCCGGGTCATTTTAGACATGATAGCACTGGCTTATCCGGTAAATACATACGTTTTGAAGGTAGCCCTGTCTCAGTTTGCCATCGAATTACATATGTGAGATGCTGTTAACACAGGTGGACAGTCCTGCAAAAGGAGCCTGGGTCAGGGGCAAATCCCAGGTGTGTGTCTGGAGTTGCTAGACTTGGGTACCTATTAGACACAGGACTATGTCTAGGGAGCTACTGGGTACTTCAGTCTGCGTTTAGACAAACACCTAGAACAGAGTTGAAAATCGGAGGCTGTCAGTGTGTATTCCTATATTCTTTTCCATCTTTGTCTTATGAGTTGTTAGCAACAAGAATAGGCCAAGGAGCTTATGTGTGTTCTTATCAAGTGGCAAGTGCCTAGGCCATGTCTGTTTCACTTGGACACCTACCAGAAGCAAATCCTTGGTGACTCTTATAGAGGTGTGGGGACTAAGACTTCAAGGTGAGACATGTTCCATGAACAGTCAGATATCAGCTGATAGGGCAATCCCAAAATTCCTTCTAATTATTTTATTTTATTTTATTTCTTTTTGAGATAGGGTTTCTCTGTGTAGCTTTGTGCCTTTCCTGGAACTCGCTCTGTAGACTGGCCAGGCTGACCTCGAACTCACAGAGATCTGCCTGCCTCTGCCTCCCGAGTGCTGGGATTAAAGGCGTGTGCCACCACTGCCCGGCACCTTCTAATTTTTTAACCCTTTGAATGCTTAACAAGCCATCAGTACTTAATACTGACTTACTGAAGGGATGAATGAATGACTGATATCAGTTGTGGAGATTTATAATCCCATCTTTATGGTGTGGTCTAGGACATGGAGAGGACAGGCCTGGGACTGTCCATAGACCCTTTGGGGAGGGGCCCATTCTCAGGAGGACCAGTCACATACCCATTGCACTAAACCACTGTCCAACAGTCCCCCTCACTGTACCTTCTCAGAAAGCATCCCACCTCCTAAGCCATGTTTCTGCAGACAACCTGAACGAAGCCCAGGATTGCAGATTTCTTGGCATTGAGGATAGAGGGGGCTTAGCACTAGGCGATGCAACAGGAAAGGAAGCTGGATGAAACTTCTGGTGCCTCTTATGAATGAGGAAACTGAGGTTCTGAAAGGGAGGTACCTGTGCCCAGGTCAGTGGGGCAGGGCAGCGTGATCTCAGAGCAAGGCCACCTCTGCTGGCAAGGCTGGGAGACAGGCATGACGTTAATGCAGGCTGGTGTCAAGACAATGGCAGGACAGCTCACTCCTGTTCCCTCTGTTAGGGCACTCTGCTCAGGGAGGGGCATCAATGCTTGGTGACAGAATGGGGACCAGCTGACTCACCCTCACCGGCCTTGCTAGTGTGCCTTCCATTAAACCAAAATGCCTTTAGAAGTGAGGGGTGATTGGACCATATTACAGATGGAGGAACTGAGACCTCAAGAGTTTGACATTGTACTGTCAAAATCTGAGACTCAGAGGTCTAACTGACTCATGCATTCTATCTCCTGTCCACAGAGGGTCCATTTAAACCTCCAGTTTCGCTGCCTTCTGGGCTAAAACCCTTTTTCCCAGCTCACCATTCAGGCCCCAGTGTGGCTAATGACTCCTCTGAGCAGCCCGCACCTCAACAACCACACCTGGGATGTCCTTTTTTTTTTTTTTTTTAATTTTATTTTCGAGACAGGGTTTCTCTGTGTAGCTTTGCACCTTTCCTGGAACTCACTCTATAGCCCAGGCTGGCCTCAAACTCACAGAGATGCGCCTGCCTCTGCCTCCTGAGTGCTGGGATTAAAGGCGTGCGCCGCCACTGCCATCCCGTCCTCTTCTACCAACCTGACTTCATAGCACCATCCATATTCCCTGTCTGTTTACTTAAACATACATCCCTTTGGTTGCTGCTTATCAGCCAGTACTCTGTCTTGCGCCACATAGAGGGCATACGGAGTGTTTGGCTGCTTCTTGGCTGGCTGGCCAATGAATGAGGCAATGAATGAGTGGGACGGCTCTTAGCTTTAAAAGCTCATTAGAAGATGGGAGTTTTTAGGTGCTTTCCTTAGCAGAACTTCTCTGTAAGTCAACACTGTGAGGCCAATACCATGAGGACCCTTTGTTCTCCCCTGGAAACAAAACCCAGACGCGAGCTGACTCGGGAGAACGTAGGCTGGGCTAAACTGGGCTGTTCCTGAACAAACTTGCCCAGCACAGCCTCAGGAAAAAAAAAAAAGTCCACAGAGGTGGGCAGCCTTCCTACCTGCTCCCCAGAATGCAACCTTTAGAGACAAACAGCCCCAGGTGACCAGGTTCCACCCTCTAGGAGGTGTGGGAAAGCCAGCTCCATCACGGCAGGCGGGGCCAGCAAGCTGACTTTGTTTGCCTCTGTATACAGCAACAGAAACCACGCAGCCAGCACTTCTCAGAGACACCCCGCCCCCCCCCCTCATTTTAATCTCCCAAACTGACTTGTCAGCAGCAGGAAGTGACATGACAGCTTTCCTCACAAAAGGGAAACTCCTCCGCGTTACCATGGGGACGGAGGCCACTGAGGGATCACAGATTTATATAATCTTAAAGGTGTAAGCACCATGATGTCATCCTGGATAAGCTGAGAAGGGGAAAAATGGATGCCAGAGGCTGCTAGTGCAAAACAAGGGAGCTTCGGCTTGCAAGTTCCCCGGAAAGGCAAGGCAAGGATGCTGTGGAGGCGGTGGGGGCCAACGTCTCATCTGATGGATGCCTGGAAACCACAGAAAAGCACCGAGCAGGCATCCCTGCCTTTTCCACAGCCTGGAATTAAAGAGCCGGGATGAAACCAGCCCTTCAGATCCAGGGCAAACAGGTCATTTCATGGGGTGGGAAAACCAGACGTCATTGGGAACAAGGGGATCTAGTTGTTGCTCCCCAGTCAACATGCTAGCCAGTGAAGAAGCAGCTTTTAATTGTCTTTGCTACATAGGGGAATAAACTGAGGCCTTGAGGTGTATAGCTTTTCCACCCAAAAATTCAAGGGATAAAGCATGAGGTACACAGACAGCTACGAAACTCTTAACAAGTTGGGTCAGACTCCACTGAGACCACAATCTCTGCAAGACCACCTACTTACTGTGGGACACAAGTCTGCTGCCTTGCCTCTTTCTCTGGGAGATAGACATGATGTGAAAGACCGTGAATACAGGTAAAACACTCAGCAGACTTTGGAACTCAGTGGCAGCCCCCAAACTGATAGCTGTCACTATTGCAGGAGCCTTAGACAAAGAGTGTCTATGTCAACTCTCTAGGGGAAACTCATGTTTTAATGGTTTCTATTCTACCCAAGATACTGATTTTTGTCCCAAGCACGATGTTTTCTAGAGGACCTGAGCAAAGGTGACCTCAGAGGGGTAGCTTCTAGTCTGGGCTGTGAAGTGAGTGACTAGAACAGGGAGAAGTGAATGAATTGTTTTTCCTGGCAGCTCCCTGAGGCAGCCTCTGTATTTTTCCATTGACTGGATCACACTGGAGATTAATTTGGGTTCAGCCAGTGACTGCCAAGTTGAAAGCAGAGGCCCAGGCCCACGGGAAAGGCAGTCCCCGCATCTGCCACAGAATTGCCATTGCTGGTACATTTCCACGAAGGGAACAATCCACAATAGCAAATATCCAGGGCTTGATAAGAACACTGCATCTGGTTTGTTCTGAAGGCATGAATACACTCACCCAAAACCCAGCCAAGGATATGAGCTTGCCAGCCCAGGACAAGTCCTTCTGTCTTAGAACACATGGATCTTCAGACCTGGATGCCAAGTGGCAGGTGGGGAGAGGACAAGGGCAAGTTCTGTGTCAAGGTTTGAACAATGGAGCTGCATGAGGATCAATCCTCGAAAAGATGGATGGCATGCTTCCTTTCCGACTTCCAGTGACACTCAGTCCACAGACAGTGGCAGACAAGCAGGCACCCAGGGGCCAGGAACCCCAGGGGTTTGCTGTTATGTTTGACGTTACAGACTGGGTTATGGGTTGGAAGTCCATTATACCTCTCAGCCTTAGCCTGCTTGGCAAGAGTGAAAATCCAGAGTCCTGCTCTGCAGGCAGCAAGTCTGACATAATTGCCTATGTCTTCAATACAGTTGCAATAGAGTAGCAAGTGACCTGAAGGCACAGTGCCCAAAATACTGTTTCTATGCAGAGGTTGGGGTGCACACCCTCCAAACACCAGCAGGGAGAGTGCAAGTGCACACCCTCCAAACACCAGCAGGAGAGTGCAAGTGATTTCTTTCCTGTACACGCATATAGTGCTTGGATTCCCTTTTTGCCATTTGATGCCTTATTTTTATTTATTTTATTTTATTATTATTATTTATTTGTTTGTTTGTTTGTTTTGTTTTGTTTTTTTGAGACAGGGTTTCTCTGTGTAGCTTTGCGCCTTTCCTGGAACTCACTTGGTAGCCCAGGCTGGCCTCCAACTCACAGAGACCCACCTGCCTCTGCCTCCCGAGTGCTGGGATTAAAGGTGTGCACCACCACCGCCCAGCGATGCCTTATTTTTAAAGACAGAAAAGCCTTGTCTAAGGCAAGCTGACTATCCAATATAGGCAAGTGACAAAGTTCAAAGGCCATAGGATTCAAATACAAAATGCAGTGCCTAATCCCCTGCTCCAGCTGCCAGCTCTTTGCAGCCTCACATCTGCATCTGCACAGCGCAGAAGTCTCTCTGAGGGCAAACTAATCCTATGCTTCATATATAGTAAGAACTCACCAATCCAGGCATTCGGCAAATAGCTGGGGGGAGGGGGGGATCTTGTCCATGATTCCCAAAGATGTTAATGAAAAAAAGTAATTCAGGCAAATGGTTCTGGAGACACTTGAGCACCCTGGGTGACGTGGCAGCTAATGTTGACTGTTAAAGGACACAGATGTGCACCTTGACCCTATACTGAGGTCTGGGTAACGGCCCCTAGTATTTCATATACCTCACCTGCGTGCCTCTCTGGCACCCCTGTCATCTTGTGGAACCCATGGGTCACCCAAGAGGTGCAGGATCAGACCCCACAAATGTCCTGGCAGTGCTGGTCTGACGCTTTCCCTAGGACACTTGCTCAAGGGTGGGGTCGTCAAAGAAACCAAGTGCCCAGAGCTCAATAGAAACGTCATAATTTATTCTGTTGTATAAAAAGTCATCCTAGTAACAAAATGTCTTCTTAGAAGAAGAAATATATTACTTCATAAATAATCAGCAAACACACAGCCGTTGACAACTGGAAACTACAAACCAGCACTGGCTTTGTCCACCAATGCTGCAGCCAAGCCCGCCCTGGGTCTATTTACAAGACAGTACAGTACGCAAACATAAAAACTGAGGTATTTGGTTCTTCTATGAGTAGACACTGATGTTCGTGAAGGCAGACCACCTACACAAAAATAAATAAGGTAAAATTCTCATACATGTATGTCGTTGGGAATGGTTAATACTGGTAGGTATGTCAAGCATGAAGTTTCTAGAAAAAAATGGGCAAGTGAAGAAACTGGCTCAGAGTCCTTTCTCTTCTGCCCTGCCTTGTCAGAGGGACTCGATGTACCCACAATATATTGGTCCCGAATGTGCTGAGTTCAGCAATGTCCTGCGGTCAAGTCCTTATTATGACTGCTTAGGAACTCAGGGGAACTCGGGAGGAGTGGGGGTGGAGGGTTCAAATAAATAAGGACCAGCTCGAATGAGCCTCTCCCAGAGTTATTGCATTGCCCCTCCCATGGGAGGAGTGGCGTCCCGGTGGCACGTGGATATCCACACCTCCCCTGGCCCTTCAGCAGCTGGGGGAGGTGGTGATGGGGCTCTGAAGGTAGCTGAGGGCATTGTTCGTGGGGTGGACGGGGATGGAGACAGGGAAGTTGAAGACAGTGGTAGTGGAAGTGCCCCGGTCAAGGACAGCCATGGCGGGACTCCCGGCTTCCGCGGAGCAGTGCGGGGCCAGCACCTGGGATTCGAACTGCAGCAGCTGGCCCATGAAGCTGAAGTTGGGGGAGATGATACTCCGCCGCTGTTTCACAAACTCAAAGGCCTCGTCCAGCTTCACTCGGTTAGTCCTCATGAGGTAAGCAAGACAGATGGTGGCTGACCGGGAGATACCGGCCTGGCAATGGACAAATACTCTCCCTCCGGCATCCTTGATGGAGTCTGGAACACAAAGTGGTGGGTCACTCAAAAACTCAGGAAACCAACCCAAGCCCAGGTCAAAGACAGCTAAGAAATGTCACGTGTGACCTGTCCACGCTAGGGTCAGCCTCGTGTTATCATATGGACTTCATGTGTGCCCTGTGCAAGGGATAGCAAGGGATTTAAACCCAGACTGGGTATTTCTACTTATAATCCTGGGCAAGTCACTCAGTCCAACTAGCTGAGACTCGCTTTGCTACTCTATGAGGAAGAAGGCTCAGGTGGGGATCACTCAAACCACCCCCTAAGAGCCTGGACTCAATGGCTCCTGTGGGGACACAAGGTACAAGTCCCAGACACCTTCATTTACCTATGAAATCTATTGCCTCGTTGAACCAGGAGCTGATGTCCGCCTTGTGGTTGTCCTCCACAGGGATGCTCTTGTACTGGTAGTGCCCCTCAAAGTGGTTAGGACAATTGGCTGAGACGTTGATCAAGGCAGTGATACCCAAGGCGTCAAGCATGTCCTTCCGGGAAGCATGATAGGCACTGCCCAGGTACAGGAAGGATAGGATCTCCACAGGGCCCCCCTGGAATTCAAAACAGTCCAGCATTCATCAAGCTTGTTCAGAGTTAACAGCAGTCCCCACGCCTACAAAAACTCCCTACTGAAAAAGGGAGTTTCAGACACTGGTGACCTCAGCACTGTTGACGGCGTGTTAAAATAATAATAAAGGATTAAATCCATTGGCTTGGACGGAGCCAACAAGCTCTTTTAAGCCAGCCACTGGAGACTCAGCTCCATCCAATTGCTTCACTGTGGAATAAAGATTCCTTATGTCTCCTCAAGTATAAATAAAGCTGCAGCCGCTCTCTGTATTCTACCTGGCACAGCCCTTCCAGACCTCTGCCAGCTCCGCCATCCCCTCCCACCCCGCATAGACCCGCACTCTTACTAACCTGATCGTAGAGAGGGGTGCTACAGGAGCTGCATCCGGATTCTGCGCTGTCAGGGACACTAGTACTCAGGGGGAGGCTGAGCCCCATGGGGGTGGACTGTTTGCTGCACAGCTCAGGGCAGGAAGCCGAAAACGCTTCATATCCTCCTGAGAATACAAAGGCACACATTTCCCATTAGCATCACCGACACGACCTGGAGACAAGTCACCCACCCACCAGGGGCTGCGAGTTTACATGGAAGGTCTTTGTTCCTGGAGCCAAACAAAGCCAGTGACAAGTCCCTGGAGACTGGACACAGGCACTCCAGGTGGGACACCCATTCCCTAGCTGATGGCAGAGGTCCTGCCAGAGCCAGCGCGTACCTTGGAGGAAGAAGACTTGAGTGGTGCGCGCTTCTCGGCAGAGTGCGCCCGCGGCCAGGGCCAGAGTGCCATCGCGCTTGGCGCCGTCCAGAGAGACGCTGCGCTCGTCCAGCAGCACTACGGCGTGGTAGGCGCCGGCCAGCAGGCGGCCGCGCAGCTCGGCGTTGGGCACGATATGCTCCAGGCCCATGGCACCCTTGGCGCGGCGCCGAACGATGGTGCTGAAGCGCACGTTCACCGAGCCCGCGATGTGGCCAGCGTTGAAGGCGAAGAAAGAGCGGCAGTCCAGCAGCAGGCACTGCGCGGCGCGCTCTCGCAGCAGCGTACGCAGCCCCCCGGCGTCCAGGATGCCCACCTCCATCACCATGGCCAGCCCCAGCGAACCCAGCGTGCCCGTCCAAAAAACAATCTGTCGGTTGATCCGGCAAGGTGTCCTGTGGCCCTAAGTCCCCAAGTGCTCGCTGCTCTGGGTCTGGTTTCACTGCTGCGTCCCGCCCGCTAGTCCTTCGCTGCGCGCTCAGCCCTGGGAGCGCGGTTTTATGTGGCCTCTCGGGGGCGGTCCTGGGCGCGGCGAGGGGGGGGAGGGGAATGGTTTGTTTGTTTGAATGGCGATCACGTGATATGTCGGTGACGTCAGTCGCCCTGCCGGGCTTGGCGCCGCCAAAGCCAAAGGCAAAGACGTCATCGGCTTGGGAGCGGGTCGGCTTTGAGCGCTGGCTCACCGCCCGGCCCCCACCCTGCTGTCCGCCCGGCCGGCAAGCAGCACGGCGCACTGCCAGCCCGGGTGGCCAGGACGCGCGGCCTGAGGACGCTCCCGGGGACTCTTGCCCGGTCGCCCGCCCCGGGTCTCCGTAGAGAACGTAGGGGGTACAGCTAGGACCACGGCCTCAACTGGTTCAGTTCCCTCCCGCTGTTAGGGTAATGGCCCTGGCGAGCCGAGCGGGAAAGGGGAGGGGGTGGAGAGAGAAGACTAACTCGGTAAACCCTGTAGCTTTACCCAGGACAAACGGCGAGAGTCGAGGCGTCCTTCTCTAGTGTCACTTTAAAATGTTTTACGCCGAACAAGGAAAAGTACCTCCAGTCAGCCCGTACCAGAATGTTAACCCTGTCGCGGTGGTCCCTAGAGCACTTGGAGCCAAGGAAGGAGGGTCGCAAGATCGGGTGTGGAGCCCAGTTTTGGCATTTTGGAAGGACCTAGGCAGGACTCGACAGCGCCGCCCAGGGACCGCCAAGCACGTTGTGGCGTGGCACCAGAGGTTGCTGCTTCCCCCACCCCCTACACACACACACACACACACACACACACACACACACACACACACACTTTTTGTTTTATTTTATTTTGTTTGTTTTGAAACAGGGTCTTGCTATGTAGCCCTAGCTGGCGTTGAACTCACAGAGATCCTCCAGCCCCTGCCTCGCCAGTGCTGAGATTAATGGTGTGTGCCCCCAAGCCTGGCTCTTCATCTCCATTGAACAGAAGCTGGGCGCGCTAGCGACCCAGGGCTGGGGGCCTGGAATCCGCTCCTATGCGGGCCAAAGTACCCGTCACACCCAGGTTCTGGCATTCTAGAGAGGCTAAACTCCTAATCCAATCCCAAGGAGCCTTAGAAGTATTGCCAAGACCTGTACCTTGGCACCTGGGAAGACCCCAGTGGAGTCTGTTTCCTTCCCCCAAACCCCACGGAACAGCTACCGGGTAAGGCCATGAGCCCCAACCGCGGCACCGGCACCACGGAGTTGGATACATAAACATAAACATTGCACCACTCTGCAGGGGTGCCGAGTCAGGAACATTCTGCGGTTTCTTCCTCTCTACTAGGGGAGGTGTTATAGCGGCCACCATGTGTCGTTGCTTTGCAACGTCCGCTTTGCCCCCGCCCCCCAGCTCTTGCCTTCCGCCTAATTCTTTGTAAATTCGGGGTGCTTTGCTTTTGAAGGGCGGTCTACCTTCCTTTGAGCATTGATCTGAAAGGACAGCAAAGAAGACTTCAGATAGCACTGCCCTCCCTGCATCTCAGCGACAGAAAGAAAAAAGTTGTTTATTCTACTTATTCAGCTGAGGACCTCCACATATTTTTTGTGTTGAATCATAAAATGTTACAGCTGCTGCCTTTTCAAACTGCATACCAACTTCATTTTTCCTTTTATTTATTTATTTTTATTTTTTTGTATTTTGCAAGGCCATTCATTATCTTTCTCTGCCCCAACTTTTCAAAAAGACCTTTATACAAATGCAGTGGCATGGTCTGGCACTGAAGTTAAATGTCTGCTGGTCTCTGTGGGAAAGAGCATAAAAATCGAGGCTGGAGCCCAGCTGCCAGCTGACCATTGGAGAGCCAGAGATTCCCTTTTCTGTGAGCCTTCAAGGCATATCTGTACAAGGAGTACCCTGCAGCATGGCTTGGTGACATTCCCTTGTGAAGCAGGATGGACAGGACCCCCAGACCTTTCCCCTCCTAGGAGCCACTAACTCCCAGTTTTTCCCCTTCTCAGCAGTGACTTATATCATGAGGTCCCTGGGCTGTGTGTTTCAGATCTGGCATCAGAACTTTAGATGGTCACTCCAGGTGAGTCTTGAGAGACACCCATAAGCAGTGATTGATTGGAGCCCCAGCCAAGAGAAAGCTTTCTCCTGTACCACAAGGAACTTATTCTATGGTCCACTTGTTCAGAAAGAGTTAGCGAAAGTGGAGTCACCCAAGGTCCCAACCCAGGCAGTGAGAATGCCCTGGTGACAGGAGGCAGAACCAGAGAGCCTTCTGCTGAGCTGGGAGGGTGAGCAGCTGGCGCTGTGGGCTTAGCTGCTGAGGGCCCAGAGTAGGGTGAGTCAGCAGATGTGAACTCTGGGAGAGGCTGGTCTCCATGGCCTGAGCGCTTCCCAGTTCCAGGTGTGCTTAGGAACAACTCTAGAGGCAGCGTGGGGTGGTAAGAATCAGTCAAAAGACTTAGCCTGCCTCCCCCTTCCTGTGTGCTGGCAGTCATTTCAGCCAGTCACTTCACTCGCTGGGACTGTGGAGAAAAGCATCAGTTACTACGGGGCCCCATGGGGACACTCAGTGCACGGGGTTGGCACCAGCCTATGAACCTGTCAGTTCCTTTCAGAGTTCGTTTTAGATCTGTCTTGGGGTAAGAGGGCAAAAAGGGGAGAAGCTCCCACTAATGACTAATAGTGCTCCCTGCTCACTGTCTCCTCTTAACGTCAGGCAAGTGACTTACTATTTATGAGCCTTGGTTTCCATTTTTATAAACTGGGAATAATGTCCATCTATAGCTAAATTAAATGGTGGGAGGAAGGCCTGGTGGGATCCCTGTAGAAGAACTGCTCCCAGAAGAGAGGTGATATCCCACAATGCCCTTCTCTCTGTCCCCTTGTCTCCTGACAGCTTTATTTACTTTTCTTTTAAGTGCACTGGTGTTTTGCTGTGGGTGTTGAGTCCCCTGAAACTGGAATTACAGACAGTTGTGAGCTGCCATATACATGCTGGGAATTGAACCCGGGTCCTCTGGAAGAACAATCGGTGCTCTTAACCACTGAGCCATCTCTCCAGCCCCTCTTGTCAGCTTTCTGCCACTGTGATAACACACCTGAGATAAACAACAGAGAAAGAGGGATGGAGGTACCAGCCCACGGTCATGGAGCACCATCTCAGTGGGCCTGTGGTGAGGAAGAATCTAGGATGTTCAAAGCAGGGCCAGGAGGCTCACCTTCTGGCTAAGAAGCAAAGAAGACAAGAGGGGCCACCAGGACCCACTCCCTTCGTTGAGTTCTCCTCCTACAGCTCCTACCTCTACCTGATACTCCTTCAGACTCTGAGCATATCATCATATCTGTGGACGAGATGAGAGTCACTTCCCCAAAGTTTCTCCCTGAGCACACTGCTGCAGCAGGGACCAGGCCTTCAACACATGAGCCTTTGGGGGGACATTCCAAATGCAAGCAACAAAGACTCCCATTTCCCCCCCAAAATCCAACCACCCTCCAGCACAGGTCTCCCAGTCTCCTTGACCTTCTAGCTGGCTCCCACTCACTTTGATTTTGCTCTTGGGTTCCAAGAAAACTCAGTGAGCCTGTGGTCCTCAAATATTCGAGGCCTTTCCCACCCCCACAGCTTTGCTCATACTACCCTGCCTTGTCCCTGTTTTCTGAGCTCCCCAACACTCTTCTCCCCTGCAGACCCAGCAAAGGGGCTGTCTAAGCAAATGGAGACTTTATGGCTTTTCCTTCCCCCTTCCTCCCCTTCCTCCCCCCATTCAGGCTCTGGAAGACTGCTGGGGAGGAAGCCACTTCACTCCTTTCTTATTCCACTGTACTACGTACTTGCTGGCTGTGCAGGACTGTGCTTCTCTCTGTGCCCAGCACATAGTAGGCCCGCAGTCTGCAACATACAGTGTCTTTAGGAATAATGGTGAGCACTAAGCTCTCTTCAGTGCTGGATGCTTTACAGGTGTGGCCTCCTGACCTCAGCCACAGTCCTGGAAAGGGGTGGTCGCTAAGCTCAGAGAAGGGACATGCCCAGGGTCACAGAACTGGGAATTGTCAATGCAGACCTGGCACGTAGCCATCTCCACCTCCCTCTCCTGAGGCCACACTTTCTGCAAGCACCATACTGGCAGTGCTGGCTGAGGCCTCTGGCTCCCAAAGGGCCTGGAACTTTCTTCAAAGAGCAAAGATCCCTTGCAGCTCTGAATAGAGTCTGAACCCACCTAGCTCTTCTGACCCAGCCCCTCCTGTCCCTGATCCCTTTCTATATTGACCCACCCTATGGATTGGCAAGGGTAATCCATCACCCTCCATACCCAGGCACGAGTACAGAGCCAACCTCTGTTGTGCAATTATTGCACACAGCTCTCTGATCAGGCCTGGTGCAGCTGTGTCTTCTCATTCAGCCTCCTCATTCGAGAGAAATGAAGCTCAGAGAGGTTAAGCAACTTGTCCAAAGTCACACTGTGTTCAGAACATTCTAATGAGTCAGTGTGGTGCCAACTATGTGTTCAACTTAATACTGCTTGTCTCAAGAGACTGGCTGGCACCCCTGGCACTTTCCTCCTTAGAAATACAGACAGTGGTGGGTTTTTTACTCAAAAGTGTAAGATTTAGAAACAAGAAAACAAAAAACAACAAAAGCATTAAAGGGCAATCACATGAAGGGCAGTGGCATTATTGTTACCACCACATTGAGTTGGACAGCCTGGGCCGGGAGCCCAGTTCTCTGGCTTTGTGTTGGACAAATTGTATTGCTTCTCTACCACTGCTCATCAAATGGGAGCATTGTATGTTCTGTAGGGAGAGAGACAGGAAATGACACAGTCCAACCCAGGAACCAGCCCTAGCTCTGCCTCTTTCTACAGAGCCTGGGTGGTTCACAGAACCCAAAATATTTACTCCATTAAGGGGAAAAGTCAGCCAGCCCCTGACACGAGCTCATAGCTGGAAGGCCCAGGAACGTGTTCAGTTGACTTGTGCTGTTGTTACTCTGTGGCTATTTATAAGCTCTCCCCTGGGATGCATCATAGAGCAATGCTTGCTTTCCTCCTCATGTCAGGGTGTAGAAAGCATATTTGTCCTAACAGTTCTTTGAGTGTGACTTAGGCAGACACCTGTCCTATTTAACGACATAGTGACAACTCTCAGCGACTTCCTTTCTGATGTGCACCTGACTTAGTGAGGTGGGTATTAGGGTCCGAAACATTTAGGTCCAATGAAATAAATAAGGCTTATAGTGAAAAGGAATTAAAATATGTCATCACTCAGCCACAGACACCAGAGCAGGATATGGACTTATTAACAAACGGGCGAGCCTCAGGGGCTCATTGCTGTGACAACTGAGGGGCCTTGCAGTGGGACCTCTGACATCTGGAAGGATGTCAGAGGAGTGGACGGTACCAGCTGGAAAAGTTCCAGATCAATGTGGGGTGGAAACACATTTGGCAGGTGGCTCCACTAACCGCCATTCCTGCCTGGAGCCCCCCTTTTTCTCCCCTGGAACCTGGGAGCAGTAATAACCCATCGGGCCACTGCATAGAGATGTGTTTGTCTCTGGAATAGTAACTCCTAAAGGTTTTCTGGAGAAGTACTCCCCCATGAGGACCATCCGCCCCACTTTCCACCTGCACACTTGGTCCTGGGTCTCTACTCTTCTTGGTTCCCAGTACAAAGCTCAAAGCACAGTTTGTTGGGCAAACACATGGACTAATCCAGGAACCAGAAGAGGGCCAGAGGTAATGGGACTCTGCCATTTCCACAGATCTTTTCCTGACCCAAGGACACAACCTGTCAATCACACTCGGCAAAGTCACTCTCTGCTGTATGCTGGTTGAAGGAACTGATTGATGCCTGGCAGGGAGGTGACAGTTCTCTCCTGCTGTCCTTTCCTTTAACAGAGTATAAATGGAGGTATAATTTCCTCTTCATAATTAGGAAACAGTAATTAACATCACTGGGAGCAAATGAGGTCAGGCTTTGACTTTTCCAAAGAGTCCCCCGGGGAAGGAGAACTGTCATACAAGGTATGCAAAGAATCATAGATGGAGACTTGGAAATAGTGAGTCCCAGTGTCCCACTTTTCCCTTTGTGAGGAACTTATTTGGAAGCAGTTCCTATTAATAACTTTCTGTCTGGGGTGTTGCTGGGAGGCTGGCCCTCTGCCCAGAGCTTCATATTTACATCCTGCTATGACTGTGATACAAACCCACAGGTAGGGACCCTTACCACATTCATGTGACGAGAAGAGGGAGCCAAGGCCAAGAGGGCTCAGTGAACTTTCCCAAAGATGCACCCTAAGTGCGCTCTCTCCCTTCTAAGAGTTTTGCCCTTATCTTCTGGAACACAGAGAAGGTGGGGCTCAAGGGTAGGGTGTTTGCTCCATTTTACTGTTCATTTGTCAGGGATGATTACTTGCAGGGGCCGCTTCTAGATGCTTCTGGGTTCTAGGAGAAAGGGGAAAGCGAATATGATGCACTCCAGGCTCCAGCAGGGCCTGACTGACTCACTGACCGCACTGGACAGATGACTCATTCGCTAGCCTTGACTTCAGTGGGTTTGGCTACCCATTGAGAGTGAAGTCACACCTCCAGTGCCCTGATGCATTCATGCCTTTTCTCAGCCAACTCCAAAAGAAGGCAAGGGACAGGCTTGGGTGGGCCTGCTTGAGGTCAGAGACAGGAAGGCCCACATATGCCTCCATTGATCTTGACTAGGCTATTCACATGGGCCTGAGTCTTCCCTCAAGGGGCCTATTTAGTTGGCTATGGCCACAGTAGGAACACCACAAACCAAGTGCTTTCAAGAACAGAACTTGGTCAGCAATCAGCTTTGAAGGCCAGAAGTCTGGTCATAAGGTAACCACAGGGTTTGTCCTCATGGGAGAATGTAATCCTCACCTCTCAGCAAGTCGGTGCTGGTGTTTGCTGGGCACCTTTGGGTTCCTGCAGATGGCCACCATCTCTGCCTTCATCACAGGGGTTCTCAGTATGCGCATGACCCTGTCCAAAACTCCCTTCCCCACAAGGACACCATTCTTGTTGGGTCAGGACCACTCTGCCCACCTCACTCTGGCTTGCTCACGTGTGTAACTGACCCTGTTTCCAAAGGTCACAGTCTGAAATACCAGGTGGAGGGGGAGTGTCAATACTTCACGTTGTCTTTTGCACTCCCAAAGAGACCCCTCCCTAAAGACATGTTCACTTGACTAGTAGGCGGTCCATTTAACAAGAGTCACATGGAAAGACCAACAGTGAGTTGTTTTCTTGGTTTTGTTTCATTTCTCCCCCATCCCCTGGAATCAAGTACATTGATCTGAAATAATCGAAAGTAGCCAGGCAGGCAAAAGGGGAAAGAAAGGCAGTCACATGGGAATTGCACTCTACCTGACAGGACATTATGCCACCAAGCCGCTGTAAGAGGAGGAGCTTGGAACCGCCAAGAGGCAACAGAGTCATAGACACTGGACACCGGGGCCCAGAAATGCACCCAGGGCATCTCAGATGTTGAAACCAAGCTGGGAAGATCTGCAGGATGAGGATATAGCTGAGCAGAGCTCAAACCAAGCATCCCAGGCTCCATACTCTAGGCCTGACACAGCTAGGGAACAAGAAGGGAATCCGTGCTCACACTGAACACTGGAGTCCAATTTTAAAATGATACCTTACAAGATCTGCAACAAAGCATGGGCTGACTCCTCTGTAATCCCATAGGTAGGAAATGTTGAGATAATATAGGGCTCACAATTCAGAAAGAAAAGCTTCATAAAAGTTAAAGACAAATTTTTAGCAAGATCTTCATGTAACAAAGCTCTCTAGGCCAAGGGGTAAATGGAGGAAAGATTTCTAACTTGGAGATAAATGCTGATTTCACCAATAACAAATTCTCTCTCCCTTCTCTCTCTCCCTTCTCTCTCTCTCTCTCTCTCTCTCTCTCTCTTTCTCTCTCTTTCCTCTCAGTGTTTTGAGACAGGGTCTCTACCTTTGCCTCCCAGCACTGGGATTAAAGGCATGTGTCACTAAGTCCCAATTAATCAAGGTCTTGAAAGCAGAGGTGGGAAGCAAGACATAGAAGTTTAAAGTGGACAGAACGCTGGGCGGGTGTGGTGGTACACACTTGTAATTCTGGTTTTTGGGAGGCTGTAAGATCACCATTTCAAGGCCAGCCTAGGCTACAATAGTGAGACCTTGGCTCAAAGAAAGGTATGGGGGGAGAGCCAGGGCTGGCAAGATGACTCAGTGGTTAAGAGAACTTCTTAGTCGTCCCAAAAATTTCTCAGCATCTGTGTCAGCAGCTCACAACACAGGCACCTGCACTTGTAAACACATACCCACATGCACACATACACATATAATCAAAATAAAATTAATTTTCAAAAAGAGTAAAATCCATGAGTGGATAGTTTATGGACATATAACTGTAGTCCTTGTAAGCATGTAGAAAGATGCTCAACCTTTGTCATAAGTGACAAGAAGACATAACTCCACCAGAGACATTTTCTCCCATCCCACTGGCAAGAGTACAAGAGCTTAGAGGTACCCTATGGGATGATGTGATTCTGAATGCAGACTGGACCTTAGTGTGTTGCAAAACCAGTGACTTTCATGATTGCTTAGAGAATATCTTGTTAAGATATGTATGTTGGAGTATTTGACAATAAACAATATTGAAACACCATGGCCAAAGCAGCTTGGGGAGGAACTGCTTTGTTTGGCTGACATCTTCAGAGAACAGATTGCTGTTCATCATCAGAGCAAGTCAGGACAGGAACTCAAACATGGCAGGCACCTGGAGGCAGGAACTGATGCAGAGGCCATGGAGGGGTGTTGCTTACTGGCTTGCTCTTTATGGCTTCCTCAGCCTGCTTTCTTAGAACCCAGGACCGCCAGCCCAGAGGTGCACCACCCATATTAGGCTGGGCCCTCCTACATTAATCACTAAGAAAATGCCCTATTGACTTGCTTGCAGCCTGATCTTATAGAGGAATTTTCTCAATTGAGGCTCCTTCCTCTCAAATGACTCTAGCCTGTGACAAGTTAAATATAAAACTGGCCTCCACAAAGGCCGTGTTTTGACAACTTGCTCTCAAATGATTGAGTCATCAGTGGTCTAGGTTTTGGAAAGAGCCCTGACCTCTTTTGCTTAAGAAAGCCACTTATACTGGGAAATGAGTGGGACTGGGGTGCATGATGTGAAATTGCCAAAGAATCAATGAAAAAAATTATGTTAATAAAAAATTTTAATTAAAAAAAGAAAGCCACTTATGTGGTAGAGGCACAAAGATCAGAAAATTTAATGTCATCTTCAGCTACACAGTCACTTTGAGGCCAGCTTGGGCTATGTGAGACCCTGTTCCAGGGATGGGGGAGAAAAATGATTGTGAAGGTAAGTCAGTGGTAGAGTACTTGCTTAACATGTGCCAAGTCCCAGGTTTCATCCATCACCCTCTCTTCTCTCTCTCTCTCTCTCTCTCTCTCTCTCTCTCTCTCTCTTTCTCTCTCTCTCTCTCTCTCTCTCTCTCTCTCTCTCTCTCTCTCTCTCTCTCTCTCTCTCTCTCTCTCTCTCTCTCTCTCACACACACACACACACACACACACAGAGACAAGTTCATTTTCTTGATAAACTGCCCAAAGATTTAACTCATCTTTCTAATACATCTATCTTATTGTCACGGACAACTGGCAAGGATTAATAATATCTGTTCTCTTAGTCTCAGTGCTTTCAAATACTAATTAAGGATGGAGAATAACAAGCAGATTACAGTAAAGCAATTATGGATTCCACCCCAGGAATCACCTAGCAACCCACCTACAATCAATGGGACAGTGTGAGATGAGGGTCACAAGAGAAGGACAGCTCAAGTGCAGGCCCAAGTTCTCATACTCAACTCTCAAAATATGTGCCCACTACAAGATTTAGGAGTAGGGTCTCCCACATTGAGCACACAGTGAACTCTGCTAAAAATTCCCAGCTAGCATCTTCTAATCCAGTGGTTCTCAACCTTCTTAAAGCTGTGACTCTTTAATACAGTTCCTCATAGTGACCTCCAACCATAAAATTATTTTCATTGCTGCTTCATAGCTGTAATTCTGCTACTGTTATGTAATGTAAGTATCTGATATACAGGACATCTGATATATGACTCCAGAGGGATCGTGACCCACAGGTTGAGAACCACTGTAAATACAATTCAGCTGGCAGTCTCCACCTGAACAAAGTGTTAGATCCCACAGGTTGTGGACTCCGTGCCAAAGGCAGCCCTTCTCTCGTTGTAGATACTGTTGCAAACTCTAGGTTGTCCTGCCAGTGCTTGTGACTGTGGTAGAAGCTGGTGTTGCCACAGCTTTTCCTGGGGTCCAGTGAGTTCACTTGAGCCAGCTCACGAGGCGCAGGAGACACATTTTCCTATTCACTGTAGATGACGTTAAAAAGGGTACAGATGAGGTGAACAGCTCAGTGAAGGGTATGAGGAGGGCGAGGGAGATTCCACACCCACGTAACAATCACCCTTTAGGAGTCCCAGGTCTCCAGCTGTCAGGATAGCTCTCCAGATCCTGTTCTGGATTTCCATGAAGACTTCACTGTATGAGTATGACCAAAGCATGAGCCAGGTAGAAATGTGATTGGATGAAAAGGTCTGACCAGTTGATAGACTAGATGGGGAAAGCCAGCAAGGCTTGTCCAGAGTCTTCCTGGCTGCCCTGGGCCACCTTGCTCTCCCATTTGGTGCAGGATCCCCTCTGAAATGGGAGTCTTCAGACTTACTCCTGGTGAGAGAATTCTTAATGGCCCACTCTAAATCAGAAAGTCAGGGAAGCATATTCCTGCAGAACATGAACTTCTCTGGCTTGCCTTCGAGGTGGAGGCAGGAGCATCAGGGATCACAGATAAAATTCAAAATGAATGTGCCATAAGGTCACACTTGACAGTGTGTAGGTTAGAAGGTGTAAATAAAGAACTCACAACTGAAGCAAAGTCATTTCTGACCTGAATTTAAGGTAAGGTGCTCCAAAAATTTAGAATGCAGACAGTTCCCAGTTAGAAAGGAAAGAGTGTGGCCCTGCCTCCACACCCTCAAATGTTTGCTCTATTAGTACCCTGAAAGGATGGCACCAGGAGGAACTAGTGTCAAAACAGGAACTAGCCTCCCAGGGGCAAAGGAGCATCCCACTCAGAAGGAAGAGATAACCCATCTTTAATCTTAGATAGCCTGATCATGTAGGAAGGCCTAGAGAGTCTAAGAGAATATACTATTAGAAGCAGAGTGAGGTGGTGGAGAGATGGCTCGGGAGTTGAGAGCACTTGCTGTTCTTCCAGAGGACTCTTGTTCGGTCCCCAGTGGTCACCAGGTGATTCAAGGCCAACTGTCTGTGACTCCAGTTCCAGGGGGTCACTCTGGAACTTTGTCTTCTAGCCCCAGTGGCACCAAGCACACATATGGTGCACTGGTGGACATACAAAGCACTCACACAAATAACATAAATCTGAAAAAGAAGTTGGGCTGAGGGTGTGGTGTGCTGAAGGAGCATCGGCCTCCTGTGCATGAGACCCTGTATTGCATCCTCATCACCTACTAAAACAAACCAAAACCAAAACCAGAACGCATGAGCACAGGGTGGTCACAGGCTGTGGGAACAGTTACAGAAGTCACATTTGTGTAAAGATATTCAGGGAGCAATCAGAGAGTGAAACTAAAACTGTAACTCTATTCACAGCAAAAGTACACAGACCTTTCCTGAGCAAAAACAAAACAAAACAGTAGGTAAGTGGAGTGGTCGCCCATGTTGTCAGATTAAGAGATGTAATGGTTTGTGACAATGTTCACTCTCCTCAAATTGGTGAAGGAGCCACAAAGTTCCTTTCAAAGTCCCATGGACTTCTTTTCTGAATCTGACAAGCTTGTTTCTAAAATTATAAGTAAATTAAAAACACCTACAAAAATGACCAAAACGGTTTAGAAAAGAAACAAAATTTTGGGACTTTCACTTCCTGACTTCAGATGTTACCATAGTCACAGTATCTGGGGCAGTATCAGTGTCCAGGGCAGCATCAGTGACCAGGGCAGCATCAGTGACCAGAACAGCATCAATGACCAGAGCAGCATCAGTGACCAGAACAGCATCAATGACCAGAGCAGCATCAGTGACCAGGGCAGCATCAGTGACCAGGGCAGCATCGGTGACCAGGGCAGCATCGGTGACCAGGGCAGCATCGGTGACCAGGGCAGCATCGGTGTCCAGGGCAGCATCAGTGACCAGGGCAGCATCGGTGAGCATCAGTGACCAGGGCAGCATCAGGAAAGCATCAATGACCAGAGCAGCATCAGTGACCAGGGCAGCATCAGTGACTAGGGCAGCATTGGTGTCCAGGGCAGCATCAGTGACCAGGGCAGCATCAGTGACTAGGGCAGCATCGGTGTCCAGGGCAGCATCAGTGACTAGGGCAGCATCAGTGACCAGGGCAGCATCGGTGTCCAGGGGAGCATCAGTGACCAGGACAGCATTGGTGACCAGGGCAGCATCAGTGACCAGGGCAGCATCAGTGACCAGGGCAGCATCGGTGACCAGAACAGCATCAATGACCAGAGCAGCATCAGTGACCAGGGCAGCATCAGTGACTAGGGCAGCATCGGTGTCCAGGGCAGCATCAGTGACCAGGGCAGCATCAGTGACTAGGGCAGCATTGGTGTCCAGGGCAGCATCGGTGTCCAGGGGAGCATCAGTGACTAGGGCAGCATTGGTGACCAGGGCAGCATCAGTGACTAGGGCAGCATCGGTGACCAGGGCAGCATCGGTGACCAGGGGAGCATCAGTGACCAGGGCAGCATCAGTGACCAGGGCAGCATCGGTGTCCAGGGCAGCATTGTGCTGGCAAGGGCTGGCAGATAGGCTACTGGGACAGGCCTGGCCAGCAAGAAATGAGCCTTCATTTGTGTCCATGGATTTTTGACAAAGGTGTCAGACAATTCGCTAAGGGTAAGATATTATGGTAAAGGTGTTTGCCAAGGGCCAATATTCCACAAATGCCCTCCACCTGGTAAAGACTTCATGCCAATCTTCTATGCTTCTCACCTGTTAAAACGGTTATTCAAGACCCTCAACCCCCAGCATCCCTGGCCTGAACTGACCAACCCTTTCCCCTTTCCTTCATTTCCTTTGTGCCAATTATTTTAAAATTAGTCAATCGAAGCCAAGTGGTGCATGCTTTTAATCCCAGTATTCAGGAGGCAGAGGCAGGTGGATCTCTGTGAGTTCAAGGCCAGCCTGGTCTACAGAGCAAGATCCAGGACAGCCAGAGCTGTTACACAGAGAAACCCTGCCTGCGTTAGAATAAAAAGTGAGTGATGTCCCGCCCACAACTTGCTTGCTGGGTCCTGGTGGTCCCTTAGTACTTTTCTGAGTTACTTTCACTTCATTCCTGCTTTTCTTTGTGGGACACCAAGAATATTTGTTTCCAACACCTCAAAGCCTGATGACCCTAGCTAATCCTGTCTCAGGGTTTCCGTTGCTGTGAGGAAATACTAAAACCAAAAGCAACTGGGGAGGAAAGGGTTTATTTTGTTATACTTCCACATCACAGTCCATCATTGAGGAAAGCCATGACAGGAACCTAGAGACAGAAACTGTAACAGAGACATGGCTTACTGGCTTGCTCCCCATGGCTTGCTCAGCCAGTTTTCTTATAGAACCAAGGTCCACTCGCCCAAGGTTGGCACCACCCACCATGGGCTAGGCCCTCCCCCATTAATTAAGAAAATACTCTATAGACTTGCCTACAGTCCAATTTTATGGAGGTAATTTCTCAGCTGAGGCTCCCTCCTCTCAGAGGACTGTAGCTTGTGTCAAGTTGACAGAAAAACCAGCCAGCGCAGATCACAGCAACCACAATAAGACCGTATTCCTCAAAGTTGTCCTCTGACCTCCACACATGGACAGTGGCACATGGGCACACAGACATACACACAAGTTGAATGTGCAATTTGAAAAGAGTTGGCTGTCAGTCCTCATGAAAATGGAAGACCTGAGCCCCCCCCCCCACTCCACATCTCACACCGTAACAAAAATTAACTCCAAGGGCTCTCTAACTTAAATGTAAGGGCTAAGACAAAAAGACTTCTAGGAGATGGGGACTGGGGAAGCAGCTCACGTGCAGGCACACCTTTGCACATGTACACACACACGTAAACTTTTAGAAGAATACATGGAGGGGAATCTTCAAAATTCAAAGCCATGGCTAGGCAGGTGTCTTAGATACAATACCAAAAACATGATTTATAAAGGTAAAAATGATTCAAAACTGTTGTACTTTAAAATCACCACTCAATATGTATGCTGTCTACCTTGATTGTGGCCATCTGTTCATAATTTATACATATTCCAAATGATCACATCATGCACAATGTATTTATATAGTTTTATGTCACCTGTAACGTGTGGAACTTGGATGTGGTACAGCCATCATTAAGCCACCACACACATATGCATGCCCCTCCCACATAATTAAAAACAATAAAAAAGTAAATTCTAAAATAGTTTTAAAGAACGAAAATAGAAATAGTGAGGGGCGGGAGTGCTTGCTTGGTAGTCCTAGCATTCAGGATGCTGAAACAGGAAGAGCGTCACGAATTTCAGGCCAACCTGGGCAGTATCATGAGACTACGTCAAAAACAAAACAAAACAGAGAGACAGAGACAGAAAAGATAAGAGGCAGAAGAGGAAGGACCAGTGAGATAGTCAGAGTGTAAAAACACTTGCCACACAAGCCTAAAGACCTGAGTTGGATCCATGGAACCTACAAGGAGAGAGAGAACAGACTTCACAAAATGGTTCTTTGACCTCCATATGTATAACATGGCATGAGTGGTCCCCATCATACACACAAAACCAAAAATAAATAAAATAATTTTTTAAAAAAAGAAACAGATTAGGAAAAAATGTAAAACCATCGTTGAGAGAAGACAAACAACCCAATAACAAACTGAACAAATGATATGCATGGGCATCTCTTGGAGAAGATATGCCCCTAGCTGGTGAGCACAGGAGCAGGACTCAGCTCACCACCATCAGGGACGTGCCCACGAAACCAAAGAAGCCTGCATTAGAACAACAGTAATAACAAAGGCAGACAAGAACACATGATGACTGGGATCCAGAGAAGCAGTAGCCTCTTGTATGGCAGGCCAGAGTATAATGTGGTCCAGCCTCTTTGGAAAACTGTTTGGAGGTTTCCCAGAAAGTTAAGTATGTGTATGAAATAAATATGTAAATTTAAGATTAGCACAGCAATTCTCCTAGGTGCCACCTAAGAGAAGTGAAAATACATCCACATAAAGACTTTCAAGTCAATGCTGATCAAGGCATTGTTCATAGTGACTCTATGGAAAAGTCCTCATTTCCCATCAGTTGACATGTAATTTCATGATAGTAAAGCAGCCAGGTACAGGAGACTATAAGATAACATATCACATTCCCACTTACACATCCAGAAAAGACAAATTTAGATAGAGTGTAAACAGATGAATGGCTGCCTAAACCGTGACTTGAAACAAATAAATACATACTGTAATGTACCTTTTTATCTTTTTTTAAGTGTGTGTGTGTGTGTGTGTGTGTGTGTGTGTGTGTGTGAGAGAGAGAGAGAGAGAGAGAGAGAGAGAGAGAGAGAGAGAGAGAGAGAGAGAGATATGCTGGGGCTTAAACTCCAGGGCCTGTGTGCTAGGCAAGCCATAAGTGACATAGCCTTAGCCACAAATCCATGTTTTTCAAAAGTATTCAGCTTAAGGTTGTTCTTCATGGTAGAAAAGTATTTTACATAGCCTGTCCACTTATAGCTGCTATTTGAGGACATTTACCTATTAGTGGAGCTTTAAGAGGAATTCAACTTAGAGGGGTTTGTTTTGTTTTGTTTTTGTATCTCAATACTGATTGTTAATTTTTTTAAAAAAATTAACTGTAGAAAATTTACAAATAAAAGCTTGATACTACTACATCCCCCAGTTGGCTTCAAGAAAGCCTTGGTTTATTTCAGTTGTGAGCAACTCTCCGCCTAGATCAATTGTGAGCCTCTCTCCGCTAAGCAAGGAGCATCTCCCAGCTTAGCTCAGTTGTGAGCATTTTTGAATCTCAGCCTCTTTGTCTTTCTTCACTGCCGTGTTGAGCACTGTCTTGTCTGAGTGGAGGTGAGTGGGCAGCTAAGTGCTTAACCAGTCACTAACTACATGCACAGGTGAGACAAGTCTTTGAGGACAACAGGTAAAGTCTAAGATTAGCTGAGGGTTCGTAATAAGTCTTTAGGGGCCTCCATGTGGGGGAAATAGGTAGCTTAAAAAAGAGCAGAACCATTGATGGCTCTTTTTCTACGTTCCCAGTGATTTTAGATAAGGTTGGTGTGGAATTCTCTGCGTGGACACTGACCAGGGAGCTGGCAGCTTTGGGGTGAGAGTCCAAGGTTCTGTTTGGAGTTTAGTTTACACCTGAGCCACACCTCCAGTCCTTCCTCGTATGTGATAGGCTGGGAGAGCTGCCACCTCTCTACAGTTGATGGCTCATGAAAAGTCATAACAGCAGATCTGCCCTGAGGGACTGGTGTGCACACAGCTCTCTTCACTTCCCAGTGGACTTTTTTTTTTCTTTTTAGAATTCCAGAACAAAGTCCAGCTGCATGGAACCTCATAAGGCTGGTGAGTCAATGAGAAGAGTGGTTGGAAGGCCAGAGCCAAGAGTACAGACAAGCCACTCCTGGGTTTCATTGCTTTGAGATTTACATTCATGTGAAAATAAAGGAAACAAGAATTTGACAAAGGATGTGGACACATAAAATGTGACTCTCCTACATGTGTGAACACAGGCAAGAGAAGATGAACCTGCGGACACAGGAGGGTGGAGCTAGTTGTCCACCCCTTCTCCAGAAAGGTTGGCCTAGGGAGACAAAAGAAGTGCCTGGAAACCTTGTGTTTGTACTCAAGAGAGGAGGGCAGGAGAGAGAAAGGGGAGGCCAACCAGGCCAGGGCAGGACACAGGGTATGGGCCTCAAGGCCAATAGGAGTCCTGGGACTTCTCCTGAGAGTGAGGTCAGAGCCTGAGAGCAGAGCAGTGACCTGAGCCCAACCCCAGGACAATAGGACTCAACGAGGTGTGAGGAAAACAGTTCACAGAGCAGGGTGGTGACCTTTGGAAGGCACTGAGCCAACTAATTAGTGGTATGGTCAATGTTTTATCCCTGAAATACCTGTGGATTTTGAGAGGCAAAGTCACAGCTACTTGTTTAGTGGCCCATGGGGAGCCAGGCTAAGCTCCTAGTCAACAAAGGAGTTAGAGGAAAGGGGAGCCAAAGTTGGGGTGATAAGCCATCCCCCTATACCTCAGCTTCCCTGACCTCTGACTCTGTTCCTTGCCTAGGATGGTGAGGAAGTGGCTATGGTACATCCTTCCTGCGGCACTGAGGTATCCAAAGACAGCCTGAAAAGTTTTAATGAGTCTCCGGGTCTCACTCAAGTCCTATACTGGGCAGGTGTTTATTGACACATCTCAGGCTGCAACTGGCCTAGACAATAAAGATATAAACTGGCAAGACATATTTCCCCAGAAGCAGACACAAACACACAGAGAGACAAAGATACACTGACACACAGAAACACACTCAGACACAGACACTCAGAAACAGACATGTATACACATACAGACATACACATAAATACAGACCCTATACACACACAAACACACCCACAGGCATACACACACACACACACACACACACAGTATATTCATGACCTACCCAATTGTAAAAACACTACATTCCAGACATGGGTGTTTATAGAAGTCTTTCTATAGAAATGGACAGAGGTGTGGCTTGGGCTGAATTGTTCCAGGAGACACAGTAGGCCATTCTGGGTCCCTGACTGTGGCACCTTCCAGTCCCCATTGACAGCTTCTGTGGCTGGCAAATTGACCACAACAATTTGCCCCAGGAGAAAGAGAAGCTATGGCATTATGAAGGAAGCTCAAAGATGAGGTCTTGGCTTTCACCCATGTCTCCAGACAGAAAGCAGTGCTGTGAACCTGGATCAGAACTGCTGGCCATGTTAAATCCCGCTCCCCAAATCTGTTCACTGCCGTGCTTCCCATCAATCTTCCTATGGGTGCTTGGAGTGCTGCTTCCATCTGAAGGAACCTCCTTCTGTACAACTTATTTTTTTTTTCCTCTTGAAGACTGACAGAGGACAGGGGCACAGCCAAAGCGCAAGACACAAGTTTGTGCATGGATAAAGACTGTGGGGATTTTATAGCACCTGGGACATTTCACAACCCATAAAGTAAGAACTGGGGCTCTACACCAGGTGCTTCCCCTTAACTTTCCTCTCTCCTCTTTTGGAGAGGGATGGAGGAGATCCTTTGCAATTGCCATGCTCTCATTAGAGGTGGGTCACCACCAGGAAGCTTTCATGGACCTATAATCCCAGACACGCTTGGTCCTCCTGAGCACAGCTTCCTAAGAGTCCTGTAGCTGGCAGTGGTGCTTACCAAAACCTTGGCAACATGAAGAGGTTTCTGAATGTGCAGTGAGTCTGAGGTGTCTCTGGCAGCGTTCACCCATGAAGCCATGAGATTTCTCTGCAGCTGTGGTTCTAAACACACACATGCACACTTTGTCCAGCGTGTGCCAGCTGGCTTTGCAACGTGGTGAACAAAGACTAAAACACCTTGGCTGAGTGTCAAGACTCTGGAGCAACAGGAGTCAATGGATTTTTCTTGTTTGGTTTTTTATTTTGTTTGTTTTTTTTGTATATGCAAACCTCCTGCTCTTACAGAAACAGTGGTTTCATTAGGAAAACAAATCACTTTAATATTCTCCTACTATTATCTCTTAGCATATAAGCACCACATTAGTATATTTGGAGATTGGATTTTAAAAATTGATGTTTGAGTTGCTGACTTCAGTCATAACAAAAATCTGAGGATCACAGCAGAATTCCCAACAATTTCTGAAATAGCCCTAAACATTCTTTTGACATTTTATATGAAGTATTTATATGAAGTATTAAGCAGTGTTCTAAGCATTGATGATTATAAAAATCAATTAACTTTCAATTAATTATAATATTGATAGTTCTGAAAAATGTTAAAGATTTTTTATGTCCTACAATATCAAATATTCAGCCATGGTTCAATATTTTGTTTATTTGTTTTTGCTTTTTGAGACAGGGTTTCTCTGTGTGGCTTTGGCTGTCCTAGAACTCACTCTGTGGACCACCACCCCACTTAATTATTTCTTAAAGAAGGCTGAGTATGATGGCACACACCTTTATTTGTTTATTTACTAATTTTGTGTGTGGTGTCTTGAGTGAGACTGGCCCCCACAGGTTTATATATATGAATGCTTGATCCTCGGTTGATGGAACTGTTAGGGAAGGATTAGGAGGTGTGGTCTTGTTAGAGGAAGTGCATCACTGAGAGCAGACTTTGAGGTTTCAAAGCCCATGCCATTCCCAGTTATCTCTCTCTGCTTCCTGCTTGTGGATCAGATGCGGCAATTGTGAGCCACCATGTGGGTGCTGGGAACCAAACCCAGGCCCCCTGCAAGAGCAGCCAAGTGCTCTTGACCACTGAACCATCTCTCCAGCCCCCGAGATTTAATTCTTTCAGTAAAAATAAATACATCCATCTCATTAGTATACAGTTTCACCTTTATATTTAATAAATGGGAAAAAAAATGTATGTATACCAAAGAATGGTTTTGAAATTTTTATGGTTTATTATTATCAAATGTTTGAAATGAATATCTGTTTTAACTACCTATGTAAAAACTATAACAGGCTGGTCAGTGGTGACACACATCTTAATCCCAGCAGTCAGGAGGCAGAGGCAGGTGAATCTCTGTGAGTTCAAGGCCAGCCTGGGCTACAGAGTAAGCCCCAGGACAGGCTCCAAAGCTATACAGAGAAACCCTGTCTCAAAACAAACAAACAAACAAACAAACAAAAAACTGTAACTGTTTCTCAGGCTAAGGGCCCGTGGAGGGGAAAGTTTAATAAGCCCTTTGACAGAGGGCAAGGGCTGGGTTTACACTTTCCTGCCGTTGTCTTAACATTGGTCCTGTCTTGCCCAGAATGTGCTGTCCTTAAAATTGGTAATAATTAAAACAGTTCACTGACTATTCCAGAACCATGGCAGCTTTCTTCCTTCACCTATCCAGGGACAGGAAATGCCCAGAACAGCCTAGGGAAGGAAAGGCCAAATCGAGGCTAAGGAGGGAGCCAAAGTACCAAGCCCTTCAAAACCCATCTTCGAGTCCAGGGTCCCTTTTGGGCCCAGCTAACCAAAACTCCAAGTGGGCTAGGGTGACTGAGAATGGGGTTGTTACCAGAGCCAGCCTCTTTGGGGACCGAATGAGGAGGTTCCAGCTTCCTGAGACACGTGGCCTTGCTGTTCCTTTGGGTTGTGTCATCAGGGAGGGGTTGTCACCTCAACCTGATGCAACCATCAGGTCCACCTCTGGCATTTCAGAGAGCAGAGAGCTCACCAGGAAGGTGTTGTCAAGTGCGGAGGCCAGTGGTGCCCTGTGAAGATCCTGGCAGCGTTCACCTGGCTGCCAGGGACAATAAAGAGATGCAAGAGGCCCCGAGGGCTGGTCCTAAAACACATAAGCACCAAATTTCAGTACTTCATGAGATCCAGGAGCTCAACCGCCACCTACACTGTCTCTTGGTCTCTGTCTCTGGGGTCTCCCTATTAGACAGAGCAGGAAGGCAGGTGATGGGTGTGATTTAGGTGAGGCATGGGAAGCACCCAGAGCATCGTCTGAGCACCTGCTCCCTGACTAGAAAGAAGCACAGAGTCCAGAGAAGCTGGACCTCACTACCCGAGGGATTCTTCAGTTGAATGACCAGAATTCCCACAAAAAAACGGCGGTGCTAAGCCTCAATACAGGCTCCACTGAGCTGCCAGTATAACTTTATGGATAGAGACCCCAGAACTTTCTCCAAATCCTGGTCACTGCCTCAACCCCCTCCACCCTACCTCCCTGGGAAGATCAAGGGAGATGGATCAGGGAATTATCTAGAAGGAAAAACACAGCAGAGGCTCAGTGATCTCACGCCTTGGCTGAGCCAAACTGGGCTAGAGATCAAGCGCAAGGGCCAGCCTCCAGAGAGCCAGGAGCCAACCTGACTCCGGCCCTCCGGCCCTTATTCAGGACACACACAACCCTGGCTGTCCCCTTTTTTCTTAGAAGTCTTCTCTGCCCTGTACTTCCTAGGTCTCTGCCAAGGGTCTGGCAGCCTCCTTAACCCCTCATCTCCCATTCCTCACCAAGTGAAATGTAGGACCCCAGTTCAAGGGGAAGAGATGGCACACTTGGTGCTCATGGGATCTGTGTACCCCACCCTTTATTCTGGGAACCTCAGCTTCCTCCGCTGTCACATGGAATTGATGACAGTTTGGGAAGCCTTAATCCTACCTCCAGCTACTCTTCTGTGACCTTTCAGTCAGCTGAGGTATGGAGCAGGACTTGAACTATCTGTTGAGAATGCTAAATGCTAGGTGTACGGCAAAGACACATTGAGCCTCATAGGGCTGTGTGCACAAGGACAGTGAGGTCACAGGAGTGAAGTTGTGTGGATCTGTGAGGAGGATGACATAAGCAGGAAGAATTTGGGTGGCAAGCTGGTGTGGAAGGCCACAGATTCTGGGCCACACTCTCTAGATTTAAGTTATAGCCCCACTAGGAGCTGTGGGGCCTTGGGAAAGGCCCTCAACTTCTCAGCCTCTGCTAGCGGAGTCATGGAGCACCCACCCACAGGGCTACTGTGTAGGCTAAGGAGACATGTGCGCCTAGCACGGTGCCTGGCATATAGTCAGTGCTCACCAGATAGATGAGAGCTATCTCTGCTGTCTAGTATGATTGTCTCTGAGACACTCACTTAGACACTCACCACATGCGGTCCAGTTAACTAGATATTCCCACAACAGAGATGTCACCTTGACTCATGGGGCAATGCTTACAGGAAGGAACTGGCATTTCTCTGCTGTTGCTGTGACTCTCTCTAGATCTTTCTGGATGATCTGTGCCTACTTATATCCACATATTTCTGCCCTGGGTAGTCATGGCTGCTTTGTGATTTCTACAAGGAAAATCGAGGCTGATATGTCTCCCAGTCCACAGGGTGAAGAACCTAATGGGAAAATAGGAGCCTCTATCTCAGCTTCAGCTTGTCTATAGCCTCCATTTGGCTGGGCCTTTCCTCTCCCTGAGCACCCACACTCCCCTTAAAAACGTAAGGAAATGAGTTATAATAAGAACCTGCCACTGTCCCTTCTTTGATGGTTAAGACTGTGGCCCTATTTTTACATCAGTAGCATCATCACCCTCGTGAGAGAGCCTATTGAACACCTGCTACCCACCAGAGATAGGCATCTGTGTCGCTGAATGCCAATCCCCCCAACCCCCGCCATCACCAGACTGTCCCATTGACCCAATGATAGGATGACTTCATTTTCCTGAGCAGTGGCTGATGTGACCCAGGACACAGTTCCTGACACTAAGTAGGGTCCAAATTACTAAGCCCTGTGAGGTAAGAATTGCTATCTTCATTTTATGGATAAAGAAATCTGTAGCCAGGCACCTTGTTTGAGATGATGGCCTCCAAGGGTTCTCTACATCCATTCCTTTATCTCCATACATCAGGTGATGTGTCAGGGAAACATACTTAACTTCATAACTCTGATTCATGGCTCAGCATCCCCTAACCAAGACCAGTCTTCCAGAGGCCTCTTGTACACGAAAACCAATCCTAGAGGCTCCCCCTTCGTGGGGACTCAGGAGGGGTGGACGTTTATCTTACTTACCAAGGCGGTGAACTGAGGCCCCCGTTAGCCTCCCTGCTGCCTGGGATGACTTTGCCAAACCCTGGGATGACTCTCGTTTTGTGGCTGAAGACATTGAGGTCATATGGTTTATCCACACTTTTTAAAATTCCTGCACCATGTGGAATTAGAGAATGTTTTTCCACTTTTGGCTAAGGAATTTGGACGCAGGCTGCAGGCCCCGCCTGACCAGGCAGAGGGGAAGGCCATGACGGGGGGTGCAGTGGGGCCTCCAGGACCCTTCACTGAAGAGCTGACCCCCCTTTTCTGGCTACCCTGCTCCTAGCTGTTGGTTGGTCACCCTTCCTAAACTAACCTGGCTTCCCCAGGAACAGAGTAAAGGAAGCTGAAGTTTGCTTCTCAGGAGGTTCATGCAACTCCAAAATCAGAGCCCTCGAGAGAAGAGGCCAGTGTGACTCATTCCTAGCCCAGGGGCAAGCCAGCTAGAGCAGAGGCTGCCTTGGGAAGGCCTGGGCTTTTGTTCCTTCAAGGACCAAAATGAATCATCTACACCACTAAGTCACCCTGGCCAGTCCCAAACTTTCCTGGGTAGAACCAATATATGTACAAACATGAGATGGATCACTGGTGGTTGGGAAGGAGAGCAAGGTGGAAGCTGGGACCTAAAGAAGGAGGTCTAGTGAGATGGCCAGCCAAAAGTGACCAGCCACCCATAGTCCACATGAAGCGCGTGTCTTCTCAGTAGTCTGCTACTTCAGGCAGCTGGTTCACAAGCATGGCTGGCATTGTCTGGGCACTGAGCACACTGTCCCTTCCCCTACCACAGAGCAGATGAGGAAATTAAGGTGTTTATCAGGGTCCCCAAGCAGGACACAAGCTACCTTCATTCTGTTCTCAGAGACCTGCTGAGATCACCAGCAGGATCAGAGGCTCATTTTGTGTCAGCCCTAGGGTCAGGCTGAGGCAAAACAGCTGGGTCATTTCAAGGAGTTAAGCCAGCTACAAGAAGCAGCAGAAGCAGGGGGCCCATCTTGGGGCCCAGCATTCCTGAAGCCAGATGTGCAAGGCGTAGATACTGCTGTCCTCTGTCCCCTCTCCCCACTTCCTCAGCATGAAAGAGACTCAGGGGTGCTGGCAGCTGCTTGCCAGCATCTGGCGGAACATTCTGCCCTAAAGCTGGGCTTTCCTCCCTCCCCAGGGATAGCTGGTGACTCATGTTTCCATTTTCAATGCAGAGCCAGGCACTGGATCTTTCCATGACCCCAAGGACTGCTGTGTAGTGCTGGGCCATGGATTGTGATGTCAGACATATCTGAGTTCAAATCCCCTCCATGATGCTTGTGAAACATCTGTGTGTTTTTAAGCAGCTGATTTATCCTCTGTGACTCCCGTTTGTAAATGAAGACCATAACTGTCAACTATGGTATCGTTTTGTTTTAGACAAGGTCTCCCCATGTAGCCAGGTCATGCTTCCAACTCGTGTGTGTGTGTGTGTGTGTGTGTGTGTGTGTGTGTGTGTGTGTGTGTGTAGTGTAGTGTAGTGTAGTGTATGCCCATATGCATATATGTGGATGGGGGGGGGGTGTTCCCATAAGCACACATGTGGAGGCCGGAGGAGGACATCCAACATCTTACTCTGTCACTCTCTGACTTAGCCCCTTGAAATACTGTCACCGAACCTGTTGCCATACTTGACTAGGCTGGGTGGCTGGCCAATAAGTACCATGAACCCTCTGTCTCCATGAGTTTCTCCACAAGGGCTACAGGTGCATGGGGCACACACACACTGGGACTTTTGTGTAGGTACCAGGCATCTGAACTCAGGTGTGTGCTTGTGCACCATGTATCTGTCTCTCCAGCGGTTTCCAACTCTTGATTCTCTTGCCTCAGCCTCCCAAGTGCTAAGTTTCTAGGCATGTGCCGCTACACCAAACCTCAATTATGATACCTTTTATTGGAAAAGTCCCTTCTCTTCTACACACAGCTCTGAAAGTGAGCTGTTCCCTTCAATGGTATTCTCTTTGTCTACTTGATTTTCATAATCCAAACAAAGAGGAAGTTGAAAGTTTTTTGAGGTTTACATCAATCCCACTTACAACAGTGGTGGGAAGCACCTCCCAGATATCTGCATTTCCGCCCCCACACTGTTCACTCCCAGTGTTCAAGAGACTCTGTGAACCATTCCTCAGCCTGTCATAGCATCTGTTTGGTGCAGAGGGGCATTTTTTGCTAGTGTGATCATCTAAGCAGGTTTAAAGAGGATGGGTTAAGCTGTGATGCTCTGTAGGTTAAGGGTATCAAGTGCATTTTGACTTAGTGATATTTTCCATCACATAGTAAATTGATGTGAACACCCATGTACTACTGTTTACTACTGCTACAGTGCTATTATTAAGTGCTGGCACAGTCTAAAGACAAAAACAAACAAACCGAGGCCAAGGGAGGTAAAGTAACTTGTCCAAGGTCATACAGCCAGAAAGTGGCAGAGCTGAGATTCACACCTGGGGTGTCTGGCCTCACAGGCCAGCACTTTGTCATGATGCTTAGGAAAATGAGAGAGACGGAGGGGTGAAGCTGGGCCTGATGCTAGCCTGGAGTGGATACTGTGTTGGAGTTCTCAGCTGTCATTCCCTCTGTCACTGCAGGCCAGGTCTTCACTTTGCCCATGAGGAAGAGCCGAAGAGGACACTTGTCCTTCAGGCCAAAGCTAACAGTCAAGAGCCCTGAGCTGGGCAGTCAGGTGGTCTACCCAAATGTATTGCTCACCACATGCTGGGTGAATGTTCTTTTCTGAGGCCTTGGGTTACTGACTCCCCACCTCTGGGCCTCAATCGCTGGTCCGCCAGGTGGGAGTGCTCACCCTCAGCCCTAGGGCAGGAACAGGCAGGGAGGTACTGGATAAAGTCAGGGCCTGGGAAGCATTGGTACCCTGACAGATTGCTCTTATCAAAAGGCAAAGCACATGCTCTGGGTCCCAGTCCCACAAGCCAAATGGCAGAGGCACATGTGAGACCAAGCCAAGCTGGAAGGTTCCAGAAGCGCCACACAGGGTTATCAAGAATCACAAACAAAACGCAGAAGAGCTGGCACTTTTGGCAGTTATAAAACACACTAAGACTGGCTGGCGCGATACTCCTGGTAACGGGGAGGCTGAAGCAGGAGGATCACAGAAAGCTTGAGGTCATCCTGAGCTACAGAGTGAGAGACTCTGTCTCCAAAACAAAACAAAACAAAACAAACACACAAAAAAGCAGAAGTCAGAACTAACTCTAAGGGGGGCTGTGGCCACAACGGTGCCTCCACGTGCCACCCACGGCTAGGCTCCTGTCACCCTTCTCAGACCTTTTTACCTCACCTAACTCTGCTGTCCCATCCTGCTTCAAGCCCGTCCTCACCCAGCTCTGTGGCTGAGCCAGCCTCATCCGTGCCCAGACTTCCTTGCTCCGGGGACTACTGCCCTCTCTCCACCTGTTTCCCCAGAGACTCCAACCTTCCTGCCCTCAGGGGACTCAGGATCTTGCCTCCAGACGAGGTGAAAGGAGAGCAGCACTCAGTTGCTTGCTAAGCCGCTCCAGCAGGAGTCTGGAGCGCACACCTGTCCCCAGTGATACCTGAGAAATGTTTATGGAGCCCTTCGTCTGAAGGCCCTGCCATTGGAGCCCAGAAAAAGGGCATGAGGAGTCTTCTGTGGCAACATTCATCTGGAGCAGCAGAGAATTTCTGAGTTGAATCAGAGAATTTCCCTTATGGACTTCCCAACAGGACACATGCCTGTGGGGTCCTCCGGGCCACGCCAGAGACCGCTCCACCCAATGTGCAACAGATGAGATTGCTCCTGAGCACTTGAGAAAACAGAAAAAAAAAGCTGAGAAGCCCCTAAGTGGCTGTAGGAAAAGTCAAGAAAGGCCCCTTGAGTCAGTGTCTGCAGGACTGAAGCTACTTCCAGACACAGTGCAGGAGGTAACACAGCCTAGGAGTTACAGTCTTTGGGGCTTAACCGATGCCACAGACCACCTTGCAACTAGCATACCCATGAACAGCTACCTTCCAGGTTCTGGCTGTGGAGCCTGGGGGGAGGCTTCTGACCCTCACCTTTTCCTTTGTGTAACCTCAGCTAGGCTCAGTTTCACAGTCTGTAAAATGGACATAACACTGTCTTCCTAGAGTCCTGGTGAGAACAAAATGAAGTGACTCAGTGGCTGCATGGGATTTGTATCATTTGGACTGTGATGACAACCTCACAAACATTAGGGGAATGGTGCAGGCGCCAGGCTGCTGTGGGTGTGGATGACCCATGGAGAAGCTGGTGATGGGGCTAAGCACTGAAGGAGATTGAGTTTCTATACAAGGAAATGCAAAAAGTGAATCAGTCCAAAAGCAAAAACTGAATGATTCAGAAGGCCATTCCAGTACAACAAACAAAGAATCCAAACCAAACGACCGGGTTCCTCAAAAAGAGGACATTGCTCTGCCAAGCCGGAGCATTAGTCAGGCGGGGGAGGCGGTTACTGGGAAATTTCGCCCTGTTCAGCATTATTGAGAAGTTGTGGGTTCCTGGAGACTTGATGGTGTTGCACAGCCCTGCAGGGTTAAGATTACCCAAACCTTGGGCCAGGGAGCGAAAAGGAAGTGTTTAGGGCAGGATCTATATCAGAAGAAGAAAAAAACACAGAAAATTGCTCCTTAAAAGGCAGAATGGCCTCAGGGAAAGTAGTTAGATGTGCTGAAGCACCTGGGGCAGCTGCACAGGCCAGCCAACATCTGCCAGGACTTGGCACAGCTGGGAAGCAGACATAGGGTACTCGCAGGGTCTAGGTCCAATGCAGTCTTTCTTTCTGTCTCAAAAGTCCTCTCCCATTGCTTCCCACCCTCAAACTCCAAATGCTAAAACGGGGAGAAGGGGCTGTACCCCAGCCTGCCACTTGCTTGTTGTGTGATCTTGGACAAGTCTCCTCCCTTCTCCGTGACTTTATCTGTCATTCACAAAATGGGCACCACAGTCCCCACCTTGTCACTTTGCTCTCAGCCAGCGTCGCTCTCAGTGCCTGGGCCCATTTTCTCCTCTGGTGACTTCTTGTTTGGGGTGAATACAGACTCTAGAGTCAAATAATTGAATGTCTCATTTGGTACCCTCCCAGAAAGTACTGTGCCACGACATCCCCACTCCTATGTATCTACAATGTGACAAGCCTTGTCCTTAGGAAAGACAGAAGATATGACACTAGGAAAAACAGATGGAGCACATAAAATCTCAAAAAATAGGCAGGAGAAGCCTTCCCCAACAGTGTCACTTCTGTGTGCTGCATGTGAAGGTGACCCCTCCACCCCCACAGCCCCAGATATGGATGTAGACAGATAGCCAGCTAGGGCTTTGCAGGGAACCAGAGGCACAGCTATGCAAGATCAGCTCTGGTTCATCAGCTGGGGAGGACCCACTGGAGGTGGGTTAGGGAAGGACATTTGAAGTGGAGGAAGGACCTGTGAGCCAGGGAGGAAACTGCTGCCTCTGTGAGGTGACGAAATGCAGATCTTTCCACCCAGGCGTCAAGTAACAGCTTAGCATGGTCCTTTCATACATCTTTGACAGGTAATTCCTTGATTGTCCCTAAACTTTCTCCTCCTGCCCCAGCTGGGAGCAGCCTCCCAGGATGAAAACAAGTTCAAGGTCAGGAGAAGGGGACAGTTGAACTTCAAACAGAAAGCAATTGTGGTGTAGCTCTGCTCTGAGCTCACTTCCTGTTTTGTGAGGCCTGAGTGGGTTCCTCTCCTAGGGCTGAACGTTCTGTTCCCTTTCTCCACACAGAACGCTGAGGTCTAGCCTGCTGACCAATGCTCATCTAATGGGAAAGTGGACCCAGCTGTACCCCAAGAAGTCAGCTCACCCCGAGCTGCCTTGGAGATTCCACCCAGTGTTTAGAGAAGTAGAGACTGCCCTGAGTCACAGGCCCTGTGTGTTCATTGCCTGTCAGAACTGTAAGGGGCAGCTGGAGGGGGAAGAAGTGGATTGCAGCTACAACAAGTAGAAGCTGGGCTTGGGGACAAAGCTGTCACCCCTGAGTTGTTACCAGAAGATGGTTATGTCATTGTCTCCTGGGTGCCGCCAGCACCACTGAGTGTGCCAGGCGGTGTTTCTCGTTTCTGAGGACACTGAGAAACGGGATAGATAATGCACATTCACAGGTCTTCCTGCTTTAACCGAGTGATTACTGTATGCTGCTGAGTTCCATCCTGTGCTCTGGGCCAACATGATCTCCCATAGCTCTTCCGCCACTGTCCAGGACATTGCCTGCCTACTGTTACCCCATTTCACAGACATATGGTCCTGCCAGACTTCCCTCTCCTCCTGCAGGTTATGACCTCTAAAAAGGCAGTGAGTCAAGGTAGGGTTCATATGGTGACACCTCATCCAGCTCCCAGAGCTGGGTGACCTAACAAGTGCGGAATGAGGGGCTGTCCTCTTCCGATAAGGCCAGTCCCTGCCCCCTCACCCTCCCCAACTTGAGAAGTCCTGTGCCTGGAGCCTCTAGGAGAGCCTTTCCCAGCATTCCTTACTCATCCTGACTCGGATGCGGCCATGCCTTTGCTCACCAGTTTCTCCATTCTCTCACAAAGAGAGAATTTGACTCTTTCTAGGCAAGAGCAGCCTTTAGACAATTGTAGTGTAGGTGAGTATCCCTTCTGCTTCAGAACTGTCTTCTCCTGTTCATACCGCGGGACATGATGTATGTGTCCCATGGGCGGAAGAAAAAGCAGCCATCCGAGAGCAGGTGCTGGGAGCCCAGAGGGGACATAATCTTGGAAACATGACAAAGATGCAGGTGTCCACACTTCTGACTGAGTCTTCCTGGCAGCAGAAATCACTCAGGACTGGGGCTGTCTGGGCTGAGACATGACAGAACAAATGGCTATTGGGAGATCAGGACATCATCAGGGTGCACTGTAGGTCTGGAAAAGGAGGGCCACAAGCAAAGAGGCCACCATAACCACCAGGGCAATGAAATGGCCAATTGACAAACGCCCCCTAAGCTCGGTTAAAGAATTCACTTTCCTTAGTAGATAACTGTCAAACTGTAGGTTGGTCCCGACATTGGTGACATTGTTTGGAGAAGGAAGGCCAAGCAGTCACATCTGCATCCTGGTGGGAAGAGCCGGAGCCACGTGACACCTGTTCTGAAAATAGTTGGTTATATTTTTCAGAATGTTTATCTGTTCTGTGTCATGTTGGTAGATTAAACTCTGCCATGGTGGAACATTAACACTACAGAAACGGGTAAACGTTATCAAGCACTGCTGACCCTGCCATCATCCCACACCCAAAGGCTGCTTATTAAAATACTTGCAGTACGTTGCTAGAAAGAGACAAGCTATTCTGGTGACCACAAGGGTACAAGGAAAGGCCAGCATCAGGAGTAGGGAGGACTGCTGTCTCTACCCCACTTCCTTCTGAGGAGGCTCTGCACCTCCATACCTCAGTATGGGACCGCACATGGGCTAGAAAGGGTCACCGAGGGGACCCTAACCCAACCTGACCATGGTCCTTACAAGAAGAGGAAATTATGAATGATTATTTGCTAGCAACAGTACTATTTATTAATAATATCAATTACCGAATCATTTTTAAGATTTCTTTTTATTATGTGTGAATCTGTATGAGTATATGTGTACATGTGTGGGGGGTGCCTGGGAAAGCCAGAAGATGGCTACTGATCTGAAGATGCAGTTCCAGACAGCTGTGAGTTGCCTAATGTGGATGCTGGGACCCAAACTCAAGTTCTATGTAGTACACGCTCTTAACCTCTGAGCCATCTCTCCAGCCCCATCAACAATAATGCTTTTTTACAATGTTTTCTTCTTAGTTCACACACAACATCGTGAGGTTCATATCATAGTCTCACACATGCCAGTGTCTGCTCATATTTGCCCACTGCCCTGGCTCTTCACTGGTCCCTTTGCTATACCTGAGTAAGTCCCCCACTGCCCTGGCTCTTCACGTGTGTGTGTGTGTGTGTGTGTGTGTGTGTGTGTGTGTGTGTGTGTGTGTGTGTATCTGAAAACACAGCTGCAGAGCAGCAAGGTCCATCTGCCCCAAAGAGGAAGAAGACTCTAGGCCTGAATGCAGGTAGCAAGCGGGGGGGGGGGGGGGTAGGGGGGGATGGGGGGGTGCAGAAAGAGGGAGAAAGTGAGCGGGGAGGGAGGGAAAGGTCCTATCAGCCTCTCCCCTGCCCTCCTCTGAACTCAAGTTAGTCTTGCTGTGCTACTACCAAATCACAAATCCAGCTCTGAAATCTGGCCGAATCTGTGGGGCTTATCTGTAAGTTTCTTCATGATGAAACATACAAAAACTATACTGACTTAGCCCACCATATTGCAAGATACGGAAGTCTCAAGTGAGGTGAATTTTACTGGGAGGTTCCTGTACAGCCAGAGGCAGGTGTGACACACATTGGGCTTTTAAAGTCTTCTGGAAACTCCATTTAACACCCTTGGTATTTTCTTAATCTTCCTTCTCTCCTGCACAGACCTCCAACCTCCATCCTGTGACCACAATTAAGAGTCTGAGTATTTGACCCCAAAACAGTGGACTGAACCACACATACACCCCACAGGCTTTGCTCACACTCAGAGAAAGGCAACAACAAACCTTTACAGAATTGCTAGGGTTTGGGTCAGGGCCTCCATTTGAGTCTGGCCCCCAAAGTGGCATTGTTGAACAGGGCAGAACCTTTCAGGGATAGGACATTCTGAGAGGTCTTTCGGCCGTTGGAGGTGTGCTCTGGCAGGTGATGCTGGGGCCGCAGCCATTTCCTTTTCCTCCTTTGGGTTCCCACTGTTGTGAGGTGAGCAGCTGTGTGCCATCCCGCTCTTCTGCCATGATGTGCTGTGTTGCTACAGGAGAAAGGCAGCGGGACCAACCGTGCATGGACTAGGACTCCCAAAGCTGTCGCCCAAGCAAGCCTTTCCTATACCCTCCATGTACATAAACTGCCATCCTTCCTGGTCCCAGGTCACACTTGGAACAATTTAATCAGATGGAAGATTTACACAGCAAATCCACAGCCAAAATTCCTTCTCAAGAACATCAGGGTTGTTGATTTTGAATAATAGGTATCTAGGTTCATCTTGCCAACCCAGCTTTTCCATATGAGACAATGGTTCCCAGCCTATGGGTTATGACCCCTTTGGGGGTCACCTAAGACCATCAGAAAACACAGACATTTACAAGTCATGACAGTAGCAAAATTACAGTTATGAAGTATCATCAAAAATAATTTTATGGTTGGGGTCACCACAACATGAGGAACTGTATTAAAGGGTCGCAGCATTAGGAAGGTTGGGGACCTGGTTACAAGAAGACAGAGGACTTAATGACAGACAGGGCTTAATGGTGGTAGGGACCAGGTACTGTCCCCTTGAGCTGCTCCTTAGAGGCATATTCTTTGATATGGGAATGGGCCTAACGACTGACTATAAGTCAGGGTTGTCTCCTTTTGTTATGGGAATTGGAGCCCAGTTGGATGTCTATCTTGGGAACAAACATTAGCATAAACTTTCTCAGCAACCCTAAACTTCAATTTATGTTACACAGTTCCTTTCTAACAGTTTCTAACAAGCCTAGCTAGAATCTTACACTATTATCTTCCAGTCATATTGGAGCAGCTCCTTTAGCTAAATTCTACTTTGTGAAACTTACTATTTCCTAAGCAAATTAGTAAATCCTTTATAACATCAAGTTTATTACTTCAAGTTTCTTCTATACCAGTACAAAGAGTTTAAGATGCACTCAGTTACAGTTTTCAGCACTTATTTCCTGGTAGTAATCACTTCCTCCATCCAGCTATGAGGCTACGTCATCCCGTCATCCTCTCTGCTTACCTCACTGTGTGCCCCACCCTGCCCTTCCCAAGAGCCACATCAACAGCTCCTGGTCCCGGAGTTCAGCCTTAGGTGAAAAGAGCCAGCAAGCCACACTTTCTCCCCCTCAGGCTGCTCTCCTAACTTTTGACCTTTCCTTGTCCAATTTCAGCCTCTGGTTTACTCCTGCGGAAGCTAAGTAAACCGGAATCAATGGGTCTACGTTCTCCCCAGCAGTTACATGTTAAGCTGAATCAGGTTTTGTACCTTGGTGAAGGGGGGCAAGGTGGTGGAATATAAAGCTCTGTACTTCCTGGCTGGGGGTGTCACTGATGAGTCATTTACTTCCCTGAGCCTCAGGGTCCTTACTGTCAAAAGCGTGGCTCTCACTCAGCAATTTTGTGCTGCAAATTACTGACGTGTATAACCCACAGAGTGGGAGCAGAGGCTGTGATAGTAATTAGTCAGGCCAGTGAATTTGGACTTTGTCCTTCAGGCACCACGGAGTCAAAGAAGGCTCTCTGCTGTCTCTATCACCAGATAGTCGAACCGAAGTGGGGGGACTTCTGCTCAAGAGGCAAAATGGGGATGGGAAGGGGGCTGGGAGACCAGGGAACAAATGTGAAAAATTGACCTCAGAATAGCTCAGAGTGGGAAGTAATAAGCAACAGAGGCTACCCGGAGGCAGCCTCTTTTTTGTCTGGGATGGAGGGTCCTCACTCCCGACTCTCCTAAACCCTCCACTAGCACCAAAGTAAGTTGTGACAGCCTTTTAAGGAAAACCATAATGATAAAATTCAGTGATGTTGAAGAAAATATAAGTATAATACATAGAGATGCATGGTATGTTTATGGACAAAAAGAGGACAATTTATATAAATTATTTAGTCTATTCCAAACAAAAGCCCAATAGAGCTTTTCATATCATTCAGTAAGCTGAATGCTCAATTTAGATGGACAGCAAAGAGTCAAGAACAGCTAAGATGCCCTTAAATCAGAATCCTGGGCAGAGAAGTGACCCAACAAATATCAATCCTTATTATAGAACCACAATTAAGATGCATGAAATTGGCACAGGATCTAACAAATGTTGACTAGAACAGAACGCTCCCTAATGGACCACATATATTAGAAAATCTGATTTCTGATAAAGGATGCATGCCGTGATTCTTTAACAAAAGCTGCCAATCATACACACACACACACACACACACACACAATTCCAGGTGACTCCAGGTCTTACATGTAAAGAAAAATCTTGAAATTCTTATAAGAAAATATAGAAAATCTTTATCATCTCTGGTAGACACAAGTATCTGAAAACACAAAGAGCAATCACGTAGGAAAGGATAGACACAGTTGACCACATTGAACTAGTTTCTGCCTGTCAGAAAGCATCACAGGGGATTATCTGAGAAGGAAAGAATGCAGAAGACATTTGCAATGTATAATCAATCAATAATTAGGGTTCAGAATAGCTTAAAACTAAAAGAGACAATCCAAAAGAAACAAAGAAACCCAAGGATATTTTCCATGAGATGAAACAAGCATGGCCAAGAGACATGTGACAAGATGTTCGTTCGGTCTCGTTACTTCGAGAAACACAAAACAAAACCACAATGAAACATCATGTCACACGCGGCAAGCCAGTGAAGATTGAAAGTCTGGGCTGGGAATGTGGCTCAATGGAGAGTTCTTGCCTCCACTGTGGCATGCCTGATGCCTCTTAGCTGAGCAGAGAACTGGCCCATCAAATATAAAAACGTACTACACCAACCACACAAAATAGCATGAAATTGGCATAGGGATTATCAAACAGATGAATAGAATAGAACTAATGTCAACCCCAGAACCACACACAGTAGACAAAAATAATCTGGCAGTGGCAAGTGCTCTGCCACTATTCCACTGCCCCCACAGCCACCACTCTGCCTCCTGTATCACCACCTCCTCCCCAGGAGCGCTTCTTGCCTAGCCCTGCACCATCCATTCTCCACACTGGCCACAGTGAGCTGATGCAAAGCTAGACTGAACACCTGATGGCGGCATAGTTAGCACCACCACTGCCAAGATGCCACACGTATCCCATCTCCCAGCGCTAATTACAGTTACTGGAACATTTCACAGCTATACAGATGTGCATCAAGGTATAAGTACATTAGGGAGCAAGAATGACCGTATCTATTTGTGTATTAAATATCCTAGAACCAAATCCCCCATATGAGAGGTGGCAATTAAAGAGGGAAAACAAGTGTTGGTAACCATATGGGCATCACTGCCCAGAAGGCAAACTAATTCAATTTCTCTGCACAACAGTGTGGTGATTCTTCAAGAAGTCAAAATTAAAATAGCTGTGTAGCAATTCCACAATGGTGATATACATATACATGAAAGAGTTGAAAGTGGAGATTTGAATGTCTACTATATTATTATTGACCCTCATCAGAAAGCAAAGCAAACACCCAGGGCAGTGTTTCTCAACCTTCCTAATGCTGCAACCCTTTTAAAAGAGTTCCTCATGTATTTTTGGGTGACCCCTAACCATAAAACTATTTCGTTGCTATTTTATAACTGTCAATTTTCTACTGCCATGAATCATAATGTAAATACATGATATACAGGGTATCTGATATGTGACCCAAACAAGTCGCGACCCACAGGTTGAGAAACACTTACCTAAGCTGGGTGGATAAGCAAAAGGGGTGAGTATAGGTGGTCCCTGACTTCAATAGTTGGACTTAGCTTGTTGTTTTTGTTTTGTTTTTCAAGTGTATAATGGCATGAAAGCAGTACACAGTCAGTAGAAACCATGGTTTCAGTTTTGGCCTTTCCCTGGGCTTTCTCCTAGCTCTGGGCAGCAATGGTGAGCTGAAGTTTCCAGTCAGGAGGTAAAACATCAGACTCTACAGGGGCTGTGCTGCATGCCGGTATGTGCTTGACAAGCTGGGCTTGCCTCCTCAGATGATATGTTTGTTGGTGTTGCTTTGGGGCAGCTTTACACACAATGGAACAGATCTGCTTTATTCATGTTTTCCCCTGACTATGAAATCCAGAGCTCTAACTCAAACCTACTACTAATGAGTACAGCACAGTTTTAAGCCATAAGGTTAATACAAAATATCCACCGTGGCAGACGAGGATGGGAAAGTTCATCAGAGCCAGAGGGACAGGAAGTCTACTATGAGATCCCCTCCTAGAAATGTCAGAGAAGCTACATCCATGAAGTCCCATCAGCATGACTGCCCAGACATGAACTGGACGAGGGCACCAACAGACATGCTAACAGGGTAGGGGGGTGGGAGGGGTGTCGTGAGTCCTCCAGCCTGGAATAAGAACTACAGACAACTAAGGAATGCTGAGAGTGGGGAAAACATTGGAGGAACCCCCAGATTGTCTGTCCAATACCAAATGGCCAACCCCTAAATCATATACATACAAGTAATGTCGTATGGACTGAACAGGTTGCATTTATATATGAATGTGTGTGTGTGTGTGTGTGTGTGTGTGTATGTAACAACAATTAAAGAAATATAGGCCATAAATTTGAGAGAGCAAAGATGGGTGCATGGGAAGGGTTGGAGGGAGGAAAGAGAAGAGGGAAATTATGTAATTATGAGGAAAACACATAATTATTTTTAATTTCAAAAAATAAAAACACATTTTAAATGTCAATTGTTTCTCTCTATTTTAGCACTAAACAGTTGGAAATATTTAATAAAATACTCTAATAAAGATAAAAAAACTTTTATATAATACACATGATGGAGTATTACTCAATCTTTAAAAGGAAATTAAGTTCTCCAGGCAGACAACTTGTATGAAGTTTGGTGGTATTATGATAAATGAAGAAACACAGAGGGCATGCACTGTGGTTGTGCTTCTTTGAGGTCCCAGAGGCAGTCAGATCCACAGAAGCAGAAAGCAAGATGGTGGTTGGGGTTGAGGGTAGAAAGAATGGAGAGTTATTGTTCACATTTATTTATTTGGGTTTTTTTTGGGGGGGGGGCTGTGGAGGTCAAAGAATGACTTGTGGGAGTTTGTTCTCCTGCCACCATGTGGGTCTCAGGGAGAGAACTCAGGTCACTAGGTTGACCAGAAGTACCTTTACCCACTGAGCCGTCTCAAAGACCTAAGAATCACCGTTTAATTGGCACCGGTTCAGTTTCGGAAGTTGAAAAAGCCCTGGGGATGAGTCCTAGTCTGCTTCCTGTGGCTGTGATAAGCACCATGACCAAAATCAATGTGGGGAGAAAATTGATTTCCGCTTACAGCTTACAATCATCGTAAGGGAAATCAAGGCAGGAACTCAAGCAGAAGCCACCGAGGAATGCTGCTTATTGGTTTGCTCTCCATGGTTTGTTCAGCCTGCTTTCTTACACAACATAAGACCACCTGCCTAGGGATGTTAGCACCCACAGTGGGCTGGACCCTCCCATATCAATCATTAATCAATAAAATGCCCCCACAGATACACCTAAAAGCCAATTTTATATAGGTGTTTTCTCAGTGGAGGTTTCCTCTTCCCAGATGTGTCAAGCAGACAAACAAACAAACAAACAAACAAACAAACACACACACACACACACACACACACACACACACACACAGCACAAGGAGTAGAGTTGGTAATGGCTACCCAACAGGAGTGTGTAATATTTAATACCACTGAACTGGACATTGAAAATGCTTGTTCCAAAAACCCCCCAAATAGTAAAATGATGCTATATATGTTTTTACAGGTTCCCTACAATAAAAACACATATTATTGAGCTTAATAAAATGTCTTAAAGTTGAAAGAGAAAATCCTAGAAAATGTTCACATATACATTAGTAGGAGCGGAGACAACTTGGGAAACAGTACACACATACACTGTATTGCTCGTTATACAGCAGCGCACATGAACAAACAGGGCATGTGCCACACTCAGGAGTGAGAAGGGCAGGTTGCAAATGCTACCCTCCAATTATAGAAAAATCAAAAGCATGACATCTGGGGACTTGACAGACAGACATATTTAAAATGCTAAAGTAAAGCATAGAGATGGGTCACCCTAAATTCAAGATAATGGTTCTCTGTGGGCTGAGAAGGAGAAAAGTCTTCTGAGAAAGGCATGCAGGCTTCTGAGACACTAGCAATGGATATGAGGATATTCATATTTTATATGTGTATTACATATACATTGATAAATGTATAACATTGTGAAATCTTTAAAATGCTTTATATAGAAGACAGATGGAGAAAATGCCATGATGATGGCTTGGTAATGAGACTATTATTTCACTTTCCATCTCTTTAAAACACTCGCAATACTTTCAGAGGAAATTGGCGTTCATTTATATTAATGAGAGGGAAAAGAAATCAAGAGAGTTTTTCCCTCTGAATTGTTCAGAGAAAAGAGAAGTGGGAGAAGATGGTAGAGCACTGGGCTTCCCCCAGCTCTGCCAGGAACAAAAGACTTTGGGGCAAAGAGCTTCTTGGAGGTGATGTACTCTAACCATTATCTTGAGTGGGTGGCTATTTCTTTAACACCAACTCCCCAGTTCCCCAGGAAATCCCTGCCAGTTTCAGGAGTGGGTAGAGGGTTCCAACACCACTGGCCTTTTGAAATAACAAGATGTAGCCACAGGGCTCAGCCAGCTCTTGTGAGACCACAGACGACAGCCGAGGCACAAGTCCCCTTCCACAGCCTGCAAGACCAGCTGAAGGAGGTGCAAAGGGGAACGTTGGGCTGGGAGATGATTTGAGAAATGTGTGCCAATAGCCTCTGTGCATCAGGCCCAGAACTGCTTTCTTGTGCCCCAATCTGAATCCCAGTAGCGGGGGAATGCCCCACCAAGACAGCACATCATTCTGCTGAGATGGTCACTTTCACAAACACGTGTGCAACGCCTGCCTGCCTGCAGCCCTGGGGGGCTTGAGACAACAACCGCCTTGAAGGTGCTCAAGGCATTGTGAACCTCAGAGAGAGCCATCCAGCCCTGCCTTGTGCAATCAGAAGGAAGTATCGGGGTCAGATGAGTTGAGACTGGGAGCCAGTCTCCAGGCAAAGGGGGTGTGTGAGTTTGGCACAAAGAGAATCATAAGAGGTTTTGGTTTTGTTTTTCTAGAATTATGACTAGAAAGCCGAGCCTGACTATGGCCAGGTGAGGCTGCAAAAACTAACAGAAGCCGTATCTCAAAAATCTTTTCCATCAGGCAGAAGGACTCACTATATTATTTGGCCACCAAGGACCATGGAAGTGTTTTAAGGAAGGAGGTACAAATGGGGCCCTCTGTTATGATCAGAGTGACTTGTCATTTAATGATACCTCAGTCAAACAGACTCTCCGGGACCAACCACAGGCAGATGGGGGGGGGGGAGATGGGTGTTACGTTAGGCGTTCTACCACTGTGACAAAATACTAGAGAGAAACCACTTACAGGCTGGAAAGGTTTGTTTGGGATCCTGGGTTCAGTCCATGGTGGACTGGCCTTGATGCTTTCCATCTTTGGTGATAGAACACATCATGGTGGAAGGGGCCAGGAAGCAAAAAGACAGACAGGAAGCAGCTGAGATCCTACATCTCCTTCAAAGGAACACATCCCCAGTGAACTAAGCTCCTTCCAGTAGGTCCTACCTCTTCAAAATTTACTACTTCTCAATAGCACCCCGGTGAAAACCAAACCTCTCACCCACTGAGAGACTCTCTAGACCCAAGCCACCACGGGCACACACAGCCCAACGGCAAACCCAAGCCCTGCCTGTGCCACACATCACAGCTCACCTGTTGTAGGAAGTCCTGTGTGTACTCTGAGCCTCTGGTTACTCATCTGCAGAGTGGGTTGATGTGAGAAGTCCTGTGATTTGAGAGATGACTAAATCTAACTGACCTAAACTAGTCTCCCACATGAACCGTCAACTAAAAACAGTGGCTGAGTAACATGTATGCACTGCTAATTTTAACGAACAAATTAAACAATACACACACACACACACACACACACACACACACACGAATATGAAAAAAAAAAAAGATATGGAAGAATTCACATAAAAGGAAAAGTAAAATTACTACTCCAAAAGAGGAAGCAAAGGTCAGAGTTGGGACCAAGGAGATTCAGTTTTATCTGTCAAGTTTTCATTTTAAACAGACTCCTCTGTGACTTTGGTATTAAAAATTAACTGGAAGAGCTGGGTGAAGGGGTGGTCGTGGCACACATCTTTAATCCCAGTACTTGGGAGGTAGAGGCAGGTGGATCTCTGTGAGATCAAGGCCAGCCTGGTCTATAGAAGTGAATTTCAGGATAGCCAGGGCTACACAGGGGAAACCTTGACTTGAAAAACAAAACAAAAAATTAACTTAAAAATAAACTGAGAAAAACCCTTGACAGTGAGTAGGTAGGTATTGGGCCAGGGTTAGCTCGCCTCTGCTGGCTCACACAGTGAAATCTGGTATCTGCACAGTCCTGTTTCCACATTTACTCTACTTCCAATCCAAGTCTGGGCCAAAGTTAGTTCGGACCCACTGTAGTCTTTCAATAAATATTTGTAGAAGTCCTTCTATGACAGGCTCAGAAGAAGCCTGAAGGACTCTTGCTGTAGACCCCTCTCTTCCCAAGGCTGTGTGCCAACCCTGGAGACCACCAGAGGTCTAAGGTGGGTTTTCATCCATCACCTTGACACAAACTGCTTCTTCCTTGGTTTCTGGTCCAGAGTTTATCGGCTAGGCAAGCAAAGGAATGCCTACCTCCAGCCTCCATTGCCTGCCCCAACCCTGCCCCCCAAAGCCCAGTGTAACAAGGGAAGCCATTAGCAATGGCAGCTTTGACCAGGGCAGTGTGGATGCAGGAGACTGTACTCTCTTTTGTGGGCCCCTTTTTCTGCTTGACTGCCTTTTCAAATAGGGTACTTTTGAAATGAAACAAGTAGCATTCCCATAATTATATACTCGGTGAAATCAAACCTGAACTTTCCCAAAGCAAATTCTCCCTTCTAAACTGTAACTGAGGGCACCTGATTGGTGTGTGATTCTGAGAGGTGGAGCCGGAAGAACACTGAGCCCCTTCATTCCAACAGGGAACAATGAGGGGCGTTACTCTTGGGGGTAGGCAGGATACAGTTGATGTCTACATCCTGTCTACGCTACCCTGAAACACTTCCTGGGGCTGGGGGCCAGATTTCTTGAATTTAGCTTAAATTGGAAGCTTCATCAAGGCTCTGCTAAAAATGTAGCTGTTTGTAAAGGAGGAAAAATGTGGGAAGAGAATGGAATGAATATACAAGGCCAGGAGTGGCCTTTGATCATCACGGTCTCTGATCACTCAGTGAGGCTGTGACACCTGGGGAGAGCATGGGGCTCAAGATCCAGCCAGATGTAGATCCAAAGCAGTAATATAGCAGAGCCCGCCCTGAGCCTCACTCCTGAGAGTCATACTTGCTCCATTTTGCAGAGGAGGAAACTGAGGCCAGAATGGGGACTTGGCAACCCCAACTGAGATGACCTAAGGAGGCATAGACTGGGCGCATCCTAGGATTCTATACTCTGATCTGGAAACTTTCTCTTCTGCCTTTGACCCTATTTCATATCCATCAGTATGCGGGAGCACTGTGAGCTCCTTCTTCAGAGGGCCTCTTCACCTGCACCATCCAGCTGGCTTGAAGCACCAGGCACAGACTAGACTGCCTGTTTATAGGACCAATCACAGCACAGAGAATGTGTACAGTGCTTCCACGTGGAGGGCAAAAGATCGCTGGCTTCCTAAAAGGAAAGGAAGGAGGGAGGGTGAAGGCTTTCCACTCACCTAAAGCCTCAGTTTACACATGAAGAGACTTACAGGGGCAGGCTGTGTGGTGACTGGCTTCAGAGTCACCCAGCCTCCCTTGCTTTCCTGTTTCCTGGAGCTTAACCTGACACTCCTCCAGCATCACAGCCCACCTGGAGGAAGTACAACAATCATCAGCCAGAGAGGGCAGAGCATTCTGTCTCTGGACATCAGCATGGCCAGCGCAGCGCCACCCACACAGTGACACACAGTTAGGACACAGGAACCCAGACAGATTCCCCTTGTCTAGATAAGGAGCAGGGGAAGCAGGGGGCATTGGTGTGGAGGTGGGTGGGCAGGTCCTGAACCTGAGGAGGAATATAAGGAAGAATCTGCCCCACCCCCCACCTAGCCAGACTACTAACAATGGAGGAGGAAGGACCAGGTGATCTCCAGGTCACAGCAGAATGACTTGAAGGTGAACAGCTGGTGTTGAGTCACATAGGCTACGTGAGCCTTCTGATGCTGCAGGTGAGGTTAGCACTCCCTGGGTGGGACCTTGCAAGAATAAGAGCTTCGGAGCCCTGAGAAATGTAGCGGGAATGCCCACGCCTCACAGACCAGAGGGTCACTGTGTGCTTGAAACAAACACACACCCCCTCTGTGTAGTCTAGATGCTGCCATCAACAGTCCTCTGGGAGTAGCAGGCAGAGGACTAGGGATATTTCCTTGAGTGCATCCTGTGACACTGACCCCAGGTTAATATTGCATAAGCTTAGGCCCAGAGTGGCTCATTACCTTTAGAACAGGGGCAAGGGACAGGGATAGGATTGAAATGTAGGTTCAGTATAGTCCAAAGCACATAATCTAGAGACAATGCAGCCGGTCGCCAATGGACCCATAATGCATTGGTTCTCAAACTGTAGGTCACGACCCATTTGGGGGTCAATGATCTCTCACAGGGGTTACCTAAGACCATTGGAAAACACAGATATTTACATTATGATTCATAACAGTAGCAAAATTATACTTAAGTAGTAACAAAAATAGTTGTATGGTTGGGGTCACCACACTGTGAGGAACTGTATTAAAGGGTCACAGCATTAGGAAGGTTGAGGGCCACTACCTTAATGTATCATTAGAGAAAGGTCCCAAGCAAGAGTTGAAGCTGAGCGGAAATCGACCTGGGTTCAGAGACCCAGTGGGCACTACAAGAGAGGCAGGGGGCAGGGGCAGGGGGCGGGGGCAGGGGGCAGGGGGCAAGAGGCAGGGGGCAGGGCTCAGAAAGCAGACCAAAGCACCCACATCTTCCCACACGCATTGAACATGTTAGAACTTCACCTCTCAAGTGGGGGGGACCAAGGCAGGTTACTGTGTTGCTGTATGACAAACTGGAAACACCACATTCACATGCACTCCTGTACATACAAATGCACACACATGTGATACAGAGCTTGCTGCTAAGGCAGGAGGATATTTGCATCTCCTCTCCTCATATAATTGAGGTAGGCTAGCTGATATTACATGAGTACCTACTGTGTGGCTGGCATTTTCCAGGTACATGTGGCACCTTCCAGGCTCCAGGCATGAGGGATTGACAGCTTAGATGACATATTGCCCTTGGGAAGCCTTGGGTTGGGGAAAGCCCTCTAAACCTTCAAGTCTCTTGGAGAGAGGATGAGACCAGAAGAATGCCCATTGGAACAAATGTGCAAACTGCCCTCAACCCTGCCTTTGTCCTTGAATGTCACCTGATCACTTACGCAGTGTGACAAGTGGGGTATAATTCTATCCTTTCCTTTCAGTTCATCCACTGGCACCCCACTGTGAGGAAGAATTCCTCCTTTCCCATTTGTTTACCCATGTCTTTACTTTTAGCAATATATACCACAGCTATTTTTTCTCCCATGTCAATCATCCATCATAATCATTATTGACTGTAGTGTTGAAATTGTCCCAATGTGGCTACTGGGAGTGCCTTCCTTCTGACTTGCGTCCTTTTGACATGCCCTCATCATACCTGGTACTTCCCCATGTCTGGTACTTCCCCATCCTAGGAGCCCTGTGCGCAGTGAGTGGAGTCTGCTGCTTAGAGTTAGAGAGTGCATGATTCTTCTAGCCCTTCCCAGCCAAGTGACAGAGGTAGGGAGCTTATGTATGCACCTATACACACATACACACCTGCCTGTCTATCATTCATCCATCCCCCATCCACCCATACATTTATCTATCTGCACACATACTAAAACCCATGAGTTCACATCCAAACATCTGCCATAGTTTGAATCTTAAATGCCTCCCAAAGACCTGTGGGTTAAAGGCTAGTATGCTATAGGTGGGGCCTAGTGGGAGGCCTTTAGGTCATTAGGCGTGTGTCGTCAAAGGGGACAACTGGCCCCTGCCCTCTCCCTGTGCTTTGCTTCCTGCCATGAGATAAGAACCCTTGCTCTATCCCTGACCTCCACGTCATAAGGTGATATTTGGCTGCAGGCATGAAACGAACAAGACCAGCTAGTTACAGCATCCTGAAATCTCCAAACACTGTGATGCACAAATCAGTGCTTTCCCTTTACAAGTTAATCATCTTGGGTTTTTACTATCACGGTGGAAAGCTATCAGAACCTCCAATTCCATTTCTGAGCCACCTGCCTCTTCTAGGTCTCCTGTCCCTGTTTATAGCTTCCACCCCCTGCAGTGAAGGCTTGACTGCCCTCATGTCCAGCATTCTGTAGCCATGGCCTCATGAATTTCAGAAGACAGCAGACAGTGTGTAAGACACTGACCCCTGAGGATGAAGATGAAGCTGACAAACTCTTGCAGGGATAGCAGTCAACATGGAAGTGTAACACACACCTCGTGAGTTTGAGGTGGCACTGCTGTAAGCAAACCTGGTGAGCTGTCAGCCCAGAGAAGTGTTGCACACTCACTTAAACTCACTTGAGAACAAGTGACTACACTTCTGGCTCATGTATTCACATGCTATGCTTCCTAAAAAGATTTATTTTTTTAATTATATGTATATGTGTGTTTGAGTGTGGATATGTGCAGATGCATGCAGGTGCCTCTGGAGGCCAGAGGCATTGGGTCCCCTGGATATGAAGTTACACATGATTGTGAGCTATCCAGTGTGAGTGCTGAAAACTGAATGCAGGTCCTTCAAAAGGATAGTAGATTCTTAACCACTGAGCCATCTCTCCAGGCCCCATACTATCCCTTTTAAAATCTCTATTTCAGAGATATGGTACTAGATAAGGGCAGCATTGCAGGGGCTCTGAGGCAGGGGCATGACTTCTGTGTTTGAGGCCTGCCAAACATTCACTGTAGCCAGAGCAAAGCAAGCAGAGGAGGGAGTCGGGAAGTAGTCAGGTGTGAGATAGGGTAGACCCCGTAGGCTGTGGCCGTGGGAAGGTCTGGTCTCCTTACTGAGTGAGACAAGGAGCTTTGGGGTTTTGCAGGTAGATGAGGAGTGGGCCTGATTCACATGGAACTCGGCTCTGGTCGCAAGCCCAGGAATAGGATGTCTTCAGCAAAAACAAGGGCAGGAATCTGTCTACAATCGACGTTGGGTTTAGGTGAAATATGACAGTGGTGGCTTGGACGTGACAGGCTGGACTCAGGTTCTGAATCAATCTTGAAGACCTAAGAAACACATGTCAGTGTCCAGGCCTGCCATGGTGTGGTGACACTGCTGAATTCCTTCTAGCCTGGCTGTGGCCCTGAGGGGAGGTTCCTTCAGAGAGGAGAAACTGCAGCTGGATGGGGTCCGCATGCAGCCTCTTCACCTGACCCCCTTAAGAGTCTCAAGTTCTAAACTTGAATAAGGTGATTCTTGTTAGCCCTAAGTGTCTGGAAAAGACAATAAAAACCCACCCTGGGCCTGAAGTTCTTTTATATATATTTTTCAAGCAAAAATTTTAGTGCATAATCAAAGACCACTAGATTCATGGGATATTAAGGCCTTATGAATAGAGGCAGCTCTCTGAGAATGTACTTGTTATAGAGATAGGCTGTCATTAGGTGGTCCTTGGCTGTTCTAGTATTGCTATGTAGACTAGGTTAGCCTTGAGACCACATAACGATAGCCTATCTCTATAAACCAACCAACCAAACAAACAAACAAATGACCCCATGAGTGACAAGTACATTCTCAGACACTGGCCATAGTGTCATTATTGTTGTGGTCTAGAAGATTTAAAAAATCGATGTCTGAAAATTCTGTAGAAGTAACTCAGCTTCCTGAGTTATACTGGAGGACATGGTGTGCAGCTTAGGAAGGAGTGTCGTCTAAGGGTACTTTTGATGGTGAAGAGAATAGTAACCTCCTGGGACACCAACAGCCGGGCCATGAGGCTAGCAGCCCTGGTGTGTTCTTCTTTCCCTGGGGTTGGAGGGGCAGAGTGGGGAGGTGTTTGCATGGACAAAGAAGCATCACCTCTTGGGAACAGAGATGTCCACTGAGGGATAGACATAGCCAGGCTGGATGACGATTCAATGGAGAACTTGGGACTGCATACCCAAACTTCACAGTCCTCCTCCTTCCAGCCTATCATCGGTGCTCCCAATAGGCTGATTTCAACGCAACATCAAAGGGGGTCATTGCTAAACCAATTTCCCAATACACAGGGCAAGTGGGGAGGCAGAACTACCCTGGAGCATACACAGCCAGCACTGAGCAGGGACACAGAATAGTCGAGAAAGAACCAAAACGAATTCCAGAACTAAAAATACAATGAGGAGAATGAGTAACTCGGGCTGGGGAGATGGCTCAGTCAGCACAGGGCTTGCGTTGCAGATATAGGGACCTGAGTTTGAGCCCAAGAACCCTGGCCTGCTGTTCAGCCTACCCGATAAAGTCTAATCCAGCAAGAGATCTTATTTTTTAAAAAATTGCCCCTGAGGAATGACACACCAAACCTGTTCTCATGTGCATGTGTGTCTGTACACACAATGACAGCCCACAGGTTCAGTAAGGTCAGTGTCAATCCACACTTGTGGTTGTCATAGTAACCCTGCAAAGACAGAACCACAGCTGAGGGCAAGGACAGTGAACAGCCACAAGAGGATGGAGTTACTGTCCATTAAGATGGGGAGACCACCGGTGGTGGTACATGCCTTTAATCCCAGCACTTGGGAGGCAGAGGCTGGTGGACCTCTGTGAGTTCGAGGCCAGCCTGAGCTACAGAGCAAGTTCCAGGAAAGGCTTCAAAGCTAGACAAAAGAAACCCTGTCTTAAAAAAAAATTAGGAGACAAGCCTGGGATGAACTTGGGAAATCTGTGAAATTGCCTGCTTCTATAATCCTTTATTTCTGAGCCCCAAACTCCAACACTCTTTTAAGTAGCTTAATAAGAACCCACATGACTGCTTCCAAACTATGGCCTGCCTCCTACAGACTTGAGCCCACACCTCTTCTCTTGCTTAGAGACTAAGTAGCCTTCTGTTTGGCCTCCATCTGCAGCCCCATCTCCACACTAACCACCAGGCAGCATTGTAAACTGTTGAAGAGGGGTGTACTTCCCTTTACCCTTTTGCTATTCATGAGGGGAACTTCCATTTAGTATTCCCAGACTCTCCTTAACTCCATCAGGGTTGAGGGATGGTGTGTTGGGGTATGATGTGTTAGTTACTTTTCTGTTTCTGTGGCAAAACACCATGCCCAAGATAACTTATAAAAGAAAGTGTTTCATTCGGCTTATGGTTTCAGAGGGTCAGAGTCCATAAGGGTGGGGCAGAGGCATGGTGACAGGAGCAGCCATCTTTGTTGTTGTTGTTGTTTTTGTTTTTTGAGACAGAGTCTCTCTATGTAGTCTTGGCTGGTCTGGAACTCACTATATAGATCAGGTTGGCCTTAAACTCAGAGAGATTCACTTGCTTCTGCATCCTTAGTGCTGGGATTAAAGGCATGCATCACCACACCAGGTTTAAGAGTTCACATCTTGGCAGAAAGCGAGATTGTCTAAAGCCTTTTGAAGTTTCAAAGCCTAACCCCAGTGACACACCTCCTCCAACAAAGCCACACCTCCTAATCCTTCCCAAACAGTTCCACCAGCTGAGGACCAGGTATGCAAACATGAACATATGGGGCCATTCTCGCTCAAACCACCACAATCCACTCCCTGGTCCCCATAGGCACACGCATATATGGTAATGCAAAATGCATTTAGTCCAACTTCAAGTCCCCAAAGTCTTTCACAGTCTCAACACTGTTTAAAAACAAACCACATACTTCTGACATATAGTGATGGAATATACATTACTATTCTGTAAAAGGAGGGATGGGATATAGTGGGGAAATACTGAGGCAAAGCAAGATTAAGACAGCAGAGCTAAACTCAATCTCTTCATCTCCATGTCTAGTATCAGGGGGTTTAGATGGCTCCACCCTTCTGGTTTTGTGGTCTTGGCCCTGGTATCACCTAGAGTGAAGTCAGAATACAGGTAAGAAAAAGAATGCTCTGTGTTGGGCTTCTCAAATTCTAACGTCAGCTATTACAACCCATCCTGACCTAAAATGCTTCCAGGCCCCTAATTGCCTATAAAAACAGTTTTTAGAAATGCTATCACGGTGCTCTTAGGGCTTCAGATCCTGCGACATGGCTCAGTGCACCAAGAAGGCTGGGTTCCTGGGGAAATATGGGTCCCATTATGGTGCCTCCCTCTGGAAAACGGTGAAGACAACTGAAATCAGCCGGCTCGCCAAATACACTTGCTCCTTCTGTGGCAGGACCAAGATGAGGAGACGAGCCATTGGCATCTGGATCTGTGGTTCCTGCATGAAAGCTGTAGCTGGCGGGGCCCTGGACCTCCAACACCACTTCTGCCATCACAGTGAAGTCTGCCATCAGAAGACTGAGGAGCTAAAAGCCCAGTAGAAACATATGGTTTGAGCCTTGCCTAGATGAATGGACTAGTTTACACAACAAAAATTTTATCCTGGCACTCTACATCCTCTACTGTCTAGCTCCCGCCTAGTTAGCTCTACCAGCTGACGTCAGCCCACCTGCCACTCTCCAGCTCCTTACCCACTAAGAGATTCTGCTGGCCATTGCTGCCACCGGACACCTGAACAACGGGACTAAAACGAGGAAGGGCTTCTTTTGAGTCACAGTTTCAGAGGGTGAAAGGTCATCTCTGTGGGAGGGAGAATGGTCAGAACTGCTCAGCGTGTGCTGTCAGAGCAGCAGGTAGAGAGCTTGGGATCAGAACCAGTGGTGGGAATTGCCTTCAGAGGCCCCTAAAGGCCTGCTTTTCCCAGCCAACCCTCAGCTCCTAAAGACCTTGCAACCTTCAGAACAGCACCACAGGCTGGGGGACAAGGGTTCAAATCATGAGCCTGAGGGGACACTTCAGATTCAAGTCATAGCAGAAACTGCTTTAGAAGGAAAATTAATCCCAGCCACATGGTGGTGGTGCACACCTTTAATCCCAGCATTCCAGAGGCAGAGGCAGGTGCATCTCTGTGAGTTCGAGACCAGCCTGGTCTACAGAGTGAGTTCCAAGACAGCCAGGGCTACACAGAGAAAACCTGCCTCTAAACAAAACAAAACAAACAAATCAGTCCCAATATCCCCTGCCCCTCACCATGTCATGAGCAATGTTCTACAGAGGTCCATGTGGAGGAGCCCAGCCACCTAGTCCTCAGGCACTGAAACATATGTGGGGTTTTATTTTATTTTTTGTTTGTTTGTTTTTTTTTTTCGAGACAGGGTTTCTCTGTGTAGCTTTGTACCTTTCCTGGAACTCACTCTGTAGCCCAGGCTGGCCTCAAACTCACAGAGGTCTACCTGCCTCTGCCTCCCTAGTGCTGGGATTAAAGGTGTGCACCACCACTGCCTGGCCATATGTGGGGTTTAAAGTTCTAAATCTGGGTTAACTTGTTACACAGCATTGGATCTTCCCATGAGTAATTCCTTCTTGTTCTTCCTGTCTTGGCTCAGACTCCTCCTCTTCCTGGAAGCCTTCCCTAACTTCCTGCCCACAACATCAGATGTTTTAACCTTCCAATGTCCTCTACATCTTCTCTAGTAATACCACATGGATGTTGCCTTAGAGAGCGACTCCATTCCATCTAATTTGCTGTGTGCACACAGGATGAGGTTCCCTCCACCCCAGTCCCACAGGTATCTCTCTTGTACCAGGCTTTTTCTTTTGGGGCCATCAACCAACTCACAAATCATGACACAGAGACTTATTACTAGTTATAAATGCATGGTGTAGCTTAAGCTTGTTTCTGGCTAACTCTTTTAACTTAAATTAACCTGTTTCCCTTTATCTATGTTTTGCCTTGGGAGTTTTTTTTTTTTTTTTAACCTACTTTCTGTATATGTTAGTTTTACTGCTTCTCACATCTGCTGGCTGGCGGCTGCCTGGTTGGCCTTGGGCATGTCCCTCGTTCTCTCCTCTCTTTTTCTCTCATTCTTCCTCTCTAGCCTAGATTTCTCCTTCTGCTTATTCTCTCTACTTGTCCTGCTATCCCTCTCCTGCCTAGCTATTGATGGGTCAGCTCTTTATTAGACCAATCAGGTGCCTTTGGCAGGCAAGGTGAAACAAATGTAACACATCTTTACATAATTAAACACACATCCTTGTAGCCTTAAACAAATACAACAGAAACAAATGTAACACACCTTTGCACAGTTAAAGTAATATTCCACAGCACAAAGAACAATTGTAATACATCTTTACACAGCTGAAGTAACATTCCACAGCGTGAACAAATGTAACACATCTTTATACAGTTAAAATATTATTCCACAACACTCTCCTCCCTCTCCCTCCTCTCCCCTTTCCTCCCCTCCCCTTCTCCTACCCCCCTTCTCTCCCATTTCTCCTACTCCCTCACCTTCCCTTCCTCTCTCCCGACATGGACAGTTCACATTGATTTGAGATGATTTTTATCACCTTCAGCTGAAAAAGTTCAAACAACCTCACCCCTATGGCATGGAGTTAGGACTGGGGCTCCCAGCCCTCGGACTTTCCCTTACTCTGTACTTACCCCACAAAGTTGTACCTGACACTGGTACCCTGCCCCAGGTTATTGCCCCACACTTTTGCTGACCTCCTCCCCGATTTCCTGAAATCAAAGCTGCGCCATGTTCATCTCTACAGGCAGAACACATCCCACAAAGAGGCGCCAGTGATTAACCACACAAGGAATGAGCAAGCACCTTCTGGCTGGTCAGAGGGATTAAATGGAGCAAGAAAGCATAGCCACATTTTCAGAGACCTATTTTCTTAGATCTAATTCCTTTAAATCCTCGCTGAGTTTGACAAAGGGTTATTGTATTTTAATCTCTCTTCATCCAGACCAGGCTGAACCAGCCACTCCTATGGAACATGAACTAGTGTCTCATTACAGAAAACAAACCCAACCCAAATATTCCCTGCCTAAAACAACGAGCAGTGATGTTTCTGGCAGCGGTGGGTACAAGACAGTGTGCATGTGGGGTCAAGGAAGTTTCTCCCTTCCGGACATTCTTCTGTATGAAGTGATCATTCAGCAAGCATTTAATGAGCACCTACTACATGCCAGACACTACCATGCTACTTCATTCTCACAAATGCTCGAGCAACACATTTGCTACCTGCTGTTGTATCATGGAAATTGGAACTTAAAAAATTTTTTTTGCGGTCCTGTGGGAATCTAGTAGAGATCAACTGGGCTGCCTCTGCTCAGAGCATCTCAGAGGCCCAGTCAAGCGATCTAGCAGGGCTGTAATGTCCTGAGATATAGCTGGAGCTGACCAATTCCTGTCCAAGCACATGCACATGGTCGTTGTTGATTCCTTTGCAGTCTATCATGTGACATCCATGGAGGGCAGCTCCCTTCTTCAAGAGATCATGAATTACTGTCTGAGACAGAAGTTGCTATATTTTGTAATGTAATTTCAGAACAGACAGCAATATGTGATGTTCTGTTCATTGGGCACAAGTTAGTAAATCCAGCCATGCTCTGGGGGAAGGGGATGACCCAGGATCCCAACACCTGGAGTCAGCCATCTGCCGCAGGGAAGGACTTATTATTCCTTAGTTTCAGGCCTGTCCATGGCCATTTAAGCAATGCCTCCTGGTCAGCCACCTAGAGACTTCTCTGACTCCAAAAGTGGTCTCCTTGGCTGGCTGGGGTGAAATGGAGGCAGGGGAATGCCAGCCTGTGTTTCTTGATTGCAATGTAAGCGATTACTCACAATTCAGTGGCTTAAATACTTGGTATCATGTAGTTTCTAGGGGTCAGGATTTAGAAGTAGCTTAGCTGGGGAATTCTGGCTCAGGGTCTCCCGGAGAGATGGAGCGAAAGTGTGGGCCAGGCTGTAGCTGTGAGGCATGACCTGGGCTGAGGAGACTTCCTGGAGGTCTTTCTCACCTGGCTGTGGCAGGAGGCCTCAGGTCTGCTGTGTAGACTGCTCTAAGAGAATGATCCTTAGGGGGTGACACTGGGACTTCCCCCAGCAAAGTGATTCAGGAGAGACTTGACGAAGGTGAAGGCGTGATGCCTCTTGGAACCTAGCCTCAGGAGTCACACCTTCTGCAATATCCTGTTGAGTTACATAACGACCTATTCACTGTGAGAGGCGCCTATACAAGGGCCTAGGGCTGTTGGTGGATGAAGACCACTGGAGGCTGACCACCAGAGAACACCACAAGATCGGTAGTTCCCAAATTCAACTGTTACTAGTTGCTGCCATGTTCAAAGAGGTCCAGAGCATTCCCACATATTGTGGCACGTGTCTGACCTCCTTTGCTCCACCTCCCACTGTCTCCTGGGTGGATTGACACATGGGGTTGGCAACCTGCTTGGCTTTCAAAACTCAACAGTCCCCACGGAGTCTATTTGTGACATGGCCACTCCATTCCCATCCTCTCTGTCCTAAGGACAGACCCTGGACTATTCTGCCTTAGACATGTGCCTCTCTACACATATGGAAACACTGGATGGGTGGTAGGACAGGATGGTGGCCATCCAAGCTCCTTCAGGAAGCTTCCACTCAAGTTGGGGGTTTGAGTACTAGTTAATCCAATCATGAGTTGTGCCAAATCCTCCCAAGGTACATCACAGGACATCAGATAACAATGATTGGCCTCTTCTCTGTTCAGTGTTTGAATAGCCAAGCAATTGAAGCAGGACAGGAGCTTACCATTAAGTTCCAGTGAAAGTGTTCAGCAACCCAGAATAGTGGACCCAACAACATGGATGCTTATTTCTGTCTTGTAGAAAACCATGGAACTACTGAGTGACAAGAATTGGGCTCTTTCTGTCCTGTCACTTTGTTCTGTATGGTTTCTATTGCATGGTCCAACATTCTAGGCAGCCAGCTGGATAAAGGGACAGAGAGGACAAAGAGCATGCACCAATTATTCTTTCTTCCTTTCTCTCTCTCTCCCTCTTTCTTTTTTGTTTTTTGAGACAGGGCTTTTCTGTGTAACAGTCCTGGTTGACCTGGAACTTGCTCTGTAAGTCAGGCTGGCCTCAAACACAGAGATCCACCTGCCTCTGCCTCCCGAGTGCTGGGGTTGAAGATGTGTGTCACCACTCCCCAGCTGCACCCACTCTTCTTAAAGCTACATTCTCCCTACACTTCAATAACCTGGTCATAGACACACTTAGCTGCAAGGGAAGCTGTAACATGTGGTTTTCTATGTGCCCATCTAACAGTTGAGAGCTTTCTTTCTGGGTAAGAAAAATATCCACACCAGTCAATCCTATCTTCATTTACTCTGCTGAGCATCTGCTGTCCTTGGTCATGCTAAAGTGCACATCTAAGATGCTTTAGGAGGTATGTGCTAAGGAGGAGGATGGTCCCAGAGATGTCCAAGTAGCTAGTCTCTGAACCACCTTCTGAAAAAGGGAAGATATGAGATCAAATGTCCACAATGCACAACTTCTGTCTTGGAGTTATCTGCACCCAGAGGTACTGAAGGCCCCTCGATTCTTTGTGTTGTTCCCAGGTTCTGGGTCCGGCTGAGATTGTCTCATTTCCCATAAGAGCATGGGGTACTTGTTGAGTGAATGAATGACTAGGAGTGGAATATGGGTTGTCAGAAGTAGAAGGAACTGGTGGGACCATGGTTTCTGCACTTCCGATCTTGGATTTTGCTGCCCATTTTCTCCTTCAGGAAATCAAGCAGCTGTTTTCATCTGTTTTTAAGTCAGAAAACTGCCCACAGGTCCTGCTTTTTTAAACCTGGGCCCCCACTTTCCTCCCTGAGTTGCTGTTAACTTGGGTCACTATAACTTTGAAGAAGGCATCAGCAACAGAACCCAGGGAAGTTCAGTGGTCAGATTTCTCCTACATCGGTGTTCTAGTTTGCTTTTCTTTGCCATGACAAACTCTGACCAAAGCAACTTGGGAGCAAAGGGTTTATTTGGCACACGCGTACATACCACAGTCCATCATTTACTCAAGGCAGGAACCATGAAGCCAGAAATGGAAGCAGGGACCCGTGAAGGAAGGCTGCTGCCTGGCTCCCCTGCTCACATCCAGCTAAGCTTTCTGATCCTAGGCTTACCTGCCTAGGGATGTTGCTACCCACAGAGGGGTGGGCTTCCCTGTATCAATTAGGAACCAAGAAAACATCACGGACATGCCCACAGGCTGATGTGACGGAGGCAGTCCTTCCACTGAGGTTCCACTTCCCAAGTGTGTCAAGTTGACAACCAAGATCATCAGACAACAGGCTTGGAGTTAACTCCGCCCCCCTCTGGCCCTGCGAGCTGAGGGAGCTGTTCTCTTCAGTGTTTCTGAGAACTGAGGCTCAGGGGGAATCAGCTTTGCCATTTTTAACAGTGCAAACCCCAAACCTCTGGATAATCCTGCATGGACCTGACTTCAAGGTGAGTGGATGCTCAAAGAATATTAATTGGCACTAACCCTAAATGGAAGACGATAAAAGCGGAGAGCTAAGCCCAACCCTAACAGGTGGAGAAGCTCTCAGCAGATGCCAGACTGTTCAAATAACCAGGGTCCCAAAGTCTGCTTTGATACCTAGGAAAAGCCAGGGTATATGCAGATGGAGAAAGGGCTGGTGGTAGATCCCAGGAGCCAGATGGCTGTTCCTGAGAGGCAAAGGATACCCAGTGGATTTTGCCAGTCCAGGACTGCGTTGCCCACCCCCAAGTTTTAGCCCTCACCCAGAGCTAGCAAGGACTCTAAATTGCAGCATTCTCTCTGATCTTCACAACGCAATGACTTTATTTTACAAACACAAAACCCACTGCTAGAGGCAAAGGGATTTGCCCTGAGGCCCCACACAGACTAGAAAAGAAGATCAGAGGGCAAAAGGAACCAAAGCTTGACTCCTGAGTCCTGGGGAACTGGGTTTGGGCAGCACTCCACTCCCAGCCCGCCCCAGCCCGCCCCAGCCCGCCGGCCCTTGGGCCCCTTTAACCGGGCAGCGGAAGGGGCGGCCAGGGGAGGCGGCGGCGCCCAATGGGCTGCGCGGAGCGTCACTTCCCGGCGGCGGGAGGCGAGTGGCGAGTGTCGGGCCGGCTGGCGGGGGCGGGGCGGCCAAGGAGGCGTTGGCAGCGGGCTCGGACCCACGCGGCGCTGCGGCCCGCCTGGCCTGCAACGCTCCCACCGGCTCGGCGGCACGATGCCCTTTGACTTCAGGAGGTGAGTGAGGCACCGTCCCGAGGCCCTCTCTGCAGCGGGCGACTACCCCCGATGCGTGCAAACGCGACCCCGGTGCACGCCTCGGCAGGCCCTGGGGGACCGCGGCCTTTCCCTGAGCTCGGAGCCTAACCCCCTCACCCCCTCATGCAGCCCGGGCAAGCCCACGGAACTCTCTTTCCGCAGCAGCGCGGGGTCCCCAGCTTGCATTCCCCTCCCCCAACCTGGGGACCAAATCTCCTCCCAACTCCCAAATAAAAGGAGCCATCATCCTCAGGCTCTCTCCCCAGCCCTCCCTAATGGACCCCAACCAGGCTGACAGGTGGGGCCAGGCGCCTGGCCTTGCCCCATGGGATCTTGGGGCTGCAGCCGCATCCAGTCTGGCAGCAGCTGAAGAAGCTTAGTTCTTCAGAACTCCCAAGTCCCCTGCCCTCCAGATACAGAGACTTGTCCCCCCCAGCCCTGGCCCTGTGCTCTGGGTTTGGGGACAGTGTGCGAAGAGGAGGAGGCTGGGTTTTGGGGGCTCTGCACAAGAGCTGGGCATTCTGCAGGCCCTATAGCGCGTGCCTTTGTAGGGTCCTCTGCCTCCTGGAATGCTATTGTAGAGGGCCAGGCCTCCTGGAAGCCTGCCTGGGAAGGGCCTCCCCAACCCCCCCCAACCCCACCCCCAACCAGACATTCCCTTTAGATAAGAAGCACCGAGATGCCCTGGGCTGGTGGGATGCTTTGGAGGAACGTGATTCTGGCCCTTGCCCCTCCACCCAGCTGCTTCGTATGTTGTAGAGGTTGGAAGCAAAGGCTTGGGGTGCAGCCCCCCGCTGCTCAACTGGCTGGCCCCAGCAGGTGTCTGGGTGCACTCAAAATATCGGTTTCACCTCTTGCAAATTGGTACTAAAAATAAGGTCCCCACCTGGAAGGAGCAGGCGTATGAGGCACCCCTGTCTCCACAGGCTGGAACTCAGAAGTAGGGCATCCATGAATGAGGGGCTCTGTGAGCGAGTATTCTCCACAGCTAGGAAACAGTTATTCCTCCATCTGTCACAGTATCCCCTCCTCCCACTTACTGGTGTGCCTGAAGACAGAACAGAGTGACAGCCCACCTAGAAAATGCCCAAGCTTGCTGTCACATCATGGCACGTGGACACCTTGGGATCTAAGCCTAGAGAGGACATTGGCCTCAGACCACTTGACCAGCTGAAGTGGTTTTTAGCCCATCCTGGGCACTGGTACCATTTGGCAAACCAGCTCCTTTGAGGCAGCCCTGGGGTTGATACTTGGGCTTAGACAAATGCATACAGACATATGGCAGCTTTGAATCTGCAGAGCCTGTGACAGCAGTCAGGATCGGTCCCAATGCCAGTGCATCCATGCAGAAAGAAAGGCACTGGACACATCCAGGTCCCCCAAATCTCCCTTCCAGGGCTGACTATAAAGGTTCCCGACCCTTTTCTGTCCCTGATGGTTCAGCAAGTTCTAGGGATTTTGAGTTTGTTGAAGAAATCACTGCTCTGGTCCCTTGATCTTTTCAACTCTTTCCTCCTGCCTTCATGCTAGAAGGGCAGGGCACACCTGGGTTCCAGTTGGAAGTTTGGGGGGCAGGTGAGGTGAAAAAAAGGGAACCATCTGGAGCCAGTTAGCTCTTGCTTTCGCCTTGGCTGTCTTGCCTGTCACCAGCCAGTTTAAACCATTGGCGTTTAAAGAGTACACAGCCCAGCTCTGAGCTGCTACTGCCCTGGGGCTTCCTGGACATGCTACAGTTGCCATGGGGTCCCCACCAATGGGGGTTCAGTAAGTTCCTGCATGCTTAGACTCACTGGAGAACAGTGAGAATGGATTCCCCCACTGTGTGATCGCCTCATGCAGGGTGAGTGTGTGCCCAGCAAATGTGCCCTCTTCCACATGTTGACACAACAGTGCTCCGGGGCTCACTATGAAGGAAGGTTCCACTGCTCTACAGACCTCTCCCGCTTCCAGGGCCACTCATCAGTTTGCTGAGTGTCGTACCTAATGTTTAGCCCTTTGCCATTTGTTCTCCCATTGAGAGATGGGTGGCACATGGCACAGCCCTGGTAGCATTCCCAGAGGGCAGAGAGAGACAGACAGACAGACATGACTGGATTCCAGCAGCATCTACTGTACAAGCAAACTTGCCATCCATCCCTTTGTCATTTAAGAGAGTGTGTGAATCTTCCTTTTAAACCATGGGGAGATCCTCTGGCAGAAGCACTTTGCATGCATACGGATAAAGCTGGAATTGGAGTCTGGGCGGTTGGCACTGAAGACTTAGCTCTGGGGCACAAAGGGAATGTTGGAGGCCCAGCATCCTGTCAAACCCTTGAATAGTGGAGAGCACAGAGGTCAGGCAGTGATCAGAACAACCCCCAACCCAGTTCAAGACCAAGGGGAAACCAGCTTCTTAACTCTGGTGTGTTTTCCTGCCTCTGAAACGGGTGTGATCAGCATCCACACACGAGACCAGGCGGTGTGTGGGACAAGGCAGACAGCAGGAAGTTCTGACCTCTGCCTCTCGGCATTATTGTACGCTTTCACTGAAACACCGCTCTCTCCTGCCACGCTGTAATTAGTGAATTATTATGCATATTCTCTTCCCCTTCATTGGCATCTGATCTCCTAAGGGCAAGGATTTATGTCCCATTTACACATGGTTCTATCTGCAGTACCTAGAATGGTGCTTGGCTGGAGGTGCTCCTTGCATGACACGCCTCTCCAGTTTGTCTAGAGAGCTGTAGATATAGTGTGATTGCTTATGCCAGCTGCTGGTGAGGAATTCTGCATCCTTATTTCCTGTCTTTGGTGTTTAGAGTAGAATCCAGGGCCTCAAGCATGCTAAGCAAGCTCTCTACCACTGAGCTCTATCCCAAGGCCTCTCTTCATCTCTGAATTGGCCCTGAGTTTTAGGGGTTAAGGGAGGAGGCTGAATACAGTGGAGAGGGACTGGTGGCCTTAAATGATTCGTGTGTTTGCTTTGCTCCTGTTAAGCAGTTTAACTGATACTGATCATTGAACTTATAGAACTGGCTTTGTGACTTAGGTCCGTGGGTGTTGTCCCCAGTTCCGGCTGGCAAATGGCACTTGCTCCTTGCTACTCCAGAGGCTTTGGCAGCTCCCCTCCCCTGGAGCCTGAGCCTGTCTTCCAGGAAGGAGATGCAATGGGCAGGGAGCTCTCGCACAATGGCAGTCCCCAGGTTGAAACTCCATGGTCTAAGAGTGCTGCTCCCCTCCCAGGTTATCTGGGTGCTTACTTTTGGGGGGGTGGACATGTGTGCTGCCTCACTTAGGGGACCGCTTGTGGGGCAAAAGGGTTGTCCTGCAGTACAGGGCCCCGGTATCAGATTCAGATTCTGATTCATGGGGCCCAGTACAAAACAAAAGTTCAGCTGTACTGAGAAAGGATAGAGAGTTTCAGGATGGGGACCTTGTGTGACAGCACAGGGCATTTGCCTGTGGTGTTAGTCGCATGGTGGTGACTTAGTTTGGCCTCCATCACAGCTTATTCTGGCTTTCCAAAGGCCTCCCTCAGGGCACTTGAGTGGACCTTGCGAAGGTTTTCTTTGCTCCCCTCCCTTTCTTTCTTGTTTGCAGTGCTGGGGATGGAACCCAGGGCTTTGCACATGCTTAGGCAAGTGTTCAACCACTGAGCCACACGTGTCCCCAGCATGGCCCTCTTGTGAAGTTGTCTTGAGTTTTTCCGCATCCCACTTTTCAGCCTCCAAATGAGGGACACTGATCTGAGAAATCAAGCCTGGTTTCCTTGGTACCAGACTTCCCCAGTGGGCCTTGCCGAAAGCTGAAGTCTCTTACACCCTGATAGGCTGAGGCCAGCCACCACTGATGCTCTGAGGTCTTAGTTAACCATCAACTGAGGGCGCCACTTGAATGCCTCCTTTTCTATCTCCACAGTCCAGAAAGAACTGGAGACTAATGGAACATGTACTTCACAGCATGCTTATAAAAATACAATGGAAATTCAGACCAGAGGTAATATGACCTGCAAAAGCAGGGGTTAGGGTTTATTGAGCATGTGTTAGTGCTGAGCCCTGTTGAGCAGATACATATGCAAGGCAGGCCCTGAAGGCATTGCCAGTCATTCCACCAGAGTGAGCCCACTGAGGACCGAGGTCATGAACAAGGCGATTGCAGGAGCTGGCAACACACTGCTGTTTGCTTCTAGAACGCCTGTGTCCTGTGGGCTGGAAGTGTGTTCTTTCCTGGTCCCCTGAATTCAGAGAGAAGCAAATCCTTCCTCTAATTGGATGCATCTCCTTTTTCCTCACTTAATCCTGACGCAACAGTGCCCATTATGAAGCTTCAAACCATCTACACACACTCACATTCCTCTCGCCCTCTCTCTAACACCTGATTCTAGAATTTTCTAAAATCAATTTTTGCTAAAGTCCCTACACTGCTGACATCTGGAAATTTGGGGGTCCATAGCTATGGTCACCTGGAAAAGTCTCTCCTCTCAGGCTGTTTGGATTCTTGACAGTGGTGAGGAAGAGATGTTCTGGCCAAAGCTTGCCCTGCACCTCTAAATCAGTGAGCTAGTACCCTGGTTAACCATGGCATTGTTTGAAATCAGAACAGAGCCAGCTGTGGGTCTCTGCGAACATGAATTTAAAAGGATTGCTCTAAGTTGGAAGAGTCATGGGCAAGTGGGCTAGAGCCCTCAGGGGAGCAGGGGATTGGTGGAGCCCTGGCAGGCAGCCTGGGGAGAAGAGTTCTGGCCCTACTGTGTGACTTTAAATAGTCCGTTTTTCTATTTCTACAGTGGCAATAAAGAGAGTGAGTCTCAGAATCTGCCCCCCACTCCCACCCCAACTGGACATTAAACACGGGGCTGGACTGGTGTTCTTCCACTGTGCAAAACTGCCACCCTTTTTATTTTGAGATAGGACTTGCTAAGCTGCCCATACTGGCCCGGAATTTGAGATCCTCCTGCCTCAGCTCAAGTAGTGGTTTTCAGGCGTGTGCCATCTGCCCTTTCTGTTCTCATCTTCGCTCTCCAAAGTGAGATCTGAAGATCGACAGCATCACAGTGAGCTTGTGGGGCATACAGGACCTCCGTGCCCAACCTGACGCTGAGCCTGAGCTTTGACGAGTCCTTTGGTGATTAGAGTCATGTTGAGGTCTACAGAGCCCCCTCTGTGCCACTAACTGGACCCCACAGCTCTCACAGCCTGTGCTCATCCTCTGACACTTGGCCGCCATTGGAAAGCCTCTATGAAATCCTGCGTGGAAGGAAGCAGGGTCCTGGTTCAGCCTAGCTGGTGCCAGATGTGTAAGGAGACTGTTGAGCACCATTTCTCAGAATACAGTTTGGGCAGCAAAGCTCTAATGAGGAAGGGGTAATTAGCCTAATCATCTGTTGTCAATAGAGCTTGTAGGTCTATTAACCTAATTGCATTGGTTATATATGTGGGAAAGTACAGGAGAGGCAGCCCTCCAGCACTCCTGTGTATTTGTTCTGAAAACTCATGGCCCATGGGGACAGCAGGGTCATGGAAGAGGCTCTACAAAAGGCACCTCACCCACAGAGCCTCAGTAGTCATCTTGTTTCATAGCCACGGAGATCGGCCACCAGAAGTTCTGGGTCTCAAGGAGCCCCCAGCACCAGGTGCATTCTGGTGGCACAATCTTCCTGTCCAAGAACACCAGCCACTCTCCAGGAACCTGCCTGCAGCAAAGCTGGACAGGAAGCAAGGACTGTCTGAAATGGACCCAGTGTGCTGCTCCTCCAAATAGTGGGAACCCTGCCCAAGATGAGAGGGCTGGCAGTGGCTAACCTTAGTAATTAAGTGAACTCAGGGACCTGATGTGTATGTGTGCATAATAATGTGCTTATATTTGGAACGCCACGTAACCCGATTTTAACAATGCACAAAGGACCTTAATATACAGCTTTCAGAGAGCAGACAGGTGGCCAGAGGGGACCAGAGAAGTTCACCATCAGCCCTGGGAAATGAAAATCGAAACCAGCTAGAGCTGGTGGCTGAGTCTGCTGCCTGCCACTGGAATCCCAGCAGCTCCTGCAGCCTCCCCTCTCCCTCCCATTTGAGGCTGGGTCTTGGCTCTTTTGGGGTTGGGGGAAGAGGATGTAATGCTGATGCTTCTTTAGCACTGAGCCAGGCACATCACTGACAACCATGCCAGTCCTGTGAGGTAGATGCAATTGATAATACTTTATTATCCTTGTTTTATTTATTTTAATTACCGCACAATAAAATTGACTTTTTTTGGTGTACTTATAATGAAATTTAAGACCTGCTTATGAAGTCACAACCTCTATCTGGATACAGAACAGGTCCTGCGCCCTAGCAGACTCTCAGGATGTCACTTTATTGTCGGGTGCTATTAATTTGAGTTTTGAAATGCGGGAAGAATATTCCTAAGAGACTGGTCTGCACAGTACAGCATTGTTAGCTGTGGGCACCATGTCTGCAGCAGCTCAACAGAAGATATTCATCTCGTGTAACTGAAACTCTGACCACTGAACGGCTCCCTCCATCCCTTCCCTAGTCCCGGGGAACTGCCACTCTCTGCTGCTTTGGGCTTGCCTTTTTTTGAGAGTTCATAGAGAGGAGTCATTCTGTATTTGTCCTGCGGCCAGCTTTTATTATTTAACATTGTCCTCTTACATCCATCTGTCCCATCACAAGTGCCAGGTGTCCTCCTTTTTAAGACTGTGTAGTATTCTACCGTGTATCCCTACCACCTTTTTATCTGCTCATCTTTCGATGGACATTGAGGCTGTTCCCACAGCGTGACTGTTGTGCTTAATCTTCAGCCAACAGGGTGTGCAGACATCTCTTTGGGATTCTGAATTCAATTTGTGGGGAGCAATAAATGCCAAGTAATGAGGTTGCTGGATAGGTGGTTCCAATAGTGGTTATACCGTTTTACAGTCCCAGCAACTTCCTGAGTCCCAACCCCCATGCCCTCATCAACACTTAGTGTCTTGTTTTGGGATAATGTCATGCAAGGAGATGTGTGGTGAGGCTCCAGGTGGCCATGTCCCTGGTGACTAGTCATGTGGAATACCTTTTCATACCCACCAGTCACTTGTTTGCCTTGTAACATTGACTGGGATCTTTGACTTGGGGTAGCATATGCTTTTGCTCTTGAGTTGAAGGATTTCCTGTGTGTTTTGGATATTACCTCCTCATCAGATATGTGGTTCAAGAATGTTTTCTCCCATTTCTTAGGTTCCCTTTTCTCTCCAGTAACTACTTCCTCTGCAGATTCCATTTTAGAATAGGAAGTTGGGGCCCAGAGCTGGGAAGTAACTGGCCAGGCACACGGCTACTGAGTTGTGTGTGCTAGACTGGGATTCCAGAGCCCGGCACCTCACTGCAATGACATCCTGCATCTCAGACACCTTGAGCTTACTGGTTTTCACGAATCCTGGCGAAGCCTAGTCTTCCCTCACAGTCTCACCAGAAGCCACTAGTGCGTAGGAGTTAGTCAAAATGTCCCCTGGGAACTTTTGGAGTCTTGATGTTGCTTGGCCTGCTCTGATGTTTTGCTGGGTCCCAGAGTCCATTCATGGTAGACAGTGTCTCCAGATCTTCCAGGAATGTAACACATAGTTTGGGCCAGGACACTCTTCTCCATTACAGATACCCCCAAGGATAACTGAGCTCTAGCTGCCCTAAGGAGCAGCCCTCCCCGTGTGGCGGACCTGTCATGACCGCTGTCTCTTCTCACTCTTCACTCGCTGGGGGACCTGGACAAGGTCCAGGTCTTAGTTTGCCTCATTTTGTAGATTTGGAGAGGTGCTGGCCTAGCAGCTGTTTAACTGCTGCATTCTCACTGGTGGGCCACAGTGGTGGGCCACTGGTCTGTGGCCATGGGGAGGAAGGGTACTGGTTCTGCAGGCCAGGGGTGCACTTGAGAGTTCCTGGGGCAGGTTGGATCTGGGCTGCCCTTTGCAGCCATCATGGGTGAAGTCAGTGTACTCCCCTGAGAGGAAGTGTCACACTGAGATCATCGAAAAGCTGGCTAGCTGGAGAGTGGCGCCCATGAGGAAAAGTGGCCTCGATGGGTCTCTGTGGCCTCCAGATTCCCTTGTCTTTTAAGATGAAAACCTTAAAACTAGGAACAAATGATTGGCAGTGGACTCTAGTCTTCTGTCTGCTAGCCACCATGATTGGCCAAACAAATCCCTGACTGGCACTGCCCAGTTCTGTGGCTGGCACACACACACACACACACACACACACACACACACACTGGCCAGTATGATCAGCATATGCTCACTGGATGGACAGGACTTTGAGCAGAACCCCTGGGACTCTTGGCCTGTGGCCAGAGGGGCATGTCAGGATTCTATTCCCCTGGGCTGGCCTGGCTGAGGGCTTGGACTGGCATTTGAATTCCACTCTGAGAAGCACTGGAGGGCATGGCCAGGGTTGGCCAGCTTTCCTGAGGGGTGTACCCTTCCTCCCCTGCGAATACCATCAGCTCCTGGGCATCACATCAGGCCTTTCTGGGGCTGTGTTTCTCTGGCACCAAGTGTACCCAGTGGGCAGCCTGCATCTAGGGCTAGGCCAAAGGCTTGCCATGGATCTCCTTGGTTCACAGTCGGGGAGGAGCTTTATCCCCACTGGCTTGAGAAGGGACAGCTCTTGGCTACGATGCCACAGTGGCAGGTGACGCAGCTGCGATTTTCGTGCACGTCTGTGGCGTAAGCGCTGACTTGCTCAACAGCACCATATTCTGGAGGGTGTGTTATCACTTTATTTTCGTGGGGTCATCCCACAGAAACCCCGGTGTCGGTTGTTATCAACTTAGTTGTGTTTATGGTTTGTTGCCATGGAGGCCGGGGGTGGGCAGTGGTAGGCCAGTGGTGAAGCCTGAGCGACTGTTTCCTGTCACTGAGGGCATCTTTGGTCAGGAACTTACCATTGAGCCTGTGCTAAGGAGCTGCAAAGAGGGTGCAGGACTTCCTGTGTGGACCTGCAGGGCACCTTGCAGAGACTGGAGCTGCCAGGTGTGTGTGTGGGGGGGGGAGGGGTTGTCCACTGGTCACTAGGGCCTGCTGTGTGCCAGGTGTTCTGGGATCTGGGGTGCAGACAAGCCCCAGTCCCTGAGCCCTTGGATTTGGCTTTAGTTCTTTGACATTTTACTTCTTATTTTTAAAAACTGAGTGAACTTTCAGTTTTGAAGTGACTTCAGGTTTTCGAGAAGTTGTAGATGAAGCAGAGTTGCCCACTGTCCCCGCTGTGCACGCTGCCCATCGCCACATGGCGTCATCCCAGCTCAGGAAGTGACGCTGGCTTGCCAGAGCCAGACTTCCCCGGGGCCAGTGTCCCATCAGTGTTCAGTCTCCCATGCAGGCACTCACGTGCCTTCATGCTGCAACTCCAGTTCCTGCCTGCTGGGGACATTGCACAGGTCTTGGCTTTCATGACTGGCTGTCTTAAGTGCTCTCCAAGGGCCATGCAGCCTATCCCCCCTCCTGAGCCTGTCCGACCTCTCTCACCAGGAGACTGGAACATGGGGCCAGGGAAGCTACAGGAGTGGGCAGGCCCTTCTTGGTTACCCTCTCAGGACACCATGACACATTGGTGATTCTGGTCTGTCACCTCTTTTCTGTCTCCCTCCCTTGCTGCTAACAGACATTCTGTTGGGAAGTGGAGCACCAGGGATGCCTAGAAAGCCTTGTTTGAGTCACGTAGCACAATCCGCACCACAGTGGGCAGCTGGATCACGGTCTAGCTGTGCTGATATGATGGCACAGGTGGGGGGGGGTGAGGTGCAGGCTCAGCCAGGATCTCACTTCCTTTTATCACAAACCTGCAGGGTGGGAGGTACTATCAGGGCTTTGCGTGGGGTTGGGCATTAACAAGGGGTGTAGGAACCAAGTCCAGAGAAACCTGGTAAACTGGGAGTGGTGACTCTAGACCTGTGATCTTAGCATTTGGAAGGCTGAGTCAGGAGGATTGCCCCAAGTATGAGGTCAGCATGGTCTACAGAGTAAGACCCTGTCTCGAAACGAAACAATCTGAAATTGGATCTCTCACTTAGCACATGGGACATGTTAGCATGTTCATCATCTCCCATATAGACTATGTTAGTCTGTTTTCTTTAGTTGTAGTAAAATGCCTGAATCTGGGTCACTTCTAAGGAAGAGGAGGTTTATTTTGCTCACTTTGGGAGACTGAAATGCAGGCATCATTGGGCTGGCTCTGTGAGCGCTCCCCCAGCTATATCACCTCTTGACTCACAGTGTCAGTCATGGCTGGATGTGAGCGGTTGTGGAGAGGTCATATGGTAAGATGTAAGGAAGACTGGAGTGATGTGGAAGGCTCTTTTATAACTACCTCTCTTGTGGGGACTGACTGGGCTCTCACAAGATCCACATTCAGGTCTTCTGAGGGCTACACATCTGTACCCCTGTCTGTACCATTGTCTGTATCCCTGTCTATACCCTTCTGTACCCCGGTGTTATGGAATATTATTTTAACTAGGCAAAATTGTGTTACATTTGTCTATGCTGCAGAATATTACCTTAACTGTGTAAACATATTACTTTTGTTTATGCTGCCTTTGTTTAATTATGAAAAGATGTGTTGTATTTGTTTCATTTTGCTTGCTTAAGGCACCTGGTTGATCTAATAAAAAGCTAAATGGCTAGTAGCTAAGCAGGAGAGGGATAGGTGGGGCTGCCAGGCAGAGAGAATAAACAGGAAGAGAAATCTAGGCTCAAGAGATAAAGAAAAACAAGAGGAGGGGGAGAGAATGAGGGACAAGCCTGGGGCCAGAAGCCAGGCAGCCTTCAACCAGCCAGACATAGAGACAGCAAGAAAGTAAGAAAAGGTAAAAAGCACTGGGCGGTGATGATACACGCCTTTAATCCCAGCACTTGGGAGGCAGAGGCAGGTGGATCTCTGTGAGTTTGAGGCCAGTCTGGGCTACAGAGTGAGTTCCAGGAAAGGCACAAGCTACACAGAGAAACCCTGTCTCGAAAAACCAAAAGAAGAAGAAGGAGAAGAGGAGGAGGAGGAGGAGGAGGAGGAGGAGGAGGAGGAGGAGAAGGAGGAGGAGGAGAGGAGAAAGAAAAGGTAAAAAGCCCTGAGGCAAAGAGAAACAGATTATGTTTTTTTTAAAAAAAGCTAGCCAGAAAAGAGCCTAAGCTAGACCAAGCATTCAAAACTAATAAGAAGTTTCCGTGTCATGATTTGGGAGCTGGTTGGTGGCCCAAAAGAAAAAACCTGGTACATTTTGGCACCCCACATGGGGCACCAAATGAAAGATTAAATATATATACCAACCTAAACGTGCCTGATCTCGGAAGCTAAGCAGGGTTGGGTCTGGTTAGTACTTGGATGGGAAACCACCTGGGAATACTGGGTGCCGTGGGCTTTGCCAAATGAAGTGTTTGTCTAGTTATTCTTTATCAATAAAAACCCAGGAGTCACATATTGGGGTCAGAACCTGAATGATTAGAGAAGTGACCAGTGGACTCCTCTCTCTCTCTCTCTCTCTCTCTCTCTCTCTCTCTCTCTCTCTCGTTCCTTGATCCAAAAGGGGCCAAGACCCTCTCTAAGCCCTGCCCTACTACTTGTGTCTCTCTATATGTCCTCCAAAACCTCTATGGTTAATTTTGGTCAGTTAGTAGATAACTTCACCCTCTGATTCAAAGCAAATTTTATTGGCAGTCTCAAGAGTGTCAGAATGTGATCAAAATATCCCACAACATCCCCATCTGTACTCCCTCAGCTCTTAAAGGATCCACTACCTTGTAGCATCACCGCGTAGGTACCCAGCTTTCTGCACATGTTCTCTTTGGAAGCAAACTACCTCCATATTCAATCAATAGCCACAACAAAGAATAGCTGTTGTGGCCTTGTGTAGCAAAACCCTGCACACAGTGTGCTATTATTATGGACCTGGTGTATTTATCTGATCTTTCCCAGATGTGCTTACCGCATTCTCTGCTTGGTATTCATTGACTTTCTCCTTCCCATTTCCCACCCCAACCCTGACTCTGGTAACCACTCTTCTCCATCTATATCAGGTTCTCCTCCCCTCCCGAGTCCACATAGTGTTCTTTTGCTTTATTTCACTTAGGAAAATGTCTTCCAGGTCCCTTCTGGCATGAGACGGGGATCTCCTCTTTTAGGGTGGAATAATATTCCACTATGTTGAGGAGTCACATTTTCTGTACCCCTCCATCAGATGGTTAGCTGGCCCAAATTCCAGCTGTGGACTAGTGCTGCCGTGGGGGTGCAGGTAGCCTTTTGGTATTTCATGTCTTTGGGGAATACTCCTAGAAGAGAGAATGCTGGGTCTATGTTGTTCTGTATTTGGTTCTCTATTTTTCACTGTGGCTCCACCAGTCTACATTCCCCAACCCAGCTGTGTGCAAATGTTCTCTTTTCTCCACAGTCTTCCCCACACTTGCCTTTTGGATTCAATGGCTGTAAGGCGGTATCAGAGTATTCTGATTTGCATTTTCTTGATAGTTAATTGATGCTGAGCACCTTTTTTGTCATATGCTTGGCCAACTTGTTTGTTTTTGAAAAAGTGTCTTGAGCACCCACCCACCTGCCTGCTTGCTTGCCTGCCTGCCTTTTAAATCTTGGGCATTAACTCTTTATTCCAATATATAGCTTGCAAATATTTCTCCCAGGTTACCAGCTCCCTTTTTATTTTGTTCTTTTGCAGTGTAGATACCTGTCTTAGGGTTTCTGTTGCTGTGAAGAGACACCATGAGCACATCTTGTGGAGACAACAGGAAGTGGTCTGAGATAGTGGGTGTGGCTTTAACATATATGAGACCTCAAAACCCGCCTCCACAGTGACACACTTCCTTAAACAAGACAATACCTACTCCAACAAGGCAACATTTCTTTTTTTTTTTTTTTTTTTTTTTTTTTTTTTTTTTTTTTGAGCTGAGGACCGAACCCAGGGCCTTGCACTTGCTAGGCAAGCGCTCTACCACTGAGCTAAATCCCTAGCCCCGCAACACTTCTTAATAGTGCCGCTCCTCTTGGGGCCGTTTTCTTTCAAACCGCCACAGTGCTCTTAGTTTGCTATAGTCTTATTTATGCATTTATGACTTATTTATTATTATCTTATTTATTTGTTACTCTTGTAGCCAGATCTGCTGGTACACTATTCAGTAAATCATACTCCAAGCCAGTGATTCTTCTAGAAGTTTTTGGGATTCTGGATGTACATTTAGGTCTTATGATTTGTTTTTCTTTAATCCATGTTGGGATGATTTTACATGTGGAGTAAGAGGAGCATATGATTTTATTCTTTTACATGCAAAAGTGTAAGTTTCCTGGCACCCATTATTAAAGAGACTGTCTTTATCCACTGTTTCCTTTTGATGCCCTTGCCAAAATGAGATGACCACGTGTAATTGGACTTCTGCCCCTCAGGTCTGTATATTGGTTTTTATGTTAGTATTGTACTGATGTCATTACTATGGCTTTGTGGTATAATTTTATATCATGACATATGATGTCTCCATCCTTGTTCTAGCTGTTTGGAGTGTTTTGTGGCTCCATACAAATCTCAGACTTTCTTCTGATTCCTGTGCAGTCTCAGGGTTTGTTTTACGACATCATACCGTCTATGGTTAGATGGGGGTTTACTTTCAGACGTGAATGCCTTTGATTTCTGTTTCTTGCCTGATGCTTCTGCTAGTCCTAAGTGGAGGCAGTTAGAGCAGCACTGGCCTTTTGGGGCATCTTACAGGAAAGCTGTCCTTCCACGTGGATTATATCAGCTGTGGAGCTTTCACAGCTGATCTCACATCTGTCCACATCTGAATTCTAAGAGTGCAGTCAAGGGCGGATGCTGTCCCGAGCTTGTTCTGCATCATGATTTTGTGGTTCTCTCTTGCCCTGATGCCTCCCATTAGCTGCTGGGGCAGTCCAGCCTCTCGGGCCATCGTTCTCACTTGTAGTCAGGAGAAGCTGGCCAAGACTTTCCTGGGGACGTTTATGTCATCTGCATTGTCCTGCTTTCCTGTGGTCCCTTTGGCTTTGGTATTAGGGTGACCTCAGCCTCATAAAAGGTGTTAGGAAGGGCTCCTCCCAGCCTGCCTTTCTGGAAGAGTTCAAGTATTGGTACTGATTCTTTTTGCAGAGGCCGTAGACTTCAGCTGTGAAGTTGTCTGTCTCTTGTGGGCTTTTTCTTCATTGGGAGGTTTGTTTATTTATTTTTCATTGATTTGAGTGTCTTCCCCCCCCCCCCCCCCCCCGATTCTTATAGGCCCCCTCCCCCCCTTTTTTTAGATTTATTTATTTATTATGTATACAATGTTCTGCCTGCATATATGCCTGCAGGCCAGAAGAGAGCATCAGATCTCATTACAGATGGTTGTGAGCCACCATGTGGTTGCTTGGAATTGAACTCAGGACCTCTGGAAGAGCAGCCAGTGCTCTTAACCTATGAGCCATCTCTCCAGCCCCCTCTTATAGGTCCTTACTGTAGACAGGGTAGTGGGCTTGTTTGAGTTTATTCCTGAGGATTAAGAGGTAATGCTAGGCTCCAAGTAGAACATCATCTCCCCACCTCTGCTGCCACCTCCTCCAGGAAGCCCACCTCTTGTTCTCCCAGGGATGGCCAGTGTTGCTTTCCAATACTATTCAGCCCTGACCACAGTGGCCCTCCATCTCCTCAGCTCTGTGCCGTGTGCCTCATGGGCCTTGTCACCTCCACACTAGTGGGCTTCCAGCGCTGTGGCAGTGTCGTGCCTGTGCTTCCTCAGCCGGACCTGGTCTAGAGCCTTTTACATAATCAGGTGGTGGCCCCCGGGTGATGTGCTCAGCTCATGTCACAGAGTCACTGCACCTCACTGCCTCTGTGACAACATTGAAAGATAGGCCTAGTGATACCTTATGCCTGCTCCCAGACTGCCATGAGGATCAAGTGAGCACTCTGTAAGGCCTTCAGAATGGGGCCTGGCTCCCTTGGGGGCTCAGATCCTGTCCATTGCAGAGGAAGCACCCACACGCCAGGCTGTTGGAGAGGATGGGGGGAGGGTGACCCCTTTGCATTCGTCTGTCAGCTTCTTTGAGAAAGGACCCAAGAAGTCTGGTGTCTTCGTACTACACAGGTGTGTTTTCCCCTCATGTGAAGTCCCGGTGGAGTGGATGCTCCGCTTCCATGGATACTCAGAGACCAGGTTCCCCTCACTCAGGGCATGTAGGAAGCGGCCTTTGGGGTAGGTTAGATGTGCCCCTGTCCATTCTGCTCACATGCTGTGCAGAACAGGTAGGGAAGCGTGGTCTGGCCATGTGCCTAGAGGAGAAAAGACGTTGTCATCTCTGCCCCTGTGACTCCAGTCAGCGTCGTCCGCCTCTCCCTTCGCCTGCCATCTTCGTCATTTTAGGCACATTCCTGAACAGATGTGTTACTTATAATATTTCTTTAAGTCAGTCAGTGTTTAAAATTAACACTTGCACCGGGCGGTGTTGGCCCATGACTTTGATCCCAGCACTAGGGAGACAGAGAAAGGGGATCTCTGAGTTTGAGGCCAGCCTGGTCTACTGAGCGAGTTCCAGGACAGCCAGGACCACACAGAGAAATCCTGTCTTAAACTCCCCCCCCCCAAAAAAAAAGAAGAAATGAACACTTTCACTGATTAAAGGTGAATTTGACTTCTTCTGCATTGTTTTTCTCTCAGTGGCCCTATTCGTAACATGATCTATCATAGAATTCTCATCATGGTATATACACTCAGACCCTTATCTAAACCACTTCACTAAATACCTCCTACTATTCCTCATTACTATAATTATTTTAACCTTGGCTAATAGCTTATTGCAATTATTTATGGGCTGAGAAGGTGTAGGAATTATACATCATAAGAGCAAAGAAGCAGAATCATCTGCATTCATGTGTGCCTAGCTGCAGCAATGTTCATGTGCCTGCTGAATCTGCTGTTTAAGAGGTTTCAGTAGGTCCTCCTTAGCCACTGGATCCGTACCAAGAACTCCCCCCATACCCCCAATGCACACCTGAGCTGGCATAGTACCAAACCCTACATGCACTGCGTTCTTGTACGTACACATATGTGATAGCTTAATTCATAAGTTAGAGCCAAGAACTGTAATTAAAAATAGAATAATTGTGCAGTACTATACTGGAAAGTTGAGCTTTGAGACCTTTATTGATAAAGCTACATTACTTGAGCACAGACCATGCGGCTCTTCCACAGTTGGTCTGATAACTCAGATACAACTGGTGTGCTTGGCTGCCAGGGCAGGGGTCTAGCCTCCTCTCCTGCTCCCAACTCCCCTCCTCTGGGGTCCGTCCACCCCAACTTAGAACATCACCAGCCCTGTCCATGGAAAGCCCACATGCCCAGCTCTGCTGGCAACATTGCTGGCCTGCAGGAAACACTGGGATTCCCACTGTGGGTAAGAGGTGGGTAGAGTCTAGGGAATGCCTGCCTGCCTGCTCTCCCCCCCCCCCCACCCCCTGCTTCAGTGCTTCACTGGGGCTTCTGAGGAGCTAGGATTGCTACTGTCCCCTGGCCATTAGCTGTCCTAGCTGCCAGGAGCATGGGTGGAGCCACAGTGTGAGTGGGTGTTTTCCACGCAAGTCCTGAAAAAGGAAGGCGCAGGTGGCAATAAGAGAGAGCGAACAGTGACGTGGCTAACTAGGCCTGTTCCTCAGCAGAGCTCTCACAGGCAGCTCTGTGGGCTCCTTTGGGCTGTTTGCCATCCCTTCCCTGCTTGTGGCTTGCTCTCCCTCGCCTTGCCAGGCTCTGTGGGTCACTGCACTGTTACTTGGTGCAGAGCAATGGTCCACTTTTCTGTCCAGTTAACACCTGCCTGTCCTGATGGCGAGCATAGCCTGAAAACACAGCCATGTCCACCCACTCATGGAGGGCCTGGCGCTGGGTCTGGGCTCTGCACCTGCTAGCCCTGTCAGTGTGGAAGGGAGGTGGGGAGGGGAGATAAGCTGACAACACCCCATAATATAGCACTAAACCCCGAGGCCTCCGCTGTGAGGGGGCCCCTCCCAGCTCCGGGATTATTTGGTGCCTGTGGCTGTATCTCTCTGTGTTTAGGAAATGTCCCTGGCTTTCCCCTAAGAGTGTAGGCACACGGGAAAGGACTCATAGCATGGTGTCCCGAGGAATAGGGAAGTTGGAGTTACTCAGGCCCCACACTCTACCTTCAGTCTACAGGCTCCCCCTGAAATGCCCTGTGGGTCCCCAGCATCTGGATAAGGGGGGTCAGAAAAGAGAGGACCCCTCACTTTCTACCCTTACCCCAGCCTGAGAAGGGGGCTTCCTTGTAACAGAAAGAAACAGAGGCTCAAAAAGGTCCAGAGCCTGGCCCAGAGGCACACAGCTGACAAAGTCTCAGAGCCAAGCTGCAGCGCAGTGTTTCTGACTTTTGCTGTATCGCTTGACCCAGAAAGCCATGTTGCTGGCTTGGGACCTGAGTAGTTGTATTCTCTAGTAATCTTGCCATTCTATCCACATGCCTGGGGGATGTGTTGCCCCTGGAGAGTCTGCTTCAGTTGTTCTGGGAATCTATACCTTTTCCAACTGACTGTACAGGTTCTTGGTGTCAGGCAGGCTAGGAGCCATGAGCAAGATACATAGCCCTGGAACTGGGTACCACCAGCCTTTCTGTACTCAGTATCAAAAGCAGCTAGTGGGACTTGAGAGTTTCCAAAGGCCTTCAGAGACAATACCGAGTGTCCACAGATCAGGACACTGAGGCCCCAGGGGCCATTGAGTGGCAGCTTGGGGTCACACAGCTGGACAGGGTCACAGAAGCGCAGCGTTTCTTCCAGTCTATGATGTAGGAATCCTGCAGCCATGTTGCTGTGTACTGAGTTCCACTGTTTCATAAGCCATGTATCATAGCATGGGCTTTAAGGTGGCTGCCTTTGTTGAGCTGTGACCTAGTGAAGTGTCTGAGCTGTTGTATTAGCAGGTGATATGTGTGTGTGTGCAAGAAAGAGACAGAGACAGAGAGGTGTTAAATGTACTTGGAGTTAGGCTGGGTGTGCCATGTGCTAGCGATCTGCTCTTGTGTACTAACAGCTGCCCTACCTCATGGGTAAGGATATTGAGGCCCAGATGCAAAGCCAGTAAGTGGTAGAGCTGAGATTCTTCTCCCCCAGGCTCCTGCCAGAGCCCATGGTGAGCAGAAGCGCCTATGGGAGGCACTTGCAGATACTTGCTGAATGCTAGGTCCCCAGACTCCTGAGTGATAGATAGGCTGTGGGTTTTGATTCCTTGTTTTGGGAAGACAGGGCAGCAGCATGGGGAGAGCAGTACCATTGTTCAGTGCACACTGAGTGGCTGGTAAGAGTGCTACCTCTGTCAGTGTGTTTGGTATGGCTTGAAGGTGCTGTACGCTTGAGAACACTGGGTGGAGAGTAGCCGTGCACAGGCCTACACTCATGAGAATCAGCAGGTACAGAAGCTGGAGATGGGGTGCACCAGCCAGCCCTTTGTTTTGGAGTGGAGGAGCTAAGTTCCTGGAAGCAGGTAGTTCTTCTTGTCCAGATTCACCAGCAAGCAGGTGGCAGCAGCTGGCTCCGGCCTTCCACACCTGCAAAACTGGGTCACACTGGAGGCAAGGTAGTATGTCAGTGATGAGTTAACCCTGAGTCAGGGAGGGTGTGAGAAGGTTCGTTACCACCCTGCCCTGGGCCAGGTCTCTCGCTGTGGGGCCACAGTGTACGTCAGTCACCTCTGCCTGCCCCCACACTCCCCTGAGTATGACGAGTCAGCCATCAGGGACTCTGCTGGGACAGCTGGGCAGAAGGCTCTGGGAGAGTAAGTTGGGGCCAAGTGGAGGCTGGTGAGAACCTAGGCCTCTCATGGGCCTGGGTCCTGTCTCTGCATCCCCACTCACATGTCCATGGGCTCCACTGCACTCTCTGAGCCTGTTTACTGGGCGGCAGGAAGGGCTGCTTGCAGCACGCAGAAGCTGGCAGAGCTCAGGCTCCTGCAGCTCCTAATTCAGATTCGGCACTGTTGTCTTGCCTCTACGTTATGAAACTTCCAGACGAACTTTATCTTTTCTAGCAGACTGCGAGCCTGGTCACTCAATAAATGAAATAAGTGCAAGCATATGGGAATATTTTACCTAAGGGTTTTGATTTCTCACACTTGAGGGAAAGTGAGTGAGCCTTGCTGTCCACTGCCTACGTGACAGCCAAGGCTGAGGCAAAGCCTGATCCTCCAGCTCCTACATGCTCTGGGGCCACCACCACTACCACCACCACCCCACCCACCCCCCACCCCTGCTTCCTTGCTTCCTAATGGACTGGTTTTGGGAGGTGACAGAATCTAGGGGGAAATAGACACAGGCCGAGGTGAGACTGGGCAGAGCTCTGTCGCTCTGAAAGTAGGGAGGTGAAGTGGCTGGGCACGGCCCAGGACTAAGACAGCAAGGCCTGTGGTCAATTCGGGGGGCCTCAGTTGCTGCAAGGGTCTCTGGAATGTCAGAACTGTCATTGGATGAAATGGAACTGATGGTGTCGTCAGAACCCAGATGCCTGAGGCAGACTCTAGATAAAAGTTTTTTGCTCTATGACCCAAGGCAAGGTTCTAAAGCTCTCTGTGCCCAGTTTTTTCTCATTTGCCAAATGAACGTCATAGGTCATTAATGTGTGAGCTGGATGCATAGTAAGTTCTCTGGGTGTCAACAGCTACCAAGACTCCGCCCCTAAACAGAAGATTTGCCCAATACTTGCTCTGCTTCAGTGCTAAGAATTGAATCTAGGTCCTCAGGCATTCCGGGAAAGCACTCTTCCACAGAGCCATAACCCTAGCTGGGGACCAAAACAGTGCCCCCAAAGGTTCCTGGTGAGAGTGTCTGAAACTCCAACTAGAGCCTGGTATGACCGGGAACACCTCCTGGTAGCTGAACCAACTGAAGAGCAGTGGCCAAAACATCTGGTTATTGTCACCATGTGATGGCTGGGAATATGAACTTAGGGGTTGGATTTTTGTGTCTCTACTTTGAGCACTGGTGCTTAGAGATGCAGCCGTGGAAAAGAAAAAGAGGCACAATGAGGGAGCGAGAGGAGACAGCTTCTGATTTTCCAGAACCTAAGTGTGGTCTGCCATGGTGGCCTCAGGCAGATGATTAGCCTGCAGGTCCTGGTTTTTGTCGGCTGATATTAAATTAAAGAGGTGACATAGTGTCTAACATGGGCCACCTCCTTAGAAGGGACAGCCAGATCTGGGTCAGGGTAGAGGTGTGTGTCTCTCTCTGGAAGGAGCCCGTGACTTGGGGGAGATAGTACAGACTCGTCATTAAGTCCCCGGCGTCAGGGACCACTCTGTCTTGATCATTAGGTCCTTGGGGTCTACGGAAGTTCTGGGGGCTCTGAAGACTCAGAAGAATGTGTCAGAGCTATGGAGTGAGTGTGCAAGCCCTGTGCTGGCCTTGCCGAGGATGGTACCTTCCTTCTGGGGACAGTGGAATGTAATGAGATAAGACATGAGAGTCCCTCGGCCTTGCACCCAGATGTGACCTACAGGCAGCCCAGGGGTCTGGGTCATAGATTTGCCCAGTTATTTCTGTGTCTGCACCTTCGTACAGGCTTCTGTGTGGTGCTCTGGTCTTGTGGGTAACAGGGTTCAGCTGTCCTTTTGGAATTTTCCCACTACCCTGTGGTAATGGCCTAAGAAGAGAGGGACATGGTTCAGTCTGAGGGAGGGGATCCCTAGGGGGAGCCACCAAATGTCCTAGAAATACCTGTCTGTACATGTGTGTACATATGCCTAAGAGTATGTACGTGTGTAGGGCAGTGTACTTGTGCCTTGCTGCAGGCCTGCTTGTGCCTGTCTGTGCCTCAGTGGTGTCATCGTCCCAGCGTGGGACGGAGAACCTGGGTTTCATGTCCTCTTTATCCAGGTGTGCCCAATTGCTGTTACTCAGATAGGAATTGCACAGAAATCACTTACCATGCAGTGCGCCTAGGGCCAGCTGTCATGGTAACTTGATTGGCCTCAGGGTCTCCTCTTGCTTCAGGGAGAAGCATCCAGAGGAGTCCTGACCTCAGCCCCCTTGCTGTGAAGGCTGACTTTTGACGTCCCTCTGTATTTCAGAGCTCCAGGGATCAGAGAAGAGCCAAAGGCATGTGCCCAGAGGCGTCTCCCACAATGAGTTTTGGGTTAGCCTGAACTAAAGAATAAGACTCTGTCTCAAAGGAGCCAAAGCCAGCAAGCTAGACATGGTGGAGAAGGCCTGGAATCACAGCATTTAGGAGGGTCAGGAGTTCAGGGTTATCCTAGGTTATATAGCAGGTTCCAGGCCAGCCTGGACTATGTGAGACACTGTTCCCCTTGTAATAGCACCCCCATGGGCTCCAGGCCCCACATGGGGGTGTGGCACCATACTCTACCAGGTATCTGGGTTTGAAGCACCCTGGATTCTCCAGAGCCTGGACGTCCCAGCCCTGCTGTCTGCTGGGGCTTACTCCTTCACTTCTCTGTCTTTAACTTCCTGACTCAGAAATGGAGCACGAGGCCTGGACCCCACCTCTCAGGGGCACTGACAATTCCGTGCTGGGCTCACGTGTGCCTGGTGTGTTAGAAGCATGCAGCCATCGATTGTTGCTATGAGACCACATGGGACTCGCCTGAAAAGCAGTTTAAGAAACAGTAACCAAAGCCCAGGAGCGTAACGTCTAATATTTTCCTGCCTCCTTTAAATGACCATTGCAGGCGCTGGAATCAGACTTGCTCAGTCCCCCCTAAAGAAAAGGAAACCTGTGAGGAGTCACTTGACCAGTGGACACTAGGCTGCCAGGGCTCCTGAAATGAACCCTTTGCAAGCTGCCTGGGGCATTCCCATAATGGACAAGGCCACCATGGGGGCTGACTGCCCTTAGTGGGTCAGGCATAGTGTGAGTGTTAAAGGTCACTGCATCACTCACCTCCCCCCTTGAAGTGCTGTTTCCCAGATCACTAGTACACATTGTGGCTAGGAACAGGACAGTGGGGGTAAGAGAGGCATACATCCACCTGCCTCTGTGACTGCAGCCTCCGTACGCTTCTCCCTGATTCCCCACGCTTATACACAGGTAGAGCAAATCGAAGTCAACCTCAGCCCTAGCCAATCCTTGTTGGCCTGTTTGCTCATTCACACAGTGACAGCTGCTTCCTGAGCACTTTATGCCCCCGACCAGGCAGAGGGTTGAAGGTCAAGCTGATCTCCATAGACATGGTGCCCACCCTTGTGAGGCTTGCTTTCCAACTGGGAATCCATGACCCAAAGTTTTCTAACAAGAATACACAGAGAACTCTAAGGATGTTTAGCTTCAACTTTGTTCAGGATTCTAGAAGGTTCTCCCACGATCTTTATTCTGAGACCTTAATGATAAACAGACCTGGTTTGGTCTGCCGTGGGAGTTCCAGGCTGGTCTGAAGGCAAATGTAGTTCTGGATGGGTCAGCAGTGGGTGAGAAGGTCCCTGGCCTGGGGAACAGTGTGCCCTCGGTGCTTCCCATAGCCAGGACCAGCTTTCTGTGGGCAGTGGCTTCTGGGGTGGGAGCCTGCACAGGCTCAGCTGCACCGCCAACCCCATCAACTGGGCAGCATTTGGCTCTGGCAGCAGCCACTCCGTCTGCCAAGACCTCTCTTTGATTCACATTTTCCACATCAAGAGATGTTTTGAAAACACTGACCTTCAATTCATCAAATGTCACTTATTAAATTGTAAGTCACATCCAGCCAATTAATGAAAAGACAATGGGGCCGGTGACTCAGTACATGGCATCTTGGCAGGAGCGTGCCTGAGTACTCCGGACACAGGAGACCTGGCCTAGTGATCCCTGTGTCCCCCTGTGTCACTACCACGAGGGGCTGGGCTGGGGAGCGTGGCAAGGGTGGCAGCTAGGCTGGAGAAGCTAGGACACGCTGAGCATTCAGCCGGGCCCAGGCAGGTAACCTGGAGCCTGACTCACCAGAAGCAGAGCCCAACTGGGAAGGTGAGGAGCGTCAAGGCTGATGTGCACCTTTGATTGGAAGAGAAGCACATGGTAGATGTGGTGGGGGGGGGGGGAGTGGGGGGGGGGCAACGAGCAGGGGACACCTAATGAATGTGAGTGGGAATTAGAGGGGAAAGGAGAAGAGATGGTACTGTAGTGTCTATACCCAGATAGCACTGGGAGGAGGCGGGGTGACAATGACAGATGAAAAGGACAGGGAAGGAAGGTGCTGTATCAGACAGTGGGGGCCATAGAAGGTTCTAGAACACATGTCATTCTGAGGAAGGTAGGAAGGGGCAGGTGCATGGAAACACCCCGTGGGTGGGAGGGAGAGGAGCTGAAGGCCTGGTGGCCTGGGTGAGCACAGTTCCCCAAGATGGCAGGGGGTGTGGTTCTAGGATGACTGTCCCTCACTTAGCCTTGTTCATGGAGACAGGGCAGAGATCTAAGACTGAATTCTAGCTTGCCTCCTTGTCCTCGTACCTCACTGTGTCCACTTACCAGGAGGAGCATTCTTCCTCGGGGGGTGAGGAGATGAAGTGCTGTTTACATGAAATGCTAGGAGGGCACCAGGCATGCAGACAGCTCCAGGTGAGTGTTTCCAAGGCCAGAGAGCAGGGGTGCCTCAGCTGGGAAATTTTAAACTTTATTTGAAAAGCAGTGTTGGGGCCCCAAGGACTTTAGGGACACGTTGGCATATGTTTGTGTTCATTCACACACTGTACATATTGACTCCTGTGTCGGAGAGCCAGGGAACCTGTGGGGCCTTTGGTTTGCTCATTGTGAATGGGATGGAGGCCAGCGCCTGCTTCCTGGAGCTGTAGCAGAGATTAAGTGACTTGATGCTGGACAAGGGCTTGGCAAGGGACTTAGCTGGGGTCAGGCCTCATTCACACCCTGGAGCAGTTCAGGCTGCTGCCACTTCCATAGTCAGTAGAAGCAGCAATGTTTCCTTTCTAGCACTTTCAGGAAGATGCCTCTCTGTTCATGTCACTTCCTTGTAGAGTCTCTGAACCGGAGACCCCCACCCACGAGTCTTGAACTCTTGGCTAGACTCATGCGTAGCAAGGAATGGCCACAGCCTGGGCTCCACCCCTTCCTGGCTGTAGGTCCTTCATCACTATGGAATTGCTTTCTCTTCTGTAACAATGGGCTCATAACGGTGTCCCTTGCCCCAAGCATTGTGTGAGGGCAAGACAGGACAGCATACATGAACAGTTGTGTACCCCTCTCCAGGACCAGAATAGGGGGCCAGAAGTGTCTTGTATCATCTTCTGGGCAGAACAGGATCCTGGAGGAAAGGGTTCACAGAAGAAGAGTTGCAGATGCAGGATTGGGTATCCCAGGATCTCAGGATAGAAAGGGCTGGAGGCATCTCAGCTGAGTATTCCCGGGTCATAGTATATGGTAATACCAACCCAGCCCGGAAGCAGGAGCAGCTGTCCACACTGGGCCGGCCATGTGTGCACTGGTCAGTTTCTTATCTTAGTCCTGTCAGCACCCAGCGAATGCAGGAACAGCAATCCCTACCATCGGGGGCACCTCTGTGTGCCTGAAGCCCTCCAGGTGGCCACCATCCAGGGAGAAATTTGTAGGCAGCCTGGAAGTATACCCAGGGAACCTTTCTGTGATCCTCTTGTTCCTGCTTTTCCTTATAGCTTCCTGGGATCCAGGGGCTAGGAGGCAGTGCATGGCCTCCATGGCTCTCCATCATCATTCCTATCATGTTTCCTCATCACACACCACAGAGGATCAGATTGTGGTTGGCACCGAGGCAGACCCGACCCGGAGTTCTTCTCTGTGCCTTGCATCCCCTCCATCCCCCTGCTAGGGTCACAGCGGAGGCCCTTCCCTGTAAATACCAGTCTACTTACATGTGCATTTTTCCTCTATGATTTTCCTGTTTTGATGAGACACTGCCTTTGGCCACACAGGTTCCCTAGGGGACTGTGGTCCTGAGGCCCAGCCCTAGCCAGTCATTCAGGAATTCTGCTTCCTGGCGCCCCACACCCTGCACATTCCATCGGAGCTAGCGCCTCCTGCTCTGTGTGAATGGGGTCTGCCTCCTCCATTCCCACGGTTCCCATGGCCACTTCCTTATCACCCTCTCCAGCTGACTGAAAAAGGCCACATTCCAGGGCAAAATTAGACTTACCCTCCTCCCTTTCTGTTCTCCTCAGGACTCAGGCGGAGGTCATGGGCCTGGGGCTGGAGCCCTCTTGCCCAGAGACCTGACTTGCCATCTACCTGCTCTTTAGCCATGTCCCCTGAATCTGTCACTTGGTTTCTTGAATCTTTTGAGGAATTTATGGAGCTCCTGCTGTGTGCCAGGCATAGTCCCAGGCACTGGACTTTGAAACAGTGGGGGCTATAAAGTGCACCATGGGTAGGGGCCAGCAGCTGGCAGGGGAGGTGTGGCTGTTTTCATCTGCCCCATGTAGATTCAGCTGATTCCTGGCTGCTTCTGGCTGCCTGTGAGGGGTCACTTTATGATGACTTTTCAAGGCAGTTGCTTGTTTGTACAGAGCTGGGAGTAGAACCCAGAGCCTCTGCACATTGATCTACACTACATCTCCAGTGGGCAGAATGGAGTTACTCTGAGGCAGCACAGGGCAATGTCTGAGCACTGATGCCATGCTCTCCAAATACCCCAGGCTTCAGAACCACGGGCCAGGTAAACCTCTTTTCAGAAGTTACCTAATTCTGTTGGAGCCACGAAAGTGAACTGAGACGAACACACACCTGATAACATCCAACAAACCCAGTCTGGGGACATTCCAGAAACTAACCAAGTATCCTTTAACAGCACAACATGGAAATGTCAGCAGTGGAAGGGACGGAGATACAGCTCCATGCTGTTGACTGCAGCAGTCTGAGGGTTCTCTTCAGAGACCTCCTCTGCTCCAGAAAACCTGTGATTCCTAGCTTCATTTCAGGGAAGAATTTCATGACAAGCCAGCATGAAGCAGAGTCAGAGTTTATTAAGTGAGATTTTAATGTAAGTTTCTAGCACAAGTACTAAGGGGAAGAGAGGTGTTTGGGGAGAAAGCAAGACACCGGAGAGCCTGGCTGTGGCCTTCTCTAAGAGCCACATGCCTGTCTTCGTCTTTACAGTGGACAGGTATGAGATTCTGGTGAGTTTAAAAACATTATTTTCAAAGGGTTGCTAAGAACCTGATTGAGATCTCTGGGTGGTTCCCGAGGCCACCTGACAGGGTCACACTTGATACGGTGGGTCACAGGCAGGAGATCTTCACTGTAAACATTAATAGTTTTGTTTCTGAGAGTCACAGAGGATATCTAGGAGGGAATGAGGCCCTATCTAATGATGTACACATTTAGCCCCTATGCCTGGTTCATTACCATTTTAACAAAATATCTATATTTGATCTATCATATTTACAATCAATCTATCATGTATTAGGCCTGTCATCCATCCATCCCTCTGTCTGTCTGTCCATCCATCCACCCACCCATCTGTCCATCCATCCATCCGTCCATCTATCTGACTGTCTATCTCCCTGTCTACCTGCCTATCTATCATCTATCAGTTCTGGCTTCTCAGCTGCTTGGAGGCTTCAGCGAGATTCCAGGGTTGAGGGGTACTTTTTCCTTCTCATGTCTTTATAATTCTCCCTGTCTTTCTTTCCTGCCTCAGAAAGGTTGAGGACCTGTCACGGATTGGAGGGGTCCTAACAACTGAATGCAGTGTGGTACCCAAGCCCAGCAAAAACAAACAACCCAACCAGTTGCTCTTCCAGAGGACCCAGGCTCAATTCCCAGCATCCACATGGCAGCTAACAACTACCAATACTCCAGTCCCAGGGCATCTGATGCCCTTTTTTGGCTTCCTCAGGCACCAAGCACACAAGTGGTACCCAGATATGCATGCCAACCAAATATCCACACACATAAAATAGCAAGACTGGGAAAGTTAGAAAAACCCCAGGAAAACTGGCAGCTTCTTAGTTTTGAGAATTTCAGTTATATAAGATGTTAGCCTCTCAGAACCCAGGAAACTGGGTGGATGGTGGTGGGAACCTGTGGTCATGTTTATCCTCTGGAGATAGAAATGTCTAAAGTGTAAAGGTTATGCTGAGAACACAAGGGGAAGAAGAGAGAAGAGCAGAAGAGAAAATTGTGAGGGGCCTAGTGCTTTTGGAGGCAGTAGGACCACAAGTTCAAGGCCTATCTGGGTTACAGAGCGAGTTTAGACCCAGCCTGTGCTATTAGTGAGGCAGGGGAGAGCTGATCATCTGACTCTATGATAGAGTGTTTGCATTGGGCCTTCTGAACCCTCAGACTTCACACTCACAGATCCAGACAACCCCAAGAAATATTCAGAAAAATGGTGTCTGTCTGTACCGTGTACAAACTTCCCTCTCTTGCTCTTGGCCCCTGAATGATGCTGTTTTGTATACTCACCGACATTGTGTTGTCTTGGGTAAGTCAGTGAGAAGTGATTTCAAGTGTGCGGGAGAATATGTATTCTCTGCAGACTCTGCATGTTCTATACAACACCTTTGAGCATCCCTGGAGTTTCTGAGAAAAGCCAGTCCTCCACAGATGCCCGGGACAACTGTACACATTTGGAGAAAGGCTTGGTGGAGGATGGCAATGGGAAGGTAGACACTTTCCAACTGTACATTGGTTTGCATGAAGAGTTCTCGCCAGCAGGTTAGCTGACCTTGTTATCTGAGCTAGGGTCTGAGCCTGGGCTCTGGCAGCAACTGACAACCAGGCTTGGCCACCACTCAAAGTAATCCCCATGGAGACCTACTCAGTGTGGCCACATTGGGAAGAGGGACCAATAAGGAGACCCAGTGACCCCCTAGTCTATTTGATGGGAGGTCTTGGTTTAAATGGTGGAAGTCTGGAGTCCCACTGAGGTGTGAGCCCTTCCTTCTCTAGGCTGCAGTCTCCTGCTAGGTGACTGACAGTCAGGACTCTGTACAATGCCTTTCTGGCTTGTACTAGGCCTCATACAGCCTTTTCCTTCTCCCAGCATGAGATCCGAGGGAAATCCCAATTCCATGGGCTATAGTGACTCAGTGTTCTGATAGCCAAAGAGAGGGACACAGGTGTCTCTTTAGAGTATCTTCATTCTTGCTAGGAGTAACTTTTCTTGATGGGGGTCTGGGTCACCCCCGGAAGGGGGAGTGTGCCCCTTGCCGGCATCACTGACTCCAGGCTAGGAGAAGGGATTTGTCCTCCGATCCCTTCCAGTCCTACCCACATAAGCAGCCACGGTCGGCACCGTCACAGTGTCCACTGTGTCTGTCACACGTCCACCGCCCTGTGTACACAGCATATTTTACTGATGTAGACTCATTTTTACAGCTCAGATGGATGGATTTTCAAAGGCAAACATTGATCTCATCCCCACAAATGGAAAACAGCCATCACCAGTGAGTCCCGGGCATCCATAAGTGAGCAGTGAGAAGGTCTGAGGGAAGGACTATCCTCGGTAGAATGTTCTGTGCTGAGGCCTGCTTTTCATTTCACTAAAACGTGAGGATTATTGGAGTTGGAGGTAGCCCCATGTTAGAGTGCTTGCCTGGTATGTTTGAAGTCTTGTGTTCAAGCACTGTAATAACAGAATTTTTCTTTGTTTTACAAGGAATACAGGAATGTATTTTAAAGATGCATGTTCAGGGGCTAGGAAAATGGCCTAGTAGGTAAGAACACCTGCTACATGGGTATAAGGATCTGAGTTCAAATCCTTGGTACCTGCATGAAAAGCTGGGTGGGCTGAGCCTGTAACTCCAGAGCTGGGGGTAGGGCTCAGAGACAGGAAGATCTCTGGGGTTCGCTGACCACCAGCCTATCTCTAGATTTAGAGAGAGACCCTGTCTCTGGGAAATAAGGAAAAGAGTGATAGAATAAGACACCCAATGTCTTCCTCTGACCTCTGCATGCACATGCTGCACACATTCAAAATAAAAAGGTGGGGCTGGTAATGGAGTACTTGCCTACTAGCATGCATTAGACCCTGGTCCCCTCCCCAGCACCTCTCCAGTGTGAGTGAGGTTATCATATGTTCAAAGGCCTGCTGACACCAGATCGGGACAATTGAGGGAGAAATGGGAAGTATTTGCTGTCCTTTCTAGGTTTCCACATAACACCACCTTAGGCACAGGCAGTCACCAGATCCACCTGCTTCTTCCCAAGAGACAGGAAGGCAAGGGTTCTTGAGCATAGGCACAACAGTTTTCTCCATCAGGCTGGGGACTGTGGTCCTCATGTGGCCTGGCCTGCCTCTTCCAGGAATTCAATGCTGGTAGTTCTTGAACGTCTCGTCTGAAGCCACTTCCTCTAGGCAGCTGTCCTTCTCTTCCACAATTTTATAGACTTCTTAAAAAGCCAAAAGTTAGATATGTGTTCTTCTGGGAAGTATGGGGATTATTTTCCAGTGTGGTATTGTTCCTGCATAATTCTGAGAACTAGATTTTGGCGTATTGAGCTGATGCCATCTGTGTTACCATGCATGAGCTAATGTCATCTCTGTCACCATGCTTGTAATCCCAGTACTTGGGAGGCTGAGACAGGACAATCACAAGTTCAAGGATAGCCTGGGCCACATAGTGAGACTATCTCAAAAAATCAAAATAAACAAAACAATATTATACCTCTAAACATCAACATGGCAGAGCTTCCCTGATGGTAAGAAGGCTTATTTTCCTTTTCCTGTTTGTTTGTTTGGGGTGTGTGTGTGTGTGTGTGTGTGTGTGTGTGTTTCCATGCCATTTCCATGTAACCCATTAGCTTGATTTCTGACCCACTAATAATCAGAACTTGTGTTTGGGAAAGCATGCTTTCAGAAGGCTAAAGTTAGCACCACATTAACAGGTCCATTACAAAAACAAACAAACAAAACAACAACAAAAATAACTACCTACTGTGTGCTGTACACAGTGCTGTACTCTGCCTCTTTTCATCCCAGCCACATTTTCATATCAGGCCACTGGATCTCAGAGAGGGACATCACTTTGCCCAGCTCACAAAGCAACTGGTCAGATTCCAGAACCTGGGTCTCGCTGACTTCCGCCCATGTTCTTTGGCGTTGGGGGACTTCCTCCGTGCATCTGCTGTGGCTCCTTGTTCCGGCTGCTCCTACAGGCGGTGGTCAGCATGTATGTGAGTGGAAGGACCTAACAGCAAGGTAGCAGAGAAAAACCTGTCCTGCTCTCTAACATGACCCTAAGCCAGGGGAAGGGAGTCCCAGGGCTGGTGGATGATTATCTGTCTTTTTCTTTTTAAATTAAGGCATGACTCACCAAAAACTGTACATGAGTACAGGCCAGTGGTGGGGTACCCTGGTCACGGATAAGATCCTACTCCCCCATGCTCCCTCACACCCTTCTCCTAACTTCCTCCCTGTATTAGTGTCTTGTGTCCTGTGCATCACATTCATGAAATCACACTTTCCTACTGTCTGAGTTTGGGCTTTCTGTTACCTGCCAGATCTGTGGATGTGACCTACTGGCTGTCTCAGGAATTCACTCTTCTTCTTGTCATAGTATCTGATATTCTTTGTGCTGTTGCAACCTTTAAAAAATTTCATTTTATATATGTATATATTGGACACACAAAATCACCCAGAAAATAACATATACCCATCTTTTTTTTTTCCTAAAAAGCAACCCTGTCCCCCATGTTCCTCTGCCAGTTTCCCCTGAGCACAGCAGAGCCAATCTGATTATTTTTGGGATCCTACATGATTGACAGGGGTTTGGGCTCCCTATTTATGAGTCCTTAACAGATCCTTAGTTAAGTGAGTGAGAGCATGGGCGCGTGGCTACATGTGTGGACAAGCTTACTTATCTGCTTTGTTATATCCAGTTAAGTTTCATCAACGTGCTAAGTCTTGCTGGGGTCAGAACCTCAGCTTTGTGCTATTGATGAGCAAGGCTGAGAAGGAAAGTCTGGGCGGAGACAGACTGGCTTTGGCCATAGGCTGTGGGCCTCAGCTATGCTCAAGTGTTTCCTGGCAAGGCCACTTTGTGTGACAGTTGCCTTCCTTATTGGGGAAACTGGGTCCTGATAGTCCATTTCTCCCAAGGTCGTTGTTTAGCAAAGAGATGCTTCCAAACACTGAGTACAAAGGGTGATGGTCCTCCTCAGTGGCACATCTAGGTTGAGCAAGGCTAAGGATGTCTCATGAAAGGACTCAGGAGGAGGCTTGGTCAGCCTGTCAGTCCCACAGGTCTCTGTAGGACACCGTCAAGGTACTTAGTACTGTCAGAATCGCTGGCTGACCTTGGCTATCTGTGGTGGTGGCGGTGGTGGTGTTCCCAATTCAAGCCACTCACCTCTCCCCCACCCCATCTCTCTGCTTTCAAAACATACTCTTAGCCCTGGTTTTTCATCCTAACCCAAAGAGGGGCTCCTTAACTGGCAAATAGACCACAGGGGTGGGCTTTCTCCCCTCTCCTCTCATGTACCTTGATCCCCTTCTCCAGTCTGCACTCAGCTGTACAGTTTGCAGGGAATGCCAGGGGCCCTTTTCCATTCAGGACCCCTCCTTCTGTAGTGTCTACTGGAAGCCACAGGTTCGGGGTACCAGTTAATAAGATCACTCAACAAGAGAGACATGTCATTTTGTGGGAAGCAAACAGGTCCAGAGAGATGTAGCCAGTTGCCTAAGCAGAGTGAGAACTTGAACTCAAAGCCTGGGTTGCCTTCATTTCCCCTGATGCTGCAGTATGGAAGAGAGAAGGCATGTGCAGGCCTCCTGCCGAAGCCACAGTCACAGCACAGTGATGGCATCATGGTGGCTCGCAGCTGCTCCATGCTTCCTCTGGGCTGTGAACTTGTATATGCATTTCCACATTTCATCCTTTCTCCCATGAGTCAGGGTCTTTCACTCCATCTTACAGGTGGAGACCCCTCCCCAAGGTTCAATGAAAAGTGTTTCCAAGTCACCCAGTGTTCTACCACTCATGGGATGGTAGAACACTGGACCTGAAGGTTTGTCAGGATTCGAAAACAAGGCATATGGCTGTGTCAGGCAAACGGAGCATTATTCAGCACTGAAAAGCAGTGATCTATAAAGGTGGGAGAAGACATGGAGAATCCTTCAGTACATGTCACTGAGTGAATGAAGCCAGTCTACAAAGGCCACAGGGCCACTGATTCTACATGAACAGCATTCCAGAAGAGTTAGTGCAATGTCACTGCCCATCTGTACAAAGATGGAATGCAGGAGAGACCCCTGATGTAAACCATAGCCTTTGGGTGACCTGTGCTGGGCTGGCTCACTGACTGTAGCAGATGACTCCTGGCTGAGGATGCTGTTGGGTAGTCTGTGCACACATGGCAACAGGTGCTTATGAAGGCTCCCTACCTGCCACTCAATTTTGCTGTGAACCCAAACTGCTCTAAAGCATGGTCTGTTTTAGGGCTTGGTGATGTAGAATGGTCGCAGAACATTAGTCTAGTGTGTGCGAGGCCCTGAGTTTGATCCCCACCACTGCCTCCTCCAAAATAATCTGTCTTGAAAAGAACAAGTCCATGTGCATGTTGGTTCTTGGGCTGCCAGCAGCCTACTCTTCCTGCACCCACAGCGCAGGCTCCATGACTCTGCAGAGATTGGGACCTCCCCAGTGGGAGAAGCTGAGGCTCGTCTTAGCCAGCTCTCCTTCCAGAGAGCTGTGGTGTCATTTGAAACCCAGTTCAGCAGTGGGTGTTGTGTTGGGGCTGGAGGGAGGCAGACACTGGGTACTTGAGGTGATGGTTGGCATAAGTGTCAGGGCTATGCCAGGGGAAGGATTGACTGATCCTCCAGTGAGAGGTGGGGAAGGATGCTGTGCTCTGTAGGCCCCACTCCCCAGGACAGAGTGTGCTGGCATCGGGGGCAGGGGAGAGGCTGACCTCTGTCCTGCCAGGGCATTGCAAAATACAAGCCGAGTTGAATCAATGTCTTTTGGAAAAGTACATTTTGCTCAAGAGCCAAGTTAAACTGGAGCTTGGGCAGCCAGCATGTTGAAGTCTTAGGCATGACTCATCCTAAGTGGGATGGGAGGGGCAGGCTGAGCCAGAGGTGGACCATGAGCACTCAGTGGGCCCAGGCACCCTCTGTGCTAGCCCGTGTGGCCAGCTCCTCAATTGGGGGACAGTTTATGCATATAGGTGGCAGGAGCCAATGGCTTCATCAAGGCTCAGATGCTCGCCCCTGTTTAGCGAAGATGTCTCTAAGAAGCCATGGATAAAATGAGTCTCTACAAAAATTAAATTTTCTTACTTGCATTATTGACTTGGAGATGACTCCTCTCTGAGATGAGTCTGGAGAATTGGGGACATCTGGTTGTCCCTGGAAGAACCTCAAATAGCACTCTAGTTTTTGTGACTTTGGGGTTTGGGGCAACTTTCTGGGCATCTGGTCCCCCCCTTTAAAAGGGATCTGAGTAGAGCTTGCTGGTGCACAGCTGTAATCCCAGCACTAGGAAAGCTCAGGCAGGAGGGATCGAGAGTTCAAGGCCAGCCTGGGTATAGAATAAATTTGGGGGCAGGGCTAGACAGTGAGCCCTTCCTCAAAAAGCAAAATTAAATAAATCAACAAATGTATGTAGAAGTGCTTTATTGAATCAGCCTCGGTGAATAATTGGAAGGTGTGAATCCTGTTCCCATGTGTGTGTCCTTGGCAGACATTACTAATCCATCTCAGCATGCACACGCTAAGGCAGGGCTCAGCCTCAGCAGCAGAGCCTTCACACTTGTAGACCTGGGCCATAATTTCTGGGCCATAGGGCAGTCCTTGGTCTCAAAGTCCCCATTGAGCTCTGCAGCTTTCACTCAAGCCTCTGCCCTCCTGCTGTCTGTTCTGGTATAAGTATATTTCATTGTCAAGATTAAAGGCTGAGTTCACAAGTTGAGTGGTTGTCCTCAGGCCAAATCTGATGCATAGATATTTGCTAGGCATGTCTTTTTTATTATTTTAAAACAGTAGTTGGAAACCTTTTTCAAATTGGCAGTTTCACATAAGACCTCCAGATTTCTGGGTTTCCCAGATCTGGTGATCCTGCGGTCCTTTGTTTACCCATGAACCAGTTCTTTCTGGGGCCTCTCCAGCCATTTTAGGGCCTGCCTGGCCCATTCCCTCTATTTCCGGGACCTGCTGAGCCTTATTCTGCATTCTCTACTTTGGAGACACATGAAGTCTGGTTGGTTTGATGTTTCTAGAAGGAATATTACTCCCAACCTATAAATGCTTGTCTGGGCAATTGATGCTAGGCTTCTATTTTCTCATGTGGTTTTCCTTAGAGCCAAGGCAGGTGTGCCAGGAGCTGTGGAGGTTAGTACCATGGTCTCCGACTTCCCTTTTATATCCATGCTATCTGTGACTCCCATCATCAGTGGGGCAGGAAACTGCTTGACTCTCTTAAGGGACACATTGCATAGCTCCAACATTCTTATGGCTCTCTGTACAGACCCAGGTGCCTGTGGCTCAGGTGGCCTTTAGCCGCTTCAAGACGATAGTAGTTCCACCTCAAGACTGCTGGGGCAAGCACTGGAGATCCTAAAATGTGTGAAACAGCTCCCTGTCCTCAGAGCATTCATAGCTTTGAGATACCACCAGTGTAAATGAGACAGCATAGGCTGTACTGTTCATTCCTGAACACAACACACGAGTTTAATGTCAATGTAGTGAAAGTGATGATGGGCTGCAGATGCATCAGGAGGGATGGGCGGATCAGCTGGCGTCAGCTGGGAGGGAGGGAGATGTGTGAGCTGAGTTTTGAAGAATTATCTTGGGCATCAGTCTGCCCCTGCCACTCCATCTGAATTCGCCTCGACACATTCCAGGAAACTTCCAGATGTGCACTGGCCACCGGGCCCTGGCACCTGCTGTCCTTGCTGCCTAGAATGTTCTCCTTAGATATCCCCTTGGCTGTTGTCTCATTTAATTCAGGTCTGTTGCTTGGCTCCTTGTCATATTGCTCTTATCAGGCTCTGCTCCCCTCACATCCTACCCAAGGTGGCCCCCACGATTTCCCCTTTTCTTCACATGCTTACGTGCATTCATTCATTGATTGTCGTCTTTCCCACCAGAGCACAAATGAAGCGAAGACTGGAGGGTTGGCATGTGACACTGCCGTGTTCCCAGCACCTAGGCCAGCGCCTGGTTCATAGCAGCTACTCAATAATGTGGAAGAGTGGTGGTAGACGGGAGGGAGAGCAGATGAAGTGCACAGAGGGCCCAGCACGAGAAGAAAGGCCCAGAGCTGACACGCAGCTGGGACAGAGACACAAGCATTGGTGGCACCGTGGGGCAGAGAGAAGGGCAGACAGAGCCCAGGCTGGCCAACCACGCCTCCTGAGACAGAGCCCAGCTTGCTTCATTTTCTCATAAATAACCAGCTTGTTACAGGGAACTGACAGTGCTCCGCATCCTCACAGCAAACAATCCTCCACAGCTTGTAGCCAGACCTGCTACAGCCGGCTCATTCCTTCTCTGTGCGCCGCTTCCCCCACCCCCGCCCCCATGGGGGAGGGGGGAGCGGGGGAGGGACCCGACTATGAGTTGTCCACACTGTAATGGGATGGGCAAATTTCAGTTTCTCAAGTTCACAGCTGCCTGCCGGGCCCTCTACCATCCCAGCTGTGAAGACTGACCAGGACAGCGGTTCCCCCTTGATAGCAGCTCATTGAGTGACCTTGAGCTTTGGCTGCCGGCCAGTGAGCCTTTGCAGGAGATGCCCGTGGCTCCTCCCACCCTTTTCTCCAAAGGAATTTCTGCTTGTCTTTCTAGAACAGGGTCTCTGATGAGTCACCGTTTCTCTGGGCTTTTCTGAGCCTTAGTTTTATTATCAAGATAGGGATAAAGCTGGGTGGTGATGGTGGTTCACACCTTTAATATCCGCCCCCTCCCGTCAGAGGCCGAGGCAGGTGGATCTCTGAGTTCAAAGCCAGCCTAGTCTACAGAGTGAGTTCTAGGTCAGCCAGGGCTACACAGTACAGTGAAACCCTGTCTCAAAAAACAAAAGTACATAAATAAATCATTAAAAAGTGAAAATAGTGATAAATCTAATTGTTAGGCCTAACTGTTATCCCACCCAGTTTTGATGACCAGATGAGGCAATATGAGTTAGGACCCACGCTCAGTAAATCTCATTCATCTTCCTGGTTCTTTTTTTTTTTCCTTAGTTCATACACTTTATGATTCTGTGATGGTTTTCTCACCACACAGCTTCTGTTCTGCTCTCATGTCTAGCTCCTTTCTTGCCTGATTTCTCTCTGTATTTAACTACTGTCCCCTCTAGGTTCTATCTTTATTCCTTCATCTAGTTCTGCCCCTTCTAGGTTCTCATCCATCTAGTTCTTCCCCCTATCAGCTCCTCTCCCATCTCCTTCTCTCTCATCTGGCTCTTCCTCATCTTGTTCTTCCCCATCTGGCTCTTCCTCATCTTCCATCTCATTCCTCTAGTTCTCTCTTCTAGCCCTTCAATCTAGTTCTTCCCCATCTCAGTTTGTTCCTCTCAAGTTCTTACCCATCTAGTTCTTCCATGCTCTTTTCTCTTCTCTCAATCTTCCTGATTCTTTTACCCCAGTCCTAGCTAGAACCTGGCCTATCCCAAGGTCACAGGATATTATCCAAAGGTGTTGTCAGCTCTTAGCAACACCAAGCCCAATGACAAGCCAGAGGACGTTTAAACTCCACTCAAGGGTGCTTTCCACAGCTATCTCTGCATGCTACCCTCCCCTGTGCCCTCCTGAGTGAGAAACACTGACCCCCACAACCTACCGCCCTGGTTTATTGCTTTTAAACCTGTTGGAAGGCTGCCCCTGGCGGGAAGCCGTGAGCATAAGAGCCTAGTCCAGGAATAGCTCTTGCCACTCAGCATTTAAATGCTGCCCGTATTTTTACCCCATGATGGGTCACTTTTGAAAGCCCCCGCTCATGTTCTGCCCCTCTAAGAATACATTTCCATTTATAGCATCTGTCCGGATGGTGTAGGGCCAGGCAGAGCATCCTGTTTCAGTGAATTGGAAACACGTTGGGGGCCCCTGTTCACTAGCAGGAAACCTGAATCCAGGCCAAATACCAAGTGCCTTTCTGCTTCCAGGGTCTAAGCTGACCCGACTGTTGTAGGCCTGGGGAGACAAGTGAGGGTGAAGGCCCCTTGCTAGCTAAGTACTGCCAGGGTCCCCAGGCAGCACAGCATTGCAATTCTGCTTTTCTGGAGTACTTTTTCTCCTTCACTCACCCACCCAATGACCTCTCTGTGTTCCTATAAGGGTGCAGGAGGGCATTGCTGAGCATGGGCATTGAAGGTCCCTGGAGGCGAACGTGGAGTCTGGGCGTGGTCAAGGAAAACCATCAGGTACTCCCTTTGGTTCCTCACCAGGTTCCATTCCCAGCTCTCCCTGGTTCTGTGAGCCTAGGCAAGTGGTTCGTTTTCTTGGAACCTTGGTTTCTGCATTTGTTGATGGTGCTCCTGCATGGCGGGCAGGATTCAGCAGGATAGAAGTGGTCAGGTGTCTCAGTAGTACCTGGCCCAGGAGGTGAGACTCAGTCTATCCCAGGTCCCTTTCTCACCCCTCTGTTGACTCAGGGTGCCTCAGGTGGGTACTAAAGTTCTTACAAAAGATACTTGACATCGGAAACAGGTGTGTGCTGTAAGTTCTATGGTGCCTAGGCCTCTCACTATACTGCTTAGGGATGCAGAACCAGCCCCAGTCCACCCTAGGCAGCTCATTCTACAGTCAAGCCAGGAAACAGAGAAGCAGATGGTTTCCTGGAGGGTTTTGAGGGAGTGTGTATGGACCCCACTTGGAGGAGTGCCATCCCTCCACCCACTTTGCAAGTGTCTGTTGGGGCCTCTGTGCAGGGGTGGGGGGTTGGGGGACTGGCAGTACTCGAGGCTCTGGGGTCGCATCAGACAGTGTACAAGGACTTGTATACATGTAACTGTAAGCAGAGAGGAGTGATGTAGAGCTCCAGGCTCCTCAGAAGGTGATATTTGAACACAAGTGTAAGTGAAGGAGTAAGCCACGCTGCCGAGTGAATGCACACTCCAGATATAGGAAGTTCTGTTTACAAAAGGTCATTATTGGTTCATAAATATTGAGTGGAAAATTCTAGTAATGGCTCATATGTTTTAAACGTGTCCTAAATAACGTAATGAGATCTGTCACCCTGGAATATGAATATCCCTTTGTCTAGAGCATCCACCTTGTGGACCTGACCCGCCCATTAGTCACTGGGTGGTCACCCTGGTCATCAGGCCCTCCGTCACGGTATCACAGGGTTTATTTGAATTAAGCTTTATTTTTCTTAATAATGGTCCTGAAACACATGAGTAATAACATTGGTAATTTTATTACAGTGTAACATTATAATCATTCTGTTTGTTGTTGCTGACGTCTTCCTGTGCCCACTTTCTATAAATTAAGTTTCTCATAGATATGCTTAGGAAAAGAGTAGCTGGTTTCAGGCACCCACAGTGTGTTCCCCACAGATGGGGACTCTGTTGAGGAGGGAAC